>NC_071404.1:38699375-39932500 GCF_017976375.1 Cuculus canorus
CTATGCCAGGTATCTAATTGCCAATAACACCGATGCTGTTTACACAAAGGTGGTTTTGTTTCATTGACAGCAACTGAGCCAGTGAATTGTTATGATGGAAACTGGAAAAGGCAATGGAGTGACCGAACAGGGACTTAGCTAACTACATAAATGTGCCATATTTGCATCATGAATTTTTAGTGTACAGCATTTCAGATAAAAATTCATTTTTTTTGACCCATGACTAAAAATTTATGGCCAGTTTAACAGAATCACAGAATCACTAAGTTGGAAAAGACCTCTTGGATCATTGAATCTAACCATTCCTATGAAAGACTAAACCATGTCCCTGAGTGGTCATAAAGATCTTTATGACAGTGGTCATAAAGAAACTGTTCTCGCTTGTGTAGCAAATGGTAAGTGTGACTGCATAATTAAAGGCAGCTTATAGTACTGTGATTTTCTAGAAAAGCAGCCAGATGTGTATAGCTGCCAGTGGCAAAGTCTTTTTATTTCATTCAAGAAGATTTTAGTTGCTGCATCAGGTTGAGCCTTGCAAAACATTGAACTTGCCAGGCATGTTTCTTAATCATAAAATAAATACAGAAACTCTATGACCTTCCTCCCACTTACAGTTTACTAATTAGATGGTGAGCAACCAAGCAGATGCGAACCATGTACTAGTAGCAAAACAATTTGTGCGTTAAGCCAGGGCAATCAAAACACTATCAAGTTATATACAAAACTATGGCAGTAATTTAGGGAAACATAATCACGAGAGCGATCCCTTTAGATGAGTTGACAGTCAGAATGGCTAAGCATCATAAGGTCTAAGATTTCGTCCTTTTCAAGCTTCAGATTTGCTATTACATGCAGCTACAGCCAGGTGGTAAATATTTTCTTCTAGCAGTGCTTATTTGGGTTAAATGACTTCATAACTGAGAACTGCTAATTGAAAACAGCTTGGAATCCTCCAACACACTCCTAACTACTTTAACTTAGATTGTAAAAATCTGTAACACTCTGCTGTCTGATATATATATATATAGCAATTGTAGAGCAAAGCAAGGAAGATTAACAGATGGTTGAGAGACTGTTGTAGGGAAGGAAGGGTCTTATATCCTGTAATGTGAGCAGAACAATCCTCTTGGTAGAGTGATTTAATTATAGTGCCTAGGAGTCTCATTCTCAGTGAATAAGAAGAGCTGAGAGAGATACCTTTGCAATCTCCAGTTTTGACATAAGGGGTAATCTGGCCTTTCCAACTTGTTATTTAAAATACACAGTCTGTTATTTCCTTGCATGCTTCTTATAGTGGAGTGTCTTGAGGATGAACCTTCTTAGCTACTGCTTGTATGAAAGTTGTTTTAGAATTTTGAATGTTCCTGTGGTGTATTTTTTTTCTACTTCTGTAATAGCTTCCCTCGAAATAGGGGGCCAAACTTCCACACTCAGTGTGCAGCTGCACCATGGATTTATCCCTCTCCTTCTCCTCTGCCTCTCCTTTCTCCCCCCTCCTCTCCTCTTCTCTTTTCTGTTTCTTTCCCTATGTTATCTAAGACTTTGTGTTCTTGCTATTTCAATGCTGAAGTTAAACTTTTGTGTAGCTTCTTCTCTGCTAATATAAAAAGACATAAATAATGTATAACCCCTTCAAATTCTGACCACGGTGTCTACACTAAAATGATTTAGCAGTACCAGATTTTCAAGAGTTATATAAAGAATTTACTGTTGTGGTATTTCAGCTTGTACTGTAATAAATAGCTTCTGGGAACATTTTAATTTTGGAATAACAGTGGTTTGATATCTCTGTTTTATTAAACTTTATGCTGCTGCTAACTTGCTACTGTTAACAAGTAATATAAATAACAGCAGTAGTATGCTGTTTATTAGTTGCATTATTTATATCATTTATAAAATCCATTGGAGCTTTTCCGTGAATGCACATAGACTAGAAAGCATGCCATTTGGGCTTATTTATAGAAGAAGAACCTATTATGTCATGTTGTTTTACTCCCAACAGATTTCGTACTGCTGTAGCACACAAATAGTTTGGACTACTGAATTTATTAAGAAGCCAACATTTTAAAAGAAATACATAATGTGTCTATCGAGTTTGTTGCTACAGGGATTTTCAAGTCAAATATTCTGACTTTTTTCCAAGGATTAGAAAATACTGTAAACAATTTACCATCTTGACTTTTTACTACAAACAGATAGCGATATGGGTAACAGGACACACTTCTGCATCTGACAAAAATTCTACATGTACAGAGTATCACAGGAGAACTGAAGCCATGATATTGGGCTAAGAGTCAGATACTACTAAATACAAGATAACAAATTAGACAGGCTAATAAAAATCTGTGCTATGCCAGCTTCAGCGGAAAATCACAGAATCACAGAATGGTTTTAGTTAGAAAGATCATCTAGTTCTAACCCCCTTTCCATGGTCAGGGACACCTTCCACTATATTATGTTGCAGAAAGCCTCATCCAACCTGGCCTTGAACACATCCAGGGATGGGGCATCGCCATCTTCTCTGGGCAACACGTTCCAATGCCTCACTATCCTCACAGTGAAAAATTTCTTCCTAATATCTAATTAACTCTCCCCTCTTTCAGCTTGAAACTATAGCCAGCTCTCTTATCCTGTCCTTGTATGGGATGTGCTCCAGCCTTCTGATCACCTCTGTGGCCTTCCTCTGGACTTGCTCTAATAGATACAGGTCCTTCCTGTGCTGAGGACCCTAGCACTGAATGCAGTACTCTAGGTGGGGTCTCACAGGAACAGAGTTGAGGGGCAGAATAACCTCCCTCAACATGCTGGTCATATTTCTTTATATGCAGGCCAAGATATGGTTGGTTTTGTGAACTGCAAGTGCACATTGCCAGCTCCTATTGAGTTTTCAATCCACCAACACACCCAAGTCCTCTTCAAGGCTACTTTCAATCCATTCTCTGCTCAGCCTGTGTTTGTTCTTGGGATTGCCCTGAGCCAGGTACAGGATCTTGCACTTCGCCTTGTCGAACTTCATGAGGTTTGCACAGGCCCAACTCTTAAGCCTGTCAACGTCCCTCTGGATGGCATTCTTTCCAGTATGTTGGCTGGACACTAAGCCACTGACCACAACTGTTTGAGTGCGACCATCCAGACAACTCCTTATCCACTGAGTAGTCCATCCATCAAATCCACTTTTCTACAGTTTAAAGACTAGAATGTGGTATGGGATAGTGATGAATGCTTTGCACGAGTCCAAGTAGATGATGTCAGTTACTCTTCCCTTATACCTTGATGTTTAGTTCCATCATAGAAGAAAAGCCATTTGTTGGGTCAGGCACAATTTGCCCTTAGTGAAGCCATGTTTGCTGTCACCAGGAAAAAAAATGAGCCTATGGTACTGCTGTATGTCTTTCTTTTGTCAGCCACAGTATATGCAACACTAGTACAACATGTTTGCTTGACTCTCGATTTCAAAAGGCTTTCCTCTTTATCCACAATTGCAACTGAAGTTGCTATTTGTCTTAGATCAACACATGGTATGATTAGTTTCAGAAGAGCTTGGGACTTCTCCCTTAGAGAGTTATAGATGTATTAAATAATGAAATGTAATTAAATATTTCTTGTTAGAAATCTAGAAGAGATCATGATTTTTCCGTCAGTGTTTGCTAGCTGTGTAAGTATCTTTTCTTTCTTTTTCCTTCTCTTTGTGTTAATGTAACAGCTATATCAATTAGCTTGTCCTTTCTTTCCCAAAATCCAGCTAATGCACGGTATATCTGTCTATGTCAATACGGAGGAGAGAGCTACTTAATTTCACACCACATGAAAATTCAAGCAAGCAGAGTTACTTCTTTGACCTAAGTCACAATTACACGACCACAGGCCCAAACCATATAATGACTTTTAGCCTCATCACACTCTAATAGATTATGTTTTTTTCTGAAGAAGATTGGCCATGGCTAATCAGTATCAGGACTGCTTTCTTAGTAACAGACATTGCTACACTCTATAGTATTGAGCTTATATTGATAACCAAGAAGATAGCTTATATCCCTTGGTGTTCTTGAAGTAAAATTTACATTACTTAGAGCTCAGGGCAACAAAAAGTGCTTGAAAATAGGTAAGCACCATCCTCTCATATCACAACATGATTTTTCTTTGATTATTATCTTTTTTTCCCCCTTTAGTTTGCTCTTGTGCATTTAACACAGGAGACCAATATCCAGAGTGTTCATAGCATTATCCAGCTGCATCCATCAGCTTCTGCAATCTCAGAAAGTATGACCTTTACCAGGTCATTAGCTGTGGGTCTAAGGAGAATTAAAGTGCTCTCAGGGTCTTATCTTCTTTCTTTCTTACCTTTCTCTTTGAAAAAACAGTATAGAAAAAAAAATCAATGACCTTTCTAACCACGATTTCTATCCATTTCAATAGATCATTTCACTTCTATTACTAAGAAATAATAACTTCATGTAAATACAGACAGATTTTAAAGAGGAAATTATAAACTGTCTTTTCCTCAAATAGATGTGCCCTATAATGCCTTTTTTTTTTTTTTTTAACACGGACAGATTTTTATACTTTTAGTTTGGGCAAGACAAAAGATTAATGTCTGCTTGGATTGCTTTTCTGGTTGTGTTCAAAGGTGCTTTGCTATCAAGGCAAGCCTTGTAAAATAAGCTGGCTAGTAGATGTTCTTGTTTGAAGAAACACAAAATCTACAGAGAGACTTTGGGGAATCTCTTCTAAAGAGTATTTACAAGAATAATGGACGGATAGTAAAGTTTGTTAATCTGCTCCTACAACTGACAGGTTTTTCAACAGGATGTGCAACCAAGTCCTGCAATGTCGATTTCTGAAACATTCTTTGCAAATTCTGGTAAAAAGCAGCCCAAGACTGTGTTAAGGATTGTACCTTTTTCTATAACTTAAATTAATATAACTGTACATGTTCTCTTAATGTTATTTTAATACCATTAAACACTTAATTTTAGTGGCATCTCCTGACGGGTAATTCATCTGGACAGCAGTATTTTCCAAAAATAAGATTTATGTATTTCCTGATGTGTTTACCTTTGTTGTATTCAGGAGGCCCTAAAGCATCTCAGACAGGTCAAATGTTGTTATTTAACTCACTTTTCTTTTCTCACTTAATATGTTATGAACTATCACACAGTCCAAGTCCAACAGCCCCTAAAGTTTTTGTTCAAATAACACAAATGATATGTCTTGATGGGTATCCCTGGAATGCAGTTTTGTCTATCAGAAAAATTAACTGCTCTGCAGTTCAAGCTACTGGTAGGTTTGTGTTTTAAAATACAGCTTGACAGGTTTGCAGGTGATGAATAGTACACTGTATGATTCAATGAAATAAAGATATTTTCACCTACAGAAGGTATGGTAGATGTTTGCTTTTCAGTTTCAGAAGGAAATTCCTTGCCCTTTTCTAGGAACGCTGAGTTCTTTTAACACCATTCCTTGGCTTGTGTTCATTGCTGAAAAGCAATATAGGTTTGTCCTTGTTTAAGGAAATCACACAAATATGATGTGAGAACTTTTATTCTAATATTAGTAAATGAGCAAATCCTTGATCACATGAAGGAGAGATCCCTCAGAGAGTAATAGACAAACTCCTGTTGCTAGGAAACCATTTTTCTTTGTTTTCCTTCAGAACAACTAAATGATTTTAAGTCTGGTTTTAAGGTGGCTGGGACGATGGGAGCAGAAAGAAATGCATTTCAAAAGTCTCACTTCTTTCTTTCTAACATGATGAGAGCAGTGGGTTGATATGATCTGTTGGGATTCAGGGGAATATGTGAATAAATGATTTAAAACCAATAGAGTTTATGTGGATGCTTTGTGTGAAGCGGGAGTGGATATCTGTGTGAGTGCACAGCAGAGCTGAAGGACCTCCCTGGTTCCCATGGGGCTTCCTCTCACAGCGTGTCTTGTTCCACCTCCCTGCCACCTGTTCTTTCCCCTGGGGTACCCCAGGTATTTCTAGTAGCTCCTTTTCATCTGCATTTTGGGGCTGTCTGGGTCTTCCTTTGCGTTTTCACCCCTCTCCATCTTCTCAGTTCAGGTTCTCCTGGAGAGAATGGGCAGGAGTCAGCTGTGGTGGCTGTAGGCTCTCACCAAAGGGCTGGAGGAGGCAGTGGGGCAGGAAGAAGGATTGCCAGGAGCGAGGTTTAGACCTGCCTTTTAGCAAGCCCCCGCTGTGTGGTGAAGAGGAGTATGGGTTACACCAGGTCCTGGTTTAGGACAGAGGGCAGATGGCTCCCCAGGGGACAGCCATGGGGAGCAGGAGGTGGAGAAAAGCTCTGTGGCTGCTTCCTCGTTCCTTTGCTCATCTGCCTTCTCCCCGGTGACCTGCCAGATCTTTAATGTTATTCATGTCGGGAGTTTCCTTGCCCTGCTTCTAGCATTCCCCTTTCCCCTGTTTCCCTTGCTTTTTTGCCACATTCCATGCCTCTCTGGAGCTGGTGAACATTTGGCACCTGAATTGGAAAAAACTGAGAACCCAAGTTTCTTATTAATTCTTAAAGTTATTGAATATGACTCCAATAGCTGTTCTTGTCCAAGGAGGAAAAGCACAAGTATGAGCCTGCAGGAGACTACGGGTTTGTCACACACTTTCCCCACCGAGTACTGCACACAGGCTGCTTTCCACATTGCTTCTAGGTAGGAAGCAATGGGCTATGGGTTGATAGTGAAGATTCGTATAACCAAAAACTTTTGATTTTTGTCCTCTCATCCACACAGAAAAGGGTTTCTTTTTGCCTATTTTGGCTCTCAACTTGAAGAGCCTATGGTGGTAGCAGGTAAGGAGCACACCTGACCTTAGTCCTGGCCATGACTGTTGTGAACAGGCCAGCAAGGCACTGTGCTGTGAATTTGGGTGTCTTGGCATGGAGAAGATGGACACTGGTGGTGTCAGTGACTGTGCAGTCTTTTAAGGTTGGTGCAGGCTGCCTCCCTCAGCCCCCTTCCTCCCTCACCTCCTGGGACACCAGCTACAGCCAAGAGTCTCTTCACAGGTGAAGGGGGTGAGTGTTCCCTCTCCCCTTTCCCTCTTCCCTCTCCCTCTTCCCTCTTCCCTCTTCCCTCTTCCCTCTTTCCTCTTCCCCCTCCTCTCTCCGCTTTCCCTTTTCCATTCTGACTAAAAAAGTTTTAACTCATTAAAACTGAGGAAGCCAAGGACAGCAGCTGTACAATTTCAGGAGGAGAGCATCACTAGTTTTAAAATCAAACATATCTTCCATGGAAGCTGTCAGCCACAAATGAACAGATCCAGTTAATTTTGATTAATTTTCGTGAATAATATTAGATTCTAAGTTATTGAAATATCCACTTCTTATCCAGACTTACTGAATGTAGTAATTCTAGTGTTAATATCAGCCCGATTTGACTAATTTAACCAGTTTGGATCCAGCCTAGCCAAACATCTCAGTAACATTTTAAAAATTCTTTTAAGCCTCTTCCAATTATTTTTTGAACCAAGGAACAATTCTTTGTAGGTTTTTTGTTGTTCTTTCAAATTTCTGGAACAGATGGCAGTGTTAAATTTATGGTTGGACTTGATCTTCAAGGTCTTTTCTTACCTAAACAATTCTATGATTCTAAGTTTAAAACAAAATGAATATAATCATTTGGATTATGCATGCCTCTGCAATTCCTCCACAGCATGTTTGCTTGAAAAACAATGGAAAAGGATAAGCCTCTCAAAGGCTGCTAAAAGAAGAGTTATGTTTCTGAAAGCATAGATTTAATCAAAGCCAAAAGTGCTATACCTGTTAAAGTTGCTGTCTGGTGAGAAAAAATTATATCTTAAAAAGAAAAACTACACTTTTCCTATCTTTACTTTTATCTGATATTTACATATCTGTGTTCTACAACCATGTTAGTTACCACTGTTTTCAGTAGAAACAGTATCTTTATGGCATGTGTCTTGAGTAATTGTGTACACTACATGTGCACACACATAATCTACCTAAAAAAAAAAATTACTTAAAAGCTTCAGAAAGGAAAAAGTTGCATTTATGTGTGTATACGTTTGTATACATGTGTTTAAATGTGTTTACCTCCATAGATCGTCTTTTTCACCCCTAACTCATTCCTCAGAATTTATCTAGATCTTTTTGCTAGTCTCTGTTCAGCTTATCTAGAAAACTTTAATCATGTCAATTGAAGTATTAAGCTCTCTTAAAATTGGACAGTACCTATAATTTTACAGGTACTTTTACAATGTTTATACCAATACATTAGCTTAATTTAAAAAAAAAAAATAAATCTGTAATCTCTGCATATATCCAGCCAGATTGCCCAGAGAAATAGTGGATGCTCCATCCCTGGAAGAGTTCAAGACCAAGCTGGATAAATGTTTAGCAGCCTGGTCTATTGGAAGGTGTCTCTACCCATGGGGTTGGAACTGGATGATCTTTAGGGTCCTTTCCAACTCAAATCATTCTATGATTCTATGATTCTATGTCAACATTAGCAGAAAGACTTTATTTTAGGACTTAGGTACAGTTAAATCCAGCATTCCTGTACTGTGGGATGTAGAAAACCAAAGCATCATGCCAGCCCAGCTCATATAAACTGTCAAAGAGAGTGGGGAAAGTGTTTTATTTTAGGCAGCACTGAAGACTGGTGGTTAATTCAGAGCTGAGGCTCTTGTTGCCTCTTTTCACTAGGCTATGGGTATTATCTGCAAAATGAGAGGTGGGGATGTTTCTTCTGTAACCAAGGTAGATTTGGAAAAAAGCAGTGCTGTAAATTACATTCTGGGGGATAAACCAATTAGTAAAAGGCTTTTCTCTAGGCAATGTTACGTGTTTTACTTCCCAAGTCAATGCATTTCAGGAGTTACTGTGTGCCACAGGGATCATTTCTGACTAATCAAATATCACCCTTGTTAATATCCACCTCGTTTAAGTGAGCACCCCAGGAGACTTTAATTCTGTTACTTGCAGTTGTATTCTTTGCTGTTGCAGCTTATAAAACTGATTTCTTTGCAATTTGTGTTGCTACGGATTTTTCCTCATTTTTATGAAGAGGACAGATGTGATTTATTCGTCTGGTGTCTCAGCAGATTCTTTCATACTGTGTTAGATTTTTTGGAGGGAGAGTTGATTCTGATCTCTTTCAAATTATGAGGAATTGTATTCTTGGTTTGTAGAGCATTTAGCAATCTTTATGCTTGTTTATATATAGGAGTTAACTGAAGTAGGATATCTCTTCATTGTTTAAAAATACATTTTGTTTAGACGGATTTAGCAGGTTCTGTTCTGTCTGCATAAAAATGAAACGGTGCTTTGAGAAGCAGCAGAACTGAGGGACATTTATGTTCTCTTCATGCACTAGATAGGAAAAATGTTCAATTTACCATGTTATTTATAACCTGACACAATTCAAAAATCGCTTACTGAAAATTCAGAAGCAGATGATAAGAAGAAGTTCTGTGAAATGTGAAAAATGTAATATTTATTGGTGGATGCATTAAGCAATTATTTAACTGATGTTGCTTATTGATAAGTTATCAGTGTAGTGCCAGAAAGTGGGGGGAGGAAAAAGGGGGGAGATCTCACTATTGTAAAAGCAACAAACACCAAAGACAAAATCTAAGCAGATGGCCATTTCCCTCAAAACCCTTTCCCAAATGGTCAAGCCTGAAAATATGTATGTCAGAACATTTGGGGACAGATTATTCATGTGACTGCTATTAATATTTTCTGTCAGTGTTCCGTGACATTGAAGAAGCCACCTGTAACATCACTGTGTCTGTTCAAGCCTTTAGGTAATATACAATTCCATTAATGTAAATCACGGGAAGCTTTAGGAGAAAAGATGGGACATAGAAAGAAACTATAGGACATAAGTGGAGATGAACTTCATTATGAAGCAATGATAAAAGGAAACTAGTATTTATGTGGTATGTTTGTATATGGTCTTGAAAATATTCCACATAACTAAGATACAATTTTAACTACATTGTTTCATGAATACTTCCAGAAAATGAGACCTTATTCTGTGCAAATTATTAGTCTATACTGTTGTTACTTTTGTTTGTCTTCTTACAACTACCATCTCACTTCTCTGCTATTTGAAGCTGGATATCCAGCTTCATTTTGCATTCAGATATTCAAAAATTTTCAAGGATATAGATGGAAAGGCTGAGGATTTATAGAGCTGTATTCTATCTAGAAAGGATCTAGGCCTATAAACGTAATTGTACTCTATCATGTAGAGAGAACAAGTAATATACTGTCTTCTGTCTTCAGTCTCCTGAAGGAGAAAAAAATAACTGGACAACTGCTTGTCATGGCAGTTTAGAATCTTTTAAAATGAACAGCCTTCTTGAGTATGTATACAGTGATGTCAGTTTCAGCTTTTGATTCCAGCATATCAAAGGCTGAGTTTTGGCTAAGCTTTTCAAACAAATCGGGTCAGGCTAGAGGCAGCAGGAAAATATGGGCTTTGGCTTCACTTATGTTAATGTGTTTAAGATTTCACCGCTTGAGGTAAAGAATGACAATGACTACAGAAATGGGTACCAATTAAGCTTTAAAAAGGTCAGTGGTGTTCTTATGTAGTCTGGTGAATTAGGTATTAAAAATAAGATTAAGTGTAAGATTAATTATTATAAAACTGTTAGCTATCTGATTCCTTTTTCTGGTTTAGGGTTTTTGTTTGTTTTTTTTTTCCAAAGAAATTCCATAATTATTGACGTTGCCTCCGTGTATTTCCCAAAAAGTGAGAAAAAAATGTTTTGTGACCTGTTTAGACTGTAAAATCAATTTAGTATGAAAATATTGCACCATTGGATGTGTTTAAATATTCTGAAGATGCTAGGTGCCTCACAAACTAAATAGACCTGGAAGAAAACTTTTAATGATAATTTCTTCCTAGAGGAGAAGGTTTTTCAGCAGCAACCAACGAGTCTAGGAAATAGTATACAGTATCAAAGTTGGGGAAAGTTTTCCAAAATGAAAAATAAACAAAATAAAAACAGTAAAAACATTTTGGTAATTTCTAAGTGATTTTTTTGCCATCTTTTCTGCTTTGAAATGACTTTTCAGTTCCAATTTTTTTATAATTATTTAGGAGAGTAAAAATTCAGTGGCTATATTCCCTAAAATCTAGAAAATTTTTAATTTCTGAGAATTCATGTTGAAATTCAAAAAGAATTCTGAATTCTCTAGTTTGCTCTAGTATATTTATCATCTTAGATTTCTCCTATTGATTCCTTATTTTTTATTCTTTTTTTTTTCTTCTTCCCAATCATTTTCATTTCATCATGAAATAATCCTACACTTTCTGCTACAATGCAAATCTGTCAAATTCAGGAAGAAAAAAAATACAGCTGTTTCCTTTCCTGTTGGTAGTCAAAAAGTGGAATACAGTCTTATCCTTTGGAATGGGTAGTCTAATTAATCCAATGCTCTGCAATTTTTTGAGGTGACCACTATGAGAGATCTTTGGTAAAAGTGAAAGGAACTCAGGAATTCAGTTATAAACACACGTCTTGTATATTAAACATTTAATAAGTCTATCAGCAGAAGACCGTTCTGTTGGACAAATCTTTCCAGATTCTGTAGTTTGCTGGTAGAATTCAAAGAAGTAGTACTGTGGAATATTGTTCTGAAACAGTGCTTAAATCTATTTGTTTCACATTTCACCAAATGTTAATTGAAACTTTTACCACCATAATAGGAAGCAAATAAAATAACATTATTTCATTGCATTTACTGTTTTTCCAGCCTCTGGAGTTTTGAATGATATTTGGAGAAATAGGAAGGTAATAATTAAATACTTTTGAAAGGTTATCAATAGATCAGTCCTGAATATCCGCTGAATTTTTGTAATAACAAACATGATTGGATAAGTTGGTTTAAAATGAGTACTGGAAAATGAGAAACTAATGCAGGTTTTTGATGTCATATCACAGAATCACTAGGTTGGAAAAGACCTCCAGGATCATCGAATCCAACCGTTCCTATCAACCACTAAATCACGTCCCTGAGCATCTCATCCACCCATCCCTTAAACATCTCCAGGGAAGGTGACTCAACCACCTCCCTGGGCAGCCTCTGACAGTGCCCAGTGACCCTTTGTGTGAATTTTTTTTTTTCTGATGTCCAGCCTGAACCTCTCCTGGTGGAGCTTGAGGCCATTTCCCCTTGTTCTGTTCTCTGCCACTTGGGAGAAGAGGCCAGCTCCCTCCTCTCTGCAACCTCCTTTCAGGCAGTTGTAGAGAGCAATAAGGTCTCCTCTCAGCCTCCTCTTCTCCAGGCTAAACAACCCCAGCTCTCCCAGCCGCTCCTCATAAGTCTTGTTCTCCAGCTTCCTCACCAGCTTCGTTGTTCTTCTCTGGACACGCTCCAGAGCCTCAACATCCTTCTTGTAGTGAGGGGCCCAGAACTGAACACAGTATTTGAGGTGTGGTCTCACCAGTGCTGAGTACAGGGGGAGTACTGGGCACACTGCTGGCTCATGTTCAGTCGGCTGTTAACCAACATTCCCAGGTCCTTCTCCTGTATGCATCTTTCCAGCCACTCTTCCCGCAGTCTGTAGCACTGCATAGGGTTGTTGTGTCCCAAGTGCAGGACTCTGCATTTGGCCTTGTTAAATCTCATGCCATTGGTCTCAGCCCAGCAGTCCAGCCTGTTCTGATCCCTTTGCAGAGCCTCCCTACCCTCCAGCAGATCCACACTTCCACCCAGTTTAATGTCATCTGCAAACTTACTTAGTGTGTATTCGATTGATATGTTGGTTATGAAACTGAATAAATACCACAGTACAGTATCTTTAACTTCTTCCGAAGTTGGAATAATTCCAATAAAAAACAACCACAAAATCCACAACTTCTTTCCACTTTAAAGTGTCTTTTAGTCCCTCTATTGTAAAGGTAATTTTACCTCAGGAGTGGCAGGTCTTTTTGGCATCTTGCACAATTTACATATACACTTTTATTAACATCCGTCTTAGACATTTTTGATCTATGATTGAGTATTTTACTAATTCTAACTTTTAAAGCAATTATCACAACTGGGAAATGATTGTGTCCACATCTGTCTTTGTACCCTAGAACACAATCTTTAAGTGCTCTAAGGCTTCCAAGTTCAGTCATGTGAAGTGCTGCAGTCACAAATCTAATTACTTTGCAAGTAACTGATGGCCACTATTCTTTGATGGTATTTCATAGCTTTTGTTGCTGAAAATTTTGCTTTTCCTACATAAGCACAGTTGAAAACAAAACATTTGTTGGGAAGAATGCAAAAGAGGTAGTTTAAGTGGACAGCAAAATTTTAACTGTAGAAAGCATACATCAAAACTCAGCTGCAGGCAAATACAAAGAAGATAGACATGAATAGAAGAAAGTAGGCTTTGAACTTTGTAACATTCTAACTTGAAAAATAACTTCTCTTTCCATCCTATGTCTTGTTCTATTCTCATATGCAAAGTATCCTTTTCTGCTTCAGGAAAATCTGCAAAATGAGAGGACATTTCACTGGTACAAAATCAGCATAGTGACCTCCCTGTCTGCTTTCATTTATGCTCTAGAGATTAGGCATTTCTAAAAAGTATCTAGTCCTTAAGCCTTCAATAAAGTGTGTTTTTAAGGAGAAGTAATATTTCAACAGATCTGGGGGAGGGATATAATATCTGAGAACTTACCTGCTTTTTTCATCAATACTCACCAAAATATATTGCCTATCCTGCATCTGTTTTATCTCCAGGCCTCGACAATCATGCCAGCAGCATGCAAGGCTGTCTTCAGAACTACGATTTTCCAGGAACCAAAACCATTTTTGACAGTCAAATGACAAGGAGCAGTCTAGCGCATCAAATGGTACACAAAACAGTTTGAGGTCAAACCAAATTGGATGAAATAAAATCCTCACTTGGGAAAAAAGGAAGATTAGTTTGCCCCAAGTCCGTCAGCTTTGGAAATATCTTTAGTTCCTCTTAACACTCCATTGCCCAACAGAAGTCCTACGGTTCCCGGTGCCAGGGAAATGCCACCTACACCTGCTTTTCTGTTGCCTCCTTTCTGATGTGCATTTATGTTTCCCCCTCCTAATTTGCTGGAGGGAACACATTCTCATTTTACATGTTTTCCTGTAATAGTTTCCAGCACTGATTTAGTGTCCTACCAGGCTGGCATTCAAAATAGAAATTCAGTTTAGAGATAGTTTAGTTGCCACGTCATAGGTGAAGTACAAGGTGTACTCTTCCCCTCTTAACATGATGCTCAATTCCACTTCATTGTCAAAGGAAAATGCATTTCCTTGTTATTAACTCATCGATGAATGCTGCCTGCTGGCTGGCACAGAACTGCCAAGAAAACTGAAAACATACGGTTTTATAGAAAGTCACTTAGCAGCAGTATTTGAAATTATTGCTTTTATTATTTTGTTCAGGAAACAAACACCAAATAAAACCCTGTTTCTATGCTCATGATTTCCCCAGTGCTAACAGTGTCATGGAAAACTTCACACCCATGTGGACCAGTCATGTAGTGTTGAATTAATTCCTTTATGATGGAAAACTTTAGCAGCGATGAGTCTATAATATTAGTACACTGCAGTATTAGCCTAAATAATAACAGCTTAATTTCATACCAATGCAGACCTTTGGAATAGAATTATGGAAAAACTTAAGAGAGTGATCTTTAAAAAAAAAATAAAAGAAGAAACAGGTATGAAAAGTTTGAGTTGTAGAGTAGAAGTGTGGGAGGCAATTTAGCAACTTGACTATATAAATGTGCATAAATATGCATTTGTTTCTGATTATTGTCATACATGTGGGTGGGGCTGTGTGAGAAATTTTTAAACAACGGACACCACAATAAGGAAGAAAACTTATTTCTTTCCAGTCATATCTAATATGATTCAGAATAATGCTTTAAAGGAAAAAAAAAATGCCTTTTACCTGTAAACCAAGCACTAGGAAAAGATAGAATGTCTATTGAGTTGTTTCCTAATGCTCCTCCATGGAAAAAAAAAAGCTGCCTACAGATTGAATAATAACAAGGTTGTGGTTTTTCTCAAGGGATGAAGAAGTACACTGGACTCTAATTAGAATGTTTCAGCAGCTTTTCTTAATATTAGGCTTCTAAGTATCATAACCAAGGACTGATATTATGCTCAGTAGCTAGGGAATGAAAAATAATTTGTTCAATAATATATTCTTCCTTCACATTCTGGAAATTATCTGAAATACAATAACCTTAAATTTATTCACTAATAAAAATTCATTGATTTCTCCAGCAAATAATTCCTACACTATAGATCAATTCTGTAAACTCATTAGAGTTTACTTGCAAAACTTAGTTTGCAAGTCTGAATTCACTGGTTAATTAAGCAAATCTCTTGACTTTCTGTTCTTGTCTAAAATAGGAATCTGTTCAGAGAGAGTCAAACACTGTACCTTCTCTGCCTTGTGGCTGTAGGAGAGTAGGTTTAGACCTTCCAAAACTGTTGCTAAATTTGTAGAATCAGGCTCATGCAAGACTTTAACATTGTCATTGTATTAAAGGAGCTGTTGGGTGTCTGTTCCAAAAAACTGGACATCAGGAAAATATTTTTCATGGAAAGGGTCATTGGGCACTGGAACAGGCTGCCCAGGGAGGGGGTTGAGTCACCTTCCTGGAGGTGCTTAAGGGATGGGTGGATGAGGTGCTGAGGTGCATGGTTTAGGGAGTGTTAGGAATAGTTGGACTTGATGACCCAGTGGGTGCCTTCCAACCTAGAAATTCTATGATGATTCTATGGTGATTCCATGATGATTTTTCAACTAAGTGGAATGCTTCAAAGGAACTTGCTTTTGTGGCCTATTTCCTTGATCTTGGTGTGAGGAGATAGAGAGAAAGGATCTGAAAGAGTCCAGATTTACTGTTTTTCATTAAAAGCTAATGCTGCAGCCAATGACTTACCTCTTAACACTCATTCTTGCGCTGTCATTGAATATGAATATTCTTTTAAGGTTCTTGTGAGGATTTTCATTTGTGCCTTCTTTGGGCAGTTATTTGTGTATAATATGGAGTTACAGACCAACTGTAAGTCTCTCTGGGAAGTTACTAGTAGAGAAAATGGTAAATTATGTTGTAAACATTAACTTCCTTTCTTTTTTAGCTATGCAGATGGTGGAGTGGGAACAAATGAAAAATTTTGTTTTCCTTAAATTTAATGGAGAATGGCCTTCCTTTTTATCTATTTTAATTGAAAAATTTATTTTTCTCTTTCATTAGTACTGACACAATGAATACTTCTATTGTGTATAATTTAGCTGTGGGTAAACATTACTTTTTAAGTTAAATTTTTTTTTCTTCTTTTTATTTATGCTATTTTGCACGTCTTTTGTAGTTAAATGGTAGAAATATGCAAACGCTTATTAATGCAAACTTAGTCTCTGTTGCAGAGATTTCACAGAAGATTGAGTTATTGATGGTCAAGGTTTTCACAATATACTGCTTTTTAACTGTCTTGTAGGATTTTGACAGAAAGCCACTTGTAAAGTGATACCCCTCTAAAACTACAGTATATTGAGTTATCTGCTCATAAAACAATGTATAATACAAGATAAACAGTGTTTCACTAACAAGCACCAATAAACTTACATTTTTTTCATAAAATAGAGAAGGTAAACAAAAACTCAAAGTGATTAATGTTATTGTAGCTGATATAAGTTATCACAGGACAGGTGCAAGTTCAATGAAAACAGTATAAACTACATTTATTGTCCTTGCGTTGCATTCAAATATCCCATTGCTATTTAGTACATTAATCTTTTTCATCTTCCTTAAGGTCTCTATGCACCTCTTTAAAATTGATGTGCGAAAGCAGACAAGGGGGGCTGGGATATTTTGGGTTATAGGGTTTGATTCCGCAAAACAAAACTTCAGCTGGATTTGTATCAGTAACCTATTTTATCACAATAATGACAATGAGGCTGAATATATCTTGCAAATTGTTTATGTGGGGAAAAATCAGTTTCAAATCAAAGGTCACTTACCTTGGATATATGCTAGGAGCAAATTCTTAAAGAGTTTTAAAAGTTTCTTTGGAGATCACTATTTAAGTAAAAAAACTTTAGAAATTGTAGCTTGTATGCAACTGTAAGTTCCAAATCACTCAAGAACGTCTCATAGGAGTAGTTATATGTATTAGAACAGACTAATTTGAGTTTTTAATGATCATTATTATTTATGCAACTGTGGTCACCCAAGTATTTTTAAATAAAAATATTTAAATTAGGTTTATGCTTAGGCACAAATACAAGTATGTTAATTTTAATAAAGTGTGTTATTATTCTTTTTAGATTTAAAGTGTTTACTGGTTGGTGGACTTTCAACTTATTTTTAATAGAAAGTGTGTATTTGTTGTTGTTCAGCTGGATAAGAGGAGCAGAAAGCTCCTCTTTCTGTCCTGTACACATTTGTAAATGTGTATTGTAACGTGGCCTGATTCTGTGTATTTTACTGATGAAGTATTTTTATACCAGTAGACATGCAGATATATGATATAGAGATGTCTAATAAGGGATCTTGTCAGCAGTAAATCCCTGAAGGCTCTACACAGGCCAAGTTGTTACACAGGTGTATTTAATTACAGTAGAGCTGTGCTGAAAATGCAAAGATAAATAATACCTGATTTGCCTTACTATTTTTGAGTTTTGTCACTTTAATTTGTAAATGGCAGATTTATCCTCCGCAAAAGATTTTGTCAGGAAAAGATAAATGATGTTGTAAAGCTGATAGCATTTTTTGCCTTAAAACAATTCATATCTGAGGAGGACCATGTTTTCTTGATTTAACCTGTATGGAACACTATATGTAGAGAAAGGGAGAGAAAAAATATCTCTTGCATTCACTGATCTAACTTGTGTCAAATCAAATACCAGGCAAATATTGTTCTGAGAATTAATGAAGGTTTAGGGGACCCAGGAAGAGCATTGTTAGTTGAGTCAGTAACAAAAATTACTTATATTGGAAAGATAAATTTTTTAGCAGGGATGTTCTGAAAAGAGAGAGAAGTGGGCTAGACTAACTAGACTAATAACAATACTAAATATTTGTGTACCTCCTGGACACTGATATTCTTAATCAAGCATTTTTATTGCTCTGGAGGACTGACTTTAGCTGGCTGCCATGTGCCTACCAAGCTGCTCTATCTCAGCAGGATGGGATGGGGTGGGAGAAGAAAATAAGATGGAAAAATCTCATGGATCAAGATAAAGGTAATTTAGTAAGGCAAAAGCAAAGGCTGTGAGTGGAAACAAAACACAACAAAAATTTATTTTCTAATCGCCATCAGCAGGCACTGTCCAGCTACTTTCTGGGAAGTAGAGTGGCAGTGTGTGTAGCGGCTGTTTTGGAAGACAGATGTTGTAATAACAAATGTTGTGTGCCCCTCCTTTCTCTTAGCTTTTATTGATGAGCAGATCTCATATAGTATGAAATATCTCTCTAGTTATTTTGGGTCAGCTGTCCTGGATATGCCTCCTCCCAAGACTTTGCCCATCACGCAGCCTAATGACAAAGACAGAGCTGGAGAGACAGCCTTGATGCTGTGTTAGCACTGCTCAGCAGGAGCCAAAACACTGGTGTGTTATCAGTACCACGTTGCCGCGTGGCCTGCTATGGGGAAATGCATAACTCCGTCTCAGCTAGACCAATGCAATCGCCCACAAAGCACCTACTGAACGGTGTAGGAACTTCTGAATAGACAGTGGTTTTAGGGGTCACTCATTTTGTAGATCTGAGTATCTGACTACATTTCTCAGCTCTGAATCAGAGATATGAGCTGAAAAGACTAGGAAGAAAGGATGTTAATATAAATCCAATTTGATTATTAAGTGTTTAGTGTGGCAGAGTGCAAGAGATTCTGGTTTGCTTCTTTCCTCCGCATGGGCATTATTTAAATGAAGTTTACCTTTCCTCTATTCTCAAAGATGTTGTTCTGTTTTGTTGGATTCATGGGCCTTCACGTCTCTCAGTCATAGTTGCTCTATGTTTTCTCCTTCATGTAACAAAGCAAAGATGAACCCTCCTGGTCCCAGAGAATGCTTTTCTCACGTGAAACTAAATCAGTTTTAAACTTCTTGAACTTGCAGCTCTGAGCTGCAATGTCTGGACAGACTAGCTGCTACAACATCTATATAGTTGTCTTAAAGTAATACTCTTAAATGCCCAGAAGCAATGTTAAATAGCCTGACTGGAACACTAGGTAACTGCTACAGCAGAGCTTCTAATTATCCAGTGGGGAGTGCTGTGCCAAAATGATTGTTGCTTCTGAGACCAGAACTATCTTAGGTATCATTGCAAGGCACTGTTTTATTCCCTGAAACACAATCTGAGACTACATCTTCAAAATAAAGTGAGGAAAGGGAAAAGTTATTAAGCTGTTAGAGCTGAACAAACCCTTTCTATTTTGTCCAGGATCTAAGTATCTGGTAGAAACAGGATTTTAACCAAAATTTGGCATGCTTTTTGTCTTGCAGGAATTTCACAATTATGAGTTTGTTCTTTATTATAAGACTACTTATCATTTATTATTATATTACTCCATTTTGAAAGATGTTTCTTTATTTAAAACTAAAGGAAGTAATAATTTTACTGAAGTTATCTATTTTACCAACTATGAAATTCAAAGACTACCACAAATCTTCATGTTTGGCAATGTTGCCCTGAACACTTTGTTGTGGCTGTTACTGTAGACACTATATGAAGTGTCGAGTATCATGTACTAAGGAAGACTTTGTCTAAAAAAGAAGACTTTTTCTAAAAAAAAAAAGACTCTCTAATTTTTAACTATAGTAATTATAATTAAATTGATGTATCAAAAAAACCCTCAGATTTATTCCATAATTCTAAACTCTTAACTCATCTAAACTTAATCAATAAAATCTCACTTTACTGGCTTACTTTCACTTCCAATACAGTGAAATATTTCACACCTCTTTAGTTTTGTGTATGTAACACAGATTTTCCTACTTGTCTTTGACAGTCTTGCTCCTCAGACTGGCATGCTTTAAAAAGATATAGGTCTTCATTAAAGGAATTGAATAAATATTCAAGTTAAAAGGAAGTGTTTAGAACACTATGTTATGTGTAATAAAAATATGAAATAATGAATCACTGTCTATATTACTTTGGAATCAGTGGTGGAATTTTTTTTCTCTTTTTTTTTCTTGAATAGGCAAATACTTCCATTTTTAACTGAATGCGTGTAAGCTCTTTGTTCAGCGTGCAAGCCCCGTGGCCATGTCTCATTACATGTAGTTCAATTTTGGATTAAAATGAGTCTTATCCTGTGGATAGTGTAGTAATCTGCATGATGTAGTTTGTAGCTGAATTAACCTTTGAATAGTTCCAAAGGGCTATGGGGCTGTCTGTAGCTTAAGGATATTTTGAAAATTTTACAGGAATGGTAATGAAGAAAGATTCTAATTCAAGAGTTAGACAACTTATTACTTTGATGCTGGATGTGGTTATTTAAACAATCATTTATCCTGACATGTGAGGAAAAAATGAGCTTATCAGAAGCTCAGAGAACCATTGTTTCTACTTCTCATAACATCAGTAGTAGCTCATGACTTTTTCTCCCTTTTTAGTACAGCAAATGCCTTTTGTGCAAGGTCAAATTATGTCATTCTAATTTACTTCTCTAATTTCTTTTCCTTTTCTTCCTTAAAAATATTTTTAAGAAATAAATGTTTTCTTTTTTTTCTTTTTTATCTGTTTCTATGGGAAGATTTGTTGAGGAAATACTGCAGCGTCATATTAAGCCAGATTTTTATCAGTAACTGCTGATGAATTTTTTCTATATAAATTACAAATTGATTTAGAAGGCTTTAGACAGTAGTAAACCAAAGTTTGGAAACTATAAGGTGAGACAGAAGCTATGAGCATGGGAAACTATGCAAATGAGGTTATATAATACTAATATGATAATAACTAGGATAGCAAAACACAGAAGAATTTTTTTTCAAACAAAAAGCTGACATTGACTGTATTTTTGAAGCCAAGAGTATTAACAATTCAGGAATCTGGTCATTTGAAGACAGTATGTTCTTAACAGCTGTTCCTCTAAATGTTCAAGCTTGATCCATTTTAGCCTATCTTTTAGTGGTCATCACACACTTCAGCTTTTGAAACACACGTTGTGAAGGTGAACAAGGATACATGAGGAAATAACTGTTTAAAATTTGCTCTGTGACCTGAGGACATGACTCGTATTTCCATTTGTCTCTTCTCTCTTATCTTCCAGAGTTATTTATACCTGCTTGCCTTATTTCTCTGTGCAGAAGAGAGAGAGAAGGCAGAAAGGGCTTATGCTAATGCATGGATTTATTACTAATGTATTTGTTCAAAAACAAAATCGCGTACTGCATTGTTGTTCAGACAATGTACAAGCAAGCAAATTCAGATTGGACTCCTTGTTTACTTGATTTTCAAAAAGGAGAGTTTAATGATCATTGTTACAAATTCTGAACTTTTATGGACTGCCATATATGTTGCCTAGGGACCTCTTCTGACCTCTAAATAAGTTAAGTGTTACTTTTAATGGGGTTTAGATGTTTTTAAGAATAATGAGCTTGGAGGCTCTACAAAGAAAAACAAATTTTCCAGAATAATATGGCAGCTCTGTACAGATGTTTACTGAAGGAAGGTGGGGTGAGAGGGAATTGTGTAGGAGGCATCTGTCAGGGAAAAAAAAGATTTCCCATGAGAGCAAGATCAACTTAAATGGAATGTGTTGAGAAAATTACTAGGTTAATACTACATCAATTACATTAACATTTTTATTTCATACATTCTAAATTAGTATTTTTCTTTTGAACCTAGATGTAATTCAAACAGCATACACCTCCCTGTGAATCAGTAATCTTATGCTGTCTATTGTACAGTTTTATATGTAGAAGGATTTTGATTTAATTTTCTTTCTTTTACTTTGGCACTAAGTCTAACTAAATACATAAAATATACCTTAGCAGTGAGACAGAATAGTTGCTTTTGATTCCAAGAACATTAATTTCATGTAATTTTACATTTTTTAAATAGAAAGAAGTCAGATATCAATGGTACCTATGACAATTACACTGAAAAGATGTCAGCGTTTATGGGGCTGCTCCTGATTGGATATGCACACATAGCAGAAGATCTGTGGGCATGTGCCCTAGCTCAGAACCTTTCTATACTAAGGCTTTTCGTGTTATTATATTGACACCCTGTGTCTACCTCTTCCTTCTTCTTCTCCTTTACATCCCTCCACTGTGTGATGGAAAAAGCCTGATTTTCACCATATCGGGACAATGACCCAGAGCTGGATCTCAGGGTTAGCACTCTTGCCCATCGGTCTCCCAGATGCTGCCTATATTAACCAGAATACTTATCTGTAAAGCAAGTACTTGTCCAGGACTTCTGAATGCCTTCCCAGACATACCACTAGAGTATTTGGATTGTTCTAAATA
Source organism: Cuculus canorus (assembly GCF_017976375.1). Taxonomy (NCBI): domain Eukaryota; kingdom Metazoa; phylum Chordata; class Aves; order Cuculiformes; family Cuculidae; genus Cuculus; species Cuculus canorus. The sequence continues at coordinate 38,721,834 of NC_071404.1, forward strand.
TTGAAGGTATCTCAAGAAAGTAACACTACTATTCCTCAAAAATAGTTTTTTTAAAAAATTTATGTCAACAATACATACTTAGAAGTCATTCTTTCCAGTCTCATAGAAAAATAGTTGAATCTAAAGTAGACATGAACATAGGTCAGACAGAATATAAGATATAGGTAGAGAGCGATTACAAGTAAATTATTATTATTACTATTATTAAAATAAATAAACTAATATTAAGATTATTTATTTAAATAAAGATAAAATATAATATTATTAATACCATCCTGAGAGATATCACCCTGATTTACAGTAGAGTGGAAACAAGGATGGGACTGGTGAAGGTAGGCCTTACGGTGGAAAATAAATCTAGTTTTTGGATGTGGATTCTTCTTTTTTTTTTGTAGTTTCTGCAGCCACTGAAAGCTTATACATAGATAAAGAAAGAGCAACTGGAGTTTCTCTTGCTGCCTTGTTCAAACTCTGTTGCTGTCAGTTTGAAAAGCCTGTTCTTCAGCTTCATGATGCCTTAATTTACATTTATGTATACAAAGCTAGAAACAGGGTTAGGGCAAAGCAATTCATTGCAGTAATCACTTCATGACAATTATTTTGTATAGAAGAGAATCTCTGGTCCCTGTTACATTCTCAGGAGTGTGGTAGGAGTTTACTTGGGGAAAGCAAGTGCAAGAACCATCTTGCTGTTACAGTATACGTTGGCTGGGTTGCATCTGTCCCAGGTAAGGTGAATAATATGTTTTTCTAATTCTGTCATGTCCATTCCAGGGGACTTTGAGATTCACTTCACATCAAACTTTAAAGACTTTTCTCAGTTACCATTTGAGCTTGGCTGCAGACTAAGAGATTTATCTCCTCTTAGATTACAATTGAAGCACTTTCTTCGTTCTCACATTTCTTAGCTTTTTTACACAACTATATAAATCCTTTTATTATAGCTAGTGCTGGTAATCTGCCTTAATCTCTCTAACTCTAGGAAATGGATTTGTAAGGATGTGGCTAGTTTTTGATACCTTAGTCTTACCTCAAAACAATTTTGTGAGAATATTGTAACCGAATTTAAGAAAGCAAAAATTTCACCTCTGATTCCACCTCAAAATCATCAACTAGGAATTATCAAATACTTAGTAGACATTTGAAGCATGAAAAAATACTTTGAGAGCCATTTTACAGAAGACTTTATAGCAGTATATGAATGTTGTATAAGTTTCAGCTTCTAAGTTCTTGAAAATGAAAACAATGCCTGATTTTGTGGTTGTTCCCAATTACATCTGTGATCAGTTGCTGCAATACTAGCAGCTAATGTATGGCAGTAAATTGCCATAGAATTCAGAGTTGATAACAATTTGTAGAAACATGTACCTTTAAAATAAGTTGTTCTTCATGTGCAGATCTCTGCTACCATATCTCTACTGGCAGGACCCCTGTGTGAAATCACTGTATTTGCTGCAGGAATTCTTTGGGCTTGCATAACATTTTATCTCTTAAATTGCAAAAAATAAGCCAGTGAAAAACAATTCTGTTTATAGAATTTGTTAAAACCATGTCACTGATGTTGTTACACCAGCAAAAGCCAGTGCTAAGTCATTTAACACTGTGAGTTTTGTAGAGCTGCTCAAGAACTTGGTTCTGCCCAGAACATATTTCAGTTTTGTTTGTAGACAGTATAGATACATAACTGCTCACTCACTTCATTTTTTATCCTCTTTTAATACTGTTTAAAGGTGGGATAGTGCAAGGCTTTTTTTAAAAAAAAGTTCTTTCTAGAAAGATATTTACTGAATTTAGAACAAAGAACTGCTCTAGGGTGATGAAACATTGTTAAAATAGTTTTATTTAGAATGAAGTAGAAAACTTTGTAAATAATCTCGAGGTGGAAAATTAAAGAAATCCAAAAGCCTGAGGCAGTGCCTTAAGGTGAATGTCTCTATGGGCCAGAAACAAAGGAAGTCTTCTGACACGTTGCTGAAAACTGTCATTTCCCTGACTCCTGTAGTATATTGAGTAAAACAGAAGAAAAAAGCCGGTCTTCAAGAGGGACTTTAGTATGTTAAAAATCCAAACCAGAACTGTCTCATATCTGAAAAACACAAATTTCTCATATTTCTCAGTTTTGTGTGCATTCTGATGCACAAATCTTCCTTACAAGCAATGTGTCCATTTGATTCATCACTATACACTAGCACACTGGTTCGTGTCATTTCCAAAATTGACTCATTCTTCTTTGATGGATATTAAATTTGATGCAGCTAAGCGTGTATCTATATATAGATGAAGCCGTAAAAAATTAACACTTCCTTTCCTCTGAATGTAAGAGACCTATATTTTCTAAGAATATGTCTAAGTCAGGTTTATTTACGAAGGATTGACCATGCAAACAATGTATAATTATCATATAACGTAGTGGTATTTTTATCTGCTGTACTGAGCTGTGCAGTTCATATTTGGAGCATGTACTTAAGCTTCCAGTTTAAGCTCTCCAATGGCTTCAGTTCTGGATTCAGCTGTGCTGCTCAGACCAATCTGTCAAAAGTAGAGGCACTATCTGATGAGGAGGTTTGGTGACTTTGCCCATCATCACCACGTGAGGATAATTACCTGTCTTTCCTATCCACGTATTTAGCATGAAACACACTGAATGAGTGTATTTCTTAGTTCAGAATGTAAAAGCAATTCTTCTGAAGACAATCTTACCTTCTCTGATGCCTAAATCAGTTTTCTTCTCTGTAATCTTTTCTGTTCACATGAATAAATATTTTTTATTTGAATATTGTTTCAGCCATAGAGGAATAAGTGGTGATGGGTGTTATCAAGAATCTGAGACTGAGGTTAATTGATGTGATAGGAAGTAAAAGAGAGAGGTTTTAAATGACTTGAACTGAGAGGTTCCAGAAACTAAGATTGGCATTTCCTGATACAGCACCCTAAATAGCTGAATACTCTAAATATGTAAACATGGGGGGGTGTGTGTGTTCTGTTTCTAGTTATATAAATAGTTAAAATATATTTTTATATGCTCCCAAACTGCACTTGGGAATAATAGTATGTGGTCATCTCTGCCTTACATGCTTCAAATCTACCTAACTTCAGTATACAAAAATTCAGGAATATTTATTAGGATATTAAACCTCTGTCCTGCAAAAAGAAAGTGTCCAGAGTTGTGAATGTCATGTATTATCAGCTACTTTCTGTAGAAGAGACAGAAACCTACACGTGTGAGGGCTCAAAGAAGTTACATGTGGGAATAAATATCTAGCTTTTGATATGAGGCAGCAGATTAATCCACTTCTGGATTTTGTATGCATGTTTCTGAAACATCTGGTAGCAGACACAGGTGGAAACAAGATTAAAAATATGTTAGACTGAGTTTCTGATTTGACCCTTATGTTTTGTGTTCTTGAGGGAACCTGATACTAATGTTTGGGCTTGGCATTTAAGAGGATGTGAATGACCGTCTTGAATATCTGTTAAAAATTCTGAAGTAACTATGTGATGGTAAAAAGTGTAGAAAGGGATTTACACCTCTAGATAACTGCAAGTGTCTCCGATCGCTTACAACTGCACAGTCACCTGCAGTGTTTCACACACAGCATCATTGCTTGCAAGTGCATGTGTAAGGCACAAGCTGAGATTGCTATATCTGAAGTAGTTCTATATCTGAACCTTTAGCTTCCTTTTAGGGGTGAGAGGTGGGGAGGGAACAAAGGCTCCCACCTCACACAGCCTACATTTCATCCAAGAGGAGCAGAACTAAATGATACCACAAACTGGTATTTTTCAGTGTGACATATGTGTGTGTGTGTATGTGAATGTGGAAGGCCAACTTCTGATTTCCTGAAATTCTTCTTTTTCAAAGAGAGACAGATAAATGTGTTGAAAAAACACCACTACCACAACAATCATACTTCCCTGGCAATAATACGTGGTGCTTTCTATCTAGTTATATAATTAATTCTAAAACATAAGCAGCAACATTGGGTGTGGATAAGACAAAATATTGTGGAGTAGCACAATCACAGACCTTGTTCTGTATACATGAACTTTAGCATAAAGCTCGGTAGTGTAAAGAGATCACAATTTTAGAATAAGTTGATGTGACTATGTATAAAGAACCACAATATTGAAAAGGAAACCTTTATGTTTTGCTTTGCATATTTATATTTGCATATTTATTTGCTTTTTAGATGTTATAGATCTCAATCTTATTAGAAATTAATTATGATTGTGTCACTCAATTTTTGTCTGTAGTGTCAAGACCAAAACCACTCAAGAAAAGGAAACATGAAGATGTTTGACAAGGTACTAGGTAATGTAAACATACCCTCCTGCTCATTGAAAACTTATAGTCCAGAAAAGAATTAATGGAAAAAAATATCTAACATGCTACAGTACACTACGTAGCACATATATTCTTGCTGTGTGACATAAAGCATTTAAGTTTCAAAAGAATCTCCATTTGTCATGAGCATTCTCTTAGATGAAAGGAAAAGAAATAATTACTTTGGACGGATATCATTCCTTTGGAAACTTGAATATGCATATTTGTATGTTGATTTTACTTGGGTTAATATACAATGCTTTTCATCATGGTTTGTGATGTATTGCTTGTAGCTATACAGCTTTTGGTCTGGAGGTGGCTTGTGTCTGGCTGACATGGACTATGGCAATTTAATTATGTCTGCTTCAAAATATACTAATACTTAGGTTATAATAAAAATCTTAGTTTAAGAAAAGAATATTGCTTTGACTTAATTTTGTTCTTTTTACTCTTTAGTACAAATACCGTGGAAATATAAGCATAGTGTCATCATGTTGCTTATAAATTTTGTAACAATTTTCAGGAAATGTCTTTATTGCTTGTGTAATGATGTTCTGGCTGCAGAAAAATGCCAGTTGAAGTGGAAATATTATTGTACCATTCATTTAACTTACTTTCAAATTCTCTGATATGGTACAGCACATAGACTACTAACCCCAAAACTTTACCAGCTGATGCCATTACCAAGTATATTTTCTTTGCTATTTGGTATTATATTCTTTAAAGATTAACCTTAGCTTAGTTTTTCATGTTTGTTAAGAGGATCAGCACTGCCTAAGCATTCACTAAGCATTCACAGCATCACTGAATATTCTGAATGAATGCTCAACACATTATGCAGAATAGTCTTGTCTTCTATTGTGGTGTTCATATTCAAACAGTGGGGTTCATTTCTTACATGTCGTTATTTACACAGAATTGTTAACTACTGGTATTGATTTATCTTGGCAATGCTCTTATGCGTTGGACTATTTTCAAAGACACTGACACAGTTCACACACCAAGGAAAATAGGCAGTGCTGAAGAAAACTGTTCACATGGACATCTAAAAATCCTCTACCAAAACTCCTTGGAAAAAAAAAAACAGAAAACTCCACAACCTGAGTAGCCTGTGTGCTTTAATGGGCTGTAATAGAGCATCAGGGGTTATGTTAAAGATGAATCTCTAAATTTTTTTCCCTAAGTTGCCACTAATCGCTTTGGCTATTACATATTTATTAAGAGAATGACAGAGAAAGCAAGTTCTCACAAGCACGTGGGGTAGTAAGAAAGCTGCCAGTATCTGGCTGCACTTTACAAAATATGACTGTCCTGTTGTCAGTGGATATCTTGCATTTGAGCAGCTGCTTGTATTATCCCCTGACACAGATCTTGGCAATAAGAAGCTGAGAAATACAGACTGTGAAGAAAATGGCCCTTCTCTGCCTCTTTATTTTTGGATCTTAATTTGGTAACTTTGACTTTGCATTGTGAGCTCCACACAATGGAGTGGGAATGACCATTTTGTGCTAGGTGGTAGGAAGCACTAAGACCTGAAAGTTTCATTAAATGTTCTAGATTGTAAATACTTCAGCTGAGTCAGCATTCACTCCACGTGTGATTAGGTGCCCTAAAAATGAATCTTTTATACTGTCTCAAAATTAACGTGGAAGTCTTATTCTTAGTTAAGTCATGACTGTAGAGATTATCTGTGATTGAGGCATCACATGTAATTGGGCTATTCACGCTTTTCTAAACCACGCTGGAATTAATCACAGCAACCACAAAACAGTCACGCTTAACATGTATGGTAACAGGAGGAAAACTGACAGCAAGACCTCAACTCTGGATATGAGGAAAACAGACTTCAAGGGGGCTGCTTAGTAAGGTCCTCTGGGAAAATGCGTTTGAAGGTGCTGGGTTCCATCATTGCTGTTTGCTTTTTAAGCACCACTCTATGGCCAGTGGAAGCAAATACAGGTGACATGAGAGGACCACAGGGATTCTGTTGCCATTCACCTCTGTAGGGCAGAAATTCATGCAACCAAAGCACAATTAGAGTTGAAGCTGGCCAGCATTGTGAAGGACAATAAAAAGGGCTTCTTTAAATAAGTTAATAACAAAAGGCTGGCAAGAAATAACATTGGCTTATTACTTGATAAACATGGAGACCTCATAAACAAGGATAGTATTGTGTGATCTAAATAAGTACTGCAAACAGTAGTACTCCCTGATTCTGCTTTTGATTAGATGGTGGATAAGAAATGTAGACAAAATAAGACCAAAATCACTAAATTAATATTTAGACTCAAAATAAGCAGTCCAATTTCAACAGTGGAATAGGTAATAAAAGATGAATAACAAGGGGCTCATTTTAAAGATAGCCAGAAAACACAAAAACAGGAAAGACAGAGAACAACTTGTTTGAAGAGTTAAAACCAAACAAAACTTTCACCCATACAATTTCTACATAGTGGACTTTGAAAACTGGTCAGGTGTAATATCTGTCAGTGTAATAAGTCACAATATAAAATATTTCTATTTAAGAGAATATTAACATAATTATAATCTCATTTGGATGTGTCTCATTGCATCAAATACCATGACAGATTCACTCATCAACTTCCCTGCTCCTTAAAAAATTCCCCATTGGCAAAGCATTTAGTCATAATGCATGAAGTTCTCCAAGGACTGTCTTTAAAGCAGTAATTTGGCTTCTTGTTATGTAATGCAGAATTAGCAAATTAGCAGAAAACTAATCTTAAAACTAGATCAGATATGAAATAGTGTGTTTATAACTGTAATCAATGAATACTACAACTACATCCAAGGATTGGAAAAGAATTATGGGGCAAAAATGGCTGAATCTTTTGAATGGTGAGGCAAGAATGGGAGTGGCATAAATGACTGTTCTTGATTTTTGTGTGTGTGTGCACAATTCCTTGACATAAAATGCACTTTAGCAACCTTAACTCTAAAATTGTCACATGCTCTGTATCAAATACAGCATTGGTTGCACAGATTATGTAAAAATTTTAGTTTGTTTATTAATTTAAATTAAAAAAACAAGCTAATCTAATTAGAACCTTTCATTAGATTATTTAAACTCTTGGCTACTGGGCCAGTTTTTATCTTAGTGGTCAAGGTTTTTATTTGTTGTTTTAGAAAGTCTGTCTTTCTCAGGGGTCTTTTTTGTTATCGTTGTGATAAATGAAATATTTTTAAAGAGTACACTAAGAACTTTGTTGACTTTTAAAGAGTACACTAAGAACTTTGTTGACTCTTAAACCTCCATTTGCATTCATAATTAATAACAGGTAATTTCCAAATAAAGTGGTAATGCTAAGCTAAATTAATTCTCATATAATGTCCTTAACAGGTGGATATTAAGTACGAGTTTGTCATACAGTGTATTTTTAAACAAGATTGCAGAAACTTATGTTTTATCTGGAATAGGACAATAGATGTCCTGGGTACATATTTGCCCCCAGATTCAAGTTGTGATCTATGCTAAGATATAAACCAATAAAACATGAAGAAATGATCCCTACACTGCCTATTCAAATGCTTCTTTTTTATTGTATTAACACATTTATCTTGGTTGAGAAGGATTTGAGGATTCAGTGACAGGCCAGAAGTGAATCTTTCACAGAACTGGTATCTTAGGTTAATATCACCTATAAAGATATGCACTGTTACAAACATTACATCTGTTTTACAAAACATAGAGGTAGCTGTAAAATAACAAAGGGATTATTTAAAATGAAATGCCTATCTGTATTCCATTTATTATCCTGGTATTTTGTTTGCAGCTAATAGCTACAGTGGCTGGTGAAATAATGATTAATATTAGGAAAAACCTTTGAATAATCAACTTCTAAAAACTCACTTTTTATGTTAGTGATGTGTTTATGGCTGTGGTATAACTGAGAGGTAGAAATGAGTATTTTGGAGAGGAGAGATTTTTAATAGATTAGCCCTTTAATACATTGTTAATAGATTTCTTGCCCTTTAAACAGCAAGGAAGAATTTGCTAAAAGTCACTGAATGGGGTAATAAGATGATACAGCAAGAAACCAGGTATACCATGAAATCAAGCAAGAAACCAGAAATGTGATATTTGAAAGGCAAGAATAATACAGAGTTCCTTTATTTCAATAGGGTATTCACAAGTTTTGCACAACTGCAGTAATTTCTCAGTCTGTAATTTAATGTAATATTTTTACCCTTAATTGCTGTTAAAAAGAAATGCAATGTCAAATGGAGGAAATAAAAAACCGGTACATATATAAACGACTAAGCCAAGTTGACAAGACCAATACAAATTACTGAGAATTTGTAGACTATGTGGCACTCATGAGGATGTTAAAGTATGGGCTTAACTTAAAATAATACGTTTTCAAGCTTTGGGATGAAAGTCAACGCAATGCATGCAACTATTCTCTTGAAGCTTCCTTTTAGATTCACTTTTACTGCTTTCTACCCTCTCAGGGAATACAGAATTTTCCTGTAAAACTTTTTGATCACCCTCAGCTTTATCTATCCTATTTCAAAGGAGTTCAACCACTGCTTTTGACCTTTAAAAACAATTTATCATATCCAAAGGTTTGGGTTATCTTTTGGGTTTTCAACAGCTTTGTTAGATTTTCTTAACAAGTGGTAAAATCTTGCTTTTCATGACTTACATTTGATTGTTTTATTTGAATAAACGTACAAGGTAACTTGATAACTAATACTTTTTATTAGGGAAAAATGCTGCATACTACAGACAGTCTCATAAATCTGAGGTGTAAATTAGGTATAAACTTCAACAGTGAGGGAGATTAGTCACTGAAGTAAAAAAAAGAAAGGAAATGAACATTTTTCTGGCTTTTGTTAACAAGGGTAACTGCCTTTCAAAGATACATTTCAACCAAACAAAAGTAATTTTGATCAATAATGAAATAGCTGATGGAAGTTTGATACCCTGAGTTGTACAAAAAACAAGGCTAGATTGAATGCTCCTATCAGTGTTATGAATAATGTATATGAGTATCAGGAAGTTTTTGTTTATGGCTTGCATACATTTCCCCTTTCATAATCATTTTTCATTGTGCTACAGCAGAGCTACTTTTGTTATATTGAGTAATATTTATCTTACTATCAGAAGTACAAGAACTTATCTTTACTTCTCAGACAGATTTATTTTTCACTGGGAAATGCTGTTTTAGCATTTGTGGACATTTTCAAGTCTAAAAAGTAAAAAAATTCAGTTAGTAAAGACTTCAGGGTTTGGTACTTTTTATGAAATAAATATCATTGGATTTTTATCCCTCAGAAATCTTCAGTTTGCTGCTTCGTATTATTGTATTACTCCTGTATGTGCCTGGCTTGGTTGAGTTAGAGAATGTAGATAAAGCAAATGTCTCTGCTGGGATCACGGACTGTGTAATTACATCAAATAACATTGGATAAGAAGGAACTCTCCTTTGCCCTGATACATGAGATAATGTAGCAATTCCTTACAGAATATTTTGAAAATAAAATGTCAAAAATACTTCTTCATAGTTCATGCTGGCGGGCTTCCGGTTTTGGTGCTTTTTGTTTTTCAGGGCATTTTACTTCTAAATGTTCGGACTTAGCCACTATTACATCTTCATTTACTTTTCAGAAATGTTCCAGGAATAACCCAATGATAATATGCAGCAATCATTTAAAGGCTCTTTTCACATGTAGTGCCAAGTGTATTTGCCTGTTCCGATAATAATCTATTGCAAAGATAATAAAAAGGATTCTCCAATATTCAAACTGCTCAATGTGCAATATAATTTCAGAAAACCTCAGGGGTGGTTTTGAGTAGTTTGAGCACACAAACAATGTCGACTTCAATTGGCTTCTGAAACCCATATAACTTACAACATTTAGTAGGAATTTGCTAAGATGTCAAAAGTCATTGTAGGCAGATTGGACATCAAAGTTAACTGGACAGATGCATGAACATATTTTGGAATAGCTCAGAACTGCGTAGTAAATAGGAAAAATAATGTTTGTTTTCACTATTCATTGAAATGATTCACCAGCTCTCCTTTGTCAAAGACTGTTTCAAACCACAGAAAAGATTGTTCTTTTTATTTAGTCTTAAATGGTGTTTTTGAGCCATGTTTTGATATGAAGTGGTTAAAGTTAGTTCAAAAGGACCAAAACAAGCTCACAGGCGTTCACACCTGCTAAAATGCTCTTTGTGCAAATGCACCAGAAGAAATCAAGCAGTGGTCACTGCAATCTGGGAGGGGCTCCAGGGGCCTCAGTGCTCCTGAAACCAACAGCAAATGCCCTCCTGGAAAAAAACACATGACTGCTTACACAGATTTCCTCCTACATGAACATCCAGTGGGTGTGAATGGGCATGATCAAGAAACATCAACCACATAAAGTGGGACACCTCCCTGTTTTGAATGAACAATCCCACTCTTTTTAACAATACCAGAGTTATGTTTCCTTGCAGGATCCCTGGAAAGGTGAACTATATTTTTCCACTAATTTTCTATTTCCTCTTTTTAATCTGCCTGTCTTCCCTTCTCCCCAATTCTTCTCTCTCTCTCTCTCTCTCTCTGCATTTCCATTTCTAGAGAAGCAGTTTATGTACATGTACAAGTTTGCCTTCACTATGAATCTGTATTTGGTTTACACTAACTGATTATTTGCAAATTACATTAGAATTAATAAATTAGTTCAAATTAGCCATATAGCATAATTTTCACTTTAATTCACTTCTAGAATTCCATTTTAATGAACTGTATTCTCCTTCCACTTCTGGAATGGGATATAACATCTTTCTAGAGCTTAGAGCTTCTAGTTTGGGAGGCATATGGAAGCATATACCTTGTTCCTGTACTTATGTCTGATTTCATAGACTTCAAAATCTACTTAATAGCTTTTTGACATAATAATGATGTGATACTACAGAAGACTAAGGAATTACGAGGTGACATGAAAGAACTGGTATAGTATTATAAGTCAGCAGAACTGTCATTTTTGGTTGAATTTGATAAAGGTGGTGATAGAAATCTAGCAAAAATATAATATGATGTTAAGAGTGCCTCTATCTGCTGATGGTATTAAATTTGAATGGTTAAGATAGCTGTTAAAAAATACTAACAGTAATCTGTAGAACTACAGATAAGGTCACATTAATCAAGTCTACCTTACCTGTAGAAATAGAAGTTATCTAGTAAATGATTATTTTGTAGCCAAGCATGATTCTGTAAATTAAGTTAAGTGTTTCATCTCTAAGAAATTTCTGTTTGTGATATACTGGAGAAAAAAAAGAATAATTTGGGAACAAAGAAAATTCAGATAAAGAAATAGGCTGGCTGAGCAAATAATAAATTAAAGCTTGTCAATAACATAAGTTAATTTGGCTTGAGACTGAAGAGCTGTATTTTCATCCATTTGGAACACATACTGTAAATGTGGGTATTAAGAAGTAACCTTTGTTGAACTGAGCATACAGCGTTCTTTTCTATCAATATCCAGACTTTTAAAAAATAATGTACTGGTTAAAGCATTGATACACCAAACTGGAAATATATCTTTTATGTCTTTCTCAATCTGACAGAGGTCAGAACATATCTCCCCTCATAAAACTATCCTAGCTAGCAAGATATATCAGAACAGTAGATTATCAAGGCGGATAGGCTCCATTGTTCAGCTTTCCATTTATTTTATAATAGTCATCATAAGGCGATGGAGAAAATAAAGCCAAAAAGTAAGATTCTTGCAGTTTGAATGAGAGAATGCCTGAGGAAATATTCCTGTGAAACCTAGTGATGATATCTGAGGAAGAATAAATATGGGTTTTCTGAACAGGAGCTTATAGTCTGAACTTCTCTTTCTCTATTACTTTTAGGTTGGGGGGGGAATAAAAAATATTTTTGATAACAGATTATTTTTTGTCAAATATTATTTACTGAAACCAGTCAAGAGGGTTTCAAATGACCTACTTTGATCTTCCAACATATAGTCCAGATTAAGCCAAATTTAGATTGAAGAAACTCCTACCCTGAGGATGTCCATGCTGCCTTTTTAAGTTGCAAATTCTTCCTCTTGGGATAATTTTACACATGATCATTTAATCATCTATTTCTATCTAGTCATGGTAACAGATGGGAGAAAAGAAGTTTTTGAGCTTGAGGGTATGCAGCTGAGGCAGTGGGTGAATGTCTGTTATTGAATTAATTTTATCTATAGCTTAGAGGTATGATTTTTTTATAAATAAATGTCTAATAGAATGAATGTGTGGTGATTAGAAAGGAAGTGTCAAAATGTATATTTTCTTTGCTATCCTGTATCAACTGAGAGCCACTGAAATTCTACTCCTCTTTACCCTCCATTAAGATAAGAAACTAACATTTTCTGAAGGTAAAGGAAAGGCATCTCCAAAATTGCAGATATATTACACGGAGAAGGGAGTGCTTTCGTCTCAATGACTGACAGAAACCCACGTTCAAATTCAAGCAATTTCTGGTTTTATCTGCAGAACGAGGATTCAAATTTGAAATTATTAGTTCCTTCAGGTGTATTAGTGCAGAACAGCTGTTTTAACTAAATCCCTCAGCATTACCAGTTTTCAACAAATATAAGGGGATTGTTTTCAAATGGCCTTGTAGAAATTGCTATCTGAGACTATGATGCTGCTCCAAAATGAGTGTTGATGCAAATCTTCCATACTGAAAGCATTCTTCTAAAAATAAATTTGAAGGCATTCATTATGTGTGGGATCTTCTTATGTCTTTAACCACTTTAGCAGAAAGTAGTTTCCAACAGGAAAAAGTATTTTTATATTTACCTACTCCTTGTGTTACTTTCTCTTTGTTTTGAGATGGACATTATGAATTATTGAAATAATTAATACTGAAGGAGCACACCTATTCTTTTGGAAGCTGATTCTGAATAAAAACATCTTTTTGAATATATTGTAGCTTTACTTAAATTTTCACATTTCATAAATGTAATTAATTAGAACAATTACACACATGAAAAGTATTTTTAAACTTCTTTTAAGCTACATGAGGACTAATTATTTTCAGTTTTTATCTATGACACTCTCCAGTGGTCACTATTTTTAATTCAACCGTTCTAGAAGCACACCATTTAGATGCCCGGTTATCACTCCTCTTGTAATTGGAAAAGCCAGTGAACTTCTCTGAGATGCAAAATAAAAAATAAAGAAAATGAAGTACATACTTCCCCTAGAAGGTAGTTGTCTATGTTTGTGATATTCCAAAGAACCTCAGGCAATGTGCAAACCTTGCCGTTTCAGAGTGTTAGCAGCTCCTAATATAGCTGAAAATAAAAAGAAAAGAAAAGAAAAGAAAAGAAAAGAAAAGAAAAGAACAATCAAAGGCACTATTTTGTTTCATCAGGTCATGGTAGCTGTAGAGCACAGAGATGTAGTTCAGAGTTTATTATGACTGAATGTCTTTGTATAAATTGTTTAGTTTCCCGCCTTTTTACTGAAGTGTCTCCCCCCTAGTCTTCATCTATGTTTTTCTGTCTTCCTATTAGTATGCTGTGATAAGAACAAGAAAGGAATCTTAGTGAAAGCTTTTCACAGCTATCTCTGCATAACAAATATGAGACATTTGGGCCCAGAACAGCTGTAATCTAGGTAACAAACCAAAACTCTGTTACTAATCAAGGCTTGTGGGAATTCCTTGTGTTGAGATGGGTGAGCTGTACTTTTGAAATTCTTTCTGCAAGGCTTTCCAATGTCAAATAAGAGCTATATCCTACTTACTTAGACATAATGATCATAGCTCTGACTAGCACATTTTAAAACACGTAAATCTTACTATGTGGATTATGTATCAAGTTAAAGGTATTTCCTTCGTGTGACCAAGCATATGGCACAGCATCTGCAAACTGATCTATGCTATAAACATCTTAGCAATGAGGGCTTTCAAACCTGTTCTAATATTTTTCTACTTAATACCATGTTTAATTATGGTTGCTACTTTCTTTTATTTTCATTTGCAGTTTTACTGGATAAGAAGATCACGGCATTTTAATACATTATATATGACAGGTTTTAATCCACACAATAATATGTAAATACTAAAAATGTGGACAGAATTGGAGATAAGCAACAGAGATTTAGAGTTACTGCTCTTCTGACAAAAGTTATTCAGTCTGTGCTGGAACTTCAGTAAAATAGGGAAAAGCTTTACATTTGAGCAAGTGTCATTATCAATATTATACTAGAAAATCATAACAGGTTTTACAGAAAGGAAATACTGGTAGAGGAATTTCATTAAACTATTAATAAGGTGAACACTGAGTAGATTGCTTCAAATCCATAAAACTTCATATTTTGCATTTAAGCAAATGAAAGCTTTGTAGTAGAGATGGAAGGTGGGAATTTTTTTAGACAAATCATATATTTTTTAGAGAAAAATGATCATTTAATTATCTTAGTATTTAAAAAATAAAACTAAATCATATAGCATTCTATTAGAAACTTATTTCCTTCCACTACAAAAACATTCTATATTACAAGAAAATAGGGTGATCACTCACCTGTGGGTTTTCTTTTTCTATTTGTAATACTGTGTTCCTCCTGATTATTTTCTTTCCTCCATTGCCCGTTATATTCCTTGATATCATGGCATCTTTTCTGCATCTTAAATTGGGGGCCTGGTCAATTTGTAAGCCATTTCAGAGAGATTTGGATGAGTAAAGTAAATGAAAATAGAGTGTTTGTAGCACTCAACTTCTCTGTTCCAGGTTTATCCATCACAAGATTTTAGTTCTTTTTGGAACATTTGATGTGGAACAAAACATACTTCTCATCACATTAATACTCACCTTGGTCTTAGTATTTGCCTACCCCTCCTTCTCTGAATATTGTTTAATCAAAATATTAGTACACAATATCATGGTAGCTCATAATATTATCACAGTTCTGATCAGAGTGAAACAGATTTTGTTTGGTGAAGTAATGTTTTTCTTACCTTAAGTTGAGGCAGATTCACCTCTCTGAAAATTTCTTATTACAGCCAAGGCCACACGCAAGATTAACTTCCCATAGTTATGCATATTGAAAATGTGTTGTCTGGCTTCAAGAGCATCATATTCAGAAACTGACGGCCCAAGAAAGAGTTCATAGACTGCAGTGTGACATTATGCTTTGAGATTCTATTTGCAGAGTTGACCTGAGATTCATAAAAAATACTGACTGCCATAGAAACTCAGCAATTCTGATTATGCCAATACCCCAAATGCCTCTAATTTTACTCCTGTCTGTTGAACAGAGTGTCAAACAGTAATATTTGTCTCCAAAAAAAGGATCTTTCTGGATCCTTCTTGGCCTCACTTATATTGTACAGATCACGATAAAAAAGAAATCCTAGAACACTTACTGGTTTGTAATTGTTCATGCATAAATTTCCACAGCCAGAAACATTTTCTATGAGATATTTTTCAGCTTTTTAAGGGATAAAGTTTAACACTGTTATATCATAGGATAATGTGCCTTGATTTCCAACAGAAGACAAAGAGATTAAAGGATATGTTATTCAGGAAGGTGGAACTTCCATGAGGTTAGTTTCAAGGAAAAGTAAATTCTAAAGAAGGACAGAAATGCAAAATTTGAACCCAGATACACTGGTAAACTAAACTGTAGCTTCACACTACAGGTTATACAAGTGAAAATGAATTCAGAGTTTTGACTTACGTTATTTCCTAAACATGATAGAAACTAATGAATATTTTCAGAGTTTTTTTCTGTTTATTACTGCACAGTGGAAACTCCTTAGTTTACTATTTTTGCCAAAGTCTCAAGGGCAGATTGACCTTGACTAATAATGCTCTATAGTGATCTAAGTAATTTTCAACCATTCTTTGAAGTACATAATGGTATAGAAGTACGTTTTTTTCTAAAATAAATCCCGTTGTTCAATGATAAGCACTCCAATATATAGAAAAGACTAGGATGAAATAACTAGAGGAATGATTGTTTATGTCTTTATTAAAAAAATAATAAAAAAAGATTACATACTGCATTTTTAAAGTAGTTTAATACCTATGAATAGAAGTAAGCTGAGAATTGTACCAAGAAAACTTGTGTGCAGCATAAAATGCAGCTACTGTTTTCTGCAGATATGTTGTTTTAGCCCTTTATAGTTTTATTCTTTATTTATTACGATGTGAAATCTTGTACTAGGAAGGAGAATGTGATCAGAATGTTTGATATCTCTGTTTTTTTATGGTAACATTATGAAAGAGCTACATCTTAGGTATGGCAGTTAACCACTTCTGACATATGAAACTTCCTGACTCTCCATCAGAGGAAAATTGTTTCTAGTTGAAATGATCAACCACATTGAACCTAATGTACCTTGAGAATTAGTTATGAAAGTCAGTGGTTTAAATGCTATTCAACTGTAAGCTAATGGTTTCTATAGTGGGATCATATAAGCATTGATACAGAAATCTCTGACAGGGAGCAGAGAAAACATGTATATATAGAAAAACTTTTCAAAACCTGCTGGTCAACCATGATTTTTTTCTCCTCTTGTTCAGCCGATTTACGTTTGGTTTGAGCCCAATCATTATGCTCAAGGACATTGAAGTAGATTCTGTACTTAAGCTAGACAATGTCCTGAAGAACTTTTCAATGTTAAAGGATCAAATTATTTATTTTTTTCAGTAGAAGATGGACAAAATAGGGAAGTGCTTCGCTGAGCAGAGAAGAATATATCTGCTGAGTAGCAGCAATCAGTTGGCCTACCTTTTTTTCAGAGGGATTCTGTTTTATCTATAGTCTGCCATTTTTTTTTTCTCATTCAGTTGTAAAGTCATTAAGAATGAAAAGCAGCCTATGGAGATGATAGATGCCATCTGTATGATTCCAAATAGAATAAATCAGGGAGAAAATCACACATTTTTATTGTTTCTAGAACAACATGTTAAAAGACTGTCTTTGGAAATCTGCTTACTCTGTTTCACTAATATTACCTTTTCAATATAATCGTTGCTTAGAGAAGTTTGATGGTAATTCAGAATGATTTGACATTCTTGAACAGTCAGGATTTGAAGTTTCCATATAAAATTCCACTCTATTGAATTGGAATGGTCTTCATTAGGATTCATTAATTATAGTTTCTTCCTGGAAGTCTACTGAAGCCTAACTAGACTTAGACAGTAACTGATACTTAAATGTAACTATAATTTGCTTTATTTCACTTGTGACAAATAAATTAATGGTACTTATGTTCCTTTTGTGTGCATAAGTCTCAAAAAGCTCAATTGTACTATAGCTCTGATGGATGTAGATGTTTCGTTTATTGTTTCAGTGCCATCTCTTTTCTCTATTTTAAAGGTTTAAGGACAAGTAAAGAAGTAATTGAATATATTATGGCCTTGTTTTGTGATCATATTGATCATCATTATTTTCTTAGCTTTCTTATTTGAGATATATATAATTTTGCACTAGCTTTTAATTTAATCTTATATCCTAATGAGACCATCTAATTTAATTGAATTAGAAACATTACCATTAAGATCGAAACATTGTTCACCTAATTATTAATGTCAGTGGATCTTCATGCATGAAGTATAGTACAGGTCCTAACGGCATACTGAAATGAATCTTACAAGGGTAGGAATAAAGGATTATCCTGAGAAAATTAAAGGTTAGTTTTCTAAGTTAACATTAATTCAAGACCTTTGTGAATAGAGGAAATCCCCCACCAAAATTGTCTTTTGTGAATATGGCATTCTGGAAAGGCATTCTGACTATATCCCGACTGCGTGTTGGGATGAGATCTGGCCATTATGTCCTGTTGTCTCTCAAGTCTAGCTGTGTAAGTAGAGAGGAGTGGGATAGTCAAATACTTCACTAATTTCCTCAGTCTGATTATCTGGAAATAAGAACAGTCTTCTCTGAGTGTGGATAAAATTAGGGTGCTTGTCTTAGCAAAACAAAGGGATAATTTCTAGAGGATGTCCTGAGGAGGAATATATGTTTTGCATGACCCCCCAAAGCAATGAAAATGCATTCATATGGTTAAGTAGGAGCATACAGATGTAACACAGGTTCTCAGGAGTAGCACTGAATGAGAATAAGTTGCTTAAGTATACCTGATATGAGTGTGATGGTTCACAGCAATGTAAGACCTTTTTTTTAGTTCGCAGTACTGTATCTAACACCAGCATGATACTCTATTTCTGTTACATGATCCTGTTCACAGCGGTGTTAAAATTAATTCTAATCTGGGCAACCCAAAAATTAATATAAGAAAGCAAGACTTTTTTTATAAGAAAGGTAAAAAAAAAAAATAATTCATTTATCTACCTGATGCATTAGATAACATAATAACACCTACGAGTCAAGCATCTGTTATTTAACCTCATTACTGAATAGAGATGGTCTAAAATATCCTCATTACTAAGTAGAATTAACATTTTCCTTCCAGGTTCCTATATATTGATGCAAATTTTAATTTGAATTCAAAAACTATAGTGTTTATTGCTGTAGTGTTTAATAGACGGTCTTCCTTTTTCAGTTGTGGTTAGTGGCTTCATAAAAATCCTGTCTTAAATTCACACTAGCAGCTCTACTTTGTTAATAAGGTCAGGAAAAAAATATCAGAAATATTCTGCTTTCTTTTTCCTTGGCTGAGTTAAAAAAATAGATAACAATGTGTAAGACACAGAAAAGACTTTTATGGAAAAAAAGGAGTATGTTCTGCCAAGCAAATCACGGTGGGCACTTTAAACATATTTAACAAGTAGGTAGGATAAGTATGGTGCTATATGATACATATTTTATGAGACCGCAGGCCCTTACATATCTTTTCATAAATTTTTTAGCATGTGCAATTTTCCACTCCAATAATTTAAAATGAAAAATGTTTTACCTTTATAGAAAATTAGTTAAAGCACTGAAAACAATTGCATGAATAAAGAAACTTTAAGACTAAGAAAATGGACTTTTTTAATGAAAAAAAATCAAATTACATAATTTCACTAAATGCTTGAAGTAGAAAAGCGCATAAGAAGTTTAGAAGAGTAAATTGTCTTAGGTAAGTTAGGATTTCTTGTAAATCTCTGCAATGTTTTAGAAAATACTCCCCTTTGGTTACAAGATATACTTATGCAGGAGTCCTGAAATTACTGCTGTAGAGAAGACAAAACCCATCAAGAGTTTCACTGACCAAACATAATAGAATTCAACTTTTCAGTGAAAGACAGGCTGAATTGGCTGGCTGGTGTCCTCCAATATTGTGAAGAAGCTTTATTTCCAACTTTCAGTACGCATCCTGGAAACAATTTGTGATGTGACTATGTATGAAGAAGTGTATTCTATCTGCTCAGAATAAATGCAATATTTGCTTAGGAAGAAGTGGACCGATGGCAATCATTTACTAATGTAAGATTTTTTCTAATAAGTTACTCCTGAAGACCTACAGATATTATATTTCAGATTGATTACGGTGACAAAAATCTCAGAACCTTATTACCTGTGAAATAAGGAATGAAGAATAAAATTCTGTCTGGCTTTAGTGTGAAGAATATTAAAAGTGCCAAAATGAACAGAATTTTTTAAATTTTTCAATCCTGGTAGAAAACTGAAGCTAAATGTTTGTCTTATCTTGCAAGACTATACTTTATAAGTGCTGGCAAAAGCGGTCTGTCCCTCCTGGAACAGGATGACAAATACTGCTAGTTGTTTCAAAGTATATTTTAAAAGAGAGATGTGTTCTTAACTTTGAGGGAAACTGTGATTAAATATTTTTATATACATATAGATAACACATGTCAGGGAGAATAAAAGCATCTTGGCAGGACATTCAGTCTTAAAACATTTTATAGAATCGTGGCATAGAAACTCAGTTACTGAAGATTTTTTAATGCTCCTGCATGCATTAGAGCTTCAACAGGTTGTTAACTTCCCTGACGTCTAATACAATGTTGTATAATGTTACATCCAGGCATGAAACCTGATTTTTCAGACATGTTCCAGGTAGTATAACAGGTCCCAAATCATTTAACACTTCTGCATTGTAGTTGATAACAAGAAAACCTTGGAAACTACTTGGAAGACCAGTATTAAAGGATGAAACGAATGTATGTTGTTGTTGAGAAGGAAACTCTATGTACAAAGGATTAGGAACTGTGAAAACTAATCTGTGGTGGATTAACAAAGTAACACATGACCTGACACAGTGGTGCATACACATTGTTGACAGGGACTTTTTTGCTTATATTTTAAAACTAATTATTAATAGTAGAAGATAATAAGTTGATAGAATAGAAAAAAACCAAAGCAAAATAAGGCTTATTTCAAGATTGTGAACATCTTAAAACTGAAAATTGATTTTTTTATTGTTATTAATATTGAGTGCTCAGGGGTTCTAAGGCCTTCTGTGCCTACAAGTATGGAAGCAGGACTTCAGAGAGTTTGCAGTCTAAGTATTTGATAAGTGGCAATATGGGAAAATATAGAGACCCTAAAGGACATAGAACCATGAGTATCGGTTAGCTATGTAAACAGTTGTGTCAGTACAAGGCAGACTAAATGTACTTAGTTTTTGTAGATATTACAAAACTGAAGGTTTAAGTCAAATTAAAGGAAGAATAACTGGCTTGTTACAGCAGTATGACAGAAAGCACATAAGTGATTGTGAGAAAAATTAAAATAATAAAGTAATTCAGATTGGAGAGAGTCTTATGGAGTCATCTAGTCCAGCTCCCTGCCCAAAGTCAATTGTTAACAGATGATAGATTCTAGAAATTAAGGAAATTTTGAAAGAATTGTGATACTGAATTAAAAGATGTTGATTGTGGTTACAAAAGGCCCTGAAGGGTCTGTGCCTTCAGCATTAAGACACATTATGTATATTCAATGTAAAAAACCTATGCAAGTCAGTGAAGGGATGTGAAGAAATAGGTACCGAGTCAAGCCAACAGACTAGAAAATAATCCCTACTGGAGCAGTCTGAAAGGACAGGAAAGGATTAGTTCATTGTCAGTACCAGATAATGAAGTGCTGCAGCTTTTTAGACAGGACATAAAGCCTGGATGAGACTGTAGGTGAGATGGACAGTGCAAGCCATACTCTGGTGGTACTACGGAGAAAGGTCTCAGTCAAAAATTGTTGCTGAAAGAATGGCTTGTGAAAGTACAGCCTGAAGGTCAGCAAAGATACATTACAGAGTCTGGGAAAGAATTACTGAAGAGTTTGCACGAGTACTGCATAGTCACATTCACCTTTAGCTGGTGACTAGACCTCTGTGATGAGGTCTTAGAGGCAGTGAGTAAGGTTTCAGTTCAGAACAAACACATAGGTGCTCGAGATTTTGCCATAGAGGTGATGGATAATTTGTGTTTGATGAATGAGATTTTAAGAGGTGCTGTGCTAACATAATTTCTGGTTATAAATTAACAAGATTATAGTTTGCCTCTTTTTGTTATGTTGCTCTGTCAAATGGTTGTATAAATTCCACTTTTGCAAGGCACTGAGTTTGTAGGTGTTTTCACATAATACAAATTCACAATGATTTTTGACAGGAAAAATCATTCTCAGAACAATTTTATAATCTTCTCCCAGATCCCAGTCATTTCATATTATATTATGGAGTAATCAGAAGAAACTGAGAGTGGGGGTTTTTGTACATTTTTGAAAGGGTAGTTCAGAATTGCCAGATCACAAGACAAATCAAAATCCTTGTTTCTGGTGAAATGTCTCCATTGGAGACGTCTGGCGTTTCCATGTAGTAGTTACTGTTCCCTCAAAGGATCTTGTTGATAACTCCCACGTGTCTAACCCAGTAACGATAACTTCTTTTTTTCATGTCAAATAAAGAGAATTAATTACCTCTGAAATAACATCAGACTTATTTCATCAAAACCAGCAATCATACATTAAGAGACAAAAATAAATTTTCACGACCTTAGTGTTTATTAAATCAGAAAATCTCATCCTCTGAGTTTTACTTTAAATTCTAATTACTAAATTACTGAATTTCTCTTACTAAATTTACATTATGTTCTGGTTTTTGAGCTCCTATTAAGGTCCTGCAAAAATATGAACAATTATATGATTTCTTATTTATAGAACTAATCTTTGACAAAAGTTGTTGCAAAACAAGAAAAAATGGGCTATGTTCTGGATCTTGTTCTATTTACTTGTTTATATATTAATTCTTCTTATATTTTAAATAATTATCTTCTGAAAACTAATTTAAAATAATTTCTGAATATTTCCTATGTGTTCTATTGATAGAATTCTACACCAATTTTTTAACTCCTGAACAAAATTTTTTGTTAGTAGTCAAGAGGACAAACTTCTCCTGAAGTCAACTTAACTTGAGTCACCTCAAATTCCTTCCAGCTCTCACATCAGCTTAAATAATGATTAACAGCACTTCTTGATAATTTGTACTTGCTAAAGATATACTTAGTTCATTTGGTCACCCTTGTAAAATTTTCTTTCATTCTTGTAGTTATATCCTTACACTTCAGCTGTAACCTGTCTCTTTGATATCTATGTATGTATATTAAGTTATTCAGCTTAATGTGTTTATGGCCAAAACATTTCTTAGTTTGTCTCCCCAGTCTTTTTTAAATTTAAATTCTTCCTTAGTTGACACAAGCAGCACCATAATCCTGTTTGTAATTCAGAACTGTAGCATGGAAGCCACCTACAACTCAGAAGGCTTAACACAAGTGTAGAGGATGAAAGAAACAGTTAAAAGAAAAATCTGTATGAGAAAGGAGAGTGTGAAGAAGGTCTGGAATTTGTGCCTCTTCCTTGGCTTTTCTTGGCTTCTCTCCCCTTCCTAGTGCTGCTCATTTTACTATCTCTTCCATCTTTTGCCAACCTCACGTTAGCAGCATGCAAAAGTATGGGTTTTTCAAACCATCCTAAATTCTCTGTTCTATATCTCTTGGTAGAGCCATAAGCCATCAGGTGCCTTAGGAGATTTTAAGAGATAAAACAATAAGCATTAGAGACGTGCTACTAGCAAATCCTTTCTTCTCACTTCTGCCTCTGAAAAGTCTGTAAACTTTAGTGTCCATTTCTTCTCCTTGCCAACTCTCAAGTTAGGTCCTGAAAAAGAAATGTAAGGAAGCATTTTTAATTTCCTCGTTTGTCAGCTTATGATATCCAGTCTTACTCTACAAGAAAGGAGGTTTGAGATTTTGTAACAGAAGATTAGAATCTTGCCAGTTATTTGCTGTTCTACCTATATTCATAGTGTGCAATGAATATTCTGATATCAATATTTAAAATTCTTATACGTAAACTTTTTAAAAATAGAACTGTGCGCTGAACTCCTGATGTTTCCCTTACGTCCTTTTCATGCTGCTACCAAACTTGCTGGAAAGTCTGAAATTTGGTTTTGGTCCTAATCTACAAATGCAGAACTTAAACCACCAGTGTTTCAATATTTCGAATCAACCTCAGAATCAAAAACCTGCTGCAGCACTTAATTTATAATTTAAAGACATTTGGGGACCTTTCAAACATCGGTTGATATTTTTTTGGTAGTCTGAAAAATATTAAAACATTTTGAAGTCTTATTTTACGTAATCATATATGATTCAAAATACCTACAAAGGTAAGAATTTTTTTAGTGAGAAAGTACTATTTTTAGATGACCCTAGAATGCAGTTGTGATGATAAAAGGATTTGAGAGAGTATATTGCAGCATTTCAGATGGAAATACATATTTTTATGAAAAATCTTATCAACGTTGTTGTGCTAGCAGTCTTTAAAATGTGTCCTTGAATGTTACTATGGAAAACATTCATGATAGTTGGAATCAGAGCTTTTCCAGAAGGTATTTTAGTAAGCTCTAATTGATATTGTTTGCCATTGTTTATTTTGGCATTGTTTACCTAAGGGTCCTTTACATAAGAATAAAAAATTTTCTGTCTTATTATCACTAGAAAACTGTGTAGCTTGTAAGTTTTTACATCTGCAAAGTGGACTGCTCTATAGAGTATCTTAAATGTATTTAACACAAACAGAACACTGCAATCTGAATAATTAATTATTAAAATAATTGATTTAGCTAATTAGCTAATAGAAGTGTCCAATGGTGCAATCTGTCACACAGGGGAAATATATGACATTGACAAAAGCAGAAATTTCTTTGCTTAATAAATAATGGTATAATTTAATGGAAGATGAAACTTTAATCCAAAAATATGCAAAATCATTCAGCTCTTTTTCTCAATGTTTGGTTCTCTTTGTTCACTTCCGCATTTAGTTTCTTTCTTGTATTTGTGATTTGCTTGGAATTTTGTTTCCTTCATTTTATAGTGGTTTTACATTGACATAATCTGTCTGAATTGGGGATTCAGGGTGAAGAGTGTTTTCATAAATGAAATGACTTCTCTGTATGAAATATTTTTGTTATTGTTGCCCACAGCTAGTGCTACAGACCTACTAGGGTCTCAGATTCATGCACTTGAATTGTACTGAATGCACTGTACTGAATCATGGTAAACTCAGTATATTTTAAAAGTTTGAGACGCGTATGAAAGATTTGTTAAGCTAAAATAAAGCAGTAAGACAAATGAAAAACAAACATAAATTTCTCCATTTAAATATGATTAGGATAAATTTATCTAGTGAGCATTACTCACAAGAACTTTCATTTTCTAACCACGATAAAAAATTTTATTTCTTACAAATCCTCTGTATATTTTCAGTTCATGTTTTAAACTTATGATTTCAATATTCATCCAGTGCGAGCAGCTGATGATGCTGGTTAAGAGCTTACTTCATAAAATTTGCCGGTGCCTGATTACACCAAGAGGAACCTGTGGATTTCCTCATTCTATTTTCTCTTGGAAGGAACAGGAGGAATTTGGATTTTTTTCCTTCACTTTTTCCATTAGTGTATCAAAATATTATCCATGTTATTATTCTGTTTATCAAATACTACATAATGCCATGTGTTTTATAAATAAAATAAGTAAAATGAATATATCAAGCTGTACTCCTGTCTGTTTGTTCCCCATTAATTTGTCAGCTAACAGCTTGAATTTGTCTTTGCAGGTGAGTGCTGGATCAATGGGCTTGTTTTTGCAAGGGAATTCATTAGCATATTTTGCACAGAAAGGTGTAACAGAGTTGTGAATGTGCCAAAGATAACAAAACAAAACAAAACAAAACATAAGAAAACACAGATGTCTCACCTTAAGCATTTAGAGAAGCAGGGGTAGGAAATATTAAGTCTGCTAATCTTTTCCTGCTATAGATTTGAAGAGATATGACCTCAATTCTGTGGTTCCAGTTTTGTTTTGTGATTGATGAACAAATGCATCACAGTCACCAAACTCAAATCAGTCAGTCAGAAATTAAATAAAAGCCACAACTTAAGATGCTTCAAAGCATTAATACCTTACTACAGCATGGAAAATAAATAATCTGCAAGACTTTTGTCAACGTTGTTTTTAAATAATATTATATTTCATGATACCTCTGTTTCTTAACCTACTTAAAGCAGAGTTGTATTTTCTGTGATCCCAAATTTGGTGTTATTAGATCTATTTCATTTTTCTTTTCACAAAGAAATATTTTAAAAGTTGTAGATATCAATATAACATCTGGTAACTGTTGTACATTTGCAAATACAAGCAGAATGTATTTGGTGACCTGCCCTTGAAAGTAGCAGAACACCATCTGTGGCGTGACAAAAATATTTGATCTTTCATCCACAGGAACGAGTTGCATCAGACACTCGGATCCTTTACAGAACTCAAAGCAAAGAAAGGAGAAGTATCTGAAGAATGCTTATTTTAAGTTTGGGAATTTGCTGGATTGAGATACGATGTAGTCTCTGTCTGTAAATATCAATGCATATTACTTTGGTCTGATATTTTCTATGATTACATAATAAACCAAATGTGAGTACAGTGATCTCTTTTTTTCTTTTTTACAATCTTTTGTTTTATTGTTTTTTATTAGTGTAATTATTTTATTGTATTGGAACAGTATGACTACTGATAAGTAGCTGCAATGAATGGTCAATCTTGAACTGTGATTCTGTTTATACAGACCACAGGAACATAAACATTAAAGGAAAGATGCATTATAAATCGTGTACCTTGCTGAAAAGTGCCGATTACACATTGCATTCCACTGGTAAAAAAAATGGTTGGATGACCAGTCCCAGAGAGTTGTGGTGAACAGAACTAAATCCGGTTGGCAGCCAGTCACAGGCAGTATTTTCCAGTGTTCAGTGTTGGGACCAGTCTTCTTTAATATCTTTACCAACGATCTGGATGAGGGGATTGAATGTTCCCTCAGTAAGTTTGCAGATGACACCAAGTTGAATGGGACTGTTGATCTGCTTAAGGGTAGGAAGGCTCTGCAAGAGGAACATGGACAAGCTGGATTGATGGGTAGAGGTAAATTGTATGAGGTTTAACAAGGCTAAGTGTCAGTTCCTGCACTTCAGTTACAACAAACTTGGGCATTGCTACAAGCTTAAGGAAGAGTGGCTGGAAAGCTGCCTGGCAGAGAAGGACTTGGATGTGCTGGTTGACAATGACCTGAATATGAGCCAGCAGTGTGCCCAGGTGGCCAAGAAGGCTAACAGCATCCTGGCCTGTATCAGAAACAGTGTGGCCAGCAGGACCAGGGAAGAGACTCTGCCCCTGCACTCATCATTGGTGAGGCCATGCCTTGAGTACTGTTTTCAGTTTTGGGGCCCTCATTACAAAAAAGACATAGAAGCACTGGAGGTTGTCCAGAGGAGGGCAACAAAACTGGTGGAGGATTTGGAGCACAGTCTTTATGAGGAGCAGCTGAGTGAACCGGGGTTGAGTAGTCTGTAGAAGCAGAAGCTGAGGGAAGACCTTATCACTCTCTACAATTACCTATAAGGAAGTTGTGGTGGGGTGGGTGTTGGTCTCTTCCCTCAAGTGACCAGTGATAGAAAGAGAAGAAATGACCTCAAACTAAATAAAGGGAGGTTTAGACTGGATATTAGGAAAAATGTGTTTACTGAAAGAGTGGTCAAGCAGTAGAACACACTGCTGAGGGAGGTGGTTGAATCACCATTACTGGAGATGTTAAAAAATTGTGTAGACATGGCACTTAGGGACATGGTTTAGTAGAGACGATGGTGTTGGGATGACAGTTGGACTGGATGATCTTAGAGGCCTTTTCCAATCTTAACGATTCCATGAATCTATGATTTTCCACTCATGAAATGTAAATTCTACAGTCTATTATGGAGGATAACTAACCCACACAACCGAAATCATGACAGTTGAGTTTCGGAATGCACCGATTGCCAATTTATGGGGATAAAAATGACAAACCACTGATACTGCAGAGACAAACAGAATTTGTGTACAAGGTCTTAGGTGGGAGTTGTTTTGATCTCCTCCAGTGCTTTGTCTCTTGAAAGCATAGCACTAAAGGAATGGATGGTAGAGGCTGACTACTGACAAATGAATATTTTTTAGGAAATACTGGCAACATTTTTACTACTTAAGCTTGGAAGGTCTCAATGAAACTGATTCCTCCCCACATTTCAAAAAATCCAGCCTGAGAGTAATACAGAAGGACACCATCAGAATCTGCTGGATACCATTCAAATACTTTACTTGTATCCCATTCAATTACAGCAAAGCTCAAATAAACCAGACAAAATCTGTGCAAATATTTTGGAAAGACACCATGATTTCAGATATCAGTCAGAAATTGCTTACTGATATATACATCTGTAAGTCTAACACATGGGTCTATCTGTAAAATAGATTACGAAACAGGAAAAAAGTAAAATAAAAGGTGCTTACCCAGAGGACTAGATGATGAAAACTGAATTCTTGGATTTTTCGTTGTTTTCTGCAATTAAGTTATATGAGTATACACTCATAGCATTGACATTCATATTTATGATTAGAAAGTGGGCAGCCCCGAGTGTTCAAATGATTGGATAAACTAGTCATTAGACAGGGAAAATTGGTGCACAAATGTTAGTCAATATAATGTTGGGGTGGGTTTTAGGTAGGTGGAAAGACAGAGAGAGATGAAAAGTAACCTGAAGCAGAATGCAAGGAAAAAAAGGAGAAAATATGTGCTTGATAGGCAAGTATAAGATATTAAATATTTTCTTACTCTTGATACTGTGCAATAAATTATATCATATTTGTTGCTACAAAACGAGATTAAGGTTGTTGCATTTTCTCACTTTCATTTTATTTCTATATCAGGACAACAAATTCATGTTTTAATGCAAGTCTCATTATATTAACAGCGTATATTTCTCCACAGTACCATACCTAACAGGAAATTCACTTCAGCACCTTCTCAATATCTCTAAGGGTATCATGCTTACAATAATTGCTTAGTAATATTTCTTTGAAAACTGTGCATAAATGGAGCAAATAATATCTCTTTCTGGTTAGAGTCTCTGAGTGAATTTTCACACAGTGTGACTGTTCTGTAGCTGCTTGTAAAAAACATTAAACCATCTTATGTCCAGTCTATTGACTGATTTTATTCTTTTCTTCTTATCTCTAAATAGGCTGCATCACATACAGACACACTGATTTATGTTATCTGATGTCATACATTTCCGTGCTTCCAATTTTAGACTTTTATATGAACCTTAGCATGAGATGCATCTTTTACTGAGAGGGAAAAGGGATTACTTTTTGACACTTGAGTCTCGTTTCCCCTATCTTCAGTGCAGACTTCAAACAGTATTCCCATCTTAAATAACCTCAGTCATTATTACTGGAAGCACAGAGGTCTCACCTGAAATATCACGTTATATATATATATGTGTTGTACTATATATCTATGCTATGTTTCCTGGTTTTGATTACACATCCCAGGATATTTTTTCTAGTAAAAGTAAGCAAAACCAATAAGACAAGAAGTTATTTGAAAATACACACACACAAATAATATATACACATACATTAATTGTTGCTTCTCTTTGTAAAACAACAGTGTGTAATTAACATGCAATTTCTCTATGTAGCCACAGATTCATTGCATTTTTATTAAATTACTACATTTGATATCTATGGTCAGTGGTGTCTCCAAAGCAGTATTGCTCTTCAGTAAATGTTTTTCATCAAATGCAATGAAAGAAGTTGGTTTGTGGTTATTTTGAAACATGAGGAATTTATCTACCAGTGGAAATGCTTATGTCTGGATATTAAAAATATAAGTGCTCCTATTTTGTTGTGCAAGTGCCAATGACAGCTTTCCTCCCTGATCTTACGCTTTTTGATAATACCTCAAACCTATGGACTAACTGCATAGCTAGAAATTATTAGAAATACTTTTTGAAAATGATACTTTGGATTTCTATTTCTCATAGTCCTAGGACTAAATAAGTTTTTCATTGTTGAAATTAAGCTATTGCCTATGATATGTTATGCTTCTTTTAACATATTAGGATTTCTTATTTTGTCCACTAGAAATCCAGCAACATGCTGTGTGTCTCCTAACAAGAAACAGTCTTGCTCAAGAAGCAGATAAAGAAACAAGTAGAAGTATTCGCACTGAGGACATAATGTTAAAAGCTTCATATTATTAGTTAGTGAGGATCTTCACAGAGTTGTGTCTTACTGAGCTGTTACACGCTAATGATGGCACTTAGTAAAACGTCTTGTGAAAAGTTACACTGTTTTTCTAAGATGCCATTTTTTACTCTTTTTCATGAATCTCTATATCTCCCACGCTACTTTCATTATACAAGAATGTGTTGGGTTGTGCTTTTCAAAGCCCTCTCTTCCAATCAGAAAAGTCACTCAATTCATCTGAGAAATACTCAACTTGTATTACCCTGAAGAGGATCTCTTTCACTGTGTAATTCTCTTCCTTCTTTTCTGATGATCTGCCAGTTCATATGAATACTTGTGAATTTTTACTTATGTTTCACAAGTTGCAGTTTTATATGAGAAATTCTGAGAATCTGAATGAGTTAAGAAATGTATTTTATAGCAATTTAATGTGATATTTTAAATAGGATAGGAAGCTGATAAGTGTTATCTAAGTGTGTGTCTCTCCATGACCTCTCTGAAATCTGTAAATCACAGTCAGACCATTATTGAAACAGCTGTTGAAATTTCTTGAGTTTGAATTTACATAAAGATTATCTTCATGATCTAAACCCGAACCAAACCACAATCCCCTCTTCACCCTCCTAATAAGTAAGTAGGTGCTTCAGTGTACTGTTTTTGGCTGGGCTAGAGTTAATTTTCTCTGTAGGAGTTTTGGACTTGTGATTAAAACAGTGATGATAACACACCAGTGTTCCAGCTGTTGCTGAGCAGCACTTATGCATTGAGTAGGCTGAGAGTGCACATGAAATTGGGAAGGGTCATAGCCAGAACAGCTGACCTCAACTGACCAAAGGGATATCCTGCACCGTATGATGTGCTCAGCAGTAAAAACTGTATGGAAGAATGAAGAAGGGGGGGGGGGGGCTCTAGAAGTAATGGCACCTATCTTCCTAAGTAACTGTTGCGTGATGGGGCCCTGCTTTCCTGGGGATGGCTGAACCTTTGCCTACAGACAGGTGGCAGTGAATGAATCCCTGATTTTGCTTTGTTTGCAGATGTCTTTTGTTTCAGCTATTAAACGGTCCTCATCTCAGCCTATGATTTTTCACACTTCTATACTTCCAATTCTTACCCTATCCCATGGCGGCAGGGGAGTGAGCAAGCAGCTGCGTGTGGCTTCACTACCTGCTGCGGTTAACCCATGACATCCAGTCTTCACATTTTCACCTGCTACCTTTAGCTGGCTCTGGTGTTTGTTAGAACTCTCCACCACTAGATTCAAATCCTTAAGCCAATACAAAGCTGCCATCCCTTGTTCTCCTCCACCACCATGTTCTGATTGTTTGCAAGTAGTTTTCTATTGTTCGATGGGTGATACTAACAAATGTCACAGGCTGTGCAAATGACCAGGAAATGCTGGGGTGTCCTTTGTGATTACCCTCATCAAGTGATAACTAGCTGCTTGCTTACACAAGGAAGCAGAGAAATATAAGGAGCAAAATAGTAACTGCTCATTCTTTTTTTGTGTTCTCTACATACTTAATTTTCTCAGTCTCTTTATCTGCTTCAGTCTCAGAATGAAGGGCTAAGGGCTACATATGAAGTTACCAGGACTGTACTCCAAACTGTTTATCCTGTCTGTCTGTCTGAGTGCATAAATACATGTAATTCAAGCCTAAATATATTTCAGTAGCAATGATGTAATTAAAATAATAATCACTGGTTTTACTTATAAGAGAAATGATAGTCTAGCTATGGATGTATTTGAAAAGCAAACTGAAGAACTCATATAGTTCACTATGAATCTTCAATTATGTTCTATGCTGCTTTTAACAGAACTCAGGGATTGTTTTATTTCATGGGGGAGTATATATTTCTTGTCTATTCACAGTAGAAGCTGCTTTTGGAAAACTATGAACTGCTAGTCACTGAATATATATCTGATCCTTATTATTATTTAAATTTGATTTTTTTCAGGGTCAGCCTGTGTGCCCTGAAATTGCTTTTTAAAACTCAGATTCACACAGCTAGCTTAGTCTAAAAGCTAGAGACAAAATAATTGGGATTTCTGGCACTCAGTGAAGAAACAAAGATGCTGTGTTCACAAAGACTCGTGAAATTGAAAAAAAGCCTGGTGATTCTCAATCTTTCATGAGAGGCTCCTAAAATTAAACCACTATCTACCTAGGAATGCCTGATATGCAAAGAAAACAGATCTTAGTCTTTTTTCCATGTTGTTTTCTTTATGACTCCAGGAAGATGCTGCATCTGTCAGTCTTCCACCTGCAACCTTTTTCTGGCAGTAAATGTTCTCTTTCTTTTATGTAAAGAAATAAGCAGAATCCTTTACTCTATTTTTTTTTTAGAGCATTTTAAAAGAAGCTTCTTTACAATAAGTTATTAGAAATTATTTAATAAAAATAAATTACTTTTCTAAATATGGATGTGCATATATCCTTTATTTGCAAGGAAAGCTGAGTCAGAACCGTATGTCTTGCCAAATCCTACATGAGACATTTGTGTAGCCCAATGTGAATAAAATTTCAGCCAGACTACTGCAATAGCTCAGATCCCATGGAGCAATGCTGATAGGGAAGTGATACAGACAGACACTCCTCTATTTTAGATTGCCGTAATTGCTTGATATGTTGTGTATGGCATCGTACCTGTTGTGCACGTGCTGGATTATAGTCATGTCTTTGGGATTTCCAGATACTGGCAATTCATTAATCTTTGCTTACACGGAATTACATTTACCACCTGCATAGTCTTTAAATGATAATTCTAAAAGAAAGGAGATAACTTGTTATGGAAGAGGGCCTTTAGAAAAGTGAAGATTAGTCTGTTGAAATCTTGAAGCAATATAAGAAGTTATAGCTGTGATTTCCAATTCTCCTAACACCTGTGACTTTTTTCCATAAATCTACTTACATATTACATGGGCAGGATAAGCAGATGTCCACCACCGAAGGGTGGACATTGGAACTCAGACCCTTTCTAAATGGATTATAGGAACAGTTTCGTGTTCTAAACCTGAGACATTTTGCAGTGTAGGTAAGCAGGCCATTCTTTTATTTCACTTTAGTATAAAGAACTGCAGAAGGTAAAGACCAGAGACAAGTATGTATAGTTTTAGGAAAACTAACATAGTGGTAAGGGTTCCTCACACTACTACAGATATTCCTATATGCTAGATATTAATGCTCAGCCTTACTGCATTTTCTGTTTTTTCACTTTTTCTTTTGTGTTTTGTCTCTAGTAAAGAATTTTGCAAGAATGTAAAATAATAAAGGAAAAATATTGTATTTTCTTCACACATATGCAATATTTGAGTGCGAATTAGCTAGCTCTGGGTGACATTAATTGAATGGGCAGTGAAATTTAAACAATGTTAATTGTACATTCATTAGAATTTCCATATTTTGAGTTCTCTTGATTGGCTATAACTTTCAGCCCACTGAAGCTGACTGTTAAAATCTTTAGCTCTGCAGTGCAGGTGAAAGTAGAAATACTTTTTGAGGTGGAATTTGTGAGTTAGGGAATCCTAGATATCTCTTGTAGTACTACTCAAATTAAAATCAACTCTACATTTAAGTTGTCTACTCCAGGGAAAATGCTGTCTTAAAATAAATGAGCATCTTGGCTCTTGGGTTCGTTTTGGTATTTTTCTGAATCCTTCTCTCCCACTCTGTGTGCAAGGGCTGTGAAAATAACAACCAGCTAGAGAGGATATTAATGAGATACAAAATGGAAATTAAGATAAAAGTGTATTCCTATATACTAAACATGAACAAAAGCTAGGCCTCCTTATTTGAGAATAAGAATTAACTTCCAGCGACAGAGCCAGGTTAAGTTGCTGTAAACTTGCAGGTAACAGCCCAAAGACTATGTCAACAAGAAATTTAGTCAGTTTTTGCTTCGTCTTGGATTGCTTTGTCCCCTTCGAATCACATGACCTGTGTCCTTTGGTTTTTTTACTGAAGTATTTCAAAGTCCTTCTGAAGGTATAATCTAACTTTCAACGACAACAACATGAGGAAGAAATGCCTGGTCTATAAACACATTTAAAAAAGGATGTCAACTCAATTTTAGCTGACATAGGCATATGTCTACTGCATTTACTCCAATGTCCACAAGTTAATTGTTAAAGTTTTATAAGCACATTCATTTACTTATACAGCAGTACATCTTGTTGCTGTGTTTGCCAGAAAATAAATGAAACTTACTGTGCATAAAATAATCTCACAACCTGACAGCATTTCTACTCACTAAACTTACTGAAATATGTACAGTCCTTATGTCTTAGTGAAGAGGCTAGAACTGTTTGCTTGCCTTAGTCCCTTAGCTTAAAGCCAAAGTGAAAAATTAATATCTTCTGGTTCTTTTCTTCTGTTAAAAAAATTGGGTTAAGTCATCTATGAAGGAGCTATCACATCTCCTTTAACTGCTGACATTAAGCGATGGAGAGTCTTTACACTCTGTTCAGACACGCGTTGGCAAAACTCCCAGTGATTCCTCTTTATGCTGGAACAGGAATGTTTATGCAGCATATTAAATGAAAACTTTAATCAAAAATACATTCTGCAATAAAGTGGTGCTATCAGAGAACAGCATGTCACACGGATGAAAATCTTTCTTTGGTTGAGCTCTTACTGTTTCAGGGGTTGCCAGTTTAATACTTATTTATCTGGTTACAGCTGGAAGAAGAGCTCAAAAAACAAAAGCAATGAGAAACAAGAATTCACAAAATGCAAATGTAGTCTATACTTTTCACACTATGTATTTTCCATTTCTCTCACACACTCTGTATTTAATATCTCCCTAAATGGGTTTTTTTTTTGATACGCGGAATTGTCCTTCAAGTATGGTTTTTTGTTGTGTTTGTATTAATTTCTTTTCATAGCAGATAGAGATGTGTAAAAATTTAAAAATTACAACTACCTATGGATATACAAGCCACTCGACACAGACCCTTTTTTCTACTGTTCAAACAGGATTTTCTGGACTTAAAATTTTTGATCATTACATCTTTTCCTGCCATTGAGCACCACTGAGAACAGTCGGGCTCCATCTCCTTTACTCCTCTCCACTACATGTTTATACACAATGCTAGGATTCTCCTGGTTGTCCTTTTCTGGATTTGTTGCACCATTTCGCCATTCGTCGCACTCAAATTTATCTTTTGCATAAGAAGCGTAGCACATCTTATATTGTAGGTAAAGAATTTGTTATTAGTCTAGTAGAAATCTTAACAGTCTAATCAAAACATTATTAGTAGTCCAGCTGCAGTGTTGCT
The DNA here is from genome assembly GCF_017976375.1 of Cuculus canorus. Classification (NCBI taxonomy): domain Eukaryota; kingdom Metazoa; phylum Chordata; class Aves; order Cuculiformes; family Cuculidae; genus Cuculus; species Cuculus canorus. The sequence goes on from NC_071404.1 coordinate 38,756,966, forward strand.
AGGACTTAGAGTTTTAGGGAAATATAGATAAAATTAATACACACAGACTTCTGAGTAGCCATCACTTTCTGTTATGCTTGCCTTCCTTCTACTATTCCTTGAATCCTGAGACTGATGGGTTTGGGCTGGCAGTGGGCAATGCTGTAGCAAGTCAGCAGCATCTCAAGTTCTTTGCCAGAATATGAAGTTGATGTTTTCTTCATCCACGTGTGAGAACCCACTTGAAGTTGTTTCTACACATCACTGACACACTCTACACTTTGCTCTTTCTTCACAGTTTCACAGTTCTGTGGTGCACCCAGAACTGCATTTTTTGATAACAATGAATTGACTCCCTCCCTGGTGCCTTTGGTGACTCCTGTCTAATTGTGTATCTGTACTCACCTATACTGCACTTTATGCTACAGTCAGGAGCAGTTCATTCTGCACATAATAACTAGTTGCTATTACTAGCTATCTCTTACACACATTTATAAAATTTTATGCCACGCACCTCTACAATGCCAAAACAAATTTAGCATTAGTCCCCAGCCTGTTAGCTGCTGTCACAAGCCAGATCACAACTCCAGGAAGGCCAAGACAAGCCCAAAGTCTGAGATATTCTGAGGCTTGTGTTGTTAGTTAACCAACAAGTCTATACTGGATACAAGCAGTATTTACTGGGCTACAATAACATAAATATTCTCAAAAAATAATTTCTGAGACATACATAGCTGTAAAAAAAGGAAAATATTAAATGTTTTGCTCTTTTTCTTACTTTATGTGATCTTGTCTTAGAGCAACGTTAATGAACCCAGTTCTCACTTCTAGCAAGGTTTGTATTAAGGAAGAAAGCTTGACTTTTGACCTTAGCAGAAATCTGATTGAAATAGCATGGTTATCTCAGTGATGACTTCTTTTGTGAGGCTATCTTCCTTTTCTTCAGGCATGTTCTATTTATTAAATCAGACTCTTATTTAAACTTACAAAATACAAAGGTGAACATTTATTTTTGCAGCTATGCTTAATTTTTCTTAGTACTGTTTGAATTTCTTAAGTGATGATACCTTGCATCTACTCATGTTATGTTCTTACTTTTTTAGTTGCCCTGTGATTTTGCAGGTAATCTGTGTCTACAGCTGCAGTAAGCACTGAAAATGCAAAGTTAAACAATGAATAAATGCACTGCTGTTCAATTTCTAAAAGCTATAAAGCCTAGAAGCCCTTAGCAATTAATAGCGTTGTGATTTATTTTCCCTTTAGACTGAATCTTATATGCTCTAAATAAACAGGAAAATTGGAAATTAAATAAAACTGTTTGGTTTAGATAATTAAGCAAGAAAACTCTCCTAGAGCAGTAATTTCTTTACTCCCCTTTTTCAGGACCAGTGAAATTTCTTTGGAACCTAAAGGTGGGAGATGTCACTAGATGAGAGAAGCAAGTCAGCACTGACCATCAATATCAGAATGTGACAAAGTTTAATTGGTACAATGGAGCTTACATAGCCATAACCACCCATTGAAGTGGACTAAGTGATAAGGAAAATCCATACAAAATTCTACCTATAAAATTGTGCCATAGAATCAACATTTTGAGACCATTTAAAATACAAAGGAGCATTAACTTCTAAATATGCCAATGAACATTTTAACTTATCACTGATCGTTATTAAATAAATAGTGTACTTAACAAAAGCAATGGTAAGCAGCAGCTCTTCTTATGCCTTTAGAAACCTCAGCATTAGATACAAAACTAGCTAGCGGTAAAAGTATGAGTTGGGCACTTGGATTATAGCTTTGTCCAAACAAATCAGAAATCCTTTTTTTTTAGCCTATTGGTTTGTGGGTTTTTTTTCAGACTAAACAAATAACTATCAAATCTGTCACTGATTGTGTGTCCTTAACTTTCTCCCAAGCATTCTATCTCATGAAAGCATACCAGAGAAATGCTGCTCTGAGGAAAATTGATATATTTAAACATAAGGTAGTATCACAAATGCTTTTACTATAGCAGTCACTTTAGTTTGGGGTTTTCTGAGCATTGCATTAGCTATTTAACATAATCTTTGCACATGTTCGGGGTTTTTGTCTTTTTTTTTTTTATGTAATTTAAATTTGAAACACAAGATACCCATGTATCCTTTTTAAAGGGTCAGAGGGCTCTGCCTTTGTTCTTACTGTCATGGAACCCAGTTTTTTGTTCATTGCTTGTTTGAAAGAGATGCATTAATCACTGAGCATAACTATGAGGTGATACTGTGCCTATTACTCATTTTATTTAACAAATTAAGAAAATCAACTATGATCATCTTCAAACACAGGTTCTTCCACACCTCAAACTTTATTATTAGTCTTCAGTAACCTACAACACATTTGTTTTCCTTTAATTACTTCATAGCTTGTATCTCTCTCTCATTTATGTCTGCTTATAAATTATTGCTTTTCATTTAATGAAAAGGCAATTTTTTTCTTAACTTCTGATTCAGGGAAAGGATTTTCTCCTTTTCCCTACTTCTTCATCTTGCTAAAAAAAGCAGGGATATTTTTTGTCTTGAAACTTAATGCTTCCTATTCAAAATATTGCCCATACGCCTATGGACTTAAACACAAATTTATCACCAGAAATAGCAGAAAGCAAGAGAAATTAAGTTTCAAGACAAAAATTATCCCTGCTTGTTAGTTCAAACCACACAAGAGAGAACATCTTTAGGAAAGAAATTAGTGTTGATTAACACTGTTGTGTGGGAGAACTACCTCAGGTCAGGACAAATAGAGGCATCTCTGGAAAGTGAAGGGAACCATAGCTGGAGAGGTACATGAAATTAGGTCTAAGCAGGCAATCAGAAAATTACAAATACTGTTCATCCAGTTGAATTATCTTTGTTAAAAATAGACAAAAAATATCTTTGTTAAAGACAGACAGCTTGTGGCTCTGTACTGTGTATTCTATGTATTCTGTGAATTTTCACACAGAATCACGCTGACCCTGGAAACACTGAGGGAGGCAGTGAATGTGCAGCATGAAACAGCAATAAGTCTAAATGTAGTCAAGGCTCAGCCATTCATGATTCAACAGGGAATTTAGAAGTGAACTCACTAAACATTATCAATCTAAAGGAACGCTGTATCTAACCCAGAACAGGATGCCTCTGGGGTTGCCTAGTCATAACAACAGAGTTTTTGCTTGTCTTGTAAACTCTGCCATACCAATACCTCCACTGATCTTCATTTGAGGTGACAAGCACCAGTGTCACTTCAGGTCACTGTAGTTTAGATTTTGTGGGTCTTTGAAAATCTGAGTCTCAATGCAAGCAACAATGTTTGACGTAGGTTCATCCCTAATGAAATCAAAACTGAGTTGACCTGATGTGGACTGACTCTAAATGAATCAGGAGCATAAATGTTGTGAGCAAGACATAATTATTGAAAAAAACAGGTAGGAAATCCCACTTGTAATTCTACTTTTGTCGGAAACTTAATGAAATAGCAAATATATTAATGTGGACTTTTGAGCTAATTAGTGGGTCACGTATTATAAAGGTAGTTTATTAAATAACTAAGACGAGTATTTTGCAAAAATTGTAAATCGTTTAAATTACTCCTTGATTTTCAAAAACACAGGATACCTATTGACATCAACGTCAGAGAATTTGTTTATGAACATTAATATGTATCTCACCTATTCTAAAAGTAAGATGATAATTAAATAGGCAAAATACTGATGTGTTTTCATTCTCCAATAATTAATTTAAATATCTAATCCCTGAACACAGGCAATAAAAATAGAGAAGTCTTATTTGTGACATCAGAGATGAAAATCAATCCATGCTTTCTGAATGAAAAAAAAGCCTTTTCTTTGTCAGATATTAAAAAATCTATTGCATTTTTCTACTTTTGCCTTAGCTTTTATGTTGTGTGTCTTTGTACTGAATTTACTCTCATTTTACACAGATGGGAGATTAATAAAATTGATATATAAAAATTATATATAAAGAATTCAATTATAATAGGCTCTGATTTCTTAAAGACATGGTGGAACCATCCCAGATTTAATATTTTGTTTTTCTTTTAATAATAGGGAAAATTTCATTGCAAAATGTTTGAGTTGACTTACCATTCTTCATATTGTGCAAATAATAGGACCCTGAACAAGGTTAGAGAAGTGTGTCTTTTATTGCAATGGATCTCTGTAAAATTCATAACAATGTGCAAAAGAAGTACGTGCATTTACCACATCAATAGTTTTGTAACAGAGCAGATACAAGAACAAGTATTACAATGGGAAAAATCATATCCAGATCTTGGCCACTGAGTAGAGACAGAGGTGCACAACATAAAATTCGAATAGGAGACTCATAAGAGGCAGTTTCATCCCTTAGAGGCCCTGCTTGGGCAGGAGGAAGGAGCAGAAACCTTTCCTAGAGATGTGTTGTGGAAAAAGAGGCAGTGCTTCCAGGGAGGTTATTGTCAGCTTAATTGAATAGCTTACATGATTGTGCAGCTTTATATGTGTATTTCTTTTTTTCCTTCAGCCTGCCTGCCTAATGCTAGGTCAACAGAGATTATATGAAATTTAAATCATCACCTATGTAAAGCTGAGATATTTACACTAGCTAATCAAGACTTAATTTTTAAAAATAATTATCTATGTTTGCAGTAGTGTTTAATTTCGGGAAGTCATCTTGTGGAAGGAATGGTTTAGACTAGATTATGTCCAGATGTCTGTTCCAGACTCATATACGTTGTGATACAGAAATATTTATGTTTGCCATAAGGAATCTGAAAACTAGACGATTTTCAAATTTTTGACTGAATAGTTCCATTTATTTACTTTGATCTTCATGTTCATAAAAGAATTATTCAGGGAAAAGGCAAAGTGTTAGATTGTGCCCTTGATGCTTTTCAAGGGTTTTGGTAGCTAGAACAAACTGAATTAAAACAGTTTCATGGTACCAAAGATAATTTATCTGTTGAAAACTGAACTGCACAAAAAAAAAATAAATGCTTCTAAAAGATCTTTACATTCCATTTAGGAGTGTATTTCATTTTTTATATCATTACAGTTTTTGACAATATTAAAGACAATGCAGACCATTAATACTTAAAGTGCAATTTTTAAGTATTTCTTATAAGTAATATTTTTAAGTATTTCCCCTTTAGAGGTTTTTTGTGATTCAGATTTCTCACATAGAAGTCAGAACTTAATTAAAAATATTAGAACAATTTCTAAAGTTGTGTGTCTCTCTAGTGAAATAGATCAAGTTCTTAAAATCATAGAATCATAGAATTGTTTGGCTGCAAGAGACCTTTGAGATCATCAAGTTCAACAGCCCCTGCTCACTACTAAAACAATATCCCTAAGCACTTCATCTACCTGTCTTTTAAATAGCTCCAGGGATGGGGACTCAACCACCTCTCTGGGCAGCCTCTGCCTGATAACCAGTTTTTCCTGATATCTGATCTGAATTTTCTTGGTGCAACTTGAGACCATTTCCACTGACCGTTCCCTCAGCTGTCTCTCACAGACTTGTTCTCCAGCCCCTTCACCAGCTTTGTTGTCCTTCTCTGGACATGTGCCAACACCTCAATGTCTTTCTTGTAGTGGGGGGGGGCAAAACCTGAACACAATATTGGAGGTGTGGCCTCGCCAATGCTGAGTACAGGGACACAATCACTTCCCTGGTCCTGTGGCCACACTGTTCTAATACAACCAGGATGTTGTTAACCTTCTTGGCCACCTGGGCACACTGCTGGCTCACATTCAGCCATCTGTCTACCAACACCCCCAGGTCTTTCTCTGCCAGGCAGCTTTCTAGCCACTCTTCCCCAAGCCTGTAGTGCTGCATGGGATTGTTGTAACCCAGGTGCAGGACTCAGCACTCAGCCTTGTTAAGCCTCATACTGTTGACCACAGCCCATTGATCCAGCCGGTTCAGATTCCTCTGTAGAGTCTCTCTGCCCTCAAGGAGATGGACACTTCCACCCAACTTAGTCTCAAAGCCATTGCTAAAGTCCTGGTACGCTATATCCACAGCCTTTCCCTCATCCATTAAGCAGGTGGCCTTGACATAGAAGGAGATCAGGTTAGTTTGGCAGGACCTTTCATAAACCCATGTTGACTGGGCCTGATTACCTGGTTGTCCTGGTTGTCTTGTGTGAGCTGTGTGATAGCATTCAAGATGACCTGTTCCATCACCTTTCCTGGCACTGAGGTCAGACTGACAGGCTTGTAGTTCCCGGGATCATCCGTCTGACTCTTCATGTAAATGAGCATAACATTTGCCAATCTCCAGTCAAGAGGAACTTCCCCACTCAGTCAGGACTGCTGATAGATGATGGAAAAGATTTTGTTGAGCACCTCTGCCAGCTTCCTTAGTACCCCTGAGTGTTCTTGTATTGAGGCGTGTGGTAGTTACAAAAGGTTTGAGAGTAGTTTGTTTGTTTGCTTGGGGAGTTTTGTTTGTTTATAATTAGGTAAAGAAAAGTTATACCAACATATGTAAAAGCATTCACTATCATGAGTGGTGGGATGCACTGAAACATGCCAACTTTCCAGAGAGCAACTGTAGTTGCAGGAGGACTGTAGTGCAGATTTTCACTTCTTATAAATGTGAGCAATTGTGTTACAACTCTGTTGGTCCTCTTGGTAACAGTATTTGACTGTATTACCCTGTTTCCAATAGATTATACTTGAACTTAAAGTGTCTTAAAGGGTGACTTTGCTGTAGGCAGAAGTACTTTTCATAGCTGAATTGAGTACTACTGCAGGAGTTCAAAGACAGGATACGAAGACTGTGGCTTTCAGATTGATGTGCCAATCCACTTTACATATATATGCTGTACAGATGTTTGGTTTCCAGAGTATTACTTCCACTTTCTTTTGCCAATCAGTGTTCTGATTGAGAAAATCTGCTGCTCTGTGTTTCACAAGTGAATCATTAGTTTTTCCATAGGTACTATTTTCAGCTTTTGGCCCCCTACAGTGACTCACTTCCTTCTGTTTTTCAAAGGCTCAGTTTTCGACTTACTGTTCATTCAATGAAATCCTCTACTGTATTTCAAAAGACCATAAAATAGAGCTCATACTTTCTTAAAATACTATATTACTCTTGGGATCACAGTATACTCATAATTTTGTGTCATCAGATGTACTGAGAGGATTTTTTTCTGCTAACTAATTACAATGCGTAACTCTTTCCGGCAGGGAAATATTTATAAAAAGGAAAATGGTATAGGTTTACAAAAAACTGAATATTGAATTGTCTTAAACAGTGGTTTTGAGATTTAAAATCAGACCACTACAGAGAGTCTAATGTATTATGCTTGTATGGCTAAATTTCTCACACCTCAACTTAAGATGTTTATTTCTCAGAGATCAAAGTACATGTTCTGAATCGTAACCGGGTCTCTCTCAGGTTTTACTGGTGTCCAGGGTTAACCACAGAATCAGCAAATATGTAGCCAGTTCTCCAAGGCAATATGCACTTCTGATCACTTGTATAGAGTTGGGTAGTTTAGCCTATGTAGTGCACCAGAGCATTTTATTACTCTTTGAAAACGGAGAAAAAGATATGTCCTTGGAGAAGAAAGAAATTGGGGTCAATGCCCCAATACTGTCAGAGTTTAAGAGGCATTTGGACAATGGTCTTAATAACCTGCTTTAACTTTTGATCAGCCCTGAAGTGGTCAGATATTTGGACAAGATAATAGCTGTAGGTCCATTGCAACTTAAATATTCCATTGCATTGTATTGCATTGCATTGCATTCCATTCCATTCCATTCCATTCCATTCCATTCCATTCCATTCCATTCCACCCCATGCTCTAATTCCACTTTTGCATCCTGATTGATGTCAGCAGCAAAGGAACTGGTAGATTGTAGGCTGTTAATTCACAAATATATCTTCCAAAACATTTGAGAGATGACAGATAAAATTATCATAAAGAATGAAACATATATGAAGCAAAATATGCCCACCTGAAAAGTCAAAGATAAATATTTCAGTACAAAAATAGTTTGTTTTGAACTGAAAAAGTCCAAATATTTTATCTTTTTAACTTACTTAAGTATTGAATCTTGATGTAGAATGAAAGTAAGTCTTGAATTTTATTTCATATGATCTTCAAAGACTACTCTGTAATCCTTCTGACATCAGTGCCATCTTTCTGTCAGATATTACATAGTAAGTAACTGAACAGAAACTCATTCATTTGTATGTCATAACCATAACCTCTCTTTTACAACAGTTACAGAGGACATGCTGAGTACAGCAAAGCTTGATATTTGCCTATATTGGGTTTTTAGGCCATAGGTGTTACAGTTTTCTGACTTTAATGCCGGCAGATACCACATAAAATCTCCTTTTTCAATCACTGACTTGCTAGTTTCCTCACAGTTCATACCCAAAGCCTTTAAATAAGTATTTTAAGTGCCCAACTGAAATTCCTGTAGATCTGTCTCGGACTAGCTCTTAATAGGATAAGAAAGGAAAAGACTAGATAGATGGGAAATATTCCTTTTGACATCCTGTGACACATCTCTTTTGTGAACAACTTTCATGATTCTAAGGCACTTTCTTCTGGAGCAAAGTAAATGTACACCCCTATTAAGCAGCTCAAGCTGTGTAAAACCATTTTAAATTTGGCTAGAAACTAGCTTCTGAATTTGAAATATTTTGTGTATATGCAACTGGTGTTGCCCACAGGTTCAAAAGCTACTGAAAGAAAGAAAGAAAGAAAGAAAGAAAGAAAGAAAGAAAGAAAGAAAGGAAGAAATATTTAATCTTATTCTACTCTTCAAAGTGTTGACATTCCTTCTTCCTCAGTGCAGTAGAAATGTTTCAAAGTTACATGTTGTCCTTATTTAGCATAACTGCTCTTTGTCAGTGAGCTACTACTAACTACTCTGTGAGTGATTTCTTCCCCACTCACCCTCAGTCTGGATATTTAGGTAGGCTAGTTTATAATCCTTTTTATCACTTCGTGAAGCTGGGGAAATTCAGTAACCTGCAGAAATTTTGAAAAATAATTGCTAGTGAGGTAGAGGTTACTCTAGTTAATTTATACTGCATTCAACCGTGAATTCTATTAAGCTTGGTACCTTATCCCTTGTATTCTTTCTTTTGTTATTTTCCTAAATTTTCTGATTTTATATTGCTTTATAAATTCAGTTGCCTTTTAGCTGGAAGATTAAAGTTCAAAATTACTTAAGGGTTTTTTTTTGCTGTGCTATTCATGTATTGCTTTTTTACATCAATAAAGATTTAAAGTACATTCTGTAAGCACACATACTAACTAATGTGGTCTTTCAACCTGGTTACAAAAAATGGTTGGTAAAACCATTATAATGACCCAATAATGATACTTTCTCCTCTTTTTTTTCTTATAAATCCTTTTTCTGTCTTCCTGTACCTTTCAAATATGATAGCTTTATTAAATAAAGTATAAATAGAAAAATAAAAGTGTGACTTTTTCTTATCTCGCAGCTTTACAAATCAACCTAGAGGATTTTAGGACTCTCACTTTGTCTTTAGGTTCATGACACTGATGACCTTTTCTGGGGAATGATAACGCAAGTGCAGCAGGCTTCAAGTTTGTAATGGTAAAGCAATCAAATTCAATAATCTGTTATTCGGAATGCATTTTCTTTTGTGTTGGCCCACTGAAGGAAATGGTCACCTTTCCATTACACACTAAAGAGCTAAGAGGATAAATGTTGCTTTCAAAAGGTTAAATGTATAGATATCAACCATTTTTTCCAGGACTTCTGCTAGAAGCCTGAGTAAATTAATTTGTTAGTCTCAAATATCTCAGAATAGTATTACTTCTCTTCTCTCCTTACTTTTTCATTCTTTATTATTATGTTGTTCATTCTATTGTGGTTTTGGTTTTGCTTTGATTTATTTATTAGCTGAATCTAACTCTGTAGTTCAAATAGTTTGGGTTTGGGGTTTTTTTCACAGATAGAATGTATAAGCAATTTGTGAAGTTGGTAGAAGTAGGAAATATTTAGGAAACATGAACAAATGAGGTTGCGTGCATTGGTAATGCAGTGTGGGTTTTAGAAGACAGATTCCCGCTTTTACTATATTTTCACACACTTGGGTTTAGATCCCAAGAGTGATTTTGAGGACACAAGCCAAGGATTGCCAAATTTAACTTCAGAAGACATCTCGCACCATGGTAAACCCCAAACTCTGAGTGAAAACCTAGGGCTTTTAAAGTGTATCCATGAAAGCGTTAGGCACTTCAGCGTAAGTGCCAAGCAGCGTAAAAAAAAAAAAAAAAAAGTTATAAGTAAGATAAATTAGAAGTTTAATTCCATTGGTTAAGATGGAAACACTCAGATTTATGATTTCTTCCCTATACCTCTGGTCATGATACCTCCTACTTGTCAAAAAAAAAAAATAATCTCATTTAAACAAAACAAGATTCTTCTGTCTCAGCAGAGGCAGACTTCTTTTGACATCTTCAAGCAGTCTTAGTATCATGTATGAAAAGTACAAACAGCCATGGGAAAAGCATACGGAATCCAGGACTTTTTTCATTTTGTAGAAAGCAGAACAAATTCAATGAGAAGGTCATAAAATACTTGAAAGTGAGGAATTCTAGTGTGGTTTCAGGCTCTCCCATAAACTAAGGTCTCTGCTTGATTTCCTATGAGATGTTATTGACTCCTTTCATGAAGACGGATCCTCCAGATAAAATCCTGATGTATTGGGTGATTCTTCCCACTGTTCCCACTGTGGGGCAAAGCGAATGAAAGTGCACATTAATACATACATTATTAAGTGTAGTACTTTGAAGGGGAAATTGAGATCTTTGAAGAGGATTATGAATTTTTAGTGCGTAGACTGCCATAAATTGGGCAATGAGAAAACCTATAGGTATTATTGTTGACATTAGAATAAACCATAGGTGATATTGTGATTTCTGAAGAGAAAGAAATTAAATAACAGAAAAAAAAGTTTATAAACAAAAATCTGGGTGACTTTACGAGCAAACATGTAGGTTGAAAGAACTGTCTGATTCTCATGATTTGTGAATTGAATTTTAGAATTTTCTAGATATATAATACATGCCAAAAATACTGATTTGAAACTCATAACAGTATGAACCACAAGAAACATGCAGCAGAGCAATTCAAAGGAATCATCTCTGTCATAGAAGTAATTATAGCAAGTGTCAAATTTGTATTCTAAACCTTGCTTTGAGTACAACATTGTTGTATTTTGTGATACATTTTGGATCCACAGAAATCTGCTTGCCTGGGTCAGCCTGCAGTAGTAGCTTCATTTGACATCAAGAAAAACCCAGCATAGAAAGGTACCCAGTACATAAAAAGCAAAATAATCTGCAGTATTAGGGCCCCCCTTGAGCAAACAATCTTTCTCTGTTCTTAACGAGCTGAACAGGACTCCTCTGTAGCATATCTTCAGTATGGAACATTTGGAAATGAACAAGTTTTAGGTGAATGCTTACACTGTGAAATGTGAAAGAAACCTCTAGTAAAATGAAAATCTGTTTGAAGTTTAAGTTATAGGTACTCCATAAAATTATGCTGTAGCTCCAAATTTTTCCACAATTTTTGCCATAGTTTTATCTAATCAGGTTGGCCTCATCATTTGGATAATGTCATATTAAATAAGCAAACTACATTTTAACTTAACAGTAGTCTATAATACTTTTACTTTTAGGATTTAGTTATAATGAAGCTATTACTAGAAAGTCTATTTGTTTGAAGGCATTGTATAGAAGTATCAGTTTCTAAGATCAAAGCCGGTACACTTACACTGTTTCATAGATTCCATGAATTTTAATCCTTTTCTATTTAATACCCCTTCAGAAAAAGTGACTTGATTTACACTTTCTAATTGAACTATTCTAAAAGTCTCCACAGGAGTGAAGAAAATAATTTTTATCATTGTACACACCAGCCTGCATAAAAGAGAATATTTTTGGGCAAATCATACATTTTAATACATAATAAAATAAAAGGAAGCTATATTTTTAAAACGTTCTTGAAGGAAATATAACAGAAATGAAAAAAAATGCAATAATGTTTTATGCAACAACTATTAGAAAGGAAAAGGTTTTCCTACAGAAAGTAATACCATCAAAAAAACCTGAATACTTTCCCCCACACCCCTTCTAAAAATGGTATACAATTTATATTTGGAAAAGCTCTTTAGAATCAAAAATATCAAAATGCTAGGGGGTCAGAACAGACAGGCCTAAGGATGTTCTGAGATTAAAACCAAATGAAATTCACAACTGCACGATTTGGATAATAATGAATCACTCTTGCTGAGATAAATTACACCTTTATTTGATCTTGTGTATTTTGAAAAATGCTCTAACTGTAGCTCCAGGAGTTCACCAGCCTCTGCAGATTACTGTTATTAAATGAGATTTCTTTATTCATAAATGTAATTATGTATTGCAATATTACCTACAGTATGGAAGTGTTTTCCTGTCTTGCAAAAAGACAAGCTTCTTGTCCAGAAAGCTTGTTAAATGGGTAGATGAAGTGCTTGGGGATATGGTTTAGTAGTGGACAGGTAGTGTTGGACTTGATGATATCAAAGGCTTTTCCTAACGAAGCGATTCTATGATTCTATGATTCTATGAAATAACAAAATAATCAGGCAGAACTGCGTGAGAGGAACAGAGGAGAAAAAAAAAAGACTAAGTGCAAGAAATGTGGTTATAATTGCTCCCCTAGGCCCTTACAGGGCTTTGTCATACTGTATTCTATCTGCAAAGGGGAGAAAGAAAAAAAAAAGTCAAATGTCTCTCTCTTCTTTCCACAACTTAGCTAGGTTCACTGACACTGAATCATACTAAAGAATCATTGCTGACAGGAATTATTATCTTTGGCTAATGTGTATTTTCAAGATTACTGTTTCAATAAAAATGGGAAAAAGAACTTGAAATTTCATTTTCTGTGAAGAAGAAATTATGATAATTATGCATATTATCATAAAGGGCTGAATGTATTGTCATGATATTTCATGGATGAAGAAATCCAGGAAAGCATGTGTGGATCATTTTGTTGGCTGATAAATATTTATAAGACAAAACTGGAATGGCAATTTGCATTTTAATTCCCCTTTTTTGGGGTGCGTATTACAACACAGAGAACATTTGATAACTAATATGCGCCATCTATTAAACTAACTATGAAAGAACCACAATAAAGTAATTCAGTTCATTGATAGACACTGCATTACATCCTACTAGCTGTTACAGAGGGGAATAAACTAGTTTGCTTCTGTTAGGCTGAGCTGTCACATTAGTTCTCTCAACTGTTTTATCAACAAGAAAAACCTCTAATATTCTCTGGTTTTCAAGGTGAACTTTCCCTCCTATGACCCCAAAGAAAGAAATTGCTTCACTGAGACTGAAACACTTGGAAGTCTGATTATAATTTTTCCAAGGGGTAATCCAATTCATATTAAACAAACTTAACACTTTCAACTTGACTTTTTTCACATTGATCTTCATGGGAGTTTTTCAAGTGCTAGCTACAGTACTTTTCTTCTCCCATATCTTGGCTTTAAAGGCAGCCTCCTGTTTTCAGCTTGGACAGAAACAGTTTTCTTCTCAGAAAGTACAGGTACATTTCTAAGTACCTGCACCAGTAACACTAGACAGAAACCATCCCACCACGTCTTCATGATGTTGATAAGATCATAGCCCTGCAGGCATACGCACATCTCTTAACTCTTTGTTTATTCCCATGCTACATGCATTTGCATAGAGGCATTTAAATTGAGCCCCCAGTGAAGCTGACTTACTGGCTAGAGTGTTCCCCTTCGTGTGCTCTCCTGCTTACCTGTCTTCCTTCTCCTGGCTCTGGGCATCTATTGCTGGCACTGACATCAAATTGGTAGGAGTGGGATGGATTGACGATTCATTCCTCAGACTGCTCCTTACTGTATCAGTAGTGCCCACGTGGAACAGCAGCAGTGGATAATAGTGGACTATATGAGTCTTGATAATCTCTCAGTGACGTCCTTGATAGGAGTCCCCAGTAGGCAGCACACCCTTCAAGAGAGTGTGTTGGGTCAGCAAACAGTTGCCTCTGTACTTCTCAGAAGAGAAATGCCCACTAGCGTCACCCGTTGCTTTATCTTAGTAGCGCTGGTTGTTATCGGGGCAGCAGACTGGGCTGCCTTACTCTGCTCCAGTGTTCCTGATGTGACTGGTCTCCCTTCTTCAGGATGCAGAGTGGTGAAGCAGTTGTGCAAGGGGACCTCAGGCATCAGGGGAAGTCTCTGCCTCTTGCTGGTCTTTGCCAATGCAAACTTCCATTCCTCGGTTTTATTGCTCTCCTCCCCCACCTCCTATGTGTGCCAGTGGGAGAGTTTTTGGCTGTTGGGCCATGGGCTATGAGTCCACTGCAGACAGTTAGGACCAGCTATCTAACTCCTTCTCAGCATCCCTGATGCTACTGAACCTTCTCACCACCTCCTGCAGCTCAGTCACCTGCTGCATGACATCCTCCACCAGGGCACAATTTTTGCAGACAGGTCTGCTGCCTGACCGTGCCCTAAGGGAAAGGTCCAGGCAATTCCTGCAGTCTGAGGTCTGCACAGCATCCTCTTACTTCAGAAACCCCGTTTGCATAGAGGCATTGGCCACTGCTTGAGGTAGATGATGCAGAACCCTCAGCCTGAGCTGCAGCCTTTGCGCTCAGACAAGTGCCCACCATTCTGCCTTGAGGGTCGAGTAGGAAGAGAGCCCTTGACCTGTGCAGGTGGTTGTGGAATTGTGCCCAGTTGCTGGGCTATGTGTACTTCAAGTCTCCCACTTGATCAGTGGAACCCCCCTTTGCAGAGGCATCCTCCTCGTATGTCCTTCTACACAAACTGCTGCATAAACTGGCTGATGCATCACGCTCTGTTATCACACTCTGTTCTCAGTGCCAATGTCATTTATGGCATTTTTTTTTAATTCAAGTTTAAGTCACCTGTGAATACAAATTCTTAGTATTTGTAGGCAATACTTTTTTTCATTGATGTTGCAACTTCAGTTTACAAAATACTGCTCATTTGGAGAATATGAAGAACCTCATAAGATTTTTTTTCTATAGAGAAAGCATGATGAAAAATTCAAGAAAGCTTTAATTTGTGTACTTAGCATTGGTCAACCTCTCCATGATTGTTGTATTTAGCAATTAGTATATCTGTGACTGAGTAGAAAATGTAATTTTTTACTACAATTATCTGCTGACTGCTTCAGAGTAAAGAGTACCAACGTACATAATTAGTTGATCTGCAAAATGACTTTGATAAAAATACAGGTTTCTTTAAATGAAATACTTGAAAATCCTACAACTAGCCCCCTTTAAATTACACAGAGTGATCAGATAGTCACTATGAATTCAGACACTAAGTTTAGTTTTTTACTCTTGGCCTTATTTTAGACTTAAGCAGGATCCGCCCGTTTGTAAACCTCCCGTGCTTTATTGTGTGTGCACCTCAAGCGTATGTATAAATATATACATGGAGAAGGCCAGAGAAAAATTACATCTTAAAATGTGGGAAACAAAAGGTACTAGAATGGAAAGAATGTTCCAGATGTTTTAATTCTTGAACTTAATTCAGTGTTGCATCATTGTATTATTTTATAGTATAAGAAGTGCATGTCATGTTTCAGCAGCACAAAGGAGAATAATCACACGGTAAATGGGGCTTTACAGAGGAACTGTGAGTGAGCAGCAGAAGGCTGTTCCTGCTGTTTGTGTATTGTGCAGCAGGGCTGAATGGCTTTTATATGTGAATTAAAGGTATCCAGGAAGAACAGCTCTGCAGTCTTATGAGAAATAGTGGTGAATGACCTCAAACGATTGCGAGCTGATCCTAGGAGGTCTTTCTGTTGTCTGCTTTGAAAGATGTGTATGCATGAGGGCTAGAATAGCATAGGTAAAGCTAAACCATGGTTGTATAGAGCAACTGTAGACTAGAGAGGGAGAGAATTTATACTGATCTTTGGAAAAACACATGTAAAATAAGTCTCCCTAGAGAGCAGTACCATTTTATATTAGCAGCTGGCAAGGAGTGAAGTAGTGTGAATAGCGTAAGTAACGTGCCCTTTCCTCACCCCCATGATGGAAAGGAAAGAAAGGAAAAGAAAGCAAACTACAGTATCTGGTTGTAGCCAGGAACTGTCAGAGGAGAGATCAAGGCCTAGTTAATCAAGCCAAAGGAAACACAGAGAAAAAAGTGTTTTATTTCTCCACTGGGGATTCACAACCTAGAATCCTGTCATAAATGTGTTTGTTGCAAAAGAGAGTCTTTCTTGCTGAAAAATTGTTTTGAAGGACTTCCTGTCAAATGAGCTTTATCGTTGATTTGGTTTATGGCAAAAAAAAAGAAATCAGCTGTAGGAGAATCTTATTCCTTAGAAATAAAAACATGAGAAACATAGATTTAGCTCAAAATATAAAATGAAAAATTATCTGAAAAGTTTCATTTTAAATCAAAGCCTATTACAAATTCAGCGGCTGTCACAGTCCCTGAACAGATGGGAATGTGACTCGAAAAATAAAATTGGACTCTAATTAGAACTATACAATTACACTACAACAATTCAAATGAAGCTTGAGAGCTGCAAACATTTTGCTTTCAAAAATGCTTGATCATAGCTGCACTGGAGAAACTAGTGAACTGAAGACATTTAGAGAGACTGTATGTTATACATGTATTACCTATAATCAGTGTCCTAGGCACTGGAACTGCCTAATAAAGCACAGAATCACAGAATGGCCAGGGCTGGAAGGGACCTCTGGGAATCATCCTGTCCAATTCCCTTGCTAAAACAGGTTCACCTACAACAGGTTGCACAAGAAGGTGTCCAGGTGGGTTTTGAATATCTCCAGAGGAGACTCCATAGCCTCTGTGGGCAGCCTGTTCCAGTGCTCCATCAACCTCACAGTAAAGAAGTTTTTCATCATGTTCAGGTGGATCTTCCTGTGTTCCAGGTTTGTGCCCATTGCTCCTCACCCTGTCTTTGGGCACCACTGAAAGAGTTTGTCCTCATCTTTCTAACATCTTCCCTTTAGACATTTATAAGTGTCGATACAATCTCATTCTTCTCTTCTCCAGGCTAAACGTACCCACATCTTTCAGCTTTTCCTCATCAGAGAGATGTTGCAGTTCCCTAATTATCTTTGTGGACCTCCACTGGGCTCTTTCCAGTTGTTCCTTGTCTTTCTTGAGCTGGTGAGCCCAGATGGATACAGTATTCTAAATGTGGTCTCAACAAGGCATAGTAGAGGAGAAGGATAACTTCCCCCATCTTGAAGGCCACACTCTTCTTAACGCACCCCAAGATACTATCGGCTTTCTTGACCACAAGGGCACATTGCTGGCTCATGGTTAACTTGTTGTCCACCAGGACCCCCAGGTCCTTGTCTGCAGAGCTGCTTTCCAGCAGGTCAACCCCTAACCTGTTCTGGTGGGTCAGTTTATTCCTTCTGAGGAGCAGGACTTTATGTTTGTCTTTGTTCAATTGCATTATATTTCTCTCTGCTCAACTCTCAGCCTGACTTTAACAAAGCCTTTGACACCATTTCTCACAGTGTTCTTGAGAAACTGTCTGCCACTGGCCTGGACAGGCACAACTTCTGCTGGGTAAAAAAATGGCTGAATGGCCAGGCCCAAAGAGTGGTGATAAATGGAGTTAAATCCACTCGGGGGCTGGTCACAAGTGGTGTTCCCCAGGGCTCAGAGCTGGGTCCAGTTCTGTTCAACATCTTTATCAATGATCCAGATCAGGGGGTTGAGTGTAACCTTAGTTTGTGGATGTTTGTGGATGACACTAAGCTGGGAGGAAGTGTTGATTTGTTGAGTGTAGGGAGGCTCTACGGAGGGATCTAATCAGGCTGGATTGATGGGCTGTGGTCAACAGTATGAGGCTCAACAAGGCTGAGTGCCGAGTTCTGTACTTGGAACAAAAAAACCCTGTGCAGAACTACAGGCTTGGGGAACAATAGCTAGAAAACGGCGTGGCAGAGAAGTACCTGAGAGTGTTGTTTGACAACAAACTGAGTACGAGCCAGCACTGGGCCCAAGTGGCCAAGAAAGCCAATAGCATCTTGGCCTGTATCAGAAACAGTGTGGCCAGCAGGACCAGGGGAGTGATTCTGTCCCTGTATTCTGCATTGGTGAGGTCACACCCCCAATACTGTGTTCTCTTTCTGTTCCCTCACTAAAAGAAAGACATTGAGGTGCTGTCACGTGTCCAGAGAACAGTAACAAAGCTGGTGAAGAATCTGGAGAATGAGTCTTATGAAGAGCTGCTGAGGGAACTGTCATTGTTAAGCCTGGAGAAAAGAGGATACTTTATCACTGTCTACAACTACTTGAAAGGAGATTGTAGTCGGGTGGGTGTTGGTCTCTTCTCCCAAGTGATAGACTATAGGATGAGTGAAAATGTCCTCAAGTTGCTCTAAGGCAGTTTCAGATTAGATATCAGCAAAACTTTCTTCACCGAATGGGTTATCAGGAGCTGGCATAGGCTGCCGGGGGAGGTCCTTTCGTACCCATCCCTGGAGGTATTTAAAAGGTGGGTAGATGAAGTGCTCAGGGATATGGTTCAGTAGCGAGCAGATAAGGTTGGACTCAATGTTCCCAGAGGTCCTTCCAACCAAGCGAGTCTATGATCCTACGAATTTTTTCTTAAGAAAGTGGTAGGCATTAATTCACTAAAAATAAGGATTTATGGCTCTACTGGATAAATGAGAAAGATGGGTTTTAAAAATCATTGTTTTTAAGAAAACAATGACTTACTGTGGTTTCCCTTTCATATCCTCCTCGCCATTGCCTTGTTCAGTTCAAAATACCCTTGCACCTGACAATTCTAAGTTATCTGTAAAATTGCCTGAAGGGTTTATATATTATTTCTTTAAAGATATCTTCCGTACGTGACAGAAAGCTGTTTAAAAATTAAGATTTTCTAATTAAGGCAGCATAATTTATGTTGCTTTAGAGAAAAGGATTCTGCCTATGCTTGAGACTTATTTTTAAAAAGGGTTCTTAGATGGTCACTTAAATAAGACTTTCAGGTCAGTACTTTTGTGCAAGGCACTGATAATGCAACCAGGCATCCAGAAAATATGATCCTGGGGGTTTGATGTGCCAAACTGAAGAGCACTTAGAGGAAAACTCTAGTTAAATATACTCTGAGCATATATCTCTGAGCTTTATACCCTGCTGAATTACACTTATTCTCAATTTACTTATCTCAAGCTAAGCATCTGCTAACATGTGTTAATTACTGTGTTTCAAGGTTTGCTTGATGTTTTCTCTGAAGATTATTTTTAATTCCTAATTTCTGTTTTAATCACTTTCCATTTATTATTTGGTGGCAGAGAATCTCTGTCTGAAGAATGAAGAGGACTAGCAATCAAACAGCAGTTCCCTCATTGGTTTAGTATATATTTATGTATATATATACATACAAAATTTTAAGTGCATATGATGGAAATTACATACTTACAATATATGAACCAGCTAGTAGTTGCTCTGGAAAGCATATTGAATTAAATAGGAATTTAAAAGACTTGAAATACCATTACGATTTTAGTAAAAAACCAGTTTCCAAGCACATCTGGTCTAGCGCAGGAAGAATACAAACAAATACCAAAAAGAAAAACATCCAGGCCACGTTTCTGTAGAGATCAGATTATGTTAAGACAATGTTTTTCTATATAAAACTGCCATTTCAAGGAAAAACAAAATAAATGCTAGCCTTGCAACAAGTGCATGGGGACACAGAAGCAATGGAGTCTATGGAGTCTCCTCAGATTTTCTTTCTTGTGTTCTGAGGAAAAAAAAGCAGTGGTGAAAAGTGAGTGGAATGATTTAGTTTTAAGATAAGTTAATACTCTTTCTAAAAGTGTTTTCAAATCTTAATTTTTTTCCCCTAAATCAGAAAAAGAGAAACACTAGAGAGAGCAATTACAGCTTGCTGTGGTTGAATTGAAGAAGACTAGACAGAGCTAATTTTCAGAGTGAAGATGAGAGAAAAATAGATGAGAAGTCTAAATTCAAGCCTGGGAATGACAATAATTCAAGGGAAATGAGGCAATAAAGGGATATGTGAAAAGGCAGTTCTACATTCAGATTTAGAAAGACTAAATCTCAAATGTCAGCAGGATTCAAGAAATCCTCAGATTCACAAGGACTAGAGTTCAAGCAAAGGTTTGGGACTACACAGGATTTTGCAGTTGAAATTCTAGAAATCTGAAAAGCACAAAATAGAGAGGAGGGAGAGGAGGATATGAAGAATTAAAAGCAAGTTGCAGTGCTGAAACCATCCTAAACCAAGGAGGGAGGAAAATTCAAATATAGTAGGGAGAAGGAAAGAAAAATGTGTTGTTTATTTTCATTCTAGGGATTAAAGAAGGAAAAAAGACTTTGAGATTAATGTGGTAGCCTTTCAAAATCAGACTGATTAAAGTTTCTTCACTTATAGTTCTTGTTGTTACTTTTTTTCCTATGGAAAGCCTCATGGATGAAAAGTTTGTTTTTCTTTTTCCAGAAGGTTATAATCAAGGACAGAATAGCCATATGGCAGAAAAAAATAAGGAATCAAATTAAAGTCTACCAAAGTTATATATAACTTCACATGGCATTAACTCTCAGCATAAAGCATCTGTAATATACTGTGAGATAAATTATGAATATTCAGTTCCATCTTGCTTTAATTTTATTAATAGTATCAATATTTACTATGCCATATGCAAATATAATTAGAATAGCATTACATTAATATACATGAATTGTCTTCATTTGCATGGATCATAAATGCTTTATAAAGCTTAACAATGAAAACACATAGGTCAAATTCTGTTTCAATTATTCAAGTCAATTTTACCTCAGCTGGGATTGCTTGAGTTTCAAGGTATGACACAGAATATACTTGTCATGATACACAAGGGAATTACGTTATTCACAAATGAAGTGCAACCATCCCTAGAGTGAACATCTGCTGTGTTTAATAGCACACAGCAACACTACACAAAACAGAAATCAAACTGTAGATTAACTATTGAATGACCAGGGTGTTTCCAAAACACAAAGTTTATGCACACATGATACTTCACCCAATTTAATGACTTCTTACAACCAATTAGTATCAAAATGATATACAGTGGTGTTCAAAACGCTACAGTTCTCCTGGTGTAAGTAGAGCTAAACTATTGTGACAGCCACGCACATATTGCATTTTAGGTAAACTGCATGACTGAAATTTCAGAATTTTCAAAATCACAATTCTGGAGGGGGTAAAACTCATCTGTAAATAATGTTCCAGGATGAAATAGCACATAGGAGAAACACTAGTGAAAAACTACTATATGCAACTTGCCTCTGTTTTAAAAGATGAGATGTAGCATTTGATTTTACTCAAATAACTGTTTGATTTTACCCCAAAATAAACAAACCCACAAATATTAATGAAATATTAAAGAAACAGTGTTGGCTTGTGTTTACTTGCTTGTTGGTGTTACAGGTACTGTAACAGTTTACGCACTCATCTCCATGCCAATCTCTCTTGTGAGGCAATTTCTTCAGACAGTGAATCGTCTCAACATTGGTGGGCAAGTTTTGCTCTGACTGTGATTAATACAAATGAATAATATAGTTATCTCTTGGGATTTAAGTTTATATGTTAACAACTGAAAGGCACGTAACCCAAATTAACCCTCTCACACATAACACACCTTCTGAATTTTCCCACACCCAGAATCACATTTTAATATTACTTTCCCTGTCCCTGTGTGGCTGTCTTTCTTCATTCTAGGACTCAACACTAAATTTTAAGAAAATTCTATGCATTTATCTTTAAAAAACAGAGGAAATTATATTTTTCCATATCTTAAAATTCTTCCCGTTTTGTTATGACTTTCAGCTGTTTAACCACTCTTGACTATGTAGAAAAATACTTGATTGAGGGCCCCAAGGGAAACATAAGCTTTTCTGCACTCTTCTATATAGATGGTGTACTATTGTCTTGATAATAATATTATTTACTATTTAATGCCTAATGAAAGGTAAAGCTGCAACAAGGAAGTTGATTTCCACGGCAATGCCACAACTTAACAGTAAATGCACAGCTGTGCACACAGAGAACCTGCAGGTAGCATGTGCGAGTCTGATGATCTCATTACCTCCTGTACAGAAATAATAAAGAAAGCCTGTGTTTTATGAAGCTTCAAGTTCTGTAAGGCTAATGAATGCTACCAGAAATTAATGTACCACTGCTCAATGGGGAGAAGAAGTGTGTGTTTGGGGTGTCTGCAAGAACACAAAGAATCTTCCAGCATTCTCTAACATGAGTATTTGAAAATTGACATTTTGCTTAAAAATAAAATTTAAACCAATTCATAAGACCTAAGCTAGGACAAAAAAGTGGCACCAAAATCTATACTAGTTAAACAAGAGCAATGAATACAGTAATCCTTGACATTAAGTTGTTCCTGAAATGTTTTGAATTCTAAAAATGTTGAACAAATCCTTAGTCCTAGAATACATAACCGTTCAACTCAGCTCACGTTGGCAAAGTTTTATTTTCCAAAACAAGTACAATCCACATTATCCTTCAGATACTCAAGAAGGATGAGCAGTGAGGAAATTGTCGGGAGTGCAACACAGTTGGTCCAGCATAACGGTGCATTCAGCATCAGTTCAGACTGCATAGGGGACAAATCAATGCAAATCTAACCTTACAGATAAGTGTTTATCCTCACATCTGGTTCTATGATTGTATTTCTGTTAGCTATTATCACCTGTAAGAGTACCAAATATCTGTTGAGGAGTTAACAAAAGGAAACTTAGAGGGCATACGAAAAAAGACATTGCCTATGGCACAGTATCCAGGTTGAGCCTGCTATTGGTTTTTTTTTTTTTCTAAATAAGCCCAACAAAGCTGAATGCAGGCAAAATGGGAACATTTTTTCTCTATTTAAAGGAGGAATTTTCTTGGGAAATTGTGTCTGATTCCAAATACCTTTTTACACCAGATGGAACAACACATAGTTAGACAGTGCATCTGGGACACACTGGTTGTCTAAACTGCTGCGTGGGCTGTGTTTAACATCTGAGGAAACACAACATCATAGAGAGTACTAAACTGCAGATGAATGTTCTCCATTTCCTTTCTAATGAAAACATTGTAAGCTGTAGTAAGAAACCACACATAGTAAACAAAAAAAGCGAAAGGAATAAACCAGTAGAAATTACCTAAGAGCTGTTAAAAACATGCAGATCATAGTGTGGTTGCAGTTGCCATCATCATAACCATATGCCTCCTACAATGGTCCAGAAAAGCATAGAGGCATAGCTTGGGGAAAACCAAACAAGACTACTAACCTTATATTTAATAAATCAGTTTTCAAATGTAATTTGACAGTGCCAATAATGAGAGATAACTGAAGAGCAGAGGATGCAAACCCAAGACAAAACTGGGAGAAACTGATGAAGCTCCTGAGTTCCCTCCTTCCCCCATGCTCTGAGGTACTGCACAGCAAGCAGTAGCAATTAAATTACTCACAGAGACTTACAAGGAGAGGGCTGTAAAGTGTTCTCCCAAGAGCAGAGTCAAAAATTAAAACATGTTTCTTTTCTGCTATGGCTATGAATGAAGGCTGAACATCTTTACACTCAAATTCAGAAAGCGACTTTCACCTTGAGGGTTATAGATGACTCTGGGCAAGCCTATTCCTAGCTTAAAAACCCTTATCAGCTCCCAAAGAAGACTGTGACTGGTAGTGTAGAAGTCCTGTCCCTGTCTGTCCTCATCTCCTTGCCCATTATCTTCCCCAAATCTTGCACTCTGAATAATTGCTTTGTTCCTTTTTAATCTGTTCATTATCAGCATTCAAGATCTCCGAAAAACAAATCACTTTTGTCTTGAATAGACCTTGCAATAAAGGTCATTAAGCCTGACCCTTTTATAAGTCATTGTGGAAGACTGGGGAATTGAGTAGATTTTTTTTTGCTTCGTTAGGTACTAAAATCATAGTTAACTCCCTTCCTCTAATTTGCTTGTGTTCTGAAAAAATAACCAAACAAAACCACCAACAAGGTATTTTTACGCAAAGGTAAAAGACACAAGACAAAAAGACACAAAACAGACTTTGCACATAACTTGTTTTCTGACCTGCTTCACTCATAATCAGCTGTGCCTTACAAAACTTTGTTTCTCCTTATTTCCAGTAATAGCTTGAGAACATCAGACTTCTGTTGCATGGACAAAAGCCATTAATAGCCACCAGCCCATCCACTTCTCCTCCTGCATCTATGCTACAGCAATTGTAAGAATCCCAAAAATATCCTTGATTTTCTTGGGGCTAAAACACTGTCACAAAAGTTTCCTATCCTAGAAGCATTTATGTGCAAAACTGCAATACTTCGTTTCACAGCTCTGCTGCAGAAACAGAGAAGTGCACATTTTTTGTATCAAAAGAAGCTACTCCAAGATCCTACTTTAGTATCTCATTAGAAGGATGCCTATTGCCTGTCAAATCTGCTACCTAAGAGAAAGTGAGACAAAATGAAATAATCAATGGGATAATGGCCGACAAAGTCAAAGGTGCAGCATAACCCCCACAGATGTTTTGAAATACTTAACTGTGAATAGTAAACACGAAAAATCTGTATTTCTAAATGAGATCTCTGTACTTGAGGCCTCAACACTCATTAGAAATGTATGCTAATAGAGATGTAAGGAGTTTTTTAGCCCAACAGTGGCCTGTCCTTTCACCTGTTTTTTTCTTCTGTCTCTGCAGTAATATGCTTACTCTCTCCTAAATAAGGATTTTGGACCAGACTATGCACCAGTCTGGGCAGAAGTTCACCATCTTTCCTTTCACTAGTTGTGTCCCTCCTAGCCCATCTACTCCAGCACTTTACTACATAATTTAGTTTCTCTTTGGTGCCTGTCAGAGACATCTCAAGTTTGTGCATCATATCTCTAACTGTGACACCCTCTGTATGACCAATAACTTACTATATTGCCTGCTTCTCAGCAGCTGGCCTACCTATATAAAACACCTGCTAATTTTACTCCGAAACCTTGCTTCTCCCAGTTCTTGGTAGCTGTTGTCCTCTGCCTCTGACTGACCTAAAATGCTCAGTTCCTAACAGGTCCTATCTTTGGTGACTGAGCTTTTCTTCCTTTCAGTATACCTTGTAACTTCCAGGGAATAAAAAGGGACTTTTATCATTTACTGGTCCAGGATTTCCCAGCGGTCAGCACCTAAACCAGACCAACGGCCATAAAAAAGTCCCACTCCACAAGTCAATTATATTGTGAACGTGTGAAGTTTCACTGTTTTCAGCTGCCAGCTTTTTCCACAGAACACTGAAAGTGCCATAGTTACGTCTGGAATTCAGCATGGATAGCCACAAATCATACCAAGCCCGATGCTCAGCTCTGTCTGAGGTCAGTATCAGGTACCTCGTGGAGGCAGAAAAGGAAGACAAGCTTGTGGAGATACAGTTCCTGCCATACTGTTTGCTGATTTTATTTCTTTCAGTTTGGTTAATCACATTGGAAAGCTGGTAACCCAAGAATCTCTGTGGAATCCTGTGAAACATGGCAATTATCATGGAATATCAATATCAGCAAATAATTAACTCAGTTACTGCTAAGCACAGCAAGTCGTGCATTTTCCTCCACTCTCTCAGTTGTGAAAGCAGCCCATTTGTGAGTTACCTGAGGCTACAGCTGCCACATTTTGTCTTTGCTGATATATTCAATCACTTGGGATGTACTGCGCTAAACAGATAAAATGTTTTGAAGCAAGTGGTTTGGAAAAAAAAACCACAACCCACAACACAGTTATATAACTGAGGGGGTGGGGAAATAAAAGAATCTGTAAAATGTAGGTTTCGCTTACATTGTCCAATTCCATGCTAAACTATCGACACAATGAAAGTGTTTCAAACGTCACATAAAAAATAAATGAGTAAGAAGTACATGTGCAATTTTAAAAGTCAATTATATTGGCTTCAGAAGTTTAAAAAGTATGAGCCCAAGACAAACCATTAAAAGATCCACTTAATAATAGTTTTTCAGGAAGATAAGAAAAGTAGAGGTGATTGGAAAAGATCCAAATTTCAGAAATCCTACCTGGTTCACTTTTTTTTTTTTTTTTTTTTTTAATGCCTGAACTACCTACATTGTGGTAGATTAAACTTTGTACTAAAGCAGTCACATTGCATTGTGTATCTCTCAGCTCCAGGGCTTAAGAATGTTCTCACAGTATTCATTTTTACTCTGTCTAAATTAATGTTTTGCTTCCTTGGAAAACAAAGTATAGAACCCCATGATATACAGTAAAATTTACAAATGCCATAGGTTAAAAATTTATGAGTATCTGAAACGGAGTACTTCAGCAAAGCTGAATGCTTTCTACAATTGCTCACATTGTGGGTTTCTACTCTTAATGTATTTTCCTGTTCAGTACCAATCTAAACTCATACAAATGCCAGGTGTTTGCAGCATTCTGTACAAAGGCCCAAAAGTAGCACTGTTAAACAAGACACCTTCC
Source organism: Cuculus canorus (assembly GCF_017976375.1). NCBI lineage: Eukaryota > Metazoa > Chordata > Aves > Cuculiformes > Cuculidae > Cuculus > Cuculus canorus. The sequence goes on from NC_071404.1 coordinate 38,783,511, forward strand.
ATCTTAATTTAACACTCTCAAGGTTTTTATGCTGCAAGTGACAATGACTATCAAGACCTACACCCTCTGCATTCCAGCCATCGTGTCACAAGCCACTTTCATATCTTCTGCTAACTCTTCAGAAAAACTCCTGGCTTACATTTGATTCTTTCCATGGAAGCTATTCCATAGCTTTGAACTTCTTTCTTGCTCTTCTCTAAGCTGTTTTGTATTCTATCACATAAGTTTTAAATTAGGAGCACAATCTCTACCCATAATATTTAGCATTTTAGAACCAGGAATAAATCAAAGGTATACACATTAGCATAATCTCATGGGGTTTTTTTGTATTTTTCCTCTAATAACTATTATTTTTTTTTAATTTTTTTTAACACAGTATAGACAATACTTTCCTTCCTTCCTCATGAACAGGTTTTTTTGTATTTGAAAGCTCTGTGATAGCTGCTTAGTCATCTTATATTACCGTATCGTGAGCACGTCCCATATAACAAGCCAACAAATGTGATATAAAAACATAAGCCAAAAAAATACTGAAGATTTGTGTAATGTGAAATATCTTCTCTACAATGTAGAGAATAGGATAAAAAAATTAGGCCAAACTGTTTACTGTATATACTGGTACACATATACATACATGCACAGACATGACTGCTGAGCTCATGCTACTCCCATACAGTGCCAAAATCTCCATTATTGTCAGTTTGATTCTTCACATACCTAACCTCTGGCAAAAATAGGATTTTAAAGACGTGTATCTATCTGTTTATCTGCCTTGACTGATAAATATGTGGAGTAAAATACCATCAGGTATAATTAAAGGTATAAACTCTAATGGTTCTGTGATGTGCACACAAGTTGACCTCATATACATTACAAATATTTAAATGCATTATTTTTGCAAGCTTATGAACATTTTGAATGTTCTGAAAAACTCAGGGAGAAATAAAGGCAAACAGCAAGACAGGCGAGAGAGCAAGGGAACATCCAATTAAGACTGTCAAAAGGATTTAAATGCTGTGCTTTCAGCTGCTAGAACTACTTATGTATTTGGAAACCCAGGCTGAAAACTTGTCTAGCCTCTTTTAAAACCCATCATTAAATGTCACCACTGTATTTGACTTCAGTCAGTGCACTATGTTTTCTTTCCTGCTTAATGGAAGTATATTTAGAACTTCTTTTAAACCATATTTTCCAGAATGTATCTTAATATAAGAAGCATTAATTGGCAATTAAAAACAAGTCTAATTTTTCCCTCAGATAATATTATTTATTTTTCTGCTTTTTAACATTTACAGTTTAAAATTATGAACCTATTTTTAAAACACAACTGACACTGCTCCATGTTGAATAATGTGTTATAGAATCATTTTAAACTGAATTGTAAAAGACTTTGATTGACTGTTATATGGAATAAATATATCCTGATGTGTTCAGTGTGTTGAAATATTTCTTCAGCTTCTTAGGATTTACATAACAACACAAAATGAAACAGTCATATCAGCCCAACAATCTACAGTCTATACAGGGCACAAAATACATGTACATTGGTAATTCATTCAGATACTATGACATTTTGGGATTTGGTACTTCTTACTTACCAGAGCACCAAGGGAGATATCTGCAACATGTTGTAAGGTTAAAACCTACAAATGAAAATCTGTAGATATAATGTAGCATATAGGTAATGATATATTTTAGCATAGGCATTACTTATGGCAGAATATTTCCTGCTTAGTAAAAAAAAAAAAATCTTATAAAATGAGGATGTATGTTATTTGCTTTTATTAGATGGTTACTATATGAACTAGTCCTGTGCTCTTATACTGTGCTAATACATTTTAGACAACAAAGATCAGACTAGATCCTCAAACACACACGTCTAAGATTTTAGGCCTTCCAGTTTGCAAAAGATGATGAAAATCATTCAATACATCTTTCATAACTCCATTGTACTAATACGTCTTAATATAAAGCTACACTTTTACAGAAAATATGTACTGTAAAAGTGTAACTAAAATAATTATAGTAGCTACAAATCTTGATTACATGTATCTACTTATTTATCCCTGGAATTATGAACACTGGATACTAACTTAGGCTAGCCTGAAGATGCCAGTCATTTCATCAACTAAAATAAAGCAAATGGCAATTTTCTTTGGACAATTATAATTTCCCTGCATTTTACATCTTTGCAACCACATTTTAAATTAACATCTCTTCACTCTAATGTCTTTGCCATATTCTAAATTTTGTTTGCTGAATTTTGCCAGCCTTGCATTTTAGTATCATTTACTTATGGTATTGCTCCACGTCTTTATCCAGTATTTTAGGGGGTGAACAGGTCAGTGATCCATCAGTAGGATGAACCTCTTACTCCAGCCTAAGAGCTTGGTTAGTCATCAGATAGACTTTGAAGGTATATCTCCTTCTTTTCTGATATTTCTCCTTGGATGATCTTCTGAGGCTCACAGTTCCTTGTGCCTTTTTACCACTTGTAAAGCATGGATAATGATTCTTTCCTACTGTGTGAAGCATTTTGAGATCTGCATATGAATAATACATTTAAAGAGAGTTATCTCACTTTCAGATAATTCTCTTGTCCAAACTAAATAATTTTGCTCTTTTACCTGTAAAGGAATGTAGGGTTCAGAGGTCAACGGCAGTGAAATGAAATAGTTTCTTCTCTCAGAATGTAAAATTCCTTCACTCAATCAATAACAAGCAAACAAAGGTTTAGGGAAGCTGAATTTAGTACCCAGCCTCTAATTTTGCCAAGAACGAGAGTCATACATCTATGTCTGAACTCTTCTTCCTAGCAGCATACAAGCTGGGTCTTTTTGTTGGATGTTTTAGCAGAAGACAGCAATTGTGGCTGCAAAGCAGTGACAGTGACTCAGAGCTATAGGGGGAAGAAGAGTTGATCTGCTGCTACTAGAACACTCTGTGAGACAGTTGATCCTCCATCCAAGTACTGACAGGGTTCTATCCTATTTTATTAGATTGGAAAGGTTACAAATCCAAAGCTTTCAATAAAATTTGGATACCAAAGCAAGACTGCAGATTGTGGAGGCACTAAATCTGTCTAGACTCTAACAAACGTGTGCAGCTGCAGTGACTGGGCCTGATCAACAGGCCCCAAACAAAACAGTTGACCCATAGATGATTCATATTGCATTGCTATGTGTACTGTTTAATTATAACTTCTGGAGCTTCTATAACCAGTAGAATTGTGCTGGGCTGTTTCAATTGTAACTTCTTCAGTACACGTGGCACATGAGAAGATGCATTATAGTCACATTATCAGTAGAATTGTGCTGTGCTGTTTTAGCTGTAACTTCATCAGTATACACAGGATGTGAGGAGATACATCATAAAGACAAGCAACAATCTCTAAGCCTACGGATAATGCATGATTTCTGCATGATTACCATTCTCATTGGTCATCAACACCTTTACTGACCAGTTGGCATGGCAGATACAGACACTGTGTATGAAAAGACAAGAGATATGCAGGAATGTTACACCACAGTAGCTCCCTTAGTTGAAGGACAAGAGATATGCAGGAATTTTACACTGGAGCAGCTTCCTTAATTCCTCTTTTGAGCTCTGACCGAGGTCCAGGAGGGGGGACAACAGGGTAGATGAAGCCAGATGATTCTGCATTTTTAGAATGATATAAGTTGTTTGTATAACAATAAAAATGCTGGTCCCTCTTGCAGAAGCTTTGGACACCTCATCTACGAGTAGATGCACTGCATAGGACCTCCTAATTATCATGGGAAGGCTCTCCAAATCCTCGCTATACCTGAGGCTCCCCAGCTACTGCGGGTCTGGATGATGGCAATAAGGCAGTTGGGGATGTGTCTTTCTTAATTAGTATACTTATCCTCTTGTAGTAATGATTAGAAGCATCATCTTTAAGAGCTAATATTGTTAACTCATTGTTAATCACTACTAATCATTTGTTACCTTTCTCCTTTATGGATGTGAGGGCGATTTGGCTGTGACGTCTGTCACCCCATTGATTGCCAGGTTTGATTTGGCTGATCTCGCTGGTTAGGCAGGTGACCTCTTCCTCTCTCTACCACTTCCTGTGTGCCCTCCCAAAGCTGCACGCTCAGTCAAAGAAGATGACCTTCCCTGATAGAGGCAAACAGTTCATCAGTCCAAGGGTCTACGGTAGCTGCGCTTCCCTGCTAGAACCTCCAAACAAGCTCAAGGTCCATTTGTAGAAGAACTTGAGGCAGTCAAGCTTCCAAGTCTGCAGACACATCCAAGTAAGGCACTGCATGAGGCAGTTTGCTATTGTTTTAAAATATGCCCAGGGAAATTGTGGCTGACCCATCCCTGGAAGTGTTCAAGGCTAGGTTGGATGGGGCCTCCGGCAGCCTGATCTAGTGGGAGGTGTCCCTGCCCATCATAGGGGGGTTGGAATTAGACAATCTTTAAGGTCCCTTCCAACACAAACCATTCTATGAGTCTATTCTTTAAATAAGTTAAATAAAACTTGGTTTCACCTCTTATTTAAGAGTCTGGACCTTTCATGTTGATTGTGCTCTGTGGAAAAATAGTGACTAACAAGTTAGGCTTACCGATTCTGTAAATTTGGGTTTGGTTAATAATTGGTTAAGGAAGGATCTTCTGCTGAATTATTCTACAAGTACTGCATAACTTGGAAACAGTGAGACTGATTTCTAGAAGATAGGGTCACCTTTTTCGTTTCGCTGTTTGATTTAAGATCAGCAAAATAAAGTAAAAAGGAATAGAAATACTCTGAATTTATCTGTATGTGGGTTAATCACTGACCTAAAAAAACCTATATCAAGATATGCTGTAGGAAAGACTTCAAGCAACCTCCCATCACTATGCAAATTTCAGTAAAACATCTGTTAAATAAGAGTCAATTAATGAATTAACACAATTGACGTGATATTAATATTATTTTCATAATAACAAATTTATTTCTTAACTTCCATTAAATCTAGTGTCTGACAGCTTCTATGCTTTCATTGTCACAAGACTACTGATGTCAGGTTTTTAGTTAATTTTCTTTGCTTCCTAACCAACAACGGTTGTGAAAGTGCTTCATTGCTATTTGTGGTCATGGCAGAGCAGTACATTTGTGAGAGGTTGTAGGTATTTGAAACACTGTTTTTTTTCTAAGGGTAGAGTGTTTTCCTGAGATTGATAAAGGGAATACTCAGAGTAATAAGGGGAAAATGATTTTTGTAAACTATGTTGGATTCTCATCTGTCAGGTGCTCTACAAATTCAGTGTTTGGTTTTCTAAATGAAGCATCAGAGACTTCAGGTTAGTATGATATAGTTCTGGGACAACAGATTCTCCTAAGTACATACAACTTACCCTAACTAAGGTACTAACCTTAACTGTTTCATCAAGGGACTCAGAGGTTGCTGTTATATGTCATTTTGTTGGTTCTACATGGCAGAGCCTTAGCATAATAAAGACCACAGAAATTAATTCCACACACTTATTGGGAAATAACATGTAAAGCATACACAGCCTTGCTCCTATTTTCTGTTACATTCGATAATGTTATCTTTGTTTTAGAGCAATCCTCAGACGTTATTTCACCAGCAAAGTATACTCTCCTTCCTTTACCATAATCCCTTATGTTTTCAAAACACTCTGTTCTTGCCTTCTACTCTGCCACAAAACAGTAGAGTAAAATAAAATAGTTCCTGTTCCAGCCTTTTACATAATCAGGAGTTCCTACTGAGACATTTTTCATTCACAGGTGATTGACGTAGGAGCTGGGAACCATACTGATTTTCTTGTACAGTTATAATTTGCAGGTCCATAAAAACTTCATGCAAGGACAGCAGGTATGTATAAATCCCACCAAGGAGGACTTTTGTTCATTTAGAAGTACCCGCTAAAATATCTACTGTCATTATTCTTATTCTTGAATACAGGTTTTAAGCTCAGAATATGTACTTACTTTCAGCTAAAAAAAGAAAAGGAAAAAATACATTTGAGGAGAAAGGTTAAAATTTTTTAAAGAATTTAGTGTTTTTTTGTTTTTTTTTTTTTTAACTAGGAATAATAACTCTGAGAAACAGAGATGCTTCATACTGTTTAATTACCACTTCCTTTCAGTCCTAATCCCAGTGCAGGGTTATACCCTGGCAAAATAACTCAAAGCTTTGAAAGTAAACATTAGGCACAAAAAAATAGGTGGTAACGGAAATACAAACCACTAGTAAGTAGAGAAACAGATGCCTCTATAAAATGTCTGCAAAGTATTGTGAAGTATTGTTTAATCTGCTGGCCAGCAAAGACATTTTTCTAATTAAAACTGTTATTATCGATTTGGTTTATTAGAGTGTCTATGAATAAACTCTGCATGCAGTCCAATTTTTCAAAATACAAGATACAATAATAGTTATCTGCCATTATCTCCTATTGTCTCCTTTCAAGTAAGTCTCAAAGAGAGCTCTGCAGTAGCAGTTTATGGATAAATTATCAGTTTCCTTACCAGAGAAATATTATCTGGAAAGAATGGATTGCATTGATTAGATATTCCAGTGCAAGTAAATTCCTTTACTAAAAACATACCTATAGAAACTAATTGAGGTAAACAGTAGTTAAAAGCAATACAAATTATTTTAATGAAAAGCACATATTAATATATATAAATATGTTTTCTGAAAGATCTAGGAATGTCACTTGAGTACTTAATGCTACCTGTCGCTGGGGGTAAATGTTGATTGCCTTATCATTTCAAAATAAAGAGCTCTAGGTCCCCCCGTCATTCTTCAATGCATGGAAGTATAACTGCTTTCTGCTTCAGTGACCTAAGAATAGGAAAGTAATCTCAGTTTTCAAGGCAGAGTATGCTCAGTTTTCTAAAGTCTCTCTGTAGTCTCTAAAAAATAAATCTTAAACCACTGGAGATTTTAATCAACTTAAATATTTGATCTTTTTAAATATAAACATAAGCTACGATGATGAGGTATCTTCCTGGTAGGACATGCCTCTTCCAGCTGTGAGACGATTAAAATGATGTCTTAAACCTGTTTCTACATGCTCCATGTCTCCTCATTAGAAATTTTCCTGTCTTCCTGCTTTCAGGGAAAAAAATGGAGATCTTTGGTAATTTTTACATCACCATCTTTTCTTTATGCCCATACATACACCAAAAGAAGCAAACAAGTAACTTTACTATGGAAACAAACACTAGTGAACTGCTTCTCTAGTCCATTCCAAGCTGACTCCCACTTTTTTATTGCTATGGCTAAAATTAAGTTGTAATAGTTTCCTTTTTAAATGATGAATCAGGTAGATAATATAACTCAGTGTTCAAGCACATGAATAAATCAGCTGATGTCAGATCTCATGCTACAACACTTGCTCCTACCTCTATCACCCTCACCCCAAGAGGACTATATGCTAACTCTAAAAGATTTGTAATGCCAAGTGCTGTAACGCTTAGTCGGTTTTCTTGTTGGTTTTAATGTTACCTCCCAGTAATAGCTACAGTTCTTGTGAAATCTTCTGTATAAAAGCACTTACCTGACTAAGAACCATTCTGTACAGCAGCGTGTAACTATCAGAGCCAGCACTTGTAACACATCATACGTCTGTTCCCAGTGGCTCTCCAGCTGCATTCAGACAAGTGCAAGTTTCTGGCATAGTGGCTGCCCCACAGCAACAGTGGGTTTGATCGCTCACACCAAAAAGTTAGCTTTGTTTAATTGTTTCACTGCCTTTTTCTGAAGCACACGCATTTCATCAATACATAGGTTATATATTAATCTCAGTAGTGCATGTAGTCAAACAAAAGGGACAATAATCGTTTCTTCTCATTTGTGTTTTGAAATTGTGGATCAAGAACTGTTTTTTCAAGCTTTTTTTTTTTTCAGTGAATCTGTATTGATTCCACTTTAATTCGGATATATAACTGCAACAGTTATTTAGGAACTTAGCTGAGGTCCCTTACACGGTGAACAGATGCTGTGCACTGACACCTGTTTATTGCCTCTTCATGTTCATGGTGCTCCCTGATTCGGACCTCTCTGACGTTAGACCTTGATCTCAAGCCTGTCGACTCTTACCACAGTGCTAGAACCAGCATGACAGATTTAAATTCCAATTGATCAGATCAGACATAGTAATTTTTGCTAACAGCAAGACTCCCTTTATTCCTTGAGAGAAATAGTGAGTGATATCGAATCTAAAACCCATACCTAAAACAGGTGAGATAAACTGTGTTCTGGAACTACCTGTTTCTCTTCACTGGTGAAAAAGGTTGATTAACACAAATACAGATATTAGCAATGCATGAAAAAAAACATAAAAGCTGAATCCCACAGCACCCACAGTGTCATCTCTCTGCAGTCCTTCTAAACATCAACAGCAGTACAATAATGGTAAATTACTAATATTGTTATTGAAATGCAAGAGCACTTTTAAAGTGTGAAGTTTTCACATAATTTTGACCCTCTCTCTTTGGCTAAAAAGCACCAAGCCAATGAGACTGGCAAAATGGTGTAGCTCATGGCTATTATAAATATAACAAACAAACAAAAAAAAACCAAAACAAACAAAAAAACCACAAGGGAGTTCTAAGCTGTTATTTCTTGATCAGCTTTTATTATTGCATGAAGAAGGAAGGAACAAGATTGAGACTGAGATCTGAAACTGATCTTTACATTTTCCCTAACCTAACCAAATTTAACTGAAATAATTTATTCCCAATACTGTAGCAGACTATACCAGGCTTCAAAGCACAAGCCCAGAGTCGGCTATTTTCATATTCAAGATCAAAATAAAAAAAGAGTATTTCCAGGGGAAGTTGAGAAGTAAAGAGCAGAAGCAAGCCTGCAGAGAAATACAGAGGTCAGTTCTGCACCACTGGAGAATCTCAGCAGCTGGAGCAGCACTCCAGAGAGTGAAGGCAGCAGAGCTGCAGGGGCACCAGAGCTCATCATCACCTGTGGCTCAGCAGTTCTGGTTGGTTCCCTCCTCTCTCCAAATAAAGCAAGTGAAGGCAAGGAAAAAGACAGCTTTTTCGTTGCCAAAGAAGCAAAAATAATAGAAGTTCCTGCTGAGTGCTGGGAACAGGGATAACAGAGGTTAGGGGACCTGGTGATAAAGTAAAGAGCTTGTGTTAAATTTTAGACACATGGAAATTTTTCATGATTTCCTCTCTGAGCAGTCAGCAAAACCCCTGGGTAGTGTCACCCAACAGGTGGTGCAGCCTATACATGTAAATAGCATAGAAAGAGAGACTGCATGATGGAGTTACACCAATACTGACATGATTCATTTATGATTTACCTGTAGAAATTTTCTCACTATATGACTCGTACTTCAGCCTCTCAAAGAGACCATATCTGCTAGAATTACTGCAGTTTTTCATCTGACAGAAAACAAACTACTATCAGAGATTTCTAGGCATAGAAATTTAAATAATATTAAAATCTCTATAAATGTTTTGAAAAAACTGAGCTAATATATCAGATTTTGTTTTCTTTTATTGTAACTTTTGTTTTCATTTGTAACTGTCTGGTAGACTTATTTTATCAAGCAATGTTGTGTGATTCCACAGACTGACATTATTCTGGGAAAAAAAACCTACAAACCAAAAAAACAAGCACTCATAAACACACTAAAAGGAATTTATATATAAAGGAAAACTGTTACCTCTTTCCTCTCAATATTTAAAAGTGTCCATTTAGTATTAGGAAGGAAAAATCCAGTTCTGTTTTGAGGAAACAAAGTGACTTTTTCAATTAATAAATGACAGACCTACTTATCCTTAGCGTTAGGTTCTCCTTTCATAATTGTGAGAAAATAACTACAAAAAATAGTCTAAATATGATAATTTAATCGTTATCTATCTGGAGTAGCTGAAACTGGTCACGTCTACAATAACAACAAATTATACTAATGATGACATCTGGTCAATAACATCAATAAGTTGGAAAATGTCTGTACAAGATGAGAATATATTACAGAAGATGCCTGGATAATGTTACTGCTTGTGTTTCTAGAAATGAACTACTGCCATGAAAAACACAGTATCGCTCCCATAGGAAACTTTTGCTTAATTTTGGGGTTTTCTTCACTGTTGGAAACAGTGTAGGAGACTAAAATCCATTTATATTAGCCAAACATACAGTGATTATGAACAATAAATAAAGCGTGGCTATGAAATAGGATATATACCAGAATACATCGGCTAAGTTATCTGCATCTTGTTGATACATAGAAATACAGAGCTATTTATTAAATTTCATCTGTTCCTCAGTCAGACCATAGTTGCAATCAAGCACATTCAAGAACCAGGAATGTAAATTTGGGGCTGGTGCTAAACAAATGATTTAAACTGACTTGAGAAATGAAAAGCCTGTTTTTACAAGAGAAGACTGAAAAAAATTAAGTTGTTCAGCCTGAAATAACAGAAGATGAAAAATAAATTGGGGATTAACATTGAGAAAGAGATGATCTGTATGAGCTTAAAAGAATAAGTGATCATACATAAATTAACCATGTATAAATTAACCATGTATTAACCATGTATACAAACTAGAAGTGAGACTCTCTGTGAACAGTAGAAAAAGGAACCTCAGCACTTTTCAGATGATGCTTGATCATAACATGAAAGAGATCACCGGATGTCCCAGCTCCCTAGCACAGGAGATAGATCCTTCCTGAGAATTATGATTCAGCTCTCCATGCTCAACTTACTTGCATTTATGACTTTTCATTTATAAAATTCCTTATATATTTAGTTGTATCTTAAAACAGTTACCTTATTTTCATTTGTATCTTAAAGGCATCTTTATCTTGAAAACATGAAAAAGCCTTTATTCATTACTTTTTGCCCAGGACTGGGGGTGAGAATGGCTCCTGGAACCAGTAGGAAGAAAAGGAACCCTGTGTCCTTAAAAGCAGTTACACACCTTGTAGGCCTGAGGGGGAGAGTGTGAGGTGGGAAAGTGTAATGTAAGTGTATTGTCCATCCAAGACCAAAGCTGGGATTTACAGTCTGTCTAACCTGGCAAAGGAAAAAAGTTATCATTAGGTGTCTTCCTTCTTCCTCCTTGGAATGGTAAAGGAAGTTATGAGCTTTGCAGCAGGCATTACACTGTCCACTTTTAAAACTCAGAAGGAACTTTTCTCTTAATAGCAGTTTGGTCTTAGAAGTCCTGTGTTTTGACATCTCTCTCAGCAATTTAAATATCATTTGCAAAATTTAAGCTATTGTAACCAGACACCTATCCAGTACAGGCAATTCAAAAGAAGACTTTTATTATCCAGAACAGCTAATTATAGAGATTAGCATCTTATTTTACTTTTTTATCTTACTTAAGTAAGAATAATGATGCTGGAGTTCTTGATGTCCAGTAAAATGAGGTGTTCCCCATTCTCGAACAGTTCAACTCTCATATTTTTTTGGAGACTGAGATAAAAAGCAGTTTGTCCTGGAAGACAACCTGGGATGACTAAATAATCCTTGCGTGTTTAAAATGAACAAATAAAGAAGCCACCTGCTTAAATCCTTCTGTTACTGTCAAAGCAATCCTTTGGGGAATAAACGTCACATAAATAGGTGAAGTTCTGATAAGTCAGTTATTATGTGTCGATTGGCTTTTTTTGTTGTTGTGTTATTAGAAGGAGGACTCAAAGTTGTGTTACATCATTGGGGCGGTGATCTCAGTATATGCCTTTGGAGGGTCTCTCTCCTCTTAACTGAAATAACATGAGGCTGTGAGGCCTCAGGTGTCACTCAGCTGACTGGAGCACTGACCACGACCGAATCCGTTTTACAACATAAAGTTGTTCAAGTTGAACCACTGCCCTTTCACAAACTCATGGTAATGGTGGTATTTTCCCCCTCTTGCAAGATCACCCCTGACGAGTCCAGGCAAGTCCATTGTACAATAATAAAATAATGTTTTTAACAAAATAACAATCTGACTGTACTAGGGAAGAGCAAAACACATTTTGTCCTATAATCAAAAGAATTGGTCTGTAAGAGAACTCTTGTACTAATAAAAGCAAACTCTTCCTCACTTTTAATTCTTCCGTTTTCAATATTCTAAATGCTAAAGTAGCACTAATTTCTGAACTTCCTTTTGCTTCATGTATGAAAGGTAGTATAAATTGATTTATCAAGCAAGTTTTCTAACCTTCAGGCCAAAAGAAGTATGACCAGTTCAAGAAATTACCTTTCTTTATTGGATTGGATTGGACTCCCTTTGCCCCTTCTAACCCTCTGCCTCTTTCGTGTAAAAGTCAATGATGTTTATTTGCTTTTCATCTGTGAGGACAGCAGCCTAAGCCCTTGCATGCCTCTGGTGGGTGATGCATTTCCCTGAGCACACCATAGCATGGCAGGCTGGAGCTGCTGCGGAGCGGCTTTCTTCACAGTGCAAGGGAGGAACATCAACCTTATTCCTGCTCTAACTTCATACAAACTGCTGTGGTCTGTTCTTGGAGCCAAGCTGCCTACAAGAGTGTGAAGGGCTGATAGGTGACATTTCTGTCTCAAAACTTGCTAGTAACTGTCAAACCACAAAAAACCTCTCTGCAAAAGCACTGTGGGGCCACATGACAACCGCATGAAAGGCAAACTGAAGGTGTGCGTAGAGTGTGTGCGTGAACAAGTATGTGAAGATGTGCAGTATATGCAGTCATCATGACAACTCAGCTAAGAAGAAAGATTATAAAAGGACCCATTTGAAAAAGCCCTGCGTGCAATTGCCCACCAATAACTCATTGTGACACTCTGACACTCTGACCTTCAGGACTCCATGAACCCATGGTAGTGACTATTCTTGCAACTCTATCCCAAGTGCTTTCTTGATGTCTGTCTTTGTTCTACTCTTTCTTATTGCTATCGGCTGATCTTGTTGTGTTTGATAATGAAGATTTTTTGATGTATGGCATCTGATCTTGGTTGTATCACCCCTTGTTCCAGGAGATCATATCAAAAAGCTCATGGTTTTAGAACAAGACAAAGAGGCTGCCTTATTTTACAGCAAAAGGTATCTTTAAAAAAGAATTTTCTATTTCTTGTAACGCATCCAGCTGGCCAGCATACCATTCAACTAATTCAACACATATTCAGACTACAGGTACTGAGAAAATACACATTAAAAATGTGAAGTACATCAGTACAGAAAGAGCTCAACTTATCCTTTGTGTTCTGTGTGTACTCTAGCAGCTACAGGACATGCTCACTCTCTTCCTGACCACAGACTGCAAAAGCCTGAACAACTGTCAGGGGAGAAAATTACCAGCAGAAAATGGTGCCTAAATGTTCAATTAGTATCAATAATACCAGGAATCAGATTAAACAGTACTAAGATTGAGTTTGAGAAGAGAAGGAAAGATTTCCAAATTGTAGGAAAGCTCACAGAAAAGAAATAATGCAAGAAGCCTACAATAACTCAAGAAAAACAACACAGTAGGTTCTGTAGATTTGTGAAATCTTCAAGAAAATATAAGTTTAAAACTAAATCAAAAGTATACCTTCAAAAACAGACATAAAAGTTCAAAATCTAAAGAAATCAAAGGAATATAAAATGACTTGGTACCTAAGAAGAGTGAGTAAACCCAGTATTTCTGTTTGGAATTGAGGAAGCATATTGTTTTACAAGCTGGAAATGCTTATAATATTATGTAGACTTGAAGTATATTAAAATATCCTACTTCTACTCCTCTGAAAATACATGGCTTTGAAAGCCTCTAAAGATCACAACTGTTCAATGATTTTCACTTTGCATGGAAAAAAATTTCAAAAAAAAAAATTATTCCCCCTTCTTAACATAACTCAAAGTACAACATACATGCTATGGATCCTCGAAAAGTAATTTTTGTTTGTCAAATACAAATTGCTTTCTGCTTGCTTTTGGTGGTTTTTGGTGTTTGAGAGAGATGGGAAGAGGAGAGAGGGAAGGTTATTCTTGGATTCTTTCATTAGTTGTTTCTGGAGAATTACATTTTTTTAAAAAATGCTGTCATTGACATAACACATTATGAAGCACTGTGCTGTCAAGTGTAACATCAGCTTGTATCAGTCACACTGCATTACTTTACATGCCTAGACTAATGTGTCACTGCACAGTAACAGCCAGAACATCCTACATAACTGAAAGGAACAATAGCTTGCAGATGAAAATATTGTATAATAATTTTTGTACCCAGATATACTGCTTTTATAAACATGTTCCCAAATCTGAAAGGTAACATCACTTACATGTGATTTCTGTACAACAGCAGGAGGTTATCTGCAAGAAAAATACCATCAGAAAGCATATCATCAATAAAATTCCAGGAGAAGGAAGTACCTCCTGTGGCTGTTTTAGAAATATCTACATATTGAAAAGCAGCTTTTTATTGTTCATACAGCCCTCTGACAGTCAAATAGTTTGGAGAAAAATTGCTGCTCTTATGGATAACTGTCTTAATTTTACTCAGAAAACCTTATTTTCATGTAAAAGGACGCATGCCTTTTCTCTAAATTTGTAGATATAAGGAGACTATTTTTGGATTGAATAACTCTCACTTCTGCTCCTCCTGTCCTCACAAGCAGAAACAGGGTTTATTTTCAGTTGCTTTTTTACATCCTCACTCTCCAGTAAAGGATTTTGTGCAACCTTTTTGCCATGATATGTTTTTAGCTGGGGAGAATTTATTGTCTAGGCAATCAATCTTCAGTATTCTATCCAGGTACCACTATACCAAGTTCATAGTCAACATTCTACAAGAATTACAAGGAAATTTTTAAAACAAAGATAAATTGCTCTATTTCCTTTTAGGTGTGAGATGCTCTAATTTGGAGCTGGGTTACTAATTTAAACATTTGGTGGGAATCCATGCATGACATGAGAAATGAAAAGCTGTCTTGAGTTTCAGGTTAAGAATATCAGACATTTATATAAGGAATAATTTTTCAAAGTGTCAATTACATTCTTCAACCAGAAAACTATCAGTTTTCAGGCTTGTGTTTTACCATAAGTGAGGAATAAACTAAAAATAGTTTTATAGAACATGGTTTTCAGTAGTCTGATTTGAGCATGGAGTAGTATAGAGCTCTGTTTTATTTCCCTTGTCTGTTGAAGTTATCGTTTACATATTCACACTTAATAGTAGTCTTATGTACATCTTCTATTAATCTAAAATGAGTTCAAAAATATCTGTAGGCCCATTGAATGTTGCTGGTCCTATAAGCTCAGCTGAACAAAAGCAGAGCTGGTTTCACAACTTTCTTCTAGAGAAAATCCTGGACATGCCTAGCAAGTCCCATATAAGCACAATAAATTTGTCCTTGCTTTCAGAGTGCCATTGGTCCTCACTCATCCCACAGTGTGCTCTAGGAATGCTTTCAAGGTGATTAATTGTACATTCTTAGGCCATTTTATCAGGCCAACTTCTCTTTTGGCATAAGAGAAAATACAGCATTGTCCATAGTTGGATTGGACGAGAAGGAACTGATTCTTCCCTCTTTTTGTCCTGAAGCTCCTGCATGAAAACAAGCACACAGCTTACCATAAAGATGGCTTGATCCCCTTTCCATTAAGGCAAAGTGATGGTATTGGAATTGTGGAGTAAGTGTGCACCATCCTCAAACCATCTCTCTCTCCAGAAGATCTAACTCCCACTGTGATTAGCGGAAGTGATTTTGTACATAATTCCTAAATCTTCCAGTGCATTCAAGTTCAAGCTAACTGACACAAGCAATTTGTTTCATAGAATTACGTTAGTGTCAAGCATATAGAAAAAAACCCAGATTTTTCTATGCTCAGCTTATAGAAGCACAAAGTTTAAACAACATTTACATACTTTTGGAAATAAACCCATGTGTTCTGTGGCCTCCTCTCTGGGTGGATTAGAGCTGATTTTAACTACTACTCCAGAAGAACACAGTCTTCTGTTTTCACTGGATTGTCAGGATTGTTTTTCCATTCTTACTGTACACCAACTTTTCCATCTTCAGATATCATAACTATATTTACAACAATTTCCAGCTACCAAAACAATTTCGGTGACAGCCACTGAAAATTAACAGTATTTTCACATAATATCACCTTATTGTCTATTATAATTATCAGTGTGAAATCAATGATTACATTTTTAATCAGCTCTCCAACCTCATGTAAAGAAGCATAACATTTTAAATTAGATTCAACTTCTATAAAAGTCAATTAGATTTTAATTTCATGTATTCATAGTATTACCCTATTTAAATCTTTAGATCTTTATTATTACTACTATTACTCCTATTAGGTGGTAGCTTACTAAGGATTGACTAAAATCTGAAAAGCTTGTGTCTGCGATCTATTTACGTATGTGTATAAATCCACAATATATTTTACAAACTATTTTAGATAATTCTAGGAAAGACATGTTAAATGACTCTGCCATTATCAACTTGTTCCATCTAAAACCTATTTCCCAGCCACTGATTGCCACAGCTATTTTATAACATTTTTAATTGAAATAATCAGTAAGCAAGGGGATTTGTTTTCTTTTTTCCTTTTTTCTTTTGTTAAAACTGCTGATTTTCAGAGACCATAACAAATAGAGGACACTTAGAAGAATCAAAATGCTGGCATGAGCAAAATCTCAGAGGAATAAGATTGTCAACTGAAGTTTTTACGTGCTTCCCAAACGTTTACCTTATCCAAATCTTTGTAAGCAAGATACTGAACCTCCCCACCTTATAGTCCTGCTCATTACAGAACCTAGATGAGACATTTTTAAAAAATGATGCTCTGCTCCTCTCATAACTTGAAGTATCATTTTATCCTGCAATGTGCACTAGTGAAAATAGTCAGACACAGTGCTCCAGGAACCAATTTTAATTTTTTTCAAAACAACTATATAATCCTTGAACTCTTAACAGTAGGTTATTATTCTGTACGTTGGGAGCTGACATTCAGGAGCTGATAGCTTGTTACTCACTGTAATGAGGCTGGCAACAAAACTACTGAGGATTTAGCCTGGTGGCAGCATGAGCACTGTTCTTGCATTCCTACCTGCCACGGTTCTTTACTACCAACCAAAGCAATAATCAGGCAAGTTGAAAGAATCGTTAAACAAATACAACAGTTAGTAACACTATAATTAGCCAAATACTGCATCTGTTCAAAACCAGATCCTGTTTTTGATGTACCTAGGAGTTATTACAGGCAAACAAAAGAAAATAATCCATAGTTCACTATGTCAATGTGTCTTACACCAACTGTAATGCTTGACTGTGCATTAAGAGTTTTTGAGCTGAATTTTCCCTTTTATTTTATAGATTTACTAAAAAAAGTGAGATAAGGGTATTGAAAATTACCATATGAAATATTATACTAATTAAATATTAATATTAAAAAAATCAATAATTTTGTAAGGGGCAACTTTTTCATGGAGAATAAAATGAAAAATATCAGTATAACTATTTAAAAATTGGCTATTTTTAAAATATGTTTTGTCTACCCATTCATTTAAAACCCCATATCTTACAATGACGTAAACTTTTTACTATCTCTTATAAACAAAGTTCTCTCTTTTCAACTTTATTAGAGTTAAAATTGGCTTTATTTTAGCTTATATGTGGAAAACCATCCTGTCAAGTTCATCCTCATGAAACGTTTATATTTTGAAACAGCACACTACAAAAACACATGATGTAGGACTACATTAAAATACGTTATGCACTGACCAGCAAATCCACATATACAAAATGAATGGAGATAATTATGCAGTGAAAAATAATGAACAAAAAGGACTTTACAATTTATAAATGTCAACCTTATGTATAGACTAACTTGCAAGGAAATATAATTGGAACTATTATGGCTATATGATTTTATTTCACTGGACTGAAAGAATTCTTTGTCTGTTTAACTGAATTTTTCAAACTTGTGAAACTTTTAAAATTATTTTGAGTGGATACGAATGGTATTTTTCAGAACCAAATCCATAGAAGTGTATGGCTTACTGAGTAGCAGCCTCTATAATCTTAACATCTGCCTTAGAATTTAACTCTATTGAAATAATTTAGTACCGGTTATGTATGTAGCAAGTATAAGCGTGAACAAGTTTGTGACAGAAACATTAAAATGGTTTCTATTCAGATGCTGTTATATTTGCAAGGTGGTGAGGTTTACTTTGTTCTCGTTCATGTGTGATAGCACATCTATGTAGATATCACCGTCTGCCTGACTTCAAGACTGGATGATAGATGTTCTCACTCAGACAAACTTGCACCCATTTATTTCAACTGACGTGTGCTTGCAATACAGTACGACAGTGACCTGTGACTACAGCTGTATGTACAGACATTTAAAATCCTTCTTTCCATATTCACAGTCAGGGGAAAGTATGTCTGTAAGAGGAGCAAGGAACAAAAAGCCTTCAGTCATTACATGTGCTCCACAATACAAGGGAGGACAGAAAATGGGCTAAAGAAACAAGGGCACTGAACAACCTTTGGAAATTTGAAAATCTTTTGTCTTTCTGTTAAAATGAAACACAGAATAATTTACTGGGTTAGATAGGAGCATCTTATAATTAATCAAGCACTTTTGTTGTAGAAACTGGTTCTGAGAGTATGGATAATACTACTAAATATTTGGCAATTTATTCTTCTGTTTTCCATGCAGATAAAATTACAGTTGCAACAGCTGGAAATTCTAACTGGGAATTCTATGATTAAAACAAGAATTGGGGTTGTGGCTGGCTTGGAAGTACAGTTTATAATTTCTTATCATACTTCAGCTGTCTCTATTCAAGTCATTACTGCTGCTGTGTAATTGAGTATTTCTATATGCACTAATTAACAAAAGAACTCACTGCTGTCACCAGCCCAAGCACACAGTGGTGCAGGCATGCAGAGCAAGTGGAAGAGATGTTAGGCTGTTTGCTAGTTCATGAGGCAGCCTGGACAATATTGTTACACACTCCAGTGTTTGATTATATCCAAAAGCAAGTGTCTGTATGTACACATGGCAACAAGGCCTTATGCTTCAGGACACTGCTGCTTCTCATCTTTCATTAAAAAATAAAAATAACTTTAAAAATTCTACAAATGCTTTTCCCTCCATTTAATTTGCACTTAATTAGATGTAAATAATAAATATCCCGGGCGTGTAGAATGGATACACCCTGTGTTTTACTTTGTCAGTTATTCCAGAGCTTATTTGAGGTTAGTTCCTCCATAGAGGCAAAACACCACAAATGAACTATTTTATTTGAAATTTTATTTGACCTCTTTGTTAATTAGTGCATATGAAAATGTCAGTTTACCCAGGGCTGCAGTAATCCAACTAACAGTTACTGAATTACCAGAAAATGTTACTATAATTTTATTCCAGTATTTTATTTGCATTAATTTCATTTTCACTATATTTTTTCACTGCATTTTATTGTTTGCTCATTAATTCATAATGACTTGCTTGCCATACTTGTTCCATTTATAGTTAGTTAAGAAAGCTATTCCAACCAGTGTAGCAGTTACGATCTTAAGGGAACCTGGGTGGTCACAAATAACAGGATGATTTCTTTTATGCAGACATACCCTGCTGTCCACTGAAAATATGTTCAGGACAGGTTTGACAGAAATTTCCCAGATAATGAAGCAATTCCTCCCATAAGAAATTATATAACGAAAAGATGATGTAGGCCTAGGCTTAAAAATGTGTGCAATTTAAATTCCTAGAAAAAATATATTGTACTGTAAGAACTATCTCATTTGTATCACAATAATATTGCTCAAAAAAGTGAGACTTCCATAGCATAATACAGAATAAATACAAGAGGGCTACTGCTGCATAGCCATAGGCAGGATGGTCCACTCATTTCTACTAGCATCAGTGTAAAATGTAAATAACATTACTGAAAAATTAAAAATATTGCATTATAGTCTGTTGTATCTTTACTTTAACATAAAAATTACATCCAGGAAGTTTTATGCAGTAGCGTAAAGAATGGAAAATGCTGTAATAATGACTATTAAAGCAGATTTTTAATGAGTGATGATGAAATCATAGAATCATAAAACATTTTGGGTTGGAAGGGACCTTAAACCAGTTCCAACACCCCTGCCATGGGCAAGGACATCCCACTGGATGAGGCTGCCCAAGGCCCTATCCAACCTGGCCTTGAACACCTCCAGGGATGGGGCACTCACAGCTTCCCTGGGCAACCTGTGCCAGTGCCTCACCACTCTCATAGTGAAGGAATTCTTCCTTATGCCTAGTCTAAATGGGCCCCTCTCCAGTTTATACCCATTGCCCCTTGTCCTATCACTACACACCCTTGTAAACAAAATTTAGCAATGACAGACAAGCAACCACAGTTCTGTTGTAATACTTTTGATTAAGGCTTATGAATGATGCCAATAAAAAAACAATCTCTACCTCAGGACAAAGAAACATAGTAAGTATGACCTGGAAATGTAATTTTTGGTTATTTGCTATGAAAGATGGAGGGAAATGCTTCTGAAGAAAGATATTAGTTCAACATCATTACCATTTTGTGGCATAACATACTCACCCCCCAGCCCTTAGAGATATATAGCTACTTTTAGACGGTTTCACATGCATTCATTCCTTTTTTTCAATTGTCTGGCAATTCTTTGTCGCTGAGTCCTTCCTCAAAGTATTAACATTGATGCTGTTCAATTATCTGAGACATATGTAGTTTTAACCCCACACGTGAATGACCAACAATTTACTATGAACTTCAAAGTTCCATTTCTTTTCTGTTTTTTAAAAAAAATCACATTCACAAAACTCATTTCCCTGCCTATATGTATATGTTCACTAATCAGGTACTCCTTTATGTTGCTTGCCCAATGGCAAATATTGTCTCCACTATTACAGCACTGAATTCTATAATTCTGAAAAACAGGATTTTCAATGTCATTAGAAAATAGTAATGACAGTTAAGAAAGTCAGAGGATGCAGTATTCAGAATTTACATAACACCATCCAGATTTATAGCATTTACTTTTTTCTAAAATTTTTCTTGATTAAATATTCTGATTTAAAACCTAACTACCACAGATGAAATTAATTCATTAATTGATTTGATACTACTTCCCCTATTTTGGTGCCTCTTAGCTCAGAGATGGCATGCAGCTACTACTTACAGGAGACCAAAAAGTCCATGCGTGTTGTCTGGACAGGCACTTGAACACATTCTGTAATAGATTGTGAGGCCTTAAAAGGTGCAGCAAAATAAGAAAAAAGGTTCCTCTGTGGGAGCGTCCCAGCTCCGGCTGAAAGAAATCATCTCTGTGGCAGAACCTAGGGTCCAAACTCTTATATAACAGAAAGAAACCTAACAGGGAGAGAGAGAAAAAGAGTCAAAAGGGTCACTCATCACCTCACTGGAATTAGCCACTGCATAAGGACCGTGGTTCTAGCAGTTGAGGTCTTGGCTGGAGTAACTATGGGTCTCAGCATGGTGCGTGCACTTGGTGAGAATTTTCATTAAATACACAGGCAGTGAAATATTTTAAAGAATCTTAGAAACAGAATTGCTCATTGCGACTATTTTCTCTTGTTGCAGCTCTGGGGAACTGGATGCATATACAACTGACAAATAGCATGAGAGATTGTTCTGTGAATCAAAGACAGAACGTGATGTGATGAAGTGTCACTATCTCTAACCCAAAAAAAGGCTTCATACATACTCTGATGATTTAATTCTGATTAGCCAAAGGCCAACAGAATGCTTCTTGAATCTAGAAGTGTTCATAAAATGCAAGTAAGAATATTATTGCAAATAAAGATGGGAAGCAGAAACAAATCAAACTATTTAATTTCATAAATCTGATTCCTTGCTTCCACTTAGTATTTCACAACAGCAATGCCAAACAACTGTTGACTGTATGCAAATGTCGATGCTTTCTTTAATCAAATATTTTGCTCTGTTCTATTCTATTTCTGAGTAGAAATAAGAAACCAGAAAAGTTAAGTGAACAAAAATTTGAAGTAATGCAGAATTTGTGCTAGATTCAGAAGATCCTTGCAAAGTCCAAGCGTTTATCTGTAGCTAAGCCAAATTTCATGAACTTCTAGCATCTGAAAATTCAGGCAAAAGTTCTCGTGAGATGTCTCAGATGCCAGTGTTGCTCATCCCATCTGGAAACACCTCAGGCTTGAGTCATCACTTATCCTTTCAAAGACTGAAAGCAAGGAAGGTAAAAAATGCTGGAGAATTACTGTGTTTCCACACCTCCTTTTGCACACAGGCACAGAAATGGATAGCTGTTCAGAGTTGCTCTGTCTGGTTGTCACTCCTTGTTGCACTGAACTCCTGTTTATTGCCACTGTACTGAACTTACGCTGAGGACAAAAAAATGCCTCTGTGAAAGTTTGCCTGAAAAGGAAGGAAGAAATTCAGGCAAAATATGTAGAATCAGCCAAGGGTTCTACTATTATGAAAAATACCTTTAGTACCAACACAATGGGTTCTTTCTTTCCCTCTGTACAGCCTGAACAAACACCCCATAATTCATGTTCACTTGAGGTGTAGAAGATGATAATTGCACTACTGTGCAAGCCGAGACCTCATGCTGATTATCAGTGCAGGTAAATTTAAGGGATTGTTTCTTAATTATGCCTTATTTTCCTGAATTAGCTTCAGACTAAAAGAAACACATTGGTAAAAAAAATGTTGAGGGCTGAACAGGGTATAATTAATGGGAAGATTTTCAAGTTACATTAATTTTGCATTAAGTTGTTATGAGACTGTGTGTGAATACTTTTCAGGTATTTTGAAAAGCATGTCATAAATTTAGTTTCTTAGGTTCTGTCAAGAAATCCTCTAAAACAAGAAGATTTGTCATTACCTTTCCTGATGAGCAAGAAAAGCAAAACTTATTCTGAAAATTCAGAATTTCTATTTACTATTTGAAATTTTAAATTCTTATACTCAGGAAAGGATAACTTCGATTTGGCTTAGTTTTTCCAGACTAGTGAGAGAAACAGAACACTTCTGTGTGGTGTTACTTTTGTATATGTTCAAGGTTTCATATCTAAACTTTATTCACCAAATTTCTCTCAATGAGTTGGCAAATGCACATTTCACGTACATCCTGCTATATTAAAACAAATTTGACATTTTACATCAAGATGAAGCTGTACAGTAAACCAAGATATTTTGGAAGTCAGATTCTTAGCTGGCTTGAGATGCCAATACGAAGGACATAATATATAAATAGGAATGAATTTTTGCTCCTGAAATTTCACGCAGTCGTAAATCTTTTAATGTATGACAGAGACATACCAGAATATGGTAATACTCAGTTTAGAGCTTATTCGGCTGCATGTTGAGATTACTGCTTATAACATCTGGCCCTCATCTTTCCCTCTCTCATTAAGAGCTGTTTTGAGTGCAACAGAACCTTCAACTAAGAAATTCTTACACACGCTTTGCAAAAATGCTACAGAACCAGTACTGAATTAGTCTGACCCAGAAAGGCTGACAGCAATGAAGTTCCAAGAAGGTGCCTGTGGAGAGGCATCACTGTATTAGATCTAAATCCTACAAACATATCAAGTGTGAAAAACTTTATCTGAAATGTCAGTTTATATAGACAGGTGTTTGACCTCATTTATATTCATCCAATATCTAGCACAGATAAAGTATATCTGGCAGTTGATATTTCGTACATGAAAGCATTGCTGAGCCTCATCACAACCGAGTGTGTCCAATTTTCTCTCCCTGCATGAAGCATGTAGTTGCTTTTTGCATCACATTTTACCACAAACTTTTCAGCTCATAAATGCTTATTGTTCATCCTCTTTCAGCTACACTTCATTTGAAATACAAATGCATTAAACAGCAAAGGTAGACAGGTGTTTGAAAGTTTTTGCCAACACCAGAAGGAAGCACCTTTTCATTTTCAAACTACAAACTAAAATATTGGGGGTTTTCCTCCTGTGTAACCAAAGAAACTATATGAAATGGGCGAATACCTTCTACTGACATTCATAATCATGGTTCCATGGAACACAGGAGAAATACCATGACTCTTCCATTCCAGCCAACCTGAGAGTGCCTTCCAACCCATCTGGAAATTAAAAACAGAAATTCCTGAAGATAGAAAAAAGCATTTTGATTTGAGAAAAATCCTTCAATAATGACTCCAGCAAGACCTACATCTCCAAGAACAAACACAATCCTCTCTCACTTTAAATCCACCTTGCACTTACAGAGCTCCCTGGAAAATAGTCACATTATGCTGATCTTCATTTAAGATGTTAGGAGTATATCTGTTGTTGACTAGAAGTTCTTTTAACCTCCCTCTCCCCAACACTGTTTTCCCTCTTTCCTTCCTCTGCTCTTTCCCTGGTTTACTACTGCTACACCATATATAAAAATGTGTATCCACAGAAAAAGAAAAGGAAGAGCAAAGCTTTCTGGAGTAACTTCAATCTCACTACAACTTTTCTGACCTTGTTCAACATTTGTATTTAGGTTGTTCATTCCCATACTTCTAACAGAAAAGAAGCAATTTTTTTTCTCTCTTTTCTAATATCAAGAAAATTAATCAAAATGGGAACAAAATATTTTTATCCTTATAAAAGCTCTGACTACAGATATGATGAAGTGGAATCAACTATATGTTTTCATACCCTGTAGCATTAACAGGAGAACAGAGGGAAACTCCTCTTTGTCACAAAGCAAACTGCCAAAATATGAAAATCATTGGAGGTATGACTGACATTCAGTAACAAATTCCATCACTCTGTTTCAGATTCCATTTCAGCCTTGGACCTCACTGCGGCTTTTTCTAGAGTTTAAAACTAGACATTCCCCATTTTCCCTAGACTTTTGTGTGTTTATGTCATTTGCACTTATTTTCACTTCCTGTTCAGACAATTAGAGGTACTTCATCTAAACATCACATGGATCCTTCCTAATTTTATGCCTCCATGTTTTGAAGTTTATTTTCTTTCTGAGATTGAGTTGACACTTTAAAGAAAAATGTATTATGGCAGGTTGAGTCTATCTATGTGTTTTGGAACACAATAAGAAACTAATTTATGCCAAACAAAAAAGTTTGAAGTGCATTGGACAAGAACAGGAAAAATGAAGGCATCTTCATCATTGAAAGTGTTGAGTACTCTGCAATAATGTTGTTTCATAAGCTTTTCTTCTTTTAAAAATAGAGGGAAGAAAGTAAACTGACTTACCTTATTAGAAATACGTAATTATCACCTACTTTTACGATTCTTTACAAGACACAAATTTTGTATACAGATATGATTTAACCATGGTAGATAGCTCAGTCCCATACAGCTGTTCACTCACTTCCCTGAAGTCAGATGGGGATAACAATCAAAACGCTATAACTGAGAAAACTCTTGGGTTACAGTAACACTTCAATAGGGAAAGCAAAACCTGCACATGCAAGCAAAATATGAATTTCATTCCCTATTTCCCATCAGCAGGCAGATGTTTAGCTATTTCCAAGAAAGCAAGTTCCCATCACACGTCATTTGGAAATATAAGTATTATGGTATATAAAGTGATTGAACACAAAGTGATTCCTCAAAAAGCACAGGGAAAAAGGTGTATAGAATTGTATCCACTTCCTCTATAAGATGTAGGAAAGAATAGCAGAGATTTGTGTTTTACTTCTTACAGCCTCACTTGGAAAAATAAGACACTAGTCATTTTATTTGCGAATAACCACAGAAGGGAATGTTTTTGATGTCAAAACTGCTTAGATACATAGCCCTACTTAAATCAACATGAATTAAGCATCTAAAAGTACTATTTGTAGATCTGAGCCCATGGTGCTTGTACACCAGAATAATCAAGAGATTTAGTATGCATGGGGTTTTTCCCTGAAGGTTGAGCAAGAGTTGTGGTCAGCTGGCATTAGAAATTACTCAAGATGAAAGGATAAGTACGTTTCACAGATTTGAACTTCTGTTACTGACTGAGGCATTTGCACATAAGGACAACCCTTCTGTACTCATCAGTGATCCTCACCTATTCCAATTATAGTAAGTTTTCTATGGGATTTATTGTGTTATTGCATTACCATCTGTGCTGGTGTCATGTTGTGGAAAGGTCTGAAAGCATAGATAGGAATTACGGCGATGCTAATTTTAACAGGAAGTGTTGCCTGGCTAATAGCATTTGGCCATGCTCTCATTCTTCCACAGCTTTGAATGCTCTAAAAAATTCAAGGAATATTCATCATATTGACATTAGATGACCCTGTGGTACTGTCACGGACATTAAGTTTGCTCCAAGATAGGAAAGGCAATATCTGTCAGCTAAATAAAAAAAAGGGCTTTCTTAATTCTTGAAGGGTTTGGTGTTTTTTGCAGTTATTTTGTTGACTACTGATTGACTGATCCATTATAGGGGAGGGGAACAATAATAAAAAGTAATTTTGAGAGCTATTGTTAATAAAAAGTACAATAGTTTCAGAATCCGTTTACACACTATAACATAGTGTAACTCTTTGTTTGGTCTTTTCTCTTTATCATTGAGTACAGGATGTCAACTGTTCATCTGGGGGAAGGCAAAAAGTCATAGTATTATCTATAAAAGGAATATAGATCTTAAAATAAAAATAAAAAAAAAAAAAAGAAACTTTCAAGTAAATCCCAAGAATGGAAGTTAAAAATAATAGGGTAAAAAAACACCAAAAAAACCACTAAAGAAAACCACAGTCTGAATCTCTATAAACTCACCAGACAGTTCAACACAGCAGGAATGCAGATCAATTTTCTGTACCGTTACCATAGCATCTTCCTTTTAGTGCTTTCTTTTTTTTTATCCACTCTTCAGAGTGCATGTTGTTATCCAGTAACATGAATATGGTGAAGCAGGAGGAGAGCTCAGTAAAGCACAGGTGTTCTAGGTTTCCTAACTACTCCAAATGACTTTGAAATCACAGAGTCAGGGTTGTGCTGAAGGCAAAGAGATGAAGTTTTCTTTGCTTCTGCAAAACCATCTGCCATACCCTAGTCTGCACAAGTATTCCAGGTGGTGCACAACCTGGTTAATCCAGGCTCTGTCCAGTTGGATACACAAATGAGATGTTTATGCTAGGAGGGATTTTCAAGCTTCTTTGCAAATAACCATTCAGCATACTTTACCTCACTGTGGTCAGAGCAGAGAGCAATGCCACTACGGCAGAGCCTGTCTTTCCAGCCAGTGCTGTAGGGTTGTATTCAAGGTCACTTTAACATGGATTCAAGCTGCAGTCTGCAAGATGAACCTACATTTTATAACTCGCAAGTAAGAATATTCTACTGGCTTGAAATTATCTGGAATACTCAAAAATCAGATTTAAAAGTCCCATTTCATGCTAGACTTTCAAACAATCAGACTGTTGGTTGAAATATTAAGTGGGACAGAGGAAGGAAAATGGGAAATCTTCTACAGAAAAGCAGCTGAAACATGACATGTGACTCAATCGTAGAACTCCTTGCTCTTCCGCTATGATCAATATCGTCTTCAGTGAAAAATGCAGCCTGTTAATATGGTGTGATTTGTGGTAGCTCTAAAAGACAGTTTGCTATACCAGGAGGTCTAGTACAATGAATATATAATGAAGACAAGATCATGGAGCATTCTGAATTTTTTGGTATTATATTATACTGGAACAAAAGTTGTGTTATTGTTAAAATAATAAATGCAGAATGACAAGCAACATATAAAATCAACCAAAGACATGAAACACAGGAAAGAGAAATCAGAAAAGAAACTCAAAGTTTTCAGAAGGCTGAAAGGGAAGAGAAAAAAAAAAATTCATTTTTCTCCAAGCAACATCTTGCTATCTTGCTTGGAGTCTCAGTTTAAATGTTACCAAATAGATCAGTATTTTTTCTTCTATTGTTTACCATGATAGCACATGAAAGTGAAATATATTTGGAGTTTTAGTACTTAAATACAAAATGAAAATTAATAAAAATGTTCTTGAATAAAAGTAGGTTCTTAAAAATTATTACATTATATCGTTAACAGCTTGGTGTTAGTGACAGGTTGTTTTGCAAAAAGTCACCAAAACGATTAAACTTTTGAATTTTATTCTCTATTTTTTTCTAACAAGTATTGGATTAACTTTGAGACGTAGAACTATTCACACCAGCTGTCAACTACTTTTCCAGAAGTAAACAGCCGAGTTGGAACATGATTCTAGCTCCTTTGCCCCTATTAAAGCAACAGAAACTTTTGAGAGTCTAAAACCTGCTAGGTCACTTCTTGGATGACGGAGTACTGAATACATCCCATTCTTATGCACAGTGTGGAATCAACCTGGTTTTTATTTCAGCTTTCCAAAGCTTGCTACCAAGATAATACATTGAATACAAAATTTACAACTATTGTTATTGCTCTCTTTGAAGTGATTTATAAGACTTCTGGAGGTAGAATTTGGTGCCAATGTGAGAATAATCTCCTGTCTGATATCTAAAGTCTATATTGATTGAGACAACTAACTGTAAATCCACCCAAATAAAATCTTCAGAAAACATATCTCATATAACAAACTTCGAGATCTTTCAAAATTGCATCTTCAAATGAAAGACTGCCTGCAAGGACATCAGATTTTACTGTCACTTCTTTACCCAAACGTACTATTTCTAATTACTTCCTGTCTGCCATCTTTTATTTTTGGAGACTTTATGCATTAAAAACCTAAAGATATCCATTAGCATGCAGCAAGTAATGACCACAGCAACTGCTACCATTTGTCATTATATTAGTTTTTCCAAATGTGAAGAGTAACTTCTAAACACAAGTTTCCAAATAAATAATTGCAAACAAGTCTGAAACTCTAATAAGAACTGTTTCTATTTATGGAAACAAAATCCATTATTAAGCAAAGCTACTTCTTGCATTACTCTAAAAATCGTAAATGCCAAAAAGTTCTAAAGAAAACTATTATGCAAAAGAAGCTAGCCAAACAATTCTTTCGGTCAGACTGAACTGAATTTTAAGACTTAATTTCTGAAATTTTTTCACTTTTACTAAAATAATGCTTTTTCTGATCAATGGTCTATTGTTTTTCATGAATTCTAAAATGCGTTGGACATAACTCTCATGCTGCCAGCTGTATCAGACAGACTTAATTTTCACATGCTTAGCTAGGCTAAAATTAAGTATGTAAATTAAAGCAGATTTTTTTTTCAATTTAAGAGACTAAAAAGAATGACAAAAAAATGTATTATTTCACTGTAATAAGTTTCCATGTAAAGTGTTTATGTAAATAAAAATTAAACAGCATCCTACAATCCATAAACATTTGAATACAAACATTTCTTTAAAAGTATACCCAAAATGGGTTAATACAACTGCCACTATTTTACCATCAAATAAAACACTTTTGCATACACCTTCAATACCCTCTGTTTTGTCATTCCCCTGCCTTTTTTCCTCCCCTCCTTCTTTATTTGCATGTGCAAACATATGGATTCAAGCAATACATAACAGATTTCCTACACATCCTAAATAAAATTTAAAATAAGCACTGTAGGACAACGTAGTAGAATACTATTTGCTCTGCTGCAGTTTTCAGACACTGAAGTCACAAAATGAAACCTCTACATATTCATGAGAAAGATCTGCTAAGTTAATAATATTGCAAGAAGTTATTTGTTAGTTTCCTTATTTCTATTTTTCACCAGTTACTTTTTTGTTCTACCTTCTTGCAGCTACCACTTGTCACCTTTCCCATACCACTCAGAACTATTTAGACATCAAGATAGTCTTCTGGATTACCGCTTTTATTATTCTGTCAAATTTAAACTATTCTATAGCTTTGAGTTGCAGAGCTACAGTCTCATGAGAATGGCAGAGGTGGGGTGGGACAGCTCACCACCATGGAGTGTTGCTATGGTTGGATACCTGTTCTTCGGGAAGACGTGCTGAGAGAGTCAGGAGGGGGAGGTCTCCCTCCCTCAGCATGGTAGAGCAGCAGGAAAATCCAGGACCTCTGCTTAGGGACAGATGATGAGGCAGCCTTGGCTGAAAAAAAAAAAAAAAAAAGACCTTGGGGGTCCTTGTAGAAAGCAAGTTTAACATGGGCCAGCAACGTGATCCTGTAGCAAAGACAGACAAAAGGCTCCTAGGATGCATTAGACAGAGCATCATGGGTGGAGGGAGGTGAGCCTTCCACACTTCTAAGCCCTGGTGAGATGCATTTGCTATGCTAGGTCCAGTTCTGGGCTCCCCAGTGCAACAGAAACAAAGACATACCAGAGCACACACAGAGAAGAGCAAGGAAGTTGATTAAGCAACTGAAGTGTCTTTGATATGAGGAAAAGCTGAGACTGTTCAGCCTGGAGAAGAGAAAGCTCAGGGGAATTCACATCAGTGTGCATGAATGTCTACTGGGGGCTGATAAAGAAGACAGAGCCAGACTCCTCTTAGTGGTATCCAGAGACAGGACAGGAGTTAATGGGCACAAACTGGAATTCAAACAATTTCATTTAAACATTGGAGAAACCTCTTTATTCCTGAAAGGAATAAACTGTTATTGCCCAGAGAGGTTGTAGAGTCTCCCTCCTTAGACATATTCAAACCCAGCTGGGCACAGTCCTGAGCAAACCGCTCAAGGTGTCCCTACTTTGGGGCACTGGACAGTTTCCAGACATCCTTCTTACCTCACCTGTTTTGTGATTCTGTATTACTTAGTTCAGACAGATAACCACAGAACAAAATTTGCTGAAAACACGTGCTGAAAATACAGCATATGGCAGTTGTCTCTTTCTCTTTGTCTTATTCTAGATGGACTCATTTTCGAGACAGGATGTATCCCCTATTTGACCCTTAACGTACAGTGGTCTATTTTCTGTAGAACATGTAAGTACAGTGCATTGATGAGAATTAAAAGAGTACATCAAGATAGTTTAAATATCTGCAATGCTTCCAGATGTTAGTTTCTTCATGTAGCTATGGAACTTCAGGGTATTTCCAGGTGTTTTATTTATATGTATCTTATATATAGTTAGTTCTCATCTTTTCAACGTGCTTTGATTACTTTTATGTGGAATACAATTCTTTTTTTTCCTGAATTTACCTCAGCAAGCTAAATAAGAACAATTGCCTATATATTTGTCAAACCTACACAGGTATGTTTATTTATTCTAGTCTCTGCACAGTTGGGACAGTTAAATAGATTACATATGTCACCAAAACAAAAGTCAGATACAGTAACCTGAAAATAACATCACCTTGCATTAATCAGTCAGACGAGAGAAGTTCCCACATGACTGAGTTCCTTGTGGAGCCACTGAGCTCTGTTGAAAAAAACAAACATTCATAGAAACTCAAAATTATGAGCTAAATTAACAATACAGAATGAAAACATGCTCCAAAAAAAAACAAACAACAAACTAATAGAACAAGAATACCCATCAATGAAGACGTTAAAAATTTTGACATTTACAAAAAAAAATAAAAAAATCAGAGGACTATGTAATACCAAGGTGTATTCACTTGCATCATTTCATCAATATTTTCATCAATATTTCATGAATATTTTCAGTGTAGACGTACATTTGAACTTTTTCCATAAAATAAAATTATTTTTCTGAAATAGGCAAACATTTCTTATAAAATCTATTCAGAGAATATACTTCTAAACCGTGTCCAAATTCAAACAAGGGGCTCTAGGGTGATTTATTACTAAACTGTAGTGTCAAAACAAGAATTTCAATATACCTTAGGAAAGTTATTTCTTTTCATGGCATAGTAGATTGATGTTTTTTATAGGAGTTATTAGATTCAGTGGAGGGGATTTTATCTGGTGGAAAACAAATCATACTGCCTAGACAATAAAGGAAGCTGCATATTTTTTCACTAAAAAAGATAGCATACTAAGGATATTCTGTGATAATTGAATAAATTTTTAAGGCATGATCATAAATGTTAGTACAATTTCTTGTGCAAAATCTTAATGATCAATAAAAATACCAAGACAAAAAAAAACCAGAATAAATTCAATTATATTGGAAATGCTTACAGAAGTTTATCTTGTCCTTTAAAACATTTTCCACATTTTCTTTTGCAATTTTAGAACCAAGCCAGCCTAAGGACCTATTCTGGAACACTGTGACCCTCAGACTCGATGCTAGAGAAACTGCACCTCAAATACTGTGTTCAATTTGGGGCCTTTAACTACAAGAAAGACATTGAACTGCTGGAGTGTGTCCAGAGAAGGGCAATGAAGCTGATGAAAGGTCTAGAGAACAAGTCTTATGAGGAGCAGTTGAGGGAGCTTGAGTTGCTTAGTCTGGAGAAAAGGAGGCTTACAGAAGACCTTAAGGGTCTACAACTACCTGAAAGGGGTTTGTAGCAAAGCGAGTCTCAGTCTTTTCTCCCAACTAACAAGAAATAGGATAAGAGGAAAAGGCCTCAAGTTCCTCCAAGGAAGGTTTAGATTGGTTATTAGGAAAAAATTCTTCACTGAAAGGGCTGTTAAGCATCAGAATAGGCTGACAAAGGAAGTGGTTGAGTCACCATCCCTGAAAGTATTTAAAACACATGTAGATGTGGTGCTTAGAGACATCATTTAGTGCTGGCTCCAAAGTGCTAGTTTAAGGGATGGAATTGATGATCTTGAAGGTCTTTTCCAAAAATGCAGCACTGAGGCAAGATGTTTTACAAAATATAATCAACAAACCTTTTATTTAAAAGATGATTTTAAAAGTAAGTTAAAGACTTTTTTCTCACTACACTGACGATAAAATATTTTTTTAAATTATTAAAATAGAAACAGGTAAATAAGTGAGACCATGTTAGAACAGACTGCATGTCCTAAGTCCTTTCATAATTTCAAATAGAACAGTAATTCAAGTAATTGATCATCTTTCAAGGGTCTTTTCATAATTTATTTCTAAAACAGCAGACTGTATGTCTTCAGATTAAAATATCAAGTAGTTACCTGGCTGATAAGTAGTAGTCAATTACTAAATAACAGCCTACTACCTTCAAATTTCTTCCTGAAAAGACAGTCCCATCAGAAGCTCAGATTCATCCTCTGCTGAAAGATTTGAAAGAAACCATTTTGGCTTCAAATCAAAATTCTTTAGAAACAGATATAGTAAAAAAAAACAAACAGAGATTCCTTCAATTTGGGTCAAAACTTCCAAGCAAACCCTGTATTTCTTAACTTGTCTGCATGGCTTTCTACTGACATGTTAAAAGAATCGATATACTTTTTTAAGCATTGACTGCACAATCTATTTTTCTTTTCTAAGACATGCATAGATTTCACCTACCTTAGTAACAAAACATCCAAATATATTTATGGTACCCGTTTAAAGGCCTGACTATAAAAATCCCTGCACTGAAAATGTGGTCTCTTGAGGCTACAGAGGAACATTCAAAAGTGACTTGTGCACACAGGCGCCAAACAGGTGTGTTGGATCTACTGTAAGGTGTTGCACTTTGTTCTATGCACGTTTCAGGATTTGTGAGGCCTGTTTATTTCTAGCATGCAGCATGAGGTGTGAACTGGACACAGATAGTTCCCTCACTGAAATGATGTCATCCAAATTCTAAGTAAAACTTTCTTCAGTCTGTGCCATAACATAAGCAAAGTTCTTTTCAATGTTCAAGGACTCAGCTTCTCATCAGATTACATCTTTAATTGCAACGTAGTGGAGAATTAAATACATAGCTTTTCAACAAAAAAAAAAACCCAAATCTTCATTTAAGCATTCATAACATAATTGTCATTTAAAAAAGGAAGACAATTATATTACTCAAGATCTCGTGTTTTTGCATAACTAATGAAAACCAGCAAATAAAGTTCAGTTATCAGAATTCCATTTAGAGTTCCTTGAAAGAATTTCTCTGGTAGGCAGCGGAAAAGTAAAGTGACTTAGCATTTCGTAGTCAATCTAGCAAAGTAAATTCATCAGCAATAAGGTCGCTAACAAACACTAAAGTAGGAAAATAATTTTCCAATAAAACTGCCTAAGAGGCAATTTACAAAGTCATTCCCCTTAGCAAGAACCACTGTAAAAGATAACCTGGATGATTCAGAGCTCAAGTACTGGAAGTTTCAATTGATCAAGCTCACATATTTAAATTTCAGTTTATATTAATGCATGACCCAATGACTGCAATAATTACAGTACTAATTTGTACTATGAGGACTACATAATATTTGCTTAAACATGAAGTTTGTCTTACCACATCTTCAATATGTCACACCAACATATATTATAGAAGGAAGTACTTTATGCAGCTATTTTGATTCCTGTTTCAAAGACTATTTATATCCTTTGTGAAGAGTGTAATTCTGATGAAACACATTCCAACAGCAGCATGCATTTAAAAATGTTTTATAATGAAAGCAAAACAATAAACAGACTAGAAGAGAACAGATTTTGAATTTCAAGAGTCAGTCTTTGTAAAACAATTTGTCTCCTATGTTATGGTAACTCTGCCAGCTTATGTTTTGGGAATAATTATTCATTTCAGACTTTATAAACCCCAAGAAAATAGTTCTGCTCAGCTGTTAGCAGATAGCTTATACTGAATAATTTAATAACACAAAATTGTCAGGAAACTGCATGCTTAAAGGTCAAATGATCCTCACAAGAGGATGCTTCATGCACAAATCCAAGTTTTCCTTAAATATAAAAATGCTAGTATATTTGATAGGGAATCCTGCTTCCCTTGCAGACAGAGTATTCAATAGTTTCCTTCATTACTTAAAAATATTTCATGTTCCTTATGCTTTATAATAATTGTGTGACCTAAAGTGCACAATTAGATGTCCATCTAGTTAACTACTGCTAGCTAAATAATACAAAGTAATTTCCATCCTTACACTGGTGTTTAAGGCCAAAAATAAGACAAAAAGTTCAGTGAGCTCAGTATTTTTCTGACAGCTTCCAAAAAGTAGATGCTTAGCATGAAGAATGGGATAATGGCACTTCAAGAAGTCTCTCATCCTTCATCTAATTCTGAAACTAACACGATTTGTATTTCTAGTGTGCTCAGTGCATGTATTTTCTTAGCAATTATCCAATGTCCTCTTAAAGCTCATACAAATTTCCTATCTACAATAAAATATGAAATTCCTTGTCACAGTTATCTGACTTGTTGCATGAAAAATTACTAACTTCCTTTGAACCTGTCTCTTATCACCTTGATTCCTCTAGATCTTGTCTGTACAGAAGAGATGAATAGCTTTTCCTTATCCTTCCTCTTCAACCTAATTTGTGTTTCTTTTGACCCTTAGTTTATCTTCCCCTCATCTGATTCTTGAAGTTGTTCTTCGCACTTGGGTTGTTCTAACGCCTTATGTTAGTTCTTGTCCTGCACAGAACCTTTCTTCATCCCACCACATCCATTTTGAGATGACAGGTAGCAATTATACGGTATAGAGGTCAAAGTGACAACATTCTACTCTTCCTTTTTTTTTCCCTTAAAACCTTCTACCTTCAATTTTGTTCAATGACTACTGACCTTTCTGTTTGTTTGTAAATGAAACTATATTACCATCCTGAGAGCTTTATCTTAAGTGATAATGGTCTGCTGCCTACCTACATATCCAATGCATTTCCAAAGAGTTTTTATCACTGTCGTTTGCTTTTAAATCATTACTGTTTTAATATGCAGACCCTGCATTTCCTAAGATTTTGCAAGCCTTCTTGATCCACTCTTCTCTTTACTACTCGTGTATTTTATTGCCTGTTCTTAGCGCAGGCTGAAAGAGTATCAGCTAAACACCATTTAGCATGAAATTGATCTATTTACTCTGGTTCTACAATACTAAATATATGTTCTAAAATACTTCATACATATAAATATAAAGTTTCACCTTTTCCTGTCCTCACAAGATAAGCATCTCCTGATTTTCAACACAGTTGGACAAAGTACTAACGGTGTTTTAGATTAACTGCTTGGGTTTGTGAGAGTTGTGTAGTAACAACTGAATATACATCATCCACTTGTGAAAGCTGCCAGAAGCAGCAATAAAAGCATGAAAACCCATGGCTAAGGAGAATGAATTCTGTTTCGATGCACAAAAAGGAGACATTCATTTGGCAACTAAGTATGCTCCCATGGGCTGCAAAGTACAGTGAGTGCCTCCATGATTATGAGAGATGTAAATACACATTGGCAAATCTGTATTCTGTTCAACATTTCAAGGGAGGCTATGGAGTGTTCAGTGCGCTGAAGAGAACTTAATGTGTGAGCAAGTCTGAATGAGCGGTCAAAAATCCCATCCCATCAACACTACTGATCCAACAAGACCAGCAGAGTAGTTGAAATTCTGTTTCTTAAACATCTTGTTGCAAAGAGACATCAATATTTGGAAACTTTTTTAGTAGATAATTTATGCAAAACGCGTCTCAGTTCTGTCAGTATTCAGCAAGTAGATGAAAACAGGCCTTTCAAACTTCTGGCACAAATGTACATTTTCATGCAGATATAAATTTTAACTGTCAGTAATTCATGATCACACCAGACAGAAAAAGTGAAAGACCTTAGGACTGTTGTATATTCCTCTCCAGGAGTCAGAAAATGAGAAACATGGCTAAAACAATTACAGTGTCAAAAACTACATGAAAACCATCACCCAGTACTTGTGAAAAAAACTCGAAAAGTGATGCGTAGTCTGTACTGGGTTTGGCTGGGATGAAGTTAGTTTTCTTCATAGTAACTTGTATGGGGCTGTGTTTTGTATTTGGGACCACAACAGTGTTGACAGTGCAGAGATGTTTCAGCTGCTGCTGAGCAGTGCTTACACAGCATCAAGGCCTTTTCTGCTACTCACACTGCCCCTCCAGCAAGTAGGCTGGGAGTGCACAATAAACTGGGAGGGATGTGGCCAGAAGTGATCCCAAGTGACAAAACAGATATCTCATAACATACGGTATTTGTACTCAACAATAAAAGCTGTGGGGAAATGTTCAGAGTTAAGATGTCTGTATTCCCAACTAAACATTAGGTTCGATGGAGCCCTGCTTTGCTGGGGATGTCTGAACCCCAGTCTACCAATGGGGAACAGTGAATGAATTCCTCACCTTGCTTTGCACATGCAGCTTTTGGTTTATCCACAAAACTGTCTTTATCTCAACCCATAATTTTTCTCACTTTTACCATTCTAATTCTCTTCCCATTCCAGCCGTGGAGGGAAGTTTGAGTGAGAAGCTGTGTGGTGCTAACCTGCTTACTGGAGTTAAACCCTGAGAGAGGTCTCAAAAGTTTTCATTTACTTACCTTATCTGGCATTTTATAGTTGTGGAAGTATATGAATTAGCTAAGAGCTCCAATCTTAAGAATACGTGTAAAATTATAAATGCTTCATAATATGCATAATATCATAGAAAATGAAACAAATGAAAATGAGTAAGACTGGAAATGCACAAGGTCAAGTTAAAACTCTAATTAAAAATTATTTTTTATATACAGTTACAGGAAGACAGAAAAAATTCCAAAATGCTTGTATCATTTAATTTAATGTTTTTTTCATCAAAACCTCCAGATTGCTATACAATTTTGATTTAAAACAAAACAAAACCCCACTCCAAGAGTTTGTAGAGTATTTAAGTTATCATACTTATATGAAGTAGTTCTGAGAGAGCATTACATTCCCTCTGCACTCTAAATCTCACAGACTTGCAGAAACAACATGCACATAGAAAGCGTTTGTCAGCAAGTTAATCTTCAATGCCCACCGAGCTATGTTAGCCCTCTTTTCTATAACTATTCTTGTTCAGCTAGCCACTGTTATTAAAGACATTTTAGTTGAAATAAATCAGCACACATTCACTGTCAGGGACCCTTCAGAGCCTAGACTTAGTTTCAGAAATAGAAAGTAGGATTTCAACTATTTTTTTTTCCTAATATTTGAGATAATTGCATTTCCATAATATTGAAGGAGTGTATCCTGGATATTATTTCAAACATAACCAATGAATGAAAAGTTTTTTTCAAATATTTTACATAAAGTGCCTGTTACTGTAATATTAAAGCATCACAGTACTAAATGTCACAAACCATTATAAAGATTGGACACAATTTCAAAATTCCCCTGGTGACTGTAATCTTTCTGCATTATTGAGAATCACTACACTGTAAACATTAGCTGGAATAGTAATATGAATCATCATCCTCAAAAGCTTCAGAACCAAACGACCCCCTGACAACTCTCCAGAGATGGTCTACTCACCAGCACAATAAAATTAAGGCTAACATTGTTAGTTAGCTTAGGAAAATACAGAAAATTCCAGTTGCCATTATGTTTTCTCTCTAACAGGCTTTGCTGAAAAGACATTCAGGGCAAGACTGAGATGGAAGAAGAGAGGATGATCACAAATCAAGCTTAAATTTAGGTTCCCAAGTCTTAGTTAATTTCTCTTGGTTTTTTAATCATCTCTTCTGCCTTGAGAAAAGTACATATTACTCTTTCCCACAGAGATCAATAGTATCTTTACATATAGCATTTGGCTCCTGGAGACCATTATGTAATTAAGGTACAAAATAAAAGTGCCTTGATAGTATTCATTAATCTAAGGGATAAGAGTAGGTCTGTGTTTAAACTAACACAGCAATAGCAATGGATTTTGTATTCATGTCAGTACCGTATATTTAAACCTCAGGGAAGAACTGTCATGGTCTACTTGTCCAACTGCAAAAGCCGGCCTCCTCAAGCTGAGTTTTGAATAACTGTCACAGAAGAGCAAAAGCTGCTTCTTCAGAGCCTCGAGGTCCCAGACTGTTTAGTCTATCACAATGGTAAAAACTCTGAGGAGGTATTTTATGTGAAACACATTTTTAAAGTTATGTCTACATGAATTTGCATATGTATCATTCCATTTTTATCTTTCTGTCAGCAAAACCCATTGCTGAATCACATATTTCAAACAAAACTTCAGCTATTTGAAGGAAAGAAAATACAAGCATGACCTACAAAAAAGCAATCAAGTTTTGAGTTTTACATTAAAAAATAATGACATATATAATTTAATACTAAACATGATTTAATTTAAATATAATTTACCATTTTAAAAATAGTCCTTTCATACCAAGCCATGTTTAAAACATTTATCATCTTCAGCAAGGGAAAACAATATTGAAGATTCCATTAGCTAAAAAGATTTGGGTCAAACACTTATTTCAAGGCCAGCATTTTTGTCCAAAGGGAAAATTAAGAGGTATACATATTTCATGACAATGAATGAAATTTACTGCTTTATACAGAAAAGCCTAAGAAACTGGATTCTTTCTAGGAATGCAGTAAGTCATTAGACAATGTAACTCTGAAGCAAACTCTGAAGGAGTTGCTTCACTTCTCAGTGTTTTTTCTTGCAGCCAGCATCCGAACTGCCTTCTAACACATGAAGCCAATGGCTTCTCCTTCTGGCCTACTTATGTTTCTCTTTAGACAATAATCAGGCAGAGATGGAAGAACCACTAAAAAGGTTCATATTGAAAATTGATTTTGCCCCATCTCTGGAGGTGCTCAAGGGCAGGTTGGATGTGGCCCTGGGCAGTCTGATCTAGTGGGAGGTGTCCCTGCCCATGGCAGGGGGATTGGAACTGGATGATTTTTAAGGTCCCTTCCAACCCAAACTATTCTATGATTCTATGAAAACTCAGCATTCATTCTAGGGCAGAATCCAAATTCGGTGACTTTAGAAAGCTAAGAACTGAGCTAAACAATTACAAGAACTAAGTACAAAAAACATTACTCTGCTGTGAGTCAGTCCCTTTCTGCTTCTCAAAGAGTGGGTTTTAGTCCTCCTCCTTGTGTTCAGGTGACTACCAGGTGGGGATTCTCTCAAACATCTCCACATCTTTTTTTTAAGGGACAGGGTCATCTTAGTTTAACTTAGCTGTTAAAAAATACCCTGAATGTTGACCTCTTACTCCATTCGCTCATTTTCTCATCTATAATAAAATATGCATTTATATCAAAGACCTATATGCTCATTTCAACATCTTTCTTGTCAGGACAATGTAACACCATTGACATTTTTTAAAACTTATAAGTTCAAATGAGATATGCAATAAAGAGAACAAATACAGCACCCACTTTTACCACTATGGCCATATTCAGAAGAAACCTCAAATATTCATCTTTTCACATATCGTATTACCATTGAAATATCTGGAGTGTTTTCCTCTTGAAAACATTAACTGAGATTACATAGAATATTTTTACTACTGCTTGAGACAGTGTTCTGCAAAATAAATGTATTTTTCTGTCCTAAAATATTTTATGAGTGCCATACAACTCATTTACCTTTGAAAGGGTTATCTTGAGATTATAACTTGGATATTTTAGAAGAAAGCTATTTGTCTTTGTCATGAGAATTCACATGTAGCAAGGACATCCACATATAATTTTGGCACAGATTTTTGAAATTAACATCTCAGTTATTTCCAAAACAAAAACACTACTGTTCACAAAAGAAAAAAAAAAGTTAAAGAACAGATTAATCTATTAGCAGGTCAGCTATTTTCCCTCTGTTGTGGATGATGACTAGAAAGCAGAAATTTCTCTCCTGAATTTTTCTTTCTAACTGAACATTTTTTTGCTTATCGGATGATCATTCTGGTCCCTGATTGCAGGCCTGTCAAAATAGTAATGTTCAAATTAGACCAGCTAAGATTATTTCATCTGATAGTATCCTCACTTCATCCACCAGTTTTAGTTTCTCTATTCTTTGGTGAATCTGTTTCCGACTACATCTGCCAGCACGTTGCTTATAAATATCTTCAGGCCTGGAACCATCCAGTAACACTTTGTTGTACCTAAGCCTAGGGATGCATGTGACTAGCTTGTTTTTATTTAAAAACAAACAAACAAGCAAAAAAAATCCCAACAACAAATAAAACAGAACATTTTCACTTATAATATTTGATTACTACAAATAAATAAATAACCCATACATACATGCTCAGTTACAAATACAAATTCTGTCTAGTTATATACATTCTCCAGAATGTAAACATCCTTTATCAACATGTTGTAATATGTTGATAAACCATTTGCAAACTGACTTTTCCTCCCTATAGCTGCCTCAGCATGTAAACTCTTGTAATTATGTTGTCCTGCTTTATGTAAACCACGTAGTACAAGAAAACATTATTATAATCAACATAAAGGATAACAACACTGCTTTGTCCACATTCCTTTGTGGCTTTCAAAGGGCTAATTGCCTGCCACTGCCAAGCATGGTTGAAGGCAACTTAGACACCAGATCAACAGTCTAAAATGGTGAAGTCCTAACAAAATACTTTTTTTCATTGTCTGAAAATATAGCTGGATTCTCTTCTCTACTCTCACTGTGCTTATTTACACAGTGAAATGCCCAGGAGCTAACTAATCACATTAGAAATTCTGGTCCCATCAGTATGTATTTATAAACACGTATTTCTTTCAAGGCAACAATGCTATGTCATGTGGAAGTCACTGCAATCACTCACAGTGCACAATTACAACTAAAACCAGATTTGCTGGAAGCTGTAAGCAGTCACAGCTGGAAGCAACTGTGAGCAGTTAGAACAGTCAGAACTTGCCTTCCTTCCCACTCATTGTTCAAGGATAATCATGTAACATGAAATAAGGTAGAAGGAAAACAAATATTTTACTTCTAGTACCATGCTGCCTGTATTGATCACTACTACATGCCTTGGTAGAAAAACAATGATCTTGTGAGCAAAACCTTCAACATTGAAATAACCAAACAAAATATGCAAGCATACAGCCTTCAGTGCTTTGGATTCTCTAGACAGCTAGTGAGGTCTTTTCATAGGTACAGTCAGTGCAGAAAGTGGTTGAGATGAGATAGGAAGGGCTGTGACCTGCTTGAGGAGTAACAGACATACCAGTCTGTACAACATTACTGCATAATCACGTATAACTTGAAAGTATACCAGATTTAAATAAAATGGGTCAGAAGGTATGATAAACATATTAGCAAGAAATGCAAAGAAAAATTAAACAAACTCTGGATAAAAATTCATTACATAATGAGCTACCAAACACACAAACAAAGGACACTGTCAAAGACTGGCGGATCACACAAAATAATTTGCCACTACATTGTCTAACAATAATCTGAATTGAGTCTGTGCCTAATCAGTATTGATGCCTAGAAAAATGGAAGTGGCAGAGGGGACAGAGAATAGCTCAATAGCTAAGAAAAGTCAGGAATGAGGTAAAAAGAGTTCAGATATTAAAAACAGCAAATGTACTGCAGTACATTTAATAACCACAGATCTTTTTTGTAGGAAGAGCTTCAGAATTCATTACTTGCATCTGCAATATAACAAAACCCAGAAAAAACAGTAAATTTTTAAAGTATGTGCATACATATATATATATTCAAATAATTTACGTAATAGAAATAAAGCAAACTGGAGTTTTGGAGTAAGACATGAAACTTCAGCTAGTTCAGATCTAGGCTCTGTAAACTATTTCACTCATTTAAGTGATTCCATTCACTGGATGATCTGAAACTGTAAGACATGAAATATTGCAGATAAAATAGACAGTTGTTGCTGGTAACTTCCAGAACTTATGAAAATCTTTCAGGAAACAAACTGAAACAATCTAGACTGAAGAGAGTAAAACCTTCAAACTTGTATATACAGTAGGAAACTTTGAAGCCATTTTCTTTTGGATACTTCTCCAAGTCTTTAAAAACTATTTTTCTTTCAATGAAAAAATTAAATCCTCCAAACAAAAATTGACATGATTTTTTTTAGCACCTTGCACCTTTATTTTAAGCATTTGTTGTTATGTACTAGATAAATGAGAATCAGGCAAAAGAATCATACAATCTATATTAGACAACATACATAGTCACAAAATTCACCTTTATTTTGAGAAATATAAGCCAACGTCATATATATAATATATATTTTTTTAAAAAAATCTTATACCGATTTAGACAAGGATTCTTTGAAATGAAACATACTGAAACACGATGATTTGACAACACTAACAGTTTCCTCCACATTTTGGAGGTAAAAGAAGAAAGGGTCTGGAAGGGCAAAAGAAAAACTTTATATGAATTCTTTTTCTAATATAGAATTTGTCAGTTTCATGTGTCTCTTTATTTCAAATTTATTTTGATAACATAAGAATTTAGTGTAAGACTGAAACAATTGTTAAATACAGCAAGAATCTCTTCTCTCAAAACTAGGAGAATCCTTGCTCTGGAACTCAAATTTTGACATCAGAAAAACAGAGAAAGTTGCTACGAAATTTCATTCAGCCACTACTATCATATCCTGGATGTTAAACTAAGGTCTGTGCAACAGAGTCCCATTTTTTTGGTTTTATTTTTTTCTTATGTAGGTACTCCTGTGCCTTTCCCCATGCCTGGGTGGATGTGAACAGCTTCTGAATGGAAGATACTCAGTTGCACTGAGGTACTGAGTTTCCTTCCCTAATGGGCAGAATACAGTATCATATCCAATACCTTACTGATATCTTTACATGACTTCAAACTGGCTTGTGTGTAATTGGCTTAAAGAGTCTGCCAAGCTCATTAACACTTGTTTTCGATCTGCTAAATAATACATATTTTTTTATATTTTTTGCACTGTTCTTCATATTTCTTGCACGTACCTTTAGAGTACTCTCGAGTCAGACTTCCATCAAGAGCAAATTTATTTTCCTCCTCTTTGATTATGTGCTCCTCTTTGATTATGGTGATATAACAAGTTGTTAAGACTTGTTAACACAAGTCACTGTGGTGCATAACACTATAATTATTTTTGTCCCCTCCCCAGGTAATTTAAAAATTCACAACTTCCATCCCCTGCCCCTCTTCCTCTTCTACCTCCCCAAAGTTATCCTTAGAGGAAACAACTCTCTTTCCTGCTGTTGTTACCATTTTCTATCTCAAAACCTACCAATCTGCCTTTCCTAGCCTGATGAGTTTGAATACATATATTAGCATCATCTTACACTACTGTTTGTTAATGTCTCAGAAATTAATATTATTTTATTAATTTGAAAGCAATATAAAATTAAGTGATATAATATAATGGTCACTTTGATGCAAGAGAATACAAAAAGTGCAGCAGGGTTCCACAGACAGTTAATATCCGCTTACAGGAGTGAGATACCAATGGAAAGGATTTAACCCTGTTACATTTCCACTGAGTGCATTCTTCCATCAAAAAATCTTACGTTATAAATAAAGAAAAAAGTAAAAATCTTTCAGCAACAAATAAAGTCAGATTATTGACAAAAGGAGAGCAGCAGGGTTAGATGGAATTTAAAATTTAATAGACTTCTGAGTAAGTTTTACAGTTCTAAAATATTCACTGAGACTCAAAGAATAAAAATTATTTCTATGTAGCTACAATAAATATTATTCAGTGCAAAGACAGCACAGTTGAAAAAAGCAATTAGGAATTCAGTTTCTCACCAATATTCATTAACACTAGATTCACAAAGAAAAATCAATATAAAAGATCATAACTGAAGATATGTAATAATATATTGTTGAGATATTTAAGAATGGCATGTCCAACCATCAGTTCAGACAAACAACTAAATCTGCAAAACAGAAAAAAACCCCATCAAACCCTGATACAAAATGATCAACAGATACAACCTGTTATTCTACAAACCTCTCATCTGGAGGAATGATTTACAAAAGAAATTCCACTGTCAAAGCATGAAAATACAGATGAATATATTTGAGGCTAAACAGTGTATGAAAATTAGAAGTCTGCTTAGTCCAATAAATGCATCGCTTCAGACAAGGTCAGGAAATCCAAAAGCCACTCTTTCTTCCTCTCTCCATAACATTACTCTCACAGAAGGAAGCAAGAACCTTACCTAAGCACCCTGTAAGCAGCCAGAAAAAAAAGCACAACAATGCCACTCAAGACAAAAACAACAACAAATTAAGGCTTCGGAAAGTAGATAATTTTATCAAATTTCTTAGATTTATTATGTTTCTATTACCAAAATGAAACAAGCAA
The DNA here is from genome assembly GCF_017976375.1 of Cuculus canorus. NCBI lineage: Eukaryota > Metazoa > Chordata > Aves > Cuculiformes > Cuculidae > Cuculus > Cuculus canorus. The sequence goes on from NC_071404.1 coordinate 38,828,445, forward strand.
ACAAATAAATCTACAACTAAAGAATAGAATTATTTTCCTCTGAAATAAATAACACTTAAGTCTATTCAAATTCAATTTAACTACACGCTGCAAGGTTTTTCTCACTGTTTATTACATTATCATAATAGCCTTATAAGCATCCTACTTATATGCATCGCGTGTTTAAACATGATATACAGTCTAAAGAAAAGTATAGTTTTAAACAGAGCCAACATATTTGAATTAGTAGATAGACTGATAAATTAATCAGTAGACTGGCAATGAGTAGTGTGACTATTTTCAGAACAGTATTCTGGAAACCAAATTTTTGTTCTTGTTTTCTTAAAACTGCTTTCAGTGGCCAAGAAGTCTCTGACCTACCTCATCATTGTGATCATGTGATGGAAATAAACAAATAAAGCTTTAGAAAACTCATTTCTTACAAGAGTGTGTTAACTATATTTGCAGCAAGGAAAAATAGCTCAACATGGATTGCTTTATTATTTGAATGCTAGGATATTACTTACCTAAGATTCAGTCCCTAATAAAATATTCATGCTTCTTTCCATGGATGGGAAAATATGCACAACAGGCATAGCAGAAAGTTCTGCCTATGAACAGTATTCAAACTTAGTTTAGCTCAGAAGTGCTCTTTGAAAACTGTTGATCCTGAAAATTAGTGATCAGTGGAGCATGTGAAACATTAACAAATATTACAGAAAAATGTTTTTCAATAGTGTTGAATAAACTGAAGGATATCAAGATCAATATTTATGATATATATGCAATTTTTTTAACAGAAAAGTTCAGATAATTTGGCAGCTGAGTGAAATAGGAATTATTTTAACTAGCACAAATTCAATGTTGCTATTATCTAATATTTAACTCATGAACAGTTTCAGTTCAGTGCAATTAAGTCACTTATTTAAAGTTAAGACCAAGGAAGGACAAGAAAACATGAGGACATCTCTCTACCATAGGCTTAGTTCCATAATATTTCTCTATGATGTTGACTGTTATGAGATCAAATTGTTTTGCATTAAGAAGTGCCTTATTTTCACCAAGTTCAGAATGCAGATTTATGCAGTCTTAATCACTACTTTACCATCTTCTAACTGGTAAAGAAGACAAAAACAATGCGTCTGTCTGCAGACTAATTTTTTTTTTAAGTATGCAGTATAAATCAAAACAGAGTTTGGAGAATATAACAAAGCAAGAGTGGTGTTGGGGGTGAGACTTAAGCAGTTTATAGTCCAGGTCTGGGTTACACTTCAAAAAAGATTCAAGGTAGGTCTTGTTCTCACATGTGTAGGCCTTGGGACACTTGATTTACAAAGTTCACATTACTGACATCACATCACAGGCTGTACCATAAACAGTGCAAACAGACAAGCTAGCCACAAGTGTGTAATCATTCTCTTGCCAAGTGTATCAGATGAATAATACCTTTGCCATTGCTCAGAATACACAATCACCAAGCTTAGCACCATGAATACATCCAGCAAAGAACAGTTTACTCTTGATATTGGTTATGTTATGTTCCCAAATAAAGCTGTTGAAGGAATGACATTATACTCTCATATAAAGTAATTGCTGACATTAAGATGCTTAAGTCAAGAGTATCAACTAATGGACCCACAGTGAATGCCCATGGTTTTTACTGCACTGAATGGCACAAAGGCTATATGATCCCTTTGGACATACTTTCAGCCAAAACACACTGGTGCTCAAAAAGGAAAAAAGTAACTTGAAAGGTCATATTGAATAATAACACATTCATGTCATACAGTATCAAAAATCATAGCCCCAGACCCAGGAAATGTCAAGTCAAATCAAGTCACAAGATGTCTCCATTGCAAGGTCCTATGTCTGATTGTACTTCATACCGGACATTTCAGAAGATTTTCAAGCAGCTATCCACAAAGACTTGCATAATACAATACACTCTTTGCAAGGGACACACAACTATCTTGTCACCCCTAGCTACTTTGCATGTCCTACATTCAACATCAATCTTTCAAGCTTATGCTAAAATCAGCAGCTATTAAAAGCATAGCTTTAAGTTTTAAGTTTACTCTGAAGACTAGGAATCTCTGTGCCTTCTAAATCTTCCCCTTCTCCTGAATTGCTTTTAACCATGCTCTTCTGTGCTGAAAGACACCTTTTTCAATTGAATCCCCTTAACTGAGCAGAAAATTACATTAAGTATATGCTGTTACTGAACTTTATGAACTGGATCCATCTCATCCAAATTTAATTATTTAAAAATATAAGCCAGTCAAATAGTGGAAAAAGACTGTAATTGCTCAGTTCCTTGATTTTTCACAGTCTAATGTTCCTCATGGTAAGTTAATTTTACGAAGGAGATTCTTTCTTCTACAGTTATAGAAACTAAAACACATAAGCTTGAACAAAACACTGAACATTTTTTGATGTTTAGTATAAATGAAGATAGTTCTTAATTTCACTATTACTTAGAGCAACTTTTTAGATCAGTATCCTATTCTGAAAAAGTGCAGTTTTCAAGAGGACTTCAGTGTTCGGAGCAACAAAAGATGTGTGGAAATAATTCTAAGAATATAAGTATACTTAAGTATAGTATTAATTTTTCCTAGTAAACCCTCTCAAACAAGGATTTCTATTCAGTGGAAAAAAATCTAAGCAAGCAATCAACAAAAAATCTCTCTAAATTATTTACCTGTTTAGATTTGATGTTTGGCACTAGAACATGACGGCTTATTAATGAACATCATCTTTTTCCTACACTTATTTCCAGTGGTCAATACTGAAATGTACGGCACATACATCATATCCAGCAATGCTGTTTCAAAAGGTGGTTATAGGAAACTGGCCACAGGCACTCCTGGACAGTCTGTACTTATCATCAAGGTCATGCTGCACTCACTGCCTCAGAGTACCACTTTTCCATGTAGTTTTATGATGCGTTACCAGCCTGTTACTGCACAAGCACATAAAACGGAGAAATGTAGTGGTGACTACACCTACAGATTTCAGAGATACCATTTTGTCCTTTTCTAACAGTAATCTGGCAGTTTTAGTTATGCTTCATCTTATGTGTAAAAGATACTTCCTAAGTTACTGTACAGTGAAGGGAGAGAGCAAATTTCTGGCACGTCACATAATAAATGGTTGAGAAAAGAGTCACTCTTAGAAACATATTTAAAGTTTACAGTGCAGCTTGTCTTGGTATTCTGCTTCCCATTAAAAAATGTAGCCTGCCTTTCTACAGGATATATATAAAGCTTCATTATTAATACTGTCATTTCAATGCCAAGCAGAGAATATTTCAAGAGTAGTCACTTGTTGGGTGGACAGACCTAACTCACGCTCTTCAATGCTAATAAATCTGTGTGGTATAAGGTTATGGTTTCAGTATATCTGATGCAACATGAAAACATTTTGTTCCCTTGGGCAATCGGCATCTATTCTCATCCTGCAATAACCTAGCAACAGCAATAGGTGTTGGTGTGACAAAAACGTGCAATTAACTCCCACTTCACAAGGTTTACAGCTCAGCAGCTCCACCACCTGTGGCTCATTTCAAATGCTTTCAAGTGATTTGAGCAACTAATTTGCTATGTAAACATAGACTGTTTTTTAGATATATAAAGCACTTCAATAAGTTTAATCAGCTATCACTGTACGAGTACCATATGTAAATAAGATATTTTTTGTTAATGAGTAGGCTGATTATTTTCTTTAAGAGTCTTCTCTACCTCAAGTCTTTATGTATTTTTATGTCCTTAAGTGCACAATCACACCTATGTTTAAAGGTAAAATTGCTGATTATCAGTACTCTTTGTAAGTTGGTATGTTTTTCAGGACATGACAGGGGAAAGGACAAACAAACCACTGAGTGAGAAAACTTAAAGTGGCCAAACTTATCTTACAGAAAGCATAAATCCAGCCTTTTTACATTGTCTGCTATCCATAGCCAGGATCATCCCCACATTTTAACTGCTAAACGGAGTCCTACACATCCTTGAAGCAAGCCAAACTTCATCTGTGTCCTCAGTTTTGCACTATTCCTATCTGGATTACTCATGTGCCCTAACAGAGGGCAAAAAAAATTGTTGAACTCCTTATGATTCATAGCAAACCAGAAAGGACTTATAGCATAATAAAAGGGCCCTGGCAGAAAACTACGCAAAAACGAAGTGTCTCTCAATTTTGAGCTCAAGAAGAAAGCTAAAGATTCAGGATAGGTGCGACTCTCAGTTTTGACAAGGGAAGGAAGGCATACTAGCAAAAGTAGTAAACATTTTTCTGTAGATAAGAAGATATTTACATTTTCCAAATGAGTTCTTTAAAAAAATAAAATTCATGTACAGGGTAGATTGTGTTTCTATTAGTCCTGGTTGACAAATCAGTGATTCCCATAGTTAGTGAAGTGAAAGCCACTTGTTCTATGTCTAGAGCCCCCCAAAAATACATATGTCAACACGAAGAATTAAACTATACAGGAAGCCACACAGATTTTGTTTGATCTTGAAATGGCCCAGACATTGTCTGGGTTTGTTCCTTCATTTATGAAAATACTGAAATTTTTTTCTCTTCTGGTATTTGCATACAAGGCTACTTTATATATATACTTTATATATATACTTTACATTTAATACAAGATTAAGGTAAAAACTCTGTCCTGTTATTTATTCTAATGAGTCATGTCTGCAAGAACAATACAGACAGCTTTCTGAATATCAAGAGCACATACATGGTACTGGCTTTGTTCGTTTTTACTTGTTATGGAAGTGTCCATACCAGAATCTGTTATACATTCTTCAACTTTATCCACAGAAGAAAAAAAACGCAAAAAACACAGCAAAAACAGACAAGGGAAATTTTCCCAGTCTTATTTATGTTCATTCTTCCATCACTATGGTTCCAGAGGCAATAATGACCATAACTTGCCAACTCACATGTAAAATAAACTAATCACAACCTATTCAAAAGTATTTCAAGCAAAATATAAAATAAAATAACAGTCAGCTAGTTTGGAAGGCCTTTACCATAGCTCTACTCACTAGAGCTGAATAATCCCTATCCTGGCCCTGTCTTCACATCAGTCTTCCTTCAATATAATTATTTTAGAATGTTTACACATTTTATACTGGACTCTATAACTGATTTTTATTGAAGTGCCTTAATTTAAGTATTTAAAACTTCTTAAACAATAGACAGTTGGTATATATTTAACATTTGCTAGGTTTTCTAATAAATCCACTGTACAAATTAATTTTTGTTGTGCTGATGTTACACTGAATCTTTCTTGACAACACTGCTAAAGATTTAATACTAATCCTCACCTTCCTCCAGGCATATAAAAATGTACCCTAGATAACATAGCTATGATATTTAACACTGTAAAACATTTTTTAAATGATCGTGTTCAGCTGGGGACTTACTACTTATAAGTAAAACGAGTCAGTGCGGAAGAAAACCAGCTTGACTGAGCAACGAGCTCTGGGTGCATCTCAGAAAAAAAAAAAAGAGTATGAGCTTTGGAAGAAGGTCATGGTGCAAGTCATCTTCAGTGCTATCACACAGCACACACAGAACCAACAGTTGATCAGGTCCAGTCAACATGGGTTTATGAAAGGCAGGTCCTGCCAGACTAACCGATCTCCTTCTATGACAAGGTGACCTGCTTGATGGATGAGGGAAAGGCTGTGGATATAGTGTACCTGGACTTCAGTAAAGCATTTGACGCTGCTTCTCACAGGATTCTGCTTGAGAAAGTACCTGCCCTTGGCCCGGACAGGTGCACCCTCTGCTGGGTGAAAAACTGGCTGGATGGCTAAGCGCAAAGAGTCATAGTAAATGGAGTTAAACCCAGTTGGAGGCCAGTCACAAGTGAAGATCCCCGGGGCTCAGTACTGGGTCCACCTCCATTCAATATCTTTATCAATGACCTGGATGAAGGTATTGAATGTACCCTTTGTAAGTTTGCAGATGACACTAAGTTGGGAGAAAGTATCAATTTCATTGAGGGTTGGGAGGGTCTACAAAAGGATCTGAACAGGCTGGATTGATGGGCTGAGATCAAGGGGATGAGGTTTAACAAGGTCAAATGAAGAGACCTGCACTTGAGACTCAGCCACCTGGTGCAGTGCTACAGGCTTGGGAGAGAACACCGAAAAAATTTGTCATTTGAAACTGCAGAGAATTCATTCTAACATATTTAGATCTCTTTAGAGAACTCTTTAGAAGTCTCTGGTGACAAGCTGCCTTTTTCAGTAGAATTTCCTTTATGAAAGGAAAAAACAAAAAACAAAACAAGAAAATCACAAGACCAATCTTCAATATCAGCCGTCTGAGGTATTAAAGAATATCCATAGCCGAAGCCATCTCTTTTCACATTCTCTTTTAATATCTCTTGTTGCATCCAGAGTGCAGGTACATATTCAAGCACAGAACTAATTAAATCTACATTCCCAGAGTAAATAGGCAGTGATCAAGAATCATTTCACTCCCAAAATGGGAATACCAGAAAGGCTTCATGCTGTATGCTTTAATTTATATGTTTATATATATGCATACTCTTAAAACATATTATGCAGTCTTTTTCCAGGATATATCAATCCTGAAATATCACTCTCTAATTTAAAGATGATTAAAAAATACCTATTCACTCCATGGTTAGGCATTTCCTTCCAAAATTTTTGTGAATAAACTACTTAATTCTGTGTTACTTTATAGGATTAAATAGTGATATAGCATATAATTTTGAAATTTATTTTTTAAGAATGGAGAGAAGGAAAAAGTATTTGTATATGGATAAAAAAACCCATACTACTAAACAGGTTAAGCAACACAACTTTTAATCTCTTCATATATTTCCATCTTTTCACCTCATCCTTCTTCTCTACAGTTCATTTGTTTGTTGTTTGTTTTAAAGAAGGGATAAGGTTACAGAACAGACCTAATGAATCAAGAAAGATAGTTTAAAACACTGAAGTTTGACCTTTAACTGTAGCATCCCTGAAGTAATGCAATTATTATTATTCAGTGTGTATAGTGGAGTTTTTCAAAAATGAGGAAGGTCAAAGTCAAGTTTACATGAAAGCCTCAGCTGCAGATGAAATCTGAAGTGCTTCAACAGAAATGATTAAAGCTACCTAAAAAGCATTTATTTCCATAAAGAACTGTTTCAAAGGGGAAAATGAGGTATTATTTCGGGGGAACTTGTATTCTCTTTCCCCTCCCAGAAGCCAACCATAAACACCTCTCTAAATTCCATATCTGTAACTGCACCCTCAGCATAACTGCATTGTCCTAGATGCTAGACTGCAAGAAACAGGTGCCTTTCAGTTCTTATCAATAAAACAATATACAAAGGCAACTTTCCCGCTGTACAGGCACACTCATTTTGCTGGTGTTATATTTGACAAGACAAAAATAGCTGCAATTGACTTGATGACTTTTCTTAACAGCAATTTCAGTTACATTCAAAAGCTTGTAGTCAGTCTCCTGGAATGAAAATCAAGACAAAAAGAATAACAGAAAAGTAACTACATATGGAGCTTATTACAGAGGCCATAACTCTATAGCTTAGAGACTGAGATGGAAACCATTTTGATCTTCTCATAGAGATAAAAGGTACTTTCTTCTTGTTTTTCCTGAAAAAAAAAATTATGATTCTAATGCTGGGGAGTACAAAAAGTGCACCAAGTATTTTGGTAAGATTTGCATTTAATATCCGAGAAAACCCCCCATACCAATATTTTACCTACTAAATTTTCTATGAAACCCTAACCTATAAAACGTGGCCTTTCATTGCTGTGCTGGGGCTTGCTGGCAGTAGTAAACAGAACTGTTCCAAGGTCAAAGAGTATGTAAAGATCTAACCTCTAACACCTAATTTTTAAATACATTAATTTTCAAAATATACATTTGCACACTAGGAAGGTACTTTGGGTCAATCTAACAGATCTTTATTTGTATTGCTACCTTGGATTTTCTTCACATAAAGAAACAACCCAAAATCTTTAAATTTATTTTATATGATAACCCTGGACATCAGCTGAGGTGTACTAACCTTCTCCACAAGCATAGTGACCATTGTGTTCAGAGAAAGCAAATAGGTCAAAGCAGACCATGGAGGAACACCCTGCAAGATTCATGATTTACTATCAGTTAATTATAAATCTCTCTTATAAATATCTTCTGCTCCAAAGGAAGATTCATTAAGTCTTCTATCCTATCTCAACCACTTGCAGCCTATTATCATGTTAAAAATAAATTGAAAAAGATAAAAACTGCCAAATAAACCGTAGGCTTATTTTAAGCCTGCAAAATTAAAGGGAAGTCCAGTTATTGCAAAGGAAATTATTTTTTCATATAACAAGTTATCCTGTTTCCAGAATCATGTTATCTCAGATGATGAAAACAAATAAATCCACTACAAAGAAGAGCAGTCTCTCAGATAGAATTTCTCTTAGTATTTCCTGTAGTCTCTTCTTCATTGTACTATTTACTTTCAGGACAATGGTTTTGGGTTAATTTATAGTAAAACAATACTGACAATTCTTTTTTCTTCCAGTCTTTCCCACAGATCTCATGGTCTTTTAGTTGGTCCAATGCTTGACTTTGTTATCATCATAGCTAAGAATGAACAACTATGGTGGCAATTTATTAATAGGGTATTTTGTGCAAATAATATAACCTTTAAAATTACTGTTTCAAATTAGTTTTAATTTCTTACCACTGTTATTAGTAAAAATACAATTCTCTCTTTACCTAATTCAGCCTAACATTATCAGAAAGGGGGTTTTGTTTGTGTTTAGATCACACCCACAGGCATTTTACATTCAAATTGAGTGTATATTTATAACATACATAGATCAAAATTCTGCACATATTTTGTAAGGGAGTCTTTGTGGAACCAAGTTACTACCTGTGACTATTCATGATGAAATATTTTCTAGAACACTGTAATCTAAAAATATATATGCACACATACTCACACACATATACTTACATGAAAACAGTTAATAAAAATAATCAGCATGCGTACTTTATCTGACAATGCCTTTAACTTCAAAGATTAAAAGGAATCAAGTTTCATATGTGAAGTCCTAAGTCTATAGGCTGAAACTAGTCTAGAGTAACACAGTATAATTCATTCAACATTTCGTTACTTACATAATTTTAAAAAAATCAACTCATAATTGACACAGATTTTTCTTGGATGAACTTGCAGACCTAACTTCTTTTCTCTCAATGGAAATTTATTTTATTGTGGTAACATCTATAAAACACTATTAACACATTTTTACAAAAGCTTTTGATATCTCAGTTACAGAACAAAAGTAACATAATTTAACTGAAAAAATACTAATTTCTCTAAAATATCTTTCAAATCCTGTGAAAGATGTGAGGTATGTAAACACAGTGAAAAGGAATGTTTGTATTTCCCTAAACTAGACTTTGAAAGGCGAATAGAAGTCTCTATTTGCTACTAGAAGTTCATTGCTACTCAACACCCCACCCTCCCAGCCCCCATTTTCGGCTAATATAAACAGCAACTTTCTATTTGGTTTCATATAATTATTAGAAAATGCCTATAAATGAATGAAGGACGGGAATAATCTAAAATGTTTTGTTCAACATACAGTAAATGTAAAAAAAATCCCTCCCCAAGCCTTCAGCAGCTTTCTTTGCCTAGTATGCAAACATGTCAGGAAAAAACCAAACTGACTTTATATTTCAATTTTACTTTAAGATAAAATTGATCTTGCAATTTCTATAATAAGCATTTTCAATGAATTGAAAATAAGTGTCTTTTTCTTGAAAAATAAATCTTAAGAATTGTATAATTTTCTTTTTTTTCATGAGTTCAAATAATTGGTGAAATAACAATTAAAAAGTGTTGTCATCTCAATGAGAAAGAAAGTAAATAGAGTAGATGTCACAGATTAACCTTCAATTGTCAAGGAAGATGGGGAAATATATAGTATTTGTTTTGGAATCTGGATCTGTGAAAATAGTTTTCCATAAGAGACAGTCTGTGTGTTGTGTGTGGCATATGCAGACAAGAACCAAAATGTGCTTTTGTACACACACCCCCTACCACTGCAGTTCTGCAACTCTTCTGTGATACCAGACAAGCAAAAAAAGCCAAAAAAAACCCAAGACATTTTATTTACAGCTGAACTATAATAGTGATTTAACCAAACAGGTTCAGTTGTCTGTCAAATAAAAGGAGGCTTAGTTAGTGAAATAAGCTGACTGCCAAAAGCAGGAGCAGAGAATGGACATCAGATAGCTGCAAATGCTTTGAAGAAGGTGGGACTAGAAAATTCATACTATTCTGGATTTATTTTTTTAAAACAGAACTCATAGCTTGAATTATTTCTGTCCAGCTTTCATTCTTTGTCAGTTACAAATCTTAGCACTACTTGGTATCATCTCCAGCTGTGAAGGAAGAAATGACAACAGCTCCATGTCATCATTCAGTAGTTTTCTGAACAGTGGCTTTTCTCCTCACAAGATATTTGATCTTGCTTCTAATCCATTTGACATTCTGACAGACATTAAATGTGCATTCTGTTTACAGAAAAGTGTTTACAGAAAGAAACACCAGGAAAATTAATACATCTACTAGGCACACTGCAGTTTCCAATATCAGAAATATGAACTCTTTTAAAAAAAGTTTACTTTCTGAGAATAATGCTTTTTAAAAAACTTTTACATATATTCATGCACATATACACACACATTGCTTTGTTAAAAATGAACTTTGAGGAACAAGATTACTTTCTTCTTCAAATGACACCCCCAGAAGTTTTTTCAGAGGGTCAGATTTTTCATGGCAGACTTTCAAACCCTAGGCTGTGAAGTTGAGACTGTTTTAAAGCCTAGAAAGAAACTTCTCTTCTAATACCAACTTCCACAACCTTGTTTGTAAGTGTTGGAGTCACTAGATATAGAAAGAATTATGGGGTTGCGTTTCCTAAACTTTAGTTCGGTGACTTCAGCACTAGTACAGAGAGCAAGAGTGAACTAATTGAAATGAGGAAGACGAGACAATGTTGTGAACTGGGAGAAACATTCTTGTAAAATAAAGCTTGTCTTCAAAGATGAACGATAGCTACATTTTCACAAGAGAAATTAAGAAAAAGCTAACTGCTAGTTTGAAGCCATGTTAATGCTACAGTGAACATCTAGCTTTATTGCCTTTAGTTTACACTCACATTAGTTAACTAATAACTTTTGGAGTTATCCTTGCAGCCTGCTCACAAAAAAATACTGCTACAGAACCCACCACTAATTTTAGGTAATTTAACACAGCAAGACCAAGTTCTTGAAGAGTAAATGGAAGGATATTTTAATCTGATCACAATGCAGTAGCCATTGAATTGTCCTTAAGCACAACTAAGTACCATTATAAATATTATCGATCTGTAGAGTTATATTTTCACTGCTTTTATCTTTTGGAGCTATAAACCTATTCGAGATACAACCTACATAGTTATCTGATACAAACATCTTTACAGCTAGAGCAAATCTGTTTTCTGTACTTTAAACAGTATGTAATTTTATTGAGTTGTTGCATCTAGAAAAACAAATGTCAGATGTGATAAGTAGTCCTATAAATATCAATGGATTTTCCTTTACTGATTGCATTACCTCTGGTCTGCAGATAAAGGACGTATATTTTACCAATAAATTCTCGTTTCATCAATCTGTGCCAAGAAGGACACATAAAAGTGTCCGAGTTCCTCACTGAAGCAATTAAATTCCAGGAAAACTCAGTGGTTAACTTCAGTGGTTAACTTCAGCAGCAGAAGTTACTCAAGGAACACAGTCTGTCCTCAAAACCCACTTGTGGTTCAGTAATGGATTGAAATGTCTCTTCCAAAGTTGACATAGCTTTTGGGTTACCCATAAAATATGAAAAAGCCATTTATGCTGCATTATTATGAATGACTCTTGTGCTTCTATTCCCTGTGTACAAAAAAAATGCTTAGAAAATTATTTTCTAGTGAAACAAGTACCAAAAAAAAAAATATTTAAGAAACCTTAACTCAAGTCCGATATATTTCTGAAAGAAACATCCAAAGAGACCTTATTGACATTTCAAAAGTGGAGTTTTGCAGCTATTCAAATACAGAACAGTTGTATAGATAACTCACATAATTTTACAATTAAATTTTAGCTTTCAATAAGAACCACCGCACCACAAATTTGAACATAGGATTCAATCTCTAGCCAATGTCTTACAAGAATAAATTAAAACTTCATTCTAAACAGCACATTGGATAAACATCAGAATGTCCACATAACACATTATTCCTACTGAGATCAAAACATTTTGCAGTGTTTAAAATGTATAGAGCTGATAATGGGCTTTGTTGAGTGAAGGCATTAAACAGAGGCTCAAGGGAATAGCAGAAAGATATTGCTAGCTAACATCAACAGAATCTTTTTAAACCTCGGGGTTTCCATTTGTTTAAATAAGAGAACTTTTGATTCTTCAGTTTCAGGAAGCAGTTATGGCAGACAAGGACTAAAATCAGATACTACATAAAATGAAAATTGCCTTCACTGTCTCCTTAGTAATAGTAAATACACTAACTCAAAGGTATATGTCACAATCCTGACTAACTGAGTAGAAGTTTTTACTATTTTTTTAATTTAAAAAGTGAGATAATTAGGTGAAGTGATTGTTTAGATTAAAAAACTTCTTAAAAATTCCTAAAAATTAATATTTGTCTACAGATGTATTTCAGCCAACTAGTGTCAAATACATCAAAAAAAGACTAGTCCAATCTTGGAAACCAAGAGTGAGAGGGAAAAGACAAAATGGTGGGTTTAGAATATGGTCTAACCTGTTGCAGTGAGGCAAGGCTCAACTTGATCGCTTCCTTCAGTATGAGCGGATGTATGTTCCAATATAGATGGAAAGGTTTGGGTTGGAAGGGACCTTAAAGATCATTTAGTTCCTATCTCTCTGCCATGGGCAGGGGCATGGCCCATGGGATCAGGCTGTCAAAGACCCCATCCAACCTGGCCTTGAAGACTTCCAGGGAGGGGGCATCCACAACTACCCAGGGCAACCTGTGCCAGTGCCTCACCACCCTCATTGTGAAGAAATTCTTCCTAACGTCAATAGTCTAAATCTTCCCCTCTCCAGTTTATAGCCATTCCCCCTTGTCCTATCACTACATGCCTTTTTATGAAGTCCCTGATCAGGTTTCTTGTGTTCTCCCTTCAGATATCAGAAGGTTGCTATAAGGTGTCCCTGGAGCCTTCTATTCTCCAGGCTGAACAACCCCAACCCTCTCAGCCTGTCCTCATAGCAGTGGTGCTCCATTCCTCTGATCATTTTCATTGCTGGCTCATGTTGAGCTTCTCATCAACTAGCACCCGCAAGTCCTCCTCCGCAGGGCTGTGCTCAATCACGTCATCCTCCAGCCTGTATTGAAATCACAGATTGCCCCAACCCACACATAGGACCTTGCACATGGACTTGTTGAAACTCCTGAGGTTCACACAGCCCACCTCAACTTGTACAGGTCTCTCTGGATGACATCCCGCCCTTCTGATGTGACAACTGCACCACTCAGCTTGGTGTCAGCTGCAGACTTGCTGAGGGTGCACTCAGTCTCACTGTCCATATCACTGATGAAGATATTAAACAACACTGGTCCAAGTACAGATCCCTGAGGGACAACTCTTGTCACAGATCTGCATGTGGACATCAAGATATTGACCACTATCTCTGGATGCAACCATCACAATTTTTGTTCATCAGAGGGGGTGTGCTTTCTTTAATGTTCCTTTTCTGGCTGACATACCTGCAGAAGCTCTTCCAATATAGATGTTTTCTCATCCTCAGTCAGAAAATGTCAGTGTGAAAGAGTGAACAGTGAGTTAACATCAAATTTCTTGTAAAACTGAAGAAATTTGTGATTTTTCACTCAGGCTTACGGTGAAGAGACACCAAGGATCAGGTCAGCGCTCAACCAAATCCATTTTTTGTCAGCAGAAGATGTGAAAGCAAAAAAAAAATAGATCCTCAACAGCCTTTCAGAAAATGATCTGTGAAATTGCTTTGAACATTGGCAACATCATATGCAGCTCTGTATCAACATAGAAGGAAACTATTTTAAAGGTGATTGTAGTCTATTTTCTGAATTTATTAAATAAAAAGAGGCACAGACACAGTCTCAAGGTTTTTGAGTCAGATCTCACATATTTTGAAATAATTACTGAGCTGTGAAATTAACAATTGAACCAATAAATTGGTCTTTTTATCTTCTTAGCTTCAAGAATATTTCTTAAAGTTTTATCAGTAGGACAATCCAAAGTAGCAGAGTATTGCAATGGGAAAAAGGAGACCCAACTTCCTTTGACAACATTCAAAAGTGATCATTACCAGGGAAAAATAAGTAATATTAGATTTCCAGTAATTTAGTAGCAAATGGCTTCTTCAGAATTGCTGAGTGCAAATTTGAAAATAAAAACTTCTAGCTATAGTAGAGCTTCTGCTAAGAACACTTATAAAATTTGTCTGTGCTACCTAAAAGGAAGAGAAGAAAAAAGTGAAAAAGAAATCCTTAATATTTTTTTATGTTTTGCATAAAGGGTTAAATGTTTGCTGTTGTTAGTTACAGTTACATACCTGTCTTGCTTAGAGGTATCAGTCTTTTTGTTATGATGACAGGTACAGTCAGAGGAGACAGTTTCCTTAAAAAAAAAAAAATTCCTAAAACCAACACCACAATAAAACCCAAACACACAACTTTTCTCTTGTAGCTGTTTTCCTCTGCAAAAATGAACATTTATACTACCACAGCTCTGGTAACTGTAGAAATATGACTAGAGCTATACCTTTCGACTTCCTCCAAGTACTGGGACTGCTTTTGTAACTGGTCAAGAAATGGTCAAAATCTTACCTGCCTTCTTCATGGAAGCTGGCAAGTGGCTGAAAATTAACCAGAAAGGCACCCGAACTACCAGATAAAAATCTCTCAGTTCCTTTGTAAAATACAGTCTTTTCAAGCTCGTGCCATACTAGAGCATACTTCATCAGTCTACTCACATTTGGGTCATTTAGCTTTCTGTGAATGGTGCCTTATGCATCAGAAGCTGCAGGGGGTAAAAGTGATGCTCTCCTTCAAACACTGGAATGTTTATTGGACTTTTGTCCCTGTAGGATACCTTTCGTCCAGCTACACCAAGTGCAAGGTCCTACACCTGGGTCGGGGCAATCCCCGATATCAGTACATGATGGGGGATGATGTGATTGAGAGCAGCTCTGTAGAGAAGGACTTGAGGGTTCTGGTTGATGAGAAGCTCGACATAAGCCAGCAATGTGCGCTCACAGCCCAGAAGGCCAACCATAGCCTGGGCTGCATCAAAAGAAGAGTGGCCAGCAGGGCGAGGGAAGCGATTCTGCTCCTCTATTCCTCTCTTGTGAGACCTCATCTGGAATACTGTGTCCAGTTCTGGAATCATTCTGCGTTCTGCGTGGCCGGCAGGTCAAGGGAAGTGATTCTGTCCCTCTGGAATACTGTGTCCAGTTCTGGAATCCTCAATGTAAGAAGGATATGGAGCTGTTGGAACGGGTCCATAGGAGGGCTGCAAAGATGATCAGAGGGCTGGAGCACCTTCTGTATGAGGACAGGTTGAGAGAGCTGGGCTTGTTCATCCTGGAGAAGAGAAAGCTCAAAGGAGATCTTACAGCGACCTTCCTGAGAGGGGCTACAAGAAATCTGGAGAGGGACTATCCATGAAGGCTTGCGGTGATAGGATGAGGGAGAATGGGTATAAACTGAAAAGGGCAGATTTGTCTGAACATTAGGAAGAATTTCTTCACCATGAGTGTTGAGACACTGGCACAGGTTTCCCAGGGAGGTTGTGGATGCCCTGTCCCTGGAGGTGTTCAAGGCTGGGTTGGATGGGGCCTTGGGCAGCCTGATCTAGTGGGATGTCCCTGCCCATGGCAGGGGGCTTGAAACTAGGTGATCTTTAAGGTCCCTTCCAACCCTAACTCTTCTATGATTCTACACTAGAAATTACAAGTACATGGTTTAAAATATACAAGAGCTTGCCTTGACTATTTGTTAAACTACAACTGTGCTGCTTATATTTACAATCTGTCACTAGCACTGCCATCTATCTCCTAGTCAGTGGTCACAATTATGATGCAAAAAAGTTTTTCTCTTTCATTTCCAGATAAGAAAAAAACAGAAGTCAAATTGATTTTCCTCTACTATTATAACAGAGCTCCCCCTTTGTTACTGGCTAAAAATCGGCTGCTCTTACTTTGTAAAGGCTAACCTAGGTGAGACAGAGCTATTATAATCTGGCCTGTTCCAAATATAAGTGAGAGATCTCATCAGACTTCAAGTTAGGACTACAAGTGTCAGTGTCACCTCATCTTGACCAAGATCTTTGTGGGAGTGTCAGAGCAATATCCCAGTAGTGCTTGGCTAATCTATTTCTTCAAAACGCTAATTGGCATATATGTTAGGTAACAGTATGTTCCTTTAATAGCTACTGTCACATTATAGGAAATACTACTTTCACCACTGCAGCCTATTTTAAGGCATTATTTCCACTTGAAATAATATTGACAGAAACTATACTTGCCTAAGGTAATATGAATTATTATGAATATTATCTCATGGTAGCATGAAGATACATGTCTGGCACCTTTGAGAGCAATACTTCTTTGTAACCATACTGTATGAAAAAGAGCTGCAAGCTATTTGCTTCGAAAAGCCCAGGAGCTGCCACAGTCTAGGAGAAATGGCATGTGGAAAGACAAAGTAAAGAGGTAAATAGGCTGGGTTTGAAGGGTGGGTGGAGGGTGGTGCAGAAAAACAGGAGAGCAGAGGGAAGAAAGGTGCGCAAGTAGGAAATTCTTGAGAGAGTAAAGCTTAGTAAATCCTGAGTTAAAACAAAAGTATTAATGAATAAAAATTCTATAGAAATTTTGTTACATAAGACTACTATCGAATGAAGGTGTACTAGCAGGGATTATTTACGTTAGATACTATAACATTGAGGACCCTCATTGTTACTCAGAGGTATTTTGGTTTTAGAAAAAAATGATACTTGCCTTGGTAAAGCAAAAATAACAGTTTGCAATCAGCCTCTGAATACTGTAAACACAGGAGGAATGACAGCATAAGAGAGTGTATGTGTGTCTGTGTGCATAATGCCACTGATGATTGATGACTTGAATTCTTACATGGCCCAAAGAGCCCAGATTTCTCTCTCAAGCCTTTGCACTGTACGTGATTTTCCTGGTCAGCAGAGCAAGAGTGCTTTCACTGCTCCACCAAGGCTCTAAGCACTCATGCAAATACTACAGGTCTGTGGTTTCTCTCCAGGTCATGTTACCCCACCAACCCCTCAGAATCATACTGCTCTGTATTTGTTCCAGTTCAGACTGTTTGTAGACCTAAATCAGTTTTCCACATATGCTCTTCTGAAGCTTGCCACTACCCTACTCAGTGGCATTCAGAGAGTAACTTTTCCCTTCCTTTTAGCCTGCAATAATGCAATATCTTTCTTTCACAGAGCTTTCTGTGATGATATGGGATAAAACATCAATTTACCCCACCCTTAACCGAAAAAAAATAATGCCCTGGATCATGAAAGAACTCTTCTCTACACTTTCAGTGCAGCTGGAAAAATATTTTCTTTAAATGTACTTCTTGAACAGCTTTTTTTTTTTTTAAATCTGAGAATGTATTTATAAATTTATTTTCCCTTCTTGAATAAACATAAGGAAGGGAATGCTGTCTTCTTAGCAACTGGCCAAGGGCTTAAAGGTCACAAGTCAAAACTCAAAAGATACAGGATCCAAAGGTACTCTTTCCTGCAAGCAGCTCATAGCCCAGAATATATTTATCTTTATGTTTCTCCAATTTTAAAGAGTTTACTGAAGGCTAGAATAGAATTTTAAGGGGAATGGCTGAGAGGGGAATAAAAGACTGGGTGAGGTCAAACTCAGAATAACTGACAGCCTGATAATTAGGACAATTCCTTGTGTAACTGGACCAAGTTGACATTCACAGCAAAGATTTACACCTGTAGGACATTTCAACCTGGACCCAACAGAAGTATTTGAGAAACATCCTGAACACATAGCAACTACAATTGAGTTTGGTAAAGAAAGCTTGCCAGCATTTATGCATCTTATTTTTGATCTTCATATGGTACTCATCTGGGGAGAGACTTAGTTTATTTCCTAACAAAAAAAAAATAAAAAAAACAAAATAAAAGAAAAAAAATCTGGAAAAAGCTTTTTTACCGCAAGGTTATAAATAGTACAACCTTTCTGCCACTCTAAGCTTCCTGAATTAGTTGAGTTGACCATGATTTTAGTTAATAGATATGTTGTTGAGAAGTATCTAACCTACAATTCTTATTCTCTCCCAAAGCTAATACTCTCAGTGAAACATTCTAAAACACAACCCCTCAGAAATACATTCTTAGTAGAAATAAGGCAAGAAGTAGCCTTGACTCATCTAAGAAATGACAGAATGTTATCACTCCTGATTCAAATATCAGCCATTTTCACTGCAAGCCAACAATGCAACCACCCCAATTTTAAGAAACTTTTGATGAAACAGGGGTTTCCATCATATGCTACCTAATAGTTTCCTGTCCAAGAACCCAGGAAAATGCCAGTAAACCAAAGCAACAGAAGTTCACCACTGCCTACTTGTAGAAAGCAAGGAATCTTTTCCAGCTCATGCGCTTAATTTTAAAATAAGCAAATAAGAGTTGAGGATATGCAAACATAGGACTTATGAAGAGAATACATGCTGTTATTTGAAGCAATATTCAGCTAGCCGAAGCAGGACTAAAAATATTGCATTAATAAATACTGCACTGTTCACTAGGAAAATTCAGATATATTAATTTGACACTTTAAATGGTCACAAACATCTGGTGGAAGGAAGCGGTTCTTTCTCGGACACATATACTAAACTGTTGGAAATGGAGGCTGGGGTAACATCTATCCTGCTCAAGTCATATTTGTTAGCATATACCAATCTAAAGCTTCATTTAAACACAACTAAAACAAAATTTATAGGATTTCTGAGGTACAACTAAGTAGTTTGTCAGAGACCACAATAAATAAAAAATTGGCTGAACCAAGTAAATTCACTTCTAAAGTACTTATGAAACATGACTAAAACCCAGTTGAAATGTAATAAAACAGTTGTCCTAATGAGAACGGTAAGTTACAAATACAAGTAGAAATACTTCACCAAAAAAAAAAAAAACCACAGGAAAAAAATTCTAGGTCAACTGCAAATTTTTCTTTGATCATAGATGGTAGACATCCACAATCTGTATTTCATCTTGGTAAGTCCTGTGTTTTGAATAAAAGAATGTTTCTAAACCCATAAAAGAAAATCCTCCAAGAACATAAAATACCACATATTGGTTTAGACTTAAGGACCTTCAAATCAGTCTCTTCATGATGTTTTTAGAAGGAATCATTTCTTACAGAGATACTAAGCTTTCTACGTGCAATTAAATGCTAAACAAGAATGTAGCATATACAAAGATAATTAATTTTTCATGTTTTTCTTCACTAAAATAACTTTTGAGATCAAAATCTATTTAAATAATCTAATTTACATTGCTAATAATTTTTACACTCATTTTTTCCTACCTATGACTTTGATACTTTGCAAGCAGACTCTAGGAATCCTTCTTGGTTACTCTCCCTCTCAATCTCAGAATCTTTCTGTTCCTTTTTGCTGGTATTTTCTGGATTTCTTAGCTTCATAAGAACCCAAGGCATACAACAGCTTCTTATTATCCCTGAAATCCTCATACTACTTCCCTTTCCATATCATAGCTCCATCATCATTTTCAGAAAGAGGAAAGAGAAGCTATGTTTTTCATTGTACGAGCAGCTGCTTTGAGATAGAGGAAGTTGACACTTCACTTTACAATGCCTGAATTAGTCTTCCAAATCTACAGAAAGACATTGAAATCACAGAATCACAGAATTGTTTAGGTTGGAAGAGACCTTTAACATGATCAAGTCCAACTGTAAACATAACACTACCAACTCCACCACTAAACTGTGTCCTTAAGTGCCACACGTACACCTCTTTTAAATACCTCCAAGGATGGCAACTCAATCACCTCCCTGGGCAGTCTGTTCCAATGCTTTAAAGCCCTTTGGTGAAGAAATTTTTCCTAATAGTCAATCTAAACATCCCCTAATGCAACTGGAGTCCATTTCCTCACATCCTATTACTAGTTATTTGGGAGAAGAGACCAACAACCACCTCACTACAACCTACTTTCAGCTATCTGCAGAGAAATAAAGTTTCCACTCAGCCTCCTTTTCTCCAGGCTAAACAACCATAGTTCCCTCAGCTGTTCCTCATAGGATTTGTTCTCCAGCCCCTTCACCAGCTTTATTGCCCTTCTTTGCACATATTCCAGCAGCAAAATGTCTTTCCTATAGTAACTTAATCTTTTCAGTTTATAGAAGAAAGGTTTCTAGTCAGGTTTCTCATCTTGAGACCCACTGTCTCATTGAGCCTGTTACCTGTAAAATAAAAGCACACCAAGTCTGCTGAATTAGCCACCATTGTCACTGATGTTTTCCCAAATTCCTTGAATTCTCATACCAATAAAGAGAGTTAACAATTTTGTATTAATAAACTCAAAGAATAAAAATCATACAAAACAGGCAAATGTCAGAACTTAACCAAGTTGCAAACTAACTTGAAGGTTTATAAGAAAACCTCACAATTTTTTCTTATACAGAATGCCTATTATTTTCTGCACCAGTTTTCAAAGGCAGGTAGAGTTCAGAAGTAGACTTGAAAAGAAATTTTCTTGGAGATGGTAATCACAAAATAAGAAGAAAAGTTTTAATCAAACAGTAATTCATCTCTAATACAAAGAGCAACTACTACTGACTGCCATACATGTATCATACTCTTCCTTGTTTAACTATGAAATTATGATTCACACCAAATCTTTAAACGTTGCTAGGCATAGCAAATGCCCGAGAAAAGGATCTACCAACATAATACTGTCTAGCCTCATTAAATGTAACTGAAAAACAGAAAAGCTCTGGAGAAAAATGTATTGGACAGTTCTAAAGATAGAATGTCTGTTTGTATTAAATGGACTGTGATTTTTTTCTTTTTTTGGTTTGGTTTTGGATTTTTAAAAGGCCATTTGACAAAATTGAGTCCAAATACTATATCAGGTTATATGACTAGTAGTTTCAATTATTTTATGCCTAAAATAAAATACTTTCTGTAGTCCTAGTTACTTTCTTCCCTGAGACAAGAAAAGTGATGGCATCATTTAGTTTCAAATTGCATTCTCCCCCTCTGTTTGTGGAATTATCTTCTAGAAACACCAGAGAAAACAAGTATTCCAGAATATAAAGGTACATTCTATTAACGATGGCACATTTTTTTTTTATAAGAAAACCCTATTATTATTGCAGGAAAAGCAAGCTGTCTTTCCTTAGAGATCTCCTATACTTATCTCTATTTCAAAACCATTTTTCCAAAAACTCTCTCAAAAACCACATATTCCACAACTTATGCTAGCCTAACTCAATGAACCCATAGCTCTTTGTGTTGAGCTAAAGAGCATAGGTGAAATGTCCACCCACTTCTTTGTTGCTGTGAACTATACACAAATATAATTCTATTCTTTAAGCATATGGCTCTTCTATTCACTTTTGAAAGAGCACAGATTGTTTTTAAATTATATTTTAAAACTTCTATTAACAGTGGCCTGTGCAAAAGGTCTATAGATATTGGTGATTAATTTTGCAACAAGAATTTTACAGTAGTTGTCCTCAATTCCACCAATTCAGAGATACTTTCCCTCCTACCCTACAGTAATGGGATCTATACACTTTTAAGGTGTCTTCACTGCAGTAGATTAGCAAAACCTCTCCTCTCTCTAACGACATCTGGAAACTTTAACCTTAAGAGATTAAGGTACACTCACAGCTTAGCTTTCCAGGTTTCTACTCAGTTAAATCACTGTAGAGCTACCAGGACATTTTTTGAATTTTTTCATCTTCGGATATTATTCAGGTATTCAAACACCACCCACTGAATATATTTTTTATCAAAATCTAGCACAATATTGTATTTATCAAAATCTAGCACAATATTGAAAGTTGGATCTGCTCTTAGAATAGGTTCTAACTTGGAAAGTACTCATATTAAACAAACAAAATACCTAAGAAGGATTACACTCCTTACTATAGAGCAGAGATTATAGTAAAGATTAAGAATCACAACGAAGAAGTAGTGTTTAAACAGTGATTGCATGCACTGCGTGTATTGTGTGCCAACAGCAGATTTTATGTTTCCAAGAGCTAACCAGGAGATATGAA
The DNA here is from genome assembly GCF_017976375.1 of Cuculus canorus. Taxonomy (NCBI): domain Eukaryota; kingdom Metazoa; phylum Chordata; class Aves; order Cuculiformes; family Cuculidae; genus Cuculus; species Cuculus canorus. The sequence goes on from NC_071404.1 coordinate 38,850,817, forward strand.
CACAGACTCAAACTACCAGAAAGAACACTCAGACAACAACCCTAAAGATAAGTCAGTAATATTTACCAGAAAAAAATATTTACCAGGGGAAATGAGAAAAAAGGTCAGTGAAGAATAAGTGAGGCAGTAAAAGAATAAGTGAGGCAGTAAAAGAATAAGCAATGTACATAATGAATTATCACTTAGCTTTTCATACATGCTCTATATTTTCACACTCCTGAATTTCCAGATAAACATACCTTGTCCAGACATTAAAAGGTTTCCTCTACTTGCTGCATAACTACCACTTTTTTTTGCTGCTTCTCTCCAGCAAAAAAAAAAAAAATGTAGCACATTATGAAATTGGTAAGAAGGATCATAGGATGAAGTTTTTGCCTTAGTAACTCTTTACTTTTCATATGATATAAACAAAATGATCATAGTTCCATCAGCTCTGTGGAATTTCATCTCCCTTTCTTCCTAGTATAGGTTTATGGTTTAGTCCATAAATTAGCATGCACATTACATATCCCTTCAGTAATACATTGGATGTTACCTACATCATGTTATTACAGTATTTTTAGCTAGTAGAGTACCATAAAATTAGAGTACTATAACAATTATGACTTAGCATTTTGAGCTGGGTTTTATGATTTTTCACTAAGAAGTGTTCTGTAACTAGAGATAATGGCTTTTTTTTTAAATTGTATGCATATTATTTCAACAGAAATGATGTTTTGATTTAGGAGATATGCTCACCATTCCCCAATTTTTTTTTGTTTGAAAAAAAAGAAAATAAAACGCAGCCACTCAGGTTTGAATTCTGAGATCTGCTGACTGTGGTCAGGCCACCTTAGAGGCAGAGTAGTTCCTTTTTCCCTTGAGAACATAATTTGTCAATATTAATGACTAAAGCAGTACTGTGAACTAGTGACGAAGCGTGGCACTTCAGGCAAAGTGATTTGCGAAAAGAGGACAAAATGAGTCTCATATTTCACAACAACAATATTTGCATTTGCAAACCCCAATTTGGTGTTGTTAAAATTCATGTTTGAATGCCATAGGAACTAAAAATAATTACACATTTACTTTGCTGAACATAAGATTGCACTAGGCAATGAAGTTCATGAAGTATTTATCCTGTTAGAGTCAAAGAAACATCTTAGGCAGTCTATTTTTATGCAAGTCTGATATCAAAAGAAATTTCTCTATTGAACTTCCTCCCCCAGATTTTTGTTTAATTAGAAGGTGACACTGAAAAAACAGTTACTAAATAAAGACAAACAAAAATAACCCAGCAAAAAAGAAAAAAAATCTGTCTGCATGTGTCTCATATGTTGTAACTAAATGAAAGTAGGATTTCACTTTGGCAAAAGGGGCACATTGAAGTGAATTTACATCTGTCACTTTAATAAACTGGGACCCAAGTTTCACAATAGAAAAAGAACGACTAGGCTTTGAGATGGTTATATTGATGAGGGCAGAGGCCATTTTCTACTCAATATTTGAGCACATTTTACATTTATTTTGATGCGCCAGTGCATTATTATTGAAGTGCTGCAGAAAACAAAAAGTAATGTTTAATTTCATGTCTTTGTAAATGGTCACACCACCATATTTTTACTGCCAGAGGATAATCTGACAACATTCTTGCCCATTTTCTAAAGTAAGTATTTTATATTCAAAATTTCTGAAACTATACTGAAACAGCTATTTACAAATACATAATAGGATTTGACGACACACTACCAAAACAATCATAGTATCGTAGTATAGTAAGGGTTGGAAGGGACTTTAAAGGTCATTTAGTTCCTACCCTCAGAACAATGCAGTATAACACAGCAATAGTACCTCTGTCAACAAAGCTCAGCAGAATTTATGTTTCCACATACTTCACAGGGACAGAGAAAAAGATTTTATTTTTAGTTTTGCACTGTGACACCAAGCCACTCAAGTCAGCTCTGCTAATAGTAAGGCAAGGAAGAACATATGCCAGCTCATCCATGCTCCAGGCACGTACCAGATTGTCCAAGCAACTCTCTCTACCTTGCCCTAAGTCTACCGCTCCTTCCACTTCAAAATTCCAAACGATAAATCAGACTAGGGAAGGAGATATTGAAATACTCACTCTTAAACGATTATTTTAATTTTAAAATATCCATAGACAGGATTTATGCAACAAAAAAAATGGATTTAGCAGTGAATAATCCAAAAAGCATTAACGAGTACTTATGATGTACTTTTTAATACAGAGTATTAATATTCTCTTTATAAAACATACAACTGAATTCTTTATTGCTTTTGAATCGTTTTTACTGATACTTCATATTGGTACTTTCTATCATGTTCTCCTGAGAGATACCATGCCCTAAGAGAAGCTTGAAATAAGTGAGAAGTTAAAAACAAAAGAAGATAATAAAATAACAATAATGAGCAGGCTGAAAGCTTAAAATGGATCAGGAAGCAGACTCTTCTCTTTATGGACTGTCAAAACCCATGTACGGTTACAAAGTTCACATCTAACCTCCTTTTGATGCCCATTCAGCTATTTGTTCAGCTCTGATATGGCATCCAGTACAGATGTGTAAAGTTAACAAGTAAAAAATATATATTTAGCACATACTTCTATTTATAGATTTATAGACCTGAAGGTTATCATCCAATAAGGTTAAGAGGAAAAAAACAAAGTAAATTAAAAAGTGGTAAACTCCATCTCAAGAGGTCAGACAGTCCAAAGCTATTTGGAAAAATCTTAGCTACTGCACACTGACGCAAATGTCATCAGCTCACCCTTGGTTCATAAGATTCTGAGCCCAAGTAATTGGAAGTCAAATCAGGTTTCCAAGTACACATATAGAGGTATTTAAATATAAAAATAATAAAAAAGAGAGTTCAATTTAGTTTGACTAGACATAAGCTGTTGTTTGTAGAATTCACTGTGAATAAAGGTTAAAATTTTAGCTCTGTAGTGTGTGCAGGTATTGGAGCATGAGGTCATAACGTATCACTCCACATGTGCCTCCAGGATATGGACCCTCTCGTAAGTGTTATTTCAGGTGGTCAACATTGCTGGCACATATGGTCATCCCATTCCTAAACCAATCTGTCTGATAGTGATTCTATACATGAAGAAAAAAAGGGATACTCTGTAGTAAAAACAGAACAGATGGGTTGAAAAATAACACGGCAAAAGGAAACACAAGAAAGCCTGCACCCAAGACACTGTACATCAGCCTGCTATACCAGTCCCAAAGTAGAAAGAAGAAATTTCTGAAAAGCTTACAAGGAGGAATTCTTGACAGGTGGAAGGATTGGCAAGAGCAAAAATACAACTTTTATGTACACATATAGATTCCTGCCCTTTCCCTATTGCATATATATTTATTTTTATATATTACATGCACACACAGTTTACATCAGATATTAAGTGCACATTTGTTCTGCATTGTGACAGTAAGATTCCTTAATTTTATGCTAGGAAAAAGGACTACTTGATTTCTTTCAAACACCACTCCCAAAAACAAGTCTAAAACATTAGGAATAGTTTAGTTTTAAATCTCAAAATGTTCTTGCTGAAACCTACTCCGCAAGTCAGAACAGAAACCACGTATTATCTTTTTGTTGCATTGTACTCCTCATTAATGCTAAATTCCACAACGTTTATCTGCTTGTAACTATCCTGCAAAAACTGTGTAAGGATTATGTAACATGAAAGAATAGTATCAGTTTGTCAAAGTAATTTAAATGTTTTTAGTTAAACATTTTCCAAATAATTATATTTGCAGCATAACAAACTACAGTAAAGAAAATCAATGTTTCATGTGCTTCTCTTCCCTCCTATAAAATAACAGACTAAAACTCAGTATTTAGTAGTATGTATAAGATTTAAATTTTTTCCAGTTTCACCATTTCAGTACATTTATTACTTTATCCATTATCAGTCACATTCAACAGAAGTTAGCCCAGGTTTGAATTCTTCTGGTTTTGACACAATGTAACAAATGGCAGCATTTTTCCGTAACAAATAATACATTAAATTGTTAAATTTCAACTTTTCCATGAAAGGCGCTGACAACTAAAACAACAGCTCATAATTCAAGTTACTAGATGCAAATTCGTAAGATAAATTGATGCTGGAAAAATGAAAACTACTTAATCTCTGTAACTTTACTTTTAAAGTACATTTTTCAAAAGACTTTGCTGGAGCTTTGTGATCCAATATAATTTTCTAGCCTGGGAGCTAACAAACATATTTTTAAGACACAGAAACCACCTAATTAAGTTTCATCAGTATTTTCAGTACAACAGTACAATGCTGCCAGATCTGGAGTTACAGACCTTTAGCAACAGATATGTATGCACACAGAAGTAAGAAAGGAATAATTTCTCAAATGGAAAAGTTAATATTCTTGTCCTAAGTCTGGCATCTCCACAAAAGACAAAAAATAAAACAAAACCACCAAAAGACAAAACACCAACGAAAAACCTTGAAGGAGAGCACTAGGGATGAACATACTTGGTGGGGAGTTGAGAGGACAGTAAGGGGAGAGGAGCTAAATGTGAATGGCAAGTCTGGAGATAACAGGAGCTTACATTCACCACCAGAAAGGAAGATCTCTACTGTTCCAGGGGTTAAGGAGTCAGTTACTGATTGGTCTTTAAAGAGTTTTTCCAACCTCTCCTCCGCATAGGATAATGTTTACTTTACGTCTTTACTCCTACTAATCCCTAAAACAAGCATGGCCATCAAATAGACAGAAAGTAGCAGTAGACTACTAGTAGACAGGCAGTAAACCAGGCTTCATATCAGAAAGCAGTGTTCAGAGCAGCAAAAATGGCTGTGTTTGTTCAAAGCATAGATGCTCCCATGAACACATGATAAAAGAGAAAGATTATTAGACTTTGGGAAGGTGGATTAGAAACATGGTAAAAAATAGAAGTGTGAAGATGTAAATAAGGAGTAAAATGAGATTCATCTCACTAAAATGTGAAACAGCTAAACAAAAGAAAGTTATGGTCTTATGCTTATATCACTTCCTCTCCCTGATATTTATTCAGCCAAAAAAGTTTATGAAGCTAGAAGATATATTCCTCTACTAGATCCTTTTCTCCATCTTTAGTCTGGAAAAACAGATTTAGGCCACCACTGTGGTTAACCTTTCTTTGGTTTAGTGTTGTTTGAAGGGCAAGCTTGTTCTCCATTGCACATGTAAGCCCGTCAAAAATTTCCATTTTTATTTTCCCTTCATCATCCAACACACAACCTAACTATAATTTTTCAGAGTAAGTTTATTTCATGCAAGAGTGAGACAGGAGGCTGGGAGAAAGAAAAGTGCCGGAATATTTCTCCACCCCCTGCAACAGCAATCTTCCAGTTTCTCGTTGTCACAAGAGTGTCTCTAATCAAAATATTAATAGGCAGAATTGATTAAGAAATTCTAGCATCTTCATATTCATTTGAAAAACTAATGTTTCCTTTGCTCTGTAATACTCATTTCTGTTAGTCTTATGCAAAATTAAGTGACTGACATGAGCAAACAAAGGCTGAAGCAAACAGTTAAAAATAGAACAGAAATATAAAACATTTTCTATATCCCAAATGACTGTTTCAGGCACTGGGACAAAGACTTGAGTGGAGGAATCTCCTCACTGAAAAAAAAAAAACCAAAAAACCCACAAGGAGACAAAAACCACACACATGAAAAATCCAAAAAAGCAAAAATCCACATCACCACACACACCAAGAATCAAGGCTGCTCATCTCACCAGTGATAAAGCGTTTTTTGTCTATTTGCAGAAGAACATGGGGTAATTTTACCAACAGAGACAGATGCCAACAGAACTATGTGAATTTTGCAGGTGACAATCTTGATCTGAAGAGGAACTTCAGATACTAACTTATTGCTGGATCTGACCTGTAATACTCACAACATGTTGAAAACAGACATCCTCCCACAGAGCTGACTCCCAACAGGTTATTGGAGTGTTTAACAATAAGTTCTCTAATTACGTTTATACATTTAGTGAAAGCTAGCAGAAGGTTTATAAAAGTGATTTTAACATTGTCATTTACAAATGCAATAATGATTTCACAAACAACACAGACCATCACATTCATTTTAATTACATCTAAGGTGTCACCCAGGAGACCAGTGAATAAATCTGAATAATTCTGAATTATTGTAGTACAAATAGCAATAAAATAAGATAAATTCTGTAACTGTGTTGTAAAAGGCTGCTGTATTTTTAAATAATACTAGCCATAAAAATGATTGTGTTGAATTTATCTGTGCTTGAAAAAAAATATTTATATTTCATTATAAACTACACACAGTTTTGATGTATCTGTGTTGTATAAAATTCAGTTTGTAACTTCTAGTTACAAAATAAAATTGACTAATGATTAATCACTGTTTATAGCACTGAATTATCTGAAAAACAAAGACTTTCTTTCTAAGAACATAGGAAAAGTATCAAGTTTTAATCCAAATAAGCTCCATGCATCTGGTCCTATGAAGTTTTATAAGAGAATTCCTGCACCCTGAAAATATTCTGGCAAAATACTTCCAGAACATCCATCTTGTCTGCTCCATCTGTCCTTTTCTGACCAGCTCCCCAGAGTTCAGAGACAGAATCTTGCATTGGGAAAGAAGATACCTCCATCCCTCCTCTTCCTTAAGGGAGGTGTCTGTGAACAAGATAAGTCAAAGTATCCAATTTATCGGTGTCACAGACATTCCAGCTTTCAACTCCCAGTGGTGTCTAGAAAGCCAAATAATCATATATAAACTTTATCACAAATTCTTATGTTTAATCAGCACTAAGCAGCAGTTCTCATCAACTACATGGGGGAGAAGGTTTTCCTTGTTTTAGTTTTAATTTGAACTATTTTTAATGAGATATTTGGCAGATATCATTGGTAGAAATACAGCTTAGAGACTGTTTCCTCCCTGCTTATGAATCTATACAGACAAATAGGTTTGTCCTGTCTAATACTAAAACCACTCATGAGTGATACGCCTTCAAAAGCTCACACTTTCAGCTGATATCTTCTTGAATAGTTCACGAATCACTTGGAAGACTGAGATGCAACTGATTGTGTGAACATAAAGTATGCAAGTTTAATTTACTATAGACTGTGCATTACTTTTCATAATAAAGCTTTAAAATTTCAGAGAACAGTCAACCGATTTAACATCAGCTATTAAAATGAGATTAAGCCATGACTCATTGCAATTGTAAATGTGTCTAATCCATATTCATATTTCTTGTTGAGCCTACCTTTTAACTAGTGGGCTAAACCCAAAAGCAACCAAAAGTTTTTGTATCTTATATATTTGTGCACTCTCCTGCAATATCCATGATACAGGATCAAAATTTTGCCAATTAAAAATTCACCTAATTCAACATTTATTCAAAGTGTTACATTATATCTGAAGATCAGAAAAAGCAAATCTAAGCCAATCTACTGACCAGAAGATTTAATCCTTCCTCACATAAAAAAATTTCCTTCAAAATTTCTGCATACAAACATCTTTCAGAAAAATAAATTTAAGGAGCCCATATACTTGCAGAATACTGCTGCTTTGCACAGTGCTGTAAAATTATCCATATGAGAGTAAGATTCAGGGCCAAAAATAGGAAAAGCTTGGTGTAATACATCTTTGTTTTAAAATTGTGTCACGTACATGATCAAGCTCAAGAACGCTCTCAGAAGTATAGCTTAGAGGTTACATAATATTTCCCAAAGTATCACAGAGTAAAGGGGGAGAGGGGGACGTTTTTCTTGTGCAAAATGTGAGTGATTTAGTAAATTATGCATGTGTCTGAGCCAGCTATGTGACATTTTATGAAGAAAGATAGTCATCTTTGTTTATTCTGTTTGACTATACACCACAGAAAGGTTGCAATAGGTTATACACAAAGTTTGTAGCAGCCATGATAAACTGTTCTGGATTTTGATTGATCATAAGGCATATACTTCAACAGATGCAACTTAGTATTCAACTTAGAATTGAAGTCACTTCTATTTTTTAAAATATAGATCTACAGGAACAAGCTGGAGAAAGACCTGATGGCAAACATTTCCATTTTTAATCTTCCCTGGAGAAAGCTGTAAAACTCCCTATTCCCCTTTAGTGAGGGATTTGACCTAACCTTGTAGCAAATCAGGTCAGATGCAACACAGAACGTGACATTGTCAGACTGGCGTACAAGCCACATTTAATAACCCATTCTACAGTGAAGCTTGCTGGGCTGTTGTTAGCCACTTCAGATTATTCTGACAAATCTGGATAAAAGTAAATACAAATAAAGTCATAGTTCCCCTTTTACTCTAAGGTATAACTTGTCTATTCCATAAGTAGTTCTAGGGCCAGTAATCAAACGTAGGCAATGTGTATTCTGGCCAGAAAGTAGTTACTGGTACCCTGAAACCACGTAAGAGTGGGAAAGATCCCTGGCAGTATTTTTTTTATAGTATTTGAAACTCTTAAGAAAAAAAGTGCTCGTCAAAATGTCAAATTGCAATTGGCAAGAAAGCAGTTTTCAACCTTACTAACGTTGAACACGGCACCCACAAGAGTTAGTCTTGTATAAGCACTGGTGCAAGCAAAGACAACATGAAGACTCAGAGAGGAGTCTTGACGCAGCTGGATTATATAAACAAAAGTTTATGTAAAGTTTCATTAGCATGCAATCAAAATCACCAAGGCAAAAATCAGTTACCACACTATACAGGGTTATCTGCAAAACTAGTCACTTATCAAAGATTTGCCATTGATAAAAGGTCTCTCAGCCTTGAGAGGCAACCCAGTGCAAGGGAAGATCATTGCCATGCAGCTATATGAGGCTCACAGTCTGTCATATTTATGGAATAGAGTGATTGGCTCGTAGTCAAATTACATGTGACAGCAAGAGGTATGCATATGACTCCTTTTACAGATAACTTTGTTCTGTGATAAATAAGTCTTTAAAAAGCCACTAGCTATTCATGTATTAATTGGACGATCAGTGTTCCAAGCGCATATGCATCGATGCCCGTTGTGTCACTCCACTCCATTGTGAGTTTTCAGTGAACAGACTGAAAATAGAGGAGTACACAGCCCAGCTATGGCTCAGGTCTTTACCTCCTCCATAGCCTGCACCAAACCACCGTCAGTGGTTTAACTATGGCTATGTTCTCCAAAACAGACCACCAGACTATCCTTATGAGTATTCCCCACAGTCCTAATCCACTTCTCTCATATCTCCTATTTTTCAGTTTTTTTGAAAACCATAGTTTCAGCTCCTTTGTGCCCTGCCTTCTCCTCACAACCTTCAAATAGCAGGGAAAAAATTGAGGCAGAATGTCTGACATGGGGACAGAGTTCAGCTGTTACAAACCTCTCACTTTACATCTGTTTTGTAAAACAGATTAATTTAAACTTCACAAAATATTTCTGAGAAATTACTATAGTGCATGTTTTCTAACATTTAATATCTACAAAGGCCAAGTCCTGCAAACGAGATGCCACAGCTCTCATGCAGCACCCTTTAAAGTGTTCACATATAAGCAACTGCGTGTGGGGAAAAAAAAAATTATTAGTGTTTGTACCTGTTTAAATAAGGATAAAAACATTATTTCCATTATTTAGTTCACATGGTTATCACATAGTTATATACATGTGTCCAAGGAGAAGTGCTAGTCATAGAACAGTCAGAGTTGGAAGGGACCTCTGCGGATCATCTAGTCCACCCCTCCTGCTAAGCAGGTTGACCCATAGTAAGTTGCACAGGAACACATCCAGGTGGGTTTTGAATATCTCCAGAGAAGATAACTCTGCTTCTCCGGACAGTCTGTTCCGGTGCTCTGTAACCCTAACAGGAAAGGAGTTTCTCCTCATGTTCACATGGAACTTCCTGTGCTCCAATTTGTGCCCATTGCCCCTTGACCTGTCATTGGGCACCATTGTAAAGAATCTAGCACTATCTTCTTCACAACTCCCCTTCAGACACTTACAAACATTGATAAATCTCCTCTCAGTCTTCTCTTCTCCAGGCTAAATAGACCCAGGTCTCTCAGTCTTTCCTCATCACAGAGATGCTCCAAACCCCTAATCATCTCCACGGCCCTCTGCTGGACTCTCTCCAGTAATTCTTCCCTAGTATTCTGGGAAGCCCAGAACTGGACATAGTACTCCAGATGCAGGCTCACTAGAGCAGAGTAGAGGGGAAGAATAACTTCCCTTGACCTGTGTGGCAGTGGGATTTCTTCCTACCCCACTAGCCACAGGGACCACCCTGTGCTGCTTTGCGCTACCTTTTTGATGTACTTGGAAAAATACCTTCTCTCCCTTATTTGGGCTATCATCTGATACAGTGGAATGCAGCCTTCACAGGGAGAAGAATTCCCATTGGCAGTCATCCAGGGTGCCAAGGCAGCCCCTCAGCCTACCTGGAACTGTTATAATTGGAAAAGAAACTCCCTTATCACCTGAAGGAGACTGATAACTGATCATCTCTGCCAGGCACCATGGGGAAGAGAATACACATTGTTACAATGCAGCCATCCAGAGCATTTGGGCACTACCCCAGTGTTCTTGAGGTCCTGTGTGCCTGGAAAGAGGCCTTGTCATCAGCTAAGAAAGATATTGACTATCAGTCACACCTTGCTGGACATCTGATACCTGACTTAGCTCAAGTGAGTTGGTCTGATGCAACTGGTGGAATGTTTCACTAGTATGACCATGAGAATTATAATAGAAAATTTGGCAATGAGGAATCATAAAACATGCTCAAGTGACCTTGCATAAATCATGCTTATCATTGCATAGTATTGTGTGCTCAACAAGCAGAATCTTTTGTCTTTGGGTAACATTGGCATGTGAAACTTGGGGTCATCCTAGAAAACACATTTGAGATTCCAGCCCCACTGTGAGAAAGATCAAAGCACAGTGGAAACTACCTTGCTTTCCCCTGATAAATACAGGCAATTTGGCAGGCTACACAAACTTTTTTAGCAAGGATCAAGCTCCAAGATGCCTGCTTTCCTATTTAAATTTCCTCTGCCCCTGTGCTGTTTCAGAGTTGCTCTGAATTGTGAGGGGATGGAAATAAATTTATTCTTTCATATGTGGCTTTGTAGTTGTTCCTGTGATCGGTCTGTGTTTGGCTCACAAAATGACATCTTCCAAGTGCAGCCAAAGTGAATGTTAAAACATTAAAATTAATATTCAGACATCTGAAGAAAGTCAATTATCTCAAAACCCTGTAAGTATGCGATTATATTGAAGGCCCTTTTTTATTCAGACTGCCTCTGCTGAATTGCAGCAGGCCAGGACCAGTAATCTCCCTGAGATAGGGCAATTCTCAGGCACAGTGCAGGATCCCATTTGTTAACAGTAAATGAAAAGTTCTTAGGTGAAGACATCGCCCCCCTTTAGAACCAACAGTCACTTCTCAGGAACACTAGTGCATTGAATGTATCGTCACCCATCTCAAGAAATCTTCCAGATTAGTAAGCATTTTCCCTTTATCAAATGTCACAGGCTAAAGTCCAATTTCAGGTTATACTGATTGCTTTTAAAAAAGGCAATTGATGCAGCATAGTGCATATGAAACTGAACAGGTAGAAAGTTCTACTGCAAAAGTAAATGGGGAAAGGAAAAACAAGGTAACTCCACCCTTCCATAGTTCTTTCCTTGTTTGCTGTGGGCTCTGAAATTCCTTCTTTCTTTTGTGCCTTCTTGTTTGATCTCTGTGACTGTGAATCAATCTTAAGAAGATTCAAATGTATGGATTGTTTTTAATTTTTTCATTAAATAAGCCTTGCCTCAGTTACCAAGCAGTAATGCAAATTTCTACAAAGAAAACATATTGCAGTAAAACCTTTCAGTGCTACTTCCAAAAAACCAAAAAGAAAGTCCATGCATCTTTCAGTAACATTTTAAAACGCTCTTATAGTGATCTCATTACTATCCTTTCAGTTAAACAATGTTCTTTATTGTTAAAGTATCATCTCCCAGGCAAAATGCCTTAAAGAAGCATGAAAACAAACAAAAAAACCCCCAAACATGATCAAAAGAAGCATTTCCACTGGCTGTGAAAGATGTTCCAAAATTATCTGTCTGGTCATGAAATCTCTTTGAAATTCATTAAGCCAGACACTATTCAGCCCAATCCTACAATTCTGACTCAGGCAAAACTGTCATTGACGTCAGTGAAAGCTTTTCCTTTATGAAAAAGTGAGAATGGATTTCAGGACTGGAACCTAGTTGTGTTTCATTTCATTACCATCTTATTTAACAAGAAAAAAAAATGCATAAAAATCAGAAAGTTATTCTAGTCTAAAAGAAAAATAGCATGTCCACAGAACAAATTCACGGTATGAATTGCAGTGGAATTTTATTGTGGCCTTTATTTTAACTTTCCGTTAGATGTCAGGACAGTGCAGAAATCAACATGTATTTTCCTTATGAGTGTTGGCTTCTCTCAAAGTGATTTATGAAAACCGATCTGCTGCTAGAAGTGCTGTAGGGTAGACAGAATGTTGTAGGGAAAACACCAACACAATAAAGAGACTAAAGAAAAAAACCAGCAAAACAATGCATAAAACAAACAAATACAGGAACATTCAAGTATTTAACATCTTCTCAAGATCTTGCAAACACAGACGAGGCCATCCCATTTACACTCGGGGGAAGAAAAAAGTAGACTGGGTATTGTATAAATAGGACTTTCTTCCATATCTCAGCTAATATTTGGGATTAGACCTTCAGCTGTCTCTTGCCTTTTAAGCATTCCAGTCTTGCACCTTAGTAACTACCAGCTAAGCCAAATTATTTTAAGATTAATAAATACACAGAGATGCAGTAGCATGCTCTATGATACTTATGAAGAGTTTTTGTTATAACAAATATTCTGAAAACTGATCTGCCAAAAAAAAAAATTTTACAAATGAGGCTACTGATGCCTAAAAGCACAAGTTCTTAAAATACATTTTTCTTCAGGAAACTGCTGGAAAATTCAATTTCTATCTATCTTAAAACTATTGCATCCTCTCAGTTTCCATTTACCAAAGCCTCTTTCTTGTTAAGAACAAATAACATGAAAATTTTAATGTTATAGTTCAGAATTAGGTAAGATTCAAGTCTAGAACTATAAATTCCCCAAAACTGAGACTTTCCATTACCTAATTAGGAAAAGTTAGACCTGTAGTTCATAGAACTTCTCAAGCTGGAAGGGACTCATAAGGATCAACGAGTCCAAGTCCCTGCTCTTTGCAGTTGGTCACATTTAGGTAGTTATATAAACAATCACAGTCCAAAGTCTAAAGAAAAAATGGGATAATTGACACTGGTTTATAGCTTCACTTGCTCCTGCAATGAAATAGATCAAGCGCATTTTGGTTCTCTACAACTCTGTGGATATATCAAGTCCAAAGAAGCATTCTACATCAGAGTCAAATACATGTGCATGCACAAGGTACTTGATATTCTCCTATGCTGTATATTCTTTTTCTGGCTCATTTAGTTGACTGGGTCCATGGAGTAAATAACATACTGAATCTGAAGAACCTGACAGAGAAAATTTTATTATTACAATGAGACCCTGATTGTTTAATGGAAAAATGTGTCAAGTTATTCTTCTGCCTCAAATATTCCTCAGACAGGAACTTTCACAGATATTCTGCCACGCTGCTTTTTAATATTTGTCTTGCTATTATTGAATCACATTAGCAAATATTTGAAGACAGGAAACTGACATTCTTAGCTTCTTTTATTAATTGAATTGTTCACAGATCAATATAATGTATGAGCATAGAGAGATACTTCAAATGAACAGCAATGGAGCAAATTCAAGAATTAACATGACTGCATTGCGGACCTCCTAGGTCTGAAGGCACTCACAATATTTGCCCCAGATTTTGTTTAAAGTTTGTTTTCAATTGTGATCCCATATTTATGGAACTACAAGTGTTGAAAAAGCCATTTGTATCAGAAATTAACTCCCAGGCAGGGCAGGGAGCGAGTAGCAAATCCTAGATATGGAGCCCAGCCCTGTGATGGTGTGCTTCCCCCCTCCACCAACCTGCCCTTTTTCTGTAACTGTAATCAAGCCATAAACACTGATGGGGGTTGTGATGGCTGCATCTAGCTCACCTGGACTTTGGGAACAGATGGCAACATGGTTGCCAAGGGCTGTCTGGAACAGTGGGACAGACATCTTGCTACTATGCAAATATGACTATTGGTCAATCATCTTAACTCCAGAAATAGTGGACAACTCAGGGCTTGAGTGTTCCTGAATGCCAGCAGACTGCATGCAAAGTTCTCCCCTTGAGCAGGGCCATCTCTCAAGGATACTCCTCTAGGTTGAGAGGTTCCTTGCTGCAACAAATCCTAAGTGACTAATAGCATGCTAAACTTTGAAAACCTTAGGTAAATGATAGTATTATCAGTAAAGGATTAACAGCACATATATAATCCTTTAGACAAATTGTTGACCAAGTCTGGGGCTAAGTCTAGATCCAGCTGCACCTAGACTCCTCTCCGAGAAGGAGTTAGAAAGCAAGGAATCCATTATGAACCTCATGACTCAACACGAGGGTCTACCTGACAGTCCTATGCAGTAAATAAGTGTATTTGGCCATCAAACCTTGCTAAACCACAATTGTGTTTATCATTGAAAGTTAACTAACACTGCATCCAAACACAAAAAAAAAACCCTTATAGAAACCATTCCCAGGGATATCTTGTAATGCATGTGAGTTTTAGTACCATTAACATTTGTAATGGAAAAATGAGAGAAAAATAACCAGGACTGAGAGTAAAGAATCCTAATGACTATTCCAATGATGTGGACAATGATGACCAAAATTTCACCTTAGATGTGCATGCTGTTTCAATGCACTCATACACTTAAAAGCCTGTAAATCCTGTCATAGAAGTTTAGGATTATTTGAAAATAATTCTAATCACTTAAGCACCCTGCTATCCTGGGGAGTGATATAGCTCAGACAGAAGAGCATCTATTGCATAAAACGATATACATGCTGTCCCATGGATCATTTTACTACGTGCCCTGCTACAACAGTTCTGCCTTCAAAACATCGGCTGCCTCTGAAGGAATTGCAGAGACACATCCTCAGGATGTGAAATCAACAATATTGTTACTACATCTAGTCAGCAGTCAACCCACTTCCGCAGGATATCAAGGATCCACAGGTGAGGATTTGACCTTATATCCCAGTATCACACATTTTTGTAACATGACTATGCCTCCATGAAGTCAAAGAACTCTTCTCTAAAATTAAAGTTACTATAGCCCTGAGAATTAGTTATGTATCTAGCTGAGAATTTGCTTAATTTTATTACAGTCTTAGAGCTGGAAACTGCAGTAATACCTGCAGTAGATGAAGATCTGCCAGTCTTGGTCATTTTGCCAGTCTGAAAACATTTGCCTGCTGGTTGGAAGCTACGACTTCATCAAAATGTACTGCTACAAAGCTTCTGCTCCAATTCAGGCAGCATAAACTTTGTTTACCCAACACCCTTGACCAGGCATCCTGCTGAACACATTGGAGAAATCTCTTCAGATAACACCCTATCCTTTTAAAGGCATTTACAAATTTGTAGCACATTAACAGCTTTCTCTGTAACGTACTATTTGTAAACTGGCAGTTAGGCAACATTGCCAGTGATCAAGTGCAACACCATATGTCAGAACTGTCAAAATTAGCAATAACAACAGATAAACGCTTACAATCCCCAACATGCAGAATTTCCTGAGCGCACAGGGAATCTGTACACATGAATTTTTACAGGCTTTGAAAAAGTCTCCCTAAGGCCTTGGTGAAATATTGTATTTAAAAATATTTACGCTGTCTAGGGATGGGAATTGCAATGAAGGCATATAGGAGTTTGCTTGCATTTGCCTCTCCTTACACTCAGTTGAAAATTACATACTCAATGTAATTGTATTGGAAATACTCTTCACATTAAAAATTGCAACGCTGTTTCCTCTTTGGGCAGGGATGCTTTTTCGATCTGGTAGATTTTTTTGATACAGTGACAAGTCTTATTAGCGAGAGAGTAATACCAAAGAAAAGAACACAGTTCATCAGAAAATGGTTTTCCTAGATTAAATAAAGATCATTCAGTAGCTTTCAACTGGTGTTTAACTTTTCCATCAGACTTTTTGCCATCACCTACTAGAATCTCAGCAGAGAAAGTACAAGGTAAGTCCATGCTTATGCAAAACTGGTTTATGTCTCTTCCTTCTGCAGATTTCATTAGGAATATGTATATATACTTTTTTATGTTTCCTCAAAAAATTATCTTCAAGTTTGACAGAAATATAAATATATTCATCTATCTATATATATATATGCACATGCAGACCCAGTACAGAAAGCTGAAGAGAATGGTCATTACTTCTTCAACTTCTATTTTCCACTGTACAAAAAGTAACACATTCAGTGGAAAAAAAAAAAAAAAAAGTTATTTTCCTAGCAAATGCAGGGACACTTGCTTCATGCCTACTTAGTGTCACAGAAGTCTGGTGTAAGAAAAACAAAACATAGATAAATTTTCATAAATTAAGAGTTGTAAAAATATCTGGGAAATTATCTAGCACTGAAGACTAAACAGAGATGACTCCTGCAGAGTCCCTCCTTGCTAAGTATTTTTTCATTTCACAGGATGATTTGGAAAGCCACTTTCTGGCTTTATCTGGATTCACTTCACCTCAAGTCTTTTGGGTCTCAGTTATCTGTATGAGCTGACAAGGGAGGTCTAGTCAAAATTGCCCTGGCAGAATAGCCCCATATTAGAGCTCGTCAAAGGGAAACATTGAAAAGATTTTCCATAAATAAATAGAGCCAATACACAATGGAGTTTGTGGCTTACTTCACTGTCTGGAAAGCAGCTGATCTTGGGTATTTCAGTCATTACTGGTCATAAATTAGGGCTGACCCTGACAAGTTGCCATTAATTTTTTTTTTTAAAAAAAAACACATTTCAAAACTGTTCTCATAAGACAATGAAAGACTCCTCTAGCCTCAGCTGCACAGCAGTGAGCACAAGCCCTTCAGAAGACACTGACAAGAGGCACCACCATATGAAAATGTTCAGCATGGGCCTCAGTACAACTACTTATTTCATAGAAGTCATACAACATCCCAGATCAGAAGGTACCTTGATAGAGCACCTGGTCCAACCTTTTGTGGGAAAGGGAGCCTAGGTGGGATTATCCAGCACCTGCCCAATTACACCAAAGGTTTACAGGATGAGGAGGACCCTATCACATTCCTGGGGAGACTGCTCCCAGTATTCTAGTATTTCATACCAGGATACTCATAGCATTCTGAAATTCCTCGAATTTGCCTTCTTTCAAGACATGGGATACATTTGTTGGTTGCTTTGTTTGGGTTTTTTTTGTTTGTTTTTGTTTCTTTGTTTGTTTTAAAGGCATTCACATAGTTTGACACATCTATAAACAATAAGCTGTATTTTAAAACCAGTTTTGAACACTATGGTGAGAAAAGAAAATAGGGGTACACTGAGCTGTCTTCCTTGCTGTGCTCTGATTTCTGTTGAGAGAAGTTCCTTGTGAATAACTTACTTTCAGATAAAATATTTCAAAAAAAACAATTTTTCATGTGGTTGGAAAAGTCTAATTTACTATAATGTAAGACTCCCAATTTCTCCTGGTTTCCATGGGAAATTTATTCCCACGACCACCAACTTTGTAAGATGTCTGCAATGTATTTAACTTCAGGATGTCATTTGCATGTACATCTTTTCCATAAAGGAATTATGGCTAAACATTGCCAATACTCAGCAAGTAGCTTTGTTATTAATTCTAGTAACACAACACTTCTTCGATTTTACATTTACTTCACCTAACAGCCTTCACTTAGTCAAAGCAGGCTCCCACAGGTGTCTAGGCACACATAATAATTAGAAAACATTTTTATGAAGTAATAAGGCCGAATGTACTACCTTTAAGAAACAGCACTATGAAACGAGGCTCATGCTGGTTGTATTTGAATTGAATGTTTTGGGTTGTTAGTTGTTTTTTTTTTTTCCAAAGCACATTGCTTGATATCACCTTTCATCAGATTTGAATACAACCATTTAAATAAAACATAACAGTAAAAGCATAACTGCCAGTATAAGTCTGAATACATTCCTAAACCCTTCTTTCTCTCTGTACATACTAATACATTATAACAAAAATACTTTGCCTGATGTTTTAATATTGAAAGAAAAATAATCATCATAGTTGAAGCCTCAATTATTGATGGACACTGCTCAATATTGGGACCACAGGAAATATTTTCATCTTAGTATTAAGCCTTTTTTGGCAATATTCACACACTTTAACATCAGAATTTACTCTAGTCGTTGCTAATTCTTGTGAGATACTGAAACAGACCATAAAACCACTAAGCAATTTACTAATGCCTAAGGAAGCCAAGAATCTAGATACTTTCAAGATTCCAGTATGAATTAGTTTGGATTTGTTTTATACACAATTTGTGTTACCATTTCTTTATGAATGTAGTGAATAGCCTTTTCTTTCGTATCTGTGCAAACAGAGCTTCTGAACTACATTAGAATTAGTCTGTTACTATTGCAGCTGATTGTTGTTCAAACTAAGTGGAGATAGAAGTCACCTGTTTCCTAATTGTATTTTGCTGCCTTATCTGCTTCAACGGTTCAGCTATTCTTAAAAGCATTTGTTGAATGAGCTATTTTTGTCAAGAGGTTTCTACACAGCAAAAATATTGCGAATCTTCCACTAGCAGAAGAATTTTGACATTCATGAAAAATTAGTAATATTTCTAGCAGGTCAAGTCTATGTGAAAGTCCTATAAATGACTAATGTCTCAGATGTGATTTCTTCTTTACATCCATCATTGGAGTTGTATTCAACAAGCTGAATCCATGTCACATTTATATTCAGTCACTCAGCTATGCCAAGAAACAGATAAAGAAATTTTACTCCCATTTTAGACTCAGGAAAGAAAAAATAAAATAGCAATACTATGTAAGAGATTTCGAAAATAGCTACACATGCCCTCCAGATTAGAGAGCATTACTATCTCCAGAGGATTTTGAGACATTTATGTTCTTCCAAGAAGTAATAAGCAAACCCTTTGCTGACTCCTGTATTTTACCCTATTTCTCCAAAAGTGATATTAAGCACTGCTGCAGAAACAAGAACAGAACAGTTGACAGCATGGGTTTCTATCTGTATTCCAGAACAGTGTATTCTAACCCTACTGAGGCCCAGAAAATGCACAACAGCTTAATTTACTTTTTGCCACTTCTGCATTCTAGTTCCCTTGGTAATAGACCTCACATTGCTAGACATCCTAATTGGTGAACTGACATACTACATTTGCAATGCAAGGCTATTTACATTTGTATTGTAGTTTTTCATCCAACTTTTTGGTTCACAAAAATATGCTATAGCATTACTCACCCTCTGGAGACTATTTGAACTCCGCACATTTATATCTCCAGATTGAAAGTATGAATCACTCTTCAACATTTCAACACATAGACCACAGTTCGCTATAACCAATTATGACTGGACTGGAACTTCCATACTTCTCATCCATACTAAGACTTTACACCCAGTAGAATTACAGGTATATTTCTCATGTCTCTTTCATCTCCTAGGCAGACATACAAGACCATGTCTTTTAAAAAAATTATTTTGATGACATTTTCAGCAAGAAACACCCTTACTGAGAATTAAAAATAGAAGTACTTCCTATATATAACAGAAGCAGCAATGATAAGTTGATGTCCCTAATTCTTCCAGTATCTCTAGAATTGCACATGGTTCAAACTGAAACTGCAGTATTAAAAGACATACTAACAATACACCCTGATTCCCCCATGCTTTTGATGATTTCAGTTGAATCTGAACCTTTATACCTATACCTGTGAATATGATAGACTTGCTTCATCTTCTGCTTCTCCTCAGAAAAACATCTAAGCTGCAAAAACATATCAGGAACACCAACCAGAACGAATAAAGTTGATACACCAGATGACATTGCAGTTAGTATATAAACAGAACCAAGACAATGCTAAAGCATGTAAAACCCATGTCACACCTTCCGTCCCTGAAAGAAACTTGTATAATAGCTGTTCTACCACTATTTTGTTGGCACTGCCCTATTTTTGCTATAAGCTATGGGCATCTTTAATTTCCTCTCTCCCAGCCAATACAGTCAGGATTAGAGAGAGGTCTTCCATCCTTCCCTTCTTCTGAAAAGGCAAGAATCAACATGGTCAGCATACATAGTGATAAACTGCAGAAGAGTCACAGAACCTCATCTCTCTCCATTTTCCTTTTCACATTTCCTACTCCAATGGGTCATCACTCCCAGCAAAGCATTACAGTCACCTGAAGCTATGAGTTACTCCCAACTCCCATCACACAGGTGAACCATAAACTGACCAAGAGAGACTGTTGAATGGTGCTTCGGACCACACCAGTGAGCAGCACATGAGCTGAACTCTGCTAAATAAATGTCATTACCAATGAAACATTTAAATGCATACACTTTAAATTTTGTCTAAGATGGAGATGGGCACACAAAATGCCCATTAAATCTTCTCTAGTTTGTAAAAGGAAGAAGTTACTCTAGCATGATATGCAAATAGCCCACAAAGATTATTAAAAAAAAGAAATCTGACTAAGAAAAGCAGTCAAGCATTAAAAAAAAAGATGCCCTCGCCGAGGACATCTACATATCCTTCTCACAAACAGAGAGGAAGAAGTGGCTGAAGTAACCCTGACTACATAAAAGGCAAGTCAAATGATAAAATGCACTTTTTCATTTTCCTTCAGAATATTTAAACATCCCAAGTCAGGATCAACTAAATACAGTTCAGAGTCAGTAGTTGTGACTTCTTAAGCACCAACTCCGTCTGTTCCAAAATTAAATTCTTTGAGGTGTGTGGGTATGCAAAAATATATCAGGGGGCAGAATATAGAGAAGAAGAGAAGATCTGTGTTCTACAAGTCAAATATACCTAAAATTCAGAAGTAGTTTATGTTTGCCAGCTAGAGATTGCACGTAAGTTAGTTTTCCTTATCAGTGCAAATGATTTATTCTGTAATTATATCTTCAGCAGCAAAAGAAACCAAACTGATTTGTCTGAGGGCTTTTTGTTTGGTTTGGGGGGACTGTTTTTTAAAACCTCACATCTACTGCAGTAAAACACATTCCCTTTCTCCAACATAATTCGTAAATAGAAACAAAACTATTTTCCCCCTTTATCTACAAAAAGTGAGCTGATAATCTCAAGAGTGTTTTCTATATTTTCAGAATACATCTGTGAAGGCCACTCAAAAGTATATGCAAGGTATACCAATAGGCCACAATTTCCCATTCCTCAGGCATCTCAGTTAAAGCTTGCATTTATCATTTCCAAACTCCAACAAGGCTGAAACTATGAGATATATGGGTAGTCATCACCCTGCCAATGGGCACAGAACTACCCTTCAAATGTTCTGATTTGAAGATGCAAGAATAAAATTTTTAACCCTGAAGTAACTAGGCATTTTGATGCTACAAGGACTTCAACACAAGCACATACAGCTATGGGTTTCCACCCACTCCCTTATCTTCATGTCCCGGGGCATCTTCAAGTATATTGTAGTCTCCAATATTACAAAAATTAGAAACAAAGAAATTGCTAGCTTCCTATTTATTACCTGAAATATTAAAATTACAGTAACATGCAGCCTTTGGAACCTCACTGTTGTAACTGTGCTTGGCAAAACCACCCTCTGAAATACTACTCAGAATAACCATAGACCAGTTTGCTAATAAAGCAGGGCACACTCCCATAGGACAGTGGCAAAGGATCTCTCACAGGCCTGTGCTTTGCAAGCATCTACTCAATAGCCAAGCAGATATTTAAGTACAGAACACCATGCATGACCTAACTAAGTGGGAGTCTGGAAAGAAGAGTCCACCTCCACTTCCCAGCTGCTATCCTCTTTAAGTGGTCACATTAAGAAGTTCCCAACTTAGTTTTATCTATTAATATAAAATCTTTATGAAGGCACTGCAATTCTTCAACTTAGGAAAACATTTGTTAAAATAAAACCTTGAAATAAAAATATCAATTCCCCTGTGACTTGGTACTGTCTAATGAGTTTACTGGAAGTTAAGGAATGTACTTGTAAATTTTCCATGCACTGTCTTCTATTTTCTGATTTTTTTTTTATCTAAAAGTTGGTTCTTATGCTTACTTTATTAATAAACAAAGTAAAACCTTAAGTTCCACATAGGCTTTATATCTTTAACTGAAGTAAAGTTCATATCATGTTGAACTGAAGAAGCAGACAAGAATGTTAAATTTAATATGTGAAATATAAGCTTTACTAAAAGAGAATGGTTTACTGTCATCTGCTTCTGTAGAGTCTTTGAATTAATGTTGCAATTATGTCAAGAAGGGGACTTGCAAATTCAAAGTGTTTCCACTCAATGTTATCACATAACAGAGACAATAGAAAATAAATACTTGGAACAAATTATGAATAAGATCAATCATTAATTTAAGATGAATTTTTCATTTTTTTTTAAACTGCATTTCAGACAGAATTTAATCCTAGATTGTATTCAAGCATATGCTATATGTGCATTCAAATTACAAGTACACATCTGATTCAGGACATGAAGCTGTTAATAAAACAGAAAAGAAACTAAAAAGGTAGTACAAGCCATCTGTCATACCTCTCCTCCACCTACACTTCAACTACAATTCAGAGCAGGTAGTCGCTGCAGCTTCCTACTGTTAAGTGTCTTGAGGTCACTCTAACTTTGTATTGTTGAGGCATCAACGAGCATAAAGCTCAGATTTTCTGTAATTAGATCACCAAGGAACAAAATAATTGCTATACTGGATCAGAAGAGAGGTACTGAAGATAAACCAAACTGAAAGCAAGATTTTTATTCACTTAAAATCCTAAGAGTCAATTCAATGAGATTCTGTTGTTTCTAGATGCTTTAAAGGTGAGATGAATCACAGACACAACCAGCACATACATTCAGGGGCTGTTGAACGGGAACTTAAAATATTGCTATATATAGTTAAAAAAAAATACCTATTTTGTGTAACAATGAATGATTGTCTGGAAAAGCAATGAGTACCTTTGAGGCAAATGCCTTTGGTTACAGTACATCTGCAGGAAAAAAAACCAAAACAGTTTATCTTCTCTAACACTTCATATATAAGCAAGTTATAGAAGCAGCAGTTAACCTCTGTGCTTTAAGACAAACAAACAAACAAAAAAATTGTGTTCAATTACCTTGTTTGTTAGTGTCCTAATAAGTAACCCCAAACTCCTACAAAACTCCTACTTAAAGTCATATCTTAAAGAATGAAACAAGCCATATTCAATAAAGATTACATTGTAGCTCATATCTGATAGGTAACCATTACTGAAAAACACATCTTCACTGTGGCACTAATGTACTGTGTCTTAAAAACAAAAATAAAAACTCAGCTTCAGAAACAGCCATTCATTGCAAGACACAACAATAATATGCTAAATGGGCAAGTACAGTTTTCCTCTGCCCTTCCTCTTGAAGAACTACAATCGAGTGAGCTGAGTGAGACAAAGATTATTTACTGGACATGTATATTTGGAGGCAGCATTGCACAGATAGGAGAGTCACTTGTTTAGGTGAGGACAATAATCATCACAGCTTTATGAAGACAACCATTGATTTTGAATTATATCCAACTCAACAGTGTCTTACCTGTAGACACGAGGACTTTGAATTCACTTAGTGCTCACAAATGATTACTTAGACACTGAATTGAACTTCAAACCCACATTTTTTTATAAGGTTGTTTTAAAATATATGCTCAATCAATTTAAAAAATTAACTACTTGCAGTCTAGTGCTAAAGAATTTCAAAACCATGTCTTAATTAACTATGTCTTCTGCATTTCTACATTAAACAGATCTGCTGAAGAACTGCCCCACACCTGGCATGTGCCAGTCCTAGAGGAGTGAACTTCAGAAGATGGACAGACTTGATGCATAACACAAGGGAATCAAGTCACCTGAAGAAGCAGATGAAACTGTTCCCTTTTACTAATACTAAAGAACTCCTCGTGAAAAAAAGTCCCTTGCACAGCTTTAATGTTACTGAAAAATTAAGCTCTCAAGACTTGCATGATACTTTCAAATTATAATCCTTAAACACACAACTGCATGACGCACTTACCCCCTCCACCATTTCAGAATCATGAGGCTAGGAAAAAACTCCTTAAAAGGACTACAAGTAGTTTCATTAAATGATTCAACAAAGCAGGCAAAACTGTATAGAACTACATGTCTCAAGGCTTTCCTGTCTCCCTCTCATCCAAAGCAATTTGCCACACACAAATAGAAGCTGGACAGTAAAGGTAGCAGTCTCTAAAGAAACTCCGTGGTCAATTATTGAAACAATCTTCCCCCACTGTCAAGCTACTGTTAGGCAGAAATATATACGTACATACAGATACACAGCCCACTTTTCGTTGCATAGCTGGATTTCAGACCACACTATGTCAGGTCGTATCAATTCAGTAAGTAGTGCTTGTTGTACCTATGCCCACTTCCACTCCTATATCATTTGCACGCAGATTAGCGGTGGACTCATCTAAACAGTCTCCAGTTAGGGTAAAAGAAGAAAGGTAAGCAATGATAAACAACTCTTAGAAATAATTTTAAAATACAGGAGGAAAACTGCTACTAACTTAGGAAATGCTATTCTCGTGCCAGCTAACGTATTATACGCCCTCATCAACATCTATTTTCTCTTACCACATATGTATTTTAGTGATGAACAGCATCAACTGGAAATGCTTAGGTAGAGAGCATTAAACAGAATGCTTTTCACAGATGTGAAATGCAGATACCACAAGCGTGAAATCATGTGTAAGACAGTAAAAGCTTAAGTTAGAAGGTAAAGTGATTTCAGAATTAATACAATGAAACAAGCAAGTGGGGAAATAATAACAGTGTGGGAAGTCCAATAACTACCTGTGCCTTTTTCATGACAGTAGACAGCTAAATCTTGTTAGCACAGCCTCCCTCACTCAATACCAAGGTATTGAAATGTGCCTTTTCACCTCTGCACAATAAGATCAATGCTGAAAATTAGAATAAAAGGAAAGGAATACAGGAAAGTGTGAACTTTCTCTGAGCATCTTATACTCAAGTAATACACAGATGCACCTACAAAACAGCTGAACTAATACCCTAGCATCCAAAACCACAATGGGATTTTTGAAGGTTTCAAGCATCTATAGAATTTGTCAGGAAAACACATTACAAAGAAACAGCGAGATGTTAACCTTATTAAACTTCCCTACATTAAATATATATCTACATTACTATATATCTACATTACTAGATCTAGTAATGTATATATCTACATTACTAGATATATCAGGCCCTTATACTCAAGAAGTACTCATAAGACAGGAGCAAAACATACAAAGAAAGCTACCTCATCCTAAAGCAACTTCAAAGAACCAAATTCCTTCCTTCAAAGAACAAATAGAAGTCCAGTGAATATTTTTAATATTCATTAAAAATCACAAAAAAACCCTAATCTTAAAAATACCCAAACCAATAAGGCTATATGTTAATTACCTTTCTAGATAGCTGTACCTCTTCAGCAGGCTAAAGCATCAGAAAAACAAACCCCCTCTGTTTTTCCTAAAATAAGAAATGCAGTATCTGGGCCCACATTTTTTCAGTTACCTTGTTAAGAGATTAGTTGACTAATTTAATTCAACTGCTGACTATCTGATTCTGCTTGTCATTACACTAGTTTCCTTCTGGAGTGTGAATTATAGCAGAGTGAGAAGATTTAAACTAGAGAAACTTTTTCCCTTTTTTCCCCACTCCAGAAATGGGGAGGTTTGCAATAGTTTATTTCTCAAAGTTCTTCTGTAGGAAACAAACAAGTTTTTGCTTGAGGATGCTTATGAATTCTAATCATGTCTTGTATAAACATCTTAAATTTTGTTTATACTTTGACATGACATTTATTAAAGGTTTAAAAAAGTAGTATACATCAACAATAGATTGTGGTTGCGTACAGTGCCTGTATGAACAGCATATCAGCATTCAAATCAGAATAATGTACATAAATCACATATTTTTGTACTACCTATTTCAGCATTAATAAATATGTATTAGTGCTAAAAAAAAATAACTAAATCCTGTCAGGCATATCAAGTTGTTTAATATATCAAGTTTAAAAACTAGGCATGAATCTATAACATTTGAAGCTGACAGGAGAGGAATAAACCAATAGAGAATACATTCTCTAAGAGTTGCCATCGCTAGCATATTTTTTTAAATCATCAAAGCATGGATATGTGTACAATGAGCTGTATACAGTGTTACTGAGTCTTCACAGCCTGGCCTTTTGTAGGATCAAAGTAGTTGTAAGGCACTGCCATACGAGAACAGAAGCTTCCCATATCCATTTTTTCAATGCATTTTCACAAAGAATTTTCATTTTCCTAGAAGCTTACAGGTTTGCAGAAACATGTACAGCATGGTCTGAGGGAGATGCAAGGCCTGGCTGACCCTGAAGAGAAGGCAAGCCATGCCCTGTCTGGTGGGAGGCAGTCCCACAGCGCCCAGGCAGGGTGGGCGTAGGCACCTGCTAGGAACAGGGTCCATCAACAGCACCAGACATGGCAAGGGGTGAACCAGACCCAGTGAGGGAATCCATCAAGGGGTAAGGTGGGCACTGAATACAGGTTCAGGCAGGAGCAGCAAGGTACACATTTGGAGACTCGCACAACTACAACGTAGTTTAACCCATTCCCAAGCTTAAATGGAAGCAGAACCACCTTACATGTAAAGTAGTTCTGAATCAAGGAGGTGCTGTTTTTTTCTAGATCTCGGTAAGAAAGGCACCAACACTTAAAGCTGGTTGACAGTTTTATTAAGTAAAAGGTGAAAAAAATGGAAAAAGTGATAGCAATCTTAACCCTTCCTACTGCTGAGACCCTGCATGAGGCTGTGCCAGGGCCATTAATGCCCATTAGTGCCTTTAGGACTCTGACATGAGTCTAGAAGATCAAACTGTTCAGGGCATTCCTTGAAAGTCCTGAAATTTCACTCCTTGCCTACGCAGAATTCCCTGTCACTTGAAATACACCACCTAAATTAAGGTCAGTTAATGAATCTTTAAGGAATAGGAATACTAAGGTTTGATGGCTGTTACACAGCTGAACTGCCCTTACTGCAATTTGGAATGTGCATTGAAAGAAATAGACTCCATCTTTCTTGCATGCTGACACCCTTACACCCTTTTGAGCCTGCTGTCAACCTTACCAGTCTATAGCAGCATCTGTGTCTCTACTCATGCTCTATTGTTTTCAGTAGGCCAGAAAAGCAACTATTAACTAAAGCAGCAAAGGAGTCTGTCTCCCAGTTCTGCACTTTAGGCACGTTTGTCCTCACGTGAGTGCAAGTAGAGAAGGTGAAGATGAGAGAGCCTTGTCTGCTTTGCTCTACCACTTGGAAACTTAATATAGAGTTGCATCGACACTAAAACTGGCATCTAACTGAATATAATAGCTACATCATGCTAAGAAATCTAGGCCTAGAATTTTATATGTAGACTAAGTCATCATCAGCTGCTAGTTACTACAACGCACTTCAGAATCTGAAGAAATTATTGATAAGTTGTTTTAGCGTAAAAGCCATTGAATCCAGTAGATTTCATGAGCTCTGAAGGACATAAATGAAGCAATGAGATAAGCAAGGTACCTAAAATAAAATCTAACAAGGTGGTTCAAAACTTATGAGCAGAGATCTTTTTTAATTACTATTTTATTTTATTTTATTTTGGTCCAAATGAATAATGCATATATCCAGAATATGGAAAAGTTATTTTTAGCAAAGTACTAGGATCATTCTATAGAGCCCTGAACAGACCTTAGGCAGAACGTTACATTTTATTTCCATCATTTATTTCTAAGAAATAGAAATTTAAACTGGAAAAAAAAAAAGGTGAGAAAAGCTACTCAGGAGACTGCAAGAATTTGTTTCATTTGGAAAACACATTTCCTGAGGTAAACACAAAGGAAAGAAAATAATACTGTCCAAAACCACACAAACAAACGCAAAAGCAGCCGATCAAACAGAAAACAGTATGTGAATTTAAACTTGTCAGGGTTTGAAATTAGAGAGAAAAAAAATCTAATCATCAAAACAGTGAGATACTGCCTCTCTTGGGGCAGCAGCAGAAAAAAGGTTAAATATTTTTAGAATGTAACTTACGTTAGTCAAACTGTGGATGACTCTACACCATGCATTTACTCAAAATAGCTATGGACTAAACCTAATGTTTCAGAAGTCAACTTCCAGACCTATGCTCAGCTTCACAGTATCTGCAGAAATACCACTGCAATGAAGAAACAAAGGATCTCATTAAATAAAGGAATTAGTGCAGGTTATATCCTTTCCCTTCTCTCCACCTCCCCAACATGACTAATTAGGACAAATCACTCTTGCAACAGCATGGTTATTGGCATCGTCAAATTATTTCAAGCTGGCTGGAACATCTTCATAGAGTGCTACACTGAGTCAGATAGAATCATAAGTAATATGAAACACTTCTTTCAGTATATTGCTGCTTGGACCATTTTGACAGCAGACTTCATAGATCAGTCCCTCTCTCTGTCCGAGAAAGTGGCTCCTCAGTCATAGTCAAGCATACTGAAGGCACTCCGTATAACATGTGGAAGCTAGGATAAATATGAAGTGAAAATAGGACAAAATAACCATAACCCCGATTAATCATTGACATTTGAATTTTATGATACTTTTCCAGTTGATAATACAGTGATCATATTTATCAATTAATAGTAAAATTGAAATAATAATTAATAATAATAAAAGGATGATGAATTCCACCAGTAAAATATGTCACTATGAGGACATATTGAATTCAATGGCCAAAGAAAACTGCCAACTATAGAACATTTACTTTGTAACGAAAAATTTCCAGTCTTTTGCTAATACTGTTGCAATCCTTCATCTTCAAGACCTGATCATGAAAATTATTTATGTGAAGTCACTTGCTATTACATATGTAATTTTGAAATATCATGAATCATTGATTTTGATGCTTTAAATCTTTCTCACTGACAACTATGGATTCAGATCAAGAACAGTCACTGCCTTTTTAAAGAAACCAGAATTTTAAAGTCCAGTTGACTTCAGCAAAAAACAAAAGGAAGAAATTAACAAGGATCTGAAAGTGTTTCTGACATAGAACATGGACAAATTCAAAATCCTCTGAGCTATAAGTTATTTCCTGCTTTGTCCAGATGTTACGATTTATAAGATTAAGGGCCAGGCTTCCAAGGGTTGAGGCATATCCAAGTTGAAACTGAGTCTTAGGCCCAAGTTAGACTTGTTATTTTTTCAGGCTCTTTTCTCTAAACTCATTCTGCAACAAGCCCAAGGAGAGGCATTCACCATCCCTCAAGGAAGCTCTCACTAGTGTTACCAGCTTCCTCTGTGAAAACATGTCAGCACTTTTAATAAAGATATAGTTCACTATTAACCTCAGCAGGATTTTTTCACATGGATACATTTTCAAAAACCCTATAGTGTTAAGTCATTTGCTGTAAAAGGAATGTACATTAGAGTGTGTTATAGCAATATGTTCTGCTGATAAGCTAACACTTTACATACTATAGCCATTTTTACAAATTGTTATAACTTACATTTTGCCCAAATGGAAATGACTAATAGGTCAGTTATTGTAGTGACCAATTAGGGATGATCTCAATTTGAGCTGCTGCTTAGTTTTAGGGATAATGTTCAATTGTAATGTTAATGTTCAAAATTTTGAATGAGCCTTCAAGAGCAGGATTCTTGAGCAGGATGGTGAAACACGAAGGTCAGAGAGATGGACAATTACACCTCAGTGCAAATGATCCGCTTGTCCAAGTCCTTATAAACAAGTCAAAATATGTTGTCAGGCACTCATTCAGTGTAAGCAGTAATACTTATATAAATAATTTTAAATAATTAATTAATACAAAAGAAAACATGTTTTCCAGAAAATTGATTAGCTGAAATAGGCCAATAGATTTCAAAATGTGTTTAAGAGGAATTACTTGGGAGAAAAGTGGACAAGAACTCTGAAAATGAGTTTCAAGTAGTGGTGTTTATAAAGTAACATCCAGCTATCAAACTGACATACCCCAGGTGTTCTTTTTTAAATCAATTCCCAGATAATTTTAAAAGATTCCCTGCATGCTATTTAAGTCATACAGGAAATCAGAGCCATTGACAGCTTATAGCACTCATAAATCTACTTCTTTCTTCCCTTTCTCTGTCCCTATGCTAGATATAGCAGGTACAGTCAGTAGAAATACTGGAGCTGAGCACAGACTATAGCAAGAGAGAGAGAAGAGCCAGTGGGAGATTTTTCCACGTTGGTCTACGTGTTTACGATTCACTCTGTCCCTAAATTCATACCTCTATGGTCAAATCTATATGGCCTCCAAGATGAATGAGAAAAAAGGCATAAAGTATGGCAGGATGAGAAAATCTGGGCTCCCAGGTTTGATTCCTGCCTTTTCACGTGCACCTGCTGTCACTATGACTTTGTTGCATCTGTTTGTGGGCACAGAGAAGCACTTAATTGAAGGTTGGTTTTCCTTATTATTTTAATTTAAAATATTCCAACAGAACTAAAGGTAGCCCAACACCACCAGATTTTGAAAATGTTATATCTAAATTCCTTCCTCTTAACCCCTGTAAGCACAAACGTTAATACAGCCTGAAGTACAAAACACCAAGGTGTCCTCATAATAATTCCTCTTATTACAAGGCACACGCTTTCAGCTGTATTGTGAAAATGGTCTCAATCCACTACGTTTTACACATGCAAGCAATCACAGTTCTGCGATCAAAATCCATGGAATTTAGTTTATACAGGTATAATTTTCTTGTTAAAATTTTTGTATGCAAAACAATCCCACAGGCAAAGGAAAAAGAAAAACATAAAATAATGGAAAATCTTAGTTTTACACTGGAAAAAAGGCAGGCTACTCTGGATGTTTAAGCATTGTTCTGCTATGATTACAAGGAGTAATTAAATAAAAAAAAGAAGAGCGCTCACTAACTAGCAAGAACTGTCTCCCTTGAGGCATAAGCCAGCAAAACATTCACAGGGCTGCTGACTCCAGTAGAACAGCTCACTTGCTTTGAGCTAAACAGTGTTTAATGGATTGAAGCCTTCATTAATAAATAGAGTTAATAACAAACTATGAAATTAGTTTGAAAATCTTTCCATGTTTGTTTGGACTCTCTGCATAACAGTTCACAGGTATTTCTGCTCATTTTTTTGACTACTCTTTGTTCTGCTCTTTTTGGTAAACACAGAGAAAATACTGACTTCCCATTGACTCTAATTATCTAACAGAAATTCTGTTTATAAACACATAAAGAAAAGATCAGATTTTGCTTCAAGGCAGTCAAGACACAATAATGAATATAAACATATCAGCTACACCTCAGCACGTCTTTGCAGAGATGACTACTTATGGAGTACAAATTTACACTGTGTTCATATCCAGCTGTCTTTACAGCTCAGCTGTCTTTACATAAGGTGAATACATATGCATATATTGTGTAAACATAAGACCAATACTTAATAATAATGTGATACTTAGATATTAGAGAATGTGAGGATGATACTTTTATGTATATACATGTTATTTACAAGACCATGGAGATTTTCATTGAAGTTTCCAATGTTCTCCCTGTATCGATATATTTTCCAAATTCTGCTGTATATACACTCATGTATACGTGATATGTTATTACTCAGAAATATTCCACTCTTGTTAAGACTGGATGAGCTCTAGTGCCAAGAGTCAAATATAGACCATCTAGCTGCATTTTAATTTCTGCTATTACTATAACCCACTCCCTCAGAGATTAGCTTCTCATACAGTTTAACACAGATCTAAAAAGCATGATGCATAGAATAACATCAGTTGCCACTGGAACAGGGGAACTCCACCTGAATTTAAAGAATTAAGGCTTAAGACAGATGGTACTTGGGAAGAAAAATTATCTGAAGAAAAATACATGCAATCTGTTGGTCACATCTCAGTTTGCTAAAAGGCTGATAATTTAATTAACCATGAAGTAGAAACAATTTCTTTGTCTGCATCCAGAAATTAAATGCAACAACCAACAGTTAAGCAAACGAGACTGAAAATTCTATTTTAGTTACCCCAGGACTTGCTTTTGATGAATATATTTTTAAGAATATTATGTTACAGCCTTGTGGTGAGAATTTCTATTTCTTATGATGAAAACTGGTAAACGCTCTTACACAGAATCCCCACTTTATTTTCAGAGACTAAATACAGTGCTAAGCTTTTTGTTACTTATTGAGATAAAATGAACAACTACATTTTTCTTTTTAGTGACTTTAATCCCACATTTTAAAGTTGGCCTTTCTATTTTAGGATTGTTTATCAAAAAAACATCTATTCTATTTGTAGTTCTGTGTTTAGTAATAGGTCAAAGCCTCTGGGGTTTCACACTTGAATGAATTACATCCTGGGGAATCCTGTGTACTGAGAATTAATTAACATAATCAAACATGTCTCAGCAAAACCAGGATCTAAAACTACAGTGATGTCATATCCCATCACAATACTCTCTTAAAATGCTGGAATGTTCAAACTGGAAATACAAGTGTGGTAAAGATGTGAGATCTTTATCCCTTACCATTATGATATATGTGGGTTTCAACTGTCAGCTTTGAAGCCAATTTAATGGCTGTAAGGTCAATTTATTGCTTTTCTAATTAAACTAAATAGCTTTAATTTTGTAGCTGAATGTATCATGACAAAATAACATAGGTTTATGGATTCACATGTTTTAATACTGGAGCCATTGTTGATTTGAACTTCTGAATCTCAAGGCTCATCGAATTTTACCCAGTGGCTTCTGGATCAAACCCAGAACATACAGTTGACCCAGATTTAAAGACTTTAAATGGTGATCAGTTCTTCTCCCTCTTTAGTTGTTGCAATCCTTTATTTGCTTTGAAAGTAGGATATTTTTTCTATTCCGAATCCATCTTTTATCAGATTCCAGTCCTGTTAATTTGCTACTTCTACTTATTCAAATAATTACTTTTGGTTCACAATCTTTTTTTCTACCACGAAGCTGTCTAAAGGCACTTTTAAACCCTTCTGGATCTTACAAGATAAGCCTCTTTAATATCATGTTAGAAAAATATTGCAACTGTAATGTTCCTTCAGCTCTTTCCAGAAACCTTTCAAATTTGTCAGCAGCCTTGTTACAGAATGATTATTTAAACATAATGAACCATAGCATGTTCCAGGATTGGACACACTAAAATGATAATAACAACTTCTCATGACTACCACTATGACTAGTTTCTCTTAATATTCAACAAGGACTCTATCACACAAAAAAGTACATTCAGCAGTCCTTCAATCCATGTCTGTACATGGGCTTCTCTGAATGTATACTGTTGGGTAGCTGATCTTGCAATCAGTTGTATAAATTGAGTGTTATTGAAGTGAGTTACTCTGTAAAATTGATCTATGCTTGTCTCTTGCTGAGTGCAAATACACAAACTTTTTCTAGCATCTCCATTTTTGGGACAAAAAAAAAGTAATCTACTATTATGACCCACATCAGGATCATCTCCTTCCAGTCATCTTAAACCTTTTTTGACTTCCACATCACTCCTGGTGAACATTTCTCAAACTTCTAAATACAAAGGGTTTACTTTCAAATATACCTAAATACTGGTTGGACCTTAGAAAGGGTAACTATACTGCCTGATGGTTATCTGGAGAATTAAAGAGTGATATTAACAGATTTCATGGAAAACTTTCTGTTTCAACACACTAGTGTTTTCCATTTGTCAAGAATATACTTCACTTCGCCACTATTACTACTGAATGTAAATTATGCAGCTCAGCTTTGCATGCATATGGTATACAAATACCAGCTATCATGTTTCATATTTTTAGTGTCATTATCCAGGTATATGAGGCATATATAAATGAACAAGACTAATATTTGAAACAGATTTGTACAACAGTGATGCTCCATGGGCTTCATTTTTAAAATAGATGTTCAAACAAGTTTCACCTTTCAATTTATTGTATCTACCAGAATTATCAAGAGATAACTTGTGTTCAGCTTTGTATAATAGCAGGTAAGTCTACAAGAAGTGATATGGAATAAAAAGATGATAATTAAAACAATAGTATGTTAAAATACTTGAAACAGGGAATATTTTATCAAAGCTTGTGTTTAAAAACTATGTTTGTTTGCTTCTAATCTCATTGAAGTCAACACTATATGCTTGAGTGCTTTGTTGAACTGGGACTTTTTATAAATCAAGGTGAACTGTTTGAATCCACTTAGAAGAGAACATTAATATTCAATGCTACCCATATGAAAATTTCCAAAAGCTTGAAAACAACATTTGCATTTAGCCGAACAAAATGATGCAACAGCAAAGTTGCTACTTGAAACACAAGCATTTGTTCTTCCCACAGGGATTTAGAGAAGTTTTAATTCTGCATATCTAAAATATAGCCCATATTC
The DNA here is from genome assembly GCF_017976375.1 of Cuculus canorus. Classification (NCBI taxonomy): domain Eukaryota; kingdom Metazoa; phylum Chordata; class Aves; order Cuculiformes; family Cuculidae; genus Cuculus; species Cuculus canorus. The sequence goes on from NC_071404.1 coordinate 38,885,473, forward strand.
ATAATTAATAGAGCTCTTCCTATTGGAGAACTGGAGAGTTCATGGTGGTAGTTTTAACTAATAGCATCATAAGAAAAATGCACTTGTCCCAGGGCAAATCAATGAAATGTTAGACCAACTCACTGTTCAAGTATGTAACACACAAATATAAACAGCACCTGGAGAAGCAGACTCACTAAATACTTACTTTAAGGCAAAGATAACAAACAACTCTTCTGAATATACAAAAGAAGCTCTCTATACTGATTCTGTAGAGCATCTGCGTGGAGAGACTGTCCTTGAGCACACAGAGGGATTCTTTAGGTTTTTTGCTATTAAGTTTTCAGTTGAGGGTTTAAACAGGTTCTTTTCATGATCTTTGTTGCCACCCAAGGCTCTGGGAAGGCCAAGAACAAAGGGATAAACCTTTTGCAAAGTGGACATAGAAACTGCCAAATACAAAGAGCCTCTACATTTATGTAACCACTACTAGTAAAAAACAGGTTCAGGGGAAAAAGGAAATAAGTAAGTGATGTTCTAGTACATTTGTCAGCCATACACTTGGTAAGTTATCAACAACAAAATCCCAATGGGATCTAAAATGTGTGATAGGTGTTATTATTTAGTGATACCCGCTGGGACAACCTTGAAGAACTAAAAAAGGAAATAAGGATATGGTGAAAATGGAAAGCACAAATTAAGAACTGAGTTGAGAGCTACATGTGGGATATTTTTGAAACAAAAAAAGAAAATGTACCCAGAGGTAGAACACGTGATTCATCTAAAGATTTCTAAAGAAATACCCTATTTCTTACAGACACCCTGTTCTTGGATATAAGAAATGTATAAAATCCCGGTTTCTTATTTCTTTCTTATATCTCCTCTACTAAATGATCTTTTAATGGCTTTTTCTCTTCTGTGTAAAGACTTGTTCTATATTTCACTCTGTCTTTCTGCCTTCCTTTTCTGAGTTTATTATACTTCCACCAATTTTCAGTTTCTTTTACTCTGCTTTGTGTGCCTAATCTTGCTGTATCTTTGCCTTTTTCCACACCCACTTCCTTCTTCACCACTTGAGTTTTCTATAGCTTTTTAATAGTATAAATAAGACTCTGGTCTGAGACAATCGTGTGGCCTGTGCAACTAGAGAAGCCACACAAGTAGCAGGACTGCTGTTTAACACAAGTAGGTGGCTACAGAAAAAAAAGCAAGCCAGAAGATGATACTGAGGCAAACACTCAGAGGGGGATATGCTGAGCCGTTCCTGAACTGCTCCCAGATTTCTCCTTCCATTGGCTCTCCCAGATGTGATGGAGGTGCTCAAGGGCACTGCCTTTTAGCCTTACGCAGAGTATTCCTGCGGTACTATCTTCGATATGTTTTGCTCTTCCTTCTGTCCCTCTCCAAGTAGCCCTTCCTCACGTATCTTTCATTTTACTTCATGCACAAACTGTACAGACTCCCACAAGAATTTCTCCAACAATATTTCTCAATACCAGCTCATACACTTTTCTAATGCAAGCAGCCGCTGGCTTGCTTGAAATGTTGTTTAGCTTCTCTGACAATAACTGTAGTCATCTCACTTTCCTACTGTCATCCATACTTGTAACCTCATTCTCCGTTCCTCCCTTTTCTCATTAATACCTTTACTATTTTCCTTTTACAATGTTCTTTCCCTTATTCCTTACCTTAATCCCTTCCACTCTCCTCCTCAAAGCTTGGATTTCCTTATTAGCCTGTCTTATGGCACCAGATCATCTCTCTTTTCTGTGAAGTGGAATAGAACACGATATGTTTTCCCTGTATCCATCAGCACTGTACTTTCAAAGAAGAGACTGAAATACAGCGGTGTTTTTTCCCCCTAAAAAAAAAAAACTAAGAAAACGCACACCACAGGCAAAGTGGAATAACTCCCACCCCTCTTTTCCCAGTCCGTTCAGAGACCTCAGGTTCAGTGAATTCACCCCAGGTCTGGAGCGACAGCTGCCCCGTGCAGGCATCACCCCTCTCCCCGCAGCAGGGCAGGCACTCGGGCAGGGGCTATTCTGAGCAGCAGCCCCACCAGCAGCCCCGGCCAAGCCCTCCACGGGCTGCGCCTCCAGGGCGCCCCCTCCCCGCCGCCCTCGGCGATCCCGCCCCGCCGCGCTCCGCTGGGACGGACGGGGCTCGCCCCGCCCTGCCTCGCCGGGGCCGCGGCGACCCCCCTCGCCCAGGATGCGGTCGGCGGCGGGGTGCCGGCTGCTGGCAGGAGCCGGGGGCGGGCGGGCTCGGCCGCCGCGGCTGGGATCAGGCTGCCGCTCGGTTGCCATGCGGAGCGGCGGGGCGAGCGCGGCGGGGCGCGGCGGGAGGGCGCGGGGCGCCGAGGGGCGATAGGCGGGCGCGGAGCCCACGGAGCTCTCCAGGGTGCTGGCGCGCAGCCGCCCGCGGGAGCCGCGCCGCAGAGCCCCTCCGATGCCTCGGACGCGGCAGCTCCGGGACTCCGGGAGCAGCATGGCCCGGATTAGGTACCTCCGCGCGGCTGTCTCGGGGTTTTATCTGTGGGAAGCCGCGGTGCTGCTCAGGTAAGTTGTCTTCTTCGGGGAAGCCGTTTTTCTCGCCGAGTTGCCGCGGTCCCTGCCTTTCTCGCCGCCTTTGGCAGCCAGGCTGTGGGCACGAAAACTAAATGCGCGGGTCTGTGCTTCGCGAATGACTTTGTGGCTTTGCATTGCCTCGAATATGATTTTGCCCTTTGCAGGCTGTGTGTTTCCCTCACCTGTTCGCGATTTGTGTTTCCTATTTGATCTGTGAATTTTGCCACCGATTTTAACAGGAAACACTAATGATCTTGAAAATTCTTTAGCTGCAAGTGTCTGTACGTAAAAGGTACAGAAGATAATCTGAATTGCTGTCGTGTAGACTAATTACTGACTGTTCTTTTGAGTCAAGGAAAATCAGAGATTGCGTTAGGTCAGGCAAGCCTTGTATAGAAACAGAAAAATAATTACAGCTGAGTGAAGAGCTATGGAATTTCCCTCAAGAAAGAAAACATTTGCTGTACTTCTTGCAGTCCAGGATTTGTATTATGGAAGATAGAAATATATACATAAATTATGACTTGAGTAGAAGACTGAGATTCATTCAGGTTTTTCACACTTTCTGCCCAGCACACTTTTTCTAGCTAAAGTAACATTATTGTGTCAATGCAAGCAATCTTTTAAGACATAGCTCTAAAAGTGTGGTGAGAGCAGGCTAAAATTAATGAGTCTTCCATTTAAATGTGAGGGAAAACTTAAAAAGTAGTAACAGACATGTAAAGAAGCAGAGTTCAATGTCGTCATGCATTCACTGCTGATGCAGAATTAACCACATTTGTTATCAACAAACATTCTAGCTCTCTAGCACAATATAAAGACTATGGGATGTGACATGAGAATGTCAGACTATTTTTAGAACCACATTGTTACCTGACAAAGATAAAAAAGAAAACTTAAATTTGAAAAGTGGTTCTCCAGAGAGAGTTTGTGGATTATACATGTAAGAGTTTTATAACTGCAAAGTTAAAACAGCAGCATGTAGTGCCCTACAATGATGACAGATCACAGATGCTCACAGTTTTATAGCATATCGTTCCTTTTTGAAGTTAGTTTAATGACCTCTTTTGTATCAGTACAGATATTGATGTAATGTAAATAGTTTATAATGTGATTTTATTGTAGTTGTGCCAAACAAATGAGACTTTAAGAAACTGGATCAAATGATATGGGGTTGATACTGGGAGGAAAGAGTAAATGCAAATACATTACAGCTTAAATTTTCCAGTTGCATTGACTATTTAATGTTCAGAGTAGGCGACCAAACCCCTGTGTAGCACTGGCAATGCAAGCAGTACTGTGCTAGTATTACTCTCTTTCAATGTACTTACAGAACTTATTTTTCATCTTTATTTAAATGTCATCCTACTGTTGAATGATTCATTGTTTATTTTAATGGTATAAAACCATGTATTATATTCCGGAGGGATATGTGTGTGTGTGTGAGAGAGAGAGAAAAAGTCTTGGAAAGCATACATGTATTTTGTATCACATATTTCTGGACTAACATTTCATTGTTTCAAAGTGTATTCCAGCATCTTATTTGGTATGAATTCAAGTTATTCTGTGCAATGTCCAAATAATTGTTGTACTGCAATAGCCTGTGTTCTGAAAGTGTCATTTTATCACAGTGAACACGATTACTGTGCACTAGGTTTATGTAGTCTGAGAAAGACTTCAGAAAGCTGCTCAGACTCTTTCTGTATCTTTGATGTATATCTTAATATAGAGACTGACAGTGACTTTAGGTCTAGCAATAATACCTGAGAAACCCGAGTCAGTTTGAGACACACAGGAGTCTTCTCCATGCTTTAAAATGGAGAAAACGCTTTTAAAAACAAAAAGGAAAAAAAAAAAAAAAGAAAGAAAAAATAAATCAGAATCTGTAAAATTCCCAAACTTCTTGTTCCTGGAGCCATTAATTCTAATTATTTTCCAACTTAAGCTTTGTGAAGTGATTTACATTAGAGCAAAAGGAATAGGGAATAAGTGTTCCACTCTCCATAAGACACACAGACTCCAGCCTTAGTATGTATATAACATCCTCAGTAAGAAGATAGATGTGCTGTGAATTTCCAGAAACAAACAAACCTTAAGTGTTTAACTTGCTCAAACATTGTGGAAAAGTCATATATCTTTTCTTACAACATGCAACATTAAAAATTTTCTGCTCTTCATTTACAATCACTTAAGTCTGTTGGAGAAGATTGAAGGAACCTCATGGGAAGAACTTCCAATTCTTGTCCAACAGCCCTGAAGCTGTTTAAAGCAATTGCTTAAAATATATGACGGGGAAGACAGGCATTTAATTTTCTTTTCAGTACAGGTCAAATGAAAGCAAGGATTTTTCAGTATTAAGTTATAGACTTGCTACTTTAAGCAAAGTCTCTGGACTGATTTCCTTCACAAGAGGAAACTCTTTGGGTTTTTTTCCCAAATAATTCATTTCTCATCCTATATCTAAAGGCTCTTGAAATGACTGAAACAAGATGCTTATTATGCTTTATAGGATCTAGTTATTAATTTTATTTCTGAAAGACAGTGTAGGAAGAATAAAACTTTGTTAATAGGCTTTCCTAATATTGTGCATGTTTGTACTACTATAGATTAGGAATATACTTACTGGTAATATATTTATAGATTTTAGATAGGAAAACCAAGAGTTTAAGTACATAGCACTCTAATGTGATTTCAGTGATATATTTGAGAACTGGGAGAAAAGCTACAGTCAAACCCAAAACAAAAAAAATATTATTTATTAATGACTGCCAGGCCAAGCCCCAGTATGATATTAAGAACTGGACTGAGATGTAAAAATGAAAGTAGAAACTAAGTAAAATAATTTAGTGGAGCCTAAAAGTAACTATTCACTACCAAAGAAGGAAAATAAACACTTCTAAGATCCGGTTTGAAGTTATAATAGTCTCTGAGTGTTCCTGTTTTCATTAAAGTAATATAGTTAACAAAACATCCTGTGGATTTACTGGCATTCCAAAATGTCACTCTAAAAGCAAGGTCATATTTGTAGACTTGCTACAAAGATCATATTTTTGAATCAAACAGTTCTATGACAGGTCTCAAACTTGCATGGGCGCCAGCACAGCTCTGCTAGAACTACACTGTCGTGGACTTGCCAGAAACTCTGTAGTATGGGTATTTTATGTGTAGATCTGCGTATGAGGAAAGCACAGGATCAAAAGGTATGTGGCACCATAGAAATGCAAAGCAGATTCTCCCGATATGATATTTCTTTGGGTAGCCACATTAGCATAGAACAAGAATCATGTTACAATTCGGTTATTGCATCTTTCCTTGTACTATGCTCTGCCCTTTGGCCTTACATTGAGGGAAACACTATCACAAATACAGCTAGCTCCACTTAGACACCGGATTATTGTGGAAGAAACCTCCATGCAACCTAACTTTGGGGCATGTCTGAGCTCACAGTTAAGTGATTTTGCAACTATCCTTGCACTGCATTGCAAATTGATTTCAGATTAATAGCTTTAAGAAGCAGAAGTCACTATCGTTTAAGACAGCATTAGTTCCTCCAAACAATGAAGGAGAAATAGGCAACAGCTAAAAATATCATATCTGACATATCATCAAAAACATCTTTGAAAAGAAAGATTTTCAGATGTTCTGATGAGACTTGAGTAGCTTGTTAATATGTTAAGAATTATACCTGCAGTACTACTCAAGACATAAATGTCTGCTAAAATCAGGTTATGAATAAAATCGTGTGTGAAAGTAAATGTCATGTCAAGATGAGAGCACCAAGGCAGAGTACCTTTCCTCAGCAGCCTAGACTCAACTTGGAAAGATAGTTTCTGTCAGATAAATCAGTCAACGGATTCCAGGTTCTAATGAAAATGATTTTATACGTCTCAGGGAGCAGCAAGATCTGGGATTTCACACTCACAGCAAACAGGCAGGAGCCATGCACAGTTGGTAGTGTTGAGGCAGGTCCAATGTTAAGCCAAAAAGTCAGGTCAGCAGATCAAGTTAAGGGTCAGAATTAGGAAAATACAAGGCTGGATAGAGGTGGACTAGCACAGTAGCCTACACAGAGACCAAGAGCATCTCCCTGTGTTCTTGAGGAAAAAAACAAACAAACTAAAAAACCAACCAACCAAAGAAAAGCCAAAATAAAAGAAAAAAAAGAAAAGGAAAACAAGAAAAAAGAAAAAGAAACAAACAGCTCTGAAGAGCCTGAGAGAAGAGGGGTGAACCCCTGCTGAGGCTTCTGCAGCTTTTTATCAAACAGCTCTGCTTCAAAGCTGGGCTGCTGCATTAGCAGAGCTGGCACTGAGCCTGGGTAGCCAAACCCCTGAGATAAAGGAAATGTGCTCAGGGTCATCATAAAATGTCAAACGGAGAGCTTGGGGCTCCCTTGCAGGACGTACCCATAGGCAGGCATTGTACCTTCCAAAACTCAGACAAAAAGGAAGGGGGAGGGATGTGGTAACCAAGAATATGTAATTCAAATTTTCTCATATTTCAACTATACAAGTGAAACACTGAAATCCCTTTGAAACAAATATGAGTCTTTTCATGAGTATGAATTTGATCAGAACTTTTACTATCCATTCTTTATTTCTGTTCAAAACATTTTTGCAACTACCATGTTTATAATTTTGATAATTATGTGTAGATTTTTGAGTTTATAATATTTTAAACTTTAAGAGTAGCAAGTAACAAAGACATTTCAATTAAAAACATGAGTCTTTCGATTCTTACTGTACTTGCAACATTTTTTTACTTTTCAGCCTCTCTTAATTCATTCCTAGACAATCGATGCAAAAAAATTTAAAGCAAATAACATTGGGAGAAAAGCGTTTTGTTTCTGTATGATGAAAAATGTAATAGCTTCTCTATCAGACTAGTCTCATCTAGATATCCTAGAAATCTTGACAATTAGAGAAAATGAAATTTTTTATAAGATTAGAGCTTCTTGTTTTAACAGATTTAGAATACAAGCTTCAAATGACCTTACTGAGAGTTATGTAATAATACCTATAGGGAATGATTCCCGCAAATCAGCTTTTCTCAAGTAATGAACAATAACAAGCCCTTCTGTTTGGTGTCGCCTCTTCTCCTTTTTATTGCTTTTCCTACTGATCTTCATGATGTTTATTGGAAGAATCAGTAAAAGAGATAGGAACTAAATAAGAGGATTTTTTTCTTTCACTAACATGTAGGCATTGTGATCAGATTGATTAAAAGGCACCATTTTGAGGATGACTGTCAACTACCAGCAGAAAAAGGAACATCTCAGAGAGCAAGAACACAACTAGAAACTATGTGTAACAAGAATGCAGGTCCAAAGGGAGAGAATGAGAAAAGCATCAGGAAGCAGAACATTCTGCACAGTAAAGTCAGGAGATAAGAAGACGAGCACCTTTGAGGCTGTACTTCTTCTCTAGCATGGGCTATAATCCATTACTTTTTGTGGCTTCTGAAGCAATATGATCCTTCCTGACTAGATGCTGTGAAAATATAAATGCTAAGTAGTATGAGTAAAAAGAAAGAATAAAGGAAAAATGTACATAAATAGACATAAAGTGGTACTAAAAGTAGAAAAGAATGCATTTTGTTGTTACTCTTCCAGTCAGCTGTTTAATAAATTGTTCCAGCATTATTCAACAAGAAATACGGTAATAATACTTGCTGTACACTGCAGTGGACTTTATACATAATGAACACTTCTTATATAATTTTCCTATACCACATATCACCTTGTTATTCCCCTACCACAGATGTACAAAATGAGCGGGAACATTCAGGGCTATTTCCAGGCAGGAACTTTCCTAAGGAAGACCTATCCTCTTTAATATTGTTATTACCAAAGTTTCTATTTGTTGACGTGAAATATTAGTGAAATGCAGTTTCCAAGGGAAAAAGTCTGAGACTACAGAAAATGCAGCAAAGTTCAAGAAGACTCTGGCCTGACTTAATTATGTGGTCACTGATGGGGCTGTTGTAATAGGGAGCTGCTGTTTAAGATGAATCAATGGTCATACGAAAAAGCAAGCCAGCAAATTATCCTGAGACTATTTCAATGAAACAATAAGTGAGCAGAAAGCAAACACAGGAGCACTAAATTATCTCAAACTGTGAGGCTGAGCTAATTGCCATTAACCTGTATGTGATTCTTAAAGCTAAAACGAATTTAGGAAGCAAAATCTATACAACTATGACATTTTAAAAAACAAACTATTTTTTTCCCTTTCCTTTTCCTGACTAAAATTCAAGCTGCAGCTATAGTTACGTCACAGAATCACAGAATCGTTTAGGTTGGGGAAGACCTATAAGATCATCAAGTCCAACTGTAAAAAGTAACCTTCTTCAGAAAGTTGGGGGATTATATTATTATTACTTTATATCTTAGTGTGTAACTCAGAGCTTGGGGACTTCTCTGTGGAAAGTTTGTTTATAAAATTCTGGGATACACCAGGACTCAATTACTGAAAAGTTCCTGAGTTTTTGTCTTACTAAAGCTTTTAATTCTATAAAGTTTCCAAAACTGCGCTGTCATCTCTTAGATTCAGTAATGCACAGGAGCGTCAATGCTCTGGGCATATGTAGGCTGAGACATGTTAATCTGCAGGGACCAACTGAACTTCCAGTTTTGTGAGCAACATACCTGCTGGCGAAGGGTGCCATATTAAATAAAGGAAATAAATGTCACAAAGTGGTAGCTTGCTGGCAATAGTAGGCGAAAACTTTTTATTTTTGAAGGGAAAACCAATAATTTTGAAACCAATACTGACAAGAGCACTGATTTCACACAGTTAAATTATGACTAATGACAGTATTCTAAAGTGAATGATAATTCTGTGCCTAAGCCTCTATGTAACACCTCCACAAAAGGATGCACATCTAAGCAATGTTTTCCCTGCTGCTATTGGGTCAGATCCGTTACCTCTGACTCAGCAGTATTAAAACTGAAATCAGAATGGGGAGATTTCAGCATCACATCCGGACCACACCCCATAAAAGATTTTTTTTCTTTAAATCTATAGTGGGGTTTTTTAATTGCTTTAACTATCAGAAAGAATGCCTTATGTAAATCTTATTTTTCTTTTTCCAAGAAAAAAGGGAGCAAATTTATCAGAATTTGCTTTAACTTTTAATTTCCAATAGTTAAAGTAAAATAAACTGTCTTCTCTTTTCCTTCAGTGCTTGCACCGTAAAGATTGGATACGCAATTGTTTTGAACAAGATGTTGCATCTTTTTTACTACACAAACTGAATATGAAATGCACCCACTTGTGTCAGTAATCCATGATTACAAAAAGTACAATACAGTAGAGAACTGGAATTAAAAAAGCTATTTGCAAGCAGTTTCTCCATATATGCATTAAAAGTTTTCCTCCAAAACTTATTGCAAAATTCTAAGACTCTGCAAATGAACTCTAATAACATGTCTACCTCTTTACCAGTTTTTGTTGTTCTTGTACACAAATCTTTGGATGTAAGAGTACTCAAATTTTCATCTGTAATCAAAATGTGAGCACAAATGCTCTTGTTCAGATTCTCTAAGTAATGCTTAACAGAATGGCCTTTTCTTTTTTTTCACCAGTGATGATGCCTTCAGGAAATGAAGTGCCTTGCACGTAATATAGACCGTAACACATCCAGTCATGGTCTGTCCTTCACCCAGCGTGTTTCCCTTGGTTTTTATGAAGCTTGTAAGAATCACATGATAATTAAGGGGGTGTTGGATATTTTGCACAAGTAAGACATGTAGAGCAAAGCGTGCATCTGAGGGCAAATTAACATCACTTTGCGTATGAAAGAGAATGTGTGTATGTGTAGTGGACCAGGATAATTTTGGTGGAAACATGAAATGCAAACAGCACTGGTTTTTAACCTTCACATAATTTTCTCTGACTTATTAAATAAGGAATATGCTTCAGTGCACGCACTAGGAAAACTGGGGTTTGTCATTATTTGGTGTGGTGTGAATCTTGTCACTGTCATCATCACTCTGAAGCTCAACCTTGTTGTTTCTTAAAGAAAATCTTATATTGAATTATTGTAGTGTTGATTCGAAGTAGAAATAATAAAAAGGAAAAAATTACTTAATCCATTTATCTCATGTAAATTAACACAGTGTATTGAATGTTATAGCTCCTGTCTCACAGAAAATTCCAAAGTTCTGAAAAGATCTTATTGTTTTTTCAATGCATAAAAGGGATTTTAATTTGCAGAAAGTAGGAAAGAATCTCTTCAGTTCTTTGGGGAAAATGCTCAGAGAATTTTTTGACCATTAGAACCTAGGACCCCACCTTCAGTTCTGATTGACATTAGAAAACTGATTGTGTCTGGCAGAATAGAAAGGACACTGGACAATATTCCACTCAAACCTGCCAGCACTTCATGATAACAACATTGAAACAGATATGTTTCTGTAAAACCCAATTTTAAAAAATCAATATTTTTCCGCACAGAAATATTTTCCCTTAACTTACAATTCTTAATCAGTAGTGATAGCACATTATGTAAATTATAATCAGCTTATGAAACAAAATAAACAATTTCATGAGAAGTGTTTTGGGAAAGAACCGAGTTCTGTTTACTGATAAGTTTTGACTTGTCTAGGCTTTAGTTCTGCTGGTTGAAATACTTTATTTTAAGATGAGTGACTCTTCAGGCTATGTTAAGTTTTTCTCTACCTTGTCCATGGGACCTGATGAGATGCTTCCAGAGTCCTGCGGGAATTGGCAGATGCAGTTGCCAAGCCACTCTCCATGATATTTGAAAAGTCATGGCAATCAGGAGAAGTCCCTGGTGACTGGAAGAAGGGTAACTTTGTGCCCATTTTTTAAAAGGGTAGAAAAGACGACCCTGAGAGCTACTGACTTGTTAGTCCTACCTCTGTGCCTGGAAAGATCATGGAGCAGATCTTCCTAGAAGCTATGCTAAACCGCATGGAGGACAGGGAGGTGTTTAATGGCAGCCAGCATGGCTTCACCAGGGGCAAATCCTGTCTGACCAGCTTAGTGGCTTTCTGTGATGAGGTAACTGCAGCAGTGGACATGGGTAAACCGACAGATGTGATCTATCTGGGCTTCTGTAAAACCTTTGACACAGTCCCCTACAACATCCTTCTTTCTAAATCAGAGAGATATGGATTTGATGGGTGGACAGTAAGGTGGATAAGAAACTGGTTGGATGGTCATATTCAAAGAGTAGTGGTCAATGGCTCGAAGTCCAGATGGAGATCTGTGATGAGTGTTGTCCCTCAGGGATCTGTACTGGGACCGGTGCTGTTTAATTTCTTTATCAATGATATTGACAGAGAGATTGAGTGCATCTTCAGCAAGTTTGCGGATGACACCAAGCTGAGTGGTGCAGTTCCCACACCAGAAGGACGGGATGTCATCCAGAGGGACCCAGACAGACTGGAGAAGTGGGCCTCTGAGAACCTCATGAGGTTCAACAAGGCCAATTATAAGGTCCTGCACCTGGATCGGGGCAATCCCCGTTTTCAGTACACGATGGGGGATGATGTGATTGAGAGCAGCCCTGCAGAGAAGGACTTGGGGGTGCTGGTCAATGAGAAGCTCAACATGAGCCGGCAACGTGCGCTCGCAGCCCAGAAGGCCAACCGTAACCTGAGCTGCATCAAAAGAAGCGTGGCCGGCAGGTCAAGGGAAGTGATTCTGCCCCTCTGGAATACTGTGTCCAGTTCTGGAATCCTCAATGTAAGAAGGATATGGAGCTGTTGGAACTGGTCCAGAGGAGGGCTACAACAATGATCAGAGGGCTGGAACACCTTCCGTAACGAGGCCAGGCTGAGAGAGCTGGGCTTGTTCAGCCTGGAGAAGAGAAGGCTCAGAGGAGATCTTATAGCAACCTTCCAGTATCTGAAGAGGGCTACAAGAAAGCTGGAGAGGAGCTATTCGTAAAGACTTGTGGGGATAGGACCAGGGGGAATGGGTATAAACTGGAGAGGGGCAGATTTAGGCTTGATATAAGAAAGAATTTCTTTACCATGAGAGTGGTGAGGCACTGGCACACGCTGCCCAGGGAAGCTGTGGCTGCCCCATCCCTGGAGGTGTTCAAGGCCAGGTTGGATGGGGCCTTGGGCAGCCTGGTCTACTGGGATGTCCCTGCCCATGGCAGGGCAGGTGTAACTAGATGATCTTTAAGGTACCTTCAACCCAAACTATACTATGGTATTATGATACTATGTCCTATCAAACTTATTTTGGAGAAAAAGTCTAATCTTCTAAACAGCTATCTGACATCCTTACTGAAGATACAGGACAACACTCTTGCACTGATACAAGTAGGCCTCCCCTAAGGCAAATGGAATAACATTTAATTGAATTGTGCTTCAGTCTTCACAAATGCAGGGGTTTCATTAAAAATCAAGTTTTTATCGATGAACCTCAAGCATTTCATTCTAATATTAGATTTTCATGAGTAGTTAAAGTAATTTTTGACAAGAAACATAACAAAGAACCCCAGTTTTCAGTTTCAGTCATGGTTTTCAACTCATAAAAGTGGATTTTTAAAGCAAAACAAGGCAAAGGAGGAACAGGAGACTTAAGACATTCTAAATTATCATTAATTATGATTATGATGAATAACTTTTCTGTACAGATGCACACATCACTGGACACTGTACATGTTTATATTGGGTGAGATTACAGCAACCTAGTGTATGCAAGTAAGCTAATGGGGCAATGCCGCATCAATAATAAAAAATCTAGGCTGTGTATTAGAATTAGAAAATGCAGTAATATGGAGCTGTACAATTTAAAAGAAGTAGGGGATGTGTTCAAAATACAGAATCAACCAAACAGCTATAACCTGCAGAACTGTTTTTAGTATTCATAAGTTTCTCCTAGTTGTGAGAAGAATTTGCCTTGGGAAACAGTAGTTTGCAGGTTAGAGCCAAGCAAAAGTCTCATTTTAATTGATTCTCCTTTCAATCTAGTGTTGTCTCATTGACATCATTTGAATAACTATTCATTATGGTGGTGAAAGACATCAGTCAATTCCCACCCATGTTCAATTGGTTAGAGGAATCATTCATTAATGACAAAAATAAATGTAATTGTTCGGCTTCAACATGCCTTTATTGAAGGATGTGTGGTGTTAATGAAAGATAATATTCTGAAAATTATTTTACTTGGTCATTTGGCAATTACCCATTAATCCAATAACTTGTCTATTATTCAGTTAATAAGCAAATGATCCTTTTACTGAGATAGTAATACAAGTTCAGGCTACTACAAATTATTGAGTGAAAGTTTCTATTTTCAGAGGTATATAATTCATTTTAGCCAAGTATTAGCTGTCTAAAAAAACCACAAAACATAACAGTTAATTGAATTTTGGGAAGATCTATCTTTAATTCAAAGTTAAAGTTGTCAAAAACTTAACCCATGCAGTAGGTCTTTGGAAGAATATCTTTGAATATTTAGTCTTTGACTATTTAAAACATTCTCTGCTCCTTGTATGGCTGTATGACTTTCCTCCATTCCCCCCAAAAATAGGTTGAATAAATTAAGGAACAGCAAGAAACTAGGACCTGCTTTTAGAACATTTATATAAATAAGGTATACAACAGGTACAAAAGACTATGAAGGAAGTAGGTGTTTCTGGGAAAAAATGAAAAAAATATTCTAAGTCACAATTCATAAAATGTCAAGAAAATTTGCATACATGTCTGAAATTGGTGACAGTAAGCCTGTCTTAAACAAGAAAACCTGTAGTTTATTGAATCCATTTCTTAACTAAGCTAGAAAGCCATGCCCGTAGGATTACGAAGAATGCTAACAAATTAATTTTTTTCTTTTACCTCAACAGATAACTTTTTTCCCCAAAAGGTGGTGTCATTGTGCTTATATATGTGTACAGAGTCACTAAAAAAAAAAAAAGAGTATATATAAATTTAGCCTTATCTAGAAAATCAAGCCATTTGATCTGTGGGATGGTGATCAAGTTAGAGTAACTTAATCAGAAGACTTAAAACAACATTAATCTCTACTTTTTCCATCTGTTGAAAAAGCTGGAACTCTCCATAGCAATCTAAAGCTTTTTTAAACTATAGAATCTAAAGTAAATAAGCTATAAACATGGTACTGTTTTACTTCCATGACAAACAGAACTGGAGGAAGATTGTAGGGCTAGAGAAGTTCTCAATTATATTAATAAAAGGGAAAAAGATATGATGCTGTAAAGGTATCAGGAACATCATAAAAAAAGAAAATGCTTTTAACCATTGCCTTATCTACAAAGAGCACTAAAGTGGAATGTTACTTCAGTCACTGAAAGAGAAAGGGGAAATTTTTCCCAGATCTGAAAGAAGACATTTTTAATATTTGCTTTGAAATGCAATCCCATATATTTTTCACATCTTTTTCATTTCTAACCATTAAAATAATAAAGAGTGGAGAATTAGTAATCTTAAAATGGAAATTATTGTTTGCTACTCATAAAAATTGTTACTTTGGCTGAAAATGTGTCCTGATGTAGCACCACTTATCTCTGCAACACTGTATTGAAAATTAATCTGGCCAATTGAACTTATTCAAAATAAGAGGGTAAAAGGCCAACTTTTACTAAAACTGCGGGGGAAAAAAGTAGAAAGTCTAACCTGTCACAGAAAATATTTAACATTCTCCTGAGGATTTTTCTTAGGAACTACCGCTTGGTGATACAATACTTCTGCTCCTGTTAGTTGAAGTGACAATCTTTTCTCTAGCAAACATGAGGTAAGAGTGCTGTGTTTCTCTCTGATCTGGTAAAATTATTATTATCTAGAACATTGCAGAATGTGAAAATTTACATTTCCATTACACTAGGAACTGACAACTTTGTGACCTACAACAAAAAAAAGAAATAAATTTAATCTTTAATCAACAGGCAACAAATTATCGTGAATTTTAACATAAATAATAGGGAAGGCATTTGGAATCTCAGACTTTTTTGAGACATCACAAAGTTAATCCTATCTCCTATTTGCTGTCTTTGGGTTTACTACATGCCATGTTCTTCCACTACACTTTCACCACTGAAAACGCACTTTGTTGGTTTGTTGAAGCTTTTATTGATCCCTCTGAATGAAATTAATTTATTTACTAATAGAGCCTAAGTAGAATTATTTTCATGCTGGAATAGAAAGGAGTTGGAAGGAAAACATGTCCTCACATTAATCTTGAAGTGTAGGAGGTAATGTTACCTCATTCATTCATCTAAAATAGGACTTCAGTCGCCCTGGGTTCACAGTGTAAACAATGTAAAGGGATTCAGTCTTCCAAAAGATAATCCAGAGAAGGAGATGAATTTTGAGTCTTGTTTTGCTCCTCAGAAGAAACTCTGTGTGATCTAGAATAAGGCAGCAGTGACAGCAGTTCTGGCTGTCACTTTCAGGACTGGAACTCTGCCACTGTGACCCTTTGACACTGCTCACAACTTTCCAGAATGACCTTGGCTTTTTGTGAATTAATATTGCTGATGAATGGCCCCCAATAGGAGAAGTCAATTTGTCTTCTATTTTCTGTGAAGGATTTAAATTTTCAATAGAGTGAAGAGATTGCCTTAAACTGTTTTTGCAATTCTTAAATATTTTTCCCTTAAACATATTTGTTCTGAGTCCACATTTGCCTCATCTTTGAAATGTCCACATTTGCACAGCTTTGAAAAGTTAAAGTTGTTTATTGAAATAAAAACCAGAGAACTGCATCACAGGTAGCCAGTTTAAACACATCACACCTCAGAAGAACCTCTGTGTCATACTTCTTGAGTAAGCAAATGCATTTTAATAACAAAATGTGCAAAAACTTGGAAAAACTTTAGGAAACAGCTTTATCCACAAAAATCAAACTACTTAGTATTGTTTAGGCTGTACATTGACTATTTTTTGTTTTTGTAAAAAAAAAAAAGAAGTCCTATGCTTCTTACTTCTTCAAACATGTTCATTTTTCCCATTAATCATAACAAATACATTTTATTAAGAGATCTATATTGTAAAGAAGAAGATTTAAATACTGTCTTCATACCAGAAAAACTTACTGCCTCAATTTTTAAAATGCAATTATCAGACATTACCTACTTGAAGGTCATTTCATTTTAGCAGACCTTGTTAATTCTGGTTATATTGTAAAATTTTTGTTTTAAAATTAGTGAATTCTAGCACCATTACTAACAGTTACAGAATGAAGTGAAGTAGTCATGAGATTAATTCACCTGACCATTACTGGTGAATCAGTGGATAAGTACCAATTCAAATTAATTTCCTGAAATGCTTTTTTTGTATTGCTGTTTGTGAGGTGCAACTGAGTGCATATTGGCTGGCTATAGCTTTTACACTCCTCAGGAGCGTGTAATTAATTTCCTTGAGATTTTCTGCAAAGCTTTTTAATGTAAAGTGCGTTAAAAACCTTCAAATATCTGCTGCAGAGAGTGGACGACAAATACAAGATTCAATTTCTCCAGGCATTTGGCCACACATGCAGTCTTAGCAAATAAGCTAAGTAACTAATTGTAAGAGGTATTGGACCATCATAATGCATGCAAAGCATCATATAATAGCTTTGTAATATGCATTGTAAGATGAAATACAAGACTTCTACCTCTATGAATGGCTAAGATGGATTTTGTCAGAGATGAAAGAATTGTTTTATGATTAGATGAGGAAAATCAGCAAACCGAGTATTGCAGTAATTTGGTGTTAAGATTTTCAAAATAAAATACATAAGTAGCTTAACTAGGGTGTGAAGAACATAAATATACCATCTATTTAAAAGATAATTGGTATCATTTGTATTTGTATCATTTGTATCAAAAGTAACTTAGTGAGACTATGGAATAACTTGGATAAATTAGTGTAGAAGTCTAACTTGCACTCGGAAACTTCACTCTGGGAAGTTTCCAGTAGAAGGTATCATTATAGCACACCATACTCTCTTTATCTCTATAATCCATTTGTCACAGCAACAAACTGTGAAGAGTCAGAAAATGCTGGAAGATAATTTCTTCCTCCATGTTTTGTCTATACTCCTCTTACCAAACTCTTCTGGAGGGCTACAACTTTTCTTATACAAATGCTGACAGTAGTCCATTTCTTCTTTCCTTCAATATTTTCAAAAAAAAAAAAGGTATTATTTTAAGGCTAAAAAAAACCACACTGAAAGTGATTTTTAAGAACCCATTTTGAAGATTAAAAGAGAGGAGAGATCAACTAAAGCCAGTACTTTCTGTAGCACAGAAATGATACAAATTTCTCAAAGTATGATTGAAATTCTTTTTTCAAATACATCTTTTTAAAAATAAATCATATATAAAGCACTTACATTTGTAAAGTTGCTTTCCTTTATTTGTGCTTTGGTAAAAAGTAGAAGTTTGGGAAGATGGAAAAGAGACAGTTTATGAATAGGAATATAGTGGTTCTCCAAAAACATCATGGGAAAATAGCTTTAAATATTTTAGAGAAGGAAATATTTGCAGAGATTGTTTATTTCCCTTTAAATAGTTTTTCTCAATCCTTTTCTTTTGGAGGAAAGGAAGAAAATTAGGTTTTCTCTCACAAGCATGCCTACTGTAAATAGATATTTCAGGAGCGTAGAGTCAGGACCCATGCTTTCTCTTGCTATCTTAATTGCCAGCTTCTAGATAAGATCTCCCATTTAAATTCTGTAGATGATGATGCTCTGGCTGCATATCTGTGTTAATTAAATAATGTTTTCAGATGTCTGTAATGGTAATAATTTTAAACACATAAAGGAATCAATAATAATGTAAACATATCCTCAGTAGAGGAGTTAGAAAAGAACCAAGCCTCATGATGTGCAGTCACAGTCACATATGACACAGCATCCTAATAACTTTATCTAGCTCTATCTTGAAATGCGCATCTTTTCTATCTCTACTCAAAGTGCTAAACTATTTCTGAACTGAGTTGTTTCCGTGGTTGAAATCTATTTAATTTATGATCTAAATTTATCCCTGGCCTTTTCATATCCATTTGTGTTCATGACAATGTTATAATTTAGCTTAAAATTCTTTCCTCTTTGCAGGTGCGTGTGAGATACAGAACATTAACTTATTCCTGGTAGTGGTCAATCTCTCTTTTTTAAGCTGCCTGTAGTTTACAGGCAGCTGAAGTGCAGTTTCCATTCTAGTGTTTAATTTCATACTGAGCAGGGAGCTGATGCTCGTACAATTGCTTAGTAAGTCAAATACCCAGCTGTGAAAGAATGTGATCAAAATGGGCCAACATTACCACATATAACTTGCAACTCAGATTACAGGTTACAGTATAGGCACCTGCAAGCCTGCAACACAGCCCCAGTGTATGCAGACCTTGAGATTACACAATTTTCCACTTTGAATCATGACCATTTCTTCCCTTCCTTAAACTTTTCAATTCTGTAGCGTATCTTTTGACAATCTGAATACTTCTCCATGAGTTCTGTAGTGTATACTCTGAATTGAGCCTACTTTTCTATATATCATGGGTAATTTTTCACCAAACAATCCATATATGAAACACAATGCCTTATATTTCACTAAATTCTTTCTTGCGGAAAGCTATACTCTCATGGCTGGTAGGGTTTGATCTTCTGGTTTTTGTCTGGCATTTTCTGCCCCTTTGAGGTGTTAATACACTTCAATCATGTTATTTTTTCAGTCTCCATTTTGATAAATTAAACTTACTGAGCACTAAAAGTCCCCTAATGTAAGGAAATTTCCCTAAATCTCAGATCATGGTTTAGTGGCTTTGTTCAGTATCTTTCCTAATGCTTTAATATGCTTTTAAATCTTGGACATGGAATTTGATGCAATGTTCCAGACTCTTCTCATTAATATCATAGAAAATAATAAGTGACCTTTGTGCTCTTACTAATCTTACACTCTTTCCACA
Source organism: Cuculus canorus (assembly GCF_017976375.1). NCBI lineage: Eukaryota > Metazoa > Chordata > Aves > Cuculiformes > Cuculidae > Cuculus > Cuculus canorus. The sequence continues at coordinate 38,904,910 of NC_071404.1, forward strand.
CCAATGGATAACACAGTAATGCAGTGAGAACTTCACCCCAACAGTGCTCAGTTGTTCAGCATGAATTCTGAATCCTTCTTCAGACTCATTCCTTTCTCCATCTCTGCCCACATTCCCAGTTCATATAGCTCTTAATATCCTTTCTGTCTGTGTTTTAAACTGTTCTACTTAAATGGACTGAACTGAAGAAATTGTTATTTTCTTACCCTCATAGATACTTATACCTCTGATATTTTTTTTGCAATATTTAGTTTTAAGCCATCAATGATATTGTATTTTCTTTCCAGACCATAGATGACGGTGCTGAACATCATTGTTATCACAACTCCCTCCAGTAGCTTTTTGTCTAGAATTTAGGAGGTGGGTGATGATATAAAGAAAAGATATATTGGATGTGTCAGGCTGCTTCTTACTTTCTAAGATTTATATCCCACTGTAAAGGTCCTCAGCTTGACCTAACACTTTCTAACTTAAATGTGACTTTTGGTAGGTCACGCACTGTCATGTAATTCACATGCATAAACCCGCGATTCACAACGTTTTCCTATCTCAGCCCACAAAATGCTAACTTGACAGTCTTCAAGGCATGATGCAAAGCTCATTTCTCCTCAGATTTTAAGTGAACACTGATTTAACAGACAGAATACATTAAAGACAGGAGCAATTATAGTTCTGGTGTTTCTAATTTTCTGTTCATGCCTGAGTTTGTATAAGAGTTTTTTTGGAACAAAAATTCTTACCTTAACTTTTGATGGTGTAAATTCAGCCAGTAACAAATGAATTTTTGAATACATTGTTTGACAGCATTTTCCTTTTTTTTTTTTTTTTTTGTCTACTAGTTTAGCTAATAAATTTCTTTTGTGTTGTTTGGCAAAGCTTGATTTACATTGTAAAGATGTTCAGGACACATTCAGGAAGGTGAAATATAGTACTGCTTTATGTCTGAAATCTGAATATATTTTAAGTCTTACAACTGTTAGTAACATTTGCAAACTGCTCAACATAGAAAAACATAGAATCACTACGTGGGCTAGCATTCTTGTTGGTAACTTTCGTGTTAAATGTGAATAGACCAGAAAACTGGAGGGTTATCATCTATCTCAAATAACAGACTTAAGCAATAGGAAGCCTTCATTGCCTCATGTCTGTGAACAAAAATGTCCAGCTTTTCTTCTGAGTAATTTAAAGTTGCATAATGACTTCGTGCTAACCACAGTCTTACTACTTCTGAATGCACCACAGTATAAAAGTTTTGCTGATATTAAATTCTTCTAATCCTGCCTGTTAGAAAATTCATGCACAAATTATTTTAAAAGAATGCAACAAGTCAGAGTAAATTCACTTTAAAGGTGTGCAGAGTCACTCCTGGAATTATGTGATGTTACCTATCATGGAGGACACTATGTGCATTAAAATAAAAGAAGCTAAATCCATACTTCATAAAAAGAGTGTAAATTTCTCTAATTACTTAGCCAGAGGCTTATTTTTCAGAGGCAGTGTTCAATAAAACTGAAGAATCCTTACCATGCAGAACTAACTTTTACCTAAATTTATTAAAAGAAAACACATATTTTGCCAGATAGGCCATCCTAAAATCCACTGCCTTACTCAAGTTACACTATGTTGCCAAGTCTTGCTTCTTTTTAGCTTGAGGAGTATTCCACAAGTCTACTTGGACAGATGGAATTGTTATTTGTCCAACAATATTCTTGAAACACATGTTTTTGAGTAAAGGTATTTTGAAAGGGCAGAACTCTGCAATGCTTAATCAGCTTTTACTCAGTAGTACAATAAACTGAGAAAAAGAGAAAACATTCCTTAAGAATTACTTAGTTACAAATTACAGCTGATTTCTAAAATAAAACTTGCTTAGACCAAATATATCAATTATGCTGAATATCTAAGAAGGAGGCAATACATTTTTTCAGGATATTGTGAGACTTTTAACTAACTAATGAAAGCAAATATTAATAATGCTATCATAGAAAATGATACACGCCACTTTGAGAAAACCCATAGTCACAGCATTTACTGTTTTTCTTGTTCAGCATTACTGATTTTAATTTCAAAGTTCTCCATTCCATGGCAGCCTTTAAGAGCAACGACTATAAGTACAATAAAGAAAGTTTTATAAAAAGTTCAGAGAAGTGAAATAAGGACAAACAAATTCTACATTCAGATAAACTGATCAATATGGAAGCAAACAATGTCCCATTCTGTACTTGCGTTCTGCATAATATATTTATATCCAGAATAAAAATATAGGAGACAGAGACATATCTCATATAGATATACACACATATGTTTATGAATTCTATATACCCTATAGAACAGATATGTAACTTTCTTGTAGAAGACTATAAGAACCTAAGTGTGTTATACATATTATATATATATATATATATACACCACCCCCCCCGTAGCTTGATTTTCCTGCCTTGCAAACAGATAAATTCAGCGAAGTGTAATTAGAGTCCCTTATTTTATTTGGTTTACAAGCATATATGTTGTTTTATAGAGACATAACTGACTACATGTTGCAATAATGTAATGAAACAGATACCTGCAGAATGACTGATAATAAAAATTATGTTAGAGGCCACTTTCAGGGGGTAATTTAAAATCGAACTAGAAAAGAATATGTTAAGTACTTATTTTCTCAGAAAAAGAATCATAGAATCATAGAATGCCAAGGTGGAAAGGATCTCAAGGATCATCTGGTGCAACCTGTTTAGGTTATATATAGCTTAAATAGCTACGGGAAGAAATAAAGAACTAGGTTAGATACTGAAGCAGAATAAAGAAATGTTTTAACTAAAGGATAACACTAAAAGAGATGTGAAAGTGTTCAGAACAATTTAGAAATATTCAACAATTTAGAAATTTATGAACAATCTAGAAATATGCAAATCAACTTGCACATAGAAAGGAATAAACAGTAGGTAAGCAAATAATCAGGATTAATTTTTAACTTTCTGATTTCAGTTAATATTATGATTAGACTTAATTGATTTTTTAATTAAAATATGAGTAAAACACAGCATTCTAGAGATTTCTATGTTCATACGCCGTGCATGTCCAGTTTTGTAGTACTCAAGACTTAATATGAAACAATTTTTGATTTAAGATACTAAATCCAAATTTCAAATTTGAAAAATGATTTTTTAGTAGACCTTCTAAATTGAAGTTGCCATAAAAACTGTAACTTTTTATGTCCTGAGTAACACAGTCCTGGGAGGGAAATAATGAGATTCCTAGTCTGAACTTAAAATGGCATCTGCATACATGCTTACCTGTATGAAATTTTTCCATTTTGGAACTCTATCCATTGTTAACAAGCAAAGTTCAGCATAGGGTTTTTTATTACTTAGAAAACTCCAAAGGGTCTTACATTATTCTGTGCATTTACTTCTAAACAAAAAACATTTCAGCACTTCTGAGAAAGTGAATTGGCATTAACAGGGGGAAATGAAGAGAGTAAGTAGCAGAGATCCACATCCATGGGCAGGAGATTTTTTTGGTATAAAAGTCAGCACAGATAAGAAAAGTTTTGTATCTTTTTTGAGACTCTAAAAGCCACAAACGCTTTGAGTTGCACTGTGTAGCGCAATGTTACTAATTTTTATTGATTGATTGATTGATTTATCTATTTATTTATGATAGATAGATAGACAGGCAGATATTTATATTTATATTTATATTTATATTTATATTTATATTTATATTTATATTTATATTTATATTTATATTTAATGACCATGTTGCTTTTTCAGTATTTGGGCAAGCACTTGAGTAAGAGTTCCACAACAATAAAAACCTTTTCTTCAGGTCCACATGGTTGATCAGAGTGCTGATACTCTTTTTTGGCATGCACAGAGCACAATTTAGAAAGTCAGTGGGAGCTCTGCATACGTGTGGAGAGGAGGCTATAGGAGATGACATTTACCATGTAGTCCTGAGGTGAAAATTTTGTCCCAAGATATTTCCTTCAGCAAGTTGTTGGGTTTTTTTAATTAAGATGATATTAAAGAACACCATTGCCAAGAGATTGTTTGACATGTTTTATTGCGTTTAAATAGCAACATTAATATTGGCTGAACAAAAATTGGCGGTAGTGGTACTGTTCTATGAAAGATCCACATTCCTTTTTTTTCTTATCTATGCTTCGTTACACTGCATCCAGTTAAACAGACCTATCTTAGATTAGATTCCAAATTATTATATTCCATATGTATAGCTATTTGTGTAGGTTATTTAACACATTATTTAACTCTGTGATAACGGATTCATTACTGTTGACTGGAAATGTTATTAATCCCCAGAAGTCCTGAGGAAGACATAAGAGCAACCTATAACTATGCAGCTCAGAAGAATAAAATTTGCATAGAAAATGACAGGTATAAAAAGAATTTACTGTTTTCATTACTTCACTACTACTATTTTTGAAGCCTAAACTAGCCTGAAAGGTAATCCTAGCTTTCCTGTTTTCCTGTTCATAAAAGAATGAACTAAGTGATTGTGCAAAATTAATTTCCCTAAAAAAATCTCTAATAAATTGTTTTGTTCTGTTTTTTTTTGTTTGCTTGTTTTTCCTTGCTGTTAGCTTGGTAGCCACAAAGGAAACAGACAGTGCAAGATCTCGTAGCATGCCAATGTCGCCATCTGATTTCCTGGATAAACTAATGGGTAGGATGTCAGGCTACGATGCAAGGATCAGACCAAATTTCAAAGGTAATTTCAAACCTAAGCTTTCAGGATTTCAGTATTTCTTTTCAGACAGATGCTGTTTCTGGAACTACTATGAAAATTAGGAAGTACACTTACTGAAATAAAAAGTGTGGGTTTTTGCCTTTCTGTGCTATGGCAGTTCATTTCAGTAGCAATAGAATCTGTTCCTGTCACTTTTACAGCTACCTAAATGTAATATTTTTGAAAATTTAGCTTATCGCTAGATTTGAACTGTCTAATAGGGTTCGGGGTTTTTTTTTTCTTTTCTGAAATGCTTGTTAATGGATTCAAGTTCCCAACCTGGACTAGCATAGCCTACAGCTCTCCAGAAAGTTCTGTGAAAGAGAGGCCAAATCTTCATACCTGCATGAATTTAACTAAAAGGAAGAGTGTATTAATTATATGATCATCAGAGTAAAACTCAAGAGAGCTAATCTTTGCTACTAAATCTGTCATCAAATTAGATTCCTCACTCCCGTGCCTCAGCTGAGCTTTGAAGTAGCAAAAGGGACATCTTTCCTCTTATTCCTTTCCCTGTTCTTACTTCTCCACTCAAACTGCAGGTTTTGAATACCTGGAATTGTCTCTTGGTGTATGCTTTTATGCATTTATCACAAAGGAGATTCAAACAAGACACAGGAGATTCAAAGAAGATTGGAAGTCCAACATTTGCAAATGCAATGATTAAATCTTGCAAGGGTCTTAGCACAAACCATATTATCCAGATTCAGGCATTCTAGACTATTTAATGAAGGATGATGTAAATTATATAGTCATATAAAACCACAAACTACTACATAGAAAATACTGCCCATTTGAAATTTTGCAGTCTGGGAAATTTAGGCAAATTTGACTTCTTTTTTTCAGAATGAAAAGAGTTCAAATAGTATAGTAGAACTATATTTAACTCTATTTCTGAGTCTTTAAATCATATTTTGAGTCTAAATTTTTCTTAAAGAATAAACTTACTGTTATAAAAACTATATTGTTTTTACTTTGCCTTATCTACCTCCTCCAATGCTTATTTTCTTGAGTCTAAGAGATCCTTTTAGCTCTAACATTTTGCTGTAAGGTGGATTTTACTGCACATTTACTACAAAAGTTTTCCTTCAGGTAAACAGGGCTTCTCCAAGTCGTCTGTCACTGTCTTTCCATCTTAATTCTTATTCAGCACTAAATTTTGTATTCCTTTTACATTTTCAAGTTCCAGAAACTTAAGTAGTTATTACTCTAACACCATTACTATTTGCTTATTTTGCCAGAATTTGCCCAGACTGATTCATAAGGACCAAGTAGTTTGTCAAGTTACTTCCTCACCGATGAGATATGTACAGTTGGTGCTGTGTATATAAACTTATTACCCAGGATTTACTGCAGCTGGAATTATTTTGCTTTTAATAAGCTAGCGGTGCCGATATTTCTCCAAAAATTATAAACATGCACTGGAAATCCAAACACATCACTATAAGACTTACAATATTGATCAGTATCCCTGATGACTATACAGAACAAATCCCTTGGAGTTTCCTTGTCAGAACTACTTTGAAGAATGTTCTAGTGCCTGGTTTCCTGGAGGGTTAATGTCTCAAACTATATTTGTAAAGTAATGCAAAACACTGCATTTCTAAAATTGCTTACTTATATGCATGGTAGCTCTGAAATCATTTCTATGCCTTGTTAAAGTTACCTTGGCTTCTCGCCACAGTATACTCTTTGGCTTGCAAACTGCATGTTCAACCTAATGTAGAGCTGTGCTGGGCGAAAGACAACCTAAGACAAGGCATAACTGCTACAGTTTTACTTCCTTCTTCTTTGAGACTCCTGAAGTCCTACAAAGTGTTAGAAAATGAGCTTAGGAGTTGATTTGGGAACTGGATTTTGGATTTTGTCACAGACACTATGCAATCACAATCTTCTGATGGAGCTACAGTGAGGAACAGGCAGATGGTTTAGAGATTAGTGAATTCAGTAAAGTACTTCATGAAAGCATGATTCAAGTCTTTGAGCCTTGTTTTATAACTATCGAAATTTAAAGAGACAAAACTTAATTTGACATTGTTCTTTTCCAGAAAGTGCACATTCTAAATCTTCTGGACAGCTATGCAGTTTGAACAAATCTGCCCAGAATGATTCAGATCTATCACTAAGAATAAGTATCTCCTCAAGTGACTTTGCTACTTTCTGGTTAGTTTTATTAGTCCTGGAACAAGTGCTGGGGCTTAATGCCTGTTTGAGATTTTTTTTAATCTGGCAACACTTTTAAAGAAACAGAATGAGTAATAATAAAATAAATAATTTCTAAATATTTGTTCTTCCAATAAAATTCCTATGTAGACAAGATTTTTAACTATCATCTTTCAGTCGTAATTAACCTTGGTCGATAACAAATAATTATATATATTGTCTAAGTGCTCTCCTTTTGGATAGAAATTCTGTATATTTGTTCAAGTTCAACAGAAATGTATCAATTTTTTTTTGTTTTCTTTAGATTTGGTGAGTATTTTACTGATTATATTGCCACTTGGCATATTGAGAAATGGAGAAAAAGGATAACTTCCTTTTGATCTTTATTGATTTGTATACTTATATATCATTTCCTGCCTTATCCCTTTTCCAATGTGTAGAGTCCTATTCTGCATAAGCTGTTTTTGTGGGGCAGCATTTCGTAGAATTTGTGATCTTTGTTTGATTTCTTGACATCTCTCTTCTCCCTAATATATCCTTTTGAGCAGGACAGAGGAGAAATCTTGAACTATTCAAGATGGAAGTTAATGATTTACTTGTATAGTAGTCCATTATTTTTCATGCATTTATTTGCATTCTCCTATCTTTTTTGATTACAGAGCGTGCTTCCAGAGAACAATCCATAATTAATCTAACCTCTCTTTCCCGTGGGCAAATCATTAATGTGGAGCCCATAACTGACATTGAATTTCGTCAGACATTCTACTGGTTGACAGCTCAGTATTTTGTGATTTTTCTGCACCTCCTTGTGGCCAGCTTTATATACAACCACCCTAAATAATCTTATACCAGAAGCAAAGTAAGATTGCTATATCTCCTTTTCTAGACTACACAGATTCAGTGCAGATCCATGGGAGAACTGACCAGCAATCATCTTGCAGCTTGAGAAACGGCTATTTATCCCTGACATTAAATAAGTTTAAAGTAAAAGACCTATAAGAGGTTTCTCTCTAACGTCATTAGGACTAATACTTGTGAAAAGCCTTTGAAAAAGATAATATTATAAAGTTTTTGAAGTTCCAAACAAGTTATTTTAATTACTTAATTATATATTACAATTAAAATTATTTGTTTAAATAAATTAGATTGTCTTTGTCCATGCCCATCAGCTCTTTCATAGACCTTCTGTAGATCTGAGAGATTTTATTCCAGAAAAAATAATATTGATCTATATCTCTTAATAATAACAGTTCTCATAGTTTCTACTACTTTGGCTGGTACAGATCTAAGGTTTACAGGTACAAAGTCCATTGTCGATGTCATCCACCATCATACCTGAATTCTGTTTTTCTTTTTTAATTCAAGTTATACTTGCTGGACATGGTAGACATTTCCACTGATAACAAAACTGGCAAAAGTCATAACTGACACACAGTGATCCATATTTCCACAATTTTGCAAAGATTTTTTAAAATGTCTGGTTTAATATCACCTCAGTCTGTTAGTTTGTTCCTGTTCACTTAGTCTGAGACATGTTTTACAGTCCTCATACAAATCTTCCACTGGAATGGCTTCCGTATTTGACACAGTTAGCAACTGGAGACAAATTCTGCTACAAAGACTTTAGTTTTTCTGCTGTGACATTCTTCAATTTCATGGATACTTTTAATCATCCTCTCTTGACTTTGCCTTTCTATTTTTAACATCTTCCAGATTGTTATCATTGTTAGCTTTTCTGTCTCTAGTGAGACTCAGTTCTTTTTTTTTCCTGTCTGTATTTAGTCCATGTTCAACTTGCCCAAGTTCCTGTGTTTGAATATGTCTTTCAGTTTAAACAGCTTCATTTATGCTTCTTTTTGACCATGTCTTGGGAAGCTCATTTTTACTCCTAGCACTGCACCATTAAGTAACCTCTAAACCAGTTGCAAGCTGCTTTTACCTTCTCCTTTTATACTTTTTTTAACAAACTGTTAGCTACATATTTGTAATGCTGCTTTTGAAATTAAGTAACAACATTGCAGTGATTTAGATTTTTTTCTTTATAATGGTTACTATGTCAATATAGCAAACCTACACTTGAAAGCATAGTACTATTCTGAACAAGATAGCATGGCACCAAATTTGAAATGATGACAAGTATTACAACATGAAAGTGGAAAGCTGCCTTGCAAACAAATTATCTAACATAGCCAGGAAGCATAATTTTCTCTCTGATAGTTTTTAATGACTCTGCCTTTGTTCGTCTTCCCTGCATTCTTTTTCCCTTGCTGCTTTTGAGGAGTTGTCAATGTCAAGCTTTTACTAAATTCTAGGAACTATTGGATACACTCAACTGCTCTAAATAATTAACCAAGTGTCAAAGTGAAAACAGTGTCAAAGTGACTAGTTCCTTACCTGAGAATTCTGCTCCGCAGGTGAAGTCTTGTGTGTTATGACTGAAATACACATACTGATTTTTTATGCAATTGCGATACGGTACTTGAAAACAATTATAGCCTTGAGGAAAGAAAGTTGGATATTCCAAATTGTGTGCTGTTGGCAAAATTTTTAACAGACATTCTAATTCTTCAAGTATTTAATATTTATTGGTCACGTTAGATTTTGCTAGTTGCAAACCACCGGCAGTGGCAGAGCAGCTTCTTGCTTCAGTGACCCTAAGAAAGAAATATTATATGAGGGTTTGTAAGACCAGTCCTCAAATTCCAGATATAGATCTTTCATTATTAGTGACTGCTTACTGCTAGAAAAACAAAACAGGTTCTCCAATGCTGAATGAATTATTGATGTCAGAATGTCAAGGTGCAGGACGGTGACAGAAAAAACTGATGGAAAGACCTTGTTTCCACTGTACAGAGCCTGAAATTGATAAGAAATAATGGAGAAATTACCACACCGTTTTTACAGAGACGTTCAGAAAAATAATTTAAAACCTTTTCCATGAAGACACAATTCATTGTTCAGTTATCATAATGACTGCTCTGCCACTACTGATGCTTCACAAATGCAAGATAAGACAGAAACACAGTTGACCGAAGATCTGTGGTAACAGAAAATTCAGTATAAATGGATTCTTAACCATTTTGTAGATTTAAGAGAAATGAGAATAGAATCTAAGTCATTCTTTCTTATCCGTGTTTGTTCCTGTAGGCAGCAGAGATAAGAGCAGCAATAATGTATTTCTGTTACTAGTGATGACAGATAACATTAAAGGTAGCAGCTGCCTTGAGTGAAAAAGGTCACTTTTTCCCCTAATTGTTGTAAAAAGTGACATACATTGCTAACTGAAATGCACATAAAAATAGTTTTTTATTATGTATTTCAAATGGGATATTGAATTTTTGAAAGGGAATCATCTGTGCCAGTTTATAATGAAATTTCTCTCTTTTATTTTATTGCTGGACCTGGCCAGTCAAACAGTGTACCTTTGAAAAAATCAAAAGGAATATTATTAGAAATTATTCAATTTAATTTTGTATTAAATAAGTTGCAAATGTAACATTATTTCCTCCCAAGTCAATAAATATGGTTTCTTAATAGTTTCTATTTTACAGTCACTAAATATGCAATGATTCTGGAACAGGGACTGGTGTTTTTTTCTCTTTTGCAGGCCCTCCAGTTAATGTCACATGCAACATATTTATAAACAGCTTTGGATCCATTGCAGAGACAACCATGGTAAGATATTTTACCTCAAACACTATTTAAAGTTCAAGTTAAATATGTTCAATGATCTCAAAACCTAGCTAGGGCTTCTCTTCATCTGGAATTAAATGAAGAAGGAAATCCACATCTGAGAATAGAAAGTGAGAACATTTTATTTGGCAATAGATTTTTTTTTCCAACAAAAAATCAATTGTTATACTATCAACCACAAGCAAAAGTAAAGCCAAGGGTTGGTGGTTTTTTTTTTTATTTCTCTATAAGTTTTATTTGACAGATGTAATGAACTCATTATTTTCAATTAGATAGGTATTAGTTTCTACAGTGTCTCACCTTTCTAACCTCAAAAATGTCAATTAATGAAGTTGTTTTGTTAGTAATATTTTATAATGTCATTATATACACTGCACATGGGGATTTATACTTTATTTTAAAAGTTCTTCTTCCATAGAACTATTGCACAGAGATAATAGAATAGCTAAAATAGTAATTTGGTATATAAGACTTCATTATGACTTCTAAGAATAGGGTAAATATAAGTGGATTGTACACTCTTTGTACATATGTTTATAATTTTTCTATTAAAGAAAGGCAGAACATAGAGTACAAAAAGACTGGAGATTTTAAAGAAATAAGGAGAAAGAGAGGTCAAAGTCTAAAGATAGCAAAACTAGATGAACAGTGAACCAACACAAGTGACTTGGATGATCCAGAGATTTATTCAGTAAAATCTGGTGAAAGAGAGATACTGGCTTTCCTTCTCCATACAAGTGCCTCACATATATTGAAGAAAAGCAAATATACATATTTGAAAACAGTTGCATAGCAATTTGGGGAAGAGAAGGTTAAAGTATAGAGAACTGAAGGAAGAACTGTGGGAGTTTTTAAGATCCAAATGTAGTAAATACTCTGAGATCCGTACAATTTCAGGGGTCAGGATACGTACTTGGAATGACAGGACACAGACTGAAAAAAAATCGATATTGCCAAAACAAAACCAAGCAGTAATTATAATAATCAAAAGCCATTCTTCTGAATTATCAGTAAGAGCAAAAACGAGAGACCTTTGAATGTAGCCAAGGATCTGTAGTTAGGAAATCAAGATATAAATACTTAAAGTCAAATATTTATGACCTCTCTCTACAAAGTGATATTCACAGCTCCTTGGTCTTTAGTCACCTTGGAAAACAGTGGTATATATTATTGAGAGAGGCAGATGATTTTTTTCAGGTAGAAAATTACTTTCATTTGTATTTGGGTGCCTTGCCAGATTGCAAATCCCAAACAGATTGACATGGCATCCAAGGAGATTTATTCAGGTTCGATCAAAGGATTAAGCAGTGCCCACATGATTAGGAGAGTGCTCCACAGCTACTTTGTAATGGCTGTACGGGTGAATCTGGTGCAGAGCAGGAGACAGACGATGGGGTCAGTGAAGTGCAAAGATCCAGCAATTAGATCACTATGGAAAAGATATTGGAAAACTGAAGTTTTTACCACTTAAAAAAAATTGTCCTGAATTTGGAAAGAGAATGCCTGAGTTCACATCTTAGGTGTATTTTCTCTCAAAAAAAAAAAGAGAATTATAAATGTTTCCTTCTGGTACAACTTACTAAGTTAGTACAATACTTCTGTCTTATAATGAAATTACATTCTGCTCTGTGTTGTCCTGAAAGCTAATTAAAACAGTCAAGATAGACTACAGTCTGATCTGTAACAAATAGCTCCAGATCGTATGTTATAGAAAATACCGGACCCAGTCAGAACCACAGGGAGTGTCATTCTGTTGATTATATGCATTCAAAAACTGGACAATAAAACACAACCTTGACCTTAGGACAAATGCTGCCTTCATGATGCTGGCATTCTGTTTATAATGTATTCACTGATATAGTTCCAAACAGACTTTTGGTTATGTTCAGCATCTGTTGACTTCTCAGAGGATCAAATCTTCCCTTGCAGAAGAAGAAATGCTTTTATGTAGATAGGATGTTCAATTGCGTGTTTTATTATCTTTATTCTGTCCAACACTGAAGATGAACACCTTCTGAAAAACGTTAAAAGCTTTCTATCTTAAAATTACAATCAAAGTCAAATTGCGTTATCTTACAAACTGATTTTTTGCATTGTTGAGCAGAAGTCAATTCACTGCAGTTCAGTATTTTATCAGTTGTCACTATTTTGCCAATTTTATTTACTATAGTCCGTAAAATTCAGGTACTTATGTCTTAATAGTTATTCTAAATCTTCACACACAGAAAGACTTACTATAACACTTTTTTTTAGATTCCAAGAGGATATTTATATTTTTGATAAATACTTTTTTCTGAACTGTAGAGAGAAGAGCTTAAGTAGGCAACAAGTGCAAAATATACCTTACTACTAAGTGGTACCCTGAGGTCTCACCGATATTTAGAACTTCCAGGTGTATAATAGAATATGCATATAATCTAGTAGGTTCAAACAAGTCTGAGCACATCGAGCAATGTCCTTCGCTGTCGTCATTATTCTTGGCACTGTCAATCTCTCCCCATCTCTCTGATTCTGTAGTTCTCTCATTGACGTCCAAAATCTTTGAGCTCCCCCTGCTGCCTTGCTTGTGTGCAACACAAGAGACAGTTACAGAAAAACAAAGGGTTAAAAAAACCTGACCCCAAGATCGGCTGCAAAATAGCCGATTTGCCCATTTTACATTACCCGACTTTGTAGTTCTCAATAAGGAATAGGAGGTTTTCAGTGTCTGATGGGAACTCACAGTATACAGCAGGAATTGACTTCCTGGCAAATGGGTTATTTTAAACCCATCTCAGCGTGTTTATAACCTTACAGCAGTGTCCTACAGATCAAGAGAAACAGACAAATAATAATTAAAAAAAAGTAGCTTAATTTTGCTTATAGCTTTTTAATTCTAGAAATAAGTTCTTTCTTTTTTCCTCTTTTTTTTTTTCACATTTCTTTCAACTTTGTTAGAGTATTGGTTACCATTATTTCATATTCCCTTTTCTCAAAAGACAAATCAGATGATTCATAGGGGAGAAGGAGTGTGCCATCTCTTGCTAGGAGGCTGCGATTCTAGTTGAACCAAGGTAATTTTAAGTGATCATATGGGGAACTTAATTTATGTCATGTATGCTCTGAGGAGGCAAAAAAAAATGTAAGTCACATAATTTAAAACTTCCTTAAACCAGCTTTCATTATTGGCACCACTTAGAGTCCAGCCTTGCCAAGCTTTCTGTGTTATTGTTCTGAATGGTAGTACAAAATCTGTTTATATCTCGACCATATTCTCAAAGTGAAGATTTCATGCTAATCCTCTAGCCAAGTAAAACTCTTACTAATCTTAATGTTCAGTCGGTAATTGCACTGTATCTCCTAATGCTGGGAGAGTTCCTGATTGTTAAGAACAGTGTCATATATGCTGATGGCAGTTACCAACAAAACTAAGTCTTTCAGGGTAAGAATAACATCAGTGCCAACTTTTTCAGCTACAAATATTCAGAGACAAAGTACTGAATACATGAAGCTACAGCATAGTTAGCCTATGGGGCAGATAGTAGGCCATACTAAAAAACTTCCTTTTATTCTAGTAAATGTGACTGACCAATTTTCTCAAGGTTTTCTGAGTTTTAAAGGTCAGGAACAACACTCTGCTCTTACTGCAAATTTACAGCAGTATTCACTAAATATATAGTAATATGCATAGCATAATGCATGTGTTAACAGTACATTGAAAGGGACTCTCACTGATAAATCTCATAGCAAATGACAACAATGCAGACAATTAACACATTAAAAAGTCTACTGTTTAAAATGTTTAAAGTCTACATTAAAATGTCTACTGTTTATTCCTGCCACAATTTGCTGATGCATATTTTTTAACTCAGTCTGAAAAGAACTGCGCTGTCATGAATATTGTTAGGAAGCAGGTAATAGATATTTATGTGCTCCCAGCACGAATGAAATTATCTTACATTTGCAAATAAAATGCGCTTTTAACCTACATTAACCCACTTTGAAGCCATCATAATTGCTTTCCTTTCATGAGCCACTTCTTTTTAATTTCATTAACTTCATCATTCTTCAAGTGAGCATTTCTGTATATGTTCTATTCTACCTATCCTGAGATGTCTTTAACCAGAGGACTTGAAAGGAATGTTCGCTTGCACACATTGCAAAGCTTAATGCTGAAGTTTCACAAAAATTTTTTCCTAAATGAATTATTTAGTTGATTGTATCAAATACAAGGAAATATATGCCTGCCTTTTGTGAAAATATGCTGAGAAATTCTGTGTAATGGATATAGCAATGTGTCAATACCAAAGTGACAGGCAGAAATAGCTACATTGTACAATTTTTATCTCAGAGGAGTAAACATGCAATAAAGACCACTTTACAGTTTCAAAATGCAAAAAAAGTCATTCCTTTTTTTTCCTATTTGACAAGTTGCTCCCTTATATCAAGTCACGGAGAAGTCAACAGTTTGTTCTTTTATGAGTTTGGAAGGCAGATTTCCACAAAGAAATATTAAAATTCTAATTTCGGTTGTTCTGATCTGTAAGCTGGATTCATTTTTGTGCTGGTGGCACATAATCTATTTCAAGATTGGAAGAAGATGAACTGGAATATGGTTTATATTTATCACAGTTAGGCTTGGTGGCTGAGTCACAGCTAAGTTCTGTAATGTTTTCTGGAACTTGGAGCTGAAATTCAATGGGATCTTTATGCATTATGGTGAATAAATATTTAAGTCAGAAATAAAGACTGCTGGTTTCATTTGACTTTCCCTACTGATATAAACAGATCATCTGGATCTTTATAAGGGTAACTTATGACTAATTTCAGACTTGTGTGGTGCTGCCAAGGTTTCCAGACACAACTTCTATTATGCATTGCAAACAGAAGAGGTAACCTCTCTAGTTTCCCAACAGGCAAGAACAATGTTTCTGGACTGTGGCAAGGGCAGAAGACAGGCACTCTGAACTCATGCAGAAATGCTGCAGGTGGAGACTGACAACGGTTTTTTTTCATTTCAAAGCAGATGGCTCTTTGCTGATCCTGTTTCTGTGGTGCCCAAAGATGTAGTTCCATACCCGCAAATTAAATTGATTGAAGAGAATTACACACAGGTTTTTAAAACCCAAACACTGATAACCTTTGCTTCCTAAATTTTAGCAGGTTTTTATTGTTCAGTTTAACAAAAGACTAAGACGTGATGCGTAAGCATTTTAATTCATAAATCCACAAAAAAAAGTTTTCGGTGGTGTACAGCAGCAAAATGTTAAACATTGAATAATAGCTCCAAGATTCCTTATGAAAAACAAGCAGCTGTTTATAGTCCCAGCTGCCACAAAAAATGAAAAATACTTCACTACTACAGGCCTAGTGCTGAAAGCTGAGCGGCTGTATTCACTCGTTTGAGCAGGGCATCCACAAAATCTCTCTTCAGCTACCACCAGATGCATAAGATATTTTCTGCTTTGCCTTCCTAGTGCTGGGAGATATGTCCAATCAAGTATGCAACTACCTATACCAACTTCAGGTATATGCAGTTCTGGAAATTAGGACACATCAGTTGGCGATCATTTCATAGGTCTAGGGAACAGACAGAAATGGTCGTGTTACACTTGTGTGCTGGGTGATGTTTTCTTAAATTCTTACAATAAGGGAAATCTAGCTTCAAATGTTTTTACCTCATTTGAAGAAAATATTGAATCCCGACCTGCAGGAATAATTGTTCTATCTACAATAGATTAATAGTTACCAGGACAGGTGTTATAATCAACTCTTCCAGATGTACTATAGCAAACAATTTTCTTGCTCTCTCGGATCTGTTTTAACAAACACTCTTAAAGATTTTACAAAACTGATTGTACAATATGGAAAGCTGAAAAGCGCAATTTAAAAACCACAAAATTTTCGATTTCCCCATAGCCACATATTGCAATTACTAGGAGCAGAAGACTTGAAGGGACCTGCTACAACAGCAGTGCCAGCTCTTGCTGCTGCAGACAATTTTGCTTTGTAATCCTGTTCATCATCTGTTCTAATTCTGTCTAAAACCTAAATGTCTTCTTCACATGCTAGCCCTTACAAAAGGTTCTTTCAGAATCTTTATCTCCTCAATCCGAGGGAGACTTTAGCCATTTTTTTACATTCTGTGTTTACCTACACCCATCTGATCTTGTTCTAGAAAAGGCTGGAGAAAAGTTCACACCTCTAATTACCACTTACCTGTGCTTGCTTCCAGTGATTCTTCTTTAATGGTTGCTCTTTCACTTACAGGAAAAGCCATGACTCATAGCGCTGCATTATGAACCTGTGTCATTGCTCCATCTTCTCCAGCATTTTCTTCCTTTTATATTTTATACTAGTATTTTCAGTCGGTTTGAATAGTAGCTATCAGGTTAGCTATTACTAAAAAAGTCTATATCCTGCTACAGCAATTACAGCATTATCCAGAAAAAGCTGCGAAGATAACTAATTTTCAAGCTGAGATCTATTCAGTTGCTATTGTAGAAAATCTGAGGAGCCATGAAAATTAGATTGTGGCATCACTACATGTCTCTTTTTACATTGTATGAGGTATGCTATTTATGAAGTTTCATATTTTGTTGCAATCATACATGAAGATTAATTCCATTGAGTTTATGATTACATAACACTTATGATATTTCTTTAATTTATAAGGACACAGATACCAATGTAAAGACATTCTAAAAAAAATAAAATCAAAAGACTAAAAAGATATTTTTCATATATCTTTAGCGTAGATGCCTCACAACGGGTATTTAGGCATTGTAAATTATTGTCATCATAGTATATGTGGATTTTGTCCTTAATTCCCTTTAATGCTGGTAGAAGGCCATAAATCCTCATCTATCACTTTAAGAATATAGTCTTTGTCCCTCATTTTTGCACGAACCTGCAATTTACTAACACTTTGTTTACAGAAGAAAAAGCTACAGTCAACATTAGAATAAAGTAAAGTGAACCTGAGTTAAGAAAATGAAAGATACTCAGGTTTGCTTCTGATTTCTGTTCTTGAGATTAGTAAATATGTGCTGGAAAAGCTCGACAGTGCAAACACTTTACATGAAGCATTAGCCTTGAAATTCTTTCCTTGAAAAAGTTTGAGTTATTTTTGCTTCATTTAAAAGTCCATGTCTCTCCTCAGGTCTTCATTCTATTCTGAATAATAGGTACTTCATGCACACTGGGAGTGCATTTTTAATTACAAGGGCCAACGTCATCATTCAGCATGACAGAGCTGTGCATTCAGATTTTTTGTACCTCATACCCATACAGCAAGTATGTATCATAAATCATATCCAAAGAAATTGATGCCATGTTATAATGCTTTAAAATTAATCAGTAAAGTTTTACAGCTTATAAGAATCTGGGTTTTACATAACTATTTTGTTTCTATAAAGAGAATACACAGCACACTATCAGATATGGCCATTAACAGGTGGTAGAAAGAGAGGTGTTCTAAAACTGTGATTTGGGCTTTAATATTCCTTCAAAGCCATTATGATCACAGCAAAGTGTGTGCCAATATGCATTTTTACTGTCCTGCCCTTCCCTATGTCATTACTGGCACTACAGTGATGATGCCAGATCTTTTTTCCCCTTAAATCCTAGATCCAAATGCCGATTTACACAATAGTAAAATTCAGCATCTCTGTGACAATTTGGTTTCTTCAACAGCACAAAATAGTCCTTATGACTTCAGAATCTATCTCACTTATCAAGTAGTCCTTAGGACACCCAGTCATCTCCCACAGCACAGAAACTGGGTTGTATACCTTCTCTCAGTCCCAAAACACTTTCCTTTTTCCCTTCAGGTGGTTAACCATCTTACCCAGGAAGTGCTACCCTGCCAGCTAGATTGCCCAGGCAGATGTCTCTAGACAGGGATCTACAGGTTGGCTCCTTCCTCTCTTCTCCAAATTGCAGCTAATCGCAGCTCACAGGCTTCTCTGCTCTTTTGCCTCTAAACCTCCACCTTGCTGAGGCTTTTACTTTCACAACAACTTCAACCAGAGCTTTCAATACAAGGAAGTCAACAAAGATGCGCTCCCTCTAGCTGTGCCCTGCTCTGCAGTTAGAAAGGTCATAACTGACAAGTGTCCACAAAACATCATCAAATCTTAGGAGTGAATTTAATCCCAAATCTTTCTTTCCCAGAAAAAGAAACCAGACAGTTACCTCCTCAAGGAATTTCTTGTCAGACACTGGGAGCCAGTGTGAGCGTTTTATCACAATCATGAAGATATTGAAAGTGGATAAAAATCAAATATATTGAATACACATAACTTTGAAAAAGTATGTATTCGCTATTTCTTCTTCACCTGTTTTTAGTGATAAAATTATAATCTTCAAAAGCACTTCTGGGGAATCTGAACTTATTCCTTTGCTTTAGAAAGCAAGTAATCTTTACATTGTGTGATCTTTCCATCAGTAGATTTCTTTTTTTGGTTAACGGATTTTCAAGATATAAACATATAGGAACATAAGCAAGCTAATTTATTGGCATAACAGGATGAGTTAAAGAAGATTTCTAGTCTGCTTTCCATCAGCAAACACTGTGTACTACAATATGTGCAGTCTCTGACAATCTTCTTTTAATTGCCTATCTTCTTTTATAGATTTAAATTGAATAAGTTTAACTACTTGACTCCTAGTAGGATTGAAGGGATAGGATACTGAAAATTTGATGTTTCTTGTCAGTCTGTATTAGTTCCCTGCTTTTCAATGTATTTTTCCTTATTTTTGTGCACATTATTAAACTGGCTACTCCACAGTTTCAGAAAACTGATTACTTAAAATGCCTAACTCGCATAACTTGATATAACTATATAATATATAATAAATACATATAAAACAGATTTTCAAAGTATATGTTTATAATTTACAATGGTTGAGTCTTCCATTCATTTTGGATGATTGTACTTCAGTTTTTAAATACTTACACTAGACCTGCCAGTGTAACAACACTGTTTCCCAGCTTAGCAAAATGTAGAGAAAATTGTTCCAATTTATTCCTGTCACTACTATTCTAGTATCATTGTAACATTATAAACCATGGTATTCGAGATCCATCAAAATAAGGTAAGGATTGACTGTTCAATGGGGAACCTCTAGTTCCACCTCCTTCATTGTAGACCTAGTAGAAGCCCATGAACTTGATATTTCTTCTCTTTCTCCCTTGCTACTCATCTAGACCCACACACACTGATTCACAAAGTTAATTTTTTTCATGAAAACAGCAGATTAGCAAATGGCTGCTGAATAGAGTTTGTGCCTGTTCAGGATTTATGTAGTTGCCTAAGGGCATTTGCTGTGGTTAGAGATGGCCTTAATAATCCCTAAGAACCCATGGGATATCTAGTCTGGTAGACATATCGTAGGATAGCAGGAGATGTGCGTCTTTTTAAACCAGCAGCCAAAAGGCTGACAGTCTTAGGGATTTTCAGATGCTATTAGATATCTTTGTGTAGACAAACAATTTTTTCTCTTTCTCCCCAGTATTGGTACAGCTCAATTCCACATTAACGTTTATATGTTGCCATGACATCAGTGTAGAACCACTGATACGACATGATTTTCCTGACAGACTTCTTGGTGCTCTTTGTGCATATCAGGAAATTTAAAGACAACTTATATCTAATCAAGTTTATTTAAAATTAGAGATATATATCCCTCTCCACAGCCCATTTTAGCAGGTGTTAAGCTGCTGGATTTAGAGGGCAGTGCTTCTGGGCTTGAGCTAGCTCAGCTTTACCTTTTATTTTACTGAGTTTACGCTATTCTAGACAATGTCATATTTACCTACCAACAGAAGAAAAGCGGCAGGGAAAGTTAGTATGGAATTCCCAAATTCCTTTTTTGCTCTCACTAGGTTATATTTCCCGTAGGAGAGGAAACAGAGGATGATTTAATGTGTATATTTTCAACAAAGTTTTCTATTATTAGGGCATTCAGCGAATCATTGCAACCAAGCAGATTCTAAGTGCTAACATATAAAATGTATTAATACCAACATGGACTATATCGTGGCAAAAATTCATCTGAACAAGTTACTAGTCTCAGAAAAACTCAGATTTTCACATAGAAAGAAATACTGACTGGTGTTGGAGCAAAAGCATCTTCAGGGACACATCAGCTGTCTGCAGAAAAAAAACCCAGAAGCATTTGTCAACCGAGAACATGGTAAAGATCAATGAAGACAGAGTCTATTGGGTCTATTGCGTGATGTTTGTTCATGTAATTGTCATGTTGATTTTCATCTAATCCTTTATACTACTCCTTGAAAGTGCAAACATTTTAAAAGTCCCTGAGCTAGAGCTTGTAAAAGCAATTACATTGAACAAGTTGCAAAATGTGATTTTAGTGTAATGCATTGGGAGCTGAGAACACACAATTTCCATTAAGAATGGAAGTAGTATATTCAATCTGTGATTAATAAATATTCCAGGATATGTAGTAAAAGTTGTGAGAAACATTATTATATAGAATGTCATTACTGTGTTTAAGTATTTTTTTTTGAGAGAGAACATTCTGGATATTAACTAGCTTTCCAGTTTTGATATGATGATTATTTGTGAGCACAGAAACTAAAATCAAGCCATTTTTTCTGATAATAAACCAAAAAAAACCCCAACACCAAAATTAACTAAACCTGTCCTTTTTGCAGTGTTTCCACCCTAAAACCTATGGCAAAAAAATTAGATTTTGTAGCACATTGTTGAATTCAACAGATATTTGAATATTTTGAAATAAAACCAGGGGAGACAGAAGCTAAAAATCACAGAGTCCTCACAGAAACTTCTTCCTGTATTCTTCTTTTAGCTGTGGGTTGAATGACAAGGACTGAAAGCTCTGTACTAATAAGCATCCTGTAAGTGACCCTATATTCTCAGTAAGGGGAAGACTGAACTGGAGTAGAGACAGAACAGTTCTCATCCTCCAAACCATTAGCAGTGATAGTAAATATTACTGAACCCAGAAGAAAAGAAAGCAAGTGACATTTGTCTGTCCCAGGTAGAACATTAACAGAGGCTGTACCACTTCAGAATTCAAGGCTGTGAAAGCAGGTGACACACCTAGGACTACTACTTTGTACTCTTTGCACAAGTAATGTATATATTTATTTGCTGAACTTCAAATTTTGATTTTCTAAGAAAATCTGAGACATCTGATATTACAGGTAGCAGTTTTGAAGTGCTAGTTGTAGCTAGCTCTTTGTCAAGTAGGTCCAGTTCTATTGACTTCAGTATGAGTATTGCTGACTGGTTATTGGAGCTAAACTCTGCAGAGAAATGAAGCAAAATTTAAACAAAACCCTAACAAAACTATTCGCAGGATACCCACCTGGATACTTAATAGTTCCGAATCACAGAAAAGCAGAAGGAGAACAAAACCAAAACAAAAAAAAAATGAACAACAACGAAAAAAAACCCACAAACAAACAACCCCACCCAAAATCCCAGCAAACTGGAAAGATTAAAAATATTAATGAACACTTTAAAATCTGCTTTTATACATCCATGGACAAAGAAAGAGAAAGCTCTTCATCCAAAATCCATCAACAATCTTTTCTGAATAGCTCAAATAATTTCCTAAAGCTTCCTGAGACGAGAGGCAAGTTAGCCCTCACTCAAATCCCCAAACCATCTGGTCTGCCCTACTTAATAGAGGGGGTAAGAGCACCCACCATTTTCAAGCTAGTCTAGGATTAGAGCTTTTACCCGGAAACTAACAGGCCTTACTGCTCATCCTCAGCCTGCAAGGACACATTTCTAGAGATCCTAATCACTAACAAATGCTCAACTAACTAACTTGAGGCAGGACTGTAGATAGGAAAGTTTCCGTGTCTTTGTGTATGGAACTGCATAATTGCCTGTATACAGTTTTCTGTTTAAAGTGCAAGATCCGCAGGATTAGAAAGAAAAATTGTAAGGTGGATCCTTTCTCCTAAGGCTCATCAATAAAGACATTTGATACTGAGGGGGAATCCTGTGGTTCTGGATACTTCACAAAGTTGCATCTTTCTGAGAGAGTGGCACAGTACTGCAGTTTCTTATAGCATTTCTATGGCTTCTGTAGTTCCGGAGTGAGAACAATAAGGTCATCCTTAGTTTTACCTGCTGCCAAAAGCAGTTCTGGAAAGAGAGCTTCAACCTATGGAATCATCCAGGGTCAGATTATCAGGAAGGATTCTCTGAGTCAGAGAAACTCCTCATCGTAATCAACATTGCTTCTCCTAATGAATGCCTGACAGCTATTCAGTGCAGAAAAGTATGTTCTTAGATGTTTGGCATTAGTCAAATCTTGTTACTCTGACAGAGATTTGACGTGTCAATTGAAGTTAAGTATTCAGTGATCAATTTAAATCACAGTTAATTTTTCTTTAGCTGCTATGGTAAATCTCTGACAGATTAATGAGTTACAGTTAATGGTGGAGCATGGAATCTGTTGCAAGCTTTTTCACTCATTAATTGAACTGCCATACAGCGTAGATATATGCACTATCCTTGCTGCAGTTCAGACATGAAATAATGCAATGATGTAACAAAAAATAAGAAAAGTCCCCTTATATGCAAAAATAAAACTTGTCAGTGAAAACAATAATGTTTATTAGTATGATAAGCAAAAGGATGTCATTTCAGTCCAGCCTAAATTTATTGATAATTAAGGATGTTCTTGGCCTTAGATTTAAAATGTTTTAAGTGTCCATTATTTACCCTTCAATATATTTACATATCACAATCAAGTCATCAGTCAGGTCATAATACAAGTCCTTTGTATTATCAGTTTAAAAAAATCAGACCTTTTGTTTCTGTCCTCACAGAAGTCCAGTCCTATATCAACCTTTTCTGCACCTTCTTCTATATATTCTTTTTCCAAACATGCATGACTACAGATGAGACCTCACTGTAAATAATCACAGTAATGATGGAATTCCAGTTATTAAGCATGAGGAAATACATGGAAGTTCCTTGAATTTCACAAACTATATTTACGTTTCTCTTATCAGTGTGAATTTCAAGGGTTTTCTCCTGCTTTGATTTTGCAATGATATTGGCAACCTACACGGAAAATGACTTACCAATTTGAGAGGCTTATTTAGATTTAAATACTTGAGCTTCTATACTAGGGAAATTTCATCAAAGACATATTGAACTCATTAGCTGAATAGCTTTTGGTCCACTCTGAATTTTTGAAATATGCGAAGCAAAATTAGAGAAACTGCATCAATTTATCCAAAGTAATTGAGTTACCTAAAGTGTAGCGGTAGTGTTTAGGGTCAGTGAAGAAATTTAAAAGGAAAGATGTTATTACCACTGAGTACTAATATGCCACAGGGCAGCCTGTCTAATTATACTAATCAAGGCAGCAATGGAAAGCATGTCAAGTTGTATGTTTTTCAGAGACTAAGATAGAAACTTTAGAAAATCTCACCAGTAAAAATTAAGACTATTAATATATTCTGTAACATAGTAGCTTTTAATCAGTGAGAAGGAGAAAGCAAACTGGAGAGAGAAGACAACAAATAATCTGTATCCATCATCCCCACATTTTACTACTTTGTGTCAGTAAAACAAACACTGTAATCATCTTCCACTTTTTTGTGAAATCTCTAAAGTTAAAAAAAATAGTTAATTATAGCTATTACAAACCAGGAAAGCATAGATTGCAAGGGGAAAAATCATCTTAGAAACTGCAAAATAAAAATGTTAGCACTATGTTTTCACTGCTGTCCCATAGTAGTAACAAGCTGGGTACTATAATGGATTGTGAAGCACTTATATGATTCAAGAAATAGCCATTTTCTCCTGCAGCTTTCCATTCTATCTTCCAGTTGTAGAGTTAATCTTATGTCTGACTTTTGTTTTCCATAGTATTGCATAAAAATTAAAATAATAAAAGGTTAAGTTGCTTAGGGCTTTTAATCAGCGTATTGCAAACAACTTATTTAACAAATTATGTCAAGATTAAGTAAAAGTATTTTGAAGATAAAATGTGTAGGGAAAATGTAATATTTTACAGAATAAAGGCCAATATTGTTTTTCACTTACCTAAGAAACGAAATGAAAAATGAAGTGATATATGGTCTACAGCATTCCTTTTTTTGGTTGGTGTGCCAAGGAAGCTAAGTTGAAATATGAAACTAATGCCATTCCAGTAGTGCCTGAAAATATGATAACTCAGCACCTGATAACTTTTTTTTTGGGGGGGGGAGTGGGTGGATACAGGTAGAGGAATAATAACACACACACAATTGTATGACAAAATACTCTCATTCCCTATGGGGTGATAAATTAAATAAAACTCATAGCCCACTGTACTTACAATAGTTACAAAATTATACCTAATTTGAAGTAGCTTTTAAATACATTGGTTCCCCAGGGTCTTATTCTTCCTGATATGTAGTCCTCTCCCTTGTAACATCTACTGAAATAATTTAAATTGTTCGCTGTTCCTCCATGGCTCTAGTAGTTCTCTTTAGTTCTGCCTTCCTTTTACTCTGGGTCACCCTGCTGATTTTCATTCCTGACTTCAGCCTTCATGTGAGCAGAGCTGCCCAGTACATATGTGATAACTTCTTAGTTACAGAGGATCGTATTCAGCTTTCATTACAGTGAAGTAAATTCCAGTCAATGACCTTGTCTGCAGAAAGCTTTTCCAGCATTGTGTCCAATGAGCTGTAACTAACAGCTATAGAAACCTGGAAAGGGAGAAATCTAACCACTGGAGGGCTATTAGTCTGGGCATTTCTATAATCTACAAATGTGGGCCTTGCTTCTTCTTAATTTTCAAGAACTTTAAGTACATGTATTGACTAAAATTAGTAAAAATATGTTCAAACGACTCTTAATATTTTTCCAATAAATCAGTGGAAACTTAATGAACAAATCTTTGTATATTATACTTCAGTAAATGCATCTGGTTTCTATGGTATTTTTTACAACCTCATGTGAAACTCAAGTTTCAATACAGATTGTTAATGAACATGAATAAAAAATTGCCATATTTATCAGTTTAAAACAAAATTCTTTACAAGAACGGTATTTCTCATACTGCCTTTAAATTTCTTTTACTTTACTCTTAGCAGTGTTCTAAGTCCATGAGATTTCTGTGTTAAAATCGTACAGTGAGCATGAACAAATTAAGCAAAAATCATTTGACTATATTATGCGAAGAACAAATCTAGATTTAACTTAGATGGGCATATTAGACAAAATTAGTATTTTGTACTGCAATAGGTAGCACTCTGAATGATTCTTCATTTATGCATTAAAATTTGATGATTGTGTTCAAATGACAGCATTCAAAAATTATGAGAACTGGAGATAGGCAGTTCTCAAATTAAAAACATATTTTAGAAATTCACATTTATATATCTCTCTCTCAGATCTAGAAGGATTCCACATACAGTGCCAATTAAAAATGCATTAAATAAACCAGCGACAGCCAGAAAATTAATAACTTGAGGATTTGTGCACTCTAGCTATATTCTATATGCTATGGAAGTATAGCTTTACCTGTATCAGTATAATGAAGAAATAATCATGTAAGTATTTTAGATTTCACTGTGTGCTCAAAATTGCTAATCAAAATATTAGTACTGGAGTCCATAATGGCCTCTACCTTGGCATGGACATCAAAGAGCAATGCCTAATCTCCCGTTTTGATTATTGAACTCTATGAAGGAGATGAACAGTACGCTGACCCTCTAAGAAAGTTCACCCTGTGGCTAAGGGTTTCGAAGGACAGTAAAGCAAGGGCAGATCCGTAAATCGGCCTCATTCTGTAGAACTAGAGCACAGCAGCTGTTCAGACAATGACAGCCTTGAGGTTATAGAAGTGATTGTGGAAGTCATCACAATTTAAATGACCATTTCTCTCTCCCCTCAAGAAAACTCCCCAGCACAGAGTTATTTGAGTTAGGAGTGACCCCTCTGGTCAAGTAGCACATGAGAATAGTAATGCTCTTGTAGGAAAGCAAATCAGTTTTGGCAGTTTAATTCTGGTCTCTCTGTTTGCATCAAACAACGCTACTTGTTTAAAGCAGTTATGCCTTATGCTTACAATGTGCAATTATAAACTGAGGTGATGAGTACTTATCCCTCATGCAATAGCAGTCAAATGTATCTCTTTCCTTTTGATAGATTAGGAATTTTCTAAGTGAATGGTGAGTGCAAATTTAAGTCAGACTTTTCAGGGGAGAGAACAATGAAAAATAGTTCCAATTGCTTCAATCAAAAATTTAACTAGGGTCTTTTTTCATTTTAAAAGCTGAAAACAATTTGAAACAGTAAACTTTAGGCAAACTGTCATACAAAATAGATTAATATAACCTAGTGCAGATTCTTCCATTTGTCTTCCTCCATTTTCCATATTCATTTCAACTTTCTGCTACGCTTTTCTGCCTGTTCTGTCTTATATATATGAGAAGTCCCTTACTTTATAAGTAATCCCATTCATAAACTCATCATACTCTATAGATAAAAGTAACAAGAGACATACTTCAGGTTATACAAATAACCTCTGCAGGGCTGCTCTCAATCTCTTCATCCCCCAGACTGATACTGAAGGCTGCCTCAATCCAGGTGCAGGACCTTGTACTTCACCTTGTTGAACATCATGAGGTTTTCACAAGACCAGTTCTGCAGCTTGTTCAAGTCCTTCTGGATGGCATCCTGTCCCTCAGCGCTGTCAACCTCACCACTCAGCTTGGTGTAATCCGCAAACTTGCTGAGGGTGCCCTCAGTCCCATAGTCTGTGTCATTGATGAAGATATTAAACAACACTGATCCCGGAACAGACCCTTGAGGGACACTGATCATTACTGATCTCCATCTGGACATTGAGCTGTTAACCACTACCCTCTGGGTTTGACCATCCAACTAGTTTCTTATCCACCAAATCCATCTATTAAATCCATATCTCTCTAATTTAGAAAGAAGGATTTTGTGGTGGACCACATCAAAGACCTTAGAGAAGTCCAGATAGATGACATCCATGGGTCTTCCCTTGTCTACTGAGGTAGTCACTCCCTCATAAAAGGCCACTAGGTTCGTGGGGCATGACTTGCCCTTGATGAAGTTATCTGTCTGTCTCAAGTCACCTCCCTCTACTTCATGTGCCTCAGCACAGTTTCCTTCAAGAGGATCTGTTCCATGATCTTCCTAGGCACACAGATGGGGCTGGCAGGTCAGTAGTACCCAGGGTCAAACTGTAGGGGTAAAGTAATATGGAGTTATATGAACTGCACACAGACGCTGAATTTACTTAGCCTGTGATTTTTTCAATTGCCCTGAAATGCATCTTTATTCTTATCCATTGTGTCCCCAGGAATACAAGTAGGTATCATGCTGGCATTCAGCTAAGTAATTCTTTTGTCATCCACAGATGGACAGGGGATTACATGGCTAAGAAATGAAATAAAAGCTAAATCCCTATGCTTGATAAAGCTTTGCTTGTTTTCTGTTTCATTTAGGATTACCGGGTGAACATCTTTCTCCGTCAGAATTGGAATGATCCACGCCTCGCCTACAGTGAATATCCAGATGACTCTTTAGACTTAGACCCATCCATGCTGGATTCAATTTGGAAACCTGATTTGTTCTTTGCTAATGAAAAAGGTGCCAATTTTCATGAAGTTACAACAGATAATAAGTTGTTGCGAATTTTTAAAAATGGAAATGTACTTTATTCCATCAGGTGAGTCTCTACTCTGACAATTTTTTTTCAGATAAAAGCTGAAAAGATGCACCTAAGAATTGACAAAGGATATCGTCAGTTACAAGTCATGCAGAACGATTACTAAAGTAGTTGTGAGTTTTGAATACAGAGCTTCATCATCATTGCTGTTCATTGTTAATAAGAAAATAATTAATACTAAATGATCCATCCTTAGGCATGCACATAGTAAAAATAATAAAAAAGAATCTTTCCCATTTTAAAGTACAGATGTTGAGCCTAGAGGACCTGGGACACTCGTACAGGGCAAATAAAGCTGTAGTGCTATAATCTGAGCTGGTGTGTGTATGAGTTTCACATGCTGTAGCCTTCAATGTCATGACAATCCAATGTTATTTCTTTTTCACCTTTTTGGATATTGCAGTTGCACTCCAACATGGAAACATGACCTGTTTGAGGAAGCATGACATTTAAAGGATAGTTCTCTTACTACTGGAGATGGAGAGAAAAGTGGAAAGTAAACTTTTGAAAAGTTTAAGAAGCTGTAAGCAGCAATCATAAGTATTGAGAAAATCGGGTTATCCTACTTCTTTTCTCTTCTCCCCACTTTCCTTTTATTAATAAAGAGAATAGTAAGCATTTTACCACTGTCTTCAAAAACCTAATCTAATGAGAAACACATTGGATATAAGGATTTTAATGCTCTAATACTAGAGATGATACAGGTATTAACACAGTGACATACTTGTGCAAAATGTTACATTTCTCGAAATAAATATACCTCTTGTCCACTTAGTGTTTTGCTTTACATGCTTTTAGAATACTGCATTAATGGGTAATTGATTTTTTTAAACAGACATTAGGAATCTGTAAAACAGTTGGTATACTAAGAGGAAAAGAAAATATTGTGGCATATGTGTATGTATCACTGGCAAGGAAGTCTCATTCCTCTCTCCTTACAGTGCAAGTGAGCAGCATCTTGTCAAGCTCACATAGGGAGAAAGGGTTGGGTTAAAATTCCTGCAAACATTTAATCTCCAAAAGCAGGTTAGTCTGCCATTCTGGGAACATAGCCATTCTTCAGTGTCACAACATACTCTGTTACTGGAAACAGGTAGAAAGCAAGTAAAAAAGGATTTCTTCTCTGGATCCGGGTAGAAAGTAGAGCTAAATCAATTATCTCCAAGCTGTCTGAGTCACCCTGAGAGGCACTGGCAGTTATTCCACTCTAATCAGATAACTCCTCCTCCTTGCCTACTCCCTCCAGATATGTACCACACAGAGTATAGCCACCATCACTTAACCAAGTCAAGTTTGGATTAATTACAACTTTGATAGAATTCAGACCAAGTTCATGGTCTTGTGAAATGAGGTAAAACCAAACAATCGTGAGAAACATTATAATATTAAATTATAAAAGAAACCATTGACTGTGATCACAGTAGATGCCAGATAGCTCCTACGTTTCTTATGGAGCCAGAAAGTTTGTGTTGCCATGATTTAACCAAAAGCTATTACAATTTCGGAAGCAGATTTAAAGTCATACAATTGGTATTTAGTTGAGCTGCTATGTGAATTTGAGTCAAAGATGCTTTTGATGAGGAGAGACTTGGTAATAGCTAATGTGCTCATATTAAAAGAAAAAATACTTATTTCTAAATTTGCCTTTTCCTTTCCTTGCCTAATGTCTTCTCCTCCCATAACTGCATTACAACAATTCAGACAAGAAAAAAAAGACAATATTCCAGTTCCTGATTCAATGAATACTTAATATAAAATACTGAAAGATTTACTGAAGCACAAAGTAAAGTCCAGGTGCCTCTTCTCCGAAATGACTTGCCATGTTACTAGCCTACTTGTCACATTTCACATTTGAAACCATTTTTAATAGCATTGTAATAGGGCCAGGGTCTGAGTTCCCTCCTCAGGCTCTCTCCCTTCAACTCTGTCACTGGCAGGCTAAACAGAAGTTACAGCAACAAAGAATTAAGAAATTTTGGAGAAGAAAAAAGTATGGTAAAAGAACTGTGAGACCACGCTTGTCACCAACTGCCCACTTCCCTTTAGCCCCAATGCCAGAAACGGGTTTAGAAGAGAGGGATTAGAGTACTGACATTCTAGAAAATCTGTATGTGTAATGAATTGAAATCAAGCCTCTCAGGCTTTTTGAGAATATTCTATCAACTGAACAGATGAATGAATTGGGGACAAAATTTTCACAGAAGATATTTTCTAGCAAGAAAGGTGCAGTCATGACCCTGAATGATGAATGGATACCTAAAAATGGCCAGTGAGGAAAAACACAGAATCATAGAGTCATAGATTTTTTTAGGTGGAAATGACCTTTAAGGTCATGAAGTCCAACCCTTAACCTAACAATGCCAAGTCCACCACTCAACTGTGTGCCACATCTACATCCACATTACCTCCAAGAATGGTGACTCAACCACTTCCCTGGACAGCCTGTTCTGATTCTTTATAGCCCTTTTGGTGAAGAAAATTTTCATAATATCCAATCTAACCCTCCCCTGGCACAATTTGATGCCCTTTCCTCTTGTCCTGTTTCTTGTTACTTGGGAGAAGAGACCAACACTCACCTGACTACAATCTCCTTTCAGGTAGTTGTAGAGTGATAAGGTTTCTGCTCAGCTTCCTTTTCTCCAGGCTAAACAATCGCAGTTCCCTCAGCTGTCTCTCATAAGACTTGTTCTCTAGACCCTTCACCAGCTCCATTGCCCTTCTTTACACCTGCTTCAGCAGCTCAATGTCTTTCTTGTAGTGAGGGGCCCAAAACTGAACACATTGTTTGTGGTGCAACCTCTTCAGTGCTAAATATAAGGGGAAAATCACTTCCTTTGTCCTGCTGGTCACACTATTCATCTGCCCTTACCTGTTATAATCTTCTTTCTCATTCTTCTGAGAAATATCGTTCTAAAGATAAGTTATTGTTAAAAAAAGGTAAAAATATCTCTTTTGCCTATAGGTTGCAAAGCATTTCATAGAAGGTATCAGGACTCACATGAAACACAGCTGCAGTTCAAATTTACAGGCATATTTCAGTCTACAACCAATATCATAAAATGTTATGTTAAACCTTTCTGTTGACAATTTAAGCACCTTATTTTACAACAATAACACATAAATTACTTCGCCACCATGATTTGCAGCTGACATCTGTTATGAAATTCTTGCAGATCTGGGTAAATTTTATGCCAAGGATTTGAAATACTGTAACAGTAGAATAATTCTGCTGTAGCACAAAAAAAAAAAAAAGAAGCATGCTGTTGCATTTCTTTAGACTACCCATAAAGTTAGGTAATTCTTCTGAAAAATATGTTTTTCTGAAAGTCTGTAATAATTTTTTTCCACATCAACCTAGTAGGCTAAGAGAGTGAAATGTGTCTGGCTAATAAGTATCCTTTATGAAAGCTTTCTAATGAAAATATGTATTTTCCTCTATTTCTAATGACTTCCAGTGTTTTCATGCATTCTTCTTGTGCAGTTCTATGACATTTTTGTTGTATTTTTTTAATATATATTTTTTTTGTGTTCCTTCAGATTGACTTTAATACTGTCCTGTCCAATGGATCTCAAAAATTTTCCAATGGATGTGCAAACATGTATAATGCAGCTGGAAAGTTGTAAGTTTGAGTAATGTACTATCCTATAAATACTTCTGTAGAGATTGCAACAGCTGTGCAGGCAGTGTAAAGACCTCTTATAGTGGTACAAGAACAAATCTTCAAAAAGAGAATCCTCTGTGTTGCAAAAGAATCTGTGAAACATACGTGATTTTCAAAGGAAGGATTGTCATATGGGTGATGGTATGCTTTTACACAAAAATGGAGGGTGTGAAAGCCAGATCTGCCTTTCACTACAATATACAGATGATAATATTATAAAATGGGGTTTTAATACAAGGGCAATGACTGAATCTGGCATCAGAAATTTCACAGAGAGAGCTATTTGCTGCCAATGTCAAGGAATTTAGAGCAATAGAATATATTCAGGATTTAAACAAAACTCCTCAGTCAACCAAAGCAGATAATCTTACTGATAACCTACATCACCTTTATAATCAATGTGACTAAATAAAAGGTTAATATGAGGCAGTTGTATCAGATTACATACAGATGGCAAGTATATTCACTATATTCAGTTGTGCTTCAAACAGAAAGTATAGTATTTGACCGAGCAAGGAAAAGGTATAATTTAGGAAAAAAAAGTATTTAAAAAGTTATGAAATTGCTGCTTTAACAACTTCATATAACTCAGCTGGTTTTTTTCCTCTCTTTCAACCTTTGTAAGGGCAGGTCATACAACTGAGCATTCTTGAACAGGCATCTGCTTTGCTTTATAAAAACCTTGCAGGAACTAATAATTCCCATAAACTGCACCATAGAAAACCAACACTTATTAGTTGAATAGCACTGTAGATTTTCTACTGTATTTTCCAGCAGAACATTTTTCACTGAAGTCTTGTTTTTAATCATTCAGTTCAGTGGAAGTAAATTCCCTGATGCACCTTCACATATTAGAGAGAGTCACTGTTCACAAAAGAACAGCTGAACAAAATACAAATGAGTGCTTCAAAATCTGCTAGTTAGAGAGAACACTGAAATTTAGCTCCATAAGGAAGTTACAAGTAATAAAGCTTTCCCCATATCACCTTGTCTAATTCTATTTTACCTGCAACTCCAGACACTGAAAAATAGAGACTACAGGCAAAGTAGCTGGCCTGAGGCAGAAAATTTTGCAGCATATAGGATCTCTGCCTATACCTACATGTCTGATAGTAGAATCACCAGTTAGGTTTGCAAGAACAAACTTGCTCACCAAAACCAAGAGAAACTACTTTGAGACAGACCCAGAGAAGACAGGTACAGTGATGTAATTTCCAAGCTCCTAGACCTTCAAGAGACAGAAGTTACCTACCCAAACCCAGTTTCTCTATACAGGAAAGTAAATAGATACCTTGGAGAAGTTGCAAAAAATGTGTACATGCTGGATGAGAGTAACTAGGTAAAAAAACATATTTTATATGGGTCTGAACTCTGGCCAATTTCCAAAATTTAGAAAAAAGTGAGCAGAAATATTAAAATTCCAGAGTTTTTGGCTAAGAACAGGCATTCAGTTCTCTTCAAATTATAGAATAACATAGGAATATGGGTATATGTAGCATTTTCCCAAACTTCATAGCAAATCTTCTGGGGTAAGTACTGACATAACATGAGAGCCTGAATCCATCCGAGCATCTGTGATTTCTAGGCCAGTGTCATATTCCTCTGTGGCTATCTGGCTTACATTTTTGGTGCACAGTGAGACTTAAACAGCAGGATTGAAGCACTAGACCTGGTGGTTAATGTGCTCTCTGAGGAAGTGGAAGACGTGGAGTCTCAACACTGAGAACACAGTCCTCCTCTGTCCTTAATAAATTATCTGATCATTGGGCTGTACTATAAAAAACAAAGTGATTGCAAGAGCAAAACTACAGCAGCCATGCTTCCAGGTGTTTGTTTTTCAAGTGGTCACTATTGCCCTTTTTTCCACTGAGTGCCAAATTGGGTAGAACGTTGTACAATTATGAATTCGCAAGGCCTATTCATCTCACAGCTTCTTTTAATTGTATCTGATCTTGCTAGCCTTGCTCCTACATGTGTCAATAAGCAAATTAGACTGTTTCTTACAAATCACTCATGTTTTTCTTACTCATCTTACCACCAGGTTGCAAAGAAAGGCTGACAGTTACTTACAAAGAACAGACCATCGGTTTTACATGTGCTATTAAATAATGATTTTTTTTTAGCACTAGATGCTTTCCTTCCATATTGATACTGTTGTTCCAGCACAGAAAGTTCTCAGAGGAAAATTCATGTTCAGATTTTTTCTTCCTATATGATATTTTTGTTTTCAGACATCTCATGTAATATTTTTTCCAAGGTCAATCTATGCAGCTGGATTTGCCCCTGATTAAAGTAGTTCACTTATATCGTGAAGTGTCTGAAAAATATTTAAGTGGAAATGTCTCCTATTTTTAAAGGATTTATTTTAACAAATGATTTCTCAGCAACTAGAATGAGCTGCTTTTATATCTGAGAAAGGAAGCAAATGAAAATGCACATATGAAATACTCCTTTCTACATTTCTATGCCTTAGACCACGGCAGCCTATAGGCATGTGAGATAATTTTAGTTTTATTCCACTTGAATAAGATACAAAGAAATATTGACTAGATATGTATTTATTTCTGTGGCTGTGTTCCAGGTAATGTTTTTCTTTCATGTGCTAGAGCTTGCTGTCTCTCTCTTTTTTTTTAAAGTTTCACTTTTATCTCACAGCATTCCTTTATTCATACATTGCAACTTTATATGACATTCAATATTCATGAGTTTCAAAGAACAGTGAAAAGAATAATTTCTAAAAGAATAAATATACTATGAAAAGCAACATACGTAATTTGTTGCTTCATAACTTTATTTTGATGCTTATTGTCTCTCTCAATAAACAATGGCCTTTTTTCACCTCATAATTTTATTTTGATGCTTATTGTCTCTCAATGAACAATGGGCTTTTTTTTCCCTTTTGATTTATGGAGGCTTTTTAGTCTTTCTAAGCAATCATGCCCCTGCCTTTTGGATGCTTGAGAGAAAATCCACTCTGTACTATTTGATGATGTTACCCGAATAGTACAATTTCCTTCCTCCCACTCTTTAAGTTAGAGATTATGCAAATGGAAAGATCTGTAAGCAGGCTGCTGTAGTACAGGCTACTTCAGTACAGAAAATGATGTGCATATTGCTCCTTTCCCACAACAGCACAAAAGCACTGTGAGAAAAATAATAGAACTGGAGTATATTTCTTATCTGCCAGGGAAGCTCAGTTGTTTATCTGAGTTAGAGTAATTATGGACACACTATGTCGATACCTGCCTGTGCCTGAGCATATGGAAACCATAGCTCTTGTCTCCTTTCTGTTCCAGTAGCACAATATTGTCAAATCCTATGGTTTTGACTTTGCGGGTGGGTGACTTTGCAGGGTGGATATCTGAAGTGAGACCTGACACATAGCTACAAAGAGCTAGATATTTGTAGTCTTCAGCTGCCGACCAGCACAGGATGAAAAGGCAGTAGTAAGTGTACAACTGCTGCTGAACCCACATAAAGTAGTATGAAAGTGACAGCTGAAAATCTGTGAGCTTTGGTAAGGAATATTAGGGTTGAAAAATGTGGTAGAAGGCTGGGTCCATAATGTTATTCTTCTCTAAAATTCAGACTAAGGATAAAATTGTAACTCCCAAGGGAGAGACTGTCAGAATGACTTAGAGTGCAGCGCAAGGGACAGACCCTTTGCAAAGCAGCTCATATGCACATAGAACAAAATCCTGCTTTCTTTGAGCTGCAGCATAAATTTAGCCTTGAAATGCATCATAGCTGATTTCGCAAGCTAACACTTTTGGTGCGTAATATATATTAGAAGAATTTATTCTAACCCTAAGTCAAAACCAGATTCGTTAGCTCTGACAGATCTTCCCTGATATGTTGCTTGGAATTTAGGGCACAATTCAAACTTCTGCCATGTTCTTATGAACAGTAATGTGCAAGAAACCTGTCCTAGATACACACTGCTGGGATGCCTAATGAAAAGATTAGTGAAATAACTCTAGTCCTTGCTTCAGCGGGATACCTCAAGAACTACTCAGTTTCCTGAATAAATATGATTTTACTCTTGGACCTGTAGCTTACTAAACATTAAAAAAGTGAGAATGGAATTTAGGTAAATCACTGGGATTAAAAGAACTGTAAAATAAATTCCATAGGGGAACCAAACTCCCTACAAAAATGCAACTGTTATAAAAATCTTGGTTATTGTAAGTTCTATAGAGTCATGTGGATTGATGTGGGTTGAATGGAGCCGTATTTGTTTAAAATGGGCTTTGTTCCTATACTTTCAAAATTGTATGAATGAAAAGATTGTATTTTTTAGTAAGATTAATAACAGTGTTTAAAAAAACACAGGTACAATCTATTTTCTTTCAGGGACCTCATATGGATGTGGATAACAACTCATCAACATAATTTTTGAAAAGATAAGATTTTCTGGGAAAGATAACTGAGACCAAAGAAAAAGTTTGGTTTTTTCTTTTTCGACAGAAGTCCATATTAATCCACTTGATTTAGTATAGGTTGGCCTGGTCCTGCAGACCCCTATACTAGATGGTAGCCTCCACTTCTGTAGTATGAAAGGGTCATTTTTTTCAAGGATCAGTGAAAAAGTGAGCAGCATCTTCATATACTGACCAGGCCAGTGGCTCACTGTCCTTTTTTTCAACACTAAAATGTAGCCATAACTTGTTCATAATATTGTATTTCCCAATCACTGGTAATAAAAATATCTGGTAGCAATTTATAATAGTCACCAAAACCACCATCAAGAAGATGTCAGGATTCAAGGCTTAAGCACTTATGTCTCTACGGAATAAGCTCCATATATTTATGAGCAGAGTTAATAAACATTTAAAGGTATATGTAGCTGATAAAAGCACTCTTTTGATTTGGCTTTGGATCATCACTTTCTATACTCTCAGAGTTGAGTAGAAGGCCACTGAAATTATTTCCCTTGATGGAACTGTTAGAGCCATAGGAAATGTGATCGAGTATTGTCTTTGCTATTTTTGCAAAACTGAAAAAGTATAAATAACGTACAAGAACCATCACCATATTAATATTTGGCCTGGGCACCCATGTCATAGCAAATGTAAGGATGAGAATCAAGAAACAGGTGTCATTGGGGAGACAGGGCTTCGGCAAGTGTGAAGCTGAACTTGAAAAACTTCAAAGGGCACAATACCTCATTCAGTGACATTGCTGTGAGTTGGTTCCTTTATTTCCTCAAATTCAGCATCCTAGATTGTTTCAATTCTCCTTCCAGTTAGTTTCTGTGGTTTCAATATTTATGGGCCTAACAGCACAATAAAGATACCATTATATTCCATATCCCTTAGAATCCCTAACAAGAAATATCTTGTTCTTTATAATTACTCCACATTTCAGTGCATTTCTACAAGATGCAGAACATATTTAACAATATAACACATACAGTGCAAGTTTGTACTAGCAACCCTGTATCTGTTCAAATTTCAATCCCACAGTTTCCTGAAAAGGTGATCTGATCATATGACTGGTATTTACTGTTCCACTTGCAGAGTGATAACAATGCGATGGAATACACTTCTCAGCTATTTTATCACATAGACCATCTTGAAAATGTACACAGTGTATCTCTAATCTTTGACAACAGACCAGTAACAGCAACAGGCATTTAGACTTTTACTTGAAGTTATGTTACTGAATTATTTTCTTTAAATTGCTTATAGACAGCGCATATTTATTAATTAGGTAACACAAGCAGCCAAGTAGGAACCAAAAGCCCAAGTGGACTTAAGATTTAGTATTTCTAAAATTTAGTTTAAGATGTTTTGCCTTATTTTAATTATTATGCCTTATAAATATTTAATGAAAAAATATTGCACTGGATTGAAGCTGTAATGTATTTATCTATCTATCATTGCTAGCATAATTCTTAAAGTATATTATTTGAACTGTTTCCACATATAACTACCCAACAAATGAGTCCTTTCTTCAAATGGTGCCATTATTCAGGAATATCATTGAAAAATTTGAAAGACCACACAAAGATATCTGTCTTATTGAATTTTACTATTTGGGTACTAGTACATTCAGATCAATTATTTTTAATTGCAGTTGTGTCTCAAGAACACTCAGGTTTAATTATGAGCTTGACCAGTTAGCTTGACTGTTGCTGCATAAACCTGGAACAGAGAAATGGCCGTTACTCACTTCTCTCATCTGTCTTTTGCCAGCTAATCAGTTCCTGATCTTATGCAGACAATGAAATAATTTGCTTGTTTTCGTTTTTATTCCTATGAAACTCATTTCAGCAGTGGATGGACAAGTGTACTTTTTTATCTAGATGAGTAAGGTAAATGCATTTTAGCAGAGACTTTTTGCAGCATCTAATCATTTCCATTTTGCAAAGTTAGGCATCAGTACTGTAAATGCACATGCATG
The DNA here is from genome assembly GCF_017976375.1 of Cuculus canorus. Classification (NCBI taxonomy): domain Eukaryota; kingdom Metazoa; phylum Chordata; class Aves; order Cuculiformes; family Cuculidae; genus Cuculus; species Cuculus canorus. Next base: position 38,943,279 of record NC_071404.1, read on the forward strand.
AAAATTCTGTACACTCCCGTTGCACTCAGGCAGTTGCATCAGAAATTTAAAGCTATCCACATAGTTCCAATAATGTAAACTTTTAAGGCTGACAATTCTAGGATACTAAATATAAAAAATAACATTCTGCCCTTGAAGCCTCAAAATTTTCATTACTAAAGCTACCTACCTCTCTGCTACTCGCTGTGCGCTTAGTCCCCCCACATCCGCTACTAATGGCACTGAGCAATTTGGTACCTTAACCGTATCAGGATCGTAATTCTCTACTTTGTTGCTGAGGCTGAACTTTAAGGTATTTTCAAAATCTGATGGCTTTTAGTGCTCCTGAGAGCCCAGCCATTTCAATAGTTATAACAATCAGAAGAACTCCCAAAATTAAGATGTTGGAGGACTGAATTTTAGGGTCATTACATATATATAATACTATACATCTAAACTATAATAGTGCATACACTACAGTATGGTAGCCACTAATTATTTTAAAGGGATATTTCTATAGAAATGCCTTTTTCCCCCTTATGCACAGTGCAGACAATACCATGAGCATTCTGAGTGTTAAGGACTGTGCTATGTATCAAAACTTCTTCATACAATGAATTTAAAAAAATATATTTCCTTTTTTGGGGTGTATTAAAGAAACTCAGCTAGCTTTAGCATTGCTGTTCCGCCTGAATAATTTCTCATACAAACCAACATGGGTTTTAACCCTTTTGTGCATAAAATATCCTGGGTTGGAAGTTTGTTCTTGCAAATCCTCCAATTCTGCTTTATTTCTGCTGGTGACAATACTTTCCACTGTAGCCTTTCTTCCTTTTCTCTATGCAAAGAAGAAAGAAAAATGCAGTAGTTAGAAAAAAAAATAAAGAAATCATTAGAATATTTGGAATTGTACCAAGTAACAAAATATTTTCAGTTGGAAAATCAGGAAAACTCTTTGCTGAAGAAATTTTAGGGATAAATTACTGTTAGCCCTAAGTTCAATATGCTTAAATAATTTATGTTTTCTCATTTCCCCAATTATAGGATTATTACAAGATTTTAGATTTCCCTAATTCAGTAGGCATATTTGATTGGTCCATATATTTCACATTTAATAAAGGGCTGTAAGAAATGTCACATTTAATAAATAAGTAGCAGATATTTAATTTAAGTTGAATTAATTTAATGTACATAGTGGAAACATGAGATATATATAATACTATTTAAAATTCCTTCAGTGTAACATAAACTTACATCTCCATTAAGCTCCTCTGTGTTTTAAGACACATTTATACTCTTTACTTACAAAACTGAAGTTACAATATTGAATGCTAAGGCTATATCTGGGTATTTAAAATTTAAACATGATAAAAAATAATTCCTACATCATAATTTTGCATACACTGCTATTATTTTTAATAGATTGTAGTATAGAAGAATTAGCAGACGGGGTAGATAATTAAATTAAAAGCATGTATTAGAGATGAATGAATCTGATTTAGTGAAATACATTTTGACACAGCAGTTGTTTCTTGTCAGTTCAATGAGTTTTACTCAGGGGATATCACTTCTGGCCATTATCTACATGCTTCAAATGATAATCTACTTTACACACAACGTCTTTTTGACTGAATTTACGTAAAGGTTGATAAGAGCTATACTTCTGATTTCTCATAGTTTATGGCATTTAATAGTGAATTTAAATACTGTGTTTATAGAATGTCATGCATTCAATAAGACAGGAAAATAAGTGTTACTTCACAAAGTTAATACATGCTTGTAGTGATTTAAGTAGTGTCTGATCTTAGTTAAATACTTATTTTAAATGGCACGGTCTCATTTTTAGTATTGTCATCCAGCCCCAACAACATACCAAAGTAAACCAGGAGTCAGCCCGAGTATAAAGGCACTCCACAAGAGAAACTCCAAGAATCTAGAAGCAAGGCGAGGATTTGAAAATAACTTTAAATTTATAAACACCAAATCTCAGCTTCTGCATGCATTCAATCCAGACAGAGCATAAAAGATGAAGTGTGTCTTAGATTTGAGTATATCAGGGATTTATGACTGGATAGCATTTATAAATGTATTCAAAGAGTAATGAAGTCACTGAATATAAAAGGGCAACGAATTATGCCCACACACAAAAGAACTCAAAATTTTAGTATTTGTGGGCAGACAGATATTCTTAGAATTTTCTCAACAGTATATTTTGGACAGTAATTCGTTACTGTAAGGTTAAGGGATATTTCCAGTTATCAGTATCTTATCCTCAAAGGCTCATCAGCATTGGACTAAAGCAGAAAGAAAATATTTCAAAGAACCAAAACAGATGAATGAAAGCTATATAATTTATATGTAAAAATTACTCCATTTCCATTCTGGGTTGAGCTATTCTGCATGGCTCAAGTGTATCCTTGTCATTCAAACTATTACAAAAATAGAAGCTATCTAGTTTTAGATTTCAATCTTAAAATCTCACTTTGTCCAAATCTATTTGATTCTGAGAAAGACTTAATGAAACCTGAATGAGAATAGGAGTGTGTGTCCCCATCCCCCAAATTGTCATAACCACATAAAATTTGTTCTGGAAAAAAGATAGAATAAAATCCCAGGGGTATACTGGGAAGTTAATGTATCACATATTCAGTGGAAGTAGAGATATTTTCTCCAATGATATCCCATGCAAATATTCAGCTAAAAGATGTAAATAGAAGGGAAAAAACTTGCTCTTTACAAAGTCTGGACCTTGATTCATACTTCTATTACAGCTTTTGCTGTTTTGTTTAATCTTATTTCCACACACAGAAGGTACAGATAAGTGCAGGAATCTGAGTATTAAACCCCTCTGTATTATCTCCTTTTTGTGACATTTAAGTTATCACTATTTGATATGTTGCTGTTTTTCAAAGATTGCAGCTGACTTGAAGTTTATTTGTGTTTTGTTTGGGTTTTTTTTTTTAGTTGGATACACAATGAATGATCTCATTTTTGAATGGCAAGAAAAGGGAGCAGTTCAAGTAGCAGAAGGACTCACTCTGCCACAGTTTCTGTTGAAAGAAGAAAAGGATTTATGTTACTGTACCAAGCATTACAATACAGGTAGGAAAGAATATTAGTGATTACAACTGGAAAGACATTGAACATTTATTGTTACTTTGCACAGTTAGGGGGGAGGGGTGTTTAAATGTTCTCACTGAGCTTACAAGAAGATTATAATGTGCAGGTGCATTTTGCAGGATGATGCAGTCCTAAGTAACTGCCACAATGAAACAAAACTACATGAGGGTTGATCAAATGTCTATATCAGAAAGCTTAAGACATTACATAGTTAAACTAATTCAGGCACAATTCACTCTGGAGTTTTATTTTTACAGTGGGTGCCATGAACATATCTGCACTGTGGGATATGAAGCACTGCTGAAATCCAAAAGTCCACAGGCTCTTCACTAAGCATGGCCTGGCTCAGTCAGGAAAAAGAGACACAGATTTGCCAAGCTGAAATCATCCTTAATGTACAATGTCCAGATCTCCAAATTAGAAGTGACATTTCTAAGCTGAAGCCTTTGTAGAACTGTGATGCTTAGCTCATCATTTCTGGGGTTAGTTGAAAAAGGGAAGGTTTAACATTAATAATATAGGTATTTTATTTTTAATCATAAAAAGATTATTGCAATAACTGGACAAGAATAATAATCCTCAAATAAACATGTGGCAAAGGCTAAGAATGCATAGCTTCCATCTTCTTGCAGGAAAAAAATGTAGAACTCTTTCATTTGAATCCATATCTCTTTTAATTTCTACTCTCTAATATGATTCTAGATTAAGCATATCTTGAAATTTAAGGTTAGAATTCTTTTCTTTATTCTGCTGAAATGGCAGAAGGGAGAAAATTCAGTAGGTGGTGTTCGTAAGGAATGTCTCGTTGCAATCTTAAGGAAGAGTGCTTTTCAGCAGGGTGTTTTATCAGAGCTGCCATGGTCTCCTAAGGAAGGAATGGTTTTCTAATCATTTCCATTTAGAGTGCAGAGATACTTAGAGAAACATTTTGAAATGTGGCCTAAAATAAATTGGAAGCACATGACAAGCACTGTTACTGTACAAGTACTAATAGCTGGCTAATCCTTAAAAACTTTCCAAAAATTGAGATACATATCCTATAGCAGGGTAATTTTTTCCCTCAAAGATCCCTTTGTTAATGATAGTAATGAAATTCAAATTATTCCTTTTTTTTACCATAATCCTTATGACAAAGAAGAAAATTTTATTTTCATTATTTTTCTCTATCTCCTTTGAGATATATAGGCAGTGCCTCCTTCCTTTTTTAGAGTTGTCCTGCTATTGTGCCATTTTAAAATGTGCCTGTACTTCTGTAATCTGTATAGTGATATTAACAAATGAGAATTTGTGGTAGGAAGTATTTTTCCAGAGTTCATTTGAACAATATGGTGCCGGAAAAATCTCTGACTGAAGAATTAAAACATTACTATTGAACTTAATCTGATATTGAGTAGAAACGTGTTTTAGCATGCCAGAATTTCCAGTGATTTCCTAGCATCTCTCCAAACATCTCATCTAAACCTGAATTGTACTCTTATTCATTTGTTTGAGAACTTTCACTGCAATCATCATAATTTAAACCTTTTGATTTTGACTGAGAATTTTTTCAGCATTTTTGGCCCACTACATTTTCTTCATAACCTGTGCTTCAAGACTATTTAATATGGTATTAATTTTCTTACATGCAGAAATAGGAAAATATGCTAGGGCTAAACATCACACTCGGCAGCATGCGGTCAACTTACGTCTGCTGTCTTGTTCACTGTGGCCCTAAACTGAGCTGAGAAGTGGGAGCAACAGATGCTACTAACTGCATGTGAGGTCTCATGACCCTCAAAACGTTCCTGCAAACCAAGAGCACTTATCCCTGTTAACTGCTAACACATTTAGGTGGGAGAAGGGGTTTGCTGTCAACTCAGTGTGGCCAGTCATCAGTGTTTCTGTATTACTTTGACCAAACTGCATTTCTATGAACAAAAAGGTGCTCTAAAACAGCCCACAACTCTGAAAAGATCGCTGAAATTTATGCCTCTACTTAAAAATATATTTGCGCCATTTAATTTATCCATACAAAAAATCAAGTTGTTTACTAACACAGAAAACTTGGAAGCCTGGATGCAGATGCTCACTGTACACTTCAGGATGGAGACTTTAAGAAACCTCAGTAAATATAAGAAGACAATTGCGCAGCTGTGGGACCTACCTATGATTGTCAAGGGAGAAAAATGCAATGCTGAGTGGCACTAGCTGCAGGTAGAAGGATGTGTCCTCACCAGAAAAAGCAGCATAGTGGCTTGCTCTGGGTTATAGCAACAAAATTACAAATACAAATCTGGAAGGACGATATTTATTATGTAATTCTCCTCTTCAGGTATTTTCTCCACAATATTTATTTTTATTCAGGTATTCAATATGAAGTAAATTTAATCAAATTACAGAGGTTTCGTTTGGTTTCTAGGGATGTGGGAGTGCCTTTCATTTCTTTGTTACAACCAATATTATTAAATACCGCGTGCAGGCTAAAGACCCCTAAACGTTGTATTGAAAGGTAACAACAACTAAGAGTTTCTTTCCCTCCATTGTGTCATATAATAGAATCATAGATTAGTTTGGATTGGAAGGGATCTTAAATATCATCCGGTTCCAAAGCCCCTGCCATAGGAAATTACACCTTCCACTAGATCAGGTTGCTCACGTTTTCATCCAGTCTGGCCTTGAACTCCTCCAGGCATGGGACATCCGCGACTTCTCTGGACAACCTGTTCCAATGACTCACCACCCTCACAAGAAAAAAATGTCTTTGTAATGTCTAATCTAAATCTACCCTCTTTCAGTTTAAAACCCTTACTTCTCATCCTATCACTACATTGCCTGATAGAAAGCCCCTCCTGATCTTTCCTGCTGGCTGCCCGTAAATACTGGAAGGCAGCTTTGAGGTCTCCCCAGAGCTGTGTCTTCTCTATGCTAAACATGCTCAACTCTCTCAGCCTGTTCTCATATGAGAGGTGTTCCAGCAATCTGATCATCTTTGTAGCCCTCCTCTGGACCCACTTGAGCAGGGCCATGTTTTCTTATGCTGGGAGCCACAAAACCAGACACATTACTCCAAGTGGGGTGTCAGAATCACCTCCCTCAACCTGCTAGTTGTGCTTCTTTTAATGCAGCCCAGGGTGCAACTGGCTTTCTGGGTTACTCGTGCACATTGCAGGTTCATAGTCAGTTTTTCTTCGACCGATACCCCAAGTCCTTCTTTTCAGGGCTACTCTCAATCTGCTCATTGCCCAGCCTGTAACCATATCGGGATTGCCCTGACCAATATGCACAATTTTAAGGTTGGCCTTGTTGAACTTGAGGTTTGTGCAGGCCCACATCTCTATCCTGTCAAGGTCTCTCTGAAATGACATGCCTTTCCCTCTAGGGTATCAACCACACCACTCAACTTGGTGTCATCCCCAGACTTGCTGAAGGTGCATTCAATCCCACTCTCCATGTCCCTCTGGAAGATGTTAAATAATGCTGTTCTCAATACAGATGCCTGAGGGACTCCATTCATCATTGGAATATGTGACCAATAATGTGCTTTCATAAGGCTTTTTCAATGAGACGCTCTGGACAGACACTCCTTTAGGATACTCCACAGGAAACATTTTTGTTTTTTTTTTTTTCAAAACTAGAAATAAAGCCTAGTCCTCTGGCCTATGACAGGTTAGATTAAAAGGATTCTTGAAAGAACCCCAAGCATCTGCAACTAGTATGCAATAAGTGACCAAAGAAGCATTTTCAGTTTAGGTTTAGTTAATGGAAAGCTTTTCCGAGACACTCAGTTAAACAGAAAAAAAAAACCATGAAAGTCTTACTGTGAGACAAATTAACATGAAAGCTTTGAGACAGTACATGGAAACTCCTCAGTGCATGTCTCATCAGTGTTTCATGCCTAATTGAAAATGGATGACAGTAACCATAGCTTGAAAATGAAATTACTTCTAAATATAGGGGCAGTTTCAACAACAGTATGGCATAACAGCTCATAAAGACCTGTGCTCTGAAATGATGCAACAGCATTTCTGATTATTTTCATGATTTTGCATCCGCTGGCGTATCCACAGTGATGAATTTGGGAAGTGAAGTAGAATGATAACAACCAGAAAAAGCTCATGTGAACCATTCACATTAGTAGAATGGTCTTGCTTACCTCATCCTGAATCACTTCCTATGGCATATGCATTGCACTCCTAGAGTTTTGACAAGTAATTTCAATCACAGCTGCAAAATGTCCGACACACAACAGCATGTATTTATATTACATACAAATATGTATAGTATTGTCTAACAGACACAAACAGAAATATTCTTATTTTTAGCTTTACTGCTACACCATAGATAACACTATACCTGTGCTTGAATGATGCTGCTCAGAACTGTCATGTCTATTGATGGGCTTTTCACTCAAAGTATTGGATGTAGTGATCCTGGAAACAGAGGTTGCTACACTGACCAGCAGAAATGATGGGTGCTATGTGTGACCATTTCTGATACCCCTTTATCCTTCGGTATGCAATCTCGATGAACAGTTGGCTTCCTTAACTCAACATTCCCCATTGACCTCATGACATATACATCCCAAAACAATCTTTTCTCACAATCCTTTTGGTTCCCCCTCAAGGCCAAATAAGTTGCTTAACAACATGTATATTGTGCCTCTTCTAGGTCCTACCTTCAACTGACTTAATGCCTTATATTGGGCCATATTGCTGCCAATACGATAGTGTTTAAAATAGACATACCTTTGATGCCTTACACTGCTGACATGAACTCAAACCCCTACTTGTTTGGTTAGACACCTAAACCACTCTTTTTTAAATGATAGTGGTGATTTTTAAACCATGGCATTTTAACCACTTGGGGTTTTTTTCATAAACCACTTCTCAGAAAAGGAAGTTTGTACTTTCTATCCTGGCAGTATTCTATGGGTGTGAAGTCTCTGAAACTACTCTTTGTTTCACTGGAAAAGCATCTGAATAGCAACTTGGTTCTCTGTTCTGAGTAGCGGTAGAAATTGCAGGTGCAAATTCATCAAGCTGAATAAAATTTGTTGCTCTTTTCCACATTTTTTTTCAATTTTCTTTTACTGCAGTTAGTATCTTACACAAGTCTTACACAAGTTACAGTTACACAAGTGTGAAGTTTACCACCTGCCCCAGCATTTGCTTCCAAAGTCACTTCCTTCCTGACCAAGACTTTAGGTAGTCAATGGCAAGCGACAGCACCAGGACTGGTATCTCCCAATATTCCACTGATATCTGCAGTAGGATGGGTAGTATGTGCCAACAGGCATTTTGTGAATCTTGGTTTTAGATACATAGGCACCAGCCATATATATGAGAAGTCATCTAGTTCTATATGTCAGACACTGAAAAACCTTCATTTCTAGTCAGGCTGTATGATCATAGATAGTGCCTGTATGCTCTACAATGAGGAAGAGGCAAGTACTTTTATAAACAGTTTTTACCTGCAAAATATACTCAATTTGCAATTTATATTTCAGTGCAAGTTGAAAATGTGTCTGGAGACTGCACTTACTGAGAGATTTTTTTATTACCCTGTCTCCTTCTTAGAGAGGTATGAAAATAATTTCAGCTAACGTTATTCATATGTATTCAATTTTATAGACACAGTCTCTTGAAATAACCATCTTTGCACATGCACATAATTTACGGAGTGTCGTGTTTATTTAAGAAATTTTATAATAGGAAGGCAAAAGAACAGAAAGTCTTTAACGGTATTTCAGAAACAGGTAAAGCAGAATGCCTCTGAAATGACCGTGTAATATTCTGAGAGGAACAAAAAGGAAGCCTTTTGAATGAACAAGGTGAACTCAGCTAGACTACTTACTTAATAGTGATTCTGATAATAACTCAGACAGGAAAGAAAGTAAAAAGAGCAGTATTGCATTATGGAAAAGTCAGTGTATATTTTTCATTTTCCCTCATGCTTTCTGTGAAAATCATCTTCCATTATGGTTGCAGTGTAATAGTGTAATACATAGCACGCTGTACTATGTACTAGTTATTTCAGTTAGAATATAAAATTGTCCTCAGAAAGTTTCTTTCAACATTTTTTAAAAAGCTTTCTATTCAGGCTTCTTTTTTTTTTTTCTTTAGTCCAATTTGTCTGAAGATACTTGGAGCTGATACCCTTACTTGCACTAAAGACAGTAGCTATTGTGGCCAAGGTGATTCCATTCTATGTAACAGATAACCTAAAATATAAAGGCTTACATATGAAAGGCACTTAAACAAAAGCCTTGATTGATTGTATGATGAATAATTTAGTTGCAGGACAATATTGATCAAAACTTCATGTGTCTGAGGCTCTAACACTCTCGTACATCAAGGACTAGCTTTCTGCTACCTGACACACCAGAGTGCCCCAACTCAGGATGAGTGCAAAAATCAGCCTTAAGGTAGGGCTAGGAAAACACAGCAAAGGGAAAGACTATGATGCCCTGCAGTTAGATCATATTAGGTTGCAGATGAACAGCGCAATCAAAGAGCCTCTTACAAATTATTGTCAATATGTGTGGTCCTGCAATAGACATTTCTTTTGAGTAAATATTGATCCTTTTTTTCCTCCACACAATGGTACAGAGAGTAGACAAGAATATTCAAAGCATTGCAATGACAACTATTTAGTGAGAACCTGGGAATCCAGAGTACCAACCATGAGAAAACAGTGAAAGTCATGAAGTGCCATAGCCACATTGCATCGATCCATACAAACTCTGATTATTCGATCAAACAGCATTTTGAGAATTGCAGTTACTCAGCTGCCATTTGTGGTGATCCTCCCTATAGGACTACCAGCCCAGTACATTAGGAATATAATCTAATTTGCACTGTTTCTCCTTTGAAGCTAGAAATAGAACCCCAGGTAGATTTTGCAGGGTGTGGGCTTTTTCACTCCAAGGTATCTTTTAAAAATAAACATTATCTAGACAGTCTACTTTATCCATATAAACTATTTCCAGGTTCTTTGTCTATAAAACCTTTCTGCAGAGCAACTATGTGCGAAGACTATAGTACCAAAAGCATATATCCAGAATCTCACACTAGCACCACATAATTATGATTTTTATCTAGCTGATCTGGATAAAACCAGATTTTATCTAGCTCTCCCAATAAAGCTAGCTTTTTATTCATCTACTTTAATTAGTGTCTTCAGTGACACTTATGAGATAGCAAACATTAGTTAGGCGGTTGGTGTGATTATATTCACCACAGTCATGTGTATTGCATTTTCTGTTCCTTTCTCATGTCTCCGTGTTTCTTGTTTCCTCCTGTTGTCTTATCATAGAAGAAGAGTCTTTTCTTCTTGCTTTTAGAAGAGGAGACTCTCTTTACTTTTCGGATACAGAGAAAATTGGGTCAGTTGGCTTTCAAAATATATTATCTTTTTTTTGTGTAAAATGAGGAACTCTGATTTTTAGAAGTCTAAATATGGTAAACACTGCAGAGGTTCAGAATAGCAGCTAGAAATAAACACTACCAAACACAATTTTCAAGCTCAGATTGAGCTTGAATGCTTAGGATCTTTATGGGGAGTAGAGGAATTGAGCTACTTAAGAAGGGGATTTCTAGAAGACAGACAAATGGGAGAAGCTCTATATTGTATCAAGGCATATAAATATAAGTCAGCCATTTAGGCTGAGTATATCCTAGCTACTGAGGAACTCTCAGTCTCCCATTCTCTTTTACTGCCCTCTCTCAGTACTTAAGCTCATTTCAGACCCGTGTCTCTAGCTGTTTTCCAGTGGGGAAAATGCAGTGCCAGAGGAGGGGAGCATCACTGCAGTTCAATTGCCCCAGGATTCTGTTAGAAAACCTCCATAGTTTGCAATATTGTGGCCCTTGGGCTCCCTGTATGTTGGTCATCAGTCGCTTTTAAGAACCATATTGTATAGTCTACATCCATATTGACAGTTGCTCTGGAATCCGAATATAAAATATATGCTTCCCAGATCTAAGACTTATACTCTGCAGGGCTCTGTAAAGATCTGCTTAACTTTAGTTAAATTTTGCTAAGCTTTGAACCATGGTCTGTTCAGCAAGTATAAAATTCATGTTTTAAGTAAATAGTTCAATATAATTTCACTAAACTATATTATCTTTTGGCCACAGTCCTCTCTATGTCCACAAAATATTTCACTGTAGACTGGATATTACCATCAGCAATGACTTTTCCTAGAAGGAAAGCCAGACTACAAATTAGTAGTGTCTAAAATGGTATCAAGAACTGGCACCTTCAGTTGATATCTCTCCAGTTTGCATGGATTAGCAGCTGAATTTTGCATGTTTAGTTCCTTTTTTTGTTTATACTTATTAATTTTATATTTTATTACGCTATTCATTTTTAATTTATTTGTGATTTAATAATTATTATGATTCTTATCTTTATTAATTATTTCTGAAGCACACTATTTCCTTGACTCAGATTCCTCAGGTGATTCTCCATTATGAAAACTCCCTATGTAGCTTCATAAAAGCTACTTAGACTTCCTGGAAATTGTAAACATGACCATGACATTGTATGTGTAGGGTAAGAAAAGCTTCCCCACAAAGAATATCTTAAGGGTTCCTAAAAGGTGACAAGTATGTTTAAGTTCTAGCAGCTACTGCCTTTGGAGCAGTTTGAGGCAGATAAAACTGAGAAGGACCCCTTATGGCCTGAAAGCTACTACTTGTCCTTGATTTCCTTTGTATATCCCATAGTACTGGCAGTGCCTTTTAATCACATAGACATACTGCTACGTGCATAACTCACTGCTTAGACAGTGCCTGCCATGGCTCATGAAGGCTTTGCAGCATGAACGTGTACTAAGGTAGAAAGTTGGCCACAGCAGCAGCAACCAAAAAAAAAAAAAGAATATGTGATCTGGACACTGAGTCAAGAAAAGCCACCTATAGACTGACTGGAATATATATTTTTCCACTATAGTGTTTGTTTCAGTGTGATGGAAACCATGCCAGCCCAGCAGATATCTGACATTGTTACCAAATAACTTGTGCAAGAGAGAAAAGTGGACCATCACATGGATATATACCAGTACGTTCACTTCCTATGGATACATACAGCATTCAGCAAGGAAGCACTTTTGGTGCCTTTATCACGCTTGAATCCCCAATTAGACTAGACTTAGAAAGAACGTTACCTTTGTTTCAGGAAAAAATACTTATCCTTTAGGAAGCCCTCAATAGCTCTTCTTTTTGCATTACAAGAATCTGTCCATTTTATGGATTGTGTGCACATCTATATTTAGATCTGATTTGAAACTAACATCATGCCTTAATTTGTTACTCAGCCTCAGCAAACCAACAATACCACAAAGGTTTCATGTATTCCTTGCAGCCACTCTCTGTGACATTTGCAGTGTGCATCAGAGTGAACAAGAGTTTACCTTCTATGCACTGCGGATGAATTGTTAGAGCAATGCTCTTAGCTGCTTGTCTATCTCCTTCCCCAGCTCCGATGACTTCACGGATATGTCTCCTCTGATCCATTCAAGCACCCAGTCAAACAGATTAAACCACAGCTAACCTGACTTTGAATTCCAAATGGAATACAGGAAAAGAAAGGGGGCTGACAGCTTGATGTTGGCTTCACCTGGGAAACAGCAGCACAACCTCTGCTGGCTGCCTCCTAGCTGGAGATCACATCCACTAATGAAAATGCTTTTTTCTTCCATTCTGCCTCATTAGCCTAGTTTATGCAGGTTGTACTGATTTCAGCCAGGAAGGGTGAAAACTAACATCATCCCTTACATATTTAGGCCGTTATAATTCCTCTGACACATCACTCAGTCTTAGTTCTGGCCCTTTCATAAACTCATCTCTTTTTCCCTCCTTTTCTGTGGTTACAACATATGCCATTTGCACTCCTTTCATTCAGAATCTTTCAATTTTTTAGGGTTCTGTTGTGCACAACTATTCCTCTCTTTATGCTTAGCTCAGAGAAACCTGGCAAAAACTACACAAAAATAATCCATAGCAGAGCTAATATATTTTCATTCATTTCATATATTTTTCCTTGCTAAGGACCAGAGTATTTTTCTGCTGAGAGCTCTGTAATAATTCAAGCCCACTTGGGTACACAGGAATGAGAGTCAGATCCCTCATCCCACCTTTCTCTGGAGAAAAAAAATAATGTACAAGCAATAGCCAATGTTTATTGACACTCCTCTGATGCATATATTATCCATTCTTATATTCCTTAGTTTTTCTTCCTAATTTGTTTTGAAAGATGCCTACAGGACCCTATAAGAAGAAAGTATTGCATGTTAAACTCTAATTATTGCTGATATGATGTCAAATAAAATGCCTTTGCAGCAGACCTAGAGTTGCTTGATGCTTTTCTGTCACTCCTTGCCACCATGATTTGCTGTGATGTAAGAGACTGCTGCTGTTAAGGCTGTAAATTAACAGAACAAATGTCACAAAAAGGAAATCTTCAGGGTAGGAACCAACTTGAAGAATCTGATCCTGACAAAGGCCAGTCAGAGCAGAACTTCTAGTTATGTGGGTTTAGCTGAACTGTTAATGACAGGAATGTATCATGTAGGTATCTTTTTGAAGATCCTGGAAGAGAAACGTAGTAGGAAATACTGGCTTTTCTTAAGTAAACAGCAAAATTTCCATTCACTTTATTAAGCCAGGACTTAGTTTCTCGATTGAAGCACAAATGTTTGAACCAGGATTTGGGATGCAGATTTCAGGAGTGTAGATAGGATTCGGGAAACACTGGCAATCAGGAGTGGAACTAACAGCTGAGTTGGCAGATACAAAATTCCTGAGATATATCATGTCATTTTAAATTGAACATCAAAACTATCATCTTTCTAAATGTGGGTTTTTTAGTTCCTCAGTAGAATCAAAATTCATAAAATCACATTGAATATGACACATAGAAAGAACCAATGGTTTGTTAATATAATTATTATGAAAATAATGAAGTTCATAAGATATTTCCAGGATCTTAATATGCCTAGAATAAAAACATTACAGTCTGACTTTATGTGAAGCTCATTTCTGTATGTCTAACACTGTTGTGACAGCATAATACACTATATATTATATCAGTACAAGTTTATAAGTAAGTCCATTACGTAAATTTTGTTAATACAATAAATATTAAAGAACTATTATTGTGGAATGTTTTGCTATAACATGGCATAGTGGCAAATAAAAATGGATTAGTGAAATATCTATCAAAAACTACCAGAAAACATAACCAAAAAACTTCAAACCACTTAAAAAAGAAATAATGACACAGGTTTCCATGTTAAATTTGGAAATAGGAAATACATTCATTCAAATAAAGAAGAAATCTGTATATTTATTGCTGTAAGAAACTTTCACATATATGTTGGTTACAGTAGCAGCGTTGCCTTCAGCACCGTTCACACGTGATTCATATGACCATTGAGCAGAATTAGAAAATCTAATGAGACCAGGTCAAGATCTGTGAGATAAACTACAATTTACAGGTTTAAAAATACATCTCTATAAGAGAAAAAAGTGGGTTATGGCATTTCTATGAGCAAACAATATTTTTTTTTGTTCATGTTTGATTAAATTACTGGATTTTTCTTGATGTTCAGTATCTCAAATAATTAGGCCATTTAATCATCAGCTTCCTAAAGTTGCCTAATCTCAACTCAATTTCTGTTTGAATCTTGGTCGCTGTATTTTTTATTTAGAATAGTTTAAATGGGGAGAAAGGGACAGATTTAAGAGAAAATAATTGGATTAAAAAAAAAAAAAAGCTTAAAATTGAACCTAAAGATAAAGGAGGTTTTTATAAAATTGAAGAGCAAATCTTTTCTTTACATAAAGCAGTATTTCCAAACAATTGGTGGGATAACAAGTGAGGTGTGATTACACAGAGGAACTCTCCTATGTCATAATGATTTTTGGTTTTGTAAGGAAAGAAGAGTTGGTAAATTATCAGATTCTTAAATTTTCAGGTTTTCTGATCACTTCCTTTCCAGCAGATACTCCTGTTGTAATGGGAACTGTATGTATTAAAAATTACTGAAGAGAAATCAAATTATTCATGCTTCTTTAAATAACAAATATTTCTGACAGAGTATAAATTCTTTAGAGTGTTCCAGATGTTGACAGTAAAGAACATTCTATTTCTATTGAATATTTCTTCTTTGCTGTAAAAAGGAAAGTTTACATGCATTGAAGTCCGATTTCACCTTGAGAGGCAGATGGGTTACTATCTCATCCAGATGTACATACCGAGTCTCTTGATCGTCATTCTCTCCTGGGTGTCATTTTGGATCAACATGGATGCTGCTCCAGCCAGAGTGGCCTTGGGCATAACAACTGTACTGACCATGACAACACAAAGCTCAGGTTCACGAGCATCTCTTCCAAAGGTAGGCACAATTTCCTTTCTTTGTACCCCATTAGTTCAAAGTCATAGTGGTATGTGACAAGTAAACACTTTCAGTGAACCTTATGTTTTAATTATTAGCATTTAAGCATCTTCTAAAGGAGTTAAATAACTTGGAAATATTCAGAATTTGAGTCACCAATCAATCATATTCTGTTTCTCACCTGTCTCAGCTGTTTGTCCAACTACGTCTACTAAATTCCATAAACCTCAACTAGTGATGAAAGTAATGTTATGCAGTACTACATAAGTGCTGCTTCACAGTTGACTATCCCATCCTTTTTCTGATCCCACTGTCTGATGATCTGCCAGCAGATATGATGAGCTTTCTAAAAGTTGTAGACTGCAACCTGTTCTTAATGATATTCCTCTCCCAAAACGTGCCTACATTATGAATTAACTCACTAGTCACAAACACATTTACATTAAAATGTAGAAAAATATGAAGCTAAATAGCTCCAAATGAATTGTTCACTACACAATGTAAATAGCTTAAAGTATATTTCTACGATTACCTATTTTTTCTTTTTATTGCTTTAAAAAAATTCTTTTTCATTTTAAGTGTTGTTCTTGACCATCTTCATGTGCCATTGAATTTAATAGAAATAAAATGTATACAATAAATATATACAGTGCCCACTTCTGTATTAGTTTTAGCAGTTTATTTTTAGTCTACCTATTTTTTTTCCAAGTACAATAGGTAGTCCTAATAGGTAATTGTGCTTTGTGCCTCAAATGTATGAATCTGAATGCATCCAAATGTAACAACGAGTAAGGAAATGGAATACTATAAAAAACTCAGAAAAGCAAGAATGTAAAACATTACCAAAGAGAGCTAGACATGTTTTATGTCATATTTTTACAGCCTGAAGCTAGCTATGTTGGTTTCTGTGGAAAAGCCTCTTGTAAATTTGCACGCATAGAGGGAACAGTCTCTGCTTTCTTAGCTCAGATTATGTCCTGCAGCTAAGCATGGCCGTAAAGGATTGTAGTGAGTTCATCTAATCTGCAATTTATTTTCAGCACTTTCACTGTGTCAAAATTGCAGGACTAACCTGAACCTATATCTTTGATTTACAATGCCTAAATTAGCAGAGAATAAATACATCAGAGTTCTCCATCTATCTCCCTTTTTCTACCTAATTTCTGCTCCAGGAACTTTATATCAGATTCATTGTAATACAGGAATTCCCACTAGTCCTACTATAAGCCATCCTCTGATGCCTTAGAATCATTCACAGAGCTCAATGGGACAAATGGAAAAAGAGCATGTGCTTCTTGTGGGTTATCTGGTTCGTGATAAGGGATACAGTACACTAGAAGGACTTTTAATTACAAAACCAGTAAACATATTTTGTGAAAGACTACTTTTTAAAATAATATTTAACCCTTATTGATTGAATTCTTGTCCCTCTTATTATCTAGCTTTCAGGTTAAGTTTTATTTGATAAAAATATTGTTGGGATGTGGAGATACTAGGTTGGTGCAAAGATAATTGCTGGTTTTAACCATCAAATTTAAAGCAGTATATCTGAGCTTAGAATAAAATTTATCAATCAAAATAAGAACTATTAGAATCTACACATTTTTGCATGACTTCTCAAATATTATGGAGAGTGGCTTGACAACTACATCCGCCAATTCTCTCAAGACTCTGGGATGCATTTCATCAGGTCGCATAGACTTATGTATGTCCAAGCTCCTCAGGTGGTCACGGATCTGATCCTTCTCTACAGTGGGAGGGCCTTTACCCCCCTCGTCACCATCTTGCCCATTGACCCAGGAAGGATGAGGAGAGCAGTTGTCAGTGAAGACTGAGGCAAAAAAGTTGTTGAGTACCTCAGCCTTCTCCTCATCTGTTGATACGAGGTTGCCATCTTCATCCATCAGTGGGGGTATATTCTCTTTAATCTTCCTTTTCTGATTGATGTACCTGTAGAAGCCCTTGTTGTTATTCTTCACTTCCCTTGCCAAGTTCAGCTCCAGCTGCTCCTTGGCCTTCCTGACCCCATTCCTACATAACTGGGCAGCGTCCCTATATTCTTCCCAGGTCACCTGTCCCTGCTTGCACTGGCTGTGCAGTTGGCTCTTGTTCTTCAGTTTGACCAGCAGGTCTTGACTCGGCCACACTGGTCTCTTCCCTTTCCTGCCTGATTTCCTACACCTGGGGTCTGAGCACTCTTGAGCTATATGGAAAGCATCCTTAAATATTTGCCAGCTCTGTTCTGCTCCCTTGTCTCCAAGGACCATGTCCCAGGGGCTCTGCTGAGAAACTCCTTGAAGAGCTGGAAGTCTGCTTTCCTGACATTTAGGGTCCTGACTATACTCCTCGCTTGCCCCATATCCCTCAGGAGCCTGCACTCCATCAGTGCATGATCACTGCAGCCCAGACTGCCTCCAATCTTGATGTCACTGATGAGTTCACTTGTATTAGTGATTATCAGGTCCAGCATTGCATACCTTCTGGTGGAGGTCTCTATTAGCTGTATATAATCCATTTTTTTTTTGTCACATCACAATACAATCAAGAAATTGATTGGCTTTGTTGCATAAAAGAGGCACAGAGCAGATATCATAATGACAATTTTATTTATTTTCTTTCAGCTCTTGCAGCACTGATTTGTCAAGATTTTTTCATTTTCCAGTTTGGTACAAATATCAAACAACTGTTGAATGGTCAATGTTTAGTTCTTCTGCAACCTCTCAAGTTGTTTTGCATGGGTCTACTTCAATAATGGGCCTCAGATGGCTGTCGTCCATTGCAGAAGGACATCTATGGCCTTCCTTATCTTAAAGGCTCTCTTTTCCATTATAAAATTTTTGCAACCACTGTCGATCTGTACATTCATTGACAGTCCCCTGATGAAATGCTCAGTTGATATTTGAAGCAGATTCCACTGGTTTACACCCTCTTTTGAACTCATACAATACAACTTCTTGAATTTGGGTTTTTCCATCTTTAATTTGACCGTGTAATATAGAAAAGAATAAACAGCAAGATCAAATCCATTAGTATTAATAAGTAGAATGAATTTTGTATTTCAAAATAGTATACTATATGAACACAGTTAAATAAAAGTTTAATCCAAAATAAGCATCGCAGTTTACAGTGACAAAACTAGCATTTATTTTTGCAACAAACCAATGCACTTCCTCTTGCCATGAAATACTAAAGTTCACATCTGTGATTTTAACATATTCAGTCTTCTGCTCTATTGTCTCCATAGGTGTCATATGTCAAAGCAATTGACATCTGGATGGCTGTGTGTCTGCTATTTGTGTTTTCTGCACTTTTGGAATATGCAGCTGTAAACTTTGTGTCAAGGCAGCATAAAGAACTTCTACGATTCCGCCGCAAGAGGAAGAAGAACAAGGTAAAAGTAACAGTATTCACAACTTTGAAAGAAAGTCTGAGATTGATTTATGCCATCATATAGGGTTAATTTGGTAAACACTATGCAGCCTAAAGTGGCAATATAAATAAAATGACAGCAAATAATGAAATTCACTATAGGCAGAGGTCACTACAAGGACTCTGCACTGCATAAATCCCACTCGAATTCAGGGATTAAGAGGGATTTAAATGAGACATGGGCCATGTGGGAGCCATCTGCACAAGCATGAAGTTCACTCTGTTAGAAGAGTCAGATTATATTCAGTGGATGAATGTTACTGGTACTTGCAGCAGTTTGTACTGCATTCAGTAAATAATGTTTCTTAGTTTCATTCTAGTATTCAGTTCAAAGCCTTAACAGCTGTGTTTCATGTAAATATTAATACAAAAATAATTCTTCAGTTAATACTGCTGGTAGAAGAACCAGCATTTTACTTTAAAAGTCTGAGGATTTTTTTTCTTCTGTCAGGTTAATTTAGCATAAATTGCTCATACAATTAGTAAGAAACTTTAATACAGCAATGGTTATTAATATTTATTTTTAGCTGAAGCTATCTAGACCAGAGTAAAATAAGTCACTACCAATATGCAAACTTAAACAGCTAAGACTATAGTCCACAGTTAAATCAAGCAATAAGCAAAATTTCTTACATTATACAACATCTGATTTTTAAAAAAGTAAATATTTCTCCAAATTACTCATTAAATGAGCACCCAATACTGATGTCATGCAAACCCTTTCCACTGGCATTCAGTCACTGTCTAGAACATTACCATGGACTAAAGTCTGACCATAGCAACATGAATCAGTTCAGCCATATTTCATTCCTGAAGACTGACCTCAATTTACTGCTTACATCACAACATTTTATAGGTTGTTCTCCTAATACTTAGAGGATAATGAAAACGTGTAACGCTGCAAAGCCTACCTAAGCAGTCTCTGCTCACAAGACTGCATGTTAAAAGGCAGGATGGATGGTCAAATTGAAATGACATTTTCATACATTCGTCTGTTCCTGTGTATTGAGTCAAAGGCTTTTTGAGGTGCAGAAGGAAACTCATGTACTGTAGCCTAGAAGATGATTCAGACTGCATCTATCTGCTTTCAATAATTTTCCCTTAGACATATATGCTTTTTTCTTTTCACTGACAGTAGCAGAAAAATTGCTTTCTGAGACTCAGAGGAGGAAAGCAGCATTTTTGTCCCAGGGTGTTTGTTTTTGAAACATGGTAGCTCTCTGAAAGCTGCTTAAACGTTTGGAATGGAGGGAATGTGATGGGCAGAGACGGATTACCAGGCAGGGAGCAGGTGGGCCACAACAAAAGTGTAATGTATCAAATACAAACAGCTGTGGTGAGTGATATATTATGAGGCTATGCTTTTAGACCATTCTTTATTATACCACATGTTATAGTGTCTTCTGGATATCAGGAAAATTTACCATATTAAACTTCAGTGATGTCTTTTCACTTCCTTAAATACACGTCAAGTGTTATAATCACAGGGTTAGAAACTGGCAGGTAATATTACCCTCCTCCCTCAGAATCAAACTGAATCTCTTCCCAGACTCTCATAACAAATCTTTAAGTTCACCAAAGACACTTTTTCAGCAACCACAGCCAATTAAATTTCAGCTTAGAGGTATGTGAAGAAGTCTACACAAAGTATACAAAGCATTTCTAAGACCACTTAACAGAAAAGTATGCCCATGTTTTGCTGGATCAGTTCTTGACATTATGATATTTTTGAATTCTCTCTTTAAAGTCCTTATTCTAATTTTACACTTCATTAGATATTCTTCTAGCTTCAAGTAGGTAATCTACTAGGTTCTCATACATTAGAGGATTAAAAGGAAATTGTAGGATCTAAGGTAAAGTATCAAGTGTTCCGCTTACATTCTGAAGGAAGAAGACATACATTTCAATGCTTTTCTCCATAACATACCTAGGTGAGGGTATTAACATGGAGTATATGGCTTTCCTTTCCTCTCTGTATCTCTATGTTTCATTGTAAGACAAGTTTCCCAGCCTGAATTTACAAAAAAAAAAAAAAAAAAATTAAACCCCTTTGTTCCCATACACGGTTATGCTTTTGACAAATCAACATGTTTCTGGAAAGATTAATGATTAACTTAACTGGATGTTTCTTGATGGACTCCAGTCCTACATATAGCTCCCGGTCACAGTTGACTTTGAGGATACATCTTCTCAAGCTCTAGAGACAGCTCACCTAATTGCTTCTCTTTTTCTCAATGTTTTATTAACCCATTCCTTCCAGTAAGTATACTAGAACTTGAAACATTACCATGTTGAGATTTTGTCTCTTTAAAAAATTTGGATCACATCCTATACCCTCTGGTATAAAATAGCAAGTGATATCTTATGGATTAAAGAAATCAGTTAATGGGTAGCCTTCTTGCCACAAATATTGTTTATTCACCACAATTTCTAACATGAGATGCAGGCCCCAGGATGATAAGTCAAATTACCTTGTGTTTCTTTTCTCTTTTGTCTTTTTCAAAGTCAGTAACTATAACCCATGTTTATAAAGTTTTGTATGTGTTTGTTATCCCTTTGGGCTGTTATCCCTTTGGTCAAACAGTCACTGGCTCTCAGGAATTAGATTGCATTGGCTTTTAAAACTACCGTGCATAAAGAAATATTCACTTGACTACAAAGTCTGAAGACATGAAAAGAAGTTAGATTAAAACACTGTGTTTAAAATAAACTTCAGGGGCTTCCTTGAACATCAAATCCTTTTTCTTTCCAGAGTTAAAACTCTATTCTATTCAGTATTTATGTCCAAAATCAATTAGAGAAATAAAGCAGTTAGGCTAATTTATTAGACATTTTCATCCTCTATGCTCTCCATCTTGGGACATTTTACTAGGATTAGATTTTCTACCAGGTGAACTCCAACCAATGAATATAGAAATTTTTGGCACTGGCATTTTATCTGCAAGTTTTAGAAATGTTTTATTTCAGGTGTATATTGACAGAAGAGAACATATATGAAGACCATCTCATTGCAGTAGGGCAGCTGAAGAATTTCCAAAGTCTGATTTCTTTGTTATTAAAAATATATGCTTGTTGAAAGAAATATTTACATTTACCAAGTAACCCTAGCAATGGTCAGATGATTGAATTTCAGTGCTGGAGCTTGAGAGATCAGTGAATCTCTTTTCCTGACCTAAGTCAGGATCAGTTATACCTAATTCATCATCATCATAGAAATTCCTCAAGATTCCCTGTAATCTATTCCAGTAGTTTAGAAAGTTTATGCTCACGTCTTTTCTTGGCCTCTCATAGTGAGTCTAGAAGGGCTACACAGAACAGCCTACTTCATTCCTCTGTGTTGCCATTTGCACATTTGCACGCTCCTTCCCTGCAAATTCTCCTAGTAATTCCATATAATTCTTCAAAACTGTGTTTGCAATGTGAAGCCTACGCAGTGGCAGTTGAGGCAGCCAAAGGACCACATCATGCAAGTTATACACTTGTTGATCCAAACCAGTTTGACATTTGCTATTTTCCTTCATAACAAAAGTATGGTATTTACCCATATCAAGACTGTGACCTTCCATAACTTACAGGTATTTTTCCAGAGCTGCTGCATGACCATTCACTTTCCATCTTCCATTTGTGAAGTTGATTATTCCTGGCTAAATGTAGTACCTTATATCTGCATCTACTGACTCTCGTCCTATACTTTTCAGACACTTTGTCAAAATTATTGACTGCAAATTTAATTCTAAACCTATCCTCAAACCAATTGCAGTTTTTCCTAGGTTGAAGTCTTTTCCTAGGATGAAGCCTAGTAAATTTAATCAAAGCAATGTGTTATTTTTTCTCAATGCAGATTAAAAACACAGAAGAACTGAAATGTGTCTCTTAAATAGCATATGCTTGGTAAAAAAACCTGCAGTAAATGAGTGTAGCAAACAAAATAAGAGCTGCTGAGATTTATGGAAAATTATACGGTTATACAAAATGTAATTATGTATGGAGCTGTATCAAGACATTTTGGCATCCAAAGCTTGTCTACCCTTGCCATTTTCAATATACTTTTTTCCATCTACAGTCACTGCCTTTTTCTTACACCATCTAGTACTTTTGCAGGCTGCCTTCCCAGACAACAGTAACAGCAGCATCAAAGGCAATTCTTAGAAATAGCTGCATGCTCTGGCTATCATTTTTATAGTTGTAGCTATAGAATTCACTCAATGATTCCAAATAACTGGAAGGCAAATTTCTTTTCAGATGCCCAGTTGAATTTGCACAGAATTAACAAAGATTTTCAAGTGTCGGGGACTGTGACATAAATACATTTATAAACAAAAGCTGCTATTGCAACATAATACACAACCTACTGATTGCTGTTTTCCGATAGGCATATTGGAATATATATATATAAGAATTTTTTCAAAAAGGGTCTCATATCTTTACCACTACACAAATGACACAATGAATTCTGAGAACAGGGAAATTTTGGCTCCCCATTTGAGACTTCATTTAGTAGTCAACAGTGCTTTGTCTCTGCCAAAACCAGTAATCTGGCCAGTGAATACAACTGTTTCACAAATATTGTATTACTAACATGATGGAAACATTCCTTCAGATGAACAAGTATTAATTATTCATTTACAGTTACACTCCTTTCAGTCTTGAAAGACAAAAGGAAAAAAATGGCAGAATTAGAAGTCATATACAGATATTGAAACATTCCTATGACCAGTGCTTTTTCTTAGTTGCATTTCCACTGTAGAGGGAAAAATATTAACTGTTTACATATACTGAATAACATTTTTATTTTAGATAAACTTTTAATATATTTAGTTTTCAGGAATAGTCAGTCTTTTATTTTCAAAAATCTAAAGACCACCATATCTTTAGTGAGGAAAATAGACATGCAAATTAGATTGTCTTTAATGGTAATCACACCTCTTTTCTTTTGTTTTCTTTTTGGTCAACTCATCCGTTTTGATGAAAGTATTTTGAGGGAATTCTTGATGGAAATGAAATCAGTGAATCATTGCAGCATAGCAATGGCTTGAGATGTGCAGGACCTATAGACGGGAGTTTTCCTCAAATCTACAGTACAAATTTAAGGGTAAACTACGAAGAAGATGTCCCATTTGTCATAATGTGATATCCAATCATTAACAGAGGCCCTGTCCTTTTGTCTGAAATAATGTCTTCCCCTGTGAACTCCATAACCTTCATCGCTACCTGTATGTGATGACGTGAAACATTTATAAAGGTACCTATCTTGTTAATTTTGCAATGCATTTTGATCTGTTTAAATCTGGATTAAAACATAGTTTCAAAATTTTACTTTCTAGAACTTCAAAGAAGAACATCAGTTCAAGTAGAAATCATTTGCTACTAGATCAGCATCTAAAACCAAGCTCTTTGTAGTGCAGAACAATTCTATATCGCTGCTTTTCTCAAATATTGACAGAAAAAATATAGTGTTCAAATAACCAAAGCTAAGGCCTTAAATAAGTCTTCAAGCTGTTACCACAACCTCCAGTCAAAAGGCTATAGAAATATTTTCATCCCTTATGCATATTACTCCTCAAAAGAAATTTATTATTAAATATATGGACAGAAAACAACATAGTCACGGGGTCACAGAAACTGACAGATTTCTAATTCTTTATAACTAAGTATTTTGTAGAACAATACTGATATGAAATAAACAAATTATTTCCTTCAGGCTTCCAAAGAATTCTAACCTTCTAAATAGAAATTGTTATCTAAATTCATTTTCATTTTTTAATTACAGCAATTTTAATAATGATGATAAAATATTTGTGTGTAGCTGCATGCAGAATAACTTTCAAATTGTTATTTCCAAAGGTGTATGTGTGAAAAGAGCATTCATATTAAATTGTTATTAAAGTTTATTCATAGTAAGGTTTTAAAAATTTCAATAAGAAATCATTCATTTTCTTTTCTTTAGTAATGATGCACTAAACAAATACACAAAAGAGAAAACGTAAAGCTTCTTTATTACATTTAAAAAAAAATTCAAGCAGAATGCAGGACTTTTTCAGGAAGTTTCACTGTGTAGGTTCTCAACTGGGAAATAAAAGGTTCTTCCATTAGATGATTTCAACAGCTGTGGAATTGGACATGTGCCTTATGAGAAATATTTCTAGTGAAAAAAAAAAGGACTATAGGCAAGTCAGTTGATAAAAACAAATGCAATGGAACTGATATTTTATAAAAATGCCTTTGAAAAAGCACTCAAAAGCTAATATCAATAATAATAGTAAGTGCGTCTTCCCTGCTGTGCACAGTATGAACCTAAGAGCAAACTAATGATTCCAGCATTACTAACCTGCTGGAAGATTTGCAGAAACACATTTCGGATAGTCCAGCTGGTACACTAGAAAAAATGTATGGTGGGATTTGGCATGTTACAGTGCTCCAGAAGGTACCCTTTCCTGCATATCCACTAGCCCTAGCGCTTTGGTCTGACTAGGCAGTCTCTGAGCATCCCACCTGTCCTCATGGAGACACCATCCAACAGATATATTTCCAACAGAAATGCTAGACTGCTAAAAGGACCTTCATTTCCTCAACAACATTTTGAAGCAGCCTGCCCACAGACTAAAGTCAGGATGTCTGCAAGCAAGCAAATAAGCAGAGATTGGCTTTTAAGGTCATTCTAAGGGATAGCTCAAGTCAAGCAAGCAAAGAAGAAAAACAGTGAAGTCTTAGTATATAGTAACTCATCCTGAAAACACTCATAGGAAAGCTACTGCTCAGAAGATTTACTTTGTTAATCTTTCAGAGCCTGTGCAGTCATAAAAATGATCATCTGGAGAAGCATGAAAAGATTTTAACCCTGAATAGTACATATGACACTGCTTAAATGGCAAGGTTATTGTGAATCCTCACAGTCCATGGATGTGTACCTTCTGTTAACAGTAATACAACACTACAATTTTTCTGGAATAAGCTACTATAAAGAAGTTATTTCAAATTTTTTTTCTGACAGGAGAGGAACACTATTGTAGTAATTAGATCTTTGTTTTATCACGTCATCAAATAGTGATCCCATCATTTTGTATTTCTGTTATTCATTTCCATATTGAAGTCAGCCAGTGATTTTTCCTCCTCTTTTCTTCCATGTTAATTTTGCTTTAAGTTTTTTCTTTTTTACAGGAGAGCTCTAATCAGGATTTAAGTGTAATAGTGTCAGAGATCCATATTAGTCTATAAGTTCATACAATTTAAATATATTAAAAAGTATTGTAGTTGGGTGATAACTACGGCAGTCATATGATAACTACAGTTCTGCTGGATGTTTGTGCTCTATTTCACTATTCAACTATTTCACTTCAAACTTATTCACTGATCTGCATTCTTTTGTAGATAACCTATTTAACTAATATTAATAATAAACATCATAGGAATTGTTTAAACAAATCTACAATAGTTCTTCTAGCAAGCACTACTTAATTGAGACTTTGAATATGTTTAGAATGAATTCTTCATTCCAAAATATTTTCAGATTTGCAAAAGGTCACTGGCATTTTCAAAGTGAAAAATTTGAAAATTTGAATTTAAACTGTGTTCGTTGAGAAAATAGGTTTAAGCAAAACAAAAAATGCTTCAGAATAACTGAACTGAAACAGCAATTATTTGACCTGCTTTGGTAAACAATTTTTTTTACAATTTTATTTTAATTTCAGGTAGGAAGAGCTTCAAAATATCCAAAATTGTCTAACAGAAGGAGAATTGACTGCTGCTCTATTCATTTTTTAATATTTACAGAATTTATTTTCCAAAATACTTATTTAAGAAATAACACATACATAATACTTTGTCATGCTTCATAAATTACAGAATCCTAAAACAATTAGGCTAAATCTTGAATTTAAAATCAGTAATAAAAAAATTGTTAATGCCATCAGAATAACATGACTGTCATTGGGTAGGTAACATAGCGAAGGAATACACCGGAATATGTTTCAGAACCAAATCTGGCCATGGCTTCAAAGACTATGTATCATTTATTTGCCTACATTTGTGCCTCCTTTACTACCTGAGAATACCTATAACCAGGCAAAGAGAGGTACAAAATGTGTCTCCATACAGAAACCACATTCTTGAAGTGCATGTTATGGAATGGATATAACTTCAAAACACCTACTTTTGTTTCTGTGCCACATGATTAAAAACCATTTTCTGTTGTAGATCCCTGGATTCAGAATGTCACTGCCAGTTTTCCCATGAGCTGACAGAAGAAAAATCTGGCCTTTAGCTTTCATTCACTTTATTTTAAACAAAGACACTTTACATGCTATTCTCTTTATCTGATGTATTCACAGGAAACATCAGGAGTAAGACACACAGAAAATATTAACTAACTATACACTGACCAAATAGGCAGATTCTCACTAATATAATTAACTTGAACATCATTAGTGCTTGTATGATAAACACCTCTAGCGGCCAGGATCACATTTTGTTAAGCAACGTACGGAGTTAACGACTGTTGCCCAAAAGACCAGTGTGAAGTTTGCCTTGTTGAAGACAAGATATTTACTGTAAATGAGGCCGAGCAAACCAAATTATAAGTTGTGTGCCCGATTACCACTAGTTTACTAAACTTTCTCTTTTCACTTACTAAATTACCTAATCTATAAGCAAATAGTAAAAGTCTGTTCTTGTTCAAGCTGCTGCAATGTTTTTGATAGATGATCATAGGCCTGAAGTTTCAACCAGTTAAAATAAACTGTGGTCTCAAGAAATCACTGAGGTAATGGTGTAATACTTGCTGTTTACAAGCTGGTGAGATTTCTGTAAATAAAAAAAAAAATCTTGCTTTTTTTTCCTTTTTTTTCCCAACAGGATGATGATGCAAGTCAGTTTAGTTTTACAGCATATGGAGTGAGCCCATGTATGCAAGCAAAAGATGGAGTGACACAAAAGGGGCCAAATAATCCAGTTCAAGCTGCACCAAAAAGTCCTGAAGAGATGCGAAAAGTATTCATTGACCGGGCCAAGAAGATAGACACTATATCCAGAGCTTGCTTCCCATTAGCCTTTCTCATTTTCAATATTTTTTATTGGGTAATTTACAAAATCATCAGGCATGAAGACATTCACCAATAGCAAGGCTTGCAGTGCATACACATCTGGCTGCCACGCTCAACAGGAGGCTTTCTCTTAGAAATGTGCATCTGAGGAGTGATTAGGAGAGTTAAAGTTGACAAGATAAAAAGTAGATTCCTCATGGCCTACAATGCCCAATCAGAGTGGAATGGAAGAGTGACACCCGGAGAAGATAATCTGCTACTGCAAATTTTCCTTGTCAAACGAAACATTGACTTTTCATTTTAAATCACCCTCTACTGAAGCTTTACTGCCAAGTATTTATACATACAGTTACATACTGTTATAATTGTACAGTATTCTTTGATGTTTCTTATTTTTCTTCAATTCTGGTATATTTTTAATTTAAAAATTGGTTCCAGAATATCCTAGGTTAATCCCACAGTATTATAGTGTTTCTAAAGTTTATTTCAGTTTTACAAGATAATAACAATTACTGATTTGAGATTACAGTTTTAAGGACTTTTTCTTGTCTTATGGATAGTACTTGCGGTTTTGCAATGACCACATTTGACTCATTTAAGTAATATAATTTATTCAAAGTACTTCATATTACCATTCCCCTGGAAGACATATGTTCAATTAATCTCAGACAGCACAAGGTACCTACAGCCTAGTAGTCTGCATAACATATGGGAAATATCTTAAAGTTTGTAAAGTATTGATTCTTGCAAAGGAATTTTTTTCTTTTAATAACCTACACTTTGATAATTGAAATGTAATATTTTTAAAACCTTTTTATATTTTTAAGGTTTTTTTTTCTCAATTGATAAAACTCATATAGCTTTTGAGGCAAATGACATCAAAGTTTTGCAATGCTTCGTTTTGATTCAATGCAAACAGATCTTGGACCAAACTAAAAGCAAATAGTCAACTGCTTTACTGAAACATTTGGAGAATAAGTACAGCTCTGGTTTTGCACATTTATCTCCTACACATTACATAAATACAGGGAGTTTAATTTATGAATATACCAAGTTTTTTCTGTTTCATTCTTTGAAGTACATCGATATGAGTTGGATATTGGTTAAGAACTTCAGAACCCTGGAAAAACATCCAGCTCTTCCAAAACCATCTGGATGGCCTTTTATTGTCCTTTGCATTAATAAATTGGAGAACAGCTATTAAAGCTCTTAGAGAGATTTTCCCTGTCTAGGATTAAACAAGTCCTGTTAGTTTCTTCTTTGAATGATAATGCAATAGAATACCTTACAGCATAGTTTGTAGGCAAGAGTGTTTATTTTTGCCAATCTTGCCTACAGAAAAACAAAAAGAAGCTAATATACAAAAAATTGACATTTAGAATTGCTAGATACTTCAAGTCCAGTAGCCGAGGCTGTTTGTCATTGCAAATTTTTGATTTTGGGTTGTTGTTGCTCAGAATCTGTATACAATAGTAAAATACAGCTGGGGGCAAATATCTGGTGCCTTGCCAAAGGCATGGTGTATAGAAAATAACAGAAGCAATGTAACTCTGCGCTGAGGATTATAACACAGCAACCTTGAGTTTGATTGGATTTGTGTTGTTTTCCTCCAAGGATTAGGAAGAGAGAGTCTAAAATAATAGCTCTCAGATTTTGTTTAGTTGTGTCCAAAAGAAGCGGTATAATCCTCCTTTACTTTAAAACAGTGGTTGGGGAGTAGTTTTGCTTCATTTATGATCTGAAATTAATTCAATACATTTTAAACAATTATTTTTTTCTGAGGCTGTATCTTGGTTTTGTTGTTTTCTTTATGTGCATGTTCCAAAAAAATCCTGTTCACTTATGAAGGTGCTCATCTGTGTGAGTGGGTATCATGAGTCTGACATTTCAGTTGGGTTATATTCATCTCTCTGAAAGTTATCATTAATTGTATCATGTGAAAAGAGGTGCTAACTTGCTTCAGCTATCAGCAAAGACCACAATATTTTGTTTAAGGAATTTTTGAAGAACTACTTGCATAATCAACACAAAATCATAAAAAAATACATTATCTTTCAGGATCATCTCTCCTCTTTCTTTCTAATATAGCTGACTTTCATTCAATAAAGAATTCTTAACTGAAGAGATAAGTGCATAAAAAAAATTCTAGCCAGATCAGAATAACTCCTTGTTTTTCTTGTTTATAACACTTGAGTACCTGGTTCACATTTACTTTTTCCCAATTATTCGTCTGTTGCTCTTGTACATGTAATATTACCCTGTTTTGAAAAACATTGACAGAATTGAGGGTATAATGCAGAGCTAAATAAATTTAGACATTTTTTTTTTCTTCATTTCTTAAAGTAGAAAAGGTCTGTGCTCTCATATAGAGAAATTGACCGGAAATCTTGAAAGCGATAAAAGAGAGACTGGATTACAACACTGGTAAAATGTAACAAAGGAGAGCAGAAGGAATGTATATTGTTAAGCTAGAAGGACAAGATCATTCATTCATATATGAACCTATTACCTCAGCGAGAGAGAATACCCTTTGTGCCACATTTCTCTTTGACTAGAGTAACCTAATCTAAGGAAAAATTACAGCATATAACAGATATGAATTAAAATGGATATATTAAATTTCCATTAAAATGGAAAACTTACAGCATATAACAGATATAAAATAAAATCCTAGCCAGGATCCATCTCTTCAGCCATGCACTATGGTGAGAGAGAAGAGGGTCTCAGATCTGGCCAATAGAAAGCATAACCCTTCCTCTGTGTAGTCATATTTCTCTTTCATAGGCTGTTAGATTGGCAGGTTGAGCATACCCTACTTCGCTACTGAAAGTTTACATACAACGCTCAGTCTTCTAACAGGGCACACTGAAAATAAAGAGAATTAAGTATGCTCAAATTAAGTATGCTCAAAATGTCATTATGAAAACTAATGTTGCTGGAACTTTTTTTTTATTTAGCAAACCATTAATAACAGAATTATTTCAAACGGGGAAAGCAAAAAATATTTTTTTGCTTTTGATGATGTTTTTTGCAATGATGATGTTTTCAAATACTCAAAATATTTAGCATGTCATTCTGCTGCCCTCAGGTAAGTAGAGATTTTCTGTTTTGTTGTAATGGAACCAAGATCCCTCCTGAACCGATAGGTATGTGATTTTTTAGTTGAACGGTAGCATTTGCTAAGGTAACAGAAGCCTCTGCAGTCCACTAAATTTGCAAATAATTTTCAAGATAAAGCAGAACTTAACATTTACATTTAATTTAGATTATTCTTAAATGACTTAGTGCGAAGTCACATGGTAACGAAAGAAATGTCATTTGAGAAGATAACAGACTTCAAGGCAAAAATGCCTGCTATTCACCACTGACTAGGGAAAAAATCCAGAAATGCCAGCAGGCATGCCAGCCCTCTGTACAAGGCTAGAATGAACAGCTACTGTCATCAGTTAAGTTTAATGTTGTTTCTATTTAAATTCTAAATAGAAAAATGTGGTTTATTTTTAAGACTATATTCAAATATCAACAAAAATAAGCTTGCATAGTTACCAGGCTCACTTTTTTCTCAGTAATGCCACTACATTAGTAGTCTTGAACAAGAAAGGGAAGAAGGGATACTAGTTTTACTAATCAGAATTTAGCTATCTTAACTCCAAAGCAAAACATATTCTATTTTTAAGGAATTCTGACAGCAAGTAGTGTTATTTAAGCAGGCTAGTGGAATTCAGGGAGAACATGGGTTTTAACTATTTTTTCAGCTCAGTCATTTACTGGTTTTCTTTGGATACTCTCCATTAGAGTTTGTTCCAAAACCTTTCTGTAGGCTGTTTTATAAAGAATCTTTTGTGATGTGTGAGAGATGATTCTGTTTACTCACTAGAAAGACTTATATTTAGGTGATATAGATGTGCACTTTACATTTAAGGAGTAAGGTATTTCTCTCTCTTTGTACTATAACCCCTTACAGAACTGTAGGTTGATGATGTAGATAAAAATAAGAAACTATATAAAACCTTATATTTTTAACAGTAGGGAAAGATAGAAGGTCTTCCTTAAAAACAAAAGTATTATTTTTAGCAATAATTTTGTATTAGATGAAAATTAATTTATTTATACAGTTCCCAGACCAACCTGAGATGGTTGGTTGCAAAAGATAGATATACGTTATATACGTTATATACTTCTGCTCTCATTTGAGCGATCATAAGAGTTAAACTAATCCAACAGAGCACAATTTGGCCTTAAACTGTGAAAGTGCTGAATGAGATAGTAATTCTTACAGTGCCCCTGTGAGGTAGCAAAATAACTTTATCCACATCTTACTGTATAATCATATGGTTATTTATATAAAACCAATATCAGATCTTCTCGGGGTTTTTTCCTTTTTAAGACAACTAAGAAGAAGCATGTGAATCACAAAGTATGCTGTTTCTTCATGATAAAATAGGTATTCTAGTTGGGAGTGGTTATGGAAAAGGTGCCTTCAGGCAATACAAACCACCTCACTGAAATACTATCACTTTGGAAGGTTTGTGGAAGCAGTTTATATTGCTAGAAACAGTGGGTTAAATGCCAGGAAAATGTTGGCTTATCCTGTATTCTTGACATTCTTTAATATTACTGCACTTCTTCACTTTCATCTTTGTGAAATATGCAGGAAACATTTCTTACGTTTGTATTTTAACGTGTGGAGGAGTAATGTTAACAGATAAAATGGACTAAAGTAGCTACTGACGTTCCATGAATGTGTAATTGTGAACTGTATAAAAATAAATTGTGCCATAAACTTTTGACCTAAAGGTTTAACATAATATACAGTATTTTGTGTTAGTGATCCCAGCTTTTTGAAGGCTAAAGCAAGAAAAAAGAAAAAAAATAGTAATATAGTAGTGTGTTACTAAATTGTCTGTGAGTTTTCAAAATATTTTCCTGTGCATTCTGTCTAACAGCAATTTCATCTCAAAGTACTTCCTTTTTGGTAAAACTCTATAAATGTGTTGTGCATGGATTTGATTAAGTTCCTTTTTATTGTATTGCAGTATTATACTGAACTTAAACTAACATTCTTTACAGACAGAAATGTTAAAGTGTGTGAAATATATGGTGTCACCTATGTTGCTGTAGATATTTTGTTCAAAAATAATAAACTTAACTTTTTTCAGAAACCGTGAAATTGTTTTTATGATACTGTAGGCAATGGGTTTAAAGTTACAGGAGGGACTATCAGCACCATTGGAAAGAAGGATGAAACCCTCAGCAATAGTTAAGATACATTAATATTAAATATTTCAGAAGTGAAAACTTGAGAGAGAAGGAATAGAATGCCTTCGATTGTTTTATTATTCGGATTAAGTTTCAAAATACTTTGACTGCGTTAATGAAATATCCAAAGAGGATTTATCAGGGAGCGTGATGGAGGATGGCAGGCACCGAATTAGGAGTTCTTTCTTCCAAGGCTGTATTTACAGTGAGTGAACAGAAAAGTCTCTCCAGAAGAGAGTGAATATGGGCTCTAGTCCTGAAAAAAATAAAAAAAAAATCTGAAGACTCAGAGGAAGTTATCCTGATAAATGCCTATTGAAATAAGTACAGTCACTCAAAAATAGTCCTATTATCAAAAAGCAAAGAATTTCACTTGCAGCAAAATAGCCTTAAGAAAACTTCATAGTTCTGTGGGCCCTCCTAAGTACTCCTTGATAGAAAAATGGTTTAAAAAAGCCTCTGAAGCCAGCAAATAATAGGTCCTTTGAGAACAGCCTGAGTTCTGCTAATCTGATTACAGTAGTGTTAGTATGCTTATAAAAAGCATGCAGAATGGCTATATCAGTAACTGCCAAATGTCAGTGTGACATCATTTAGGCTAGAAATCTTCAGCAGCCTCAGTGCTAACACCTTCATATCACATAAAGAAACACTAATTCACTCCTTTCTACTTGCTTTTCAAGTAGATGGGTTACAAATACGAGACCTTTGCCATATTTGCAAATGAAGTATTTCCATTGTCTGCTGGTAATAATTCAGTTCAGCGACACATGGCTCGTATCTTTATGAAATAGAAATTTCTTAAAAAAGCAGCCAAATGTAACAGCAGCACCAGTGGAATCTGAGCAGAAATCCTGTGTGCCCTCCTAGAGCCCATGGAACTGCATGATCAGACCCCTATTTATGACAGTTGTTGCTCCAGCAGGTCTATACCATCTTGCCTCCCCAAGAATAAAGCATAAATGCTACCTCTAGCCTTGTTCAGATCTGCTCACAACCAACAATGTTATGAAGCTACTGCAGCAGCAAACGTTTTCATGCTGAAGATGCACAGCTCCCAGAGCATGAAAACTGTAAATATACTGTGCCAGTTGTGCAACAAGCAATTAAACAGGAAAATAACAGTCATGTAATGTGACCTGAGAGTCATCAAAAATGAACAGATCTTAAAGACATAAATATGTGATTATATTGCATAAACTGTGCTGCCTTTTCAGTACAGAATTCTGGAAAAATAGACGGTGAGCATCTTCTTTTTCATGTTTGTATATATAGCTAGTAGCTACATTAATAACCAAATAAAGATTTAATTCCATGTGGTCCATGCAATTGATTTTATTTCTAGCATCTTACCCTCCATACAGTAGCAGGATCTGAGAAAAGTTCTTTCTTAATGAAACATAAGTGTGTGAATTTAAAAGCCTGGACAACAATCCACCAAAGTCACAAAACTAGAATTACGAGGAAAATTTCACTTTGGAAATAAATGAAACATTTTCAAAATGTTAATAATATATCACTGACTTGACTCTCGGGTCCTTTTCTGGACAGCTGTTTTCCAGGCGGTCAGCCCTCAGCATATACTCCATATACTCGTGCATGGGATTATTTCTCCCCAGGTGCAAAAGAAAAAAAAAAAAAAAAAAAAAAAAAGCAAAATAAACCCTTTTTTTTTTGCAATGTTAACCTTTATTTAGCCAATCTACATTTAAAACCTCTCCTGAGCTCGGCCAGAAACCCACATGTCATGTTTTAATTTCTCTCTTAAGAAGCCAAATAAAAAACCTACCTTGCCATGAAAGCCAGCGTGTTACTTCAGGTATGCTTAATTACTCCCAGTAAGTGTGTTCAGTAAGGACAGGAGACATTCAAACATCAGTTTTTAAAAGCACAGTATTGCAGCTTATTTGCCATTGCATGAAGAAGGACTAAACTTCATGTATTAGATCAGAATAAGTCCATACATTATTAAATTTGGCTGAAATTATTTAAAGTAATATTAGAAATTCTTACAAATCATATTATACCTGAACCAAGCATCTCTCCCCATTCATTTCTTGTTTCATTGCGCAAAAAAGCATCTTCATTTCTTGGGACAGTACAAATTGCACCACGAGATGGCTCCATCTCATAGGAACGGAGAGATGTCGCTGATGCTGTGTTGTTCAGGGAGCTTAAACTTCAGCAAAACGCTCTCTTCCCGTAGAAACTCTGGGAACTGAAGTTCGTTATTAAGAAGGACATTCATAAAGCAGAAGCGCTATTCATGCCACAAATTACACTTCATCTTGAAAGTGATGCAAACTTTTCAGTGTGATGCTGTCTGCAAAAGAAAAATAGCAGGGTTGTTAATTTATTAAGAACAAAACCCAAGAGTTTGTGTCTAAATATGCAAATGAAAATGTAGAGATTTGTGTACTGAAAATTTTATTAAATAAAAATGGCATTCTAAAATAGAAACGAATAATTTACTTTTCTAAAGTATCTGTCGATTGTCAAGTAGTTATTGCTACTAAGCTTTGTCAGAGAGAAAATGATTTGCTAACGAATTTTTAACAGTCTTTACAAAGTTAAAGAGGAAATCAATGATTTGCACTCTGCTATTAAATTTTCTAAAGTTAGGAGGTCTTCGGAGTAAATCCCTCATGTTAACGATGCCTTCACAACACGGGTATAAGAACAAATGCATCAGTTATTAACTATTCGACTTATTAGCAATAAGTATGTTGTTATGCTGCGATAAAGGCAAAGAAAGCAGCATGTGTAGCCTTCAGTGAGGACTATACTTCATACTACCTTATATCTTATATCTGACGTGAGGTCAGCACATACAATTCAGCAACGTAAACAATGTAGATCTATAACTGTCTGCCTTGTGATAGCTTATTGGGTCACCACCCTCTCGCTTTCCTAGCAGATATCACCCTTTTACACATTCACTGAACAAATATAGAAACAGCAGGGAGAGCACCATGAAATTTGATCTGAAATGATACTATGGATATTATTGTAGATACTACAGAACAGTTGCAGATTAGGATAGATACCGCAGTGTAGCACTAACATCCATTTACTGTTTGTCCTTAATTTCTCAAGAGAGTACGACATATATTCACTCATGATTTAGATGCTAGTTAAATGGGACTGCAATGAAGACTATATCAATTTTGAATCTTACAGTAGTTAATAGATTGTCTGACAGGAGTTAAAGAATGTTATAATGAGAATTGTGTTTGTTATATTCTTTTTTCCCTACAGGTTTTCCCGAATGATGACTCCGATGAATTACTTTGATGTAACAACCAACTGCTTTGTATTTAACTGCCCTGTAAATAAAAGAGGCTCAGTAAAAATAAAACAGTTCAACAGCATTCTCAGGAAAACTTTAAATTTTATACAAATGTGGTTAGTGGTAACATATAAATGATTTAATACCAAGACACACTTTTGAGAAAAAAAACTTCAAAGTACCTTCAAAAGTGTCCTATACACTTCACAGTAGCCTCAAATTTAATTGAGGTTTCAAAGTTAGAAAAGAAAAAAAAACACCTTGAATTTTGTTACTGAGAATATATGAGATCAAGTAACTTTATCAAGAGATTTGAAACAGTACCAAAGCAGCTTCTAGGTGAGGAAACAGGAAAAATCTTTCCTGTCTCTCCCTTTCTCTGTCTTTTCTTACTAATAGCTTTGTATCTCACAGCAAATCCGATCCATCTGGGAGTCCAGGACATTCTTGGAGGAATTTGCTCAAGAGTTGAAGTGCAAAATAGCATTGGTTCAAGTCTCACCTGGGCTACTGAGTGTGGCAGAAGTACTTCAGTGTTCAGATGAAGTTCTGATGGTATAAAAAGGTCACTTCCTGAGAGCTTTTTGCATACTTACCTGGGTTGATTTCACCCTTGCAGTAGTTCTTTTGTTCCTTAATGAAACCTTTCATTTAAGAGGTAGTGCTTTCCAACACCAGGGTCTGGCATACAGCTGGATGTATTTAACTGGTGCTTTGTCCCTGCCCCCCTTCTAATTATTTCTCCCCTCTGATTAGCATCAACATTTCACACAGCAGCTCCATTTGCAGAAGGGTTACATTGTCTTTCAGATTATCAAAATTCTAATAATTTTTTTTTTTTTTTTAATCTACCATAGTCATGTTTGTGCTCCTTCTTGGGCTCCCCCTGTAAGGGAAAATATGGACTGAGCTTAACATGAAAATCCGTCCTCTTCTGTGATATCCCAGTCAACCACTTGGGACAAGAGTTACCAGAAAATTCAAGTACTTAGATCACCTCTTTCCTTCCTTTACTACCTTATCCTGGAAAAAGGTCAAGCTTAATTTTCAGTTTTAGTATGCCCAAGCTGCCAGAAACCTTCTGTAAGCACCTTCTTCACTACACATTTTCAAAGTATCAAATCTGTATCTAAATCCTGTCAGAATTTACAAATATATTTACTCTTTTTCTGGTTTCACCTGAAGCAAAGGGACTGCTGGACAATCTCTGTCAATACAAAGAAAATCTTATACACTCCCTTTTCCCTTCCAGGCTCATATCATCTCCTGAACCTGTACTAGATCTCATCCAACTGTACCACATTGTTTAATATTTATGAGATGGCTATGGGGTAATTCAAAGGCCCAGATAGCATTTGCTGATCTGTGAACTATACAAGGTTAGTTAAACTTTTTAAAATGAAAAGAGAAAGTTTTACTGGTAGTAAAAAGAGCACATATCCTGCGTGTTCCTTTCGGCATATGCAAAATCAAACGAAATAAAATTGGTTTTTTTCAGTATGATAGAAAGTATTAGTGTCTTCCATTATTTGTTCCATGTTTAACAGTTTTCTAATTCTAATTCTAATTTTCTACTGTAAGACACCAGCCTTACTGAAGTGCTGAAAATGGTTTGTTTATCTTTGTATTCCCAACAGAGCATTAAGGTGGTACTTTGTGTGCTTGTGAGTGCACTGAAATGCAGGATACATTTCCAACAAAATTGTTGACTCACGTAATATTTTTAAAGAAATATAGGTAAAATATATCAAAAATCCATGTTTTTGCCATTTTATATTTAAAAAGATATTTTTTCTTTTAAACAAGCACTGACGGGGAAGATGTTGATATATTTGCTTCTAGTCTCTGTACAGAAAAGTAGCATAGCAAAGTAGACTTTGGGTTTTACCCAAAATTTCAGTCACCAGAGGAGGAAAGGCTAAGATATAACTCCCGTGAGAAGCTCGTCACAGGTCTTTGAGATGAAAATACTTTACAAGATAAAAGGAATTTTATTTGCCTTATTCTTTCTCTCAAAATATCACGAATGTCTTTGAGCCCTACCAGTTTCACAATATTGGTACCTGTCCACTCTGAGCTGCCTTCCTGGGAGAAAAAAACTCCTAATGTCATCTCTGAGTGGGAAAATCATGAAGGGTATTAAAACCTTACAAATGTTACATCATGCATCCCATCCATCCTAACCTATATGTCTCCCATGAAAAAGATATAATCAGTATTCCATATTTTTTAGTCAATGGTTTAAGATCAGTGAGTGATAGAGCTCATTTTGATTTTGCAGTTTTCTGAACTTAATGTCCTTGAAACACTTTGAGCAGCTAGGTTTTTGTAATTCTGTATTGAACAAGAATTTGCTGTCAAGACTGCTTGTGTAGTTCCTAGTGGCCCTGTTCTACGGATCTGAAGTCTATGGAAATTGGATCAAACTGGCCTACCTTCCTATGGAAGGTTATATATGGAAGCAGTTATATATCTCACTACAGTTGGAAATTTAATTATTAGTTTTTCAAAGGAAATTGAATCACCATATTTGGCATAATCATTCTGAAAAATTTGTTTGCTTCACACCTTAAACAAATGTCCTGAACTCAGAGAGTTAAGCGAACTGTGAGTTTTTTCCAGTGTTTAGTAGTTGTGTGCCTACGAGATAACCAACTCTTTAAAAAATACTCTGTTTATAATAATAAAGTTCAGCAGAATCTAAACTGGACTAGAACATCTAGACTAAACTGTACATCTGAATTAAACAGATAAACCGTAAACTGTATATCTGAGCATCTGTAAAATATGCTTGTCATATTGCCTCCTAATTCTGCTGCAATCCAATCGTGCTCTGCCTGAAGTGGAGATATTTCTACTGAACTCAGCTGTGGCCAGGAGAAGCTTTTTAAAACTATACAACTCATATATGTGTAATTTCAATAGTTATAGTATTTTAAATAATAAAATAAACATGGAAAATATTCTCAGAAATTGTAAGGTAGTAATTACACAACATCCAGAAACACTAAAAGAAATATATATTACTTTCAGTGCAAGATATTTCAACCCTTCTTTTCTCCTCCAATCTTTTTTTAAAAGTTCTCAGGCTAAATCCTATGGAAACAGACTATATATGTATATATACATATAGAAGTTTTTTGTACTATTTAAATCCCTACAGTAAACAGTATATCATAGAAGTCAGAACAAGGAAAGAAGTACTTAAATTCCCTACCTATAGATTACTTATTTGAGTTGACCTAGAAGAAGAACACTTTTTATTTTTTATTTATCTTTTTATTTATCCTATTTCAGAGAGGTTTCATAACTATTCCAATTGGTTTGTGTTTTTTACTCTATTTCCATTATCACTCAAAAGACTGAACTGAAATTTTCTCTATCAACATTTTTAATCTATCAGAGGGCAACAGCTTTTCCCTTTTCATGGATCTTTGGAGGGTAATAGTCATTGAAACAAATCTTCATTAAACCCCTTGTGGAAAGGAGTAGACTCCTTCAGAATCTGAATGTCTCCTCCAAATGGACAAACCAAGGAACAGAGCTGTCTTTGGCGCTGCTCTGAGTCCAAAACAAATTGCCTCCCTAGAGTTTCTGTGCTGATAGGAACTTATCAGATCTCTTCACAGCTCATGGAAAAAAAAAAGGGACGAAATTTGCAAAAGTGATTAAACAGATTTTACCTGTATTTTATCTGCTGAAAAATATCACTCTTGGACGTTGCTGCACTTTTCTGGGAATAAAAGAAAATGCAAAACCTCAGAGATCTCCTTTCAAACAGCTTTTCTGCAGCTTCTTTCTCCTCTCTTCTTTATATGTATGAGAATTCTAGCCAATTAACTGCATTATTGCACTATCCCTAAGGTCATATAGACCGGAAAAATAGAGGAATTTGGGTTATTTATCACTCCATAAATGGATATGGAAATAAGGCAGAAGTGCTGTGCTTCTCTTGGGAGATCAGTTGATTCAGACTGGGAGAAGGGGAGAAGAAAAATGTGATTTTCTTCCTTCACTTTTGTCCATACAAATAAATACAGAGAAGGTAATTATTCTTGAGTAATTAAATTGAAACCTAGC
Organism: Cuculus canorus; assembly: GCF_017976375.1. Classification (NCBI taxonomy): domain Eukaryota; kingdom Metazoa; phylum Chordata; class Aves; order Cuculiformes; family Cuculidae; genus Cuculus; species Cuculus canorus. Next base: position 38,983,852 of record NC_071404.1, read on the forward strand.
TTAACTGGTCAGATTCCATGACTGCATCGACATAGTTCTGGAGGCAGTAGAATAAGAACAAAGACTTGTGTTTATTCAACAGGAACGTGCAATTAACTCCATTCTGAAATCACGTAATGAAAAGTCACATCCCGCTTGTGGAGGACAATAATCTAAGATGCAAAGATTACTATAATTTACAGACTGATAAAAAAGCTAAGATCTGAATCTCTTCATATGGCACTTGTGACAATAGTGTGTTTTACAGAAAAAAAAACATTTAGCCACAGAAGAGTAAGAACTAAATTATCTTTCCTCTTTTTCCAGGAGAACTCCCATGAAAACTGGAATTGTAGAAGACTAAGAGATCCATTCCAATCCCAGAAATAACTTTACTGATATTAGTTAGACTTAAAGGTCACATCCATAGGTAATAAATAAGCATTAAGCGTCTTCAGGTCTTGGACCCTGTTGCTCACTTTTCCTCCATGCCTGCATAACTCCTGCATATTAGCTTCATATTAGTGATGGTAGGTACAGACTTGGTCTTCACAGGAATCATATTGCCCAAAGTATCACAACAGCAACAGTTACAACCTCGTTTCAAAGCCTAAAGGATAGCTATTTTGGGAAGTTGAAAGTAAGCATCTTGCTTTCTCACAGTAACTACCCATTCCCTGACCTCCTCAGTCAGTCTAGGACCTGTACCTTGCAGAATATTTACAATCCAAGCAGTCCTCAGTACAAGACAGAATCGAGACCTCCTTCATTTTTTCCACCCCATGGAGTATTGTCTTTTCTACCTCAGTTCAGCTCACGCTACCAAATGTTCCTTCCTGAAAGGCTGAATCCCCTGCATGCTTTGCCTGCAAAAGGGACTAACTTTATTAAGTTGACGTAGGGATCTTCATACAACAGATGGAGAGGGCTGGTCATGCACTAAGTGCTGCCTGATATCCTGGAAAAAGAACCAGCGGGAGGAAGCAGGGATACAGTGGGATGAACAATCAATAGTAGGGCTACAATGACCCAAGATGGACCGAATAGACAAAGACACAAATCACTGCTGTAGCAATACTGTGATAACCCAGATCCTCTGACCACTCTCTCGCAATAATATTTTATAAAGCTTATCCTGCTCTTGACACATCCACATGCACATACAGAGTCATCAGCTGTTGTAGTTGCCTGGTGAACAAAAGTACTCATGGAGATTTAATATCCTGTGTTAAATAGACTTGTCTGAATAATTAGTTATCCTATAGCTGTGTAAAACAAAATTTGAAAGATAATTTACCCTGATGGTTGTTTATTTTTAATCTAATTAGAATTTAATTTCATGTGAACACTTTTATTGGAAACAAAATAGGTAGTAAAATTATAATTACATTGAGTAAAACTCTAAATAAAAACATTATTATTTTTAGATTATGCATGTAAATTATTCCTTAACTAAATGTTTCAGTAAAGAAAAAAAGTCTAATACCATTTATATAATCCAAATTCATATACTCATTCACTATGCCTAAAATTTTCATAGAATCACAGGGCTATAGGGACTTCCGCTTTAAGATAGAATCAGATATGTATGTCTGGACAGATACTTGTTAAACTTGTTTTCAAAGAACTTAAATGGTTTCAACTTCACAGTTCCTCAAGGCTTTATTCCAGGACTTCATTACTCTTACTTTTAAAAGATTTTCTGCATATCGAATGTAAGTCCTCCTTTTTGCAGTTTAAGGCTATTATCCCTCATTCTGTCTCCAACAAACAAGAAAAACTTCTTATTGCCTTCCTCTTTGCTAGTGGTTTATTTGCCACATTTCTTCTCCACACCACATACCTTTATGCCCCTTTTCTTTAAGACAAAAAATTCCAATTCACCCGTTGTGTCCTCACAGATCATGGTTTCCTCTATGTGTTTTTCAGCCAGTCCTCCGCCTCTCTTGGAGAGCAAAACACAAAAGTGAACAAAAAAGTCAAAGTGAAGACTTACTTTCGTGACTTGGAGTTGTGGGATTATTTCTCATGTTTTGGATACAGGGCTCTATTTATTCATTTTCCTTTTCATAGCAGCATGTCTCTGCTGATTTGTGTTCAGCATGTGAGCCATACTAATATGTAGATTTGCTTTTGTGACAAATAGTATTCACTTTATTGCTTACTTAAGCAAAGCATTCTGCTCACTTGTAGTGTGAAGTGACAAGAAAACAATGTAATTTGAACCTTTTCCAAAGAACAAGAGGCCTCTTTTAAAATTCCTTCCCCAGCTTCACAAAAAGTTTCAAAATGCTTTAAGACTACCGGTGTTGGTAGAGCAATCCCCATCAGTCAATAGTAATAAAGTATCCCTGGCATAGCCAAGCTACATATTATTCATATGCTGTAATAACAGTGCTTTTAAGCATGAAAGTATGACTATTTTGAGTAAATATTCATTTGATGTCATTTCTTGCTTTTAGAAAAATGAAAAACAGGTTTTTCCATCCTTCTCTTTTCATGAATCTACGCTCACAGGCACAAATTAATTTATCATGGAGGGGACAGGATTCTGTCAAAGCTAGCTGTTAGAACACTTTCAGCACACAGCCATTCCCTGGAGAAGAAGGTGTTCTGTTGCTGGATGGAAAATTTTTGTGATAACATTTGAGGAATATTTTAGGTGTAATTCTGTAAAGTATTTTAGCTGCATGATAACACTATTTTACAGAAACTAAACTGCAACTGTTGATCAAAACACTGATATATTTAAGTCCTAATCTCAAAGAATGAGACTCATGGGAAACAATTGATTTTAAGTAAGACACAAAGAGCCACAGAGGTTTACCAAAATGCAGGGTCAGAGTCCAATGAAACAAATAAATAATTACTCTATTAATAATTTTGAGACTAATTTAATTATTCAAGAATTTAAAATAAATAAAAGTTACAGATTTGTTTCAAATTAATTATCATGGTTTATTTTTATTATCAATAACTTCTTAATATTTCTTTTTATTACCAATAACTTCTGGAAATATGAGTAAACAGACACATAAAAAAGCTACTGAGCAAAATATCAAGTGATATTCTGTGAGATACTTGTGGAGTCTCTATGTTCTGTTACTGTCAAATCAATAAGCTAACAGACTTGTGGAGTTTTGGGAATAGTTTTAATTCCATTGGGGGTGTTGCCCAGCATCTCTCTCTCTCCACTCTTTTGTCACCCAAAGTGGTTCCTACCCCCTGAAGCTTCACCAAGAGAGGATGGATAAGTCAAGAACGGCTTTTTTAAATATCATTGCCTCATCTGTATAGCAGTGCTTTACTCCAAAGACATTTTGTGTTTCCCTATTGCAAACCCTTTAAATTTTATCTAAGGGAGTTTCAGCCATTAGTTAATATGTCAAGAAAATATAACTTTCTAGCATTCTTTGACCATGCTCCCAACAGTTATACTGATGCTGTTCCTAAAAGTGTAGTGTAATTTATGGAAAGACAGATGGTTCTAAAAGGAAAGCCTTTGCAGAAGGTGGATTTCAGGATATCTGCAGTACTACCACGGACAGCTGTGTTTAAAGTTATTTTTAAGTGCTCCTAAAGAAGATGTAGCTGATTTTTTTGAGTTTTTGTATAATTACAGTAATCTAAAATGTAGTAAGATATAAAACAAGAATTTAATAATCTTACAGCTGAGTTTAGAATACTTCTAATAGTACACCCACACAGCTTTTCCCTCTTTCCTGTTGCTAAGAACAATATGGTCAGAATCAATACTTACTTTTAAAGGGCATTTTTCTGTGAATTTGCTGAAATTTTCTGCATGTCAAGAATTATTAAATGGGTTTCCCAGTTATTTCAGAGAGAACATACGGGAAAAAAGACCTAGATAGTTTTCCAAATTCCTGAAATGTCAGCAAATCCAAATGTTTCCTTTGATGTAATTTCAAGAATCTGAAAAATATTATTAACCCAATGCTAAGGATTCCTCTTAAATTATTAAAGGCACAAAGAAGATAGCAGGTCTCATTTGCACAGTATTTTATCTCATATAGTTATTAGCTGTATAAGTTGTATATACAAGAGGACGCTAATTTTAAAATTGGGAGGGAGGGCAGTGAATTATTTAATCTATCAAAAACCAGTTGTCTTGCACCAGCCGGAGGCTGGTTTGATATTAGCTAGCTTGTGTTCAATACAATATTGTGGAATACTTCTTCTGTTAAGCACTTTCTAAAGAAAAGACATTTACTACTGATTTGTGATGGTGAGTTGTCCTTTCACTTCTCTCCTGCATCTCTACTGCATCTCTGATGGCTAAGTGAGACAATATCAGATTGCGTGCCCTTTGGGAAGTGCAGTAATTAGTAATGAATACTATATTAAAAATGTCAAGATATCAAGAAGAGTAATTTGTCCTCATCATCTGAATTTATTTTTTCAATAAAGTTTTTGTTTTGTATTATCGTTCATTCCTACAGGTTGTCATGGTTTATGAGATACTGAATTACGTGACAGAATACTATTTAAGTAATGTTACACCTGCAGTGCAGAAAGAGATGTTCTGTTGAAAAAGGAATGCAGATAAAATACATTACAAAGCATGGTAGAAAATATTCTCCTGCCTTTTTCTCTTTCTGTTTTCTGTATGGTGTCTTGCATTATATTGGTTCACACCTCATCCACGAAATTTCTGTTATTTTCACTTCACTCGTTTACATGCTTGCAATGTCATAAATTACTACAAAAATACAAAGTAATACAGAAAAAATGGGCTGGTTGTGAGCAGGGATAAGCCTGGCATACAGACATTCTTTAGCCAAACAACAGTGAGGCTGTTGCTCTGAGGAAACCTCTCTGAGGACCTGAACTAAAATAACTTCTGGAAAATTCATTGTAACTTTACAGTGATGTAAACATTTGCTTAATTTTAATTTTTTTTTCTTTACATTTGTAAAAGCCATAAATAAAAAGAGATAGTGAAAAGAAAAGGCAAAACTGGCTGAATTTTCCATATCAGAGTGAAGCCTCAATAAAATGCATTACACTGAACATGGAATTTCCCTGGGTTTTTCTGGTCATAGTCATGCCAGAGCCATTATCAAATCATAGTTATATATATTCCTGGTAGCAAAATCTTTTCCTAAGGAGTAGATGCAGTTAAGTTACATTTAACAGCTACAGTCCAATTAATCCTTTGACTACTTTGGAAGCACAAGGCACAGTGCCAGATTAGCATTACCAGTACACGTGGTTTGTCTCAGCAACTTCTGTAACTCTCTGTTAGTCTGTTTCACAGGTTCTAAACACAGCTGTTTGGAAACTGTAAGGCAGTTTCCATGAACTTCTCGACAACCTTGTATACTGGAGAAGGGAGGAACTGATTTTCATTCAATAGTATAACAGAGAAAGTGTTAAAATTCTGATGTAAACTGGAAGCTGGTAGGCTGGAAATGCCCAAGGAGGAATTGGAGATGATTATAGAATGGTTGCAACCTGTCAGGTGTTGCAGGTGCAAAAAAGGCAAAAGGAATCCTATGAAATACCAGCAGATACACTTTTAGTAGGAACAGATTTCATTCAAAACTCCTAGAATGGTTCTGACTGCCTGTTGAAAAACCTAAAACAGATCCAGAGGAGTATCGCTTGCACTACAAGAATATGAAATTTATCTTTCACATAAGGAGACCTGAGGAGCTTATTTTGTTTAATCTGGTAATAGAAACAGCAAGCACGTATGACTGATCTCTGGAAACTGAGCATTTCCATATAATCCTGATGAGGGACAAACACCAAGAAAAAAAAAAAAGAACTCTTTAAAATAAGAAAGAACGTCAGGAGGACAAAACCAAAAACAGATAATAAAATTAGTCATTAGTATTTTAGGCTGCTTCTTGCAGAAGAGAGAGTTCTGACCTATAGAGCATTCAAGACTTAGAATAAGACCTCCTGTGAAAGCAATAGAGGTAAAAAAGCCTTCAAAAAGAGGACCACATTTATGGAGCATAATACATAACAAAAGGAGATTTCTCTCAGTGACTAAGTTATTTCCTTTTAGTCCACTGTTACTGTTATTGCTTGAATATGCACATGTACACATTATACACACACGTGTGTATATGTAAATAAAATTTCCAGTACATAGAAATGACATGCTATTGTATAATGGATTTTACCCATGACATTGTGTAGTATTTGATCTGACCATATGCATCTGAATAGTAAATAGGGACATGTGAAACGTTGGCTAGGAATTAAGTGTCCTAACCTCTTGTCACTGCAAAGTAAAATATGTACTTTGGGTGTATAGCCCTGAGTCAGTACTTTTATTTACTTTAAGTTGTTATACAATATTTTCATTTTAGATAAATACAATGGCAAGGTAAGAACAAACATATTTTTCCAGGAACTAGTTAGGATCTAGCATACCTTAGTATGCCCTGAAAAACTGCATATAATTTAGAGCTGACTCCATAGGGCACCAGCTTTACAGAATATGTGCAGTTCCACCTGTGTCATGGACTTACACTCAGTCAGAAGAAGGACAAGTGGAACCTGTTTTTACTAATGTTAGTACAGTCACTGTATTGATGGAATGACTGAAATCAATGCTAATTCTCTCTACAACACTGTATGCAGCATCGTCTTAAAAATTATGTGATAAAAATTAAGTCACTCCAGCAACCCACTGACAGAGAAAGAGTTGATGTCATTCCTTCCACTGTCCTCCCTGATACCCAGATACACAGCCCTATGCTTTCCCTCATATCAGCTCTGAGATCACCCCTCAGAAATCTAATTCAGCTCACTAAGCTCACTATACCAATAAAAGTAAGAAAGGAAGAGTCAATTCCAGCCACCCCAAGTCAGGACCGCTGGAGACAAGGCTACATCTTTTGGTATAAAACGTTCTTCTCTTGGTTCAGTTGTCTGAAATTGCACTCACAATCTTCAAAAGGGATGAAAACCAGTGTTTCTCAAGAGAAGTAAAACCAGTTTCTCAAATCTCTTTTAGGCAATCCTTTTGCCAAAATGCTGAGAATCAGGAATGAGAGGTAATTTTTCCAGGTTTATATAAAAAAATGCAGTTACTAACGTTTAGTATACTTCTAGTAAACTGTTCATTTCAAGATCTAAATCTCTTCCGATAGGTAAAAACGTGCATGTATTTGTGAGTGCATTGTATGTATATAAATAAAGAAGAATCGAGTTACACGTTTCATATTTCAAGCCCCATGATTTATAGCCAAAAATACCTTTGGCATTGAATTTGTATTCTGGATAAAGAGAGAGGAGAAAGAGTGCTTTGTTCAATTGCTTGGGATTATATTTGTCTTGTAGTTACAGGAAATCCTCATAAGAGAAGTTGAGAAAGGCTTATAAATATGTCAGGATGGTAGGAAACTTAACACCAGTGGCAATTCGTCAATCAATATGACAAATAACCTAACACAATACATTGTTTAGTTACACTGAAGTAGTCATTAATATAGTTATGTCAGTCTACACACAGAAATATGGTGGAATATTCATTCCACAGTCATCAACACAAGCCATTACAAATCTTTAAATGAAGCTGGATGCTCTCAGCTTTTTCTTGTATAAAAGTTCTCAGCTTTGAGATCATTATTAGTGATGTGTTCATCCGGTTTATTCAAAGTTTTTAAGTAAAAGGCAGAAAAGAGAACAGAAAGTATCTCTGCTTATAGACAACATATTTTTAATTGGATGGCTGAAGTGAGATGCCCACATCACTAACAAAATGTCAAAATAGAAATAACTTGATGGTGCTGAACACTCTAATGCCCATTAGTGAGATGAGTAATTTACCTTATTGGACTGTCATCAACATTTTTTGTTGTGGATATTAGGTAGCAGAGTATATTTAAATAGACACGGTTATTCTGGAATAATCATATAAATAGCAGGTACCTCTTACAGGCCCTGTTGTGGACAATGCCTGCGCTATAACTGCTCTTTCAGACTTAGTGTTAGGAGCAATGAAAACAAAAGACAATCAAATTTGCCAGAGCTATTGGCTCAGCACTACAAACAAGGAAACTGATTGCGAAATTTTGTTAGGGACTTTGAGGGAGCTGAGGCTTTTCTCAGTTGAGTGATCTCTTAGCTCAGTTTCTTAAGTCCCTAAGCAGCTTTTTTCAAAACGAGCTGGGTTAGTTTAAACAACTGGACTTCAACTGGTCCATTTTGACGGAAATCTCAGGAATGAATACATGAATAGTTCAGTGAGCAGAGCTGACAGGACAGTACTCTCTGGCAGGACTTCATCCAGGATTAAGGTACTCTATGTACAGAGCTGATACTGAAAGAAATCAAGTCCTAAATAGCAAATATTTAATGATGCGTGTTAATTAAACTTTTTCCCCTAAGACAATTCTAGACAGCCTTTTGCAATAAGAAACCACTGCCTCAAGCCCCACGTGAAAGGTAGACACAACACTAGTGGCTTGCTATATACAGTACACTCAGGTAGTCAAACAGAATCTGGGCATCATCACTAAAAGAAGCTGAAGTTTTTCTATATTATATTCTCCTTTTTTTCAAAAAGAATAAATCCTACCATGATAGACAATGTATGTACAGCTCTGCATGAATTTATTAAAAAACAGCTTCACTGTTTTTCATGTCTAGTCCTCCTTTTTAATAATGTTATGTTGCTTGTACTTACAAGAGTTCATTACCAAAGAATGAAATCCTCTCTTTCTCTGGAGTGCTAAAAAGACCAGTTATCATCAGACCCATAGGTGTAAAAGATTAAGCTACGTTTTTGTGCCTCACCAAACAGATTACAAACAAATTTTTACGAGTAACATATATCTTCATTTCCCTAAACTGTCTAGTTTCCAATTCCATATTTATTTCTGTTCAGAGGTTTCCCATTTTGAAGTTAATTGCATGAAAACCACAAGTGCTGGATATGTACTGAAGAAATACCGTGCTTTTTTATGAGTCAGGCTGGATGGAGTTAAAACACGACTTGTTCTTAAGGAGGACTTGCTGAAAATAATGGAAATCCTAATTATACATCTGCTTTTACAGAGTTTATAACATTTGGGCTGAAATTCTTCTGTCATCCAGTTAGAAGTGATAAATATCTTCTGTCTTTTCCTTCACTGGATTTACTCTAAACTAATATATATATATACACTTTATCTTAGAAGACATATAGAAAAGTGTGGAAACAAATTTCTGTGTAAAATTTATGATGTCTAGAGTGACCAGAGTTCTTTTTTTGGTTCCTCTTTCACACAGAGTCAGTGGTAAGCTTTTGTGCTTAATGTGACTTCAAAAAGCTTTATCTCACACTACAGTAGACACGAAGTCCAAAACCCAAGTTATAGATATCAGCTTCCCTATCAGTGTAATCAAAGTCCATGACTTTTGCTCTCCTTTCTCTTTTGTGTCTTTAGCTGTATCCTGAGCTTGCTGACACTTCCTCAAACTGCAACACTTGAATGTGGATCTGTGTCATGAATACCATCCCTTTTTCAAATCTGCATGGCTGGAGATGTTTTGGAGTGTTTTATGACAAAAACAGAATCATAATATACACTTTTCTCGAAAGAGCTGAATGCAAGTACTTCTGCAGTTTTAGAAAGCCATTTATTTGGTATGGCACAGAGCTTTAAACCTTTTTTTCTCACATTCATGGCAATTGTTCTTCAGAATATAAAGTGTCAGGAAGGGGATTGCTGCATGAAGGGATTAAAATTGGAGACCAAACTTATGCCTGAAATGCCCTGTGGAAGTGGAGGCTTTTGAAATTTAAATTAATTATTCTTTTGGGTAATTTTATAATTTTTCCTTGAAATGCAGAAAGATTGCACGTATTTGTTGTTTCTCTTTTTTTTGTTTTATTTTATTTTGTTTATTTTTAAATTTTACCCTGGAAAAGTCGGAATGAGCTGCCTTCCTCATTGACTGCAAAAGTAATATTTGCTAGATTCCTTGAAAGGTGTCTTTTGAGAGAGACTAGGGTCCAGGAAGTTAGTGTACAAGAATTTGACTTCATGTTATTTCAGACAGGGTGGGGTGGGGGGTAGTGCTAAAGAGAAATGAAATATAACTCTAGTACAAATCAGAGACATAGATCACTTCTCTTGAAACTTTTTTTTCTGCTTTATCATTAACTCACCAGCTTCATCTCTTCATTTGAATGACTTGTCAGCTTTCTATCAGAGGGATGATAGCCTGCTCTCTCTCATTTGATCCTGCTACCTCAAAACCACCTAAGAAGCAGGGGTTGATGCCACTGAAGAGCCTTCCTTGTGATAAATAGCTTACTTCGCATTGTGTAGCAGAACCGGATAGAGAACTCTTTTGCCCTGAAAACTCATGTGACAGACAAGGAAAATGTTCTACAAAAGATTCTGCAAAACAGACTCATTTCTTGTGGTCTTCTACTCAGTTAAAACAAACATCTTTCGAGCGTACAGTGATCTCCTAAATTTAGAATTGCCTTTGCCCTCGGTTGTGTACATATTCTTGTGGACTGTATGAAAAACAGAAGTATAATAAGTTCATTGTTGCCTGTTAAATTTATACTCCGTAAACTTGCCAAGATTGTTTCCAGTTGACTTAGAAATATGTCAAGATATTACCCAGGAAAACAGGATATTAAAATGCTTGCTGATAATTTTATGAAGAAAAAGAAAAATTAGAGAGCAAAACTTTCTCTGAAAGATAGTGACTACAGGTTTCAAATCACATTCAGTTCTTGTTAAATACATGTGAAATTGATGAATTACTGATAGACACAACCAATTGTATCTGCTGAGTTCCAGAAATAAAAGATATGCTTCTTGTTTCAAAGCATCATTAGTTCCAAGAGTTGTTATGCTATACAATTGCAATTTTGCAATTTATAGTATAAATAAATATTTGATGTTATTAGACAAAGAAAATAATCAGTCTAGTTGAAAATGTTTAAGAACATGAAAGCTTAACAGGATTTTCATTTATTTTACAAGACTGACATATGTGAGACCACATTCATACTAAAGACATGTTTATTAGGTTTGCAATCCCAGTGAGAACTGTGATGAGTAATCTCATTACTGCTACACTTCAAATTCTGCTTTTATAAAATTCACCTATTTTGTGTGAACAGGTTACATGTCATAATTGACTAGAAGTTAATTCCCTTATCATAAAACATCAGAAGTATTTGTGGAAAGAACACTTCATACCCCAGATAGGTATTCTTCCTCTAAGAAAAACAATAAACTTTTTGTAATTTAGACTCAGAGGCTGAAGTTAGTCTTTGACAATATTTTGTTGCGCTTTGCCTTTCTGGCTAGAGCTAGCCCTATTGAGTTTTTAAAAATAATTTTTCAAATGAATGAAAATAAATATATTTCCAAGAACAATAAGCATGAGAGAATGCCTATTCAGAGCATTGTGCAACCACTTTATTTAAATACTTTCTGTAATCATAATTTTTTACATAAGGAGTCAATCTTCTGCATAAATTTCATCTGTACAAGAGTATGGATGGTAGGAAGAATCTACCTGAAAGATAAAACTTGTGTTTTAACACACAGTGATAAAAATTCATAGAAAATTATGTGAAGTCAGGTCTACCCTTGTCTTCTACTTCACAGGTTTGAAGAAACTACTCTGGAATGGAGCTTAAACTATATTTGGGGTTGCTTCAGATAACAATAATTAACAAATACAAAGTTTCATGTAGTCCAATAGGTTGTCTGTGACAAAGGCAAATAATACGTGCTTAGGAAAACTGCAAGGACAGGAAAAGGATATAACATACCTTGTGTCATTATTCCTGATTACTAATTGTTAGCAGGTATCTACAAGCTGTAGGTGATTTCTGCATATTTAGAAATCAGAAATGGAGTTTTATCCTGGAACTTGTTCGGGCTTCCCTTGGAGCAGATAAAAAATTTGGTGTCTGCAGTATCTGTAGAACAGAGATTTATGGTTTAACAATGCATTGCATTGTCACAGTTTAGACCCACTCAGCTAAATTTTGGCAGCTAAAAACCATGCAGTTGAGCTCCCCTAATCCCTTCCCTCCCCACAAATGCAGCAGACCAGACACAAGGAAATTTGATTCAGGAACACATGGATCTGGGATCAGGAACAACCAGACAGACGAGGTCTTCAGCCATCACAGAAGAGAGTGAGACCCTCGTGATCTCTCAAGTTCATACCAAGTATGATGTATAGGAGATGGAACACTGTTATTCAGTTTAGGGTCACCTGCCCTATTCTCCCCTCCCCACACATTCAGTCCCCTTCCACCAGTTTGAGGCCTTAGTTAAGTATAACGATTGGCTTTTTTGCATACCAATGCCCTGTCTTATCACCCTGGGAGAAGAACGCTGTCTCAGAGAATTTGTTTTCAGAGAATAGTTTTCAGAGAATGAATTTGCTTACAGTCACAAAACTGACTCTAATTTAGGTCAAACCACAACATGCATAAAAAAAGCCTTTGATGGGAATGCAGGAGTTATGGCTGATTATAAGACCAGGAATGTCTTAAGTATGGATTGTTTTCATGGTACAGCATGGGGATTTGGTTTATTTTGTTGCTTAGCATTCATACAGATTAAAAAACCTTAATTACAATAACATACATTCTTTAAGTATCTCAGGTCACTTGTTAGATAAACATCTATAATTTAAGAGTACCAAATTGCCTTAAAATAAAATAAAATCAGACTCTTTGCACAATTGTCACATTACTGTGTACCTGTAACAATTCCAGGTTGACTGGGCAAAACTGCATTGAGGACACAGCACATTCTTCAGATGGTGCTAGTAAGTACGATATAAATTCTCCAGAGATCCTCTCTGTGTGCTCTGGTAGCAAGCACATGGAGAGCTCATATTGCTGCTTATCACTGCTAATGTCTACTGAGCACACCTGTTGTGACATACTATCTAAATAAAAATATCATCAGTGTGGTACCATGTGCTGAAATTGTAACCTGATTTTGTGTTAGAGTTTTTCTCCATCTACAAAAGATAGCCTTTGTTTACCTTCAAATATATTACACAATGTCTTTTTTGTCTACTATGACTTTTTGCTCTTAGAATTGTCTGGTCATGAGGACTGCTCTTGTTTTGTAAGGCAGAACTAAGTAAAATACTGCAGCAGAAAAGTGCTTGTTTCTCATAACACTTCATCTTTTCTTTTGTGGTTGGTTCCTTAACTGAGTGTTAATGTCTCAAACACATATGATTTATCTGTGTATACTGAGAAACAGCATATAAGAACACAACTTAGCAGAAAAATGTCCACTTCCTGTTACACTGAGGTCACTGCTGTCTTAATCTATTGGACACACTCCAGTTTATAATCTCAACTATAAAAGTCCCAAAACATACACAGCTTTCCCCATTGCCCTCAATTTGATTCAGCGGTGTTATTGCTACTGAAAAAGCTATGGAAGTGACATCAGGTCTTAGAGATAGGCTCTGAAATTCAATGAATATATCATGATCATATACATATTTTATTCAGCTCACTTATATAACCACACACCAGTCAAAAAAACCCATCATGAGTCCCTTATGAATTCCAAATATATCATTAAAAGCAAGAATTTCCTCTGTATCTCTAGTTAAAAAACAAACTGAGGTATATACAGAACTAGCAAACAAACACAGTGACTCACAGCTTCACCAGGTCCCATAGACATTCAACTATACAGATTGCTGGGCAAACTGCAAGAATGAGGCTTCACCCTGTATGGAAGATCGCATTTAATTCAGTTCCCTCTCTTTCTAGAGATTCCATCATGAGTTGGTCTCATCAGTTAGTATTTTGCCATTACACAAACTAAATGAAATTACTAGGTATTGTATGTTCTAGATTTTTTAAGTCTCTGCGTACAGGACTTTAACTTAGAACATTAGATGTACCCCTGATGCGATATACGACTCTTAGCAGGTAATTACTTTGTATTTTACGACCCGAAGTGGCTATGTGAATATAAACACAACCTCCTGCGCAGAAAAAGCCTGTTTATTGGACAGTCTGGCCAAAGCAAACAATGAGTTTCGACATATTTACAAAAAAATATGTAAACTGAAATTATTACAAAACGGCAATATTTTAAATAAACCCTTTCATTTTCAACCTGAAATCTTTATTATTCCTGTAAGCCTGCAGAAAACAGTGATTACTTAGCAAGAACTCAAGAATTTCACTCTATGCAATTAAGAGACTGTAAATATATGTGGTGCTATGGGCAAGTTGCCACTGTATGCCGGACAAAATTGGTTTGACAATTTCTATCAAGACTTTCTGCCCTAACTGCAAGAAGTGTACCTTTCTACATCCTCAATCCCTTCCTATACATCCAGCTTTCTCACAGTCATAACCAGCATAGCAAGAAATGTTTCCCTACATTGTTGGTTTTCGGTCTTCCATAACAAAAAACAAAGAACTTGTGCATTGTATTAAACAGTTTTGGCAAAATGAACCATTATCTGTCATACATCAGGGAAAAAATTATGTAATTAATTATGGCATGTTCTGGCTACAGCATTTGGAATCTTGACATTTTCTAAATTTGTTTTCAGTTAACTTTCCTGAAAAGAAATAAAAAAACATTAGTTTTGTTTAGATATCGGTATCTATAAAATTTCTTAACAATCTCAGCTATGTTGTTTATCTATCCTGCAGCATCATTAATATTTTTTCTCCACAAACTTTTTACCTCAGCACGAACATACCCTCAAGCAAATGAACAAACAAAATAAAACTACTAAAACAAATAAAAATAAGAAATTTTGTGCAAAAAAGATAAATTCTAGCTGTCTAAATAAAACAAAGTCCTATTTTATACAGCTCTCTAAACAAAAATATTAAAGGTCTGCATAACACCATAAAAGTCTTGACAGAGGCTCTCTCAAACTGATGGGGGAAAGGGAAGGGTCTCAAATTTCAAAATACAGGCTGAGAGCCACATAGCATTTAGCAGCTGCTTAATTGAAGTAGGTAAGTAGTCCAAATGACTGTAAGCTCTGTATGTCTGAGTCTGCCTGCTTATTTATTTAGTTGCCTGCAGCTAGCAAAACGTTTTCCAAACATGGAAGCCGTTTTCATGGAGGATGTGTCTTCGCTGGAAACCAGGTGCGTCTTCATCTAAAGTCACAAATGCATAATAGATTCCTGCTGAATACAGGCAATTTGCAGGTTTCACATGTTAGAAATTCCCCATAGCAGATTGAGCTGCAGCAAAGGTCCAGCTTGATCTCCAAATTCATGTTGAAATTGTGTCCTGACTTAGCTTTGTTAGGACTTTACCTCATACTGGTAGTGTTAGTTATATGCTAGCTAAACTGAGGGATGAACATCTTGATCTTTTGGAGAAAACAAGATATATGAAATAGCTCATCTGCTTACCTGAGGTTTAAATTAGAACTCGTCCAAAACCAAAGTCTACTAATGATTACATTCAGTGAAGTTTGATGATTTTTATCATCTTAGTGTTAGAAAAGAAGGAAGTTTCTCAAACTGTTAGGATGCAAATAACTCATACTGAACCCTAGGGGGATGAAATGTGTGTGGGGATAGATACTGGTCCTTTGTCAAGGACATTCTTAGCAGAAATTGCTAATTAGACTGAATCATTTATGTTGTTTCAAAAAAAATATTTTTTTTTTCCTAGCAAGCAACCTGCAGGTTTACATTCTTTTAAAAATCTAAGCCAGGTTTCTGTTGATTTGCCTGATTTTCCAAGTAGAACATACACATGTAATGTACTTAGAATTCTGTTTAGTTTTAATCTGTATTGGTTTTCAGTGAAGAAAATTTCCTGCTTTATTATTTTAGAAAACAGTAATTTGAAAGGGTTTGTTTTCTGTTGTTGTTTTTGCTTTACTATATCTTTACATCCAGAACTACAGACCTATGCTGAAGTAAAAGCTTAGCAGAGGCAAGATTCTTCAATTTTGCCTTTAGACAAAACAGATTACGTCAGCAATATGCCTTCAGGTCTCTTTTTATATATATTTATTTACCTGGTAGGAAAACTAGTTCTTTGTCACTGCATGCATTTTGCTTGTAGTAATTACCCTGGGGTATAAGCTTTCTTAATAATGAAAGCCAGTCTAAGGTTTTTATAATTATGTTTTTTGGAGTAGTGACTGCATGGAGTTGGTAAGAGAATTAAGTCTGATGCCCACTCTCGTAGTATTCTGAAATTACTGTTTAGTAAATACTAACAAGTTTCCTTTTCCATACTAAGAGAATCTGGCATGGAACCATATTAACTCTATGTTGCTTTCATGATTCTCAGATCATGTCTCTAGGTAGATTCTGACTAAGAGTTTAAAGCAACTCTGTACTTTATCCTACAGTACCACTCCTTTACCATGGCTCCTGAACAGAGCAAGAAAAGGCAGTAAAAACCTGGAAGAAAAGCCACACATAAAAATTTGTATGCAATAATTTTTAAATGAACTTTTAGTATATACGTTTAATTGACTTATCCCTAGTTCTTGTCCTGCAAGAGTTGGTGAAGAGGTCTCTCCACCTCCTCCGCAAAAAATCCACAAAAATAGTTATGATTCTGTAGAGCTTCACCATATGCCTATCCAGTGATCTCATTTTGAGTCAAAATTCATTCGGTTTAATCATTATTCATGCTGAAGCTATCCTGTATCTTTGATCATCCTTGATGTTCTTTGAATCTTTACAATATCAGTTGTAAGCTGATATTTTGCTGTAGCAAGATGAAAAAATCTCACAGTATTCTAGTAAGAGATGAAGCATATATTTACAAATTGAGTAAACATTTATGTAGCATATATTCTTTCTTCCTTTTGTAAAAGTTCTTAAAATTCCTTTTTGTCCACTCCTGAATATTAAGCTGATGTTTTGACACAACTGTTTATCACAATGCCAGTTCACTTGTGAGTGGTAATGGTAAAGCTGCAGACTGCAAGTTCACTTGTGAAGTTAGGATTGTTTTTCCTCCTGCGCATCATGTTGTATATATTTACAATGAATGTCAACTGCCCCTTCATTACATTGTCATTTAGACTTCTGAGATCCTTTAGCCATCTTCAAATTCCGTAGTAAATAATACTGTTTGAAAACTGTCTCACCCACTGATAATGCCATTTTCTAAGTCATTTATAAATATGTGGATGAGACCAAAACTGTGCCTTTGTGAAGTAAGGTTGGACACCAGATGCCCACCAAAAGCCCTGTGTCACTCCTCTGGACAAGTGAAAAAAAATATAGCAAGAGGTCCATAGGTCAAGAAAAGGACAGGGAGAGATCGCTCAGCAATTACCATCATGGGCAAAAACTCGACTTGGGAAAATTAGTTTAATTTATTGTCAATCAAATCAGAGTAGAATAATGCAAAATAAAACCAAATCTCAAAAAACGCCTTTTTTCCACCCCTCTTTTCTTCCAAATATGCTTTACCTCCTTCCTCTGAGTGACTCAGGAGAATGGGGAATAGGGGTTGCAGTCAGTTCACCACATGTTGTCTCCCACTTGCTTTGGTGTTACACTTAGATGGCAGTTCCAAGCTAAGTCACTTGAACACTGTTTAAGGTCAAGTTTTCAGCTCTTTGTCTCTCCTGTTAGACTGAGAAACCACAGATGTTAAATATTAAGGAGGTCAGCAAACACAAAAAATTCTGATCATATTATTCAGGAAGCCCTTCTAGGCCTGTAAATATGCCAGCAGAGTACACGTATCAATCAGTCTCTATTATCGAGCTTGGCTAGAAAAATACTTTTTTGCAGGAGACAGACTCAAAACTGTACCCAAGTATCTTGTAAACAACTGTTAAGGCCAAAATGAACATAACCACAAAGGTTTATAAGTCAGTCACAACTTTAAAAAAATTTGTTATCTATCTTAGTATCAGACAGTCTACCAGGTATTTTCTAAGCATTATTTCATTTGTTCAGAAACAGATTTGGTGAAAACATATTTACTCTTCTGGACACAAAAGACTGACATTGGCAAGTCTGTTTAAATGAGGAGTCTTTTAGACCTTGGAACTCCTGAGGCAACTACAAGGTAGATAACATCTAGCTTTTGGAATGAGGGTAATGAGGAAATTGTTTCAACAAAACAACAGTGAAATATATGAAGTTAGTATAGACATCTACATAATAGCCAGGCACATGAGGATTACAATGTCAATCAAGGTGGAACATGATCAGAAACAGAAGAAAAGGAAGGCAAAGATCCAAGTGAAATATATTAATTTAATTCAAGTGAGGGCTGAAAGATGGCAAATACAGAAGGAATGTAGACAGATGATAGGAAAGATGAAGACTTCCTCATGAGTGAAAACGAAAATTTTATGGTACAAGAAGCTCTACAGAAGATCCAGCTAAACTAACCACAGAAGGCACCCCCGGGAAGACAGCTCTTCTGAAACAACCACTTAACTTGGCAGTGGTCAGAGAAACATGATGGAGCTCTGCAGCAACTAGATACAGTGCTCTATTACGTGTGACTGCAGTGCTCATTGTCTAATAAATGGACATAAATTAATAGCTTTACCTATGCTGATGTCTGACCTTTCATTCATCACATTGCTTTTCATGCACTCTACTCTTTCCTAGACTAATCTCCCTGGCCTGATCATGTGAAGATAGCATAGGAACTTCTTTACTACAAATAAGGTGAGTTCTTACTCAAAAAAGAACAAAATTTTATAGAAATCAAGAAGGAAAACCTGACCACCATGCCTGTCAGAGGGCACTATAACACACAAAACTTCAATAGCAGAAACTGGGACAGAATTAATAGAGAGATGTTTTGCTCTTACATTACAATGCACAACATCTAATGGACTAATACAGGAAGTTAAAAACATTGATCTATGCTATGAACTTCAGCTGTCACACTGAGTACAAATTAGGTGACTACGCACAGGGGCACAAAGAAAAATCCTGGAATGCAAACCTTACAGAAAATTGAGGCCAGATTGTAAAGCAGAATACCAAAGCAGCCCAAACTGCCAAGGCCTGTGCAAAACACTATTTCATTACAACACAGATTGTAGGTAGCAGACGACTATGTGTTTCACGATTTCCATAGTTATAGTAAGACTTCCAAAGCACAGGATACTGTATTGGGCAGATGATGTATTGATTAGGTAGGTATAATTCAACAAGCAAGTATATTTATTACTATATCAGAAGTAGAGGACAATGAATCAAAAATATGTTCTCTTATGATGAAAACATATAAAGAAGTATGATTTTCCAACACAAGTAACTCTTGTGATTAGCTTTTGCAGAGAAGCTTGGAAAGCTGTTCCACATTTGGGTAAGTCCATTTTCTGTTAAACAAGTGAATACATTCCATCAGTGTTGAAAAGCACATGTAAAAGACAAGGAATTCCTCTAAGCCCAAAATATCTGTAACCCAATTTTGAAAGGACACATTTTTGAATTTATAAGGAATTAAATATATTCATTCCAGGTCTGGATAATGATAATTCCCCCAAAAATGGTGTAAGTTTCAAAACCAATGCTTCTTGAGATGGATACCAAACATAAATATTTTTGAAGCAGAGGATTGCATCGCTGAAAAGCATTTATCGCATTTCTGAAAATGTGATCACAAGTAGTACAAGAATGACTTTTTCTCTGTAGCATGTACTGCTATGGTTCACAGGGTCTCAGTAAATTTACATAAGAGTAGAATATTGAAAGGTGTAAAGAGGATACTATGCCAAAAGAAGCAGCCAGATGGTTTATACCACACAATATAAAGACCCACATGACAATCTTAGGCAGGTATTCACGATCAGACTAAGCCAATGATAAAGACTGTGCTTAGATGAGTTAAGTGTTAATAACCTCTAATCTACACAAGTACAATCAGCAGGTTGTCAGAAGCATGCCTCAGGGTTAATGATGAGCACGTTATTTGTCTGAGACATTTTTAATGGGAAATAGCAGAGCTACTGTATTGTGATACTATCTTTTAAAATTAGTCATGTATAATCATCAGAAAACTTCCATTTGGGAGAGGTCTCACACATGAGGCAGAAACCGGCTCAGAATCTGCAAGACCAGCATATCTGTGCAAGCCATTGTCAACCAAAATCTCATTAGAAGAGCTGTTTCTGGAATGCTATGTTCCTGGTCTCACTGCAAGTCTGATAGTGCAACAGTTAGGAAGAGTAAATAGAAAGTATGGAAACCAATGGATTGCATCCTATTGTCCATGAACCTGCATTACCAAATGTAGTGAACAGACTAAGGAGCAAACCATGATAGCTGGAATGGGAACAGTTGTAAATCAAAAGCAATCCACAGCAGTACTGATCCAAGGCTATGATCTAAAGTGGCATCACAGTTACAAGCTGTTCCTGTGTGTAACTGCCACTAAGCATCAGAAAACTCTGACAAATTTGTTGTGCTTTCCCTTTCACAATTATTCCTGACAGCTGAAAACAAGAATTATAGACCTGTTATGGTCTTTTTGCTGTGTTTTTCACTGTTTATGTGTATTTCAGTTTGCAACAGTTTTGGTTTTATTTTGTGGAAATAGGATTTTATTTGATAGAATATGAATTTCACATAGCAGCATTGTAATTGGTCTCATAACAGGGATAAAGAAGACATTTTTACCTTATTCCTTTTATGTTTTTATTTTCTATGAGAAAGAGAGAAGGGAAGAGGCATAAGCACTGTTTCACATCTCAGGAAACAAGCTACTTCCGTGGTCTTATTCAGATCTGGAAATTTTCCATGCCAATAGAACACTTTCCTTTCCAACACTGAACGAATATTTGTGATTTTTGTGCCTAATGCAATAGTTTGTTTTAACTAAGTCCATCTGTCTGAAATAGATTTAGTTTTGCCATCTCAGATAAAATTGTAACATTCAGAATTAATACAGATCTTAAAAGAGCTGTGATAATCTTCCTAACTTACAAATTCATGTCATTTTCTGTCAGTAAACTTAAGAGACTAAGGGGAGTGCTCATTTTTATGCTGTTTTAATTTTTTTCATGTCACAATTGTCTTAGACTAAACAAAGCTGTTCTGTTTTAAAGTAAGAGACTTGCTCTTAATATTTGCTCTTAAGGAGTCTAGTGGGAGATACAAATACTAAATAAATATAAGATAGATCTATTATCTAAATAAAAAACAAGTTAGAAAATAGTTTGACTACATATTTATTTAAACACTTATACATAGCAAAGATGTTAACTATTTAAAAAAATAAATGTCCCCATTATATTATTGTCCATCAAACTCTTTTATTTCCACATAAAATGGAAATGGAAATGTCGCCATTTCCACATATTATTCATAAGGAATAAGAGTGTACTATTTATGCATCTATATTTCCCTTTAGTTACAAATTTAATAAATCATAACATGAGAGAGAGATACACACAATTTTAGCCACTGAAGTGAACTGAAAATCTATACTTTGAAGTACCGATATCAAACTCCATATTGGCTTTAGAAAGGTTCCAAAAAATGGGTTTGAGAAAGCTAGACAATTGTGTTAATTGATTCTGTATTTAGTTGGTATCAGTTCTCTAATCTATATTAACGGGAAATTGTAAACAGGGATCAACAGATATCTTCCTCAACGATATTTGTGTCGCCTTTCTTGGGAGGATCATGATGGTTCAAATATCCAGTAAGTTACTTCTGACATATCAAGAGTAAAGAAACTAAATGACAAGTTTATCATCAGCTCTGTCCATTTATGGTGCAGAATATTGATAGTTACAGCAATACTCAGGAAGATCAATTTTATCTAACAATAAATGACTGCAAACAATAAGAAAAAATCACTTTATATCAATTAATGTGGTCAATTCTATTACTGGTCATAGGTTTTGTCTTTTCACAACTTTTCTATCCCCGTATCACATATAAAAACATTTCCCTGCAAGTTCATTTACCTGTTTTAAATTCATAGTTTATGTCTTAATGTAGATGTTTAGGCCATGCTCTCGTACTTTCCTCTTCTTCCTCTTCTTCTTCTTCTTCTTCTCCTTCTTATTCATCATCATCAATCACTGTTACGCATAAAGCTAGATTAGTTACAGATCAGCATGCACATATGAAAGTGGTACTAATTCAGATACTATAACTGCAAATAATGAAACAGTATAAAATATATACATGTTCTTAAAGGACTTCAATTTACAAATTAATATTATGAAAGAGTAGTTCCATTGAATAGAAACTGCTTCGTACTTAACTTTAAGAGCATGTCTAAGTGTTTGCAAAATCTGATTTTTAGATTTCTTTAGAAGAAGAATAGCTTTGTGTACTGTACATTAAGATCCCTTGGTTTTGCTCCTGAGGCAAAAAAAGGTTATAACCTGTTATTATTACTTGACAAACCAGTCACAGTTTTCCAGTTCAGAAATAAGACTGATTTTAAAGTTATTTGAGATATGGAGATAAAGGAAGCATGAAGTCCTATACTCCCCTGATATTCTCATAGGACTTTAGGCATGTGTTGTGGGTGTTTTACTACAGTTTAATGACAAATGTTTTGCTTCAGAATTTATTATATCACAGGGAGTTTAAATGTTACAACTCTGTGAAAATTTTTTAACTATAAGGACTTAATCCAAAATTCTGCCTAAAGAAGTATAAATTTGGAATCTATTGAAGTCAGTGGATATGTTCCCAATTTAAATAACTGCAAATAAGAATAGAGTTTGGCTTCATTCACGTCTTCAGCCACAATCAGACATTTTAAGGAAAGGAGTAGGATATTCTGCAGACTATTTTTATATAATTTTCCTTTGGAAATAAATATTAAAGGATGTTATGCTCTCACCTGGAGAAAGAACAGTCATTTATTCTTACACTTGCAAAATTAGGCTGATAGCTTTGCTGCACAGGATGAATGAAAGACTAAGTCATGGTTACAGTACGCTAAATGTGGCTGCAAAAGAAAGAAATATTCTTTACCTTGACAGTATTTGTTGTTACCTTGAGGGATGGGGGGTGGCTGGGAAGGGCGGGGAGGCAGCAAATATGGGTGATTATATCAGAGAAAGGGTGTGCTCCTCACAAATTAGCTGGGTATGTTAGCTGAGTAGAGTTCTTTATAAATGTTTGATACCAGAATAATAGAAGCAAAGAGAAAAAACAAATAGTCTAATAAGGTATCACAGGAAATCTTGAAGTTAAGGAAACCTCTCAGAATATATGGAAAGTTTGAAAATCCCTAAACACCCCAGGAAGGGTTGTGGTTTTCACACCAAGAAGCATTTTTCCAGGTTCTGTACAGTGATGCTGCCAGGTGCAGGGACAGGTAGATCACATACTTACAGTTACCATACTTGTCCACCTATCATTTCCAGCTTACTCACTAAAAATACTTAGGAAAAAAATACACTGTGCTTGTGCACTTGAAGAACAGTTATCCTTACGTTCTTAAACTCAATTTCAGTTTGTCAGCCACAAGCCACATGGGCTCCTCTGGGGTCGGTCAGGGGCAGGGTCCCTCCCAGTGCCCCAGCTGGGGAGCAGGGCAGACTGGGGGCAGCCCCAGTCCCAGGCACCAGGCAGGACCTGGCAGCCCGCAGGCAGCCTGCGGGTCCCAGACCCAGGGATAACCTGGCTTTGGCAGTGGAAATTGCTCGGGCTGGACCCTGCAGCAGGCACCAGCCCAAAGTGGCTCCCGAGGCCCCATCATGACCTCCTTATGGACCTCTGAGGCTACTTCTCCCCATATCCCCAAGCAGGACGGGGCCATGTGCAATCTACTGACATTGATATTTACTGGATACACTCAAAAGGGTGAGGCACTCCCAAAGAAGGGAACATGGTGGTGTGAAGAGCCATTCTCGTTTAGCCCCAGTGCCGCAGGATCTGCTGCAAAGGCTGCCCCCGGCTGCTCAACAGACAAACACAGCACCTTGTGGTAAAGCAACATCCGATGGGGAGGGACAGTCTGCACAGGCGTACAGAAGCAGGACAACAGTTTTGAAAAGTGGCTCCTACCTGGAAAACAATCAAAACGTTTTATTGAAAGTAGTATCAGAGTTACGCACATTCCTTATTCTTCTCACAACATCCAGGGGCTGGGTGCACTGGTAATGTGGGACCTGCTTTGCACAGTCTCAGAGAAGCCCTGGAAGCAAGTAATCCACTTGGTGGTGACTACATAGGCTTCTAGGGTTTTTTTGTCTAAATATTGCTACTGATCTAATTTACCCTAATCTGAAAAATTACCGATACTAAGATACTAAGAATACTAAGAAATGCTCGATATATCATTTGTATCATCTGAATAGTATTTTCTGCATCAATCTGCCATTTAAAAATCTGTTTGTGATAGGAAACTGCTAAGCAGCCCTCTAAACATTGTTACAGGCCTGAAAACAGCTTTTTCTCTGCGTCAGAGCTTAACAGATGACAAGTTTGCTGAGATGATACACAGAGCACAAGGCATGTGTTAGAGTTACAGCTTGTTCTTCCAGATCTCAGGGAAGAACAGGAAGATCTTAAAAGTTTGTCTCTCTAATATTTCCCTTACTAGCGCACTTGTTCTCTATTTCTTTTGCATTCACCTCTGCCAGTAAACACCTCTCAGCAATAAATTAGTTTGTCAATCAGGATACTTCAGATGAATTTTAAAGCGGAGGCTGCCATTTACTGACAAGATAAGTTTCAGACTGCATAGAGAACACATCACAGAGAAATGCCTACATGTTAAAATTCAGACTTAATGCTTTTCAGATGAAGATACATAATTTAGTTCCCCTATTAAGCTTCTCACTTCTCATGTGAGGAATTGTAAGGGCACATATGAAGGGAAACTCAGGCTAATATAACTTCAGGTCTTCCTTATTTCCTATAGGCTTTTGCATGCAACAAACTGTGACAGGTCACATGAAATCCCTCAGAGATCTTCCCAGAGGACTCTGGCCACATACTACAGCAGAATCGTGAATTTTCAGTTCCCTTCTTACTCTTCCTTGCACTTATTAATTCTTAATGAAACGCACACAAAAACCCACAAAATATTGTGCAATAGTCAGCTTTGATGCAATGAAAAATTTCTTCTGAGGCCCCAAATATTACTTCCAGTAACCCAGATCACACACTAGTTCCGTGGTACATTCAGGAACACGAGACAGCAAACACCACTATCTGTGCTGGGTATTTCTCCTATATCAATGAAAGGAACAAGAGTTACTCTAGACAAGTTGCTGTTTCTGCTTAAGTCTGCATTTCCTTCAGATTCCTTTTGATCTCCTTTCTGCACCGAATATCCCTCCTTGTTCCATTTTAAGAGCATAGTTGTTATTTTACTATTAAGTAGTACATTTCCTAAAACAATCACGTCAATTCAGGTGTGTGAGAAAACTTTCTGCACTCTCTTGATGTATTACAAATTCTGAATGTACTGCAGTTGACTGAAAGTACCCTTGACTAAGCATGCTCATTTCAGAAAAAAGCAAGTAAAATTTTTAATAGCACATTAATAAAATTATCTTTTTTTAAAGCATTTATGTCTTTAAGGACATGTACAACCCTGAAGTAAAGAGTACAGAGAGTTACATGATGAGACTCTTCCCTTGTTTATGTTGGATGATGGTAGCCAGCCAGCAGTAGAGAAGAGAGAAACATTACTTACATGCTGTTAACATCCTATCTTTGCTTCATTTATCTTTGTGGAGGGTCAAGCATCAGACAGAAGCCGCAGCATAACACTGGGATTACATGAAATGTCATCTTGGTAGCAAGAGAATTAGTGGCTTCGTGGTCTTCCTCTCCTTCAGTAAATTCACTTCTGTACCTATGTGTACTAGAAACTCCAGATCTCCATAGGACGTGTACACTGTTTTTCAATTTATGGCTCAGCAAACGCTCATTCGGTGAAGACTGAGCAATTCAAATTTATTTTCACCTACTTTCTTTCCTTTGCTTCCTTTCTTCTGCCTTCCCACTCTGGCTCCCAGTTTCTGGGATTTAGCTGATAAAGTGTGACCAAAAATGTTTAAATTTCTAAGGTTTTCCATTTCAAAAGATTACAGGTAACTTCTATTTTGCTGTTGAGTTTACTTTTACATTCTCAAAATATGTACAGAAGGCTATTATAAACTTTGTGAGCATGACTAATCAGTTGTCAGAGGAAAGCAAGACAACAAACCGTAAATTCAATGCATTTCTTTTAATTTTCAATATGATGTTCCATGGAAATAAAACTTAATGTGAATGTGCCAAGATTTTTTTCTAATTGTTTGGTTTTGTATAACAGCTCTTGAACAGCTTGGCAGAATTTAAACAAACCTTATATAAGCACAGAGGTGGTTTCTATGAAAATAGATGGCCATGCAGCTCTTCAGACTTTAAGAAAAGATGCAGAGTCAGTTTATAAATTACTAAACATGGGATATGCATAAGGAAAGGCTGTCATAGGAACAGGTTAGCTCTTGCAATCACTCTTGTGAGCTATCTGCACCACAAAAATCACAATATTTTTGAGAGAAAATAAAAATATCTACTGCTTTTTAATGAGAACAGGCTTTTTGAAAATAGGCTATTCCTTGCTGGACAAATGCATTACTGCATGATGTCACTCTAAGAATTACGTTAATTCTGTTTAGAAACTATGTTTATTTTTCTTCTTTAACCACTAGTTTATGCTCAGCCTAATGTGTGCTGGATTGATTCACTAGATTGTAAATCATCTAAGGCAATGGCATAATTTAAATTTTAGGAAGTTCTATCCAATTCTGAGTTACAAAAAAAATCACTAAGACCTCAGTGATATGTTAATTCAGGAAAAACAGGAAACTAAAATGCTTTAACCTTTTTCTAGGAAATAAACAAGTGAGGATATCTTAGAAAACCTCTCCAATATCTGGATTTAGTTTTCCTAAGCATAATGCTGTCAGCAGAAAGGAAAACATTACGGCATATGAGAATACATCTCATATTAGTCTACTATTAAAAAAAAAACGAGTGATTTTAAGTTTATAACCCTTAGTGCTCTTCTGCAATGTAGCTTGGGCAGAGGTCTAAATCTTAGATAATCTCAATAGCCAGAAGTAAACAATCTATTGAAAGCGATGTAATTTTCAAAGCCTCTTTACTTTCTCTTTGCAAATGTCATAACAAAGCTCGATGGCAGCTTTTATAGCTGGCACCTCAAGAATCCCTGTTGCTGAAATAATCTGCTATTTTTAAAAAATGTGCTCACTAACTATTAAATACAAATTAAACCACGGGAAGACTCCCCTGGGTTCCAGTGAACTTTGGATTAGGTCACCCTCAGATTAATGGACTTTAATACAAGAAGTGACTACTCAGATCATTTGTTATGACCTGATACGCATAGCAGACTGGTAGCAGATCAGCAAGTAAATGCTGCATCAAGACAACGACCTTTTCTTGAATCATGTTACACTACAGAAGAAACCAACTTCTATCAGTTAAATTTTAGGAGCTTAGTGGGAACGTGCGATAGGAATAATGTGCTGGGAAGAGAGATTAAAAGAGAGTCTTTAGACCTGAACCCTTGCTAATAAAAGCAACACAAGATCAGACTTGTTCGAGGAGTCTGATTTTTAAAGGGAATTAAGCTGGTTCTAGAGAAGTATACCTAAAGGGTTAGGCTTTCTGCTTCTTTTGGGATATTCCTCCTCACTTTGAGATGCAAATGCCTTTGCTTCAGGTGCAGGTGTATGTTGGTCATCCTTGCAGGCTGGCTGTGACTTCTTGAAAAACACTTTATAAATAGTAAGCAATATTCTTTTAACATCCAGTCCAAGATGTTTCAGGGTCAGCCTATATCTATTTGTTCTCGTGCCAGCATTGTTCTTTAAGTTAAACAGCTCTGTTTCCTTGTGGTGTTTATCCCTGAGGAGGGCAATCTTATTCCCTGTCAGCCTTCCTTTTGCAAAATTAAATGTGTCACACCCTTCCAGCTCTTCTCATTACTCAGGTCTCTGCCACCCTAGTAGCATATTCTGCAAATTAACTAACTAGCTTCAGTTCATTTTTTTGCACATCTGACTGGAGTTTTGACTATTCCAGATGACTACACACCAAGAGCTCCTAAACTTTTACTCTGGAATTCTCCTGGTGGGTAATTTTTAAGGGCATATTTGCCTTTTTCCATTATTCCTTCCAAGTAGCAATTTATAAGCATGCCATGATCATCAATAATGCTTCATACTTCTCCTCCTAAACCACTTCCAACTAAGATGATGCATACCTGCAGAGAATCTTCTTGTTATCGGACCCAAAATCATGTGCTCATAACCTTTGATTAAATAGGTTATGTTCTGGACAAAATTTCTTCTGGACAGATCAAACAGTAGGAAGAGATGTGCAACAACTAAAGATGAAAGCATGGAATGAAGTTGCTAAATCTTCTCATTTAACCACAACAGGATTAAGCACAATGCTTGTTCATCCAATAATAAGCATTTAGAGAGAGACAGTCAAAAAAAAAAAAAACCCCAAACCAAAATAAACAAAAAAACCACACACAGACTTAGCAGTGTCTGTGTGCAAAGAAATATAAACAAATACTGTAAATTAGTCCACAGTGTCTAGATTCTTTTTTCTGGTAGAATGTGTTAAGTTTGGTAGGCTTTTTGTTAACTATCATAATACTACTACTGAAAATAATTAAAATATTAAAAATTCTGCATGCTTTCACACCTTAGAAATAAGAAAAGGATGAAAAGAATTTTTTTACTTCCCGAAATTCAAATATATGAATAGCAAGCACCAGCCTGTATAAAGAAGTCTGTTTGAGATTAAAGGTCTGAAAAATTACTTCACAATTTGCTTACAATTTGTATCTCCCACCTCTTAAGTGAACATCCTTAGCAATGGAAGATGTGCTCATCCTATCCTTGCAAGGAATAAAACACTGCAGTGAAATGGAAATCAATATGTCTCATTTCTATAATAAATGTCCCAATGACCAAATAGAGTCGCTATTCCTCTTTTTTTTGCATGTCAAGCTTTTTTTTTCCTGCAGTTTCCACAAGAGAGACTGTAACAGGAGCAGTTAAGACAGCCATTCAGTACCCAGGTAGTCAGAATGCTCGTTCAGGAGCATGATTTCAAAATCTCTCCAACAGAACAGAAAACCATACTCCTGCATCATCTCTAAATACAGTAGCCATCCGCAAAAGGAAACATATTCTTTCTCCGGTTGTGAATACACTCCTTTCTTTCTTTCACTTTTCTGAAACATATTTGAAAACATCCCTTTTGAACAAGGAGTTTTGCTGAGAATTGGAGGAGGAAAGTAAGGATCAAGCTCATTTCAGGACAGCAAACAGCAAAACATATTTTGAAAACATTTTTTCTTCTAATATTCTGGTTCAGGAGACAAGACAAAGAACTCATTTTTTGCTTCCTTTTCTATATCTTAGTCATCACAACTTCTTGCAGCTGCATATTTTGACACTTTGACAGAAACTTCAAGACCTGCCCAATGGCCAAGGAAGGACTCTCTTACTTGGAAGTATTGTCTGAATCATGGGGACACAACTGCTTTTTAAAGGGGAAATCTGAACTTAAGCCAGAGATAAGTTTTCCCTTACTTTTTGGATCCTTTTGTGTATAACAGGGAAAGAACCATTCTGTAGTGCCTTGTTTCTTATATCAAACTGTTCATTGCTGCCACCGGGGAATACTGGCTTTTTGATTTGATTATATATGGGATTTTTTTATTATTCTATTACTTTCTATGGAGTTATACCTCAGGTATTACCTTCATCTCTTTTGAAAACTGCAGCTGATCAGCTAGAATGTCCCCAACAACAGCAATTTTAAACTGGAAATACTGTGTTTCCTTGTGCATTCATGCAAATTCAAGGGAGAAATAATATAACATAAGGATGGCTACTTTTCACAGTTTATACTAGATGAAGTTTATAACTTAGTCTCCTATACCAAATCTTGGATCTTTTCTTCAGTTTCTTCATGTTATTGAAGAAATATTCTGCATCTACATCAGTCATACCTTCTCTGCTGACCACAGGTTTTTGTTCAAAGTCTTTCTGTTCTGAACTGTCACACCAATGAGTCTGGCTTCTTTAATATGCAATCCTTCAGTACCTTTGTTTGTGGTCTGGGAGACCTTCAACACAAAACACATCATCTGGCATCAGATATCCCCCAAGGAAACACACTCCTAAATTCTTCAAGACAGCCACTGATTTCTTTTCTGAAATATTCATTATGAACATTTTCTCAAGCAGCAAAAACTGTGTTTTCAATATTAGACAGTTTAGTTCCTGTTATTTTCTGTATAGTTCCACAAGGTCTTGGAGGTTATCTGTCCTTTGTCCTAGCTTAGAGAATGTGCTTTTGTAAGCAAGTAGATTTGTCTAGGCATGTAAAGCTGAAGTCAGTTCAACCTTTTTCTAACAGCATGGGTTATATATGATTTTAAAATCCTTATCTGTTGCATGTGAAATCTGAATTCTCTACAGAATACTGCCAGACGGTCAAAGTAGTGACTAAATTTGTATTAACAGAAAGTTTAAACTCCATAAAACAATATGTTTCACGAGATTAAGTTTTTTCAGATCAAATCATTACTTTGATTTGTACAAGAACACTGTAAGCATGAAGAGTTATTAATTATACCATTCAGCAGCTATTTTGCAGTTGGTTTTAAGTGATAATTTGGTTTCTTTCGGATTTTTATTTCCTGAAACATTTTTGTACTTGTGGTTGTCATTTTCACAATTAGAGAGCGGTGTGTGGATTTATTTTGACTTGACAGCATGCAATTATGAGACACAATGTGTATGATATGTCTGTTTCTGTCGAAACCAGAGAAAGAGCAGCTAGGTTAAAAGAATTAGAGAAACATATCTTTTTAGACTCTTTTCATGGTGCCATCAACAGGATGAAAAAGCAGAAGCCTATGTTGCTCAAACTACAACTGAAAAAAGCTCAATGGAGTTTTTTAGCAAAATTTAAAGACTAACACTCTCTGATGTGGATACTGTTTTGAACACACATAGATTTTAATGATGACTGTCAGATTTGGGGGACATTTTTTTTCTTTGCTGCTTCCTTACAAAAGAAAGGAAGTAGCAACTGATGCAGCCGTGGTTTGGCTCCTGAATTCTCAGAAATGCCGGGTTGCTAGAAGAGCAAATAGTATGACTCACTTTGGGTTTTAAAGCAACGTCATCCACCTGGAAAACAAGTCTCCAAACATTTTAGGAAATTTCTCATTTATCATCATTTCTTATTTTGTGCTGCCTTTGAAGTTTTATTGTCACACTCTCAGCTCAACAGAAGCTTCTCAGGTCTGCCCATCCCTGTCAATCTGTTTTGCCACAGAGACTGGGGATGGGACTGTTCTTCATCTGTTACAAATGCACTGCCTGGTAAACTGTTCTTTTAGGACCTGTTCTCTTTACCACATGTTTTTATTTATTTGATCTAAGAGGCAGTACCATCCTGCAGACAAATGTTGGCATGGTAGGTGACAAGTTGTACTCTGCCAACATCATCACTGTATACCAGTTCTCTTCTTAAGGGACTATAGAGCCAGGCAACTGCCCTTTTTAACGGAAGAGGCTATAGAGAACCCGTCAGTGGAGGCTGCAAAGCAACAAAGCATCTAATGTTTCTGCTATTCCAAAGAAGAAAGTATAACTGTGGCCAGCATCCACACACATTACATGGCCAAGTTCATGGTTCCGACGTGTTTATAACAATATTTTTGCTGCATCTGAAAAGACTTGTTAAAGTCTGTTGAGCCATGCTGTTGGAATGAGCTGGTGAAGTCATGAGAACCAAAAATTAGTGTTATGTTCAGATTGCTAGCGGACACAACGCTTGCCTCCTTTTTCCACAAAGTAACTCTGAGGCATAGTCGTTCTGTGATTGTTTTAAATTTGTTTGTTCCTCCTAGTAGGGAACTCCTCTGGCCAGATGTTGTGGAAAAAAAAAAAAAAAAAAAAAAAGACATTCTTACCAGAATTGAACTAAAAGCAGATCACTGTTACAGAATGAATTGGCAACTGCTGAGACTTTGGAGAAGTTATCTCGTGTGATCCTAGACTGATTGGACATGCTTTCCTTCCACATCATCAATATTCTCAAAGTGACAGGATGTGCCGCAAGTTCAGAGTTTGGCTTAGGCTAATTCATATTCACTGATTCTTGGAATTCCTGCCACAAAACATCCAGATTAGCTGTTCCACTTAGCAAGCTTCCAGAAGTAGAGGACTTCTTTCTGTTTCTACTTCTGAAGTACTACTTGGAGGAATGCTGCCTGTGAACGGCCTGTACCGCTGTTCCTAGAACCATAAACACAGCTCGTGGCTTTGGGAACTACGAGGTTGCCAGATCAGGCAGTAATATTGCATTATCAGAGACCTCTCTCTTCCTTGAGACTACTCAAATTAATAACTCCCAATCTTCTTTTTCATCAGTCAAAAAGTATACCTATCCATGCATTCAGCCTGCTCTTCTAGATAATTCTCTTAAGGGGCTGCTGGTTCTACTTCTGTTGCTCTGGATAATTCCTCCCCTGCATGACTGTAAATGGAACACTTCAAACGGGCAAACTTACAACTACTATAAGGGGCAGACTTCGAGCGTTATCTCGGTTTGCTACGGCGAGCCACACGTATCATCAGTGTGAACTCACACAGCCAACAGGCACACGCAAGAACATATAACAGAAGCAAAACTTTCTGAAATCAAACCCAAAAGAAATAGTAAAGACACTTTGGTACCAAATACCATTTTTCAGTTAGCTTGAGCGTGCTACTGGTATTTTTTCTGGAAACTGTGCAAATTTAAGGATGCAGTTTAACAGTAATTTTTGTGAGAAATGCCATTCAAGAAAATTTTGGAGCTATTTTAGTAAAAACTTCTTGCAAAGTGAAAAACAGGTTAATAAAAACTCAGAAACCTGATCTTCAGAGTATTTTCCAACAGCATGAAAAATTTATATGCCAGTGTTAGCATTTAGGAAAAAAACGAGGAGCTAAAATCCTGCTGAAGGTGCATGAATAGTCACTTAATTATACTTGTGCAGTAAAGTATCTATACAGCAATTATTGGTATACAGTTACCACAGCTAAGTTAAATGTTAATAACAAATCCATTAAGTAAACCAAAATGAACAGCAGATTCATACGCCAGAGGCAATATTTTTTTAAGACTTTAATCTTCCAAATACAAACATAGTACCTTCTTGGAGTCATCCTGAGGTAATAATTCATTTCATTCTCTGTAGCTGTAAACATCCTGGTATGTCAGACAAAATATTTAAATTATTTTTGATTTATTACCTTATATTATTCCATGCCCAGGATGCCTTTAGCATGAGTTGCTCTGAGGTGAGAGAGCACTATGCTTAATCTAAAATAACTTCACAATGGATTAAGAATTAATTGTTTATGTGATCTCAAACATTACATGCTACCATGAACTCAATAATTCTTTGTCTCCACTTATGCATATGTATGACACACATGGGGTGATATGGTCTATCACTCCACATAATTCTTGGGTCTCAGGATTGTTAGGACTATTAACAGGATCTAACATTCTTTATGCCATAGAGAAACCTATCTACTGGAAATCTCCATTTATGGCATTAGGACAGACTTATTCCTCAGGGTTGCATTTAGGGTTACTTTTTCACTGCTCCTCCAGAAAATATGGGTTTCTTCAACGCCCTGTGTCATATCAGTCAATGGATATCCTAAGATTCCTTGAAGCATCTAAAATGATGTGGATGCCTATGTTTAAACAGCAGAATCCTTCACATTATTGTCTCCCAACTGAAGTAAAGGGTATATTACAGAGTAAAGTATGGGTCGAAGACTTAGTTCAGTACTTGACCTTTGAGTAATAATGGTTTTGATTATTTCTGTCTAGAATTCTTAGGAAACAGAAGATCATTCCAGAATAGCACTGTTCAAAAGTCAGGATATTGGCCTTCATCATTAGTACATGTAGATGAAACCCATGATATATTTCATGTTGTCTCTGAAATGAAAGGAAAAATGCAGTCATAAGGGTTAAATCTGCGTTTTTGTTGACTATTGTTTATTTGCCATTCACTATACTAAAGACAATCTATAAACATACAAACTGAGTTCTTAAAATTTGAATATGAAGTTGACATTTTCTGACGTATTTTGGATAGTCTAGTTTTTGAAACATCTGGGCATAAGACATGTTTTTCTTTGGAAATTTGGAAGAAACAGATGTTTAGTTGCAACTTCCCTATGACTGAATACTCCATCTGCACTTTCACTTTCTGGTTTACTAAATTGTGGTTACTACATGACGTGTGTTTATATTCTTTTCTCATTTTCTATCTCTTTCTCTCTAGTTCTGATTCTACAGTAATTCTGACTCCATGTGCCTTTCATAATTACAGCATTGAAAATTCTGTTGAATTCTGTGACCAGAAAATGTTTTCAAATTCCAGAAAAACAGTCGTCTCAACTCATGCTAATATTCAGTTGCATTTATTTACCTATTTTTTCCCATACAACAAAACCTTTGTGAACACACGTCACTACTAATTAATGTACTGACATTTCGTGCTGATAGAACTTAAACGAACAGCAAGCCGAAAAAAGAATTCAATAGACTCACAGATCTTTCTACTTTACTTCCACATCTATTCCTCTTATCTCATATTCTACGCTCTTCCTGAAGCTTATTTTAGCCAAAACTAGATGCAATAATAATCCCCAGTTATAACAAAATGGATTTTCTAATTGGATGTGACAATTTCAGGTTTTGTTTTATTCTCAACAGGATAAGAAAGCAGCCTTTGCAAGGAGTTGTTTAGTTTAGAGTTTAAATTAATCATGTTGGTATATTTTTTAACTTAAAAGCTTAAAAACAATAAACAAAAAAATATCTTGCATAAGCCTGGCTGTTTCTGCAGCTACATAAAATGATCATTTAATTTAAAATACGCAGGAATATTTCAGGAAGCACTACTTAAACTGTCCTAGTTTCAAAAGAAGGGCAGTGCCCTGTACCAGAACAATATTACCATACAGACTCACATCCTTATGTTAAGACACTTTCTAGGGAGATGTGGATTTCAGTTCATTCATTTTGTGGAAAGTCTTGAGCCCCTTGTCCCCATATTCTATGGAAATGTTCTAATCATTCAGTTCTAGAGGACAAACCAGAGGATAGCTGAACTCTCCTACTTACCCTGTAAATGTAAAGGAAGTGGCCAAAACAACCATATTTTGTCTGAAGTTAATGTAAAGCATTTGGGCAGAGAAATACAGATTTTCAGTCTACTGATTAAATTTAAGTTTCAATCAACTACCATTCTTGATCTGAAAAAGATGGCAGTCACTGAAAAGAACAAAATCGTCTGCATTACAGGACTTCCACTGCCAAAAAATATGGCCTTTGAGAATCACAGTCTTGGATTTAGATGTTTAAGCCATCTACAGATCCACTTTTGGCGTGTCAATATTTTTGTGGAATCTTAGCCTGAAGCTTCCTGAGCCTTGATTTAAACTAGAATAATTCTATTACTACAAGAAACTGTAGAGGTTTACTATGGGAATGTTACATCTACATTTGACCCCACGCTACCTGCAATCAGGCATACCAAGAGCTACTGGTGCTAGTAATACTGTATCAGCTACCACGACGACTGCTTCCTCACTAATAATAATGGTTGAAAGATATAGGGGAAAAGACTAGTATAGACACATCTCTGATTGTTTAGGCTGATTATTTGTTCTCAGAGCAATAGAAGGAAGCTATCCAATGAATTTGTGCAATAAATTAAAAGTGTTGAGCAAAATGTTTTCTCAGTTACTGATAAATTCTCCAACTTTTTTGATTTCCCCAACCCTCGCTCCCTCTTCAGTTTGCTACTGCGTTAGCTCTACCTGATTAGTCATATACTTAAGTGAATCAGCATGAAATAATCAATGTGTGTCAAGCTTCACCGGATTACATTTAGTCATGCCATGTTTGATTTGTCTTGATTCCTAGATTCCTAGTGTATGATTTTGAATTTGCACATAGTGACTCTCTCAATTTTTGGACAACTTTGATGGCTGTTGGGACATACTGCCTTGAACTTTCTTTACTCCAGATGCCAAATGTGGTTAGTAACTTTGAGCTAGAAGAGAAACTAAGAAAAGGCCAAAACAGATATGGAAAAAGAACATAAGTGGTGCCAAGATCCACTCTGACTTTTCACATGTAGAACAAACAAATGCTCCGTCAACAGACCCAAAGCTGAAAAAGAAATGACCGCAGAAAAACTGCCAAAAAGAAGCCTGAAGGCTCCAGTCTAACAGTACAACTTGCACTTTCTAGCCTTCTCTGACTCAACATATACAGAGGTGACTTTTGTGCCTTATACCCGAGAAGCCCTACAAAATTATTTTAAAAGAATATTTCTACCCTACAGAAGACAGACATGAACTAAACCAAAAGGCATAACGAGGTTTGCTTGTAAAAGCAAAAAATCCAAAATTAAATACATAAATCCAGGAATAGACTATCTAATGGTAGTGTGGACTCAACTTCTTTAAGAAGAATACTTATTATTTTATGTAATTCAAGTAGGTCAATAGGCATTATGGAAGAAGAGATTATTTTTAGCATATTTTTAATGTCTCATAACTGTATAATTTTTGAAAATAAGGCATTTATGAAAGTCTTAAAACAATTGTTTTTCTTTTCCTTCATCCCCCATAAAATATTGTTTATCTGTTGTTTTAAATAATTTTATAAACTTTGTGGTTGAATTGACTTTAAAGTGTGAAATCATGATAATACCAGATTCTACATCCTTAGGAGCATAACAGTCTTTAAATACCTTCAGCTTGTCTGAAATTAATTTAGAATCACACAGAAAATGGATTTATAGTCTTGACCTTAATCTCACAAAATCCAAGAGAAGAAAGAACAAAAACTCTTACTGTAAAAGTGCTAAAAATATCACATACCAAAATTTCTTTCTTCCTACTTAAAAAGAATATTTTTTTAAGGTATAGAATCAGATAACTCTATTAAAAAGTATTTTGAGATACATATATATGCTTTTCTTGGCACTGGATTCTATCAGTCCCACCTAATATCATCTAAACCAGGAAGAAAAACATAAACTTGTTCCGTAAATACTGTTGCCCCTTTTCCAGGTTGTACCAGTTTGGAGAGTTGGTAATGGGCTCGTTTATCTTTCAAATAGAAATAAGTGACATGGACAACCAAGCTATTTCCTGAATATAGAAAGATACACAGGTTATGTATATATGCACCACACATACAAATATATTTTGATTATTGAATGTGTATTGATATAGAAAGAAGGACACAATGAAATATAACTAAATTATGTTAAAAAAATCTCACAAAATTCTTAAAAAAAAATCTGTTTTCTCTTCAAAGATGCTCTGAAACACATGGAATAGATTTAGTTAATTTAGTAGACATTATAGTGGTGCCATAACACCAAAACATTGACTGTACTCATTCTGAACAAAGATCCTCATATGCTAAAATCTTGTCTTTGACAGTAAACAGAACATAACATATATATGTTGTAATTCTTCCATACTTTGCTTTCTCACGTTCAGTGATGGTAATTTTGTGTCTAATTAACATAAATTTGATTGACCATTTTTTGAACCCTTGTAAAATTATCACAACATCCTACTGCAATGATTTCTGCAGGCTAATCACATTGTGCATATTGTAATGATTCCACCCTCATTAGTATCTGTCTTTTAGATAGCCAGATATTGTAGTTTGACACTGATGCTGAGAGTGGTTGATGGATCCAAATGAACAAACACCAAAAGCACAGGGCTCAGCCCTATACGATGTGTAGCATTCTTACTCACAAGTTCTAAGCAGCTCAGCAGAAGTTTCCCCTCATCACCTACTTCATTCTCTCCATGTACTGTATAGAAAGGTCATGTATAGAATGCCTCACTTAAATGACCTGAATCAAGCAGCTGGAACTAGGAGCCTCATATAATGGCATTGCATCACTTTCTTGGATGCAGTTGAAGAACCATTCCGTATTTTGGTTATTAACTGTAGATTTATACACATGAGATATATATGTATATATGCATAACAATGACAACTGGCATCATGAATCTGAGAACAAGTTCTGTTGATTGGGACTTCTTTAATTTCAGTGCTGGATTATAAGTATCTTCAGAACACCAGAACAGTTTAATTAACTTCTGTTGACCTCTGCTACAATACTATAAATTGCCTTATAGATTTTGCTGTCTCAGCTGCTTAGAAATGGATTAAATAACTCTTAACACCTGGACTGGAATTTACAAGCGAATGAAAAATTTCCTTAAAAAACAGGGGGGGATGATGTTTTTATCTTATCCTGGTATTTATAATAAATGTTTGTACAGCACACACTTCAGTATCTTGTCAGAGCTTCATAATTCAGGGATTGAATTGAAAGTTTTTCTCATGGGAATGCTGTCTAGTAGTACATCTTTATTTATTCTTCAGGTAGACGATCCATCTAAACACATTTGTATAAGCAGCCTTAAAAAACCCTGACTACAATGGCTGAGAATTTGCAGTTCAGTTTTATGGAGAAGTCTCACATTTCACAACTACTTTTATCACTACAAAGATACTGGACCTAGCACACCAGATGCATCTCACCAGAGCTGAGCAGAGGGGAAAAAATCACCTCCCTTTGCCTGCTGGTGATGCCTGATGTAGCCCAGAAGGTTTCTTGCTTTCATTGCTGCAAAGGCACAGTGTGGGCACATATTCACCTTTCTGTCCACCATTATGAAAATCATTGCAAAAATAAGTTAGTTTGAATCTGTTCTTAGATGTTAAATTGTTTTATTTATTTCACTCTACAATCTTAATGGCATGTTATACATCTCCCTTTGCATAAGACATTCTAAAATTCCAGGTCCTCATTTATTTCATAATAATTTTCTATCAGATTTTCTGTGTTGTGATTTAAAATGACATGCTAATAGCCTTATTAAATAGCTAAGTATGCTACCATATTTGATGTGGCTGTTTATTCTGGTTTTATATGATTTCTGAAATGCATCAGAAGACTTACTTATATAGCTCCACATAAAATTTTTTGCAGTCTATTATAGGTTTACCATCCCAGCAAAACCAGGTCAGGAGGTTTAGTTTCAGTTTTAGTTTCATAATATAGTCAAAGATAATTTTTTTCCAGTAGCAAGAAATGTTTTCAGATGTCTTCAGTTCTGAAAATAGAAGATTATTACTGCATGCTTGATAACAAAAATATAAAATGGAAAAGAGTTATCCAGTTAGTTATATCCTCTTAGGGGAATGTACTTATTAGTAAAATTTTCACATATCCAAGAATATAATGGCCAATTTGAACTTAGATCAGTATTGGTTCAATATTGAGAATTTTGGTATCTTCCTATTGGTCATGTGAAGTGAACTCTATTACACAAACAGGAACTAATTTGTAGGTCTCAGCAAATTAATTCAGCATGTGCAGGTGATGCCTGATCTCCACATAGATTTTTACTAGATATTTCAGTTAGAGATTTTAATCTCGACAGAAAGATGAGTGCAGCTACATTCATAAAAAATGAAGGTGCCTATACTAGCATAATGTGCGCCTCTTACCAAGCTGCATAGAGGAGTTCATTAAAACCCTCTGTAAATCAAGATGCATCTGAGAATCTCAGTTAGAAAGCCCATAATACATTACGCTCAAATGACTAGCAAATGCAGTTTATTTGATAGTTGTAAACATTTTAAATAATCGTAAATAATATCTAGTAATTGACTGTAAACTTCTAATAGTTAAAAAAATTCACAAATCAGGCTACTGGCTTCACAAATCAGGCTACTGGCTTAAATTTTAAGTATTAGCTAAGGTCTGCCCTTTGACATAGAACTACTTTATTACACATTTCTATATATATATATTTTAAATAACTGATGCTAATTTTAATATTAAATTTAAGGTTACATTGACCACGCCTGAAAGAAAGATTTATGGATTGTTTTCGTATTTTCTCCAACTAATATCAGCAGTTACATTCCTTTAAGAAATTAAGAACTCAATACAGATAGTTTTATAGAAATTGTTGTTGTTGTTGTTGTTGTTGTTGTTGTTGTTGTTGTTGTTGTTGTTGTTACTCATTTTCTGGTTCAGTTTCATGCATTTCATAACAACAAGCGCAAAAAAAAAAACTTAAAAGCATAAACTTCTTTTGAACAAAAGTGCCATAGTGTTGACATTTGAGAATTTCAACTAATTTCATAATTTCATCTGAAGTGATAAGTGTGATTTCCTGTAGGTGCATCACTTGACAGTTCTTTTGCTTTCTTTTTCATATCTTTTCATTGAGTTTCGGTTCATTTTTCCATATTACTTCTGAATGTCACCACATCATTCTTCTGACCAGATGGCAATCTATACTACATTCCAGGTATTCTGTAGGTCTTCCAGTTTTTTGCAGACAAGACAATTGTGGAATTTCTCTGATTTCCCTAAAACATACATATAATAATCACTCTGCAGCACAAAAAACTCTGCCACACCTCAAAAAAAAGTTTCATAGAAGATAGTTTTTTCCTAAACCAGAACGCTCAGAAACTGATTTACCTGGACTGTGATTATCTGCAGAGAAAAGAAAAGGAGAGAGCTACAACATTAGCTTGAAAGACAAATACCACCATCAGACCCTACAGAAATTTGAAGAGCAGATTAAGGAGGATTCGTTGGATTCATGGATCCCTGATGATTCATTATTTTTCAAAGTTGGAATGAAAGCCTTTTGGCATTTCTCTCTTCTTTTCAGGTCTTTACTTTTTAAAAGTTAAAACATAATCAAAACTTATTCCTTCTCTCTTCAGATGGATATTAGTTAAAGAAAGCATACTAGTAGCATTTATCAAATAAGATAACCAATAAGACTCCAGCTTTTCAAGAAATATCAAAAAAAATTGAGCTTTACCTCAGTGGTTATAGTGCTTTAAGGAAGTAGACAACAATACAGTTGCAGTAGAATTACACAGATCTAAGAAATAAAAGTTACTTTACTAGGTTTGATTTTAATGGATCACACTCGTTTTTTTAAGGAGCCTTTTACATGAGTGTAAGCCTACTGCAATTTCTTTCCAAATTATAATTGCATTGCTCGATAAGTTGATAATCAAATGAAT
Organism: Cuculus canorus; assembly: GCF_017976375.1. Taxonomy (NCBI): domain Eukaryota; kingdom Metazoa; phylum Chordata; class Aves; order Cuculiformes; family Cuculidae; genus Cuculus; species Cuculus canorus. The sequence goes on from NC_071404.1 coordinate 39,024,968, forward strand.
AGAGTAGACAGCCCTTCACCCTGTGTATTGCCAAAGTTGCAACAGGCATGGGAGGGGTTCACATATTTTTGTTTTGTTTTTACTGCCAACTGTCACAGTACTGTGGTGTTTAAAGTCAGTGCCAAACATGGGGTTTTAATGATTCTCCTATAATTATATCAGATAGAGAAGGGGCAGGGCATGCTTTAAGGCTGAGGCCTTCCTTATTCATTTAGAGCCTGGCTTGATCCTTGGGAAGTTTAAGACCTTGCAGAACTGCCTTCCTAGCAACGTCTGTGCTGCCCCAGCTGTACACACTTGTGCTCATATTCTCATTCTTCCAGCAGGCTGCATTTAAAAATAAATGTGTTACTGGTCCTCAGGCACAGAATCAACCCCATATTCCCTAAATAATTTTGTGATTTTTAAGAAGTGATTTAAATAATACTACTCCTCATCGAGAAATGCGTCATTACCTTACTTGTTTTGAGTTGTTTGCTAGTTTTGTTTCATTTCTTCAAAAGCATTAAGTATCTAAGGTGAAACATTAGCAGCTTATTTTTCCCCAGTTATGTGGGGAAAAATATATGACCTATGTTCAGCAAAATGGATTAAAAAAATTTACCATTGTGAAGCTTAAGGTACAGGCTGCAGTAGTGTTGATCATGACAGTAGGGTTTTGACTAAGGAAATGTAAGCTAGAGAGCTATAAAGCCTCGCTGAATAGGTATCCAAGACTGGATTCCTAAATCTCCTTCTCTTTGGCTTCCTAGGCAGCTATTTCTTACCCCCTCTTCAGTAGATATTTTCCACTAAGTTTTCTTTACTCCAAAACCTTTCTTTCAGATGTAGTAGTTTCTACCAACTTCATGTCACTTCATCAAAGTGACAGATCTTACCTCTTAGCAGTCCTTCTTCTCTAGTGCCAGTTAAAGATGACTTTAAAAGCAGTCATCATTTCTGTTACCTCTTATTCCCTTCTTTAAGATCTCCAGTGGCTTGCCTTTTCCACTTTGTGAAGCAAAGTGATCTAGTCTTCACCTTATGATCCTCCTTACACTACTAAAGCAATCCTTTTTACCTTCATATACAGCTGTGGCATTAAATCCCATTTCTATTCTGTCAATACTACTAAATTTAATCTTATTTCTCACCTTTGAAGAAAATGCATTATGCTTTCTCCTGTCTTGATTGCTACTTTTGAAAAGACAGATGACAACAGAGTTGTTTATTTCAATGTCTTCCTCCAAATCTCACTGGGGAAGTCTTGACACCTTGAAAAACTCATATAGTATGAGCTCTAGTAATAGATTTTTCATAACTATTTTCTTATACTCTTCTTTGATAGATACAGTGTTTTCTTCTTTCTCTAAAGTGCATGACATTTTTGTGCACATAGAGCTATTGTCCTGCATGAGAGAAAAAACGCAGTCCCTGCTCTAGCATGGACTAATACAGTGCCGTGCTCTAAAAATGCATTTTGGCAAATCTCTGAGCCTGTTGTTCATTCAGTTTCTTACCCTCTAAGTTAGTTTGACATTTCTGGCAGGCAGTCTACCTGTCTTGGATTGTTTTGTATACGTAGCTAGGTATAATATCTGAAATAAAGCTTTGCTGCATAATCTCATCTTCTTATGAAAAATGCTGCCTTTCCAATTTACTGCATACAGAAAGATCATACAGAAACGGCATTATGAAAAGTGTTCTTGGACGTGGAAAACTGTCTTACACATACTGTTTCTTGTTAAGAAAGATTTGGTTACACCATAGTAAGTGTATGACCTGAAATCTGTCTTTTAACTACTCCATGCAAATGTCGACCTTTAGGGGCAGCTCTACAGCTTTGTTTTCCACCCACTGTTCTCAGTAGAAATTGGGGAAATGCACTAAACTACATACCAAAGTACACATGCTGTGGTAGCTGTATTTGAACGCTCTCCTAAATTCATTACCTGATAAACCATTCACAGGTGTGAGGTTGCTTATTTAGCTTTCAGAGCAACTTGAACAGCACCTTGCAGGATACGAAGAGATGGTAACAAAAATGAGGCATAAGTTGCTTTTCGAAGAATTATTTTTGAATTAACAAGGTTATGCATGCCTGAGAAAAATCATATTCCTGCCTCCTTCACAAAAATGGATTGAATCTACCTGGGATTATCTTCCCGCTTTGATGCCACCATGCTCTGTGCGGACAGTGGAACATAAGCCATGGGCCATGGGAAAAAAATAGGTGTAAGTAAATGGAGGAAAATGGAAGAGGAAGCACCACAGCTGAAAAGGGAAAGCAAAAGAAAAAGGCATTGCATTGCTAGCCTAAAGGCCTGCTAGAGAATACTAAATCGCATGCAAATGGTAATACACATTTGTCGTTGCACTCTCAGCAGGGGACGTGTGTGAAAAATTTACTCTGAACAGCTTCAGCATCTAAGACATTATTTAGTACCACTGTTATTTCTTAACTTTGAACAGAAAGTGAAGATTACCTATATGGTATTACTTCTCTCTCAAATCTCCCAAATCAAGCATTCATGGAGTCATTTAATATCTTTTCATGCCTGTGATTTCAGATAATAGCTGATTGTGATACTTTTGAGTCTAGCTAGCATATTGGATAAGAAACCCCTAGGGCAAGTGTAAATGCATCTTTCAGTGAAAAAAAATCTTGAATGTGATATGATTTGGTTTGGCTCTACCATTAAATAATGCAACATCATTTTTAACTACCTCCCCTTCTCTTAAATGAGCATATCAGCTTCTCTCACATACAGAATAAGGTACCCAAAGCAAATAGTTAGTCTTCCTAAGCTGGCCACTTAGGAAGATGGATCATTTATAGAATGTTACTGCTCATTGTCACAGCTCTACCGACATTTTTTCTGAAGTTGAGTACTGGTGATTCTTAAGGATATATTGTCTCAAAAGGTGGACCGCTGAAGCAGTAAAAAGTGGAAGTCCTCATGTTTCTATGAAAACTTTCATGAAAATTGAAGACAAGGTTCAAAAACTGTCAATTTATGAATCATGGAGAAAAAAAAAATCATTACTACCCTCTCATGTTTCAGCAAGAAGACCGAAATACTAACTGGGTTTATAACAACATAAATGCCTACAAAAAGCTCTTTTCTATGGGCAACTTCTTATCTTTTTGTAGTTGGTTATATTACGGACTTGGGGCAGTAAAGGACTAAGTTGCAACGAAGTTCTTAAGATTTCCTGTAGTGTGTTGGTTGCAAATCCAGTGTGGTCTGAAGGAGCAGAGCACACACATCCCTTACAGCCAAGCAATCTCTGCTGGCTCCAAAGGTCAATCTCAGAGCCATCCTTTTACTACTTCCTTCTGCATTTGGAGGATTGGCACATACTGTTCTAGCTAGGAACACTGTCTCTAATTACAAATATATTTTGCCAAGGTTATGGGTATCTGTGCAGAGCTTTTTTTTTGCCATCTTCCAAGATGTGTCATCAACCTATTTCAATCCATGATACCCAGGATTACATTTAATTACGCTAATCTTTGAGACACAGCCGTATAAGATTTGTTTTAGGGAAACAGTGTGTACACTCAGATCTTAAAACATTCCAGGATTTCTGAAGAGTCCAGATTGTTCTTAACATCCATGCCAAGTTATCAACAATTTAGAAAACAGCAGCCAAAGGTCATTCCAGCTACAGCTGTTTGGAAGCACAGAGGGGTTTATTGATCTTTGCCTTTGCATAACACTTTTTTAAAAAATATTACTAGATCGTGGAAATAAAGACCATGACAGATGTTAATCATGACTTGGCCAGATGTTGGGGAGGGTGGGGGTGTTTATCAGCTTTGGGTTGAGGGTGAAAGGCTCCACTGCAATGTTATTGTTAGGTCCCCGTGTGGTAATAGTGTTCTCATTATGTGCCTTTGACCTGTCACTGTATTTGTCGCTTAACAGCTTAGGGAAGCTGGCTCAGCTGGTTGGGAAAGAGATCATTAGGCATGGCAGTTTAGGTGGCACAAATTTCACAGCTCCAAAGCAATCTGTGTCCTCCCAGAAATACAGGTATCGTATTCAAACAAATCATTAATCCCAGAGGCCAGCTCTGACTGCTTTTATGAAGTACTATGAATCACAGTCTTTAGGAAAACTAAATGGCTGCTATCCAGTTTAGCAGCTGGATTGTATTAGTTCACATTTTTAAGGACAAAGGTTATAATAACAAGAGCTTGTATTACTCAATTTACTCAATTAGGTAACATAGTTACCTTAATGGTTCTTTAACAGTTTGCTGGTGTTAGGAGCAATATAATTTGGTTCTTCTAGTTAATAGGAAAGAACGGGATTCCATACATGAAGGCATCCTACTAGAAAACAGACAGCCGGGATAAGACATGGGACAGAACACGCACGCTGTTGCTGAGAAGCAAGAAAAAATGACAACAGACATTAATGATAGAGGTGAAGTCTGAGTACTTCAGAGCCTTGAAAGCACAAATAAAACTTTAAACCTGACACATGAGGTTAAAGAAAACAGCGAACCCAAAAGACAAGCATGTGTCAACATACACGAGCACATACATGATGCATATATGTTTATAGAGCTTAGGACTGGAACGGTGGATTTTTCCCCATCTACATTCCACAACATTTTATTTTCTACAGGGTAACATTTGTGAACCTCTAGTAACAGGGTGATGAACTAGAAAATTGTTTTCTGCTTTTAGATCATGGTTGATCTTATTTTTAATGAATTGTGATATTTCTCAGTATCAATAAATTTTAGTTGCCTGTAATTCACAGTATGTAGCAGAATTTGGCTCATGTGCTGTAAAAAGTGGCTAAACATTTTTTAAGGCATGAACTCCATTACCTGAAAGTGTCTCAAAAACCCTTCTCTTGATGTCTAATAACCAGAATGTTTAATGGCTACTTTTTCACACAAACAGATTCTACTGGCAGAGTGAGAGGAAGAAGGCTGGTGGGGTAATTCTGAAGGGTGAAAAAAAAAAAAAAAAAAAAGGTTCTATGTTTGTTTTTTCGAGGCTGAACTTTCTTTCAATTCCTCACCCTGCCGCTCACGCCGCTTGGGCCAACCAAAACGCACACAGCCTTGGGAGCTGCCAAGAGCCCTCACCAAAGCTCGCAGCCGCTTCTCACGCGATTCCTGGAGGCGAAAAGCCTCTTTTTACCCGCTCCGAGGGAAGCTTTAGCTGCCCCGGGACCCCTTTCCCCAGGGGCAGCCCGGCAGCAGCCGCTTCTCGCGGAAAAGACCCCGGGGCTGAAGAGAGGATGAAGCTGGTGTCCTTTCCAGCCCTTTAATGTCTCGAGGTTCATCCAGGCACTCAGGAGAAGGATTTAATGACCTGCTCCACCCCTGCTCCCCCCGCCCAGGCAGCTCCGGGAGGCTCTCGGTCACACGAGAGGGGAGCGGGAGGGAATGAGCCGCGGCAGCGAGAGGAGGAGGAGGAAAGAAGGGAGGGAGGGCAGTAGGGAGGGAGCGAGCGAAGGAGGGAGGGAACCGGGCAGGTGACACCGCTCTAGGTTGCTCGGGGTCGGCGGCGGCGGCAGCAGCAACGGTGTCACCATGCACGTCAATGGCAAGGTGGCCCTGGTCACCGGCGGGGCGCAGGGCATCGGCAGGGCTTTCGTCCAGGCGCTGCTGAGCAAGGGTGCGAAGGTAAGGGCGCCCGCCGTGCCCCCCCGCTTCCCTCCGCCTCTCCCCGGCATCCCCTCCCCGTGGCTGCGGGCAGCCCCCGCCGTCCCCGGGCGGAGGAGCCGTCGATGCCATCCCCCTTTCCCACCGGCTTCCCGGTCAGGTAGCTCTGCTGGACCGCAACTCGGAGGCCGGGCAGGAGAGCAAGGCGGCTCTGGACGAGCAGTTCGAACCGCAGAGGACGGTGTTCCTCCAGTGCGACGTTACGGACCAGGAGCAGCTGAAAGGTAAGAGGGAAACTGTCAGCGCCGGGCTCGGGCTCGGCATGCAGCGACCTGAACGAGGCTGCTGCACCAATAACCGCGCAATTAAGGTTTCTGGAGGACAGCCTACTGCCAATCGCTCCTCGGGGTGACTCAAAAAGGACTTGTTTCTGAACCTGCAGATGTGAAATGTTACTACCAGCGTGCATGTTTTTCGTCGTGTTATTTGGCAGACCGTAAAGAGAAGCCAAAGAAATTATTTCCATTGAATGCTGTGTGTGATACTTTTGCGTTAAAGCCTCTGCATAAGATAATTGTTATTTTATGAGTAATATATATAAACTTTAAAGCACAGACTTGCTTTTTTATGAGGCTTCGGTACAGATTCCAAGCTGCATTCCCTCATCACAGGAGCAATAAATTCTGCTGTGGGTCGCAATGCTCTTTCCATACGGCACACTTTCACCGTGTGCTGCTGTAGCCAAAAGAAGAGTTGGCGAAATATGGTATGTTGCTTTATCATGGTGTCAAATATGGGTTGATAATGTTTCACACACGTTTTGCAGATCCAGGGAATGGTATGGAGCTTCCTCATGTATGATTTGTGTTTACATTTTCACCGAGTGAATAAATTGTGTTCCCTACTAAGTTCTTAGAGTATTATACAATGTTGATGTAGTCGTCACAATATCTCATAAGGGGAACATCAGTTCATCAAAGTTTTATTATTAAATGATACATTCATAGGTAGTTACTCGGATTCAGATTTTGACATCACTTTGTCAGTGGCCTTTCCCCAGATTCATTTGTGCCAGGCTAGATGTGAACATTTCTAGTTCTCCTTTTATTCACTACATTTCACTGCCGCTTTCTCAACACTGGTGATTGATTAATCTTTCAACAAATACTGCAGCTAGTCCAGAATTCAGCAATATTCTCCACTCCCTGGAGGTACTGTGATTACACCAGTTTTCAAAGCTTTACATTGACTGTCTGCAAGAGAGACGCTGGTCTTTAAATTTGAGATATGACCTAATCAGCAAACAAAGTTTTTGTCAGCTAGGTTGGTTATTGACTTTTCCTTCAAATGGGAAAGAAACCTAGGAACAGGAAAAAGCATCCTTGGAGTAGGAATAGCACATGCTGCAGCATGGGTGTTAACCCAGCGTGCTTTCTCTCCAAGGTTTCCTCCTCCCTTTAGTGCCAGGCTAGTGCAGGACCAACAGGGTGTGCACTAAGAACCAGAGCGAGCAGGACAGGTCAACAAGAAAGGGTTTGGAACTGTGTTAGTAGGAAAAGAGCAATCAGAGTAGGATTGGAATGGGCTTTCGCAACGAGTGAGAGCAAGAACAGGCAGCTGCTGCTTATGTTTCTTCTGGTGCTGTGTTATCCCTGCTGCAGGTTTCTTAGCATAAATAAGCAATCATGTCTCACAATCCTTTGAGGTTTCTGGGGTATTTTTAATGGGTTTGATGGCTAGGATTTTTTTTCCTGTTTTATTTTCCTTTTTTTCTCTTGCAATTGCAAGCCACCACTTAATGAACCTAGATTAATTTCACTCTTAGTGTTTAAATCTCATAGTGGATTCATCCAGGCCCACACTTGTCCTTTATGTTAAAGGTCATGTGCATAAATGAAGTTCCTCTTATTTTAACTTTAACCCTTTCAGTATGAAACAAGTCACAGTATGTCATGGTTTAGCACCACCTGGCTAAATTTTGGCAGTTGAGCTTCCAAAAAACCCACCCCTCCCACCCCACAGGGAAATGAGAAGAAAAAGACTTGCAGGTTGGAAACTAAAACTACAGTTTTAATGAAATAATAATAATGAAAATAATAAGAAAATAATAAAATATATACAAATATCTGAGATCACGCTCTCACCCCACCCCTCAATGACTATACGTCACCACAAACACTGCAAAGCATACACGAGGAAATGGGTCCATGGCTAGGAGGGAGCTGGACTCAGGAACTGGATTCAGGAACACGCGGACCTGGGATCAGGAACAACCAGATAGACAAAGTCCTCACTGGACATCGACCATCGCAGAAGAGAGTGGGAACCTCGTGATCTCTCAATTTTATACTGAGTATGAGATGCATGGGATGGAATACTCTGTTGGTCAGTTTAGAGTCACTTGCCCTATTCACCCCTCCTGGCAGCTGTGGTTTCCTTCTGCCAGCTTGAGGATGGCCTTTGTTAAGTGTGAGCGTTGGCCTCTTTGAATACCTGTGCCCTGTGTTATTACTTTGGGAGAGGAGCACTGTCTCAGAAACACGCAGTCAGATTTCAGAGAACAAAGTTACTTACAGCAACTGAGTTAGTCACAAAACTGACTCTAACTCAAGCCGCAATACTAGAACTATATCTGCAGGTACATAAGGCTTATAGGTGGGAAATTAGCTACTTTGTCTACATTCAAATCTTGCCTCTGTTTTTTCGTCTCGGCCCTTTCACATAGTCCCCCACAAATATCCTGTATCTTGTTCCACTTTTGAAAAATCACCAAATGTTTGCTTTTGCTTTCATCAATATTTAGGGAGCTCACATATAACTGGTGTTTGTACTTCCTTTCCACTATATTTCTTACCTCTACTTTAAAATGCTTCCCCCTCTTCGTTATTTTTCTTCATTTGATGTTTCATATGATCATCTGCTTTTAATATTTATGATACCATAACCCCTAACTAATGTGTAAAGTAAACACAAGAATTATTCTACATTAAAAAAAAAAAAAAGGAAGAATAAGTCAGTTTACACTGATGTGTGAGCGATAATTTTATTAAGAATTTATAATGAGATTCTTTTTGTGGACAGGCAATAAATAGCATTACTGTAGGCAGGTAAACATTTACCAGAAGTATTCCAAATTTGGTAATCATTCTTTATTTTAACATAGATATACAAATAGCTGAAAAGCATTTGGCTCTTTTCTCAATGTGTAAACTAGAAAACTACAGTTACTCAAGAATTTGTGCATTTAATTACAAAATAATTGGCAAAAGTACTACTATCCATGGTGGGGTTTGAAGGAAAAAGATTCCATTAAGAATTAAGTTGATGGCAGATGTTATTTAGATAAAGCTTAAAAAGAATCAGAGAGCCAGTTTCCAAAATCTGGAAGCTATTTAAGGACCCAAATTGTATTTATTTTACTCATTGGAACTAAGTTAAATAATCAGTTCTGCTCCTAATAAAGCAAAAGGCTTTCATTTGTCCTTGCTGATGCAGAATTGTGACTGAAGAAGTTAAGCTGAGAAACCAGAGAATGAATTAGCAACAAATATAATGAAAGCCAAAAAGGCAGACAGCCAAAAATAGACACTTTAGTAATATTAAAATATTATAGTACAGAATAAGAATATTAGAAAATTCTGTACAATAAAGGCAACCGGACAAATAAAACCTTTACCATCAGCTGCCCAGTACTCATTCTGATGACAAGATGAGGACTGTGATGGACTTGCAGCATTCAGGCAAAGAAAAGGCTGTAAAAGTACCAACCATTTTGTGCAAGATGAAAGCTTTATAAACACCTGCAACTGCTGCAAAAAAAAAGGTAGATGTCGCAAAGCTGCTGCCATGGTCCTGATTGACACAAAGAGCTAAAGAATGAAGATCAGAGAATTAAGATGGTCCCTGGTATCACCTTTCAGTGGTGTGGTTTTGTTAAGGCTTGTCAGACATAATTTCAGTGTACCTGAAATACTCTAGATTTTTAAGCAGTCACCAAATTATGTTTTTAAAAACAATAGGGGGAGGACTGTCTTGGTTTACATTATAATACATATTTAGTGATGAGGAACAATATTTGGAGGAAAACCAAACAAGCTATGTATACATGTCACATAATGCCTGTAGTCATGGAAAATCATAGTCTGGAATGAACATCCAGAGGTCATCCTATTCAACTATCCTGTCAAAGCAGAACAAGCCTAAATAAGTTGCTCATCAGTATGACATCATTATGGTTTTCCGTACGCACCTTTTATGTTAGTTCAAATACTGTCACCTGGGAGAACAGTGTCATTGAGGAAGTTCTTTATTTTGAAATTCTTTGGAAGACAGGTCACTATTTTCATCAATAGAAGGAAGAAGGTTTGAACTTGTGAAACACATTATTAAAATTGTCTGATAAGTATGTTGTTTAACAATTTATTCACAAATGCAAACAATAAGTATGATTAATTATTTTTAGTTTAAAGAGTCATATTAGTTATATCACTGAATAAGAATTGTGTTCTTAGGTTGAATTCAGACTCAAGCAAAAAAATTGTTCTGAACATTTTGGTTTTCATTTAAAGTAGATGTCACGTCTTGAATATACTAGCTATATCAAATTATTACAAATCAAGCTATAAATGTTTAGTTTATACAATTAGGGTGTCAAACATCCTATCTAATACAACATGTTCGGGTGTTAAGAACGTTAGCTATCTCTTCTTAGCAGGCATTATAAAACTGAACAAAAAGGCGACTATTGTATCTTAATCCTTTCAGTTTTCCTGAATACATATAATATCAGTGAATGGTTACATAAAGAATTTAATTGCATATTGGTGATTAGTGGTTAAGAAAACAGTGAAGACATTCTGGTAGACTAACAAAACAATTTGTGAGCATGCATTGTATTTTTATATCTTACTTTTTGTAAGTGTTAAGAAATTTCACCTTTGGCTCTTATTGCAGGTGCTTTTAAAAAAGTAATTGAACATTTTGGAAGGCTGGATATTGTGGTTAATAATGCTGGAGTGAACAATGAGAAGGACTGGGAAAGCACTATACAAATTAATTTGGTAAGCATTATCTCCTTTCCTAAGTTCAAACTTTATTTAATGCTGGGCTACATTTAACAGCCTTTGGCTTATACGGGTGGTGTCATATGATAGAACGTGAAACATTGCATTTGTAAACGCAGCTATTCAAATCATAATCATGTCACTGCTTATGAAGTAACCAATGAATATGTGTGTGGTGGGTCCTTTGAGTTGTCTATCCAAGACACACAGCACTGCGTAGATGTACTCAGGCTAACACCAGGCAAAATTCTCTTTCTATAAAACCCAATGAAATCCCAAGTAGGTGCAACAATTTGGTGCCCAAACAATTTGGTGCCCAAAGCAGTGGAGCTGCATCTGCAGGAGGCCAGTCTATTTATATGAATGTTTGAGAACATTTTAGTTACTCGTGAGACTCGACTGGCCTGCACTAGAGCATAAGTTGTCATTAGTAGTACAAGAAAAATTGTTTAACCAAGATCTCCACATTTTCTTCACCACTGAAGCAAGCATACAATCTGAACTTTTAATATAGGCCATTTCACCATTATCATGGATAGAAGCACACCACTTAAGAGCACTTACTTGCTAAAATGCAGTACATTCAATGACCTTGCAACATTTATTTTCAAACAGATTAGTACCGGTTCTCCAATATTATCTGGTATCTTATCAGGTGAGACCACAATATCTGTTTCTCAGTTGAAATTTTTTGAATTTCAACTACACTGCTAGGAGATGTAAGCTCAAAAGGAAACATCAACTTTCTCAGTTAATACTGTTCTGACTGGCTTGAATTCTACCACTTGTAAAGCTCTAAATCAATGGTGATTCAGCAAGTCACCCTTATGACTGTACTTACAAAGCGTTAAAATCTACTTCTGCATTTAGTACTTTCTGCTTTTTAATTATAGCAATGGAAGAATAACAGCTGCTACATGTAATCTGTCATATTGAGTGGTTCCATAACATATTTTTTGCATCTTGTAGAGAAAGGAGCAAAATATATATGAAATACATGATTTAATAATGACTTTTATCTCCTATCCTTTGTATCATCCCTAAGAACAGGAATAACTTCTACGGCAACACATATTGATACTCATTGCGCACATATTTTCTACATAATAAAAGGGAAAAAACCCTCTACATGTCAGTTTTTGTCTTAGTGATATCACTTATACACCGATACAACAAATGTTCCTTGCCTCAGTTTAAAGTACAAAGTACAAAAGTAGAGTAATACAGAGCAAGATAAGTCAGAACAAACATATATGGGGTGTGTTCTTTATGGCTAAAACACTTCACAGCACTAGTTAGTCTTTGGGAACATTTCTAAAGTGTAAGGACATTTCATGATAGTACTGCTTCAGAAAGGATGAACATAAATGAAGAAGGTTCAAAAATTGGGACACAATTTCAAAGGAAAAGGAGGGAATAAATCACAATTTCTTCTTGGATCCATTACAATTTTGTGAGAATGAGGAAAAACTTCTTGATAAAGATTGGTGGGAAAAGACTATCAATTTCTAAAAGAAGATTTCTGTTGCAGTGCTGTCCACCATTTTGCTATATTTTTGTGCCAAACAACATTCACTTTTTTGTTACTTTGTAAATATTTCTATTAACGTTTTTAGTCAAGTATTTCAGAAATGCCATCCATTACTAACCTCAAAACTCCAGAGCTGATAGCATTGACTGGATTCATATCAGCTTCATCAACAGCAGATTCAACTACTCATACTCATAAAAATGTACACCCTTGTTCTTACAGCATATAAAAAAAAATCTTGGTAACCATACAGGTATTTAATTTTAATCGGATATTGCCAGGGTCAGTAGTCCATCGTACACACATACCCATGCACGGAATAGCACATAACACATACGTTCTTCTTGAGTCCTATCTACTGTCCGGCATGACAAGAACAGTGTTTTTTTTGCATTCAACATCACAAGATCTTATGCGTAAGGAATCAAGAAATTTTATAATCTGACTTTTTCTCTCTTCAAGTCCCTAAAGAAACAGTGCTCAGATCTTTATGACCTTTGAACATATATGTGAGGTAAACACAATTTGATGTTCTAAGAACCTTCTCTAATTTTATCTTGCGTTGATGATATAGGCTTTCTGAAACCACTGTGATTATAGTAGCTGCTATAATTACAGTATCTTTTCTTTTTCAAATGCACTTAGTATATTTTACACTAAGACAACCCCAAAATTTACTTGTAGGTCCCATTTTTATGCTCGTGTCAGAAGTTTCTGAAATCTGACGTAGGTTGCTGTGTACAGTTAAACATAGAAGTACTGTCATCACACATGCTTACATTTTAAATATTACCTGAATCAAAAGTACAGGAACACTTTACGTAATATTTTTACTATCTTGTTCTTTTCTTATGCCAACAGATTATTTATTTTGTAGGCATATTTAAACCGATTCCCCAAAGGAAATGAAATAGACTCATGAGAGAATTTGACAGCAAAATCACGATTAAACTGCTGTTTATGCAATGATTTTGCACATTTTACACACATTATTCTGATAAAACTTCCAATTGCAAGCCATAACTCGAGCATGCCAAAATAACTCAGTCAGATGGAATCCAATTATTTAAGTGTTGCCCAGAGAGAAGTAGAATTCAAATATACATGTAAAATCTATTCAGGTGCATGACAGTCTGTCTCATCCTTCACTACCTTCACACATCCTTCAAAGTGTGGCAGTACCCAACAATTCCAAGTTTTTACACCTTGCATGGATTTGCATATTTCCATAAATGACAAAAGTAAAAAGCTTATATGAACTTAGAAAAGTCATCTTCTAAAATGAAGTCTACCTAACTCAGGGTTTGTCCCTGCAAAATACTTAGATTTTTACTACCAAGGAAAGAATCATGCAGTCGTTTGTTTGGAAAAGACCTGTGAGATCATTGAGTCCAACCGTATCTATCCACTGCAAAACCATATCCCTGAGCACCTCAACCACCCATCTTTTAAATACCTCCAAGGATGATGACTCAACTGCTTCCCTGGGCAGCCTCTTCCAGTGCCTGATAACCCTATCAGTGAAGAATTTTTTCTTAATCTGAACCTCCCCTGGTGCAACTTGAGGCCATTTCCTCTTGTCCTTTCACTTGTTACTCGGGAGAAGAGACAAACACCCTCCTCGCTGCAACCTCCTTTCAGGTAGCTGTAGAAAGTCATAAGGTGTCCCCTCAGCACCCTTTTCTCTGGGCTAAACAACCCCGGTTCTCTCAGCCATCTCTCATTAGGCTTGTTCTCCAGCCCATTCACCAGATTTTTTGCACTTCTCTGGATGTGCTCCTGCACCTCAATGTCCTTCTTATTGTGAGGGGCCCGAAACTGAACACAGTGTTCAAGGTGTGGCTTCACCAGAGCTGAGTACAGGCACTCAGTCACTTCCCCAGTCCTGCTGGCCACACTGTTCCTGATTGCTGTGACTGCAACACCATATACATGTGTGGCTTCCTTCAATATGGCTTATCGTGAAATAAAGGTTCCAGCAACTAGCAAACTTGCAAAATCAATTCATTTGCTCATCAGTTAAGGAACCACTCCTCAAAAGGCTGTAAATATCTTGGAAGAAACCAGCAGGGTAACCAGACAAACTTCAGAAGTTATTAATTTTGTTTATGTTGGAGTCAAAGACTTCATGATTCTCGCAGGGTTGTTCCATTGCGCAAGCCATAGAATGGATTCTTTGGGAGCGTGCTGCAACGTTTTGGGCCATACACCTTGCTGTCCTTTACCAGTGTACCAGGAGAGATGACATGACAAGGACTGAACTTTCACCCCAAAATCATGTGACTAAGACTCATGCCTGGATTCATCAGGTGGGAATTACTACCAGGTCCCACAGCATAGACAAAGGCAAACGCTGTTTCTGAATGCTACCAACACAGAAACAAAAAAAAAAAACCAAAAAAAAACAGTGCTATCTGTAGAAGATAAGATGGTGAAAGTAGCAAGTTTACCAATCTTACATGAATATAATTACTTTGTTGTTCGTATTGCATTAAGAGGGGCATAGACTTACCTAAGTTACGTAGTAAGTCAACGAAATTCTTAGCTTGCAGTTTTAATGTACATTTACAGTAACCAGTGTTGAAGTACAGTGACAAGCAAAATTTCTTTGATCTAAGAACTACTTAAGCTCAGCTACTGAAAATGCAATACTATTCCTATGTTCTTCAGGAATGTAGAGGAGTGGGAGTAAAGAAAACCTCACAGTAACAAAATAAAACATAGTATTTCACTCCTACATTACACAAAAGCTACAGATTTCTAGCAAATGATTAAATTCTACTGCACATTCCTTTCTCCTTTCTCACTCTCCCTCCCTAGGCTTCTTGTTTTCCACAAGTGAACTGGAAATTCAAACTCAAGAGCCTGCAATATCTTTTCATATAGCAAGTAACTAGCCTAAACATGGGAATGCCAAGGGACTTTCATGCTTGCTAGAACTTGTCTGCTTCCTAGAAAATCTACATTAAAGACAAAATCAGTCCCACCTCCCTGTCCAACAGCAAAATGCTAAAATTTTCCATGCATATCACTAGCAGCACTTAGTTTCAGACTTTTGAAGTTTGTCTTACTCAGCTCATAAAGTACTTTGAAATGTTTCCTTATAGATAGCCATCAATTTACAACATCACAGTATGAAAGTCAAATGATCTTGGGTCAAATTCCAGCCCTGTGCTAACCTGCTTTACAAAACCACAAGTCAATGGCTCTTTCATTTGTTTTTTTTTGTTCAGGATCCCTAGCACTGAACTACATTAGCTCAGAAACTCAATATAACTTCAGGACCAATTACCAATTACGATTTTGTTTACTCAAAGGACTTCATATTGCCTTATCACCTGGATAACACTAAAGTGGGCATCTTCAGCACTGAAGCAATACAGATATAGTTTGTGGCATAAAATATTAGCATGTATAAGGAAAGAGCAGAAGTATCAGACAACAGGTGGCAAGGGAAACCTTATTAAATAGGTATGAAAATATATCAGTTGGAACTGTGCCTTGAAACACTAGAAAAAGAGCACCATGTACTAAATTACTTTGAAAGTAGCTGTCATTTACAAAGGTTAGTGAGTATTTATGGTCTAGGCACCATCACTGAAGAACAGCTTTGGGTTGTTTTTTTATAGATCATGCTAAAATGAAAATTGACTTACAGGTGTAATGTTGGAATACAAGAACATTGCACAACATTGGCTGAGACTGGTTCTTAAAGCCACAAGAAAATTAATTAGATCTCCATTGAAGACCCGGAATCTTATTAGAATCACAGTTTCAATATTTAACTTCTTTTAAAACAATACAATTAAAAGTATACAGCCATGAGATAAACGGAAATGTCAAGAATTGCAGATTTTGTAAGTTTTGCTTCCGATTTTGACACCAATACTTAAATTGTCATTTAACTACTTGTTAAATAAGTCATTGATTACCGATATAATACTTCCATAAGCAGCTGCAGATGTTTTGAGTATTTGCACAATTATTTTGCAAATTTTAACACGCTATCAGATACTACATTCTGGGTTTCTTACTGTATGGTGCTTCAGAATGTCTGATCTCCTCTAATTTAAATCTGTAATTTATGGAAGCTAATACTAGGAGATATTCCAACATTCACCATTATAACTTTATTGGAAAGAATCCTAATTTTTCTACTGGTAGTTAAAGTGTAAAATTGCCTGTCTTGGGAGCACACTCAGACTTGCAGTTGCACCTTAATGGTCTGTCTTCTTTATGTGAGATACTAAAATACTGTATTTTGATTAGAAAAGAAACAGCAGTATCACAAAGATCACAGTATTTTCAACAGCTGGAGGGCAACCATTTAGAATATTTTCTGATTTGAATATAAGTTTTCATTAGCCAGGAGCAGCAAAAACCCTGAGGTAAGAGCCAACTGTCCCAGTTTTTGCTTTACCTGCACTTAACTGCAAAGTTGATTGTTTTCCTACTCTTTGGTTTTGACACCTTTATGGGCAATATCCATAAAACTAAATGCAGTTCTAAAAAACAGAATCAAAAAACTTTCAACTCTTAAATGCAACATGCTTTGTTGTACAAAGTTAAGTCTCTCAGTATATTTCTGTCTCAAAACAAATCAGATTTTTTTTTAATCAGGTAATTTTAAATGTTGACTTTCCTAGGATTTCTATTTGCAATAGACAAACTATAAATTATTCTTGCTTACGAGCATGGGAGTAAATTATTATTCTTAATAGTGTTTTTCATTTTATTGAAAAGCAAATTGCAGACATTTTTCATCATATCCCAAAACCAGGAAACTAGGATGCACAAGAAGCATCATTCTTTGCCTGTTTTACTTTCCAGTGTGTATTTCATGGTATATGGAAATAATAGCTGATAAGCTTTCTTTTGGAATTCAGATGAAATAGTCTGATGTCAACAAATAGGAATGCAAAGTCTCATTTCGTATGAGAGGAGGCCTGAGGCTGCAATTTATGCACTTGCAAAGATGGATTTCATAACAAAATCAAACCCCAATGTGCTATTATTCTTTAGAAAACAATAGTCCAAAGGCTATTGTTTTTTGGAAAACCTCTTTCCCATTTGAATGTTTGGCACACAGATACTGTTCTGTTCAATATCTTTATCAATGGTCTGGATGAAGAGATTGAGTGTACTCGTAGTAAGTTTACAGATGACACTAAGTTGGGAGGAAATGTTAATCTGCTTGAGGGCAGGAAGGCTCTGCAGAGGGATCTGAACAAGCTGAATCAATGGGCTTGTGGTGGCCAATGGTATGAGGTTCAAGGTCGAGTGCCAGGTCCTCCACTTGGAACACAAAAACCCCATGCAGCGCTACGGGCTTGGAGAAGAGTGTCTAGAAAGCCACCCAGCAGAGAAGGACCTGAGAGGTTTGGTTGACTGCCAACTGAATATGAGCCAGCAGTTTGCCCAGGTGCCCAAGAAGGCCAATGGCATCCCGTCCTGGGTCAAAAACTGGCACTGGAAGAGGCTGCCCAGGGAAGAGGTTGAGTCACCATCCCTGGAGGTATTTAAAAGATGGGTGGATGAGGTGCTCGGGGATGGTTTAGTAGCAGACAGGTATGGTTGGACTCAATGATCTCAAAGGTCTTTTCCAACAAACAATTCTGTGATTCTATGCAAGAGCCAGCTTTACTTTACTAACTCAGCTGGATTGACAGCCTCAACTTGGAAGTAGCACTAAGACTTCCAAACGTATGTTGTACGATTTTTGTACTACAGTAAGCTCAACCACTGCTGTTCTTTCATGAAGAACTATTGAGAGGACTTCGTCAACTGGAGAGAAGGGAATTCTGGCAAGAGAATGGGATATCTGTCACCGTACCTTTCATCTGAACTGCTCTCTGCTGAGTGCAGACAGCTAGGTTCTTCTCATCCTGTATATTTGATTCAGAGTTTATCTTCAGATTCATTCTTTATGTTACAACCCCAAACATCAGAAATAGCCATGTCACCCTCAGTCAGGGAATTTTGATGAGAAATTTTTGCAAGAATTAATAGCAGGTGTAAGGGCAATGACCAGATGAAAGTCTGCATTAATTCTCAAGACAATCTCTCACAATAGCTATTAAAGGAGAAGAGTTCCTAAGCTACTTGCAGAAATGCTGCGTTAATGGAGTCTAGAGAGAATAAAAGAGCGGTACAGTGATTTCAGTAGGACAGTCAAGCTACTCACTTTTTCTTTGTCTTATAATTGTGGTTTAGCCAGACTCATCTAGCTCTATTATCTCTTTGAATAAGAAGGCTGGAGAAAAAGAAAAATCCTCAAGGAGCCCTGGGCTATTTCCTTCGCCATCTGATTTTCCTCTAATCATCCTAAGTGGAATCCTCTTTTTGTGTTCAGCAGACTGAGCCACAGCTCCAGGGCATGATAAGACCTACACCTGTTCTCCATAGACAACATTAACCTCTACCTTTGTAAAGTCTTTTGTATACTATCTATCATATATGTATATATTAAAAAACAGCACCTAACCTTAGGTCCAAGTCTAATTTCAATCGAGCAGCTAATGAGTTCATGTGCAGAAGAAGCATACCTTACAACAACACTACTGTACATTAACAATTTTTGGTTTTCAATAAAACTTCTAAAATTTATGTGTGACAATCAACATTAAATGCTTGACTACATTTCTAAAGGCTCTGAAACTTTCCAGGACACATGAAAGCAATTAGATTTAGTTTGGTATTTTACAAGCCACTGAAGACAGCTGTTTGGAAAGTTTCTATTAATACACGTAATCAATAATATTCTTGTGGTATAAAACAGATCGTTCTTTAAAGTATATTATTTAAGACGAAACTTTCCAGGAGAAAAATAAAATAGTTTTTATTAGAATTTTTTGTTTAAGAAAAGTTTGAAGAGTTATTGCAGAATTTTGAACTGTTCATATTTTTTTTACTTCATTCCAGGAAACTGGTATACTGAAAATATATTATTATGGAAAATATGTTATTGAAAGAACAGCATGAAGTGCTGTAACTATAGAAAACAAAAAAAAAGTGTATACTGAAATTGCAAAGTAAAGTTGGTAATGAGGTGTCAAGTTATTCTGTCTCTGTCAATGGACAGCTAAACTTCATGTTACGCAAGTAACAAAAAAGAAATATTAATACAACAAGACATGCAATCTTCCAAATCCTATTCATGTTAAAACCAGTAAGCATGAAAGACAACTGAACTTGAATATTTACTTTATACTTTATGAGATATAAATCTAAAACTATCAGATAGTAAAAATGAAATTCAATATATTTCTTTAAATTATTCCAATTTTGGTTTGGGAATTTAGATAACATAATATTCTGATTTTAGAAGCTTTTTCTATATCTAGCTACTGCTCATTAGGTTTCAGTCATATACAGACTTTTCTTTTTTCATTGTTTTTTTTTGTTTTATTAACATGGGAGATTTCCTTCTCCATGATCCACAATTCTCTAGACCTTCCCTGGTGGAAACTCTCAAGGAAATTATTGTGCTCAGATGTGAACGTACTTGTAGGGCCACTTCATCTTTTGAATGTCTTAATTTATTTGGGTAAAAAATAAGTAACAATAAACAGTAGGAAAAAATAAATGGAGTTCTCATTTTAAAACTGAAATAATATTTTGGGAAAAATAAAAGTAATTCAATGCATTTGTTCATTTTAAGCAGAATTTGTAAATCAAATGTGAACTGATTATGGTGAGATCTAACAAAATATATAATTATGAAACTCGTTACTAATGCAGTAATATTGCAACAATTCACTAAAGTTTCTATCTTCTACTAGAAGCACTGGCTGCTGCCTTTGAATTGTCACTTGATAAAATCTCTGGGAAGGACCCAAACACTTGATTTGTTTAGGACGCTGATAACCCCAGGCTCAAAGTATCTTTACATGTCTCAGTTTAAATGTCTGAAATTTGATGAGATAATCCCAGTAGAAGTTCTGAATGCAGTTGTGTTCAAAAACAGATCTGAAGGAATCAAGGTTATATGATTGGCCATAAAACTTTCTTACTCAAATATCTTTTAAAAAAAAAAAATTAAAATCGCATGCTGCAGTTAGTATTATGCTGACACTATGTTTCACACATCTTAAATGCTTTTTTACCTTGTCTGTTTGGGTGAATCTTCTTTTGAAAGGAATGGTAAAACTCCGGTAACTTCAGTCAGAAAAGAATACAGGTTTTTAATATTCTGGGGCCACAAATATAAAATAGAACTTAATCCTAAAAAGGGATCTCATGCTTTGAGTCAAATGGAGTTATAAGTGTTAACTTCACATTTGGTCTATATATTTTTTATAATATAGAGCAGTTT
Source organism: Cuculus canorus (assembly GCF_017976375.1). Taxonomy (NCBI): domain Eukaryota; kingdom Metazoa; phylum Chordata; class Aves; order Cuculiformes; family Cuculidae; genus Cuculus; species Cuculus canorus. Next base: position 39,045,489 of record NC_071404.1, read on the forward strand.
GTCTCAATAAAAATGCTGGGAACTGAGTCAGTTCATCCACTATTTATATCCTCAGATAAAGTGTGTATTTAATCTATAAATTATTTGTTCTGTATTTCATTTCCTTCACAGTGTTTATTTCACATTGTAACATTTCAGTTTGATTATTGACAATTTAATAAGAAAAATAATTAAGCTATTAATATTTCTATGCATTGCAATTGTGCTTCTGAAGTTACTGAGTTGCATTACTGGGGAATGCCATCTGTGTTTATAATCTTCCAAGTATAAATAAGACCACTGGTAGAGCAATACAGGTTATAGGCACCACAGTTAAAGCAAGATTCAGCTTTTGGGAACATAAAAGAAACATTTTTTGAATATCATCATCCCTTTCCCACTCTATCAGACATCTGTGATTAGAGGAACTTATCTTGGCCTAGAATACATGAGAAAAGGACATGGAGGAGATGGAGGAGTGATCATTAATATCTCATCTTTGGCAGGTAAGAATGTTTTTCTGTATAAACACTTTTTACTCACTGGTTTGTTTCTAAAATAAATTAATCATACTGATCAGTAATACTTTTTCTTCTTTCTTATGGCTTTTCACTGTTTATTCCCATTTTGACCTAGTTTTCGTCATAGTGACCAAAGTAGTATTGAAGAACTTCAACTTACATTTGCTTTTTAAAACTCAGTTCAGTGAAAAATACAGCAATTTTCCTAAGCTATCAGTCTCATATTTAATAACCTTGAGCATGATGTGAATACTTTTTTTCAGGTACTGCCACAAGCAGACCAAAACCTAACTAGCCTCAATTCATTATGCTTATTCAACGCTATTCTACTAACACTGCTAAAACATTATGTACATAGATAGAGAATCTTTATTCACAGAAAGTGAGGAAGTAGCAGGTATTCCAAAAAAAAAAAAAAGTAGCAGGTATTCCATTCAACTCCATAGGAGCATAGCTGTTGGAATGTTTAAGATTAAACTGTATCTACTTTATTAATGAAGATTTTCATTCACAAATTCTGTCCGTGCTCCAAGTCCTCTCAGATGTGATGTATTTCTGCTTGAGAAGCCATAAAATTAACTCATATTTCATTGAACTTAAGCTAGCACATTTTTTGCTGACTACTTATCCATGCTATAATTGTGTTTCCATTTATTGACATGAAAACAGAATTATACAGCTTCTATGTCAGCCAGAGTTATTACTGCTTAGTTGTGAGGCAGAATCCTTCTCCCTTCCCTGTAGGTACACATGTTGCAGTGACTGTGCTCACATCAAAAAAGCACAACTGAATGGGAAAGGTTAAATAGAGAATTATGTCACCTGACATGCTTCCTCAAAACAAATGTAGGGGAAATACTTGCATTGTCTCGTTTATTTGGAGAGTTTGTTCTCTCTTGCTACTGTTATACTACCTGGGAAAAATAATATGTATGCTGGGTTACATTTGGATTTTTGGTGCTTTCTTTGCTATCCAAATTATAGTAATTTTATTGCAGGGTATTCCTATGTGTTTAACAGTGAAAAGACAGTAAGACAGCAGTGGCCATAGTTCCTGAGTGCGAATGTGGATTGGCGCCCAATACGTGTGAATGTTCTGTGAATTCTCTTGTAAACCCTGGCTTTTGTGATAAGTTCACCCTACCAAAAATATTCATGTGGATTGTGAGAATCTGACCTTATAGATGCACTTGCCTCATATAAATGAGTAGCTTTATAAAAATTCTTCATGTACCTTTAAGTAAGCAGTTGAAGTATTGTGTAACATACTGCCTACTGATGACAGTAAGTTTATCTCTGTTGGTTCAAATGAGCATTCTGTTGGGACCAAATTAACCTGAAGGCAACTGTCATTGCAGTACAAGAGTTCATCAACACAAGTAAAATATTAAACATTTTCACAGAAGTGCTGATGTTCATGCAGTGCTTAAGCAAAAGCAGTGCTTAAGCAAAGGTAGAGGGAGCAAGTGGTTTGATTCTGTTTCAAACTAGTCTCAAATAAGCACAAAAAAAATTTGATTTGAAGACCTCACAGCTTAGCTTTTCTTAGTTTGGTAAGAGCTTATAAGTGCCACTTTAGCTTTTGGATTAAAATTTGCATTTATTTACTTTCTTTTATAACACTAACATTGTGCCATAATGATTGTAGAAACCTGTCAAAAACAAAGTGTACTTTGCTTTGTTTGATTTTATGTATCCTGAATTTATTATTTTTTTCAAAGATCATAAGAAAAAAACACATTAGAAAGCTGATACAGACTAATTTTTATAGTTTATTTATTTACTACTTTTGTGCTTTATAACTCAAATTGTACTTTCAAGTCTGAAGGTCTAAGTCCCACAGTTTATTCCACAGATAAAAGGAAAACTGCCATTGGTTTGTTTAACACTCTCTCCTAGTGTTTTCTTTTCTCAGAGCTAACTTCTGTTGATCATTAAACTTTTGAGTGGCTTTGATATCTCCTGTCCCGAGTTCTGTATGCAATTTTATCAGATACACTCTGCAGATAGCAAATATTTTTGTGTCGTCTTGAGCAGCAAGAAAAGTTATTTTTAGTGATTACGTAATGTTCAATAATATTTGCTTTACCCGTTAGTTTCCAGTCCTTCACCATGGTAACTATGCTACTGATATGAACTAGAGACAGAATCAAGTCTTACTGATTTAAATTTCCAAACACTCACAAAACTACTTAAATGCTTCCTATGCAGTGGATGCTTAATGGATTCTTTCAGCTGGATGAAAGCCAGAGCGTTCAGCCTTCCTTTCCAGTATTGAATCTTCCTTTCCTTAGAGTCTACACAACACAGGACTAAATGCGAAAGCAAGAGAAATGTGTAAAGACATGTAGCAAGCACCCAACTCCTAATACACTGCATTCAAAGCTATAAAACTTTCTTAATTTTATGGTATTTGTGCTTTCATATCAAGAGGAAGTAATGCTACTAAACAACTGAGATAATGGGAAGTGTTTTACTGCCAACTTGTCCCATAAAAGATAATGCCAATGGCTGCCGGTTTTTGTATTGTAATAAACTTCAGTTCAATTTTAGATAGTAAAATGTTCCAAAAATTCTTCTCTAGATATCTACATACGTTAATTTAAATTTTGTTTAACAGAATAGTTACAAGCAACAGAAAAAGTATACCAAATTAAATTTAACTCCTGAGATTATTTACATAATTAAATTTAGCAGGATTTAAAAAACATTGAAGTATTTATAGAGGGCTTAAAAACTAGTAAGATATTTAGCAACAGATCATGCTAGCTTTTTATGAGGGGTAGTTCAATGTGTAGTGTATCTGAATATCTTTGTGTTGTACAGCTATATCAATGGTTTAATTACATTCAACTTCAAGCACTCAGGCTCCACAGGCAACCAATTTGTCATCTTCCTATTAGGAAGCTTCAGCCAAAAGAAATACTTAAAGTACTCCTCACAGCAAAAATGCTTCATTAGGACCTGATCCTATAGATAATATATAATGCAAGAACAAATCTAAGCATACAGTTAACATCACTGAGTAAATTCAAGACTCTATAGAATCATAGAATCACTAGGTTGGAAAAGACCTTTGAGATCATCAAGCCTAACCGTACCTCTCCACTACTAGATCATATCCCTAAGCACTTCATCTACCCGTCTTTTAAATACCTCCAGGAATGGGGACTCAGACAGTTCCGTGGGCAGCCTCTGCCAGTGCTTGATAACCCTTTCAGTGAAGAAATTTTTCCTAACGTCCAATCTAAACTTCCCCTGACCCAGCTTAACATCATTCCCTCTTGTCCCATCACCCATCACTTGGGAGAAGAGACAACACCTACCTCTCTGCAGCCTCCTTTCTGGTAGTTGTAGACAGTGATAAGGTACCCCCTCAGCCTCCTCTTCTCCAGGCTAAACAACCCATGTTCCCTCGGCTGCCCCTTGTAAGACTTGTTCCAGTCCCTTCACCAGCTTCGTTGCTCTTCTTTGGAACCACTCCAGGACCTCAACGTCTTTCTTGTGGTGAGGGGCCCAAAACTGAACACAGTATTCAAGGTGCAGCCTCACCAGTGCTGAGTACAGGGGTAGAATCGCTTCCCTGATCCTGCTGGCCACACTGTTTCTGATACAGGCCCAGATGCTATTGGTCTTCTTGGCCACCTGAGCACACAACTGGCTTATGTTCCATCGGCTGCCAACCAACACCACCGGGTCCTTCTCTGCCAGGCAGCTTTCAGCCACTCTTCTCCAAGCCTGTAGCACTGCATGTGGTTGTTGTGTCCCAAGAGCAGAACTCTGCACTTTGCCTTGTTAAATCTCATCTCATTGGTCGCAGCCCATCAATCCAGCCTGTTCAGATCCCTTTGTAGAGCCTCCCTACCCTCAAGCACATTTACAGTTCCTCCCAGTTTAGAGTCATCCGTGAACTTAAGGGTAAATTCAATCCCTTCATCCAGGTGATTGATAAAGACATTGAACATAGCAGAGTCCCTCAGTCACATCACGAACAGACAGAGGTTCAGTGCTCCCAGGGGCAAGGACTGCCGAGAGAAGGAGATTCCACACTGCGGTTCTGTGTACCAAATATGGGAACAGAAGTGAGACAGGACTGTCATCATTTTGGGTGAGGGATTAGCATCCCTCTGGTCTTCGCATCACTCTGGTCTTCTTTGTCACTGCTTTGGCTGCAAGTGACTCAATCGATTTCTTTTTGGTTCTCCATTTCAGCAAAAATAATTTCCCTTAGGAAAAAAATTGTTTTAGTGCTTTGATTCCAATAAAGGGTTATTTGTTCCCCCCTTTCTGCCTAGATAGTCCTGCTGTCTTTTGGCATTTAAGTAAGTCTTTGAACCTTATTGCACTTCATTATTGCGAGCTGTCCCCTTCCTCCGTTTATTTCTTGACTTTGTTTCTTTTCCCTTTCAAGTTACAAGTAATTTGCCTTACTCTGTTCAAAAACAAGATTCCTTCTCTGTGTTTCCCAGTAGATTTTATCTTTTGTATGTCTGTTAACTGCAGCCTTACTGGGATTGTTTTTCGTTTCAAACATGTAAAACTATTCAGCGGTTTGAGAAAATAGTAAATAATATTTCTAATCTGCTAATATTACAATGTTTCCAATTATTTGAAGAATGATGATGATCATCATCAAAAGTTACCAAACAGAGGGTTATTAAGCCTGTGTTGCGATCACAACATAGAGAAGACAACACAAAAAACTTTTTTTCAGAAAGCAAGTTCTCAGTCAGAAGCACAGCACATTAATCCAAGCTAATCAGATAAATACAGGTTTCAGATAACAGACACCTACTAGGTTAGTTCTTCCTTTCCCACCGCTGAACAGTGTTAACCACAGTGGTGTTTCACTGGATCACCAATGTAGCATTTAAGCCAGGATGAAACTTCGAAGCTGTCATGGTTGTAATTAGAGCTTTATACTATTTTAGCAAGGTTTTTTTCTTCAGACAAAACGGATTCCAGAGCAAAAAGCCATGCAGATCTCTACCGTGTATGAATTTTCTGGCAAATCTGTATTTCAAGTTAGGTAGTGTAACCTTCATCTCCACTGAGATGTCACACCCTTGGTCTAGTTCAGCTGTCTTTGTATGGTGGAAACTATTTGCATAGCAGGCAGAAAAATACATACACTCATGGTCTGTCATCACTTTCTAATGAGCTTTTTGGCATCAAAATCAGTTTTAATAGTATTAAGTACTTTATTTTCCTTCAAAACCACTGCTCTTTCTTCTTTCTCTACTATATATAATGATGCTTTCCCACTTCCACCATAAAGGTTCACAATGTTAGCAGTAATTTTCCATTTTGCTTCCCCTTTCCCTTACAGAGGATAGTAATGATATTACCCAGGACTGTTAAATCTTTTTCCTGTTGTCCTCAAAATCTTCATCCTGGGTTTTCATTCCAGAGTAAGGCCCACTGTAGGAGGTACCATACCATGAAAACCTTTTCAGCCAGTCTAATCCAATCTAGAAAATGCTTCAAAAAGCTTTCCTATCTCTGCTTTCATTTCTTTCTGCTCAGTATGTGAGGTCTTCATCTTACCATTCCATTCACGGTATTTACTTACTTCTCTCTCTGCTCTCTGCACTCAGGTCCTGCATTGACTTCTTAGTGCTTTTTGCATTTGGTTATCGCAAAATGGCTTCCCTATTTCATTTAAATCTCTTAAAAAACTATTGCCTATGAAATATGACCAGAGTAGTAGTATAAGTAAAATAAATTCTACAATGCTTCTGTTGGTGATCAAGTCTGAATTGCTTTGTTTAAAATTGCTCCTCTGAGCAAGAAGCACTATGCAAAAGAGTATACATTTGTTATAGGACTAACTACATTGTCCAATAAATAAACAGCACGGTATTACACTGGCAGATGTATTATCTGACTGCACTTCAGTGCAGTACATTCATTCTTCTGTCTCACATTAGGGCTAGGAGAAAAGTTTTATTCCAGGCCGAGTTTTGTTACTGTTCCACAGAAGCAATATAAGAAAGGGATTTAAGTCCTTTAAATTAGGTATTGAAATATTACAAAGATAACATTAAATCAGCTACAGTAGTTAAAATGGATTTTGGTATTTCCCTTGCCTTTTCCCACACTCCTCTCTGAAATCACTGTAAATGACTGCATGTGTCCAGTTTACATATACTTTTAAGTCCATTACAGATTCACAGAAGGCTCAAAAATCTCATCCTTGAGTGTTTCCTTCTAGATCCTATGCTCCATTTTTAGTCACACTTCAGAGATATAACTTTTCCTCTTAAAAGTTATATTTTTTTCTTACTCCTGTTTTGCCTCGTCGTATCTTTTCCCAGCCTACCTCAGATTACAAAATATAATTTGGGAATTTTTACTGATCTGTTTTGTTGCATTTCTATAAATCCATCATTTTTTTTTTTACATTATAGATCTATGTGCGTGTTTAAGATAACCATAAATAGGTGTACAAAACATCTTTATTCAGCTACCTTTTTATTTTAAAGGACTCATGCCTGCTGCATTCCAACCTGTGTACTGTGCTACAAAGCATGGTGTAATTGGATTCACAAGGTCAATAGCAGTAAGTATGTGTTTTTGAAAAGAGTATCAGCGTTTCTTTGGGAACATGCTGAATTTCTCATGTTCCCTCTCTGTTGTCACACAACTGGAAACAATTTTCTTATAGAAAACTAAGTGTCTGAAGCAGTGCAGGATCCCTTCTTTCACAAAGGGAATCCAAAGATGGAATAAGTAAAGCATGTGTGTGTTTATGACTCATTTGAGGCTTTGGGAGCATGGAAGGAAGATTTGTAAAGTAATTTGAGGACAGTTGAAGGAGACTAAAAGTCAATTTTTTATCCAAACTTTAAAAATAATTTTCATAACTCTATCCCAGTTATTTAACATTTAACATCAACATAATATCCCATTTGCCTAGGATAAATAGGCACTAAAGAGTACAAAAAGTGACTTGAACACAAAAATGTTTACCATTATTTGTTCTTAGCAACTCTTAAGACACTGAAAATGTGAAGTTCAGGATGGGGTATGCCAGATTCTATATGACCACGTAGGAAGTCTTAGCTTCTGACTCCCAGACAGTCTAGTTAAACTGAACAAGCAGTAAACGTAACATGACAGAAGCACTTTCGGCTTAAAAATAGTCTGCTCATATAAAATTTCCAATTTAATTTCCAGAATAAAGTTCCTGAAATGATCATTTGGATAGTTTATCCATATTTTATACCCCAACTTTCCACCCAAATAACTTCTTTTTTAGATCAATACGCATGCCTGGATGTTGATCAGGCTTCTTTGCTACACACATGCATTGGTAGCACCACAAATGAAAGGTCTTACCATTCCCAGAACAATTTGTGCTGCTTGTTTTCATCATGTTCCTGAACTGCTTCCTGAAAAAACTCCTGCCTCTTTCCTGGAGTTCACAGAGACTTTCCTGTGGAGAGATGCTCAGTGGTAGATTTATCCCTTGGCAGGGACAATAGAGCAGCTGGAAAGGTTTAGCATTATAGTTCTAGGGGTAGACACTATTTCTGTTGATATAAGGGAGGTAAATCAATCATAATGTTAAATCCTGACTTGATTTCAGATAGTTTTCTTTTAATAAAAAAGTTCTTATAAGATTGGAAACAAACATTTGAGTGACCCTTTTTTACTTGGTTTTGCTTATGAGTTATATCATCACTCTAGAATACTGTTAAAGATGTGCCAAGAGCACTAATAACAAAAACATTGGACAAAAAAACAAAAAAACAAAAAACCAGAAACAGCTGCATGGAAATAAGAGCATTGCTTTCTTGTAGGTTTGTTCTTCCAGCAAACAGACAGTATTTTCTAGTAATCTAGTACTATTACTAGGGAAAATGTACTTCAAACTTAGTTGTTGAAACAAAACAGTCAGCAGTGAAAAAATTTGCTTAGTAGGCAAGACTGAAAAGTACTTAGTGGTAAATCTCATTCTTTGAAAAACTGCTTATACAGTAATGTTTCAAAATGTTGATGATGGATGTCTAACTTTTTCTCTTTTGTAGTTAGCTGCTAATATGGAAAACTATGGTGTGAGACTCAATACAATTTGTCCAGGATTTGTCAACACACCAATTCTTCAGTCAATAGATAAAGAAGAGAATATGGGACAATATTATTCATATAAGGACGAGATCAAAAACATGATGCAGTTCTATGGTGTGATGGAGTAAGTCCAGTCAGATACAGTTGACTTTTGGCTTTTTGTTCATGAGGAACAAGAACTCACAATAGCACTTTCAGCAAAATTAAAATAAAAGGGAAATGCTGCCTCAGATAAAAGTCTACCAAATGTGTCATCCTATAAACAAGGAACAAATAGGAGATATCTAAGGTTATTTTAACAATATCACCTATGTAGTGATATTTCCCATTATGCATTTCCATTTCCCAGAAAAGTGTAAATCAGATTCCCAAGATGATGTGTTAGTTTTCAGTAGCCCTTGGTGTCTAATTTGTTTAATCAAACCTGTTGTGAGATATAGGGTGTATAACTTGCATTGATTTTCCACAAAATTTGCAAGTAAGCCAAGATAGAAATTATACTAAGACTGACAAAATTGGACTAAGTTCATAAGAGCACCATAGCGATGGTGATGGATCAGACCAAAGAATTACCTAGCCCATTATGGTATTGCCAACAAAGTCTAAATGCGGCTAGGAAGGAGTGTGAAAGCAAGACAAGCATAAAGTGGTATTTTTTTAACACCCTCTCAGTCTCTAACAATTAGCTGCTCAGATACTTCTGCACAAAGGAATTTGTGATTGTGTTGTTTTGCCCACACTTTTTGATATGTAACATATATATGTATAATGCACCTATTCAGCACAGCATACTGCATGTGACAAAATTCTCCTTACGTTAACTTGTATGTCAGTCTTGCCACAGAAACAGAACAAATCAACAACAAAGAGTTGCAAAGGATTGTGAAAGGATTACTTCTGCCCATTGCCCTGACAGAGAAAACTTTGACAGGAAGCCCAGTGGCAGCTGAATGTCCGCAGGGATTTAGCAGTAACTAGAGCAAACGAATGATGATTTGTAAAGTGGCCACTTTACGTTATATGTTCTGATTCAGAACACTGTATATCTCTCCCAAAACATTCATATAACCAGTGCTATTCTTGAAATTAATTTGGTCAAATACCAGATTAATTCATTTTCAGGGTACATAGGTTTACATTGAGTTTCTTTACTTGTTCTTTTCACATGTTCTATTACATCATTATTCTGAAATAACTTTTTTTTTTCAGCCCATCAATAATTGCTGAGGGACTAATAACAATAATTGAAGATGATACTTTAAATGGAGAAGTTATGAAGATTACGGCATCCCAAGGGATTCATTTCCAACAGTACACCCAAACACCTTTTACATCATCAAATAGATAAATAATTGCTTTATGCTAATTATTTTTGGCTTTTCTTAAATGTAGAAAAATTTGAAAAGAGTTATTTGGGGGAAAAAGGTTAGTGTTGTGTCTTGAGCAGTGATAGTGTTCAAACATTCACATTCTAATAACAAAGAGATGGACAAGAGCTAGTGTGGAAGATGTTACCATCTAGTTTGATTCTATAAGCACTAATAACAGTGTTTATTCAGTAGAATATACATACTGCTTTGAAGATTTTTGATTAAACACACTGCTTTGAAGATTTTGGTTATCTAGTAACGGGGGACAGTTTTTTCCTTCTGGTAGTTCTCATCTACATGTTCCAAGTGTATTTTGGTGGACCTGACTTACTTCATATAATTCTTTTCACTCTCATAAACCTCTGCTAATTTATATCTTGAATTCTTCAGAACAGGAATTCAGTTCAGGAATCGACAACTCAAATATTTCTATAAGGCGTAAAAATTTATGTTTTCTTAGGAAACAAAACAAGAGGCAGACTTCTTTCCTCATTTATATATGCAACTGGATATGTTGCAAGGAAGTACAGATTTTTATCTTCTCAGATTTTAGCTATTTATAAAATAGTTCAGAAATATTTTTTTCACTTGTAGAAATATATATGAATTTTCTCTCTCTGTATATACAAGGATGAATACTTTGGCATTGATTGAAATGTCTACTTACTCATTAAATCTCATTTTCTAAATGTTTAAGTCTAATTTCTTGCCTCAATTGATTAAAACCTCCTGAATAATTGGAAAGGAGGGAACGTTATAAGTGTGCATTTTGGTATCATAATATACTCAGATGGAGCATGTCATATAGTGGCAATGAAAATTAAAAAAAATTACTTCCTGAGTGTATTGGACCTTCTGAATTCAGGTCAATCCCCAGCTACATTTATGAAACAAACCTTGGTACTCCATAGGTTACATGCCTGACAAAAATAAATTTTTGACATTAATTTAATTAGGACTGTAGCATAAGAAGAATTAATGAGTCCTGGAAAAGCTGGGAAAAGTTAGTATTTAGCCTCCTTAAAAGTACTGACTTAAATTTCACTGATGTAAGCATTGTTTTTTTCAGCATTGTAACCAAAAAAGTGGAAACAATAATATTTATCTTCTGTGGAAGTCAGGAAGCAATAAGACTGTGGGGAGAGGAAAAGAAGCAGACACACATACCTTAAGTTACTCATCATTCTCCCTCTGCCTCCATTTTTGGCTCTGTTAATACTATTTTTAAAGCCTATTTTGAATGCACTCATGCTGCTAGCCACATTATCAGCATTCCACTAGACTAACAACGACTATCTGATTCGATTGTATTAATTTCTACTTTCATCTCATTAAAATCAGAGCATTTCCTAATATATGACAAAATAGTGCAAAAGCTGTGATGTAAATTTAAAAATCAGCGTTCTTCTCTAATTAGGTTCGAACACTGAAAATCATCAACTTCCGCTTCTCTCCTTGTTAAGTAGCATTTAAATGTAGTTTATAAACAAGGGATGGTGTTATAGTATATGTAAACCATGCAACTAGCAAACACCGCACTAAGTTAAATACTAACTCAACAGCTTGTCATAATATAATAACATACTTCACATAACAATGATAATATTGTAAATGTCAGTATGTGTATTGATGATAGGTTGTGGTCTTGAGTGCTTTTGTTCACTTCTGCTCCTTGCTTCCCCAAAAGAAATACCTGTTAACCAGGAAGGGTTGAGTTTTCCAAAGGATCAATGAAAGAATATATAATTTAACAATGTCAGTAATAAAAGGTTGAAGTCCAACATGTGCTCCCTAGAGGAAGAAAAACAGAAAGAAATCTAATCAGAGCCAATCATTTCAGACACTGCACAATTAACTTGTGGTATTGCACTGGTACAAAATTCTAATTATGTGAATTGGGAGTATTCTAAGAATGGATTGCACTTATGTGGTATGTCAATTGTCACACGAGATAGATAGACACATAGATAGGTAGACATTAATAAAACATGCGTTTAGATTCCAGGACACTGGAAAATCTGAGCCTGTATCTGAGGGAGAGTTAAAGCCATATCTTTCTTGTATGTATAGGTCTTTTCTTCTGGATTATTTTTGTAATTCAAGGATGTTTTCAAATCAAAGTCATACAGAAAACTTCATGAAAAGCAGAGACTGCATTCACTTCCATCTGATAAGGAAGTCTCAGAATGCAATACATTCTGATTTGATCAAATTTACATTTATCCAAAGAAAAATCTCAAATTATTATCTTAATCTTACTAAAAGGAACAAGGAAGTAACAATGAAGTAAAACTCTTGATGCAAAATCTAACAGGAAAAATAGCCATCAAATTTCTAACTTTGAATTTAAAAATAAATGCCCCAAACCAAATATCGTTTTTCGGGTTTTGTTAGTCTGTATTAAAACACATGTGAGGGGTTTATCTGCACAGGAAGAACAAGTCCCAAATATGTTTTGGAAAGGTTTCCTGTAAGACTTCCCCCCAATCTTTGGAAGTCTTCCAGAGTAAAGAAAAAGAGCATATGTTTGATTTACAGACAGAAACACCCAGGGAAACAATAGGTAGAAAGGTGAGTTAAAAGAAGAAAATAACTTTCATTTCTGCACAAAGGCTGTTTTGAAAATTTGTCTTTGGTTTAAAGTCTTGACATAATTCCAAGGCTTAATTTATTTTGCCTGGGAGATCATGATTTTTAAGAAAACTGTTCCAATTTTGAAGGGAAACTCAGCCAAGAAGAATAACAAATATTTTAGATGAGAGATGTGATACTAATTGCCAAGGACGTAAGATGGCAAGTAATAATCTAGACGCATATAATGATCATTATTTGTAATGAACATTCATTGCCACATGACATGAGTTTACTTTTCAGTGGGTTTTCACAGTTTCAAATAGGAAACTTTTAAGAGTAAAGAATAAATATTACCAGTGAACTCCACTTTTTCAGTATTTATGATCCCACATCTAAACGCAACTCAATGCATTTCAACTGCATTGTGACAGGACAGTGTTGCTTAGTTTGTATTATTTAATGCCTTAATTCAAGAAAATCTTTTTGAAAATATACACAACTGCAGGCATCGACATTATTATGTGGGTAGCTTATTATGTTCTGTGTGTTGAGATGGTCCTCAAATTGGCTTGTGTTATATGTCTCATAAAACCATACGTGTATAAATTTTATTATTGAGAGGGTGACCTATGCAGTAACAAATCCTCATTGTAGATTCCTTAAATTAAGGAAATCCTGCAATGACGGACTAGACCCCTTCCTCTTGTTTAGAGCATAAGTTTCACAAATGTAAACCAAAAAGAATCTTTAGTAAAACTAAAACCTAATTTCCACTGAAATCTTGAATATGATCCTAATATTTAAAGGAACAGCATTAGACATCTAATGCTATGACTTCTAGGCAGGATGGGGCTTTTCTGACAGACAATGATTTCCTTCCTCCAGTGTTGAACCACTTTAAACTTTCTACAGGATGATTCTCCAGCTTGAACTTCCCTTTTAGCTAAGTCTATTTGTTTTGTATCAAGATATGTTGACAGTTTTCAGCTGCTGCTCTGGGAGTCCAGGTGGTTCAATGAAAGTGAAGGATAATACCATAAGATTTATATTTTTACTTTTTTTTCCACTAGTACGAATAAGAACAGCTTAATGTCAGGTCAAATTTGTAATTTATATTGAGAGAGACAGCAAACAAGAAGAGTTATGTTCTTAATCTGAAGAGGACAGTAAACAGGAAAAGAACAGGTCAAGTAAAAAAATGTATAAGTTGCAAAGAGATTAAATTTACAACATATTTGAAATAAGTAACATTATACCACTGTTTATTGGAAAGGCAATTATTATGAACTGTGGACCAAATCTAAATCTGAATGTTTTCTGACTTTTATACAAAGACAGTCTAACATACTATTGCTAGGGATTCAGAATAAAATGAGGATCTTCACAGTAAAAAAATGAATAAAGAATTAATCTATTTTAAGCAATCATGCTTTAAGAAGGGAAGCATTTGCAACAGTTATATATTCAGGTCCCTTTATTTTTCAGTAAGCTCTGTGCTAATTCATTGCTGGCATCTACTGGGCAAACCTTTCAGAGATTGTTACCACTGCAGAGGCAAAATCTATTTCTTCCTACAGAATTGCACCCTTTCAGCTTTTACTTCTTATCAGAGGGTTTCTAGCTCCCCTGCTGTCATCCAGAAAAGAGGCCACACAGGACGGGACCATCATCTGGTGACAGGTCTGACATCTGTTCCAGGAATTCCTGGATGATTTGAGGGTCTAGATTTAGCCTCATGAAGCAGAAATTCCTTGTAGTTACATCCAAGAAGAGGGCATAAAGAGCTAGCTATCCTCTTATATATCACCCTGGCCTTACCACTTCCTTTTCTGCATCTTTCCATTGGACAACCTTAAACATAAGCATTTCAGCAGGGAACTATGCTCCAGCCACACCAAAACACAACTGTGCCTTTTCAGCAGTCACCAAGAGCATTTTCACTTAAGACATCACTCATTTCACAAATTTCAGACAAACCGTAAGGCCAGCTTACCAGCTCATGTGAATCTCTGCTTCACAGAAATGGCCAAAGGTATCTCAGTAGCATTTTCCTCTTCGCAATGTGAGGCTTCCTCAGCAGCTGCAATCTTGAGAAACTAAAAAAGAATAAGAAATAAGGCTCTCAGTTACACAGCTTTGAATTTGTTACTATAGGACATGAGAACAAGCACACTTCTGCCTGCTTTCATAAAAAAAAAAGCACAAAGACAACTTTGACTGCACTTTCCCACAGTTGCAAACAAAACCCACAGAAGAGAAGAGGAAATAAAGGTATTTTTGGAAAATGGGAGTATAAAATTCTTCAGGAAAAATAGTTGTATTTTTTAGCTAACCTATCCATTCCTATTTATATAAATTACTAGCACTTCAGAATCTTGTACAGCATTAGACCTTGGAGACATATTGCTGCAATTAACACTGCAAGCAGTTAACCTCATATACACAACTGCTGCAGTTCTTGAGAAAGACCCACAGATGGGCAGAGAATATTGAAATCTTTGCCACTTATTCTGGAACAGCTGTTGCAAAAGTGAATCATCTTCCTTGTACAAAACCCTTCTGGCAATTTCACTTCAAATAGATGTAGTGTTCCTTTATGGAGCTTTTTTCTCCTCTGCATTTGTAAGACTGTTTAAATCCACTGCCCTCAGCAATGCTTACGAATTAGCTGACGACACTCATCAAAACTACTGCTGTTGTTTTGATTTAAGATTGTTTGCATTAATATATACCTTAAATCAAGGTTAGAGAAAATGCAGCTAGGTATTCATATATGCCAAATACTACACCAGCACTTCACTTTATATTCAAATTTTCCTAGAGGGACAGTGCATCTTGACTTCATACAGCAGCTACTACCCCTTCATTTTCACACCCTCTGTATATGACTATTTTATTTATATGTATACATACATACACATATCTCCATATATGTTATCTATATATCTGCACACTCACAGAATACACATCAGAAAGAAATTATCTTTTTTTCTAGAGCAACAGATACTTTGTATACATGTACCTGAAGACAGCAACTTTTAGAGAATTTGTAAAACTTTATTTTTGAGCAGTGTTCATCTGCCAGCTCTGTTCTGTGAAGTTCATGGAAGATGCTTAAACCTATATATTACATTTCATTGAGCATGTTTTACTTAATCCAAGTCTAATTTCCAATTTCTTTTTTATCTCAGTTCCTTCATTATATCAAAATCAGATTTGCTCTTTAATTTTAAACACTCACACATTAACTGATGTATAATCTTTGACATATTATGTATCTCTAAAATTCCACCTGCTGAGGTAAATCTTATCTGTTATAATATATTACAATAGATGGATTGTTTTCACAGTCACTGAAATAATAGTGATTCTATGCACTGGACATTTTCCAAATATTTCATGACATATTCTTTATAGCAGGAGAAATTTACTTTTTTACAGATGTGTTTTTTTCCTCTCCTGGTGTCTGAGCTGCTAATAGTACTTTTTACTTGTAGAAGGGAATAACAAAACAAAACAAAAAACAAAAAACACAAAGCCCTTCAAAAATAACAACTTCCCTTTGAAAGCTACCCCTCCAAACAACAGTGGCACAGAAGAAAAGCAGAAAAGAGCATAGATTGCCATTGCATTTATTGAACAGAATTGTCCACTGCACGCAACAGTGAGTTCTGCCTGAATAAAAATGGTGTTACAATGTCGTCAAAAACAAGTGTGTGTGTTCAGAAGGCCCATCTCTGGGACTGCGTTGCTCGAAAAATCATCAAATATATTGTTTAAGTGGTCTCATTATTCCTTGTCATTCTTCATTATGTCTAACATGTCAACCATTAAAAAAAAAAAAAAACCAGAATAAAATATTTACATAAATTACAAAATTTGTATCATTAAGCTGAATTGAAGAGAAGTAGCTATTCCTTCCAGTACAGGTGTTTGTCTATGATACGTACACGGTGCAAACTCTGTGGCTGAAAAAATAAGATTCATCTGTCTGAGAAACAAATGGTCTGTATACATATAAGTATGAATAGTAAGTTTGATTTCAGCCACTAATTTTCCATCAAGATGTCATCTTAATGTAAAATGCTGGGAAAAATATATTCACACAGCTTAAGGATGAAAAATGGTTCAGTAATCACTCCACTCTCTGGAATGAAATTTAAATGTCATTCTTAAATTAAATGGAACTTCCGTTCTGAAACATTAGTCATTTTGCAGAAACATCTGTATGTAAAACAGTACTTGCAAATATATGGTCGGCTTCAGGAAAATGCTTAGATCTCATTAACTTCAGTGAAACTGAAACCAGCATACTAGTCAACTGAATCGGAGTCTAGCTTTGTGCTGTAGACAAAAGGTCATGAGAGAGCATATAGCACTCATGCATTAGCTGCATACAGGTCCTGCAGGCATGGAGCTTTCCCTCTTTGTCAAACCTTCCTGTAAGGACTAAGCATTTTGGACAGCACTTTTAGTTAGGTAAGGTGAGAACTATGCAAGAGTCCTCCAAAGAAGAAAGTTGCTCCAATGCCTCCTGCATGATAGAACCTCAAATCTGCCTCTCCTCTCTGCCTTCTGGAGAAAAGCAGATTTTATTAGCTGTCTTAGTTAGTTCTTTGCCTCCAGCCTCCATTAATTTCTGGATATTTGGAGAAACATTCAGTTAAAAGTAATTTTTAGCCTCCACGAGAAATCTCCAACTTTTATCCCATACCAATTCATCTCCAAATGCATTTGGTTACTCCTTCTATGCCGCACAGTTATGGAGAAAATGCAGAAGAAATGCTAACTTACATGGACTTGAGCACTAACTAAAGGTAAATGCTACACCAGAGCACGTGACAAACGGTCAAGATTTGCTAATGGTAGTTGAAAATATGCATAAACTCAGATCTTGTGTTCGATTTCTAAATTAAATGCTGATGTCAAACCAAACTGACCACAAATTCTCTTTCCTTCCTCTCCAAAGAGAGGTGACGGAGTCCCCAGTTCCAGAATTGAACAAACAATGTTTTAGAAGAAATAAAAAGAGAAAGAGCTGTCATGAGAGTTTAGCACAAAACTACTGATAAAGACTCTAGTATTCTAATCAAAGATACATTCTAATTTTTCCACGTGTAGAGGGATAAAAGCTTAAGGGGGCTTGCTATCAATTAAGCAGGCAATTGCATGCTAGCAAAGGTACCCTCAAGAAACATTAATAAATACTCACTGCTGTTGAACTCTTGAGTATAAATGCATTTTACACTTTTATAAATTCAGAAATAATAGTTTGGGACTCAGCTGCCTTAATAATAATATAAACGAGGAAAGATCTGACCTGCAGAATCATAGTTATTGTTTTTTAACTATTTAGTTTAATTTTTTTTCCTGGCATCCTGTTCCTTTTTATATGTTTAAAACACTCTGAGTGCATGAACAGGCCTCTAATTTTCTGCAAAGCAACCTACGTTACTGGATTCTCAATATCTGCCTGATATTCAAAATCAGTTTTTGCAGTTGATCAGCAATTCTGGGAGCACTGTTTGGCACAGGAGTTGGAATCTGAGCCCCGAAGCAGAACTTTTAGCATGTGCTCATGTCTGATTAAAACTTAGAGACTGAAATACAACTGTTATAATTGGATTTCTAAAGCTTACTCTATTTTTTAAACTCATTATAGATTCACACATTTTTATCAAATCTTTACTCTCTAGTAATTCTTAAAGCATATCTTTGACAGTGAGCTGTATAAGAAGTTCTATGAGTAGACAAACCAATTCAGTAGCTTTGTTTATAGGGCAGCTGCCAAGACTTGAGTCACTAAGTCAGCCTGTGACATGCCCGCTTGTATAACTTGTATTCTTTGGCAGCATTTGAGGGCTTTGCATATCTGTTGTTGAATACATAACTCTACTCACATATCAAAAAAATTAAATGGAGTGATAAATTTGTATGAAATTAGCTTTAAAACCGTATTCATTAGATCAAGTATAGATCAGTGTATTTTTTTTTATGTCCCGCACCATCCTCTTACCTAGCAGCCAAAAAAAGGAGAAAACCTTGAAGATGGTAAAATGCAAATCTTTTGCCATACATCACACTTTTGATTAAAATAATAGCTTTATAATCTACCATGACACTGTATGTCTGCTGATAGCAGAACTTGGTAGATATACCAAAAAAAACAAATTCAATCAATTCGTCGCAAGTAGCATTGACTTTAGCCTGCTGCATACCAATAGGCACCTCTATGCAGAGTGAGAAACCACGTGCTGTCTGTTTGTTTCTCTCTCTCTCCATCTTTTTAATCGAATTGGGGAAAGGACAGGGGAAGGGGCAGTAAACTTCAAGTACATTTGTTTGCTTTTTAAGTTAAAGCTGAATGTTACACTGAAATAATTGGTCTCCACCATTCAGAGATGTGCTCCACTATTTTCCTGAAGATTTCATACCTCTGGGAGTTGTTTCCTAAATGGCTCAGGAACAACAAAAAACAATAAATGCTTTGAGAGATTATTTACTTTATTTCTCTAATGTCCAGTGAATATTTAGGCTTTTTAAACCATGAGCTTTTAGTCTCAGACAACATTTCCGTTCTGGATTAAAAGAGCTTCTAGTCAGTAGTTGTTGTTTTTTCCTCCTAAAACAGAGGTTTATTTAGTGGAACAAGCAGCTCTTATCAATTTGATGACTCCAGCATGGTTTTTAGGCAGTATAATACAATCCCATTTCATATCAGATTTTAAAGCCTGTCAGAGCTTGCTTAGTTGTTCCTATTTATCTTTCTCTGGAAAAGAAAGGAAATGTTTTGTTTGCCTTCTTGTCTCGTTTTGCCTTTGAGGATTCCAGTGGGCCAGGTTGAAATCCAGAATATTAATTACCTTGAAAACCATTAAGTCAACATGATCTGAAGGAAACAGATTTTTCTGGGTTTCCTATTCTAAATGACGTGGGTTAGAGTCAGATAGAACATTAGATAGCTGAAGACTGGGGTCTTTCTACAAGCAATCTGATCTTCCTTATCTAGCAAAGCATTGTTTTTTATTTCATGTTCTGTTAGTGCCAGGCTGAAATGAAATTATTATTTTTCATATTTGACCTTTCCACACCTACAACTTCCTGGTTTTCACACTTAAGGCAGGATGTCTTATGGTCAAGGATAAGAAGGTGAAGCAAAGGTAGTTATTAAGTCTGTAACTCTATAGAGCTTGAGGCCACCTTAGCAGACACAGAACCAGCGTTCTCCCCCATATTTGGGATCAGACCAGTGTTGGGTTAGTTTCATTTGAATTCTGATGAAACATACCAGTGTCAAAATTCCTGCAAGGAAGAACATGAGCCAGTTCTAGTGAAGAGTATAAAGGGTAAGGAGACAGACAAGAATTCACCCAAGCTACAGGAAAGTCTTGTTAGAAGCATCTCCTCTGGGGCAGAGAACTATGATTTTCTACATCATCTAGATAATCTCATCTAGGCTTCCTTTCCCATGAAAGGCTGGACCAGATGATCTTTCAAAGCCTCTTCCAACCTGGCCTGTTCCATGATTCTACATATTACTTTTCTAAAACCCTTTATATGGGCCTTGCTACTATGATTCTGGAACTACTCATTTGCAGACCACAGTAGCATCCCACAACCAGGCTGAACTCTAATCTGTTGACAAATCACTCATGACAGATGGTGGCAAGCAACAGCATAAAGATCCACTATACAGTGAACAGCTAGGAATTTCCTTCCTAAAAGAAAGTTCTAGGCTTTAAGTTAGAAGGAAGAGAAGGGCAAAATGCCTTTTTGGATGAAAATTCTTAGTTTCTCTTGCAATTACTGGGTGTGGTTGCAAAGTTCTATTTCCCATGTCACATCCAGAAGTTTAGAAATTATGTACAGAAGAACAGGCTGCAGGATTTTATCTCATATCAAGCAACCGATAACAACAGCGCTAACTGTAGTGTAATGAGGGGGAGGACAACACATATGGACAGGATATCACACACCAAACCCAACACAAAAACCTGAAATCAGTTTTGAGGTTGACCAACGCCTGAAACAGTAGAGGTCCTGCTTCCATATGCATATCCTTGTGAAGGAAGCAAAACTTATAAATAGCAGTAAAAAACTCAGCACTGCCAGCAGTGTGAGATCACCACACACAACAGCTTCATTGTGTCTGAGTTACCCTTGATAGACAAAAAGTATACATCTGATTCAGTCTGAGGAAAAGAATGTTTTTCCTCCTAAGCCAGCCTGGAACCAGCTGTGAAGAAGAAGTATCTCACATTTCAAAGGGCTCCCTGGGCAGTGATATGGTGCTACATTAAGGAAACTCCAGACTTGGCAAACTGGAATGGAGTAGAACAATCTGCCTGCCTGTATGTTCCTCAAACAACAACTCTGCCCAGCAGGAGGTCTGGGGACATTACTGTACTTGCCTTCCTCTCTCTTAGCCTGTGCACTGGTAGGAATTGTTCAGCTGATCTGGAGTATGCAACGAGTGCATCCTCATCGTGTCCTAATCTATAGTTTGTAAATCCCAGTGAAAACACAGCTGGAAGCTTAGAAAACAGACTGGCAAAATGAACTGAAAGGCTAACAAGGGAACTTACCCTCATAGGGCCTTGCTGCAGGATTTACTGAGATATAGTGTGCTTTGGCTTTGAAAAAGCAAACAATTTTCAAGATGGAAGGCCAGTTAAATGGTATTACTTTAGTAAGGCAGGATTTCTCAGATAAAAAGATCAAATTGTTAATTAGTAACATATTCTCTTACCTCTAATTTCCATGTAAACTCTTATTTCTCAGAAAACAACATTGGCTGTGCCAGCATCATGTTCAAAAGCATTTTAATATTTTCTAGCATTTAGAAGAAAAGTAGAAGTTTCATTTTATCCAGGAAAAAAAAATGGTTTCTATAAAATTTTTGTCAGTGATAAACACAATCCTGAATTTGTTCAGGCTATTTGAAACTAGGAGTATAAGATTTACTTAAGTTATTTTCCTTGGCAAGCAGGGACCTCAGGGCAAAACAATTTTATTTCTAAGATAACGTGCTGTTACATCATAGAAAGTATTTCCAACATTACTGGCCTGAGCTCATATAATTTATTCTCATGAATCCACGACTTGTTTGGAACTGAAACTCACTTTGACCGTGCACAACTAAGTGCTGCAACTACCCCGACATGTTAGGGTAGCATTTTTTTAAGTAGTAATTGATACTCAAATATTATTTCTATTTGGTCATAAACAATAGTCATCATACAATTATCATACTACATTGCAAACAGATTAGGCTTCAAGGTACAATATATTTTAGAGGAAAGAAACTGATTGGGGAAAGAGTTGAAAGATCATTTCTTTTTGTTAATATTTAAAAGCACCTATGTAACAGAGCTCATCATACCTTCCTTAGTCTCTTGTAAACACTTAGAGCAGACAGGCAGGTTTTTTAAGGTCACATTGCATTATTATGGTTGAAGCTCCAGAAAAAGTCTAAATTTCAATATTTCCGCTATCATATGTGGCAATATGCAATAACAAGCACTTGACCTGCACACCACAGACTCTGTAGCTCATAAGTTTTTGCAAAAACTAAACGTTCTTTAGATAGCACCATGTATGTGCTTGTTAGTTTGAGGTTTTTTCCAACTTACATATAATCACTTTTACTACACAGGCACCATGAGAAAAACTGGAACAAATGTATGCTGCCTTCCTTCTCTTGCATAAAAAAAGAGTTACAATAATACATTTATTGAAAAGCTACAGCTTTGGAGGTCTTGGTTAAATACACAGAAAGAGCTGAAAATTAGAATGATAGGTTAAAAGGGAAAACAAAGTGGAATCAAGAACCTAATTATATGCATGCTGTCCCTCTTCCTTCACTGCCAGACTCTTCATCCTGTTTGGTCTCATCACAGCCTTTCATCATGAACTGTTCCTGTAAACAAGCCAGCTGCTAATATAGTGACACAAGTAATCCAAGAGCTTCTCCACAGTCTTCTGTACCTAAAAAAATGCTAGTTAATAAACCTTCAGAAGACTGAGCCAGTTCATACCACTGGGGAGCACTGGCATCAGCACAGGTATGGGGTCATGGAGGCAGACTACAACTAGCAAGCCCACATCTCGACCATGTAGGAAGATGTTTGCAAGCACAAGAAGAGGCTTGCATGTTCTGCTTTTCTTTATTATACTCGGCCTGAGGAGGAAAGCATACTGGATTAACATTTAATAATATTCAATTTCCAAACTGTGGAGGGCACTTGGCAATATAGAGCTGCTGAAATTTCTGGGGAGTTGGATTGTACATTTATAGTTTTCTCCTTTTTGGCTTCATGTTTTTTCCCCTGTCTTTTAGCTGTCTGCTGCTAGTTTATTGTAAAAATTCTTTCGTATCTCTGCAATCATAGCATTCCATGTATCCTTGGTTTCCAAACAATTTGTGATTTCTATTATGCTAAGAAACCATTTTTTAATAAATATTAATCATAGAATCACAGAATGGTTTGGGTTGGAAGGGACCTTAAAGATCATCTTATTCCAGCCCCCCTGCCATGGGCAGGGACATCCCACTAGGTCAGGCTGCCCAAGGCCCCATCCAACCTGGCCTTGAACACCTCCAGGGATGGGGCAGCCAGAACTTCCCTGGGCAACCTGTGACAGTGCCTTACCACCATCATCGTGAAGAACTTCTTCCTAATGTCCAATCTAAATCTTTTCTCTTCCAACTTAAAGCCATTCCCCTCTCATCCTATCACAATATGCCCTTGTAAAAAAGTCCCTCTCCAGCTTTCTTTTAGGCCCCTTTAGGTACTGGAAGGTTTCTCTAAAGGTCTCCCCAGAGCCTTCTCTTCTCCAGCCTGAACAACCCCAGTTCTCCCAGTCTGTCCTCATAGCAGAGGTGCTCCAGCCCTCTGATCATCTTCATGGCCCTACTCTGGACCCCTTCCAACAGTTCCATATCCCCCTTATGTTGGGAATTCCAGAACTGAACACAGTAGTCCAGGCAGGGTCTCAGGATTAGAGTAGAGAGGGAGAATCACCTCCCTTAACTTGCTGGCCACTCATCTTTTGATGCAGCCCAGGATACAGTTGGCTTTCAGGGCTATGAGCACATATTGTCAGCTCATGTTGAGCTTATTGTCAACCAGCATCCCCAAGTCCTTCTCTGCAGGGCAGCTCTCATTCACATAGAATCATAGAATAGTTCGGGTTGGAAGCAACCTTAAAGATCATCTAGTTCCAACTCCCCTGCCATGGGCAGGGACATCCCACCAGACCAGACTGCCCAAGGCCCCATCCAACCTGGCCTTGAATACCTTCAGGGATGAAGCAGCTACAGCTTCCCTGGGCAACCTGTGCCAGTGCCTCACCACTCTCATGGTGAAGAAATTCTTCCTAATGTCTAGTCTAAACCTGCCCCCTGCAGTTTATACCCATTGCCCCTCACCCTATCACCACAAGCCTTTATGAATAACCTCTCCCCAGCTTTCCTGTAGCCCCTTCAGGTACTGGAAGGTCGCTATAAGATCTCCTCTGAGCTTTCTCTTCTCCAGGCTGAACAGGCCCAACTCTCTCAGCCTGTCCTCGTAGGGAAGGTGCTCCAGCTCTCCAATAATCTTTGTAGCCCTTCTTAAGTTATCCTTGTATCCTTCCTTAAGTTAAGGATTCCAGAACTGGACACAGTATTCCAGATGAGGTCTCCCAAGAGAGGAATAGTGGGGCAGAATCACTTCCTTCGACCTGCTGGCCACACTGCTTTTGATTCAGCCCAGGACATGGTTGGCCTTCTGGGCTGCAAGTGCACACTGCTGACTCATGTCGAGCTTTTCATCTACCAGCACCCCTTCTCTGCAGGGCTGCTCTCAATCACATCATCCCCCATCGTGTAATGAAAATGGGGATTGCCCCGACCCAGGAGCAGGACCTCACACTTGGCCTTGTTGAACCTCCTGAGGTTCTCAGAGGCCCACTTCTCCAGTCTGTCCAGGTCCCTCTGGATGACATTCTGTCCTTCCATCCTGTATTGAAATCGGGGAGTGCCCCGACTGAGGTGTAGGACTTTGCACTTGGCCTCGTTGAACGTCATGAGATTCACAGAGGACCACTTCTCCAGCTTGTCAAGGTCGCTCTGGATGACATCCTATCCTTCTGATATGACATAATGTCCTCTCTTTCACTAGAAACCTTGTACCAGCCAATGTTACAGAAGAACGTAAAAACTCTATGAACAAAGTGTCAAGAGAAGATGGTGAAAAATATTGCAAGTAAAATGCTATGTGAAAGTCCTACTTCCTGGGACTTTTCCATGTGAAATTTATTCTCAGAGAAATAGTACAGTGTAAAATCAGTACCATAATTTAATTAAAAAAATTTCCTGCAGAAAAATTGCATTCATTATAAGTAAGACCTAGCTTCTTGCTAGAAGCTGGCAGACATGGTTTTCTTACAGTGTGTGTGGAGAAACAGAGAAAACAGATGAAGTACTAAGTGGTTGATAGGTAGAGGCGGACAGCCCTTTCTTTGTCTCCTCCTAACAAGTTCTTCATAGCAAAAGACAGAACAAGAACATGAAAAATCATTTGTGTTTACAGGGAAAGGTAATGTTGAATGCCCTCCTGTTCTTTGCTAGATCACACTCAAGTGCCCCTTTCATCCAGGAGACTATTGGAGCCTCTTAGTCTGTCCTTGGGTCTACCAAATCACTGAGCTTGATCCTAAACTCTTCCTCACATCACCCACACTGAAAAAGACTAATTTTCAAAAGTTAACATTACCCAGTAACTTCTGGCTTGAATTGGAAAAGGGATTTCAAAATTAAACTAGAAAAGAAAGAGTGAATAAGCAAAGCCATAATAAATAAAACTGAAAAATCAAATAACATTAAAAGATTTGATAGTAATATTACACAATATTTTCTGGTTTCATCTCTCACTCAGCTCTTGTTTTGACATAGTCCCTACATGTTTGCCTGACTAATACCACAGCAAAACCAAAAATTTTGATCAAAATATAAGAATGTGTCTCAGAAATCTGACTTTTGCTGAACATGGATTAGAAGGCTCTTCTAGGAAAAGCAGCCTAGAGTAAAAAAGAAAAAAACAAACTTTCCCACAAGAAAGGTGATGAGACTTGCCGTGATGATTTTACAGTCTTGTAGCAAGTTTCCCAAAAAGGCAGCATATTGGGCAAGTTTGTAAAAGATTCCCTACCACTTCCACAAAATCTTGAATATCTTAAATTTAAATATACATTGTTATAGTTAGTAATAATCAATCTTGACTTAAGGCTGTGTCATAAACTAACTTATCTCCTTTTAACATAGACCTCTGAATTCAGTTTTTCCCACAGACCTTGATATGCATAAAGTAGCAGTATACGGTCACTAAAATGCTTGGAAAATATGCATTAATTTTATCTGAAAAAAAAATTATAGATTATAAAAAAATATTTAAATGAAGCATTACAAATATAAATTTTGAAAACCTTTCTTTCCAACAAATCTTTTTTTTAAATTTAAATGCTTCAACATAAAATTAAACATTTTTCTTCCCTTGAGGCAAAATTGTCAGTTTTCAGCTTTTGTTTATATTCCGATCAATGTAATTTCTAAACACTAATGAAATTAAATATTAATTACTTAATTTGCTTGCCTGCTTTCCTCCAGAGTCCACTGTATGGTTTCTGGAATGACAATTACTTCATAATTTTTCCCTGCACTAGCCATAATATTGCTGGGGATACAGACAGAGAGAAATTTAAGCAAAATTAAATAAATTAGAGAAAGTTCAGTCTTTCTATCACATTCTGCACTGCTACCTTATGTATGTTTTACTACAGTTTCTATTCTCATGTTAATGAAGCATATTCTTTGTATGCTGGATGATGCAGTAAAGTATGACTACGATCTACAGGGGAGAATCTGAATTGAGGAGACACTAAACATTAAATGCTACCTTCAAGAAATCTATGGACTATGGAAGTTTTACTATTTTCTGTAATAGATATAGTATTTTGTATGGCAAAGTTTATATGTGTGCTTGATGGCTCAGGGGCATTGAAACAGCCTTCCGGGAAGCTCTTAAACCACTTTTTATACAAACCAGCACTGCCCTTTGCATCTAGCATCATTAAATTTGAGGAGGAAAGCAAACTAACACTTTCTCTGGGAAACACCATGAAATGAAGCATGCTGCAATATTACCATCTGCCCCATTACCAGTTACCCCACAGAGGACTATTTCAAACCAAGTGTTGTAATTCCATATTCTAAGAAATTTGAATTGCAGATTGAATTCTAAAGGAAGAGTTTCTGTAACATGAAAACTCTGCGTATCTCACCAAAACATCATTTTTGTTTGTTCTGGAAGCTACTTCTCTGAATTTAAAATGAAAGCAACTGGTTTGCTCTCAAGATTTAGTGCAAACAATGATTTAAGGAAGAATTAATTTAAATGCAGAATAAGTATGAAAGAAAAAATATTTACAGATGAAATTTCATTTTTCAAAACATTCAGGAAAAATCATTGAACTGCAGGAACTATGGAATTAAAGAATGAGGTGGCCAGAGAAGGAATAAACTATTTTTTTTTTTTGTTGAACATGATAACGGTTTGAATTCTCAAGAATTAAGTGTGAAATACAACATGATAAACATGTGGTTGAGTCAAAACTCAATAACAAGATACTTATTTAAACTTTAGAATTAAAAAAGTCTTTACAAAGAATACATGGAGAGAAATATTGAAGAGCATGTATGTAGTATACAAATATAAATGTTAACAAAGTCTCCTGAGAAAGCAGTGAGAGTACTGTTGGTTAAATTGTAAATAAAAGCTGAAAATTATCTATTAATCATAGAAAATAATACACATAGAGATAAACACATACACTATTTGATCTGTACTAAAGAAGAAGGTAAAGTTCTGGAGATTAAATTGTTTTGATTTCTTATCTCAGAAAGGTTAATTTGTTTCACAGACATGGTGTTTGTCTGAGGTTCTTAATCAATCCAGACAAATCTCTAGTTAATTATTAAAATGACTAAAGCTTCTGTGTGTACTTTTTGTAGCTGACATAATGGAAACAGAAATGAAGAGGTTTTTTTAAGTAATTCTGTGAACATACTGTTCAGAGCATAAGAACAGGGACATCCTATGAAATTATTTGACTGTTGAGAAAGGAAGTGTTGCTAAGAAGTTATGTAATTCTGTCTCTGATGCTGGTGTTTCAGTGGTAATGTCCAAAAAAAAAAAGAAAAACAGTCAGGAGTTATGAATTCATATACATGAGATCAAAAATTATTCATCTTTTCAGAAGTTTTTTTGTGCCCAAATACAAGCACACCTCCATCTTATTGCCCAGAGAGTTAGATGGCCTTTCAGTGTCTCCTTATGCACCATACCTAAAAACACCAGATTTTTATTTTTCTCCTATATTTAAAAAGGGTCCAGGACAAAAATTACTTCCTGCATTTATGGTCACAAGGCAAAATAGCCCTGAGCTATGTTCTTAATGACATTCCTTATCTGTTGCAATCTTGGCTTCCTTTTGTTTGCTGGGCTCTTTGGGAATGCTTTGTATGGTAATTACTCTAATCTTGTTCTTTTTCCTAAAACACTTCCACATAAAAAAAACAGATTGCAACGGAGGAGAATTAATTTACACTGTTAGAAACAAATCCAATAAACTAGGAAAATCTATTGATTTCAGTCCCTGGAAATAAGGTAGATCCTGGACTTCAGAAATGACTGTAGTCAGGCAGACAGGAACATTCAGTAGCTGGTTTATGATGCTTGGGGTTTCTAAGCAGAAAAACAGGGATCAAAATTGTTATGAAAGCCTAAAAAGTGGGACAGCATAGTCTTTTCTGTTCCTTCTGCCTACAGGGCAAGGAAATAAAAATTAATAAAGAAGTTACTTGTCTGAAATGCATGCAGCTTCTCGTGCATGTTTTATGAAGGACTTCTCTGGGACACAGACTTTTCAATTAGTCTTTCTGGATCTGTTTTCTCCATTAAAACTAGAAGCAACATGGAGTGAAAGTATTTCCCCCTGCTTTATATAAACAGAGAATTTATCAAAGAGTATACAGGAATTGTCAGACTTCCATATCCTGTCTCTGATAGCAGTCACTATCACTGTCAGAAGAAAGAAAGCGACAGTAATGAGGTACCTCTATCAACATGGAAAGCTGTTCCCACCATGTGAAGTTGATTCATGCCTAGAAGATATCTATCCTCAAAATAAATGTAAAAAATACAAGCAATCTTGCTATCTCTACAAAGCAGCATCTTGTTCTTTAGTCTTTTGGCTTTAAGGTTACATAAAAATTCTTGACCTTCTGGTGTTTTTCCAGAAAAACATCTAATTTCTCCACCACAACAGAAGATCCAATTTCTTGCCCAATTCTATTGCCTAATGATAGAAGACTGTTCTTTTTCCCAGCTGAGACACATGCACTTCTAGTGCAGGATTGCCAAAGGCACCAAATAGAAACAAATTGTACAAAGTTTCTACTCTACAACTACCTTCAAGATAAAGTAATGAGGTTCAAATTATGCAGTGTGTTTGGTCAACATTAAGATTCAGAATAAATTATTATGCAACTTCCTACAGAAATACACTAGTAATATCAAAGCAGTTTCCCTCATATTCTCTACTTTAATCAGTGACTATCTACAGGTCTTTAGTGAAATTAGTGCTGCTTCTCAGCGTCAGACAACATAATTTGGAAAAATAATTCTGACCTTCCTAAAATGCCTCTAATTTTTAACACGTGCTGTGAAACCAATCAAAAGGACAATTTCTTTTATTTTTTTTCCACAGTCCTTGTACTGTCTTTACCTGTAAGAAGCTGCGTTTTTTTCAAAGTAATCTCAAATGTGAATTGAAAAAAAAATTGAAAGTGGAGTTTTTTTTAATGAAAGTGTTGAATATTCCTACTGGGAAAACTGCAAAGAAGATTCACCATAAAATAAGTTTAAATAATTTTTATAATAATATTGTCCTTTGTAAACTCCTTTAACTTTCAAAAAGCTTCAAAAAATGTTATTCTCTGATCTTTGAGGTGACATAAATCTACTTCTCTGTGAAGAACTCATAGTTTTCAAATAAGATAATGAAAAGTTACAATGAAAATGTGCTCTTGTTTTGAGTGGGAAATAAGTGACCTAGTAGGGCATTTAGATGAAACTTTGGAGTGAGTTTTCATCTTGCAGTCTCCTTAATATAAGCTTATGTTCCTCTTGTTGCTGAGTGTTATTACATCCAATAATTAGAACGTTAGTACCAGATTTCAAAGTTAACTTCTTTCTTTATCTTTGGTATCCAGTCCTTCTATGCAATTCAAAAAAACTATAGACAGACCTGCTGGATTAGATGATCAAGTGTCCTTTAACACAGGATGTTCTTTATTGAAAGGATTTGGTATAGTTTGTTCTTAAAAAATGCACCATATTGGCAAATATTACTTTCTTCACAGATTTCACTATTAAGAAGCTTTCACATATTTAAATATTAATTTTATTTTATACATTTCTCCTTGTTTTCTTGGGTCTAGCTCACTGGATTATACTGAATATAATAAATCCTCTTATTCTTTGTACATGCAAAAACATAAGCAACTACAAGCTGATTTTTGCTTTTTTTCTTGTTTTTTTCCTGATACTTTTCTGAACTAATAATGAATATGAGGACAGAGATGAAGGCCATATCACAGCTGAGTGTAAGAAGAGGGACAGCAAAGACAGAGGCCACCAAGTGCTCTTAAAGGGAAATATCTCACAGTCAGTATGAAATACACTGCGAACCAGTGTATCTCATTGCACAGAGAAAATTACTTCCAAAATAACTTACACTGCCAATTATACTGTTTAATAAATAATTAGTAACTGACTAATCTATTGCAATTTTCCAAGCTAAAAACAATGTGAAGACTTATTACACAACAGAAAGAGGGTAAATATAATGTTTATATTATTTGCTTGTAGTAATGTAATTTTACGTTCAATGTGCGTGCAGAATTAGATAAATAAAAATAGTAGATTATATTAAAAAAAGAATTTAAACAATACTGTTCAGTCTTTTGGGATGTTGGATATCCACATAATTTTCTCCATAAGTATTTTGATTAATTCAGGATACCCACAAAGGACAGTATTACTATGAATCACCTTGAGTCTGTCTGGCTTTCGCAAGGCCACAGGAATGTTCCCACTCTGAAACACACACTTAGTTGGAAGGAACTAATCAGCAATTTAGAGTAGAAGAAATACACAATAGACTCCATCTGCTTGAGAGCTAAGTGCTTTTTAGGTACTTGGCTCAACAGTAAATTGTAATTTTTCTGTGATTTCTCTGCCTTACTAAGAACTTGAAATATCTTTAGCATAGTGACAACTGGATTCTCATCTCCCTTTCTCTCTTCTTCTTTCCCCTCTCTTATCTCTCTGTGTCCAACAATGTAAACTTTGTTGCCTATATGATGTTGTTAACTATTGCCTGAGAAATATTATCCAGGAATTCTAAAATTTTTCCAGTTAAATTATTCAAGCTGCAAGCTTTCCACAAAGGAATGTTTCTACCACTAATACAGAAGTGTAATGGTACCTAGCATACCCCATTATTTCCAGAACACTAATGGGTTAAATTTTAATATGTTATGGTGGAGGCTAGTAGCACAGAGCAGTCTAGTCATCCCACAACAAAAAAAGAACACTGCATTGCAACACAGACTTCTCTGAACAGCCTGTACAATCATCAGTAGATATCACGTCAATGCTAAGTAAGTAGAATTGACACAACCTTTGCTAGAAGGTATGGAGAAAGATGTCTCAACTTGGGAAAACTTGCATAGTTTTCTTGAGTAATGTTCAGTTTTAGGAAGTACAATTGATATAAGGCTTACCAGTTCGACCTGGGAAAGAGACAAATATAACGCGTGTACTCAAAACTGAAAGAGAAGTTAATCTGTTTCAGTGCCATAGAAGTAGCATGCAATAAATAGATAAGTGTGAGAAATGAAAACAAAGTATTTCATAGAATTATAGAATCATAGAATAGTTTGGGTTGGAAGCAACCTTGATCATCTAGGTCCAACTCCCCTGCCATGGACATGCAGAGACATCCCACTAGATCAGGCTGCCCAAGGCCCCATTCAACCTGGACTTGAACACCTCCACCACCTCCCTGGGCAACTTGTTCCAGTGTCCCACCACTCTCAAGGTTAAGAAGTTCTTCCTAATGTCTAGTCTAAATCTGCCCCTCTCCAGTTTATACCCATTCCCCCTCATCCTATCCCCACAAGCCTTTATGACTAGCCCCTCTCCAGTTTTCCTGTAGCCCCCTTTAGGTACTGGAAGGTCACTAAAAGATCTCTGAGCCTACTTTTCTCCAGGCTGAACAGTTATTCCTTCCTTGTTCTTCCCCCAGCTTTCATGGCCGAGTGCAAACGTCATATGGTGTGGAATATCCCTTTGGTCATCGGAGTCAGATGTCCTAGCTGTGTCCCCTACCAACTTCTTGTGCACTCCCAGGCTGTTCACTGAGAGAAACAGAAGAGGCCTTAACAGTCTGTAAGCACTGCTGAGCAATAATTTAAACACCTTTGTATTTTCAAGACTGTTTGGACACAAATACAAAACATGGCACCATACAAGCGACTATGAAGAAAATTAACTCTCTACCAGCCAGAACTAGTACACTTATGCACACACATACAGAAAAAGTAAACAGAACAAACAAAATACTTCAACACTATATAGGTCAAATATGCCTTCGGAGACAGCTCAGCCCAATTTATAAACCAGACTAGTATAAGCCATGAAAAGAGAAAAAACTCAAAAAGGAGGAGTAGAGGCTCTCCACTTTCCACTTAAGGAAAGTGAAACGTTATCACATGCTAAGGGGAGGTGTGCATTTTACAGCCTTTTTTGTAGATTAATTTTTCCTGTGAACAGAGACATATACAGACATAAAACAAAGAGTGCTCTTAAGATTTTAAGTCAATTGTTTTTTTGGAGAGGAGGAATTTAGTGAACATTTAAGAGTGCACACACCGAATTGGAGATATCTGAGCACTGAAAGAGATGATGAGTTGCAAGAGTACTTCTGAGTTCACAGATACAAAGACATTTTCCCCATGGCTCAGGGAAATCCTGTTCACAAAGACAAATAGGAAAGCTGAGAAAAATGTTCGACTGTTGTTTGTCTGAATGATGACCTCAAAGCAGGTACAGGGTCAGCAAGAAATCAATAATGCAGAAGATTAATTGCATTGAATATTACAGCACTTTTTCTTTGTTATTGAGGAAAAAAAAACCCACAGCTTAATAGCATGCATTGAAAACATTAGTTTTACATAACTCTGATGAGACGAGTGTGTGAGTGTTAAATGCAGAGTCCAGCATAGCTTTTATTCTGGAAATGTTTGAGAAGTACGTCTTGGTCCACTTAAACACCTGATACTAGAAAAAAGAAATGAATAAAGAATTTTTTAAAAATCAAGCACATGAACAAACACAGCCAGTAAAAGTGTCTTTGGGCCTTGCTTTCTTGACTCTCACAGCTGGCAGAGTAGCATGAAGTCCCAGTTAAAATGATTTGGCAGGTATGCAAAAACTAGTGTAAATGGAGGAGAAAACAGGTCTATTCTGCGGAGAACAAAATTGTTTTCCCATTCAGTGAATCTACTTCAAAGTGGCTTTCCTGTTATCTGAGTAATTAGCCACTTTAAATACTATAAATTAAAAATATTTTTTATTGGCAAAGTCATTTAACACACAGTAAGTAATTGAAGGAAATGGCCAGCAATTCTCAAGTGTAAAACAACAGCACTAAGGTCAGCTGCAGCAGTAGCAACAGCAGTAAAGTTTGTTGCTTTATCTTGGCACTAGACTGTGCCAATATCCACAACAGTGACAAGTCAATGTGCATCTACCAAGTCATCTCTTACAAAGCTCTTGCTTTTATGATATTCTCGGTTCCTTGTACTGCTTCCCCAGTATCGATGGCAAGTGCTGGTATGCTGCAAACAAAACTGAAAATGTCTATTAATGTTTATTAGCAGCTACTCTTTATTTCAAAGGATGAATCATCTCTTGGCTCCCTGAAACTCTGAGTTAATCTTAGCCACTCCTGCACTGACTCATACTCGCTATTACTACTGTTATGGGGACTCCCGTGAGATATTCCAGTCCATTTTACTAGTGCCATAACACATATCTGATTCACATCAAATCACATGTTGACAGTGAGCACAGTATGATCCCAGGATGTACAGGACAATGGAAACATGAAATCAGAAATACGAAATATTTCTGTTAAATTATTAGTAAACTGGACAAGGTACTCGATCATTCTCAACAATACATTGCTGCTTGAGTACTTTAGATCAAATTAGAAGGTATAAGACCCCTACAAAGCACTAAGGAAATAGAGAAGGAAATCATTCACTTGCAAGCAGGACATCATTGATCAGTATATTACTCATCCATGCTTTTGTCTCAAGATGAAAAAAAACCAAAAGTGGGGGGAATGCACTAGGACCTCTAGGGACCATTTTCAGCATTGAAGTTTCTCTGGAACCTTGAAGAACCTATTGTAAATGTGTGCACATCTGGTAATATCTCCACTAAAGGATGTTGCTCTGAGCCTACAACTATCATATGTGACAGGTGCTTATAAAAAGATCCAGAGCAAGTAAAGATTATCAGGGCTCCACACACTAGTCTTTACAACTCCAGAGCTACCTTACTAGAAGCATTTAAAATAAAAGGTGCCTTTCCTTAAACCTGTTACTTAAATACACATTTGCTAAGGATTTCAGAAACAATAGAAGTAACAATGCAGTAGCATGATCCCTTAATGGACTATTTATCTTTTGTGGAGTTGCTTTTTTGTTTGTTTTTTTTTTTCCCCATGATATTTCTCCTTCCTGTTCCTCCCACTAGCTTTTGACACTAGGAAGCTGAATAGGAGAATAATCCATGGGGCCATCAATATACAAGCTAGAGAGGTTATCTGAATTAAAACATACTCCTGAAGTTGTTCAGTCTGTGAAGTACAGAACCCTTGGAACAGTTATTCTAATTGAAATTATCTGAATCTAAAAATGACAAAATAAAACAAAACAACCTCTTTCCAATTTTTATTGGACATGGAGTTGGGAAGAAAAGAGAGAGTGAAGAAATAACTTCTTACCCTTGATTACAAAAATATATTTTTCCCTACTCCTTATATCTCCTTTTAGTCAACAAAATGTCAAAAATTTACTACTGAATTTAATGCAAAGTGTGATTATCAGACAAGATCCTTCCATCCAGACTCAACTTCCATTGAGTCTGATGTGCTGTTCTATGCAAGGACTATATGCCTCTCATAGTCTGGATCTCCCAATAATCGTTTACATGCAGCATTCTTTATAGCCTGCCAAAGGATAATCCAGGCAGGAGAATTGTTTATGCAGACTTGTTGCTTTGAAAATCTCACCTTAGAAACCATGTCAAAAAGAAACTAGAATATAGGAAGGTTTAAGTTACTTAATGAGTTAGTAAACTACATAATAATTAACAAGGGTAAAATCCTGTTCAGAGCAGAGATGATTGTCATACTCTAAGAAGGGCTCCTTCTGAAATCTCTGGACTTTGCCTTTTTTTATTATTATTTTTAAAGTCTTTTTTTGTTCCTATAACTTATCCATAAATGCATCTGCCTTTCTGACATTTCTAACATGCCTCTTATCCCCACCTGCCCCCACCCATACACTACAGTTGGTTTTTTTCAGAAAAGGCTTTCTAAGCCTTCCTTCTCTTCATTTTGCTCCAGTACCTACTTTTATTAACTATTCTGATGTTTTTTCCTTAAAGATTTTTAAGTTGTTTCTTTTTACTCTTTTAAATTCATATCTTCAAATCTCCTGTAAAACAAGCTTTCCATGTTTTTTGATCCAAAATTCTTTTTACAAGGTCTCTGGACTGGGAAGACTACTGCTTCTCTCCTTACAGCACATAGCTTCCCCCTTCAATTTTCTCTCTCTTATTTTTTGATGAAGCTTTTGCCATCTGAACAGACAAGAACATATGCGATGCTGAAGAATAAAAATTAAATGGGCCAAATGAAACAAAATAGCAAATGTAATGTAAACTCGGCCAAGTCTTGCAATAATGTAGAACATAAATGAGAATGCAGTCCATACAGAAGAATTAAATAATAAAAATCAAAACTGATTTTAAAAAGGTGTAAGAATCCAGACCACACAGAAATTGAGTAAGGCAAACCAGGATTTTCTCAATCTACCTTAGCCATCTTCAAAATTTTAAATTAAAGAAACAAATTATTTCTCATATTTAATTTACCTTTTTCTTCTACCTGCACAAAGCCAAGATAAATCTGTCCAGTTAAACTCAGCGAGAATTGTTGTGACCTTGATGATGGATCTGTAATAATTTTGTTGTATAGATAACTATGGTTTCACTGACGAGACATTCAACTAATGAACAGCAATTCTTTTGTAAGTGATAAAACCATCACTATCACTGCTAAATGAGACAAGAAAGGACAGCTGTAAGTTTGATTAAAATTCAACGGCCTATTTTAGCTTGCAGCTGTGCGGGACTTGAATTTCAATGCTCCATTAAGTATCAACACCGAGGTAAGGAAGTAGTAGGGTTTTTTTAAATAAATAATCCTATCTCCAACATCCATATGGTTTTTGAACATAAAAGTCTAACCCTTTTATAAAGCTTTCATTGGCCAAAGCAAGTTACTCCATTTTCTACCACATCCTGCCAGTACTAATTCCAGTTTAATTCCTCCTCTATACAATTTAAATACCCAAACTATTTTTATGACTCGCTAATAATGGAATGCAAGGTATATGGTATCTGTCATGGCTGATGTGTCATGTTTGGCTTGGCTAACAGTTTTCAGCCAAGTAAACTCAATGCATGTTTGTTATCTCTATGTATCTTTGATTGTAAATTCCTCAGGGCAGTGACTGAGACCTCAACAAGGTATTGAAATCTACTAAACAAACAACAGTTAACCTGTACAGTAAGTTTCCATGACTTCACTGATTGCCAAACACTTTTCACCACAATAATTGCCAGCCAACTAGGGAAGTTCCTGAACGTTGTATCAGCTTCAGTAGCTGATATAAATTTAAGCAGCATGCTGAATCTGTTTGATAATCTCAGTAACCCAAATCTTACTGGGCACCAAAAGACTAAACGTATTTGCATCAAATCACTTATTGTTGGGATTAACCAAATGTATTCTTTGTTGGCTATGTTCCATACACTGGCAAGGCATTCTTTTCATCATATCTCAATAGACTTACTGAGATGCACAACACACAAACCAGCCCTATCAGCATCAGTAGCATGCCTGTGTAAAGCACTAAAAGTCTCAGCACTTCCCAGAAACTCATACAGATTTGGCTGTGCCAGCCAGATAAGAAGGAGGCCAAAATGACAAAGATAAACTTGCTAGGCCTCCAAGATCGTAGCGTAGTTTTTCTGCACTGCTGCAACACAGCAAAGTTTTCAATAAGCACCATTACACTTTACATAGCAATGATAGATGATTCCTTCTTAGTGAAGCTCCTCTCAATTTTTTCCACTTTCCCATAGCTGCAGTCAAATCAAATGGTAGGAAATATAATGTGTGCATTAAATTTGGAGCAAAACAGTTTACAAGTAAATCAACAGCATTTTAAAATACAGTTGAGTTTCTGTTACACTGTCAGGTTGCCTTTTGTAGCAATCATGTCGTTCCCAAGAACCAAACCCCAAGAAACGTTCTATGACTTCTACTTCAATGACAATTCTACAAATAAAATCAATAGAAATAATACATCAGATATTCAGTATGCTCTAAGTGTCCTATTTGGGCAAGGCATGCTGACCATGGTTTGAACTTTGTTCTTTTCCAGCTGTATATTTGCCTTTTCAGGTACTTGTGAACACAAGAGGGGGAAGCATACTTATATTTCCACTTCCAAGACACTCTACAGTCACAT
Source organism: Cuculus canorus (assembly GCF_017976375.1). Classification (NCBI taxonomy): domain Eukaryota; kingdom Metazoa; phylum Chordata; class Aves; order Cuculiformes; family Cuculidae; genus Cuculus; species Cuculus canorus. The sequence goes on from NC_071404.1 coordinate 39,083,006, forward strand.
ACATTACTTGACAAGTGTTTAACCTCCAGTCCCTTTGCCTTTCCACCTTCCTTGTTTTGAAGTGGTTTCAGTATTTTTCTTATAATGATACCATTAGTGTAGGTAGAACCAAGCTAATTCCACAAATGTACTAAAAAAACACAAAAAACCACACATGGAATATTTGTAAATCACAGTTTCTATTATTTGAAAGCATAATCCTGCATTTCTGCGTTGATATGGCAAATACTTTTTTTTTTTTGCTTTAAACAAATTAAAGATAGTCTTATGCAATTCTGTGGTATTTGAATTTGCCTACTTCCTCAATGTGGTTCCAGATTGCCTTTCCTTTTCCTAGTAACTTCAGGTAGCCTTTTTGTTTCATGACCTTGCAGAGTCACATTTGAAATCCATCTTGAATTACAGACAGATAAAGCTCTTCTACATTCAAAGGTACAAATAATAAATTCTCCACTATTTATACAGTTTTCGGAAAGTCCGAAGATTTAGTGTAAGAGGAGAACAGAGTGTTAAACAAAAACTGTGTAGGCAGATTACTCTTTCTATTTAAAAAAAAACCAAACCAAAACAGAGGTTGTTCCTAATTTCTCTTGCTGCAAAGTCCCCAAAAAAGCAATGTGGCAGAACATACTTTACCATCTCATAATATCGAAAAAGGCATGTACATCTGAAAAAATAAACTCTTTGACTATCTCTCAGCTCTGTTCAAAACAATACCTACATGCATTGTGAAAGTCCTTTTTGGAAATTCCTGGACTAAAGAATCTAATTCTGTCCGGATTTTTCCATGAAGCAGTGATGACAGACACCTCTAGAAAGCCTCCCAGTTACATTTTCAAGCCCTTTGCAGATGCAGCAGTGGCTCCTGTATAAAGTACAAAGTTCTCAAGGGACATCTGCTGGAGACTCTCTAAAACAACATGTACAAAAAGCTTTGGTTTTGTCAAAATACTGTTCTGTGATTTTGGTATTTTTCAACACTTTTATAATGAAATAGCAAGCTTTTCTAGCATTTCCTTATGAGATTTGTACCATATCTCTAAAAGTAAGTAGTTTTAAATCAGGATATGGATTGTGGGTGCACATGAAATTACACTCCCTGATGGTCCAGAGAGTTTTGCTGTATGAAACATACTGCAGCAGAATTCACACCAATATAAGCACTTACAATAGGTACCTCATTAAACTGAGAAGAGGCATTAATTAAAACCCTCAACTAACTTGAAAGGGGGGAAATCCACCCCCCCCAAAAAAAACCTGTCAGCCTCATCTTGAAAAACTTAAAAGCCTATAGTATTAAAGGTAGCTGGAATTTTGTTCCTTAACATTAAACCAAATTATATTCTCATCATAGAAATCTCTATTCAGTGTGTTTTGATGACAAATCTTGACCTTGATTCTACCTTCGAGCTAAAAGATACAAAGATTTCTCATCATCTTTGGTGTTCCCTCCCCATATACTATCTAAACAGACGTCTCATCGTTCAGAGTCCTTATGCTTTCTAGCCACAAAAGGGCAAGAAAGTAGTTACATATATTTTTTTAAAATCATACTAAAACTCAGTGGTAATGGAAGTTACTAAAGCTTTGTATCACTCAGGATTTTACTAACTACAATAATAAAACTTACTCATTAATTATTTTGTAGTTATAACTGGCTAGGTTATCACAATACTGCTTTATGCAAAACAATTTATTTCAGAAAAGTTAAAAAAATGCACCTACATCACCATCTTGTGGAAAGTACCCATTCTGCAGTGACTGGGCTGCCTTTACTGGATCAAATGCCATTTCAAAAGGAAATTTCCTTTTCTTTTGATATGTTGCTCTTATCTGTTAGACACGTAAACATTTTTTTAATAGGACAGTACCAATATAACTTGAACTCAACTTCCTACATTAGAACATACATAGGATGAGATAGATCCTGCAACAAACTTGCAGTCTGAAGCACAACTCAGCTGAAACCAGTTAGTGATGGAGGAAAAATCATCTCACACTGAGTGCATCTCAGTGACCAACTTGTTGAATGTTCTCGTTTTCCAGAACCAGCTTTGTAAAATCCCTATTCTTTCCCTTACATTTTAATCTTTAAATGCTCAGCAGGTTCAATAAGGCCTCCAGTACCATCTGTACAACATTTCTCGCCCTCAGAGAAGCTGTCACTGAGCAGAATTCATGGCCAGACTGGGACCAGCTCTGCAGTGATTATGAAGGAAGCACCTGTGTGAAAGCTCTAAATCACTCTTTACAGGTTAAAACACAATTCCTCCCCGCTATATCCTTTAAAAACCACAAGGTATGTATTTTTCACTCAGGGCTGATAAGTAATCATTATTCATTTACACTCAGTAACAGGTAGATTCAGTGAAAGAATAACAACATTTCTAATTTTCTATTGATCTGAATTTCACTATATTGAGATTAATAATGTTGAAGGAACCACCCATAAAAGTCAAAAAAGCAAAATACCTCAATACAGGGTAAAAAAATTTACAGCATAAACTATAACTGCAGCAAAACTAATGTTGGAATCAAGACTGAAGTGTTGCAAATGTTCTGTGATGCCTCTGTTATGGGCTGTCAGTTCGATACATTTAGCAAACACATAATCAAGTCTTCCACACTTTCACCTGGAGCCACTCTATTCTCACATTAATCTCCCTAATTCTTCTCTCTTATCCCTTTCTATCACACTTCCACAGGCCGCTACAAGTATGACTGTCTTGATGAGTGCTACATGCCCCAAATAGGTCTAAGAAAATACTTCTACATTCTTGAGGTGATGAAGATTATTCAGTATTTTCTTAAGACAGCATTACTTTATTGTCACCAGCAGGAAGACTACCGAAATCTGAATGCCACAAAAGAGGCCATTTGGGTATTTTTTGCCCTCAAAACATGAACAAGCCAGCTTTTGTCTATCATGCATGGGGCAAAGGAGATTACTGGGTAAAGCAGGGTGGGAGACCAACAATAGGATGGAATATGTTTTACTTGAGTGAAAACTGCAACGAGACTATTCTCAGTTATGATGAACTACTGACAAAGACAGATAACCCCTATGCCTACTCCAGACCATAAATATCACTTACCACTGGAAGAGCAAAGAGAAATTAGATGTTGGTAATCCAAGAATTCAAATATGTGGCATAGCAATTAACTGCCATGATACAGCATTTTAAAGACATTGATAGAGATAAAGAGATTTCGAAGTTGTAATAAAATTCTGTCCACTCAGGATGGTAGACTTCAGAATTAGAGAAAAAAACCCCGAATTTTCTGACTGAAAGTAGAACCACAAGCTGTCAAGGCTTTTATGGTAAGAGTTGACATAAAATTAAATTTACACGCATGCTTGCAACATATCTGACCACATGACTGAAGAAGGGGTCAATTTCCAGTCACAAAAAGCAGCTTGGTTTTGTTGCAATCATGTGCTTAAACAACAAAGACAAACCTACCAACCACTCTTTCCCAAAACAACTGTTTAGTTGAATAGGAAACTTCGTTGCATTCATTTCTTTCACAGCTCCCAGGCTGAGCTGGAGCTTGCATTAGCACAGTTCTATCAAAAAGATGCTTTTTTTTTATCCTGTAAATATAAGATCATCTTCTGCATAGCCTATTAAATATGCCTGGTTTTGCAAATCCGTTAAAATGGAGAAGTCAATGTGCTTAAAAACAGAGTGAAAATGGAAAATTTCTGCTTCCACAGAGAAGTATTACATTATTTTTTTAAAAAAACAGTAAGTATAAAGCTACTTAGATATTTTTGATTATAGAAAATAGCTCTAAACATTTGTTTATTTAAGGATGTGAATTAGCTCCTGCACATTCTGGTCTCCTTTTCTGCCTTCTCTCTTCAATGAGAGCAGCAGCAGCACCACCACCACCACATTCTTGGCCCAATTCAGAAACCCTGATCTCCACCTCCTGCATTTCCAGTTGCAAGAAACGAGAACAAAATTAATAATAAATTGTATGTAATGTATTTCTTTTTAATAAATAACTATTATGCAATTAATAGTACATGTGATATTCTTTAGCAGCTCAAGCCTGTGAAGATATTTTCTTAGAGACCTTTTCGGGAATGTACTGTTATCCAGGTTAAGTTAACAATCAGTTTGGGATTTTGGGTGCAAGAGAGGAAAGAGAAGGGGATATAGAATTTGGGAGAGTTTCAAATGGAGATAGAATAAATCCAGGTAAAAGTGTGAAAAACTCTGAAAACACCTTTTTATCAAATTTCAATAAATGATAACATATATGAAAATAACTACTTAATAGAAGCGTTCTAACTTCTCAAATATGTATACACAAAAATGTATATGTACACATTAACAGTGGTAGGCCTAACACCAAACATATATCCTGTACCTTAATAAGCCAACTATCTCTGTACCTGTCTTGACCAACATATAACGTGCATTAGTAGTATACATATATATATCTCTTCAGCAAATCATTTCCACTTCAGATACTGAACTTGGCACAAGAACAATAAGGTTGGAAAAGAGCTAGACACTGCTCTGGACATGCTATAAATATATTGCATACTCGCCTGTCAAATAACTCTAGCAAGGATCTCATGCCTGTATGGACATACTGGGATACCTCAGGCATTTGCAATATGTTGTCATGAACTCATTTTTTTTTCTGTGATATAGATTTAAACAAATATATGTTGTCATATATTAGTCTCTTTGCATTATCATAAATAAATGAAATTTTAAGGTTGTTCTAAAGATTAAGGATGGAAATATAAAATGTTGAGCTAATATTTTTGTCACAATTCCAGTTTTTAAAAAATAAGTATGTACCACGTGAGGAAGGACTGGGGTAAAGTGCTCAGTAAACCAAGATCCTCTCAGGTGAAGTCCAAGAACAAGTAATGAAAATATAAAATATAAAATTAATTTTAATAAATCTAGAAGGAGGCCAACTCAATTCTCAATAAAATTAGACTGGCAACAGATTTACATCTAACTGTTTGTACCTTGTGACTTACTCTTTGATTTAACATTCTTTGTAAGACATGATTATTTTAGTAGGGCAGAACATATCTGCTTTCATGTGTGTCTGTTTGTATTACTGTAGTGATAAATAAAAAGATACATAATATATGTATGGAATTAATATACTTGCCAAATATTTCATATTAATTCTCAGTACCAAGATACCTAATCAGAGTAATGGATGTCTGACTTTGTGAAGAGGTATTAACCTGTTTCACGTTAATGACTTTAATGGCTTTAATGGCTTTAATGGCTTTAAGGCCATGTGATCATTTTTCAGTGTTTTTTAATATAAATAAATATTTTGGAAGAATTCAGTGAGTTGATGGTATTGTGGGGGCAGCCTCCAAACACCCAACCAGTAACTAGATTGAGGGCACTTAATCACAGGCTTGAGTGCAATGTTTCCAAAACATATAAGCCAAGAATGAATATCCAAGAATAATGCTACCTGTTACAATAGGTCTTTTTTTTTTTCCTACTTTTAAAACTAGTTCAGGGTATCTTTAATGCTTTCCTTTAATTTAGAACAGAAGAGAATTAAGTTGCTGTGCTACAAAGAGTAAACAGTGACAGCTGATTGCAAAGGCATCCCACAAGACAAATCCTGACTGCCACACCTGCACTCAGCACTGAGGAAGGCTACTCAGAAGCCGGATGAACAACAGCTTTTGTTATGCAGCCTCAGTGGTCTCAAAACTGCGGACAGAAACATATGGGTAGCATATCAGCACTGAAAATGACAGGTCTGCAAATGTGCAGCATCCTCCTGATGGCCATTATTATTCTATAAACTCAGTTTTTTTATATAAAAAAATCTGAAGATCTATTTTTATTGCTTTAAAGCTGGACATCAGAAATCACTTTAATACTTCAGAGCTATCAACTCAGTGTGTCTGAAAAGACCACTGCTCCATGATCTGTTCAGTAAGGGGTTTATATTAGTTCACAATTTCTCTCTTTAATGTAAACATCCACCTTCAGGGGATTTTATGTCCCTTATCCCCACAGTACACTTGAATAATTTTTAGAAGATACTTGGGAAGTCATAGAAGTTTTATATATGCATATCAAGGTAAGAATAACCACTTTCATGTAAGTAAAAGTAGAATATATTGTGAAAAGCTGTAGACATAAAGAGAGCTAGATATTTCTGGACTGTTTTAGGGCCTTGACTTTGCATTTATTCATATGTGTATCTAGGGAAAATTCCTACTTTCTACATGTTGCTTCTATTAATGGCACGATAGTACACATTTACAATTCCTTCAATGTTATATCGTTGGACACTGAACAGTTTTTTGGATGCACAAATCAGGGACCTTCTTTAAAGAATTTCTTTTTAAAGCATTCCTCCTAAAAGTTATGATTTTTTTGTGCTCATGTCCAAAAAGATAGATTGAGTCTTTGAATTCTCCTAAATCTGTGGCACTTTAAGAAAGTGTTAATTGTATAGTTTTATTCACAGAGTAATGGGTTACTGCACAAGATAGTTTTGCCACGGATTTGAGTGGTGCAGTATTAGGCCTTAGAAGAGAAGTCATTCCTGCCTTTTCTCAAGATTCAAAAGTTTTACTGGCAGTTTTCTTACAAGAGTCTCATTTTTGCACATTATAGAATGTTTACAATGTTTAGCATTCATTAATGTAGTAGTTAAGTATATGCTACAATGTTAATTTATTTAGATACTACTTAAAAGAGATAAGATGATCACAGTATTTTATGCACAATACCTATCTAAACTGTCTGTCCAAGACAAAGTCTATTATAGACCGAAATGATTATTCTTCTCATAATCTTTATTCTCTCTACATCAGCAAATCTAGTTCTCAAATTACTTTCAATTTTAGTTCAAATTAGTTTCTACATAAGCAAATCATTTCAGTGCAGCCTGAAAAAAACATAAAGAGCTGTGAAAGGAAAAACAACAATAGACCAAACAACAGTGTTAATTCTGAATCACACTTAACATCCTGAAATGTGTTTTCCCTGCAGCCCACTCCCTCCATTTTTTTCAGTGTTGGCTATAATTTCCGCAGGTGGCCAGAAAATGTATCACACTGAACACTTGCACATCTGTATCCCTGAAAAAATTTACAAACATTCTCACTGTCTCACTAATGCTCCTCCTTTGAGCCAAGGATATTCTTATGTAGTAGTGATACACACATGTCAATCAAAAATATTAAAAACTAATTAGTTGAATTAAGGACTGTACAAGAGCTCTAAAACTTTAAAGAAAATCCAACATGCTATTACCCCAAATACAGAACTTTCTATTAATATACTCTTAGATACCATTCACTCACTATGACCTGCTGCAGACTTCTTTACACGTAACAAAGAGTTAAACTTGTGAGTATCAGTACTTCAACTACCTTATAAACTTCTGCACGACTGACAGGGTCATAAAAACTCTGTTCATCACTAGTAAATCACTCTATTTTAATAGTACTAGCATAAATCCAAATGATAACAGTTACTGTCTAGATGTGATGTAACTGAGGTCAGCGCTTGGATCCATATGTTTTAGTGCATGGTTATTTCTACGCATATTTAAAACTTTGGAGTCATACGAAAATAATGAGGCTGCAAAGGAAGAAGAGTAAAGTTCTATTTGTAATTTGCCTGTATGCCCAATACAAAGCATCTGTGCATAAACAGAAAAACAGGTCCCTTATAGCAGAGCAAGTTTAAACTTCATATTTAAAGGTTTATTTTCAGCAGGGTGAAAGGAAGCACAGAGTATAAAAAAACAGCAGTTTCATAAGCCAACATCAAACTGACTTGCACTGCTATCCTGCTCTGCCTCAGTATAGGCAACTGATCAGTAGATTGCACGACAAATAAAGATGTGTGATTTCAAGGGGTCTACAGAATAGAAAGTACAGGACGCTGTATCTCAGTTCTGGAAAGAAAACGAAACAGCCATATTGAACACAGACAAAGCAATTCAATCAACACCACAAACTACAAAAAGCCTTTGAACATGCACCAATCGATTGCAGAAATGCTATTGTGTAATTTAGATGGGGGAAAAAAATGTGACTATTTGCTGGAGTGCTGCATTCCACATCATGTGGACAGGGGAAAAGGGATAGAGAAAAGGGGGGGAGACCAAAGTAGTTTTTCCATCTGTACTCTCTCTGGTAGGGAACTGAGGATGTGATTTCCATGTTGCTGATGGAGATAGTCATATCAAATATCCTTGAAAAAGTTTCTGAAAAGATACTTGTCTCTATAACTTATTTCACTGCCCAGTATTGTATAGGAAAGCACTGTGGAATATGTAGGCAGAACTTAAAGGGATTTGTCAATTTGGTTTCATTTAACTGTTCTGTTTTTAACTTAATAGAATCATGCTGGTGTACCACTGAGATGGTACTTCTACCATGAGTTTATTGTGCAACTACATTATTACAACCAACAAATGGAGCTAAAGATCACAATGAAGAATGTAACTGATTTTATGTCAAATCACCTGTTAGATTGCAAGATTGTTTTGATAGCATCTGCTTTCTTTTTTGTGTCCATAAAGTACATAAGGCAACAAAGACTGGTACATTTTATAGGATCCGAGAACACTCATAGAAGAAAAAAAACCACACATAAAACCATGATTTCTGGAGTCCTTATTTTTGTAACAAAACCAAAACTTCTCTGAAAAAAAAAAAAAGGAAAACACCACTTTGCCCAGAAGTTTCTTCACACACCTAGAAAATTCCCTGTAAGCAGAAGTGGAATGTGTCAGAGAACAGAGAGAATCAATTGCTTTCAAATATATTTTTGAAAAAAAGAAAAATGTAATTTCTTTTGCTCTCAAGTTTACACATAGGATCGTGGTATTTTCAATAGGTTCTGTATGTCTCAGAGTACCACATCTCAGACACAAAACCACTGCATAAAATACTTTTGCCAAATGGCATTTCCACCTTTCTTCCCAAAATACATTTTGTTTATAAAATAATTAAAAAAACGAACAAACTCCTAGCCCTTCAGTGTTTTGCTCACTCACCAATCTCACCAAGCTGGCAGGCACCCTTCCATACCAGATCTTACAAGCTGTAAGGATTTGAGACAGTCTCCAAGGACAAACTCTAGAAGGAGGCCCCAGTTAAAATATTGGCAGCACATAAATTTGTCTTCTTAATGGCAACCACTTTACATTGTTTAGCACATTTAGCAGGATTTAAAGATGAATCTAGCACTGTTACAAACTCTCAGAAAAAGCTTATGAGGTGGAGGGGAAAAAAATGGTGAGAGATGAAGCACACAATCACTGCCAGCGGCTCTTGAGCAAGCACTGCAAAAGCAGGTGAAAAAAAATCTAGTGACAGTGAAGAGCCTGATGACGGCTCTGGGTCTGCTTCCCTTATTCAACTGTTTCCACTTATATTCACTTCTGCATCTGTTGTATATTTAGGGATGTTTTTATTAGTAGCTTTGGATCCATTTAAGCAGGTGAGCATGTGTTGAAAAGACAACTAAAAAAATGAGACTATAAAAAGAAAATATAAAGCAGTTCAGAGAGAAGATGATCAAATCCTCTGCAAATTAAGGCATCTACATTGTAATTGGGTCTACGCTGTATCAAGCAATAGTTTAATTTTAAAGTAAACCAAGGAAAAGTAATTTGATGCAAATAATCTCTCTTGGCAAGGACTGCCCAAGATGGATCACAGAAAATATACATACATACCGCATGTATCAATCATACAATGATGTTCGTTAAGCAGCTTTCCCTCCATATTCCCACCGTTCTACATTAAGATATTATTTAAAACGGTATTTATATGTTGACAGAAGTCTCAAGTCAGGAAATCATCTGATCCAAGTGCATAGTTTTGGGAAGATGAGATAATTCCAAACAAAATGCCTTTCCTGAATAGGAATCTTTGAGGGAAGGTGGGAGGTGGGGGTGTGCAGGTTGGGGGAGAGAAAGTAACTGCAGCGTTATCTCCAAACTACTTCTTATCTTCTGGGTTACATGAAAAGAGTTTGGGGTTTTGCGTTTGGTTTTTTTTTTTACTTATAACCTTATTTTAATACCTTAATTGCTGGTTAGGACAATACGCAGTGTTATGTTTGGGGCTATATGTGAAAATATTAAAATAAATTAAAACAATAAATTTCCTTTGTCCTGCTGAGAGCACTTAATTCTGACAGGAACTGTGAAGGACTCCACATTTCAATAAATTATAATGTCACTTCTAAAGAGTTGAGAGGTGCTGCAGAACCGCTTAAGCACTTAACCATCTCCTTCCTCAAAGGAAAACAAAGGAATCCAAACATCTGTACCAAGGTGTAGTTACATGATACATTGTCTTGTCTTCAGTTAGAAAATGCAGTTTAAGATGTTCCCATGCGTGACTCCATCCACTCCTTTAAGCTGCTCCCTGAAATGAGCCAATTTTAGAAAACTCACATTGGAAAAAAATCATCTTGGGGGCTAACATGTTTTACCTACAGTAAGATACCTCTCTCTATTTTGGATCACAGATTAAAACACTCTCTAAATTACAAGTACCTACACATTACTGGAAGGGAGACTTTCTTTTAAAACACACGTGGTGATGATAATCCAGAGGAAACTGCCTGGGCCACATTGACATAATGCCCATGAAACTCAGGTCTAGCCACCAGGGAGCTCACAGAGACACATATTACTTACCCTTTGCTTTCCCCAAGACTGCTTACCTTATTACTGTATGTATAACGCAATAACAAGTGGAAAGTTTTGTGAAGCAGGAAAAAAAAAATGCTCCTTATGTGAATTATTCTACAGAGTGGTGGTTAGAACAATCCCTGGGAGTGGAGACACATATTTACATTCCCGCAGCTGAGGAAACTACTGTATGTCATAAGCCATAATACAAAAGGCAAGTTGTGTCACTGATCTTGCAAGCAGATCAGTGCAGTAAGCAGGCACTAAGGACATCTATCATATTGAGCCCTCAAGGAAGTCAGTGTAAATGAGGTGGGTAGTTTTGGATACTGATTGGGTGAAATGAGTCTCAGAACAGGTTAGGACTGGACACAAATAGATGTACAACTCTATGGAGATCTGGACAAACTATGTTTTAATTTTAATGTCTCTTTGGAATTCTGGTGTCTTTGAGAGACAGCTTTGTACCTAATAATTCTAATATGATGTGATTAGGAATTCTAATATGATGTCAAGTTTCTTCATATTTAGTCTAACAGCTCCTTTGAATCTTCCTGTGATTCTAATTTATAAGGCAACATCTTGTTCAAAACACAAAAGTGAGACAAAACACACTTGAAGCTACTAAAAAAAAATGCAGATGGATGCATTTTTAACACAATAAATATATGGAAGAGAATATATCATGATTTAATTTTATCAAAGAAAACAATTCAGTTCTTGAAAGATATATGAATAATAAACACATATGCCAAAAACATCAACACATCTCTAAGCATAGACTGTTTTTTTTCCTGAAAAACAGCAGAAAATATTTCTCTCTGAAAATGTATTGTAATAGTCTGCAATCCCACAAATTAGGCAGATGCTTGTTATTTTGTACAAGCTACAGTCACACAGTAAAATAAGACGATAGAGTATATATGTGAAATTCATTTGCCACCAGCTGAATGCTAGCCTCATGAGAGGAAACGCATTTGTTTTCGGGTTTTTTTCTCACATTTGGCAAATTTACAGACAACCTCTGGAATGTTAAATTGGTCAGATTTAACACAAACAACATTTTGCAAAATGAATTGTTGGGAGGACAGGGCACAGCACAAACATTCAAACTACTCATGGGTAGTAGCAACATGTAACCTAGTAACTACTCATAAGTATTGTCTATGGGACAGATCAGCTCTAACCTAAATCAAAATAGGAAAAGTATACACCATAGGGGACACTAAGTCCACGTTACCAACTGTTTCACCTTAAAGAGCTAGGCTTACAGATGTGTAATGATTACCAAGATAGACATAGTCCTACAAAAATTGCCTTTCCCTTCATCACAAGACTTCATTTTTGCTGTAACATACTTTCTGAGCTCCTTCACTTCTTGCCGATTGCCCTGCCTGGTGCGTCTATACTCATCTTACGTGTTCCAATTCTAGGCCAAGTGACCAGGTAAAAGCCACTATAAAAGACTTGTATTGGGCATAAAATTAATTATCCTCTAGTCCAGCATTAAATATTTATACAAAATTGAGCATGAAATCATCATAAGCATTACAATATAATCATAGCATAATTTCAGCTGGAAAAGACCTTCAAGATCATTGAGTCCAATCATCAATCCAGCCCTGCTAAGTCCGCCACTAGACCATGTCCTCAGGTACGACATGTCTTTTAAACACCTCCCAGGGATGGTGTTACCTGCACAGCCTATTCCAATGCTTGACAACCCTTTCAGTAAAGAAATTTCTCCTAATATCCAACCTAGATGTCTCCTGGTGCATCTTGAGGTCATTTCCCCTTGTTCTGTCACTAGCTGTCAGAAAGAAATGACCAACTCCCACTTTACTATAACTTCCTTTCAGATAGTTGTAGAGAGCAATAAAATCTCTCCTCAGTCTCCTTTACCCCAGACTAAACCACCCCAGTTCCCTCATCCACTCTCATAAGGCTTATGCTGTAAACCCTTCATCAGCTTTGTTGCTCTTCTTTGGACATGATTCAGCACCTGTATGACCTTCTTTAAGATAGGGGCCCAAAACTGAACAATGTGTTCAAGGTGCAGCCTCGCCAGCGCCAAGTACAGGGAAAGTCCTGCTAGCCATACTATTCCTCATGCAGATCAGGATTCTGTTGGCCTTCTTGGCGACCTGGACACACTGTTGGCTCATATTCAGCCAACTATCAACCAACACCCCCAGGCCCTTCTCCTCCAGGCAGATTTTCAGCCACTCCTCTCCAAGCCTGTAGCATTACATGAGGTTGTTGTGACCCAAGTGCAGGACCTGGCACTTGGCCTTTTGAAGCTCACGCAATTGGCCTCAGCCCACTGATCCAGCCTGTCCAGGTCACTCCTTAGAGCCTGCCTGTGCTCAGGCAGATCAACACTGCCACCCAATTTAGTATCATCTGCAAACTTACTGAGGGTGCTCTCAATTCCCTTGCACATGTCATTGATAAAGACACTGAACAGAACTGGCCCCAGTACTGAGTCGTGGGGAACACCACTTGTGACTGGCCGCCAGCTGGATTTAACTTCATTCACCCCAATCATCTGTGCCCAGCCATCCAGCCACTGTTGTACCCAGTGATGCATATGCCCATCCAGGCCATGAGTTGCCAGGTTCTCTAGGTCAATACTGTGAGACACAGTGTCAAAGGCCTTACTAAAGTCCAGGCAGACAATGCCCACAGCCTTCCCTTCATCCACTAGGCAGGTCATCTGGTCATAGAAAGAGATCTGGTTAGTGAAGCAGCACCTGCCCTTTCTGAACCCATGATGGCTGGGCCTGATCACCTGGTTGTCTTGCATGTGCCGCGTGATGGCACCCAAGATGATTTGCTCCATAGACTTCTGTGGCACCAAGGTCAGACTGACAGGTCTATAGCTCCCTGGTTCCTCCTTCTGGATGTTTTTACAGATGAGTGTCACATTTGCAATCCTCCAGTCAACTGGCATCTCCCTGGTTAGCCAGGACTGCTGATAAATGATGGAAAGTGGCTTGGTGAGCACTTCTGCCAGCTTCCTCAGGAAGGATCCTTGAGTGGATCCCATCTGGACCCATAGACTTGTGTATATCTAGATTATGTAACAGGTCACTAACCATCACCTCACCGATTATAGAGGCTTCATTGTGCTTCCCATCTCTGTCTTCCTGCTGAGTGGACTGTGTACCCAGAGTACTACTGGTTTTCTTACTAAAGACTGAGGCAAAGAAGACATTAAGTACCTCAGCCTTTTCCTTGCATCCAATAAAGCATGGAGATTCTCCTTAGTCCTCCTTTTGTCTTTAATGTATTTACAGAAACATTTTTTTATTGTCTTTAACAGCAGTAGCCAGGTTAAGTTACAGCTGGGCTTTGGCTTTATAGTTTTTTTCCCTGCATAGCCTCACAGCAACCTTGTAGTCCTCCTGAGTTGCCCGATCATTCTTCAAAAGACTATAAACTCTTTTCTTCTGAGCTGTAGCCAAAGCTCTCTTTTCAGCCTGACTGGTCTTCTTCCCTGTGGGCTCATTTTTTGGCACATGAGGATTGCCTGCTCTTGTGCCTTTAAGATTTCCTTCTTGAAGAGTGTCCAGCTTTCATGGACTCCTTTACCCTTCAGGATTACCTCCCAAGGGACTCTGCCAACCAAGTCCATAAACAGGCCAAAGCCTGCCCACTGTGCAAGATAGCAGTTCTGCTACCTCCTCTCCTTACTTCTCCAAGAATTGAAAACTCCATCATTTCATGATCACTGGGCCCAAGATGACCTTCAGCCATGACATCCCCCCACAAGGCCCTCTCTGTTCACAAAGAGCAGGTCCAGCAGGGTGCTTTCCCTCAAAGGTTCCTTCACTAGCTGTGTCAGGAAAATGTCTTCCACACACTCCAGGAACCTTTGGGACTGTTCCCTCTTTGCTGTGTGGTATTTCCAGCAGACACTCGGGAAGTTAAAGTCCTCCACGAGTACAACAGGAAACCAATGTGAGACTTCTCATAGCTGCCTATGGAATATTTTATCTTTTTATCCTGGTTGGATGGTCTTTAACAAACTCTCACCACACCTGCCTTGTTTGCCTTCCCCTTGATTCTCATCCATCACTACAGCTAAGCTCTAGACAGCTGATGCATTCCCTAACATACAAGGCCACTCTACTGTCTATCTTTCCTTGCCTATCATTTCTGAGGAGCTTATACCCATCCATTCCAGCACTCCAGTTATATGAATCACCCCATCACATTTCTGTGAAGGCGACTATATTATAGATCCCCTGTGCACAACAGCTTCCAGTTCCTCCTGTTAATCGCCCACACTGCGTGAATTAGTGTAGATGCACTTCAGTTGGGCTAATGGCTCTGCCACCTTTTTGCAGGGAGAAGGCCCAATCCCTACCTGGCCATTTTCAGGACTTCCATTGGTTACTAACTCATCAGTAACTCTTGTGTCTTTGTGGCCACACAGATCTCCATCCCCAACTTCTACTGAGATGGAACACTGAAGAATGTCACTAGCGTACCATCCCACAAATGTCAGCACTTCATCAACAGCTTTATCTCCAGTGAGTCTGCTGGTATCATAGAATCATAGAATCACCAGGTTGGAAAGGACTCACTGGATCATCGAGTCCAACCATTCCTAACACTCCCTTAAACCATGTCCCTAAGCACTTCATCAAACACCTCCAGTGAAGGTGACTCGACCACCTCCCTGGGCAGTCTGTTCCAGTGCCCAATGACTCTTTCTGTGAAGAATTTTTTTCTGATATCCAGCGTGAACCTCCCCTGGCAGAGCTACAGGCCATTCCCCCTTGTCCTGTCCTCAGTCACTTGGGAGAAGAGGCCAGCTCCCTCCTCTCCACAACCTCCCTTCAGGTAGTTGTAGAGAGCAATATGGTCTCCCCTCAGCCTCCTCTTCTCCAGGCTAAACAACCCCAGCTCTCTCAGCTGCTCCTCATAAGACTTGTTCTCTTTTCCTCTTTCCCCTTCAAATCTAGTTTAAAGTTCTATGACCCCTGCTAACTCTTGTCCCAGGACCTTTCCCCTGTTTGAGTTGGGTGTAACCCATCAGTTGCCAGCAGACCTGGTGACAAACAAATCAACTTATCATTAAAGAACTCAAATCCTTGCCTGTGGCACCAGTCTTGGAGGCAGGCGTTGATCTGCTGGCTCTTCCTGTTTATCCCCTCATAATTCCGTGTGACTGGTGGAACAGAGAATACTGCTTGTGCTTCTGATCCCTTAACCAGTCATTCCAAGGCCTTGGAGACTTCAAATTATAGTACTGTGTGATGGTTGCATGTCCACAAAAGAAAAGAACAAAAAAAGGCTTTGTGGGAAAAGCAATTCTCTGAACTACAACCAAATGAACTTATTCAACAGGTTTTGAGACAATGCCCTAAAGGCAGTAAAAATAAGCACCGAGGTTTTTTAAACATAACCATATCTGAAGACTTACATACTATGCAAAACACTTAAAAACGTTTCTTCAGTGAATAAAATAAGGGCTTAAAACATATATTAATTCTTTAAGCTGGAAAGAGAGCTGAAGTCATGGCTGCAACATAATAAGACCTATTCATAGTACAAACTGGACTAAGTAGTGAAAAGGATACAGAGACGGCAGGCAACAGAACGTATAAACTAGTCCTGGGGATTCAAGCAGTAAAAAAGAAGAGAGTATGGTATATTTAGAGACAGATCTGTTAACTTTTTTCAGTTCCCCCCAACA
Organism: Cuculus canorus; assembly: GCF_017976375.1. Taxonomy (NCBI): domain Eukaryota; kingdom Metazoa; phylum Chordata; class Aves; order Cuculiformes; family Cuculidae; genus Cuculus; species Cuculus canorus. The sequence goes on from NC_071404.1 coordinate 39,099,396, forward strand.
CCTGAAGAAATTTGGTTTGGTGCAGTAAATATTTAGAGACAGACAAATAATGTATCACAAAGTCTCTATAAAAATAAATGAAAAGTCAAAAACATAATTTTATTTTACAGTGATTCTTAACAGAAAGTTTTACCTCCTTCAAGAAAATCAGCTTTTGTTGGCAGTCTTAATAGAATCTGCTTGCCCCTTTTGTGAAACCATAATTGATCAACTTCATTTCTATGTGCAAAACATTTCATGCAGCTGTAGAAATACTGATAACATTCGTTACTTTCAAGTTCCTGACAGTATTTTAAGCAAATATATCTCAAAATCCTATTTTATAGAGAAAATAGCTTAGATAGAAGAGATTATCTCATGACAATTTCTCATTCAGGAAGCAATCCATCTTTCTTAGTTAAAAAAATGAAATGCATTAATGGACACCTCTGGTGCTATTATGATTAATATTCAGTGTTCTGCTGCATGGAAAGACTAACATTATATTCTCAACAGATGTAGTGCTGGAATGGTTTTATGCTCTTCAGAGAAATCACACAGTATGATTTATCATCCTAACTCAAGTGAAATGATACTGAATGGAGCACTGTCAGTGATGAACAACAATTCCAGTTGATTGAAATTTACTAAAGAAAGCAGAAGTTGGTATCATTGCACTATTTGAAAGGTTGGAAAAGCAGCCTGGAGTGCTGAAACCTCCCCGAATTTCTATAACTGATGGTCTTCCACTATCTACTTTAAGCAAAGGAATTGCACAGTGTAGAGTATGGGGCCTGAGGCCACACACAGTGCAATTTCCATCATCTCCAGAGAAGGATTTAAACATCAGTACAGCTTTATGCAGACAAATTTTCCAATTGATATAGCATTACTATACAAAGGCACTCAAAGTTAAATGTTTTCAAATCCTTGCAACTTTAAATCTAGATTAGCAACATTTTGGACCTGAACCTCTCTTGTGAAAGAAAAAGCTAAGCACAAGGTAACTCTCAATAAGAATTAGGTATTTCAGTTGTCTGAGAAATAAAATCAGTTTCCATGTCTGAGTGGTGTACATAATCCATGAGAAAATAAAATTTGCGTGTAATTATTCCAGTGGAATACCTTTCAGGAGGACCTGAGGTCTTTATTTCCGATACCAGATCAACACAAAAAAAATGAACCAAGCCTTGTTCACATTAAAGTAATGTCCTCAAAAGCCTCAAAACTAGACTGTTTTGTTGTTTGTTTGTTTTTTTTTTTTCAAAAGGCAAAAAAGTAATTTCATTCATTAAAGATCAAATACTTAAACTTTTGGCCCCTCCTTTTTTAACATTAATATTTGGGAGTTTGACGTTCTAGTCAGCATTACATTAACTGTTGCACTAACAAGTGCTAATGCAGTTCCTGACTTTCCTCCAAAGAGCTATAAAAACATAGTGCTTTCAGAATTTAGGTAAGGATATAAATCTTGGCTCCAGGTGTTTCTGAATCACTTTCCATAATCAGAAAAGAAACTTAGTCTTGACCAACTCTGAATATCAAAGTTTGAAAGCAGTATGGGTTTGTACTAAGTTAAGCTATCTCGAGTATGTAAAATAAACCAAAATTTACTGACATATTTACTTTCTGAAAGGCATGTTAAATGAACTTGAAAACCAGATTTGAAAATCCAGCTGTAAAAGGGGTATGCAAAAGTGATAAATGAGTGCTGAACACCATCCAGATTACATACTTTGCTGTAAGAACTACAATAAGCAAGTAAAAAATTCTGCTCTGACATAATGATTCAATTTAAATTAGAATTTGCAGTTATTCTTCCTATTTAAGTCAGCAGTTATTCTATGGTTTCCACATAACAGAAAAACACACTCGGCGACAGTGTAAAACAGCTAAGCGTAACAAATGCAAACAATGAACTTTTCAAACATCATTCCTGACTGTAGAGTGCAAAACTTCTTCACTGCCAACCCTAACACAAATCCTCCCAAGCCTGTACCTACTAATCACGTTTCTACATTTAATGAGGTTCTGAATGGCTCCCCTACTCCCCTCCTCTATTCACTAGGAAATCCTCCCTCATTATCTTGACTGATTGCTTCAATTAGCAAGCCACTCAATCACTCACATTATGTTCTATGGTTCAATTCCAGCAAAGCAGAGGTTCAGTGCTATGCTTTAGATTTACTTAATTAGAAGGAAAAATAACTTAAATGCTCTATGGAGGCTGGGGTAGACTGCCTGAATAACGCTCATACACTGTTTGCATCAGCCAAGACCATCCTTGATCACAGATTGTTTTCTCTAAATATATAGAGACTATTTCTCTTCATATTTACCTCAGAACAACAGATGAGTAATGGAGATTTCCATTAGAAATGCTGGTAGTTTAACATTTGGAGCCAGTAAAACATCCACTGTAAACAGACTGAATCAAAACAGCCCAATTACTTTCAAATTTATTATTTTTTGATGATTGTGATTTACTCTCAATAGATATTCAATGATATTTACTTCAGTAACACCAATGAATCTTCAAATTTTACTCATTTTTTTTTTTTACTATTTAAATCAAAATACAAATTTGGAGCTTTTTTCCTCTAAATTATATGAAATACTACTTATATTTTATCTGCCAATGCACTTTTGCCAGTTGCGACGGGGTCCATGTTGCATTTATCCTACCAGATTACAAGTCTAGAGGGCAAATAGCTAAACCATACAATTTTCTTATTACATTTCAGATTTTTATACTGGTTTAGATTTTCTAGCTCTAGGAAGTGGACTGAGGAGCATATCCATACATGGTTTCCTATTTCCTCACAATTCTGAAAACTAGTCAGCAAGACTGAGGCCTGCTGTATATTTGGCAGCTGTTATTCACACCATTTAATCACAGGACTATACCACGATGCAAATAATGTCTTCCAAATTTACAATAAATATATAAAATATACGCTTGAGAACATAAGAATTGCACTAAACATTAAAGGGAGAAAACATGTTGGAGTACTGCACACCAGTACTTTGTCTGGCTACTGCCAGTCTGGTTATTTGTCTGAAGGGAACAACAGAGGAGAAAACAGAAAAGAGTATTTTGTGCCTTTTTTTTGTTAATTTATACATTGTAATAGGTAACAGAATTACACGAGGATGATTATTGTAGATAATTTTGGGTCTTCAATCTGTTCTGTACATAGAAATGGATTTACAAACTCTTCAGCAATTACCGGAAGTAGAATGTTTTCAGGTAGAAAAAAAAATTATATTGAAAAGTGACATTTTTTATATTACTTAAAATATAATTTCATTAACTTGTGCGAAGAAGATGATCAACTTACCTGTCACTAAACTTATTTTGCATCATCGAAGACATAGCTGCATCATCTACATGAATAGCCATTCAAAAAAGAAGTTTGTCAACGTCTCAGTTATACTCAGAAAAGAAACAGATCATAAGGGAGATTTGCAGTAGCTCTTACGTCATTAGGAAGTAAGTCAGTAAGTGCTAGCAAATTTTTAGTAACAACTCAGTATAAGGAAAGGTCGGTGTTAACGTAAGGGTTGGAATAGTTCAAGTTACTTCATCATCAGCAGAACACTGCAAAGGTCCTCACCATGCAGAAGTACAATCCACATGTAGTTTAAATCTCATGTAGCTTTCAAGCATGAATTCCATTCAGAAAACCTAATTAAAATTACAGTAAAGCCCAAAGTCTGCATAAAATCCATAGGCGTTTCTAAAACACTTCTAGAATTTGTTAAGAAAAAAAAACCTCAGCTGTGTCTTACAGTGTATCTCTGGTTTCTACCAGAAGTCATACCATGCACATTTAGAAGGGTCAGGGTAACCTAAAACAATACTTGGAGATACGAAAAAATTAATGTAGGGTTGGGGGCACTGGGGAGAAATATATTTATCCATATATGTCTACACACAGTCAGTCAACAGTTCTTAGGGTCACTTCTCCATCAGGGCCTTAGGACCAACAAAACTGTCCTGCTGTAGCTAACTCACCTCCAAACATGGGAAGAACACCTTAGTGTGGAGATATATATATATAAAAAATAAAAAAAATATAAAAGAAATCCCTGGAATGTTCAGGTATTACTCAGCATTATAAAAGATTTTCCACAACAACTAACCACTCTCCACTTGCAAAAAACTTTCTACACCTTGTTGACGAAGCTGACATTTTTTCTGTAAAACAGATAATCCTGATCCTATTTTCATCAGGATTTCTAACTACATGGTTGAGAAACTAAGGACTCGTGTTGTGTATACTCATTTTCCAAAAAATATCCTGCCTTGTGAAACCATGAATGAGATTAAATACTTCTTAAACAGCTGAAAATTTAAACTGTTCACAACACTTTCAAGACAATGTTTGAAACAAAGAATCAGGTATCCTTACAGGAAGGCTACAAAAGAGGAAAAAAACAGAGCTTTTGCAACGTACGAAATCCATAAAAATCAAATTTGGACAGTAAAATAAAAACAGTGTAAAAAAAAAATCTTCAGGTTAAAATATTATAAACAATTGTTAGTGGCCTTTCTTATGCTTTTTGCAAGCAAATGAACTACCCCATCTCTAGTCAACAGCAGCAGTTGAACACTCTACTGAAATGGCAACAATTCTCCACCACTTTGTTAAAAATAGCCCTTCAATTTTCCTCTTTGCTCCATCTGGAAATACAGCGGGAAATCTTAGTTTTTCTTAGCTCTCAATGTTTAGATCACTTTGAACTTTGAAAAGCCTCTGGAAGCATCCGTATACCTAAAAAGATGGTGAATCTAATGAAAACAAACACAGCCCTTCGTTAAGAAATTGGAATAGCAAGTACATAAAGTAAAGTAGAGGAAGAAGCCACAGAGAATATTATGGATACATAATGGAATATGTACCATGATACAAAAAGGATGAAGTGGGCTTTGCTGGCTTGCTACAGGACAGGAATATGGAAAACAGATCAGAAGGCTTCTACTTATCTCAGAAATTATGAAATAATTAATTGCTTTACAAGTAAAAACTAGCACAGTAAGTCTGAGCAGTTTGAAAGAAACACACAATATGTCTGGAGGCAGAGCATTTTAAGAATCTGAAGATAAATAACAAAAGTAGCCTAATGAAAATAAATTAAACAGACTGCATAAATTATGTTGGACAGATCATTTCTAGAAAATTATATTGTCACAAACATGACCTACCTATACATCAAAGAAGTGCTGAAGCCTTATGCAAGCAGAAGCAGTTTAGACCAGCTGTCCTTCATTATGGATTTCTGGTTTAGACGAGGGTTAGACCCTCAAGTCTCTGCTGACAGATGTTTGAGTAATACTTTATTTTGTTGCTTTTGCAAGAAAGGGTTGAAATTATTGCCTTTGCTGACAGGAATCTTAACAGTAACTTGAATTTGCAACGGTATGTATTTCTTGCGGGTCATCTGATGCAATTTTAGCTATCTAAGTAAATAGCTTTGAATCTTCCTCAATTTCAAAGAAACTTCTGAGTGGCCTTAAGATCTCAAGCAGACAAGTTGTTAAAGCTTAGTATCACAGAGGGCCTCTGAAACCCAAAAGAAAGAGGAAAACGACCTAAAGTCTATCATACTAAGCAGACAACATAGTCAAGAGAACCGAGCGGTCACTTGAAAGGTGTTTATGTTTTTAATGGGAGTTTAAATGTAAAACCTCTTAAAGTTGTTCTTAAGTACCAAGCAATAAGTTATGTGATACCACAGACAGTACAAAATCAAGTTCCCTTTGAAGGGTGCTGCATGCAGTTTAAAGTTGCGGTTTCTGCAATTATGTGAGAGGTAGGCACATTCCTAAGAATCCATCAAGTTTATCTATGTTGTCTTTTGCACTTTTCTGTGAAAAATGTCTGATTTTCTTCAAGTCATATAAATATTAGATATGCAATACCCTCAATGGACTCAGAAGAAGTAGCAGAAACCTTCTTCATCATCTTAGGTTTAAAGGGATATTTAGGTGAAAATTTCAGTCTAATACTATGCTTCAAATATTTTCCAATAAGGATCATGGTTCATATAGAACTAAAATGGCAAAAAGAACCCAACATTTGACTTAAAGATGAAAAGGAAATGAAAAGATAAAATTATTTTGCCAGTATTAATCAGAGGGAACAGTTAAAGAAATATATATATATACAAGCCTGTAATTTGGAAAAGGCTCTGAAGACAGCAGACATTCCTGAATTTTTGGAATTTTTCTTTGAGACAATTCTCTGAAATTTATAGAGTGACATTTTGTTAGAGGTCAGAGACCATACTGGTAGGGTCACTGTTTTCCAGTAAAAACTTAGAAAACCTCTCAGGAAACAAAGTGTAAAAGACAACAAAAAGCTGAAATAAACTTTCAAAAAGGCTACTAGGTCAAAAAATTAATGTTTACTATCCATAGAGATTTAGCTAAGTAGCTACCATTAGAAAGCAGAAATATCCAAATCTATTCATAAATATTCTGGAAGAGGCAATTATCTTGTAATACGATAATTTTTGCTGATAGTATTCAGGTTTTGAAAATGAGAAATACTGAAAGAAATATTAACTGAAAATACTACCAGAGTGAAAAAAAAAAGTGGCTGAGAAAGTTCAATGCCAACAAACATAGAATAAGATAAGTGACAACTCAAACTTTGCAGTGATGGATCCCGAGTTGATTCTCCCTATCCTAAAGTGAGATACTGGATGTAAGGATGGGTACAAGAGGCAAAACAACCCCTTTTGAAAATCTCAGGGACATGACATTTTTCTATGAAGAATCCAGGCCTCAAACAGAAAATACAGAATGGAAGAGGAGAATATTTTTTACACAGAATCTCAGACTAATGCTTCTTCAAATAACACTGAAAATACGCTAATTTCCAGATGACCGGTATATGTTCTGAAAATATTTTTTCATATACTTGAAGTTCAGTTTATTTTGTCTCTGCTGTTTCTCTCCAGTCATGCAATTTATACAAACACAGTCACAATTTTACTAGTATGTTTAACAACAGCTTCCTTGGGATATTTCCTAGGATTATCTTTTCTAGACCATCGCCTCTCTTACAGTTCACATTCTGCAAGACAGTGAAGAAAAACAACAGTGGTCTCCCTTTTTCCGAAAAACATTCTAAGTAATGTTGAATCTCTACCAATACAATAGGGCATAAAAATAGCAGCATTTTTACTACAGTACTAGATTATTCCCATTTATTTATTCCCTTTATTTCTTACAGATACACTGGAATACAAAACATATCACAGCAGCAGCTGTCTCTTTCTGAAATGGAAGGCATAAAAAAAAGTATTGGCAAGCAAAATACATATTCACCTGACACAGTAATAAAAAACATTAATAATATCTTCCTTACTGAAGGAGAGAAAAATGGATCAGCTTAAGCACAATGTTATTCAAAGAAGAAAATGTGTGTGTTTAAAGCAACAGGTGTGCTCAAAGCCGTATTAGAATAATAAGTCTGAAAACAGTATTTCTGGCATTTCTTAAAGGTCTCGCTTTTGGATTATTTTTCTTTCAAATAATCACACAAATTCAGTTTATCCTAAAATACAGCAAGTGCTGATATCTTTCGCTTCTTCATTTTCAACAACAGGAATTATGAAGATAAACTAGGAAGGAGAATCTGTTTTAGCACTGGTAGCAGAAGCAATGAGCTTTCTTCTCTCTTCTCAGAGATACATATTCCAGTCATTAAATGCAAGAAGCAGTTTCTGAAACAGAAACACATAACTTTAGTTTGTAGAGATTGAAAACATTAACAGGCTGAGTACAAGGAAAGTAGCGGAAAGCATGATGAAGGGGAGTAGCTTTGTTTCAGCTACAAAAGTGGTTCTAGCTGAACTTAAAATAAGGACTACGTGACATAGCTGCTAATAACGATGAGAGAAACTAACAGGGCATTTGTCACTGACATCAGGAAAATCTTTCTTATCAAGGGAGTTAATATGCATTTAGAGACGCAAGAAATGCAAAATAGTAACTTCTATTATTGAGATTTTAAGAAGATATTACTGTATAACTTCTAAGTTAGAAAAAAGAACAATTTATAGGGATTATTGTGTTCATGCAGACAGCTTTATAATTTTATAATTTAAAACTTGAGCTTTTTAAAATAAACTGCATGATTTAACACGTTTATCTGCAGTTAATTTTTCTAAGTTATTGCAATTTTTTTATGTGGAAGAAAGGGCCAATTCCAATTAGCTTACTGGAAAGTTCTGTAGTCTTTAATCTTGTCCCGAACACAAAGGCCTTGCTACAAACCATCGCTCCATTATTCAAAGCTGTTCTTATCTTCTCCTACAGAAGTGCAGCTAACCTTTTTTCTGGTAAGACTACGTTGGCTACTGTTATCCAGAAAAAGCAGAAAACACCAGTCTTTTAGGAAAAAAACCCATAGCTTAAACACTAAACTGTTTGTATTAGACACATCTATCTACATTTGCCAATATACTACAATGAAATAGAAAACATCACAATTTATATGCTTTATTTACATGAACATGCTACAGATTCTATTTGCAGTAAGAATCAACTTCTAATTTTGTGTAATGACTAACACTGAAGCAACATAAAAGGAATAAAGCTCTAGGAATGACTTAAAGTTATGGAACAGGATATTATTCCTTAAACTACTCCAAATAAAATTTCAATTTTTAACAGGATTTCTATTCAATTTTTAACAAGATTTCTATTTTAAAATAGGTGCTGAGCCTATTTTTAAAATAGAAATCTCAAGTTCAGGCAGGTCCAAGATCAGCAAAAACTTGTTAGTTTTAAGGTGTTATGAAAAAAAAAAATCAAAGGTAATCAAAGATTATGCCTTACTTGATTTTTACCATATCTGTTAAAAACTAATATTAAATATTTAAAAATAGTAACAAAAATGGTTGAAGCTTATTTTCCTCTTTAGTTCCCACAGAAAAACACACATAACAAACACTAAGGGATATATGGGGTATTACAACTATGTAATGTGAACTACTGAGATCACTATTTAACTTTAGGTCTGACATGCAATTAATGATGTATATGCTCCTGTGCAAGTTGTTAAGAGTAGAGTTATCAACTTAGCCCAGTTATCAGCAAAAGCACAGTTACAGCAACACAGAGATTGGTGTGTTCTGGCCAACAGACTTCCTGGGTCTCTCAGCCTGTGCTGACCTCACCATCATAACCCCGGTAACAACTAAAGACCTGAGCTTCTCAATTTACTGATAAGCATACCTAAGTGACACGGGTTACAGTTACAGTTTTATTTAAATAGACTCAGAGTGAGAAGATCAAAGATCATCCCAAACATTGAATACATAAGCATAACAGAAATAAATTACCCTTAGTAATCTGAAATTACTCATGCTGTGGCAAAAATACAGAAGACACTGCAAATGAAGGAAGAGCTAAATGAGTAATCACGACAATTCAAATGAGGTGGAGCTGGGCTTCTTTAAAGTTAGCCATGGGTGTGCTGCTGAGGGTCAGCACAGGTCTGAAAGATCTGTTACCTAATGACTGAGAATCCTTTCTGATATCTATGTAATTTTTAAATAACCTATTAAATTAAGTGGTCTCCTCTCACGTACAGGTCAGTGACTTGTACAAGATTCAAGATAACAACTATCACATTGTCCTCATGTTGACTAAAGGTCTACCTATGAAATCATTTATTAAAGCAATATTACTGTCCTAGTACCACGACAGTAAAGGCTGAATAAAGCACAGCACTATAAAAGCCTGCAAGAAAACACGGAAACAGACTTCTTATACAGTAGATAAGGCTGGGTAGAATAAAGTATGCAAACAGTGATACGTGATAACAAAAAGACACACAACAGGTTCACTGAGAACCTGCAGTGGTGTAGTTGGACTATCTAGTACACCTGTCTGGACCAGTTCTGCTGCTTTTCTCAGAAAACTCCTGCCATTCCTGCATAGGTGCTCAGCTGTAATGGTTCCCTGCAGGGTCCAAACACTCTTTTTAAAGATGAAACACAGGACTTCGGAACAGTTCTGCTGAGGTGAGGAAAGGCACAGGAGAGTGAGTGAAAGCTTGCAGTCAACCATGAGGAAAGGACCAGGATCTTTAAGCAATATGTATTTGTTACATTAGTTAAATAATGTGGCCACAAGCACCTAAATAAGGAATGATTGGAATGCCTTTTGCTGTATTTCAGACTCTTGAAAATAACTCATCTTGTGCACTAATCACTAGCAGCAAGCTTCTTACTATGCCAGTGTTTGGTTTACCTTAACAATCTGTTTCTCCTTTTTTACCTTATTACAATGTGAAATAGTTTAGGAAGCATTGGAAGGTATTTAAGATAAATGAAAGTGACTGAATATTGCTAATTAATTGATCAAAGGAGAATGTTTTCTGTGCTTTCTAGAGCTAGAAACAATGACTGTTACACTTACTACTACAGTTTTTTATTAATACAAGCTTATGTAGTCATGGCTGTATTTTCAAGAAAGGAAAAGAAAAATATACCAGAACATACAAATCCAGCTGGTTAGCAACACCTTTAGAGAAAAAAAAAAAAAAAAAAAAGGAATAATGCTTTAGTTTTCATTGTGTTCGAGGTGACTGTGATATCTGTGATACTAGGTCTGACCTCATAAATATCCTAAAATGTTACAGCACTCAAAAATAATCACAGCAGACCTAAAGAAGTTTGGGAAGAGCCTCTCAGAGGAGGTACTATAATAAGAGACAAAGTACTAAAGTATTCACTCACCTCATAAATCATAAAAGAGGTAAATCAACCTGTGATAGTCACCAGAAAACCAAAGGTGATAAGCAATAAATATCATAATGCAACAATATCACAACCTGTTACTGCCAAAGAGGATATCCACCCCAAGTTCGCTTCTGGGTACCCTCAACTGCTTACTCCTGTCTTCTCCCTCCCATGTTGCCTTGACTTTGCACCGAGCCAATTCAGTTTGACTGAAATCTGTTTCTGTCTTGCATCTGGTCTTCCCCGAGCTGAACTGAACCCATCTTACACCATCCCATCCGCACAGCTCCCCGACAGATAAACCAGTTCATTAAGGGGGACAAACACAGGGGCAGAGCAGAACCTCATAGGGTAAAAAGAGGGCTGCTATTTTGGGCTTATCAAAAATTATGTGCCTCCAACAAGCTTCTTTGATAGTGGTTATCTGATTAGCTGAGATATGCCCAAACAAGGCTTGAAAGCAAAAATCAACTTTATGCAGCAAAGTAATTAAAATACCAGAGATCTTTGACATTCTGCCTGTGAGTGAGAGGGAACCCTGACCCTGAATAACTGTCCATATAGCTATCAGCAAAGGAGGAAAAACATACCAATAAAGAATTTATATTAAAATTTGCATTAAATTTGTATTAAATATTATCATAAATTAATATTAGCAATTGCATTGGATTATGTCTTTTTTTAGATAAACAAAAATCCCACTCTGCCCTCCTCAAGCCTTCAATACACCTCAACAAACACGCATGCACTGGACATAAATTCCTCCTTAACCTTGCTGACTATGTTCTGAAGCAATGAGGTTTTGATATTTTTAACACAAAGTTAAAAGTGTTCTAATGAAAACACAGAAAATGCAGGCAGGATTACCTAAATCCCGCAAGCTGAGAAACAACAAAAAATTCTATGACCATAAACACCAATTTCAAGTCCAACACCTTCCTCCAAATAGATAAATTTTACTTTTCTTTTTGTCCTTCAATACAAAACAGAATTATGTCAAATATTTTCATTTTTACACCACTGCTCACCACCTTCCCAGCTATAGAGGGGTTCCTGGGTGAAAAGTTTGCTGAACTTCTGAGGAGTTTAAGAGTCTGAACCACCTCCTCTCTTTCCACACAACACCTTTAAAAATTAGGTTGCAATTGTCATTTTGCTTTGGTCATGGAAAGATATATTCCATTGGTTTAGCAGTATAATGATCATAAATGTAGCCTATTTTCCCTACTCATCTGAACTGTTTTAATTTCAAATGGTACTCAATATTAGTATACTTTTAATTAAATGCACCCCATTTGTATTTTATGCTGATTGTCAAAAACATTACATTGTGAACCAAACTTTTTAAGCATTACTTGATTAAAATGCCCTGCTGACACCTTCTTTTGGTTCATCTGGAGCCTTTTTCCTGCTTCCCTGGTAGTTTCATTTTTATCTTATCCAGAAGAATCTCCTGCAACCAGGAAAGACCTCCATATTCTGGGTGTACATTTTTCAAGGCCATAAACATCTCTACTAGGACTTCCATTTGCTCCTTACTCAAGACAACTCCTCCACTTAAGAAGTGATTCATGATGATGATTAATCTAACTTGTTCCAAAGATGAAACCGTACCTGTACAGCAAAGCTCACAACCTTTCTAGAACACCTACAGATCATTGCAGCTTTTTGTAGTTTTAGATCAGTTAGTAAATATTTATGTCAATCTTTTAAGTTGGAGGCAAGCCTGTCAGGAAGCTCGCTAAATCAAAATCTGTAAGCATATCAAAGCTATGCCTGTAACAAAAATACTTCCACTCAAAACCAAGGCTGCAAAATCAACTGAAATAACTAAAGACAGCCTCTTTCAGAGCCCTCCCCATCACTAGAACAAATTGTTGCTTGCACTTTTCTGCTAAAATATCGTAATGATTGTGATCCTTGCCCACTGTAGAGGTAGGAGGATATTTTCTACTGGAGACAACTTATGATCAATGAATCAACACAGTATTATGCAAGTCAAAATTGGCTTCAAATGAAAAGTTTTAACAGGCTTTAATATGATTTTCAATCACAAAATACTTAAGAGCAATAAATAGTTTGCTGGTACATCTTCATGAAAGAGACTACATATAATATAGAGAATACAGAATTGCTCCAAACGTGACATTTGAGAAAAAAACTACAGAAAACCTGAGTCGCTGGTCTTAAATTGTTATATCACAGCTTAAAAAAGGAATTTGACAAAGTATTCAGGCTAGCAGTCTCCCACTATATCAGCACCTATTTTTTGTATTTCATACGAAAGCACAACTACTTTATCTGAAATTATCACACCTGTCAACTACTTTTATAACTACAAGAAGCTGGAGCTTAACTTACTACTAATACATAAGCTCAACTAAGTTCATGAACTTACCCTTTAGTTCCTTCCATAGGTTCCAGTGGAATGGTTTCAATTAAGAGAACTCCTAAAACCAGACTACATTTTTTCCATTAACTTTTTCCTAAGTAATTCTTGAAGTGGGCATAAACAATGAACCAAATCATGTAATACTCTCAGGAGGAAAACGGGGAATCACACAATTTTACAGTTGGATAAAGCAGAAATAGAGAAGTCACTATAAATTACTTATGCAACAATATCAGGAAAAAGACTCCATGTAATACCAGATTGTAAATCAGCATGATAGGAAAGGGATAGCACATTCAACTCAATCACCTATGAAAAAGAAAGGGAACATGCACTGCTAAAAATAACTGAAGAGTCCTCATGTATATTAAAAGTCACCTACATTGATAGCAATGAAATGCTTGGAACTAAATTAGTTATATTGCCTAGGCTATCATTTTACAGTTAAACTGAGGTTGAGAGGAAGACTCATTTCATATTTTCATAATACAGTGTGATCACTACATAAAATATTAAATGTTTTACATGTCTATAGATGTTTATAACACAATATGAAAGGTTTCCAAACACATTCCCAGAGGATTGGTTTTGCATTTGTCTGTACATTTTACAGTCAATTTACACTAGCAAGAGGAGAGGTTTATTTATTTATTTGTTTATTTTATTTAAACAGAGTGAAAAATGTGCCTCTAAATCAACAAAAATATGGCCAGGGTAGGGGGTGGAAATCAGAAGCACATGTAATAAATCGAGCTATTTTAACACTTGAAAAGTAACACAATTTCAAAATGTACATTCCCCTTAATTCTATTTTCCATGGTTTTATTCAGACACATTTGGCCTTACAGTCAATTCAAACACAAACTAAACAAACAGGCAATAAACAAGTTTTCATGAATATATACATTGGGACTTTGCATAGGAATTTCTACACTTCTAGCTCAAAATGGGCTCAGAGAAAGGATCCTTCTGCTGTAAAACACTAACTTGACCAATTCTCCCTCTTGCTGCCTAGTTGTCACCACAACATGCAGCTCCACCTGGGAGCTCAGACACAAAAGTTTGCATGCAGTTATACACTGGATCACAGAGCTGATGTGAATGAGGAATTAAAAAAAAAAAAAACCAAAAACCAAAAACATCAAACCAACCAATAACCCCACAATGTGTTTTCAGAAGAGCATACTTTAATCACATCAGTTACAAAACACAGGTCATAGCATAGTCAGGTGGGAATGAGAGGCAGTGAAAGGAAATCCCTTACACTGCCAAAAACTTTAGCTTTGTAGAACTATTCTCAGCTTTCATGGAAAGTATTTGAGGTTCTCTCTAAATGCAGTTCTCTTAATCCCAGTCCATATTTCAACACGTACTCAATGAAGTGCAGAAACACCAGGTAAGAGCAGAACAGACATACAAGTGTGAAAGTTAATGATCTTGCAGTACGTTTCAGAAATATAACTATGTCTTTGATTAAAATACTGTGAGGCATATTCTTTGATGTTGCTTATGCTAAAAACTAATCACTACAAATCTAACATTGGCAAAATTCTATTTCTACTGATTCCACAGTCTATAATTAAAAGTTATTTTACTTTATGGCATATGAAGCTTCTTTTATGCAGTGGTAAAGTGGAGGAGAAAACAAACACACATTGCTATATTAGAACATCATCACTCCACTCTACTGCTTGTTGTTGTTAACCTGTAATTAGAACAGTTTACTCCCAGATAGTAAAAAGCTCCACTACTTCCAGATCAAGCATATGCTTTGGATAGAGCCTAAAGAAGATAAGTTTTGTCACCATAGATATAGCATCTTTCTCTCTTAGATAAAGCCACATTGCATAAACAGAGCTACTAAGTTTACTACACCTCATGAAATAAGCTCTAGAATGCTCAAACAAAGGAATACAGTTTTAGTACAACTTCTTTTCCCCATTTAGAACACTAAAGTCACAAGTGTTTTAGTCTTTGTATTGACTGCTCAACTGACATAGCTGACAGACTATCATCCTAAATATCCTACAAAGAATACAACACAAACTTCTGTCATGCAGAAATCTGCCTAGATACCACAGAAGAAATATACTATCATTAAACAATTTTTCTAATTATCTTTCCCAAAGAAGTGTATTTTGCTGTGTGAGGATAAGCGAACTACTTGGATTTTCATTAAATAGAGTCAAAAAAAGATCCTAGAAAGAAACCGAAAGGGAACTTTAGGTGGCATAAAGTGAGTGTTCGGAAAGATAATAATAGTGCCAAATAAATAATTTTTATTTATTTGGGGGGGATATATAACTGAGGCAAAAATGATGGCTAACTCCCAATGTCAAAACAAGCAGCTGATAGAAAAAGCTGTTCTAAATCCTGGTTTATTAGTAAAGAATTTTAAGTATCTCTAATAAAAAGTAACTAAGTAAATTCCACAAATACTAGTAGCTTCTCATACATTTGGATCACCTTATTTTTTGTTCTCCAAAAAAAACTAACCTTTACAAGAATGTGCTTCTCAAACTTCATTATGTCCATATCCTTGATTTTAGCTTTTCACTACTACAATAAAATAGAAATAGATACAATAGATCAAACAAAAAAAGACAATGAGCAAGGGAAGGTGGGAGGGAGGGAGGGATGGAGGGAGGAAGGAACAAAATAGCCATTAGAAAAAAATCTGTGGTTAGTACGAGCAATAGGCTTACAGGCTAGTGGTATCACAGACTGCAGGAGCATATTTAGCAACACATAAAAGAAGCCATATGGGCACCAGGCAGCTATCCTCACAACTCAACATATACTCTTGCTTAAAAATTAAAAAGAATAGCTTATTTGAAAGAACTATGACTATGTGATCTTCCACAGGGAGAGAAGAAAACTGCCACTCTCATCGGGTATAGTTCAATTAAGTCATGACACCACATGACAGCAGCAGCTTCAAGATATATTACTTGATTATACATGCAGTACTTTTCACATTCAACTATTTCTTCAGAAGTCTACAATACATATACCTCATTACCAGAAAAAAAAAATCTATTATAATTCAAACAAGGTGGCTCTACTAATCAGGGCAAGACTGACAGGGAAGGAAAAGCAAGTAACATCCTTCCCTACAGCCCTTAGGGAAGGCCTTAGCCCTTAAAATCTTCCCTTAGATTTTAGTTCTGCAAATTCCAGGAGAGATTTTTCTCCTTAGTGGAAGTGATCTCAAGACTACTTTCCACCCAGGTTTCTTCTGCACCCTGTTCATTGCTGGACTAGAAACTGAATTGATCCTGACATGTGAAGTAAGGCTAAACCAGGACAAAAACACATAAAAGAACTTCAAGAATAAGCATAAGAAATTAGGATATACTCATAAGGAAATAGGACACACTTGGTAATTACGGCTTTGAGCTCTGAATACACTTCTGATGACGCAAAATAATTCCAAGTTAAGTATAAACAACGGGATGTAACTGAACCCAGTCTGTCTCATACTTGGGTGCAAACTTGAGTGATATGCAATACTTTTGATGTTTAAATAATAAAGAATATATTCTAGTGTCATAACTGCAATAATTTTCTTAGTATTTATGACTTGGAGCACTGAAATGCCACATGTAGCTGTATATACACCAACTCAAAGTATAACTAAAAGGTGTTATCAGACTGCTTTTCAATATTACAGGTTTGGGGCAAGAGGATTCTTATGTTTTCTATAGCATGTTTTAACTTCAGTAAAAAACTTAAAGTGAATATTGATATTTGATAAGGCAGAGTTAAAAAAAAATCTTAATGGGAATCCTGTAACTTTCAATAGATTTCAGAATCCTGCTTAAAAAAAAAAATCTAATTTACATTTATTTTTGTAGAAGTTTCAGTTTTAGCATTCTACTTTAATGCAACTATGCTTCATTATCCCACACAATGCATAAATACTTTCAGTTACTGAAGGTGGAATTACACTATTGATGTTTAAGTAGAGTTGTCAAGCAATTCCTTAATTATAAAATTAACAATACATATTTTTAAACTAAAAAAATCAGTTGTATTAAGAAACAGCAGTTTAATGATTTATAATCATAGAACATAAACCTTGAATAACAGTGTTCTGGTTTGAGCTAAATTAGAGTCAGTTTTGTGACTAACTCAGTTGTTGTAATTATTCTCCAAAAGCTAACTGCATGTTTTTGAGACAGTGCTCTTCTCCCTAAGGGATAACACAAGGCATTGGTAGGCAGAAAGGCCAATCCTTATACTTAACCAAGGCCATCCTCAATCTGGTGGAACGGGACCGCACCTGCAAGGAGGGGAGAACAGGGCAGGTGACCCTAAATTGATCAAGAGGATTTCCATCCCATATATGTCATACTTGATATAAAACTGAGAGGGTCTTCCTTTCTTCAGCAATGGCTGACATCCAGTGAGGACCTCATCTGTATGGTTGTTCTTGATCCCAGGTCCACGTGTTCCTGAATCCAGTTCCCAAGTCCAGCTCCCTCCTAGCCATGAAACCCATTCTCTGTCTGCTCTACAGTATTTATGGTGACATAATACAGTTAACAAGGGGGAGGAGGGGTTCACGATGTCATATATTTGTGTATATTTTACTACTTTCTTATTATTTTCATTATTATTATTATTATTTCATTAAAGCTGTAATTTTAATTTCCTACCTGCAAGTCTTTTTCCTCTCATTTCCCTCTCCCCTTTCCCTGCAAGGAGGGAGGGGAAGGATTTTTGAAAGCTCAACTGCATGGTTTTAGCTGCCGAAATTTAGCTGGGTGGAGCTAAACTGTGACTAACAGGAATTTCTTTCAAGACATTGGAAAGAGCTAGGCACAGTAGAAGCTACGGTGAGGAACCTTCTCTGGATTATTTAGTGTTTTGGAGGGTATCTAACATTTCCTGTTTCTCGGTAAGATCCAGCCATGCAATTTATTGCACATGTAGAACGTCAACTCTTTGACTGTTGTGACAATACTCAAAGTAGCATTGCACCAGTAAGTATTAAAAAACTGTTGCTATCTTTAGTCATGACATTTATTTCCCGGTATTGCACCACTTTGGTGAAGTTTTACTGTGCCATATACCATTACTAGTACTAGCTGTTTGCAATGAGAGAAATGAATCACAAAATAAAATATATAACTCAAACATGTAAAGAAGGTTTGAATGTACTATTAAATATTTCTTTTTCAGAAGATGGTACTATGTTCCAAAAATCAAATCTCATTTCAAAAGAAGCACATGTGAAAGGAAGACCTTAGAAAACCAGCTCCAATGCCCTAACAGGAATAATGCTCTTGGCTTCAGTTTGATCAAAGAAGCCCCTGCTTGGTGCTGAAAACAGCAGAAGCAAAGCTTTTGATTACAAAGACTGAATCCCCTTGTGCAGAGGAAAGTACTGCATTTAAGCTTGCAGAAGAAGGAAACCGCTGAACAACTCCGGATGTTCAGTTTTGCAGTACCATACAGAGACAATATGTAATTGCACGCTTATGGAAAGGTATTTTATATGGCAGCATCTATCAGATGCATTCAATGATAAACCCCTGTAACTTGAATCATTTATATTGACTAACCTTTTTGCCATAACACCAACAAACAGTAGATTCATTGCTCTGGTTCCTGCCACGAACATTATCAAACACCATGCACAATCTTACTTACTTAAGTCAAAAGCATCTTCAAATCCAAGGCAAACCCAAAAACATAAAGAGACATAATATTTCAAAATATTTGATCATTATTGTTTTAAAACAATTAATTTAACTGTATAGGAATATACTTTTTTCCTACTTTGGCAATTACTTTGTATGAAGATTCCCACAAGATGGTGCTATAGTCCTAATTTAGCAAATATTACCTTTTTTCTGTTGAATTGAATCTAATTGAATAACAGTTAGAATATTTCATTTCATTGTTAAAATAATGATTTGCAAGTTCTGTTTTCCAATAGGGAGCAAAAGATGTTCATACCATCTAACATTTTTTTTTTAAAACAAGTGGAAAATTAAGTTCTATTGTAAAAGTCCAAAACCCCTCAAGAACAGTTTATATAGCATAATGGATCACTGTATGCTCTTCTATTTATATGTGAAGTTAAGTAATCTTAATTCCATACAGTTATATTAAAAAAATATAATTATTGTTCAAACACAGAATCACTTCTGGCAGCATAATGTCATACAACCGCTTTTACCTTCACTTCCAAACTCTGCCAAACAAACTCTGCCACTAGTTTTGTAATATTAAACTCAAAAAATCTTTTTAAGGAAGTATTACAGCACAAAGAAACCTTCATATTATATGTTACCATTATGCAAACAATAATAAACAATGAAACCTAATCAAGCCTCACCATGTCTTTGGTTTGATCACATCATGTTCATGGAATCTACCTATGTCTCTAAATAGAAATGTCAATATGGCTTCAAATCATAAAACTGTTGTGCATCTTTGTATACTGGATGGACTCCATCTGTGCTGCTGGTCTTAAAATGCGTTGGTTAAGAACACTAAAACACTCAACACACCTCTTGCAGTCAAAGCCTATGGGCTTACTTGCACATTCTATTGTTTAGGATTAAACTGACCCTCACTTTGTCAGTGTTTATGGAAGCCATAACGCATTAGTGCTTTCCAGCTCAGCATGAAAACTTATATTTAAGTAAAAAACAGCAAAAGGATACACATTTTAAACTGAGTATTTAAGTTTTCATTAAGACAATAGTACAACAACATTAAGACAACAGATGGTAAGATGGTATGTAAGAAAGCCTCTTGGGTGCAATATGCAAGTCCCAGCTGGAATGTTTCCAGCAGGATGTAAACCACAGTGCTCAAGCTTGCACTTTGAAAGGCACACTGCTAACAAATGTCAACACAAACATACACTGCTATAATGTCTTCACTTTACAAAAGCTGGGGGGAAGCTATCTGAACAGTTTTTAAACCAAAAGTCAGGGCTGAAGAGAAACCAATACGGAGATGCATTAGAAAATATTTATTCAAAAGAATAAAAGCAATAGTGGATAATTACAAATTTGATAAATTAAAAATTGAATGCTGTACAAACATACGTATTTGTTCTGATATCCATAACATTACAGAGATCAGGTCTGAAGATCTGCACTTTCATGTCTTGTGAGAGGCATTGCTTGAGGTTTTCAACAATTCTAAGGTTTCTTCAATTCTGAAAATAAATTTTTTATACACACATTCCTATTAAAATATGGCAAGAAGTAACTCATTTGCCTTTAACTTTCTAATCAATCCAAAATATTAACAAGCAGCGCAAAATCTTAAGTTTCTTCTCATTCCTCCTCTTCTTCCGCAATTTGTTTGTATTTTAAATGCCTACCACATATCAATAAACCTTAAAGAATAGATAAAGAAGCAATCCATACAATAGATTTAAATCACAAAAAAGGGCTACAACTTTTTTCAGGCCAGACAAAGAGTAGAAATCTCTTCCTAAAGAAACATTATACAGGAATGCATTTCTCCAAGTGTAATAAAAATATTTCTGACCAAAAGAAATTTCATTACAGATCTCAAGACTTGTATCAAATACACCTTAACACAGTTTTCACAATGCTTCACTTGAAATTAGTTTAACTTCTCCTTAAATAATAAAAAATAGAGTTAAGATAATGTAGTCATTTTTCAGGAAGATGATTTGCAAGTACCAGGAAATTCCTATCAAAAGATAAATAATATTCCTATTTCTTGTGAACCAGATTCTAAACACTCTCTAATTTCTAGTTAATACTATAAAGAATGCTGCTTTCTATTGCTTTTTAGAAATAAAAAGTGACTCATCCCACAAATACAGAACAGTACACGGATTTATTATCCAGTGGAGTCATAAGGAAATGCCACGCCTAATGTAGAGACCTTTGAGGTTAGGAGCACATATGTAGATTCTCTATATGCCTTAGTCCAATATAACTCCTGGGAAATGCATTCCTGCTGCCCTTTCCTATTACTTACATTTTACTTATCCTTTCCATTCTTCTTCTTGTAGTGTCCTGCAATTTAAATGCAACAAAGTTACTGAACTCTTCAAAGCTAACATCCTTCAGATGGACTTTCATAGAAAATGAAAATTTCTTCTTTCATAGAAGAATTATTCATGGAAAATTCATAGAGAAAATGTGACCTTAAGCACTGTTCATGTACCAAACGGATTTTTATGAGATAGACCTAGACATAGTATTGCACACTTTCCTTGTTTTTCACATATAGTATATAGAACTAAAACAAACGCTTACTTGTTCTCTTAACCTCAGAAAGGAAATCAACTAAGCATTTGCCAGTTCTACTCACCTTTGAAATGTCTGTCAGACCATGAGAATTAACGGTCATGGCTTTGGGAGATGGCTTTGTGGATAACAGTGAACTGTACCCAGACAGCTGATGAAGACTCTCTGGCATGTCCTCTTTCCTCTCTGTATCTATGGAGAAATAGTCATTTTTAGGTCACTTTTGCATTTTTGCTTTCTTATTGCAAGGGAAGCTATCAAATAGCTCTATTTACAGCATGTAATAACAGAAGATAATGTACTGTTTAGAGATGGAACAAAAAAAGCTACTGGTGAAGGTCCAAAATACATTTCTCATTTTCTTAAAAGAAGATAAGTGCAGTAAACTATGTATAGCACAGGATAAACTCCAGAAAGATTACTAGGAATGCTACCTTTGTCCTGGTCAACACCTAAGTGAAATCAACACTTGAGAAAGTCTAATTACTGGGTCAAACATTTAACAGTAATTTCAAATAGTTTACGGTATTTTTATGGTAAACTGCCTGTTCAAACATGTTTCATTTTGCTAAATAACCTGTTTTATAAGCAGCAGTAAACAAAGTTATCAATTTCTTGTGTAGCTTAAAATTTGTACCAGGCTCTTGTTTTTTCTCTGGCTCTCCTTCCACTGGGATATGTTTAGCACCCATTCAGCAGAAACAGGCTTTTCTTTCACTTCGGGAAGATTTTGGTATTTTTTACAATTTTAGAATACTGTTGTCAGAGAAGAGAATTTTGTATTTAGAAAAAGACAAAAAGCATCCTCATATCTTTATTGTTATTTAGGCCGCTGTCTATGGAGCATACCTTTGGAACATGTTTAGCTACACTATTCTGTATTTAAAGTAATATTACATTATTTTAAATCAATTAAAATTAAAAAGTGTTCTTCTGTAAAGCTGTGGCTCCTGAAGAGCTATACAATTACTTTTATGCTTACAAAGGGCTTATTTTTAAAACATTATTACTGCTTTAAAGCGCAGCTAACTATTGTTTTTTCACAGCTTATTTAAATTTGTATCTTTGAAATTTTTAGTACCATGCTATGTATTTTCATTAATGCTTTAACAATTATTTCAGCAAACAAAGCTTCTAAAGAATCAATTACAAACATGAAATGACTAGCAGGTTAATTTCTAATTTGCAGCATGTGTTTAAAAAGTCAGAGGTCACTATATTGCAATTGTCTACTTAAAAACACTACAGTAGTGGAGGTCAACAAGAAGCTTTCAGCATATGATGTTAAATAAAAAGAAAAACATGAATACTCACCAGGAGAAACTGGAATCCTACTAGAAGCACATTCTTGAGCTATATTGCTGAAC
Source organism: Cuculus canorus (assembly GCF_017976375.1). NCBI lineage: Eukaryota > Metazoa > Chordata > Aves > Cuculiformes > Cuculidae > Cuculus > Cuculus canorus. The sequence continues at coordinate 39,122,153 of NC_071404.1, forward strand.
TCTGTAGATACATCTCTCTAAAATACAAGTTTATTGTATTTTAGCCATAAAAACTCTGTTTAAATCATCTTTTGACAGAACAAAACTATATTTAAGTACTAATTATGTACTCATATGCTAAACCAGCCAGATACGTTGGCACTACACAAATGTCTTAACAGGACTAAATAATCAAAAATTTCCATGTATAAATCACATTTAAAAAAATTGTCTATTTCAAGGGGACTTTTTTAATATCAATATCACTGTTCACAAATGGGTCAAAACCGGGTCCAAATACAGCGCATATAACTTAGGTATGAGCAGAATGAACAATCGGAATGTTCTTGGCCTGAGCGAACAATTACGTCTTGATATTGGCTGCCATTACCTTAATAAAATAAGCATATCCTCTACTTCTTGTTGATATTTAGAAATGTGGCTCCTCAGTCCTAAAAAATTAACCTAAAGATGAACTGAAATTCATTCCACTTAAATGCTTAGAACTGAAAAGTATATTTTAAGCTAGTTTCCCAGGCTCCTAAAGGAGAGGGCTCTTTCAAGAAAGGTTCTCAATTTATTCAATCTTGCTTAGAACAGGTTATTCATAAACAAAGAAACAAAATAAATATACTAAAAATAAATGGGTTTGAGTGCAATTTTCTAATTGCAAAATTAAAATAGTCAATGATCATAAACAACATCTAGACTTTTTTCACCAAGGAATTACTATTATTATTTGAAATCTCAACTTTTGGTAAAATATATCACTTTATATACAGGAGTAACTATAACAGTTAACAGGGGAATATTATACCCAAATAAGTGAGCAGGGGAGAAATAGTAGGTATTGTATGGGAAGAAGTTGGAAAAAAAATATAATACTGGATACCTCATAAAAAAATAAAAAGTGGATATCTGCACTGACTACTTCTGTTCAATTCCTTTAATTAAAATGGATATGGTAGCTTTCAGACTTTCCCAAAGCTAAATGCACAGCTGCTGCTACTTTGGCAGCAGAGCAAAACAGATCTTAGTGTGTTCCTGCTATGGTGGCTAGATGCCAAAAGTCTCTAAAAATGCAAGAATACGAAGAAAGAAGTAATTCTGAATTGCTTCTATATCAGTGAAGCACAACTTGGATGGAATTTCATGAAACAAAGAAGCAGCAATTCTCTGGCCCAAAGGACTATTTCTTGGCAGTTTTAAAATGTCGATTGCAAAAAAAGTTAGGGTTTTCAAGACTTTTTTTTAATGTAGAAAACAGCTTCTTTTGCTTTGAAAAGAAGACACACAACAATACCACACAGAAACTGAATTCAAACTTGTTTCTGCAGATGACTTCTTTCAGTAAAATGCAGTACAGAAATATAACTATCTTACTGGAAATTTTGGGGTAATATTAATGCCAAGTATTTTCCAAATACTATTCCAAACCTTTGAACAACTACAACAAACATGTTAATGAAATAAGAAACCAAGTTTACAGAAATAAAAGAACAAGCTTAATCTGAAATAGAAGCTTTCCATGCTGCTACTGTCATAAACACAGCAACTATCTCCTGAAGAAAATACTCTTGAAATAGGAGAAAAACAATCACGGTTGTTCAGCTCAAGGCTTATCGAGACTGCCAGCAGAATAAAACATTATCATTGGTGGCGTTACTTGGGCATATGTCCACTGATAATTAAATTACAATATGCATAAGAAAATTATTTCAAACAGTAAATCGCTGGAGCAATTACTGACCTGAAACTGTTAAAAAAAGAAGTGATTGAGAATGTCAATCCTTATCATGTGAGCCACAGCCTTTAGAAATAACTTGGTGATCAGTCTGAACACTTGTCCATTTCAAGACCTACCATAACTAGCACACTTTCAAGGCACACAAAAGAGTTGTCTTGTATACTAGGACTAGCAACATTTTCAAACTTGCACAGCCAACACACTCAGAGCTCCTGGTTACAAATAAATTCAACATTTTTACAGCTACAGAGAAAAATGCAGCACTGATGAACTCTTTTCCACAATGGTTTTCGACTTGTGGAAAGCATTTGACAGTATCTGAAGGATACACACAAGATATATATGCAAATACACTTTGAAATTAAGCATGTTATCATAAAACTGATGTTACAGTTCACTGCATCTCAAAATACTTACATCTATACATATACAAAATTATATAACCTGCATACAAGGACCTTTCAACACTAAGAAAAACAACAAGAGGCTTTATGCAACAAAATATTTGATTTGCCTTGACAAATAAGCCAAATGTAGTTACACCACAAGTGTAGAACTTTCAACCATTTAAAAAGGCAATGAAAATAATGGACAAGATACAGGGGGAGGGAGTGCAAAAAGGAGGAAGACCATCAATTAGGCTAGAAATTTCAGAGAGTCACAAACTAAGAATAGGACTAAATCAAGATTTAACTTTTCCATTCACCTTCTATTTTCTATTGAGCACACCATCTATTTTTGTCAACATTGATTACATAGAATGAGCAGTCTCCCAAAGGGATTATCTGTATCTGATTAGAGTTTGTATCAACAGCAATAATATTTGCCGGCCAGTATAGAAAATTCAGAATAAGCTAACCCTCAAACATGTTACTAGCACGATGAAACTCTCAACTACAGAAACATTAAGACAGCACAATTAAAAGTCTTCAAAAATTTCCTTCTACAAATTTGCTAGGAGAAAAAAAAAAAATGATTACTAATGAAAAGACGTTTAGCTACACCTGCTGCTCCTGCAAGGAAACTATTTCCAACCGAGAGCTTCACTTCATAGAGCATGAGAAAACAGGAGAACTTAACACTTAAAAATTACCACCAGCTCCATAAACAGTACTTGCATTCAGATCATGCCTTTAAAAATAGTGGAAAAGTATGCATGAGGAAGCAGGAAGAGCAGAGACAGGCCGACAACATTGTGCCTAAGGAATTTTTGTTATAGAAACAAAAACCAGAGGTTAACATACCTTCAGGGGTTGCAACAACAGTTCTGTTTCAAGAAGCAAAACTCGACTCAACAAGTTATTCCAGTCCTTCTCATCTATGATCACCTTTCCTTCCAGTTTCTCTTCTAAAACATGTAGTTTATCTTCTATCCAATCTAACTTATGAAGCTTTTCCTGGCAATCAGCAAGCTGACTCTTTATGAACTCAATCTGAGAATTATCTTCTGTGACCTGAAAATATGGATAAGACGGGTTCTGTGCTTTCAAGGCACATGTAATTCATCATCTGATAAATGATGAATTTTTCCAACTTCTTTGATATACTTATTATATACCTATTAGTTATACAGCATTTTAAAATATAAGCTCTTACTTGATCACATTTAACTTCCACAACACCGTGATCTTGGTACGCTTCTTCATTACCTCCCTGTGTTGGAAGCGGTAATGGATGGAAGTCATCAGTAACTTCACTTCCCGAGTGTCGTTCCACTAGAGGCTTCTTTAGAGCATGTTAAAAAAAAAAAAAAAAAAACAAACAAAAAAACCCCACACAACAAACACCTCACTGGTGTTATTCATTACAAGAACATTCCAATTCATCAGCCAAGTAACTGACACAGAAGACCTACCCTCTGGTGTTTTTTTATTTAAAAATGACAATTTTATCCCAACTTGTTGCAAAACACAGAAAGCAACAGCAGGCAGTCTAATTTAAAAAAAATCATACAGATATGAAAGAACTGTAAAACAAATACATGCACACTTTACCATATGTACTGTGGGCCTTGGTTCCCTTCCATAAACAGTAATGAAGGCATTACTATTATCTCTTATTACATGGGTTGTTAGTGTGGACTGGGAGGCATGAATCTCACTGTATGTATTAATGTAGACTGTTCAAACATCAAAGACACTCCTCAAACATTCAGCAAAAAAAAAGTTTAACTTAGAAGATTAGAATTCTCTCTTGACAACTGCAGCAAAATAGCCCTACCAGCTACACATTTCATTTCCTTCAATACATTTCCTACAATAACTACCTGCCATAAATCAAAACTATCCAATAATTAATAACCCACAATTACTAGTTTTGTGCAACATCTTAACACTTACAGACTCCTAGATCTTTTTTAGTGAAACTAAAAAAGCTTAAACTCTTCTCTTCTAGGGAATTCTTAATACACTCACATCCATTACCATTCAGTTCTACCATCCAACAACCAGAAGTGCCAAATGTGTCATTCCATATTTTCTTTGTGTTTTCCTCGCTAATAAAAGCCATATTTTCCCTCTAGACAGAAATCACCAACATTTAAATGGGCAATCACAGTCCTAAATGTTTTTTATAACTTTACTTTACCCTTTTAGCAGAAAATACTAGGAAAGTTGTCTCTACCACAGGTCAAGAATAACATAAGACATGAGATCAAGTGTTACAGTTGCAAAACCAAAGCAAGAGGAATGTTACATTAAGAGATCTTTGCTGAAGAGATTCAGACAAAAAAAGCAAAAAAAAAATGTTTTCGAAGTACATTGAAAACACTCCAATGTTAAGCCAAAGACACTTAAATCTCCAAATAGGACATATATTCCTTTTCCAATTGCATCTTCACTTTCATCGTTGTCCCTCCACCTGATACAATTCAAGCAGCGAACGGTACTACATCATTACCGTGAAAACTTTGAGATCAACTACTCGGCAAAAGACAGAAGAAATATCCTTTGTATTTCAGCTACTATTTCAGTCAACCACATCTGAGGGGGGGAGGGGAACAGTCTGATCAAACATTAAAAGCTAGATGAAAGCACATATTCCTGACTTGTTACAAACATAAATAACCTTTAGACAAACAACGTAAAAAACTGTTTTCATACCTGTTTAGAATTCAAAGCATTGCCACTACAATCAGGAAGGACTTTATCATAATTTGACCATACTTTGCTTTTAAAAGATCTGAGTTTTTCCTTTGCTTGGCACTTAACCTTCAAAGCGAAGAGAAGAAAACATGCTTTTAACATAGGAATGTTTTTTCAGGGGAGGAGAGGGGAGTGGGGGTAAGTGGGACATGAGGACAGGATAACATACTCCATTTTCTGCCAACGTTACCAGGCAGGAATATTGTATGTCACACACATAAACACATTTAAACCTCTGCAGGACATTAATGTAAAAAAAAAAAAAAAAAAAAATTAAGTATGACCCAAATTTACTGAGAAAACAAGATCTGGAAGCAAATACCATATCCACACACTCATTAATGCCTAAATAAGGCTGCATCAAGCTGGTCGTAAAAACAAAAGACAACTTCCATCAGAGTTGAAAGACAAATATGAAAAATATGTTATTATGACACCGAAAGTGCTTTTATTAAAGCATACACTGATGCACAGTATACACTGATAAAATCTAATGCCTTAATAATGTAAAACAAATATGTTTAATGAAAATAATCAGGTTTGAGATGTATGCCACTGAAACACATGTCATGTTTAAATTAAACGTTACCAGAACTTCAGCATATCAGGTGGTTTTGCTTTTGTTTTCAAATCTACCTGTTTGCAAAGTCTACCAAGTTACATAAACATTCACTAAGTTGAAAAGAATAAAACAAAATATATCACTTCCTATAGACAATAAGTACTAGATTTATCTCCATACTAATATAATTTTGTTTATATACGAAGCATTGGCAGCTTGTCTTTTGTATATGTGATAACAATCAAGCTATCTTCATACTAGTCTCCTCCTTATTTAGACTATCAGCAAGGCTGCATGTTCAAATAAAATGGTCTTCAGCTTCTACCTGCAGCATCAAGTATGTCAAAAGAAACTTATCTCACCATTTAATCAGTACCTTACTCGAGTTACTTAATTCCTTATGTTTTTTCACCACAGAGTCGATAATGTCACAAACAACCTGCATTTTTCTTTCCGCAAAGCCAAACTGAAGAAACTGCTGTTTTGTTAAAATTGGTTTATATTGAAATTGATCTCGAAGAAGCTGCAACAAAGTAAGAGTTTATTTCACTGTCAAAATCACCATGCAATTTGTTGTAGAAATGACATGCCCAAGTTCTTTTTCTACAATGTTTTCTTTCAATTCAGCACTTCAGAAGTTAAACCTTTTCTCATTTGGTTATTTATATATTCTCAGCCATTTCTTCTAACTAGACTTTCAACATTTCAACAACTTCCAGAAACATATCATTCACATCGCTCTTGTAAACTTTTACTCAGTCTTAAGATTCGTGAAATACATAACTCTACACATTAATATTTAAAAAAAATTAAACAAAAACTTTCCAACGTGAATGCATAATAAAAAGTTGAATTCATCTCAGCAAATGCATCAGAGGGCTAAGTAAGGCTCCCACAGAGCCTCTTTATAGATGAGTCTGTCCTTCTCAAATGAAGCCTGAATAAGCTAATTCTCTAGCCTGAATAAGCAAATATTTATTTGTTAATGCATCGATCTACCTTTTATAAAAATGTCTTTATGGATATTTTTAATGACAGCTCAAAACTATTTTCATTCACTTAAGAATTTCATTCCATTCCAACTTACAAACTTGTAAGAACTGGACTTTGCATATTAATTTTGCATGGTGTCTTAAAATAATTCTATTTCTTAATTGTGTTTTTATTACAATTATTGAGATATTTTGTTGGTATCATTTCTTCTAAGGTCACGTCTCTAAAATATATTGTGTAAGAAACATTTCAGTATTCTTCACAACTAATATAAAACACAATAATATTACTGATTTCGCTATTGTCTCAAAAAGGCTATTTGCCTAGCAACAACCAGCCATATTTTCATGAAAATCTACATGAAGATCTGCCACATAGTGACTTACTACTCATCTCAAATTCATACTCATTGCCACAAATTTTAACTTTCCTCTAAAGGTCATAGTAGATGTTTAATTTTTATGAGGTCATACTCAAAACTGTATCTCTATGATGAACATGAGGACAGATACCTTATAGATAGCTTCAATAAAACGCAAGTCACTCTTCGCTGTGAGTTCCACATCACATTTTACCAAAAGTTCTGCTATGTAAGTTGAAAAAGATGTAAAAGAATAGCTGATGATAGGTAAAAATGCAGCTGGATCACCCTTTACTAACCTGTTGAGAAACAGAAGTATTTTACACAAGTAAAACAAGTAGACAAGTATCTCCTTCATATTAAGGGTTTTTTCTTAAGCATATCTCATTCATCAGTCTTTACTGTTATCTATAAAATACTCAAAACAACAGTTTTGTGACTCATATGATTTCAACATGGTCAAGTCTATATTTCACCAGCATTTCCATCTTAATAGTCAACAACTTTGTTTTTTTCTTTTTAAATTTCCTCAATAGAATTTTGCTAGTATTTACAAAGAAATTATTAAGGTGAAAGATTAATCAAGAAGAGAAAAACAGCAGAAGAAAAAAAAGCAAGATAGTAACACACTTCAGAATTACTCTAAGGATTGCTCAATTCACGTGTATCAAACCTCAAGTTCCAATAGACATATAATCAGCTTACTCATCAGTAGATATAGTGCTAATATTTATGCATATCTTGTTTACACATCTTGTTATCACCATGTATTAGTGTAAATTTATTCACACTCCCACTTACATTGCATAATCCACATCCTTTGGATAATTTATCAAGCGAAGTCCTTGTTCTATTTTTCTTAAACTTCCTTGAAGGTCTCCTGTTGCCATTATTCCAAATACTATTCTTCAGATTATGAAATGAATGCAATATAGTACATCCTCCACCTTAAATCAAAAAAAAATGTAAACAAAAATTACAAAATGCAACAGAAATATGACTGAAATTCAAAGGGGTTTGCTCCTCTTTTCTAGATATTTCTATTTTCAAAGTGTTACAATACAGGACACAGCTAGGGCTCAATACCAATCAATATCAGTCATCATCTTAATTAATTCTAAACAGGATTAAGCAGTAATCCTAAAGCTGATCAACTATCAAAGATCTTTAAAGATAACTGAAAGCAAGAATTCAGGGTTGGCTAAATCCACTAAAACTGTGTGAAAACAAGTTTCTTCGCTGATTCAAAGGAGCAGAAACTCGACAAGCAGTGAGTGCATCCTTCAGTTTAGAATGCCATCTTATTCTTTTCTTCACCTGGTCCCAAGGACACCGCACAAAAGAGCAAAGTTCGGATGTGTAAACATCAGAAGGCAGGACTAGCAACTTATCACAGAAAACACTCGTCTATTTAGATGACCCATTAAATACACTTACAATTGTTTAGCAGGGGAGAGGGTAAAAGACTGTGTAGATATTTCAAAATAGGTGCAGGTTTATTAGGATGATAACCAGAAGGTCCCAAAAGGTTTAACTTCCACGTTGTAATACACAACTTGACAACCCACTTCTAATTTATTGTGGGCTTTGCTTCACAAAAGAAAGAGACTCATCTAAGGACTCATTGCAAACTACAAAAAGTGCCTTTCAAGAAAACACTTGAAGCAGTACCTTCAAGTATCAGTATCAACAGTGATCTTAAAGAAACTTGTCCCTCACTCCATTGCTTCAAAATACATTTAAGTTTAGAGATAGACTACAATACTATTTATTGTATTGCAGCCACTGTTTTATAAGCAGTCAATATTAGTTGTTCTCCAACACAAGACTTAAAAGCACAGACTGGATCACAGCCCAGCTCTTAAGTCACAATTGAAAATAAGAGGCCTGCCTCTTTGCACTGTGGACAGATCAACAGTATTTGAGAAAGTCTACCAGCAAAATAACAAACTCTGTTGAATGGTTCAGAGAAAAATAGAGGGTGAAAAAAGGAGAAAGTTAATTAAAAGTACAGATAGTTGACACTTGTCACACTTCCTCATATCCTTGAGATCTATTTGTGACTAACTGACTTAATCCTCTACAGTACTTCCCCCAAAAGTCTTAGTAAAATTAATTATATTAATTATAAAGCCTTAGAACAGAAGTTTACTGCTCTATTTTCTGCTATAACCTGGGAGATAATTGTCTGCCGCTATCTTTTTCGACTTTCTTTTCTTGCCAGAAAACAAATACTTTGAAGCCTAATAGTCCAAGCGGTAAAGAGGCATTGCCTGACAGCCTAAACATGAAGACAGTCTCAACGTACAGAATTCTGTATCTTTTCTCTTGCTGACATAAGAGATTCAAATGAAAAGACCAAACACCCCTAAGACATTATGTGTAGCCTTGTCAGAAATCAACTGATGGGTACGCCAGTTTGTAGCTTTGTTATTTGGTCCTACTCATTAAAGTAACTAGGTTTTTTGAAAGTAACTTCCTGACCACATACTTCACAGCTGAAGCTTCCATTCACAATGGGCTGGGTTTGTCTTTTTTTTTTTTCCTTCTACTGCCTCTGTGGTGTTTAAAATGGCAGTTCTTAGTAAGATTGAGATCTTCACATGTGTTTTGCCCTTGTTAAAGTATTTTCTTCTTATTTAATTATTAGGATCTTCCTCTTTAATCATTAGGTTCTGGGTTATCAGTTGTGTAAATATGAGTACACAACACTCATTGTTAAAAGTTAGGGACAATTTAATCTCAAGTATTTGTAAACTGAGGCAGGTGTTCTTTCTGCATTACCTTACAAAGTGATCCACTCTACAGTTCTGCCAATTTGACCAGATCTCAAGGCAAGTCTCAAAGAGTCTTGACATAAAACTGAAGCTCTAATCTGCAATGCAAATACGCATAGAGGACACAGAAATTCATCTAATCACATAGGCTGTTTCCCAAAAGTACCAACAAACCTTTCTACACTTGATCTCTAGATGGCAAAACTGACAACTATGGTCACTACAAACTGAATAGCTCAAGAGATCATAAAAATAACAGTTAGTAGAAAATACTCCAACAGCTTGGGAGGCTGAACACTGTAAAAAGCTGCACATAGCTTTTCTTTCTAGTCATTAATAACAGAACAGTTACAGAACTATTAATAACAGAACAGTTACAGAACATTAGCTATCTAGAATAAAATTAGGTATAACAAAGACTAAATAGATGACGACCTAGAACCATAAGTGGTTTAAAGAACAAGTCTTAAAATTGCACACGGTATTCAAAGAAATAATGAATGTCAAAACAAAACCAACCTGAAACACAAAGAACCCATGCAAGTTACTTAGCATCTTAACATTATAGACACAGTCTTCGAAACGTCTAACAAAAAAGACTTTTCATTTCTTCAAATTGTAATTACTCTTTTATGCAGCGGAGGGAGGCAATCACGCCATTGAGAAGAAACACAATAACGTCAATGGAAAACCATCGAATCATAGAATAGTTTGGGTTGGAAGGGACTTTAAAGACCATCTAGTTCCAAAACACCTGCCGTGGGAAGGGACGGGAAGGAACATGTTCCACTGGATTAGGCTGTATATGTATATGCATGTATAAATATCGCACTTCGCTGCCGTGGCGGCTGTAACATGCTGCCAGCACACAGGATATGTGCAAACCCAAGAAGCTGTGCGTCGCGGTTGCCCTGGGAGACACCGAAACACCGGCGGGGGCGGGCCGGAGGAATTGGAGGTGGAAAATGTGTCCCTGCCATGAGACGAACTCACAAGAACGGGACTGAGCCGGCCCTCACCCCGCCCTTCCTCGGCCCTAGACCAGCACGAGACCAGAAAGAGAAGGCGAAGAGGGACCCTGGGCCCTCGCACACCACCGGTCCCTAAGGGAGAGCGGGGGGGGGGGGGAACACCCAAACCCGTGCCCTGACGGGGAGATCCTGACGCTCACCTGCCCCCACTGAGCAGCCGCCTGTCTCAGGCCTCCCCTCGGCGCCTCGGCCTCCCCTCAGCCCCGCGCCTGACCGCACTCCCGCAACCTCCCCTCAGCGCGAACCAAATCTGCCGCCGCCGGCCCCAACGGCCCCTTCCGTTTCCGCTCTGCTGTGACGTCACTTCCGGCAACAACATCGCACGTCAAGCGTGCTAGGCAAGGAGACGGGGCGGTGGCCTCCCTACGAGCCGGAGAGGCCTCCTTGGCTGCCGCTGCCGCCTCTCTCCGCTGCGCCGGGGGCTGCTCGGCCCCGTCCCCACACGGCGAGGCTCACGCACCGACCCGGGCCAGGCTCGTCGCGGCGGCGGTCGGGACCCGAGCTCGCGCAGGTACGGGGGCCCTCAGCGGGGCCGGTGGGCGCGGACGGTCGGGCGGCGCGTCCAATCAGGAGGCGCGGCCCAATAGCGCGGCCCAGTGGCGCGCGGGGGCGACCCCACGCGGCCCGGCCCGTCGGGAGCGCGGCGGCCGTGACCCGGCCGAGGACCCGTCTCCCCGGCGGCTCCCGTCAGCTGGGGCTGCCTCGAGCGGGAGTGGCGGGCTGTGCCTCCGGGGCGTGCAAGACCCTCACGTTAAGGGGATCGGCAGGCGTCGTTAAGGATGTTCTGGGAAGGAACGTTTTCCTTTTCGGAGAATCATGGTCGTAAACAGCAGCGGTAGGGCTCGGTTACCATAATGCATAAGAGGTTTGTATCGAGAGCATCATGGAATAGTTTGGGTTGGAAGAGACCTTAAAGATCATCTAATTTCAACTCCCCCTGCGATGGGCAGGGACACCTCCCACTAGACCAGGCTGCCCAAGGCCCCATCCAACCTGGCCTTCAGCACCTCCAGGGATGGGGCAGCCACAACTTCCTTGGGCAACCTATGCATCACCACTCTCACAGTGAAGAAATTCTTCCTAATGCTTAGTCTAAATCTGCCTCTCCGGTTTATACCCGTTGCCCCTAGTCCTGTCACTACAAGCCTTTGTAGACAGTCCCTCCCCAGCTTTCCTGTAGGTTTCCTTCAGGTACTGGAAGGTTGTATAAGATCTGCTCAGAGCCTTCCCTTCTCCATGCTGAACAAGCACAGCTCTCTCAGATTGTCCTTGTATGGGAGGTGCTCCAGACCTCCGATCATCTTTGTAGCCCTCTTTTGAACCCATTCCAACAGCTCCATATCTTTCTTATGTTGAGGATTCCAGAACTGGACACAATACTCCAGGTGAGGTCTCACAAGAGAGGAACAGAGGAGCAGAATCACCTCCCTCGACCTGGCCACACATCTTTTGATGCAGCCCAGGATACGGTTGGCCTTCTGGTCTGCAAGTGCACATTGCTGGCTCATGTCAAGCTTCTCATCGACTAGCACTCCCAAGTCCTTCTTCGCAGGGCCGCTCTCAATCACATCATCCCCCTTCCTGTGCTGAAATTGGCGATTGCCCCGACCCAGGTGTAGGACCTTGTGCTTGGCCTTGTTGAACCTCATGAGGTTCTCACAGGCCCATTTTTCTAGCTTGTCCAGGTCCCTCTGGATGACATCCTGTCCTTCCAGTGTGGTATCTGCACCACTCAGCTTGGTGTCATCTGCAAACTTGCTGAGAGTGCACTCAATCTTGCTGTCTGTATCATTGATGAAGATATTAAACAGCATTGGTCCCAGTATGGATCCCTGAGGGACACCACTTGTCACAGATCTTCATCTGGACTTCGAGCCATTGACCACTACTCTCTGAATATGACCATCCATCCAGTTTCTTATCCACCAAACACTCCACCCATCAAATCCATATCTCTCCAATTTAGAGAAAAGGATGTTGTGGGGGGCCGTGTCAGAGGCTTTACAGAAGTCCAAATAGATCATATCTGTTGGTTTTCCTCTGTCCACTGATATGGTTAGCCCATCATAGAAGGCCTCTAGGTTGATTGTGAAGGACTTGCCCTTGCTGAAGACATGCTGGCTGCTTCTAATCACCTCCCCATCCTCCATGTGCTTTAGCATAGCTTCTAAGAGGATCTGTTCCCTGATCTTCCCAGGCACAGAGGTGAGACTGACAGGTTGGTAGTTCCCAGGGTTGTCTTTTCTACCCTTTTGAAAAATGGGCACAACATTACCCTTCTTCTAGTCACCAGGGACTTCTCCTGATTGCTACAACTTTTCAAATATCGTGGCGAGTAGCCTGGCAACCACATCATGCAATTCCCTCAGGATTCTGGGATGCATCTCATCAGGCCCCATAGACTTATATATGTTCATGTTCCTCAGGTGGTCACAAACCTGATCCTCCCCTACAGTGGGAGGGGTTTACCCCCCTCGTCACCATCTCGTTGTCCCATGACCCAGGAGGGGTGAGGAGAGTTGTCAGTGAAGACTGAGTGAAAAAATGTTAAGTATCTCAGCCTTCTTGTTGATCCTGTTGATACAAGGTCACCATTTTCAACCATCAGTGGGGGTACCTTCTCTTTAACCTTCCTCTTCTGATTGATGTGCCTATAGAAGCCTTTCTTGTTGGTCTTCACTTGCTGTGTTCAACTCCAGCTGCGCCTTGGCCTTCCTGACCTCATCCCTACGCAACCGGGCAGCATCCCTATACACTTTCCAGGTTACCTTTCCCTGCTTGCACTGGCTGTGCAGTTCTCTCTTGTTCTAAAGTTTGACTAGCAGATCTCGACTCAGCCACGCTGGTGTCTGCCCTTTCCTGCCTGATTTCCTGCATACGGAGACTGAGCACTCTCGTGCCTCATGGAAAGCATTCTTAAATATTTGCCAGCTCTGTTCTGCTCCCTTTTCCCCGAGGACCATGGCCCAGGGGGTCCTGCTGAGTAACTTCTTCAAGAGCTGGAAGTCTGCTTTCCTGACATTTAGGGTCCTGATTATACTCCTCACTCGCCCCATATCCTTCAGGACCTTGAACTCCACCAGTGCGAGATCACTGCAGCCCAGACTGCCTCCAATCCTAATGTCAGTGTTGAGTTCACTTGTATTAGTGACCATTAGGTCCAGTATTGCATCTCCTTGGGTGGGGATCTCTATTAGCTGGATTAAGAAATTATCTTCAATGCACCCCAGAAGTCTCTTGGATTGCCTACAGCTTGCTGTGCTACTTTTCCAGCATATGTCAGGGTGGTTGAAGTCTCTGAGTAGGATGAGAGCTTGTCAGCATAAAGCTTCCTGGAGCTGGAGGAGGAAGGCTTCATTGGTTGGCTCTCCTTGATCAGGTGGCCTATATTATACACCACCCACAAGGTTCCTGTTGGCTCCTTAGTCTTGGCAGTGCCTCCACTCCTCCTCGCCACTCTGTCCCTTCTGAACAGCCTGTAGCTATCGATAACCACACCCCAGTCATGGATTTCATCCAACTGAGTTTCAGTGATGGCAACTAGATCATAGCTTTCTAGTAGCACGGTAGTTACATGTTGTGTTTTGTTTAATAAAGTAGAAGCCAGTACCAATACAGCTTCACCCTAGCTTACATTTAGCTTTTACTCTCCTGGGATAGAATGGTTTGAGTTGGAAGGGACCTTAAAGATCATCTAGTTCCAACCCCCTGCCATAGGCAGTAGGTCACGCCACCCAGGGCCCCATCCAATCTGGCCTTGAGCACTTCTAGGGCAGGGGCAGCCTCGACTTCCCTTGGCAACCTGTGCCAGTGCCTCACCACCCTCATCGTGAAGAATTTCTTCCTAATGTCTAGTCTAAATCTTCACCTCTCCAATTTATAGCCATTCCCCCTCATCCTATCACTACACGCCTTTGTAAAAAGTCCCTCTCCAGCTTTCTTCTAGCCCCCTTCAGGTACTGGAAAGCCATTATAGAATCTCTGCAAAGCCTTCTCTTCAACACTACAAATAATTTATTACTCAGTAACAAGGCAATATGAAGAAGACACGATTAAAATCAAAATCAGACTCTGATAAATATCAGACTCTGATAAATATCAGACAGATTTGGAGAAGATCAGCAATGTATAAACAAGCTTAACGTTATTATTACTGTGATAATTACTACAGCCAAGCTGTCAAGAGGTTTCAGTTATTAGGTGAAGTTACATAATGTGAAACTTGGAAACATACACTTGCGTGGCTTATGGGATCTGGAGATTGAAAGTATATGTTCCAGAAAATTTAGAAGTATAGTTTTGGGCACTATTACTTTAAGGGTGTTATAGTAATAACAAGTTTACTCACCTTATTTCCCCAGTAAGTTCTCAAAGTATTCATCTGGATTGCTACGAAGGTGAAAGTAATTATTTGATGCAGAAAATAAGATGTGGTCTAACAAATAGTATATAAGCTGCTGAATAGCTACGCACATATCAGAGCTTGTGGATTTCCTGCAGCTGGATTTAGAATGGTTTAAATTGTGTTTCACTTTGTTTCTTCTCTGAAGTGTCTTTAGTTGATATTAAAAATAGTAAATATATTTTTTCTAGTCGTGTTTTAAAGTATCTTTTAACTTTAAAATACTTTTGCTGTGGTATCTTCTGTATAAGTATGTGGGTACTTTATAAGAAGGCTAGTTTCTCAAATGACATTTTATTTCTGCCTTGGAGCCACTTTCTAGTGTTGAATAATTTAGAAGGGATGTATCACAGTTAGCTTTTCTGTGGGGAGAAAAACCCTGTAAGCACTAACAAAAGTTGTTTATATTGTTGTTAGCTCAGTATTCCTCAGTAGAATGTAATTTTTGAACAGGAACCTGTAGCTAAGTATTGCAATAAAGATACTAAACTTTATATTTTATTTAGGGCTAAGCAGAAAATCTTGGTCTTCTGTGACCACTACCAAATTCTTTGCAAGTAGTACATGTAGAACAGAAAGATAATCTGACTTTGAAGAGGTTTAAAAGCTAACATAAAACTGCCAGATGCTTACCCAAAAGCATAAATTTCACTTGATGATTCACTGAATACACAGCTATCCTATAAATTGTTCCTGGTAATGCTGCTGGTCTTTCTCTCTCATCTTTGTGGTGTATTGTGACTATGAAACTTGCCACAGTGTGATTCCTAATGATCTTCAGAGCCTTGAATTTCTTGTTACTCTTTTTTTTTTTTTCCTTTTATTTAAACTACACTGAAATTATTGGCATTTTCAGAACACTTTTGACAGTTGGGAATTAACAAATGTGTATATAAATGTGACTTTCTTAGAATGATATACAGTAATGTCAGAAATGTCAAAAATACTAGCAAAATAAAGGCTATTTTTGCGGTTTTGTTAGAGTCAATGCTGTATTTTCAGGCAGATTTTATATTTCTACATGAAGAGCTGCTCTGAGGAAGTGTACAGATTATATTTGAGTTTACAGCTACACATGTGTATGCTTTCAAACTACATTTTTACATGATTGAATTGATAGTTCATTGTTATTCAGTCATTCAGATCATCTGATATCTTCTGAGAGTGGACACAGCCTCTAAGTTTGGCATCTGCATATTTGAAAGTGTAATGCCTTGTTGGCAGTGTTGAGTTTACTCACAGGGCTCAGGTCAAGCATTGGTTATGGCCTCCCAATATATTTAAAGGTATATGTTTACTAAGTACTGTATTTAATTAACAAGCTTGCATACAATGGTTAGCAAAATGGGAGTTTTACAAATTGAATCTTCTAGCGCACTGATAGCCTTTTTTTTAAATGTTGTATTTCCTCAGACATATTGCTTATCTATTATTTTTATCCCTAGGGAAAGTATCCTTCCCTCCTTCTAGCCCTTGCCTGTTACTGCCTACCCGTTGCTTGGTTCTTCACTGCATGTCACTGTAGGTCCTGCCTGCACAGCAGGAGCAATAGCAGCAGCAGCAGCCAAAGTTGGAGCAGCAGCAGACTTGAAAGATTTATGCTTGTAGTCCCAAACACCAATTCTGGCACACCTACCACTGATTCATTTAATAGCTCTTGGGTTTTTTTGTAACAAGTCTTGGTGGTCCCCCTTTGGGACCAAGGTTAGTAACTTCCTTCTTCTCAGAGAGGTTTCACCTTGTGAGGAAATGTTTTATTTATGGCTACAAGTTTTGTAAGTTAGTTGCAAGCACCACCATGAATTACCAAGGCCTGCTTTCATCAGACCGCTAGTGCTTTTGTTGCCACATTTAAAATGGCAGATTGTGGTATAGCTTCATGAAGCAACTTTACTGGTAGCCCTAAGGACTTTTGAAAATTTTATGCTGGTCTCAAGAAACATATAACTGTACAAGAAATGAGAATAAAATTAATGATTAATTTATGGAAAATCTTGCATACTACTAAATTGAATATAATACATATGACAGCAGTTTCTTCACAACTGTGGCCTTATCTGGATTAAAGGGTGAGAAAGGGAGGCTCCAGCATAGGCATTTGGCATCAAGAACTGTATTTCTTGGAATATGCAACTGAAGGAATAATTTTTTCAGCTTCTCCTGAATAGATGCTTATGTTGATAACCATTTCATCAGCCAGCTGTACTTGTCTGTTGTCTACCTTCATCTTAGTATACTGCTTTTTTTTTCTGTAATTTCTCTAATTTCTCTGGTTTTTTCCTCCCATAATCCCTCACCACATCCATGGCTTGTTTCTTTCTGCTAGTGTAGAACAGTTTCCATTCATGTCCAGCCTTTACCAGTTTTAAAGACCCATTTTTAATTCCTCGTGCTAAGAGTATATAAATAATTTCAAATACATGTCAGATCCTACCAGGCCAGGCCATGGGTTTCTTTTTTTTGAAAGTCAGCATTAGGAACCTGGAGATTCCTAGTGTGATCACTTTACAGTGTTCTGTCATTTTTCCAAAGGTTGAAAAAATAAGACAGGTCACCGTATATACATTAATTCTGATAGCATTGAGACAACATTCCCATACTTAATTAGTATGGTTTATTGCACTTCAGTTTTTCCTCTTGATAAGTACAAGTGGTTACTGAAATTTGAGTTATAGCATTCAGAAATCTGGATGACTGACTAACATTCAGAATCTGCTCTTTTTATTACAATCTGCAGGGAAGTTTGACAAAAAAAACACATTGACAGTAAGATATAGAAGCCTTATCATAAAGTTTTTATTCTAATGTGCTTGAAAAGACTGAAAAGACACTTGGGGTGCTCAGAAACAAGAAAGTGAATCTTTAATGCACTATCATTGAGGTAAGATAGAAATATTGTTGTTAGAAGCCATTCCCAAGCCATTAAACATTGTGTAATGTAAGTCAGCCTAATCTTGTGTACTACTCACTAATCGGGACATTTTTGTTTATCTTTACATTTTATAGCACTCTATTCTCTTTAAACGATTTCTGTTACCTTTTAAGGGAAGTCTGAAGATAATTGTTCCAAATGTTGCAGTGGTTAAGGCTTCTTAGTTTGTGTAGGACATGGGCAATGTTTGATGCTGTTTGCGAAGCTTATTGTTAATTTTGTAACTTTCAAGAATAGAAACTTTTGAAGTTTTGAAAAAAAATTGTAGGATTTTATGGTTTTTGTTTTCAGTATTTATTCACTTGCTCCGTTGAAGGCAGATTACATCATCAGCATAACTTGGACAGAACTTATTTTTCCTATTCATCTCAGTCCTGCAAGTTTAATTTTCTAGCATGTACTGAGTGTGTCTTACAAATATAGATAGATAGCTGTCAATATTTAATTTGGATTTTATGTCCAGCAGGCTCGCAGATGGGTCAGGGACTTTGGAGAGTTGCTAGGAACCAGCAACTGCAACACCAAGGCTATCTTGCCAGAGAACATGGTAGGCGAGTAACTACTAACAACGTTTCAAATACAAACCATCGGAAACAAGCCCAAGGAGGCATTGACATCTACCACCTGTTGAAGACAAGAAAATCTAAAGAACAAGAAGGATTCATTAACCTGGAAATGTTGCCACCAGAACTTAGTTTTACCATTTTGTCGTACCTGAATGCAACTGATCTCTGTCTAGCTTCCTGTGTCTGGCAGGATCTCGCTAATGATGAGCTTCTCTGGCAAGGGTAAGCAAAAAAAAAAAAAAGTATCCCCTGGACGTATTAAAAATAATTATTAGATTTTAAATTTGTTTCAACGTGCTTTTTGTTATTCTAACCTTAACAAAAGTTTCCTAAGTTATATAAGATTTAACATAGGGAAAATGAATATAGTTTAAAAATTTATGATTTTGGATTTCTAATTGCTATCAGGTATTAGTGAAGATTACTACATACACAAGTGTGCTTGGTACAAGTGTACATGTGTATTGCTCTATACTTTTCATTTGGTATATCATGGGGAAAAAATATAAGGACTTTCTTCACTTCTGTATTAGCCCAAAGCGCATCTCAGATGTTTGTATTGTTACTTCTCAGAACTTCAAACAAACATCTAGCTTGAGCAAGCAAACCTGTTCAGCTGAAGCTCTAAGAAGAAAGGGATGAGAACTTGTCTGCTATACTTATCTTAGAGCAACTTAAGTGTATGTTTTTTGGAAGATGGTGAAGGACAGGGGAAAAGAAAGGGTCAGTTCTGCAAATACGTCAAGTGAAATTTCTGCAGTCTAACAGCTGAAACACATTTATATAACATGTGCAGAGTTTTTATGTTCAGGAAATAAAGTAGCACTCTATCAAATAAAATAAAACCAAAATTTAAGTAAAAGTATTTTCATTTTGTATTTGGTGTTTTACAACACTAGGAAAGACTTGTGAAATCACATTGTCTTTAGAGTAGTTGATCAGCACTACTTCTGTCTTCTTTCACAATGTATTCTTACACCTTATAGCTTAACAGTAAGCAGTATTGTTGAAATAGTTGGACTGTTGTTCGGGTCCTGTTTCTTTTCCTCTCATTGTGCTGTACATTTCTTCCTTCCTCATCTATTTCTTTGCCCCTCTGCATTTGAATTAAGCAGCTTCCCTTCCTATCACACTTTATGAACTCAGCAATAGGGTAATGCAGTTATAACTTCTTAGTCATAATCGTTCTGCTGTTGGGGACTGTTGTCTTGACAGGAAACAGGAATTGTCGTGAAGATCCTGCCAAGCTTCTAAGTTTATGTATATCAAATAGCTTGGCAGTTGAGTAAGTATGCCTTGTATTTTACTTAGTTCTTGGTATCAAAACCACACTAAATACAAATAAATTCCCTAGACCAAAGTTTGAAGATACTAGAGTTTCTTAATTGTGTGCAGTATATATTCTTAACATACAGGGGGGAATATTACATGTTTTCCACAGAGTTCATACTGGGAAATAGCTCAGTGATTTTTAGTAAAATCTTCCCAAATAATACTCAGTTTAAAATATACACTTTGGTAGCACAAATCTGTCCTGATTTAGTAAATTAATAAAAATCTCAAATTTCATAATCTCTATAGATATCTTAGTCTTCAATATTCTACACGTATTGGATGTGTTTGAGTTTACTCTACAGAAGTCCTGTGGCTGCAGTTCCGAACTTAGTTTAAAGACCTAGTTTCCTGGACTGAAAATAAAGTCTCTTCCATGTCCTCAGTGACTGTTTGCTGGGTCCTAAGCATTGAGCCTAATTATTTACAAAACACATGTTTCAGCAGAGCTATCAGTTCAATAACAAATTTAGAGAACAGTCGGAGTGCTAGAAAGTGAAAGTTCAAGGGAATTTCAGGTGACGTCTTCAAGGAGGCTGAGATGAGGGACAGAAACAGATGAAACTGAGATACGGAGTCAAGGTGGTGTAGAAGGGAAAGAAACTGAGGGGTGGTGGAAGTTATAGAAGAATGAGGCTGGATTAGGAATGTTCAACACTGGGAAAAGGACAGTCAGGTGGAAAAGGACAGAAAGGGAAGGCAGTGAGTTAATGGCATAATTTTCTGCCTATGTGGTGTCCCACTTACTGCACAACTGGGGCACAAGAAAATAAAGACAATGTTTTAAGCAGTTGTACTGCTGCAGAACAACTTGTAACAGTTATCCAGCATTCATATACTAGGAGTACCACAGGTCTCAGTGGTGTTGCTGTCGTTATGATGCCACCTACTGGCATATGTTTTGAGATTGCATTCAAATTGACCAAAATCTGTATGAGAATAAAACAATGTAAAGACTTTAACCACACAGGTGCCAAAGTCTTTGTAACTGTTACATGCAACCTGTTACTAACTTTTCCTATAGTTTGAGTATTTGGCTTTACAATGTTGAATACGTTTTGTTTCTGTAAAATGCATACAGAGAAGAATTTTTATGACAGACTAATTCTGTTTTCATAGGTTGTGCAAATCCACTTGGGGTCACTGTTCTATATACAATAAGAATCCACCTCTAGGATTTTCTTTTAGAAAATTGTATATGCAGCTGGATGAGGGCAGTCTCACCTTTAATGCCAACCCTGATGAGGTAAGTGAACTGTTGCTGACAGTAATAAACACTTGAAGTAATTGTGATTGTTGTTTTATAATTATAGCTATATTCAAAGCCAAATTTTAATTGGCATTTTACTGAAGGAGCGGTTAATACTAAGTTACAGTGCTATCCTGATTTTTTTTTTTGCATATGGTACCTGTGCACGGCTTGCCTCTTAAGTGCTCTGTACAGTGGTCTGAGCTATGGATACCAGAAATTCATAACCATGTATTGACTTAGGAGTGAGACAGAGATCATAACTGAAGAGATAACAGTGACTTTTAAATCAGTAATAATACACTTACATAAATTAAAACGCTGTAACTTCTGCAGAGTATGACTTTGATACCACTTCATTTAAAGCAGGATTAGGTATAGAGTAACACCAATTACTTCTATGACAATTATGGTTTCTTTTAAAGAATTTTTAAATATTTCCACTATCAATGAGCAAATCTTGAAGTATTATGAAGAAGATGTACTGCTGAGCTAGCCTATAGGTGTTTCATTTTATTTCTGTGGATGTTTGTTATGCATAAACATAATCTCTCTTTATAGTATACTACAACATATATTTATTTTCAAAAAATACCCCATGTCAAACTGAAAGGCTTCCATTTATTAATGTGTGTAACTAACTGGAAAGGTGAGCTTCTGCTTTTGCTATCACAACAAAGAGTTTGGGAGTAGACAGTTTTGCCTGGAAGATATGCAACGAATGCCCAAGTGACAAAGAGAGTCTTTTGTGTACAAAACCAGATTCTTGCTTCGTGTTTCCTAGGAGAAGGAGGTACACAGTACTGAATAAAAAGTAGTATTAACTTCCTACATATCTTATAATTATACATACACATGGAAGCGGTAATTGAATAAATCCAAAGTAGGAAAGGAATTAAGAGAAATGAAAATATATACTTCTAGGAGCTAATAGTTTACTCTGCTGATACAATACAGAAAACACGAACTTGTGACCGTGGAGTGAAATAAAAAGCAGTTGTATGAATCATTACAATAATGCGATTTTGTTTAAATTCTTGCTTTATCTCATATTCTACTTCATAAAGAAACCTACTATTTTTATTAGTCACAAATTACAGAAATTTGTAATTTCTTTGGTAGACCTCTGCCTTAAGCTGCGATACACAGTGCTGAGATGTCTTATCGGCACCTTGCTGCTTGAGTCATTAGTATTGCATTTCATCAGGATTTTAGGGAATTTAGTAGTAAACGTAAAGCTTTTCAAATGAAATGCACTTTTTAGGTAACTTAAATGTGTTTTCAAGACTATATCAAGTTTTAATTGGTAACGGCTTTGCCCACCCAAATTTTTCTTTGTCTTTCAATGTCTTTTAACATAATTTTTCAGTTATCTTAATTTTTAATATGCTCTTATATTCCAAACTAATTCAAACTAATCTTGGTAGGTTTAAGCATTTGGAGCCTTCACTAAAGACACTGAATAGTAAAATTTGTTATCTTTAAAGGAAATTAAGATTTGCAAAGTAGAGCTACCTTATACTGTACCTAAATTGGGTATTAAATATATTATGCTACACTTACTTTTTCTGGGTTCACTGTGGTTATGTTGTGCAGTAGTAGTACAGTCTGCTTCAGGCCTAGTGAGAGACAAGGAGCTCAGGATATCTCCTAAGGGCTTCTGTTCCTCTCTCCCTGTGGAGCACCATAGCCTGGTAGGAATCCTTCAGGGCCTGAGTTTCAGGAGAATTCACAAATATCATTGATTTTATTGTTTGCAACTGTGATATTGGCAGAATTATTATTATTATAAGGACACTGTGACTGGAATATATGATATGACATTCCACTATTACAAATAGCATCTCCGAATTTCCTGCCAAACTCTGCTTTACATTTGATAACAGACCTGATCAAATTACTATAAAAATAGGAATACTTACAGCCTCAGGAGCAAGATTCTCCAAAGGACATCGCCCATGTCATGAAAATGGGTAACCAGGCTCCACAACAACAGCTCCAGAGCTAGCGGTGGCTCACGGGGTAGGGAAGAGCATCTACACATTTTGTGGTAGGATTCTCTGGTTAGCCATTGTTGTGTGCATGGTGTTGTGATAACTGCTGTAATTTAATGTATTGATTGTGTGCATGAGCTTGCATAATTCATAGCAGGTGCTCACATTCTGCTGAAAGGATGTGCTTAATTGCATTACATGTAATTGGAAAAAAACACTCCAGTGCATGTTTGGTTTCTTATGTTTTTTTGTCGGTTGCTGTTTTGATTTTTTTTTTAATATGGCAGCACCATTGTAGCCAAGATTTTGGAACTTGATTTTTGTTTCTTTGGGGAGAAGGGGAGATTTACTATTAGTATTAGCAGTTGAATATGAATATTATGT
Organism: Cuculus canorus; assembly: GCF_017976375.1. NCBI lineage: Eukaryota > Metazoa > Chordata > Aves > Cuculiformes > Cuculidae > Cuculus > Cuculus canorus. The sequence goes on from NC_071404.1 coordinate 39,145,605, forward strand.
TGTTTAATCTGCCTACGTGGTCTCTGCTGTATTTTATTGTAAAGAGTGTATGGTGTATGTGAAATGTTTCTCATGCAGTGTTCATTTCATATCTCATACTCTTATGACTCAGAATTTGTAAGCAACCAGAAGGTATTTCCCACTGTTGTGTATACTGTTTCTAACACCCTACAAAATACTTTCTCAAGTTTATTACATGGAGCTATGCTATGTAGTTAAAATTAGAACTAAAGGTGGAAAAGAGAATCCTTTGGCTAGGAAAGAAGATCTAATTTTTGTTTTTCTATTAACAATAATGATTCTAAATGATTTTGTGTAATAGCATTTATATTTGTTGATCTAATGGAATCTGGACTGTTCCAAAACTCTTTGAATTATAATGAGATGAAGATTTCCTTATACTAAGCCTGCCTTTCCACTCTTATGATTATCTCATTCATTACCAACTGCCGTTAGTTTTTGCCAGGGAGATCAGTTTTCTGAACTTTTCTTGATTATAAATTAGTTGTTAGTGACTTGCATAAAACTACCTTCCGTAAGTTTTAATTATAGATAGTGTAGATAATGGAATGTGTACTGTGCTCTGTATTTCTAACCAAATTTTTTAAAAACTTATCCTATTTCATAGTGGCCAGTATTGAGATGCATTGATTTAACTGTCCTAAGACACACAACAATGTGTATGTTGTAGAGAGAAGTTCTTTTGTGTGATTTATTTGAAAATTTGGAATGGAACAGAGAGCTGAAACCTTTCCAAAACTCTACATTGAAGTCAAGAACTTTAATCTTCTAAATTATTAGTTACGGATTCTGTGTAACATGAAAATATTTCTACATTCTACTTGTGATTCCTGCCATCATAAGTGTGTATCGCTGAGATAGTATTTTAAAGACATACAGTGAGACTGTTTGAAATGTATGTTCTATCTTGTGTCCATGTTTGTCACCAAATGACTTGATTCATAAGTTAGGAAAAGCAAGGTTAAAGAAAGCATACCCCCACTCATGGGTGAAGATGGTGACCGCATGTCAACAGACAAGGAGAAGGCTGAGGTACTCAGCAACGTTTTTGACTCGGTCTTCACTGACAACCACTCTCCTCAGCCCTCCTGGGTCAACAAAATGGGAAACAGGATAAAGCCCCTCCCACTGTATGGGAGAATCAGGTTCATGATCACCTGAGGAATGTGAACATATATAAGTCTATGGGACCTGATGAGATGCATCCCAGAATCCTGAGGGAATTGCATGATGTGGTTGCCAAGCTACTCTCCACGATATTTGAAAAGTTGTAGCAATCAGGAGAAGTCCCTGGTGACTAGAAGAAGGGTAATGTTGTTCCCATTTTTCAAAAGGGTAGAAAAGACAACCCTGGGAACTACCAACCTGTCAGCCTCACCTCTGTGTCTGGGAAGCTCAGGGAACAGATCCTCTTAGAAGCTATGCTAAAGCACATGGAGGTTGGGGAGGTGATTAGAAGCAGCCAGCATGTCTTCAGCAAGGGCAAGTCCTGCACAAGCAACCTAGTGGCTTTCTATGATGGGCTAACCACATCAGTGGACACGGGAAAAATAATTGATGTAATCTCTCTGGACTTCTGTAAAGCCTTGGACATGGTCTCCCACAACATCCTTTTCTCTAAATTGGAGAGATATGGATTTGATGGGTGGAGTGCTTGGTGGATAAGAAACTGTTGAATGGTCGTATTTGGAGAGTAGCAGTCAACAGCTTGAAGATGAGATATGTGACAAGTGGTAACCTTCAGGTCCATACTGGGACCAGTGCTGTTCAATATCTTCGTCAAAGATAGAGACAGCAAGATCAAGCGCACCCTCAGCAAGTTTGCAGATGGCACCAAGTTGAGTGGTGCAGTTGCCACACTCGAAAGATGGGATGTCATCCAGAGGGACCTGGACAAGCTGGAGAAGTGGGCTGTGAGAACCTCATGAGGTTCAACTTGGCCAAACACAAGGTCCTAATCCTGAGTAAGGGCAATCCATGGCTTCCATACAGGCTGGGGGATGATGCGATTGAGGGCAGCTGTGCAGAGGAGGACTTGGGGATGCTGGTTGATGAGAAGCTCAACATCAGTTGACAATATGCATTCACAGCTCAGAAAGCCAACCGTATCCCGGGCTGCATCAAAAGAAGCATGGCCAGCAGGTCGAGGGAAGTGATTCTCTACCTCTACTCCGCTCTCATGAGACCCTAGTGGAGTACTGTGTCCAGTTCTGGAATTCCCAACATAAGAAGGATATGGAACTGTTGGAAGGGCTCCAGGGGAGGGTCACAAAGATGATCAGAGGACTGGAGCACCTCCCATATGGGGACAGGCTGAAAGAGTTGGGGTTGTTCAACGTGAAGAAAAGAAGGCTACAAGGAGACCTTATAGCAACCTTCTAGTACCTGAGGGGGGCTACAGGAAAGCTGAGGAGGAACTTTCTACAAAGGCATATAGGAATAGAACAAAGGGGAATGGCTATAAACTGGAGAGGGACAGATTTAGACTAGACATTAGGAGGAAGTTCTTCACGATGAGAGTGGTGAGGCAGGTTGCACAGGGAAGTTGTGAATACCTCATCCCTGGAGGTATTCAAGGCCAGGTTGGATGGGGCCTTGGGCAGCCTGATCTAGTGGACATGTCCCTGCCCATGGCAGGGGGACTGGAATTTGATGACCTTTAAGGTCCCTTCCAACCCAAACCATTCTATGATTCTATTAAAAGAATCTTAAAAATTACTATTAATAAATATAACATCAGTACTGTGCCTTTTGTTCCAGAAGATACACCATGAAATATATTAAGATATTGCTTTTTCCTAGAAAAATGGGAATAAAAATACTGTAAATGTCTAATTATTATTTACTAAAAATGTTACCTAGAAGCCCCCATTAGAAAGTGAGGCCTGCTATGAATGAAGTGACATCTACAGAATGAAATGACAGACACTGACCTCAAAGAATTTATGTAAATAATTAAGCTAGTATTTACTCGAATTCCTGTATTTCTTCAGTGTTAATTTAAGGATGTTTTAATTTGGTTAGTACTCAAAATCATCTTTTTTTTTTTTTAATGTAGTCTTTTATTAGATTAGAAAGAAATCAGCATTTGATACTTCTGTAATTTTACTGAAATGTAAAAGCATATAACTCAGAATTATAAATATCTTAAAAATAGTAATATGCTACTACTGATTTTCTTAGTCATCTTTTAAGACTATTTAAGCTAAAAAGATAGAGCATGTGTACAACCATGTGTGGTTCCACAAAAATGTGGAAATTTGAAATTTATCTTTAATGACAAATGTGTTTGCCATGTATTTTCCTGCACTACTTTTAAATGCGCATTAGGTAAAAAGCTTAATTGTCACCCAACTCTGACTTTAGAAACAGTTCCATTTAAATATTAAGAAGATAAATCAGGTATATCTGTAGAAAAATACTGATTCCAAAATTTTTATGTTTTTAACTTAGAATGTCTGGTTTGGTTTGGTTAGATGTCAAAGGCAACTACAAGAGTTTTGTTGACTGCTATAGTAAAGTGTTCTGAAAGTACTCTTAGCAAACGAGATGTTCAATGCAGAAATGAAGCCAATACTGAAAAATAGAAGTTTTCAGATTTAGCTGTCCTGTATGGATATAAATGAATGGGAAAGACTCTTGGGAACGGATAGAAAGCAAGTATCAGCACTGTAATGGAATAGGTTGGTAAAACAAACCTTGTATGACTGGGGAAAAAAAGAGCAACTATTAAAAAAAACCCACTGAAATACAACAAATGGCTTTTGTTGTTACAGTTAGTCTATAGTTATGATTATTTGCATATATAATTTAAATCAACACTTTTATACATTAAGATTTTATCCAGACCTGTCTGAGATTCAGTGGTAATGTTCTTGCTACAAAGGCAAGGCATCCTTAAGACATCTTTCCTGATTCTCTAGTGCTAAGAACATTGTAGTGACAAGCTGTCTCCTTGTGTAAGTTAGGCAGACAGAGCTACTGGAAATCTTGGCAGTTGTAATGTTCACCTAACTACTCTTCCACTACATCAGAATTAGAAGAACATACCATGTGTGCTCATCCTGCAGTGTTTCCTAAGTGTTGAAAAGACCTCTTCAAACCTGGTAGATAGTGGCACAGATCTGCCTACCTGACTTCTGTCAAATGTTTCCTAAGAGAATCACCAGGTGACTGATAAATAATCTTAGCAAAGGTTTTAATACTGTGTAGAACTGCTCATTTCAGCTAGTATACCTGCCACAAGTGACCATTTTAGCTACCAAAAGAGATTTATTTGAAGTGCGGTTCTGAGAGGAATTTAAGGCAGTGTTTACAGCATTACACAAAGCAGATGCAATGACATGCCGTAAATCTTGTAAATAAATTTCATTTGCTGTGACCCAAAATTTAAGAACTTAAAGAGAAATCAAATTTCTATTGTTGCAAAGTATTTGTGGTTGCTTAGGAAGAAATAAAAAGCAACTAAAAATGATAGCATGTGCTGAAGTATATTTTACGTATACCCTGTTTATTTGTGAAGGAAAACAAATAGTAAGACCTCATTCACAGAGGAAGATATTTTCAAGCATTATCTGTGATGGGGAGAGAGAGATGGACTTTGAAACAGAGAATAAAAATGTTTTGCGAAGACTTGGTAGTCTATCAGGTGAAGTTGCATCGAAGAAATTATTTAGGCATTTACTTTCACAGAGAAAACAGCCCATTAACTGTCTTAATGAAGGTGTTATTTTTGTCCTGCAAGGCCTGTTTCTGGATACATTGCAGAAGTGTTTGTTAAATAATTGCAGCAGGAACACTACTGAGAGTTCCATGCTAGGCTTCAGTTTCTATTATGTTAAACAAATAGTTATTACTGAAGCAAATGCATGTCTTACTAAGTCAGGATATATATAAAAAGAAGATGCTCTGCTGCTAGTCTTGTATAAATTGCCGGAATGCTTGAGGGGTTAACATGCAGTTGATGTTCATTTTGATCTCCCATTTTTAATTTCATGTTTAAGTACCTTCTTGAATTAGAGCTAATCTTATGTTGTCTGTCATATTATGAACAAACTTAAGTATGTTCTAATTTGGAGTTAATTGCAAGCCTATAGAGTAATACCTGTTTCATTACAGTCCTATATAAAGATTCTTCTTAAAATCAGGCCATAGAATTGCAAGGGTTGGTTGTTGGGTTTTTTTGTCTTACCTTTATAAAACCTTTGCATTTTTATTTTGTTTATAAAACATTCTTTAAACAACAACAACAAAAAAAAGTATGCTGATTAACTCCTATTTTCTATAAATATATAAGCAAAAATTGTGGACTGGTAAAAACAGTAAAAAAACTGGTAAAAAATGGTAAAAACAGCTAGATAATATTACAGGTGCTTGTTGGCTTTTCCCTTATACTATCAATATCTTAAGCATGTATTCTCTTTTGCTTGATACAACTGAGACTTTGCTTTACTAATCCACTTCATAAAATAACTTTCCAAATCTGTACTCAGCCCTTTATTTCTTTTTTAAGCAAAATTGAACAGCACTGGGAAATTAGTTTATACACTGAATGACAGGCTGCCCCCACATCTTTATAGATGTAATGTAAACCAAAAGGGCAGCCCTGCAAAATATTGTGAACTGCTATGAGAAGAATTATGAAAAAATATGTGAGAAGTATTTTAGAGGTGATTTAGGTTGTGACTTCAGTACTTTATCCTATGCAAAAATGCACTACCCTACACATTCTTAAATATTTCAACACTATGGTATAGTCAAGAGATACTATACTTGGGTATTGTAATGCTTCTTTGTACCAAATGCTCGGAGCCACTCCCAGCCTCTGCCGAATGGAATTAAATTAGTTGGGTAGTTATTCTTGGGTTTAGATTCTTGTTGTTGAAAAACTTGAACATTTTTAAAATCTGTTAGGTTGGCTTTTATTTTGGACATCATAACGAAAATAGTTTTATGCTTTGTGATATTTCAGTGAACAGAAAGAATCCAAAATATCACTGAAATGATTTTAAATTAAATTTGGCATGTGTATTCTGTAAGAATGTGTGCTTGACAAAGTGTGGAAAATTCTTTAAATCATATTAATATAAAATATGCACAATTGTTTCCTTTTAATTTTTTTTTTACATTAGGCACAGTGTTCTTATTTATGTGTATGCATATTTATATCTGTTGATATTTAGCTATGCTTTGAAATCAGCGTGCTTGTTTTTATTTGCATTGTTACACATTTAAACAAATGCATTTAATGCATCTATTTGAATGTGATGCATCATATACATGTGAAAATGTTTAATGTTTTAATGAAATATGCTGAATACTAAACACATTGCAGCTAAGATTTTCTTATTTACAGAAGTTATGAAATTAAAAGTTATGGTCCCCACAGCATTTTAAATACAAGAGTATGAAAATCAAAATAGTATTCTACACTGTAAAGAAATTATTAAAGAACTGTCACGCTTGTTTATGGGGTTCATAATTTTAAATTTCCTACTATGAGTATATGTAAAATCTCAACCATAACAATAAATGTTTCTTTGCATTTGATTTGTAATTGTAGAGTGTATTGTGCATGTTGAAATGTGATCTAGAGGAAGAGGAATAATTCTGAAAAGCAAACCAACTAATCAGTAGGATTATGTTTGTACATTGCCAAGTACAATACTTGTTCCTAAACACATTATGATGATTAAACGTAATTATACATACATGTATTTTATCTCAGGGAGTCAACTACTTCATGTCCAAGGGCATACTAGACGATTCACCGAAAGAAATAGCTAAGTTTATCTTTTGCACAAGAACACTAAATTGGAAGAAGCTGAGGATCTACCTTGATGAAAGGTAATTTGAATTTCTCTTGAGACATTTCCTACTCATTTTCAATGTACAGCACCATTCAACAATATTTTGCTTGAATTCATGTAATATTAAAATGCAAAAATGCGAGAAAGTGCAGCTAAGTTATGCTGCTGCCAAATATGAATAGTTCTTCAGTTTAAGTATTTATGTGACTATAACACTTTGAAAGAAACCCTGAAAATAACTCTAACTAGTAGATCTCGCATACTGTGATTTTTCTGTATTTTTGCAGTTCTGGGCAGTTTGGAAGCTGTAGTGAGTATTGAAACTGTACAGGATAATCTTTGTGATATATGATATTCCAATCTTATAGATATTTTTGCTGATTTTTTTGACTTGAGGTTTTTTTCCCTATCTAGTATGGATGTTAATCAGAAAAAGCAGTTATCACTTTACCAACTGATGATAGCTTTTTAACTACTGTTGAATTATCTAACGATTATTTGCTTGTCTGATATTTCTCAAGTGGAAGTCACAACCCCCTCCTAAGATGTAATAGAGTTCTCTTGGAGACAGCATGAGCTGCAGTAGGGAACACTGTGCCTGCTTTAGTGTGCTCTTCTACTTCCACAGTCTTGGCCTCTCTTGGCCTCCAGGATACCTTCAGGTTGGGGTAGTGCAGTGCAGGAGAGGAGGACTAACATGTTGAAGCAAAGTTGAAAGAGGAGGAGAATAATAACTGGACCTAAATAGGAAGAGCAGAGGGACAGCAGCGCTTCTAGCAGAAATCATTTCCTGCTTCTCAGCCTCCTCAGCCTGTACCACAGAAGGAGTAAAAGGAGTTATTCTGTAATGTTATAACCACTGAGAGTCTTGTGCTGTAAAACTTCAGTTTATCAGCTTTTTTTGGCAACAGAAAAAATACAAAACCATGTAACAGATGAGATTGCAAGTTAATACTAGCAACTCCCACTGCCATTCATCTTCCTTTCATAAACAAAATGTAATCGGGCAATAGAAACAAAAAATTAGGTTTCTAAATGTTGAAACTCTGTTCTTAGTACTGAAATGTTAAATAGAAAGGATAAATGTATGAGAATATTCTTTGGTTCGCTTCAGATTTGCTTCCAAATTTTTCTCAGATGCCTTTTGCACATCTGTTCACGTAAGCTAGTCTGAATCCTTCAGATGTTCCTGTGTTCAGTGGAAAAATGTTTGAGAGTGAGTCCCTGATAGACTCTAAAGGGGTTTTGTTTGCAAATTTTATCTAACTAGCCTAGTTTTAACAAGATGCTATTGTAATGGCTTCTATTTAGGCACAAAACTGTGTGGCGCACATGAATCTGTTCCCTCTACTGTCTTTTTTAATGTCTTTGTCAGACAGAAGCAAAGGCTCTCCATAAGAGTATGATTAAATACGCATATAAAGAAACTTAGAATTCTGATTAATTTTAATAGTATTTGTCTACTGTTGTGTCTGAAGAACAGATATTTATATTATCTTTTTGTTGCTAGTGATAATTTTCTTTCTTTTTCAACAAATCTGAAGCTAATAAACTGTTATAAAGCTGTCATTTTGTTTTTAAAACCTACATATTTAAACAATTAAAAGAAATTTCTCTAATTATGTGGGATTTTATTCTGCCAGGCGAGATGTTTTGGACGACCTTGTGACACTGCACAACTTCAGAAATCAGTTCTTGCCAAATGCACTGAGAGAGTTCTTCAGACATATTCATGCTCCTGAGGAGCGTGGGGAGTACCTCGAGACTCTCATAACAAAGTTCTCTCACAGATTCTGTGCTTGCAACCCTGATTTGATGAGAGAGCTTGGCCTTAGCCCTGGTAAGCAAGAAAGAGCTTTGATTCAATGGATTGGTCTTTATGTTTCTGGATGATGATACTACTGTCTATGATAGTTTTAAGAGTGGCATCTAAACGAGTACTTCTGAAAGTACAAGCAGCTTGGGATGATTCAGTATACAGGTATCATCCCACTCAGGTTGAGGAAAAATGAAAAAAATATACAGATTCTTCTCTTAGCTGATAAATGTATTTTATATTCTCCTTCACTTTTGGCTGTACTTAAGCTCCATACTGTCTCTTAAGTTCCCTCTTGCAAAGACTTATGCACTTAACATTTTATCTTGTGGATTGTCCTACAGAAATGAGAGGGAATTTTGGACTTCACTCAAGTTAACAAGCATTTGTAATTGGTTGGGGAGCCGGTTTTCAGCAGTGGGAGTGCTTACTTATTTAAAGATAAGCTTTAGCGGGATGTTGGCCTTAGTTTACAAAAACTTCAAGAATCTATTTAAGTAAATGTGCATAAAGCCCCTAGTGACTTTTGGATAATGTAGAAATATTAAGAGATTTATAAATGCTCATTTGGCAATGTGCTGACATTATTACTTCGAAAATTTCTGTGTTAAATTTTATTTCACTGGGATACTCTTTATAGTTGTTATATATGTATATACGTGTATATATGTAGTTACTAGCCCAGATGGTGAAGACCGTCTCTTGTCCAGGGAACAGTATTTTTAATGATCACAATTTCCTTTCTATTTTTTTTTAATTCTCTCTTGTCTAGATGCAGTTTATGTACTGTGCTACTCTTTGATTCTACTTTCCATTGATCTAACAAGCCCTCATGTGAAGAACAAAATGTCAAAGAGAGAATTCATCCGAAATACACGACGTGCTGCACAGAATATTAGTGAAGATTTTGTAGGGCACCTTTATGACAACATCTACCTTATTGGCCATGTGGCTGCCTAAAAGCACAATTTGCTAGCACTTAAAATTTCTAATTTTCAGAAACTATGTCAATTCAAGAAATTAATTATTTTGTAGAGATGGGGGTTATTTTAGTGCTGGTCATTCAAACCTCTGTATGCAATCAAAGTCTCTGTGTGTAAGCGTGTGTATGTGTAAACTACCTTTTATATTTACCGTGGGAATGGGAGAATATGGAGACTTGGTTTTCATAATTTTTTTAGTTTTGCACAAAACAATGCCATTAGTCTGACACAGCTATTTACGAATGTTAAAACTGACATTACAGTCTAATTTGACAAAGCAGTGAATTTGTGCATTAGATCTGCTTGAAACTTTAATAAGTTCATTCTTTTTAGAATACCATGTAATGTGTATATATTTAACTAAAGAGATTTATAATTATTTTATTGTAAACTATTTTAACTAAAATTTCTCCTTTTATCTCTTAAAATAGTGTTGTATTCCTTTCTTTTGCATTTTTTACAATGCTGACTACCTCAGATACATAAGTTAAAGAAATATTACAATAAAGTTTGTTTTAGGACGTGACAAAACATTTGTATAATATCTAAGCTGATATTTAATACTATCTTGGCTAACTTGAATTAGCTTATTCCCAGTCTGCTATTCACTCAGTTCTAAAGAAGATTACAACCTTTATTTTAGGTAACTTTGATGTCATACAGGGATAGTGTAGGGAAATTGTGCAGTTTGCATACAAAGTGCTAACCTTTATTGCAGACAGCAGTTACTGGGGTCGTAGGACAAACAGTGTCATCTGTTTAGCACAGTAAGCAAGGAAAAATCTCAACAGGGGAAGTGGTGGAGCAACTAATGTGTTACTGCTTTCCACTGGTTCTCTCGGTCTAGAGGTGTCAATGGTGGAAATGCCCAGGCAAACATGTACCAGATGACTCAAGCTGTTGAAAACTGACAGTGCAAGGTTAGAGGAGTGACTGGGCAGGACTGGAGAGCCATTTCAGACTCAGATACTGAATTACTCATTCTAAATCTGTCATGTAGCTAGATTTTAAATAGTTCTAGATTTATTAAAATACTTCAAAAATGGTTTTGGTCAGATTGTGTCTTACTTTTTCTGAAGTGTATACAATATCAGCAGTGGAACTGCCATGCATGTGCAGGAATTAAGTGATGATTTGCCTGGATTTTGATCAGATAACTCATAGAGCAGTGCTTCTCTTAAATTGACAGAACACATAGCTGAAATCAGAGCTTCTCCTGATTATGTTTGTCTACAAAATTATCAGCTATCACTAGTATCTGAATTCATCATGGTAACCATCCAAATAAGGGCTACATAAAAGGTGGGAGAAAAAGTGCTACTACTGCTGCTGTTTGTAGTGTTCAATACATTTTGTTTGTAGGTCTGGTCCACATGCAAAAACAAACCAGGAAATAGCTGTAGTTTTTTTATTACATTGCCTTTAATCAAGTGTAAATGCCGTTTGTATTTGTGTAGCATACACAGCCAAAGCCAGGAGACAGCAGCATTGCAGCTATTTTCCAGACAGGTTTTACAGTATCACTCCCTTTTCTCAGGATATCTTCTCATCACTTCATTCTGTGTCATTTCATCTATTTCATAAAGCCCAAGGATGTGTGTCGCAAGTGGTCAGTTAATGTCTAACACAAATAAAGAGTGGTACTTTGGGGAGCTTTCTCCAAGGCACAGGTATCTGATCCTGGAAAAAAACAAACAAACATTTGGAAAATAGCATAATCGGTAAAACCAACAATAAATGATAAGTGTCTCTGTGTTCCTTTAAGTGATCTGCAGACTATGTTTTTTTGGAAAACACTCCTTAGAAGTTATACACTTAAAGAGAAGAATTCAGTGAATTTTGAAATTACAACTACTCGTCTTATCAGGAAATGTTTTCTTCTCAAACCACAAATGCAGAGCAACGCTTAATCAATTTTATTCGGAGTGGTACTTGTGTTTTGATTTTGTACTGATACAAGAATACAAGTTGTTAATCTGCATTTTCCTGAATTTCCACTTCCCATCCTCAAACAGATAGAGAACAAAGCATCCAGGCATACAGAATGTGTTTTTTCTGGAATAGATGAGTATATCTATTAACAAGGTTTAGAAAGCTCAAAGGCCAGTGTAACAGCCAAGAAGATAAATGAGAAACAGGATGATATGGGTAAAGTTTCCATAAGACACAAGCCCAGGGGAAAAGAAAAAGAAGGAAAAACTAATCAGATGACAGCGTCTGATCTTCACAACAGGATTTTGAGCAGTGTTAGCTGATTAGCGCTCAACTCATGCTGTGCATTATGTTACTAACTCAGAGTGCAACAGAAAGCAGCAAACACAACATGCCAAGTGTGAATTCCCTTAGAGGTAACCAAGAAACAAAAAATTACAATCAGCGTTTCTTCTTTTTTGTTTTGAAGTTTGAGTCTCTCCAGAGTAGCAGAGAAGTAATTTTTTGCATTCTAAGAACCTTTCATGAAGTTAGGCAATTTTCTATCTTAAAGGAAAAAATCTGAAGTATAACAATACTCTTACGAAGTGAGAAAGTTTGAATTCTCTTAGTCATCCTCCAAAAACTGAAGTTCTGGGCAGTGTCTTTTAATGCGCTATTGGTATCTCCACATGCATTTCAAAAGAAGATAGTGATAAATACTTTATTGATCCAGGTGTCACTAAGTGATGTGCTGTGGAAATCGCTACTTGATCAAGCACTTCAGAAGACTTAGGTAGACGATCCCAGGCCTAATTACATGGGCATGATCATACTTGAAACTGCAAAGCGATTCCTGGGCTATTGTGGTTCGACTGCACGTCCTTTGAACTTTGGCCATATGATACTGCCTTCATGCTAACTGTATGCAGTACTAAAGTTAAAAATCAGCCTGCATGCCCTGCAAACGCTAGTTATTCTGGTCCTAAAAGACACTGAAGTGTTCTAAGATATTTCTGAAATTGTACTAAGTTTAGTATACACAGATGTGACAGAAGGACAGCTGGTCTTTGTTCACGTAGGGGAAATGAGTGTACCTGTGTCCATGTAAAGGTTCACAGAATACAACTCATTTTCGCCTGTATTAAATTATGAGGCTGTCATTGCATTTATTCAAGGACTACGTCATATATTACATATTCATATGATTTAGTTATAGACAGTGTTTGATATTCTACATTTTCACAAAACTCTAGTTCTGTCTTGAATACTTATTCACACCCCAAACAACAGATTTAGACAGCTTTGGCTTTTAAAAATAAATCGAGGCTCCTTCAACACACAAAAGCCCAAACAATTTTAACTAGAGACAAGCCTGTCAATTTTGAAGTGGGCAAGGAATTCACATTCAGGAAAAAAAATTAGATTTCTTCTCTTCAAGTTTTCCCTCCCAGCCCCCACACTAGGAATAAAAACATTACAGAGAGTTTTAACACACAGATTTAGGAAAATTAACTATCTCTTTGGGCAAACAAATGTTATTATTTCCTCTTCAGTATACTGTTCCTCTTCAGCTTCACTTACTAATGTTCTTTACATAAACAAATTTTTCAAGAATTACTCTTTTTTGAAGTGATAAGAATTCGTTCTCTGAGTCAGGTTGTTGTCATGCAATCTAATTTTTTTTATAGCATTTTTAGAAAACAGGTATTAAATTATTTTAAGTACTTAAGGAAAGATGAGCTATACCTACTTGATCATGTTATAATAAGTTGTCAAAATAACAATATGAGGTATTTAGAAAAGTCAGATTTACTCGTATTGGATTGGGATTTGTTTTCACGTATTTCATGTAAGCATCAATGCTAATAAACATTAAGGCTGATGACTTGTTCTCTGCCATTGTAAAATCTACCACTCTAATCTCAAAAGCACTATTAAAATGGACAAAGGACAGACTTAAAGGATTTCCTGTGTCTCCCATAGGCACATTATGGTTTCATTTTGCCTTAAACAGAAATAATATGCTAACTTTTGTAATGTACATATAATAGGGATTTTGGTAAGATAAAATTTTATGTGATCTTTTAATATAATTTATCAGATGTTAAAAGTTAAGACTTACCATACAATGCGTGTAATTAGATCATAACCAGATAGCTAGGATTACTTACAGAAATGAATGTGTATGTGAAAATCTTCAGAGATCACATTGTTCTTCAGTGCTTCTGCTGACAAATATGTTAGTAAGTACGCAGTTTTCCTTTTTGGGTTGTAGAAGCAAGCTTAGAGAACAGATGCATTAGAAGATATTTACACAGAATTCTTCCATTCCCTATGTGCAATTTTCTTGCATTAAAAAGGAGCTTTCTGTGTTTGCTTTATAATTTAAAAAAGAAAAAAACTGAAATTCATTGTAAGGATGAAGAGGCTCTAACTTTCAGATACAAAGTTCACTCATAGCACCTAATACAGAAAATGAGCAAAACCCACTTTTTGAATTTCTGGCAATCCAACAAATGCATTTTTTAAGATTAAAAATGCTACTTGCTGAGTATGTGTACATGACAGAAATCAAGCATATTGATGTGAAAGCAACATGGTCAGGATACCAGTTCTTTTCAGACAGTGTTCATTTGTAAAAGCTAGCTTTCTCCTTGGCAGTGTTGGAGAGGAATGTTGAATTTAATTTAAAATGATTAATGAGATTTTGTCAGACTCCCTGCCTTTACCACCACTGCAGTTTGTCAGCACAACAACCTGGGAAACCCGGACGCCACTCTGTCGCCCAAAACAGCTTTCCAGGAAAAAATAAACCTGAGTAACTCGTGCCAGGTACATGTCAATGGTATTGTCTTTCAACTGTTGACAGTTTAACTCTAAGTTGGGACATTTACACATTCTGAGGAAGTGAACCTCATTCGTTATTTAAATAGCCTGGTTTTGACGTGCGATACGAGTATAAACCTACATTTTCAGAGCAGGCATAGCCTTTACTATCAACCTTATGGAAAATCCTATAACCCACGCAGCTGAGAAATTCTTTATAAGCATTATATATATGTATATATTTATATATATATATATCTCAAAGCTTGTTCAGGTAAATTTTTCTGGACAAAGGCCATCTATGCAACCTGTTTAATTTTTGGCTGTATTCCATTAAAAGGATCTCATTCTCTGATCCCTATGCATGCAAATGGGCTGCCCAATGGCAAGGAATGTTCTGTTGGTCTTGAATACACATCTATGTGCGCACATATGCTAACAGCCAATACCTAACCGGTTTGCAACCCTTTTTGTAAGTAACCATAACACAAAAAAAATGAGAAATTCTTTTGAAATGTAAGGTAGATACTGAAAAATATTTGTGATTTATCTTTTCACTTTACATGTGGAAATTTATTCTGTTGGGCTGCAGCTTGAGCACTGTGTTCTGCTTACACATGAAATACACAAAAACTGAAAGACAGACTTTAATGTCAAAAGCAAATTTCCCCTTCCAAAAAAACCATACAGCTGCCTGTGCTGCACAAGTCTTTTTGCAGTCACGTAACTCCACATCAACAAACTGACCTGTCATTCACTCTTGTGGACCCCTTTATATATCAGTTCTGCCCACTAGCTCAGCAGGGCAAAAGTCCTGTGAGGCTTCACAGAGATGTAGATAGTGAAGAAGACTTTGTACTGCTCTGCTACACCAGTCAGAAGATACTCCTTGTGGGGCATGATGCCACAGGTGTTCTTTGCATGACTTTTATCTGAGCTATTTCTTATGCTTTAAAAAAAGTATTTTCACAACTGCTCTTTCCCCGTCTTCACATCCCGAATCCAGACTGATGGTCGTAATTACATGTAATGCAATAGAATTGAAATGTATTTTTATAACTGGAGAACTTCTTAAGCTGACTTGCCTTCTGCAGCATTAATCACCTGCATGACAAAAGAAGCAAAGAAATCACAGAACTGCTTTAGAAATGCTGAAGAAGTGCACCTCTCAGTGTGCTTTTTAGCCACAATCAACATGCTTTATTTTTCCACATTAAAGGTAACTTCTTATTTCTATGTAATATTTAGGACTTTATATTAATAAGTGCATTTCTTACTGTTCCACGCTGCCTAAAGTCTTAAAGTACCAGTTCTGATTTGTACTGGAAAAAGCTATTTCTGTTGGTTTTTTCCCTGGCATAGCAGCAAAATTTACAGTAGATATGCATTCATCTGTCACAGTAAAAATATGATTAAAAAACTTGAATCTTTTTACCCTTATATACAAGGTTTAGATATGTAATAAAATACAGAAGTCACGTGATTAGTAATCAACTTTTGTTAAAACTAATTTTCAGCTTTTTAAAAATAAATGTATTAATATATTATTTCCTTTTCTTGGTATTAAGTATTCATGATGTACATTCTGCTGCATAACAAGTACTGAAAATCACAGCACTTAAAGGCCTAATTTGAAAATGTAAATGGTACATAGACATTTTCTGACTTCTTATATAAAGCTGATTTTATTTTAAAATCATAAAGGCCCTGAAATATGAGAATTATTTTAAATGAGCAATGTCAAGTTAAATTGTTAAACATAAATTAATATTTATGGTCTGAGTTTAAAGACACAAATTAGTAAATGGGTAGGAAAGCCCAAAGGAAGAAATTATCTTTGAAAAGACTTTTCATCAAAGGTTTCATTAAAACTGAGATTTTCTTAGTCTTAATGCAGGCCGAGATGGAAGTTTTAAAGAGGTAAATTTAGTGGTTTCTATAAGAAAAAGAGTTACTCTATAAGAGTAAGAGAAACTCTGCAAGAGTTTCCTGGTCCCAGCCATACAGCCACATCCATACCTCCTCCTCCCTCTTTCCTGAGGTAACATAACAGCCTTCCTACCCTGTCCAACAAGTCTGCTCCTCTCCAGAGCCATCCACAGAAGCCCATTTTGCCAATCATACAGCTTTTTGTTAATAACTTCAATCACATAATGATTCCAAAACTGCCCTCAAATTAATTCCACAAATACCAATTGCCACTCTTTTAATCTATTTTACAAGTTGTTCACTACATTCTTGAACTAAGCAGAATTTTATATAGAATATGAGATAACACTTGGAGAGGCTTATCTGCATTGTTCTTGGAACACGCCTAACGAGATACACCCTAGTACAATTCTGGCCCCAGAAAAGCAAGTCAGTAACTCGCGGGAGTAGAGCCAAGATGTCTAAATTAGAGTTTAGAGATGCAAATGCTTCGCAGTGTCTTTAATGCCTCACCTTCTGACAGACACAAGGTCTCAGCACACTGTTTAGGCTGATAAATGTCACTGTGTTATCAACTGCTACGTAGCAGTGTTTTTAAATCTTTTTGCATAACCTATTCTCAATAAAGAGGAGAAACAAAAGCAGGCTGACTCTCTGGAGGCTTTGTGCCTACTACAAGTAATACTGTTACTTAATACAAGTAATGCTTTCCTCAAAAATTGCTTAACCTCAGACAAAAGGGAGGCAGTAAAATTCAATGCCCGCGATGCATAGATCTACAAAATAAATAATATCCCACCTGTACAGGCATAGCAGAACATTAATCTAAAAGAGGTTTAGTAAATGATAATCTAATTTTCTCAAGTGGTGATTAAAGTGGCCTTTTAGTTTCACTCTCTTTAAAGCAAATTCTCAGGGTACAGGTATACCACATAATCTAGCAAAGGAGAATTTCTGTGTTCATAGGCTGATGAATAGTAAACTGTCTGCTCTGGCTGGTGCTTCGCACAAAGAGTATTTGATGAGCCAGTATAGAAGTAAGACATTCCAGAAAGAGATTTGTCGCTTGCTGTATCACAAAGTTTAAAAGGTGTGCTCAAAGGCTGAAGAACCCCAGGTTGGTTGTTGATGAGGGGTTTTGTACTGTTAGGTATGTGTATAGTATACCTCTCTCCCCCTTCCCTCCTTTTTCATTTTCTTCATTTCAAAAAAAAAAAAAAAAAAAAAAAAAGAAGCTTGTTTATATCATTCTTAACAATCATTTATCTTGAGAAAAAAAGACTGGATCTTTCAGGATAAAAAAAAAAAAAAGGAAGGTGTGAGCTTTCATTTTTTTCCATTACATTAAGACACAATTTCTGTGGTTGCCAAGAAATGTTATGAATAAAGATTGTGTAGTTCATGTGAGTCCAAATTCATCCACTGATGTCTGAGAGCAGAAGAAAGTAACCTTACAATTGCTAATGCAGAAGGTTAAAATATGGAATTGGTGATAGCTGTGTTTACAAAAATTTCACTTATATCAAAGTCATTAAATATTTACAGAATCTGCACCTACTAATTTATTTATTGTTGTTTATTTCATGTGCTATTTTAACTGGAAATTGTCAGTTAATACCATTATCCCTTATTGTGTCAGTCTTATCTATCACGGATCAAATTTCTATGAAAGGACTCCATAATACATTGCTATGGAAAATACTACATCAGGTTCGCTAGACTAAAGTTTTGACTGATGAAGCTCTCACTTACATGGTGACAAGTGTAAATTGTCGTATAAAAATGAAAATGACCTTTAAGCAAGTGATCCATTCCATTTTAAACACAAGTCCTTATGGTGTGGCCTTAGATGTAGGCAGATGAATAACCCAATCCCTATTCTGCTGACAATACATGTCTTTAAATACATGCTTTTAAGTTTCTGAGAAGCCAATGCAACCAACTTTCCATGCTATCCATCTGTAATACCCAGCCAGCTGGGAAGGGCAGCACCAAAAGCACTCTCCTAACACAAGTGGTATTTGGCTCAGGCTGTTTATATGACTTATTTTAACAGATGACAACTATGGAGTGGAAGTCAGTTTAATATCAAATTTATTCTTGATAGAAAAACTTGCACAACAAATGCATTAATTACAACAAAAGGAAAATATGTTGGTTCCATAGAGGCAGTGCAGTCACAAGGTCTTTCCTGAGCAAAATCAATGCTCTGGTTCCAAATACTACAAGTTTATTTGGCAGTTTTCAGCAGCTGGGAAAAGCGCTCCTTGATACTCTCTGCCAAAACACAACTCCTGCTCTCTGAGCATCACCCCCCCACCAGGTCAAAGCAGCGCAGGGCTTTCCTTGATGCTTACTATCCAG
The DNA here is from genome assembly GCF_017976375.1 of Cuculus canorus. NCBI lineage: Eukaryota > Metazoa > Chordata > Aves > Cuculiformes > Cuculidae > Cuculus > Cuculus canorus. Next base: position 39,164,267 of record NC_071404.1, read on the forward strand.
AAGGGGCCACGTTTTTGGATCATGGCAACAGAAGAACAAGAACCCATCATTCTTCTCTCTTTCAGTGAAACTCCTAATATATATCAGCTTAAAATCTGCCCTTCTCTTCCTGAAATTTGACTTACTCCTACCTGACTATCTAACTATTCTCTCTGCATTACTAGGATGTTTCACCTTTGTTGTGTGAATTCCTTGTTCACACATGTCCTTCTGCAAGCAGAAGACTTCGTGTCAGAAAGAGAGGGCACAGACTCCAAGCTGGCAGAGCTCTGATTATCAGAAGGCCATTAAAAAAAATACAGTGCATTTGCAAGGACCTATGCCTGGATACAAATATGTTTCAAATTAAAGTAAGAGTAGAAAAGACTGCAACATAAAGAATGCTTTGCTGACTAGAAAATCTGGTAAACTCATGTCTTTTCCTGATTCATCTATTGCCCCATGTTTTAAGACTACCAGGTTTCATGCTTTTCAGCTACATATTCTTGAAATTGTGTTCCTAAGTATACTAAGACTGCTTTTAGGGTTTCGACTTGTTTAGACACTTTTCCTTTCTCTTTCCTAGCATTTGCCTTACTGGTATTAGAACGTACAACGTAACATAACTTCCAAACAACAGCTCTTACTTTTTCACTGTGGTTTCTTGACTTGGCCAGAATTTTTCTAGATACAGTTTGCCTAGAAAGGCAAGAAAGAAAGACAGAAAGACAGGGAGAGTTTGAAAGAGATAGAGAGAAAGACAGAAAGAGAGAGAGAAAGAGAGAAAGAAAGTGAGAGAGAAAGAGAGAGAACGAAAGAGAGAGAAAAAAAAGAGAGAGAACAAAAGAGAGAGAGAAAGATAGATAAAGAGAGAGAGAAAAGGAAAGAGAAGGGGAGAGACAGAAAGAGAGAGGGAAAGAGAGAAAGAGAGAAAGAAAGAGAAAAAGAGAGAAAGAGAGAGAGAAAGAGAGAAAGAGAGAAAGAGAGAAAGAGAGAAAGAGAGAAAGAGAGAAAGAGAGAAAGAGAGAAAGAGAGAAAGAGAGAAAGAGAGAAAGAGAGAGAGAAAAAATATCACAAAGTTGACAGGTTTTCTATGTATATATTTATGTCTTGTATATATTCTAGGCTCCTGGTCTGCTTGCTTGCTTGTCAGTGTGATTGATTGACAATGTCCTGAAAGTTAAAAACCGACAGGTACCGTATTCGAACGGATCGGAAAACACCCAAAGAAAACCGCGCTGCCCGTGATCTCGCATCTGTCTGTGTGGCTGCAGCCTCAGATGGGAACGTTCCTCCGACGGTGGCTGTAACTAACAGGGGCGACGAGATGCCCTTCTTCGTCCTCCTCCTCGGGCTCCACAGAGCCCCTGCAGCCGGAGGGATTGTTGCCCTCGGGGATTGCTAGGGCAACCCGAGAAAATTAATCAGCTTATCCTTGCTCGGGCTCCGAGGAGGCGGGGGATGGCGGAAAGAGGGGTCTTGGTTTTTCTCCTATCTCGGGAAGGTCCTCTGTCCCCGCAGGGTGACAGCAGAGTCACTTGGAGCAAAACTAAAACAATAAAATAAAAACCAAGCAGCCCGCAAGTGAGGGAACCTTCCTCCGATGCTTTATTTACTTTAAAGTCAGCCGAACCGCGCTCCTCCCCGCCGGGCTCCACCTGCCAGGGCTCCGAGCCGGGAAGATCCCCCTATCCTAACCCCTCCCTGGGGGTCTTTTCCATGTGGATTCCATTATCATCATTTGCTCCTAGTATAAGGGGGATTAAACCGATTAGAATGAAAATAATGAAATGATCTTTCAATTTACCCCTTTGTGGTGGTTGTCACTGAGAGAGGACTCTACCTGGTGTGACGGAGATAGGGTCTGTGGCTTCTTTTTGAAAGGCTCTATTTTTAAAGGAATGGAAGAAAAAGGGGGGGGGGGGAGCGGGAAGCGGAGGGGAGGGAGCGACCTCACTACTGTCAGCCGCTTTCCAAACCCTGGGTTAACGCTGGCCAGACCTTTGTCGTAACGTGACCCTACTGTTTTCAAATGTGTTTTCCAACCTGCAATATTTTGTTGAGTCTCAGCGTTGGATAATAAAAGCAAAATAAATAATAATAATAATAATAATAATAATAAAAACAAAAAAAAACCCCAAAACTACACGGATGGTCTGGGGTTTTGTTGTTATTTTGGAGTGAGGAAGGTGGAGTCTGTTTGTTTTCCCGCCACGAGAAAAATCCCAATATTCCATCATTTGGGATAAATCCTTTCCTCAGAATTAAGGCTTTAAACATTTAAAAGCAATAGACGGGTTTTAGTCTGATGAAGGGATAACTGTTTCTTCAGCCTCTTTTTCAAGGAAAGCACTCTGAACAAGTGACAAAACTACTTATATATGTACGCACACACACGACACCTAAATGTTCATTTATGTATCTTTATGAATGCATACCTCAATCTTTACTGATCTCTTTTGCCTGGATAAAATTAAGAGCTTAGCACCATGTCCGAGGAAAGGTATAAATTCAAAGGTGAACTAGTCCCAAGTGCCTTTGCTGGCTTCTTTTCTCCCCATCCCCTCTCCCCCTCTTTAAAAAAAAAAACAAAAAACAAAAAAACAAAAAAACCCAACCAACCAAACAAACAAAAAAAAAACAGTAAAAAGAAAAAGAGGGTAAAATTAAGAGAGCATTAATACACAGGGGCCCACCTGGGGAAATTCGCGTGGTGGGTTTTCAGTAACAAAAGAAGAGAGCTCATTGACACGCCATCAGTTTTTCCCAGTGGATCCCGGCGTTGGGATCAGAGGGGCCAGGAGGCTGGAGGAGGGGGGGGAGCAGGCGGCTCCTCTGCCTCCCCACGAAACCGCCCCTCTGCCTCTGCCCAGAGGCGCAAAGTCACTGGAACCAGTCTATTCATTTCAAATGGTCAGAGACTACGACAAAACCCACCCCTTCCTCGCTCAATAACACCGAACTAAATACAGATTTTAAAAACCTCTGAAAAGTTCGGTGCCGAAGGGGGGAGGATGAGCCGGAGCCATTCAGAATATGCTTATTTCATAGCTGTAATGCCTCTGCTACCTGAAGGCACAGAGGGTAATTCCTTTCACTAATTACTTCGTTTGACCATAAGCAGATCTAAAAGGAAATCTCGTAGGAAGAATTTCAGAATCTGCAAGGGAGAATAACATTTCTGAGCTCCTTGCATACGCGGGAATCCTAACAAAAATAACGTGGATGGATGCTCTGCTCTCAATGGCTCTGAAGGGACCCGTCTGCTCACGGGCAACACTTCGGATTGGTTTGGTTTAAAAAGTTCTTCTAAAGCTGAAAAATCGCCCTGCGGGATGTTGTTAGTTGTAAAATAGTAGATCTCTCAGGGTGAAGTTGAAGTATAGAAGTTTCTTTGATTCGACGAGGAGGAAAAATCCCGTTTGTTGTCAGAAGTTAATTTTCAGCTCCCAGAGAAGTTACTGACTTTAAATATTTTTCTTTCCTCTATAAAAGTTATTGGCCTGCTTTCATAGTTACTAAAAAGCTTATCCGGCAAATAGAAGCCTAAATCCCGGCATTCATTTGGCAGTAACTCCTTCAGTAAATACTTGTTATTACCGCGCAGTGCCCTCGGCCCGGCGGGTCTCGCCCACAAGCCGGGCGGTGTAATTGCCGCACGCTGAAGCGGTCATTAATGCCAAACCCGCGGGTGTGAGTCGCTTCTCAGTTACCAATAAAACCTTTACTACGGCTCGACCGAAAGCGTCTTTTGAGAGCGCGCTTTTACGCGCGCGGTGCCCGAGCGCTGGTTTGTCTAATGCCTCTTTTCCTGATCTTATTACCGGTTTACTGTTTATGGATAATAAAAGCTGCCGCCTCCCGCCGCCCTCCCTGCCCCCCTCCTCCGTGGAGAGCAGGTGGCAGCTCCACGCAAGTTTTTTTCTTTTCTTTTTCTCGTTTTCATGACAACAGACAAACCCTCGGCTTTACTCCCAGCTCCTCCGTTTTTCATAGAAGAAACGCAAGGAGCTTCGGAGGAGACGTGCGACGCCACGGGCCGTTCAGGAAACGCCGAGGGGGGGGGGGTGGGGAAAAAAAAAAAAAAAAAAGAAAAAAAAGTAAAAAAAAAGAAAGAAAAAAGGAAAAAAAAGGAAGAAAAAAGAAAGAAAAACAAAGAAAGAAAAAAGAAAAACAAAGAAAGAAAAAAAAGAAAGGAAAAAAGAAAGGAAAAAAAACCAAAGAAAGAAAAAAAAACCCAAATCCCAAACAAAAAAACCACCCTGGAGTGGCCAAATCAGATTTACCTTTCGCGGCCAGGAGGGATGCCATTTACTCTCCCTTGTGGTGGGATGGGCTGTCCTGAGGGATGCCCCGTCTCCTCTGTCACCCAGGATGACCCGCGTCGCGTGTAGCGCAGCAGCTCCCGCACGCACCCGCTCCCCCGCGCCTCGGGCTCGACGCCTTTGCAGCCGCGCCCGTGTTCCCCCAGGAAAGTCCAGCAGCACCCTCCTGGCCCAAACATTGTCCCCTCCAGTCTGAGTCACCCCACCCCGCTTCAGCCCCTTAAACACCGGGGAAATCCTCCTTCCCCAACAACACCGTGATGGTTTGGGTGGTCGATGTTATTATTTGGTTGTTTTGAAGCTGGAGTCTTCTTGCCCCATTCCAACCCCCCACCCCACCGCCCTCTTAGACGTGCTGGGAAGAAGCCGCCTACCCAGCTGGGGCTCCTGAGACGTGCCCTAGAGCCTCGGGGAGCCCCAGTGCTGCCGAGGACGGGGTCAGCTCTGTCCCGGCTCATTAAAAGGCGCTCCGCCACCCGCAGGCTGCAGACGGGGCGGTGCAGAGCCGCCGGAGTGTTTGAGGAGTCGGGCTGGACGGAATCTTCCCTGGCTTGGACGTTTGATTTAAAATTGCCTCCGGAGACATACATATAAATAACTTTTTCGGGAGGAGTTAAAAAAAAAATAAAATTAAAACCCAAACAAACTAAAACAAAGAAAAAACAAAACCCACACAAACCACAAAGCCAACCCCAAAGCTGACAGGAGATGCAAACAATAAATACATGTAAGGACGGGCGAAAGAGCAAAAGTAAATAAATCTCCGTTACCTAACTGAAAGGCAGAAGCGAGCCCTTTATGTATACAGTGCTTCAGGGAGAGGAAAACCAGATCTCGGCGGGGCGCTCCGCGGCTCCCCTCGCCCGCGCCGGGAGATTTACCTTCGCCTTTAGCTCCAGCCCAGCCGTCTCCCCCACCCAAACAAGGAGGGGGGAAAAGAGTATGAGGAGGAGTCCAGTAACAAGGGGAAAAGGCTGAGAGACAGGGAAGGCTTCGCCAGCTGCGGGGAGCCAGGGGTTATTTATTTGAGAGGATGAAGAGGGACGCGGTGTCGTACGAAGGCGTAGCAGCGGGCTGTTCCTGCAACGCGAGAGGTAAAGCTGAAAAGGCTCAAATAAAAGTCGATGAAAGGAAAAAAAAAACAAAACTTTTTTTTTCTTTCTTTCCATTTTTTTTTTTTTTTAAAAAAAAAAAAACCTGCAAATAGCCTGTGCTGCTCGAGGAGTGCAGCGAGACTAAGGAAAGAACCCAGCCTTCCAGCTAGCTAAAAGAAAACAGCGAGATCTGCTTTTGACAAGGTTTTTTTCTTTCGTTATTAAAGTTACTGCTTTGGCAAGTGTATTCGTACTCATGTTTCTCTGTATAGAGGCCAAAGGATCAAACGGGGTCTCTGAAATCAGTTATATCTTAATTACTTGGGGCAAAATCCAAAGGAGCTAATATGATAAAGGACTGAAATCTCAAGAGAGCGCTGTTTGATGTCTCTCGCGCATACCCACAAGTTTTTCTCCCTGCATTTATAACCATACCCAATAGTTCACCAAGCACAGAGGATGGTGCATATGACCAAATCCTTTCACCGGAACTGTGAAGTTATTCACACTACTCTTGCCTGAAGAATTAGTCTCCTGCTTGTCAGCATGAGAGGGTGCATAATACCAAGAGATGCTCTGGACACACACTTTCAGACTGCAAATCTTATTCCTTCCTCTAATCCCTTCTGCGTCCGCAGTAATTAATAACAACTGCAATTAACAGCTTCAATTTAATATTATGTAGTATTCTCCACCCCATATTGATATATTATACCAAAGAAACACCAATGATCTGCAGTTTGCAGATTTTAGCGTTACTACCATAAGCAGAACAAGTCTCAAGCATTTCTTTTTTTTCAAATGTCACCTCTCTGGGCCATGAAAGGGAGATTTTCCTTACCAGTGCTGAACCAGTTTGCAAAAGTTTGCAGATGGTTTGGCCTCTCCAGAAATCAGCCCCTCTCTTGCACTGATTCCAACATAATCTCCATTAAAAAAAAGTCTGTTAAGAGACCTGTCCTAGAACTGAATTAGTGTTCACATTACATGTTTCTAACAAATACCTGTACTTTTTCTAATACCTGTCCTTTATATTGTGGATGCAATGAGAAATGTCTTTACAACTGTCCTAAAATATTCTTGATATACAGGTGCATAAATGGATTTACCAAAACCAGAGAGGTTGAAAAGGGCCTGTTCAGTGTTGTGAGCACTATCCAGTGTGGTGCATACACTCCTGTTCTGATGGTGCAACTGCATAAGCGCAATGGCTTCTCACCTTACTCTAGGCCATAACAACTATGACTCTAGAAAGTCTTGAGAAGAATAACTATCACCTTCATCTACTGTCATTATTTCCTACTATCTCAATTTTCCAACTACTGAAAACAGTGTTTTAAAAATGCATTTTTCATGCAGATATATAAAGCTCATTGGGGAAAAAAAATGTAAAGCTAATTTATTTTTTAAAAAGGTGTAACCATTAGTGATGTGTGGAAATAAAATATTTCAGGTGATTGCTTCAAAAATTAAAAAAAATCTTCTTTCTCAAGGTCTTAAATTCCAACTTTTAGGATGAAAATGTACAGTTAATTCAAAAGTTCAATTCTAAGGTTTATTTATGGAGATGTTCTTGGATTATTTTCTGCACAGATAACTACAGGCTTTTTCAAAGGGAATTTTGCTCTGAGACCTTCCATTTGTGACTTTCACTCCTCCCAACAGCCTACAGCAGCAGTTGTTCAGTAGTCAGCGGCATTAATCAGGAGTCTACGTCCTGCAGTTTAAAGCATGGAATGGGTAAGGTAAACAGCTATAAATCCTTATGTCTTAGAGAGAAATCCTGCATTAGGCTGTTGTATGAGAGGGTAAGAAAGAAAGTGAAGAGACCTTTTTCTGGCTCTGTTGCCAATATGGAAAGTTTCAACGCTAGTCCTAGCACCAGGTGAGAGAGTGCCTGAAACACCGTCCAGCGTAGGGGAGAACTGGAAATGGCAGGGTCAGCAGTTTGCTCAGCGGAGAAATGTCACGCTTCAGGAACAAATCAAGAGTGAAAAGACTACATAGGTAGGAGTTGGATGGTGAGCTGTTACTGAAATGGGAGTGTAAGTTCCCAGGGCTCCTGAAGAACCATCTTTGTACCAGATCAAGAAGAGCTGGGAGAGTGGTGCAGAGCGATGTGAGCTGGTTTGTACAGTCAGCATAGATATCCAGAAGCATTCGGTCTCCTTTTGCCTCAGCCAACAACCCTGCCAAACAGCTCATGAGCCCCATGATGTAAGTAGTACATGTTACTACTCAGGCAATGCTTATTAGTTTGGCTGTCTTACCAATTGTGGCTGGGCTGATTTTAGAAAGTCACGATGTGCCTGTCAAGAATAGAAAGAGAAGGAGTAACACACACAACAAACTGTGCAATCATATGCTGAGCTTCATTTATTTTCCTCAGTGCATGCAAATTTAAGACTATGTTTTTGATGATGAGATGACATTTGGACAAAACAGGGCACAACTTAAACAAAATCACTCTTTAAAGAGCTGGGTTTCTTTTTGTGTGTCTTTTTTTTTTTTTTTTTAAGAAAACACCATGAGTACTGTCTTACTGCCAAAACCTAGATATTTCATTGTTACAAACTCATAAACACCATTAAAATTATTCTGCATTCTAAAAAGTCTCAAGTTTCAGCTCTGTTTCCCTTAAAAATGACTGATATGAGACACAAACGCCCTTTCAGCACCTTCTCAGAGAAGTGTCTATGTGCCAAAGCCCTGCCTTAACTAGGCTTACTGCTACAGAATCCAAAACTCAGCCATGGTTTAAAGTATTCAAACATTTTAGTTAAACTGAAGTTGGTTATTATTTTTCCTGGGATAGCTTGACCTTGCCATTTTACCTTGACTACAAGAGGACCCTGGCATTAAAACGAGGACAAGAAAGGACTACTGAACTTTTCTTTTCCTGCCATGAAACATCACAGTACATTGTGTTATTAAAGATGATCCAGAACACATTCTGCAGATAAATTAGTGGTTTTCTCATCTTTCTGAAGTCAGAAAACCTCTTACTTTGGTACAACATTCACAATCAAGATACCGAAGGGCTGATTATGCAAGAATTTACCAAACAACTACATTCTGTGTGACTTGTCTATGGTTATTAAAACCTGCCTATGGTTACAAATACTAAAAGCCACAACTATGGATCAAGCACAATAAAAGCTTTAGGATTTATGAATCATAGTTCTGGACTCAGACACTTAATTCTTCTTTCAATTTTTGGCCACAATACTTCAATTCCATAACTGTGTATTTTTTTATTCCAAAGTTTCCTGTGTACCTTAAATTTGACTCTGAATAATCACAACTAAACCCTGAGCCCACCCAGGACTGAGAAAGTATAGATTTCTCTTCAGAAACTCCCTGAGGTTCCTCATCCAAAAGACGTCTTCTAGTAATTGCTGTATCGAGTTCCTGATCAACTGCAATTGTATTTACTCTAAATAAAAAGAATAACATATGGTTGTGTTATTGTTGCTCAGCTTAGTCACACACCCAGAAAAGGGAAGGCTGAGACTCAGTGCCTTTTAAAACTGTAAGGACTCAAATGACATTTATTTTTATTTTTTTTTCAAAACAACAAATCCTGTGTTTAAAATAAATTTAAGATAATGAATAGAAATCATAGATTTACCTTGCCACTCCATGGAGTATTTTGGCTTATGAATCATAAAAATCGGAGAGGTTTTGTCCACCCTTAGGTGAGGAAAGTGGAACTAGGTGGAGTTAAACACACAGTCCTGCCCTCTGTGTTTCTCCTTGCCACTTAGCTGCAGCTGGACTGCAAGTGCAGGATCCTTCCACACACGCTTGCTCTCTGCTCCTAGGGGCAGGCACTAAAATTTCTCGGCCAAACCAAGACCCAAGCAAATAGCTACTCATTACCAGATGTAATCTTGCTGAGAAACCCAGAGGCAGCTATTAACGTGTTGCAGCATGCAAATTGAAAAAACCAGAGTGTTAAAAAGCTGAGCTGCGTATGCCAGAGGAAGACTGAGGTGCCCCATGAGCAGTGTGGAGCTGTGTGAAGGCTCAGGCAGCACCGACAGCAGCTGGAGAAACAATCGTGGCCCTACTCTAGGAAAGACAAGGCAGAGTGCCATTTGGCAGCCAACCAGAAAAGCCAAGGTCTGAACAAAAGCCCTGAAAAAAAAAAAAAGGAGAAAATGAGAGCCCAAAACCTTGAACAGAGAACTAAACTTTTGGGGTAAAGCAGATTTTATTGAGGTATTTAAAAAAATAAGAAGTATATGCTGTTTTGCTTTTCTAAAGGGTACATTTTCTCAGATACCTGCACCAAAAGTATCTCAAAGCGTTACCTTATTTGTAAGTCAGAAAGCCACTAACAACAACCAAAAAAAAAAAAACTTTCTTCAAGGGGAGTTTGATGTGCTGTTTAGCCTGTTCTGTCATTTTTCTTGTCTCTCTTCATAATCCCTATGTAACCCAGAAACGGCCAGTAAAAAAGAGAGACCCTCTGCTTATTTAATTACTTCCTGAAAATTTGACAACTACTACTTCGGTCTCATTGGATAATCTACTTTTAAATTGCCTAGTCTTTCAAAGACAGCGTAATTATTTGAGTACACTCACTTCCCTAGCTATACATCATGCCTATCAAAATTAAATGCTTCCAACATACCATTGCAGTGTTTTAACATTTCACTTCTGTAATACATTTAACAGTAAATTGATCCTATACATCCTTTTTAACAAATCTTCATACCTTAAGCAGTAAAGCATACTTAGAAGTTATTTAAAGAATGCTAAAGAGATTTATAAAATGCAAAGATTGGTGGCAATGCTTGTGATGTTTACAAATTATTTCCTTTATTTCAGCTTAGAAAAAAAGACTTTCATTAATACAACTAATTTATGAACAAAATATGTAAGCAGACATTAACTTCATGAATTCACAGTTTTGCTCCACACGTAATCAGAATAATAAATGTTATGTCTAGGAAACATATGTGATTTTCCTCTGAAATTTGTGAACCAAAAATGAAGAAAAAGTAAATTAGTGTAGTCATTTAGCAGAATACTCCACTGATATTTTAGCTGGGAATATATCAGGTTTTAGCGATATTTTTCTGTGATCCACACAATTATTTCTGCTTCTGTATCATCAGAAAAAAAAAGTGCTCTTAAAAACACGTATTGAGTAGTCATCAAAACACTCACTAAGCACGTATTCAGGGCACAGTCACTGCAATGAGGGTATGTGTATTTTCCAAAACTGAAAGATTATCCCACAGTACTTGGTTTGTCCTGTAAAGACATGGAAAGCTAAGAGCAGTCACGAACACAGACCTCTCTCCCAGACATTAGCGTTTTTTTTCAGCATTACTCTCTCTGTATATTCTGAATCAGAGGGGTGGTTTTTCGTTTGTTTGTAGTGAGACATGTCACTAATCCACATTTTCAAAAAAGAGAGTAGTTTTATTTGCAGGAATGCATGCAGGCTTTCATGGTGGATCCTGTTGGTATATACACCACATGTGTGTGTATTCATGCAAGCCAGAAGATTGTCTACAGCACATGTGCAGGTCAATCCAACATGAGCAAAACCAAAAGAGGTAAAGAAACAGCACGTAAAAAAAAAAAGGAAAAAGAAAGCCCCCCTCATCCTCGGTTCTAAATCATCACAAAGACTGCAATATCCTGTTATCTAGTGTAGTAACATCATATACAAAATAAAGAAACAAATGTTGCCCTTCTGTGAAGGAAGACAGTAAAAGATTGATTCATTAAAGAGAAAAAGCCTAAGGAGATAAGAAAGATGTTGTTTTAAGCCATACTCAAGAAAAGCACAGGCTCACATAACTTTTAAACAACTCAAATTTTTTCATGTTGGCTGTTCCTGTGTCTTAAGGAGCAAACAGTATAGACATGAGATGAAAGACAAGTGAAAGCCATCGGATGTCTTGTTGCCGCAAACCTGTTTCTAAAGCACATTATCAACCTAGTGGAGAAGAGCTTTGCACCCTGATCTTCGTTTTTTATCTTACTACAGACCTAAAAAAGACAGAAATAATGGACTAAAAAGCACCAACTGAGTATGTTCTTGGGGAGTCAATAACAAATGCATTTCACCCTAAAGAGAGAACACTGCTCACCAAGGATTAGAGTGGATTTAAAACACCTATCTGGAGTGCCTCTTTAATTCTGTTATTTTGGCTACCTAATGGCAATTAAGCAGATATTAGGAAGGTAAAAGTGTCAAGTTATAACATTAAATGATGAGAAAATAGTGACAACGCTTCAGTCAACAACATTTTTTAATGTAAAGTCAAAGAATTAAAAATGGTTGCCTACCTGTTTCTAAAATTCTGATTCCTGATCTCATTGATTTCAAGTTTCATCTTCTTCCATACCCTAAATATGCTTAGATGTTCAGGAAATATTCAAAATAGCAAATCTTATTAGAAGATATGAAACTTTGGCAGAAATAACATATATAATATCAAATAGGATGCATAAATAAATCCTGCCCCTTCCCCTACTACAAGATCAAGGCAAAACAATGTGTGCAAAGTGAAAACTGATACACAAGGAAATATTTTTAGGCACAGTCTACAGAACTCTCAAGAATAAGCTTGAGTCTAGGGATATTTGCAAGCTCAGGAAAGAGTGTCATTAATCAACTACACACACGATGAAAAATTTCACAGCTTAGGGCTGCTAAACAAAAGCGTTAGAGGTATATGCCTACAATTGGGCTCTGAGGATCTTATTTAGCCCCCTAACAAAGTCTGGCCAACAATTCTCGTTAATACTAGTGGGAAGGGTCCTGCACCTCTGAAAACTGCAACCCTTATCAAGCTGCCTAAATAAAGTGGTTCGATAGAAGGCATATTAAAGGGAGGGAAAAATTCTCCATGTCCTGACATCTGGGTGCAGACTTTCAGTGCACTTGGTCTGCTGCTGTTCATAGTTGATGTGTTTTTTCCTGTGGGTAGCACAGTAACAGTTTTTACTTTACACAGTACTCAATGGCATGCACACCTTCTCTCAGTCTCTGAGCTTTTTATTTTGTCAGTGGCTTAGAGACAGTGCGTGTGTAGATTAACCTAAACTGTTACAGGGCAAAAAAAACCCCTAACGTTATAGTTTATTTGAATTTATTTGATTTTTGTCGTTGGTTTAGTTGGTTTTGCTTAATCATCATCAGATTTGGAAAATAAAGATATCTCAAATTCCTGTGAAAAATCAAAGCTAAATGCTTTTACTCAGAATAGTTTCTACTGAGTATCCCATGCTTGCTTAATTTTTAAGGTCAGAATAGTCACAATAGAACTAAATTACTGTTCTGAACTGAGTCGTGCTCATACAGTGATTTATAAAAATGGATTAGATCTTAAAAATCAATCATTCTAAATGAAAGAATTCTGGGTGACACCCCACCTGGAATTAATATCTAATTAAGTACAACAATTTCAAAATGTAAAAAATAACTTTTTCAGTAACTTACGCGTATGTATGTTGTCTTTCCAAAATTGCTTAAATCATATAGAAACTTTATAGAGTAGCTGCCAGTAAAGTTCTATACTTCTGTTTCAGTCTTAGTTATCAAATTCATGTTACACCGAGTTGCCATATAAAATATTAATTAACCACTCCTAAACACCTGATCCACCTTAAAAACCTTGTACTAAAATCAACTTTCAAATAGAAGTTTGACCCAAAAGTTCTCAGATGCCTGAAAAAGAGGTTATTCTAATAGTGTCTTACAATGTCAATGAAATATATTTAAAAAACAAACCAAAATATAACAAAATTTACTTTCTCCTTCCTGGTTTCATATGCTTTTGATTTTTTTTTTCTTGAAGTTTAGAATGTTATTTCCTATTCTCTTCCAAAACCACTTACCTCTAACAGGGCATTGCAGACCCACCAAACAACAAGCATGTTCCCAAGATAAAAATATTTTTCTTGGTTTGAGATTTGTCCTTGTTACATGCTTACTGCTGGGGCAAAGGTCCGGGAGAAATCGTCACTTTAGTGAAATCTGTTTCCCAATTGATCGTAAGCCAGCATTTTGTAAGAGAGAGAATATTCCTGCAGAGGTAGAGTGCCACGAGAGAGGAACAACTCAGCTATTATAGCCGGACAAGTATTTCCTTATCCTTGGAAAAAGAAAATAAAATAACTTTATAAGTAAATGTAATAAACTCTTTTTAATAATGAGTGATTTTGTGACAACTTGCAATAAAAAAAAAAAAAGCCCATTGGGCCACAGATTCCTCTTCCCTTAACTGATTTCTTTTTACTTCTTTATTTTTGACTTTGAAAAAGGGTAAGAATTATTTCTTTAAACAACTGAGTGCAGATTAAAATTAACACTGTATGTTTCAATTATTATCAGCTCATCAGGGAATCAAAAGAGTTAGTATCTTTTTAATTAAAATATTTTTATCAGATAACCTAAGCCTCTAAAGCCATATATTTGAATTTAATTTTAAAAAATTTCTGGTTGTGATCATTGTTAAGAATTAATATACCAAATAAAATATGGGAAGAAAGGAGGTAAGGGGAGGTTATATAGTGTTACTTGATAAAAGGAGACAGTAATATTTAAAATGAGGTAAGTGTTACACCGATTTATGATGTATTTTATCTTCTAGAGAAACCCTAGTTTATCGTAGTGTCATTCAGTTTGAAACGTCAGCTGTATATCTTTCTGCTTTTGAATGTAACTCTAGGTTGAAAGGAAAAGGTTTGCAGTGATGTGATGTATAAGCAGATCAAAAGCTTGGCATTTTTTCTGGGATAATTCACTTTTATATTGAAACATTTTTGTTGTCATAAATATATAAATATTATAAATATCTTATATATATCTTGAAAGAATATTAATTAATAACACTTAACATGCCTGTCATCTTCAGGGTGCTGTACAAACATCTATTAATCAGAAAGGATGAAAAAGTTACTTTTGTTTTAGTCCCCACTTAAATTATTCTGTAAACATCCTCCTCCCTTACAAACTAGCAACAGGAATTGTATTTTTTTTTAGACTTTGAAAACAAAATATCTTCATTCATAGTCTGTTTTTCTTTATATCCATATCATATTTGCATCAGAAGTCTTGCCAGTATGAAAGCAGTTTAGTTTGTAAGAAAACAGAAATGCTTGAATGGTGGCCTTACAAAAATAGTACCCAAGTATCAAAATAGTGTTAATACTATATGGTCTATAAATTGTGTATATGTTTAAAGGCAGCACGATCCTCCTAGTTGTTCTTCTGCTCAAAACCAAGCCAAAACAAAATGGAAAAGGAATATCCAGGATGAAAATAAAAAGCTCACAATACCAGTGCCAAAACAGCAGGACAAAACAAATTAGCCTCTAAGTCACAGCTAATCTAATCACTCAAATGCAATTTACCAGCCAAGGGCCAAACTAGTCCATGTGTTGCAAGTAGAGCACACAGCATGGCAAGCAAAGGTGGCACTTTGTTTCAGCACAAGATGTGTTTGGTGCACAAGATGAAAATGCTCTGGCTTTTAAGGACAATATTGGATGTTGTGGGGTTTTTTTGGGGTTTTTTGTTTTTTTTTTTTTTTTTTTTTAAATAAAAATATAAGTCAGACAGGATCCAAGAGCTGCTGTGGCTGATGGAGGAAAGATGGCACCAATATGCAGACAAGCAGGATTTCTTTCCTTTCCAGGTTCCTACCTCCCATTGATTTCCCAATATCAAAAAAGCCACAAAACGTCACTTCTTGGTGATAGCTCACTAGATATGCTGTTGGTTCTAAGCTCCTAGGAGTGTATCAGTGGACCATTTACCATTCAAAATCACATCAAAATCATGATTTGCTGATCCCAGTGCTTGAGGGCATTTATCCATCCCATTTCTGTATGTGCACACATGTATCCAATGCAGAATGTATTTCTATCTTGGATTTCAGAAATTTAGTAGTATATACACACCTCTAAGAATTTTAAAAAGGGAAAAAAAATTATGGTCTTCTTTTGTATTCTCAGTGGGTTATTTTACTCTGTGTAAGATAAGCCAGCCCCCCGGAGCACCATCATTTATTTCCATTTATGGCAATTTGTAGGATAATGTGTAGTTGTAGTCTAAGGATTATAGTTACCTGACACAATTGCCAGAACAATTTATTTAAAAAGTGCCAGCCTGAAGTCCTATGATCTTCCACTTTTCATCTTTAGAAAACAACTTTTGGGCTATCTTACACTAGATTCGTTCATTACACCATTCATTTTCTATATCTCGCAGCTTGTTTCCAGAGTAAATGGGATCATAGCTATTGTAATCTATAAACAATTAACGTATTTGTCTCATGAGAATTCAGTGCTTGGGTTCTATACACTAGTGTCAACATCTTGGATGTAAGTAGAAGAAAAGAAATCACAAGTAAACCAGAAGGATTAATTTTTAATATTGTTACTTTTGGGTTTTTTACAGCCAAAGTTTTCCTATTGAGGAGAAGAAGAAATTTGCATGAATCTTCCAGGGGCCTCGGATTGCAACTGAAGCTCATTATGTTGGATAATGAATTAATGGCTGTTATGCACTCATATGCCTTCTGGGGATTTATGTGAGTATAATTCAGACATGTATGACAACAGGATTTCCCTGATGCACATATGGTCACTTAGCTTCTTGTCACATCAACCTGCTGGATCCAATCGGCCCATTCCAAATCAGATAAATGCAAAAGGAGAATCTTCTACTGACTTGGGGTGTTTTTGGCTACTGAAACTCTTGAGGACATTTTCAGACCTTGTCCTGGTAAGACTCATAGACACATCGAGAGTTTGGAACAAATTTAGAAGTGTCACTGAGGCTTAAAGTTTTGTCTGTTACTTTTCCACTGAATAACTCCCAGTTTATAATCTGGATCACTTGTGCACTCATCCAGGCAGACATTATATATATGGATGCACACAAAGATGTAGTTCTTGAAGTCTTATTTAGGAATTTCTTGCTTTCAGATCTTCTCTGGACAAAAAAGATTCTTCAAAGACCCAAACCATAGCAGTGACCTAGTTCATTACTGAACAGACAATGAAGTAGAAGCAAGTAGGTATCCCTTGATTCTTCCTTCAGTGGCTCACTGTTAGAGAAGCATCTGTTTGCCTCCTACTTGCTAAGTTTCCATCAAGAGAGAAAATACATGGAACTTCGCAATGTTTGATGTTGTACTGTCAACAAGTTACAATCACTATTAGGAAAAGAAAGCAATTATTATCTAAGTATTTGTACAAGAGCCAAGTTACTGTAGGTTCCCCTTTCTTTTCCTCTTTCAAAAACAAACCTTATGCTTTTCTGCAACACTGGGTTACCCCAGAAGAGAAAACAGGTACAGAATCAGGGTCTCACCTTTCCCTTTTTCACTGTCTTAAAAAGCTGACCCTGGAGTTTTGGCCACCGAGTTACAGAGAGGAAGTTTGCAGACAAACCCCTCTTTTGCCATCAGTAGAGGGTAGAAAGCAAACATGACGGAGCAAATTGCTCCTTTGTAATTGGTCTGGGTATATAAATTATAAGGTGGTCCAACACACGCAGAGCAGTCAAAAGACACAATGGATTCACCAGGGAACAGCAGAATTTATCCTTGCACAATTCTAAAAAAATTTTTTTGCATTTTGACATAGCATGTTCTTTCTTTCCCACTGGTTTGTAGCATTCATTTATTCATATCCAAACCAAACAAAGCACAAACCCCAGACATTTAGCACTGTCATAGCTGTTGTCAGCCCCAACACTTAATCACCTGTGCTTTACAAAGGGTGAACCCACAGCATGGAGAGACTGCCATTTACCATGGTCAAATGAGCAAGTCGAAAACCTAAAAATAAATCTTTTTTTCAAGACTTCTTTAACCAGCTGCTGAAGGTTTAGGTACATACCTATATCTTTCCATTCACATACTGTGTCCTTAGAATCTGAGGGCAGAAAAGGGCCACCTTCATTCAAAAGCAATTTGATTACAAAAGAAACTTTGACTTGTTTGCTATGCTTCACTTGACGTACTACCTCCAGGGCTATGTTGAAAATGACCTTACGTAATAGTTTACATTCATAATCCATCATGGCAGAGGGAAATCAAAACAACAGACTTTTTCCCACTTCGTTCTGAAGGGCTGCTCTTGTTCTATGTTGTGTTCTCAGGAAAGAACCAGTGATGAAGTCAGATTAGAATTACAAGAACTGCAAAACACACACACACCCAGAATACCGCAGCCCCAGCAATATGCATTTGCAAATCAGTTGCAAGAATCAAGCAGCTTAAAAGTTAATAAAATAATTTTTTTTCAAGGCTCAAAGACCTTTTTAATGTCTGCTTATCAGGTGACAAGGCCTGCTGAAATATCTCAAGTATCATATTTAGAAGAGCTTAAACACTAACATATGTACTCATTATGTCCTTTTACATGTAAAACTTACACTTTGTTTCAGTGAAGACTACTTTTAATACAGATTTCTTTTCCCTTCCAACCTCTTTCTGCACCTATAAATATAACAATCCAGCACCGTGCAAAATAATACTATTACTTACCAGAATTGGAGAAATCACACCCTGAAGCTGATAATGTAGACCTCCCTCATTCTACTTGTCAGTCAAAAAAAAGGAAATTGCAAACCAACGCATTCTTACTCACCTCACAAAGTGGGAGAATAAATAAATATGACACAGCAGGTTTAGTGATAAGAAGTCAATGAATTGGTAAAAACCTTGAATTCTGATGTGTTCTTACTATCACCAGATCTAAGCCAGTTTTGTTAAACAGGTCTAATACTTCAGTGAGAGAAGCAAGGATGGAAGATGTACGATAGCCTTCTCTTCTTCTTGATAGATAGCAAAAAAAGCTCAGTGGAAATGTTCAACTCCTTTAAGATTGAAAAACAAAGCTTTAATGTAGTTTTTGTTTACTGTGTCATAAGTGCAGTGTTGGAAGTTGTTGCCAAAGAATCATTGGAACAGGCATCACTAAAGCAGTGTCAGCCAGCCAGCTCTTTGAAAATTATTCAGTTCCTCTAGTCTTATGACTAAAATAATATCCAGTGGCTCCAGCTTGAAGCCTGGTTAATACATCTGTCCAGAACACATAATTACTTGGTCATAACATTCCCCCGGCCACCAGCCAACAAACCAATCAGCATTTCTTCCTAACTCACTAGAATTTTTGCTGTGTCAAACTGTTTGATCTCTAGGTAGTAAAAATGCAAAAAATGGAAGGACACTGTGCTGGAAGGTTTTAATTTAATATAGTTTCTCATGGAAATTAAATCTGAAAAGAAACATGTTTTTGTTGACATCGCTGAAGTTGAGATTTTCATTCTGCTACAGGAATAATATTAATGTATCTATCTTGTAGCTTTCTTCTTATCTCTTTACCAGCTAAGATTCTGCAATGTAATCCCTCTTTCATTAGCTGCTTTCAAAAGGAAACTTTGGTTTATGAGAAAGTGAAATGATCCCAGCAAGTTTAAAAGGCTGTTATGTGTGTAACTACCAAGGAATATGCTGTGTACACTGTGCATGGAAATGAAACCGAAAGAGATGAAACACAGTCTGGATTTACACAGATTCTACTGGCCACAGTCCTCCAAGCTTTATTTGTGAGAGTATAATGTTTAATCATCTGAAGCTAAACTTTGTGAACTCTGATCTGGATCCTGAGACACTGGAATCAATAAAAGCTTTATATTGATTACACTAGGACACAGGATTAATAGAACTGTAGCGTCATATCTACTTCCCATGCACATCATGCGCCAAAGCCACAGCCAGGAAAGCACTTCATTCACGTTCCAGAGTAATTCAATCTTTTCTCTACAGAGATATTGTATTTCTAAAATGACAAAATAAATTGCCAAATTTTTTATAGTGAAGAACTTACGCAACATCCTCAAATGTGCAACTGCAAAGGACCAACATAACTTCCAAAACCATAATGCATTTATTGATCAATTCCTGTAGTGTTACACAGTATCTTTTTTTCACTCTGTCTATAGACCGACGAACACCTTTAGCTCACAGCTGATATTTAGAATTTAAAGGCACTACAGGAAAACGAATAAAGAACAGTGTACGTCCCCTGTCCACAATAAATATTAGCCATTCATTCTGGCAAATAGGAAATAAACAATTCCCCTAGTTTCCTTCACAATAGCCACACCAGATACATTGGCTATGTCTAGACTAGTGCGTGGGTGAACACAGTAAGATGTCCCTGTTCATCCTACATGGGAGACTGGAAGGAAGAGGTTGTAGCTCTCATCTGGATTCTGCATACAGGTTTCCTCTCCATAGGAAAACAGGACACAGAAGGAGGATGGACTGGGGAGGATCACTCTTTTAAACAGAGCTAAAAAGTGGTCGGTGTTGACTCAGAATCTTTCCTGATTTAGACTTTGCTGTTTATTCGTCATTAGACTCAAATCTCTGAGATTCAGCACCTACTCTGTGCAAAAAGGGATCCAAACAGCATATTCAGAATTTTTGGCCTACTACAATACGAGAATAGCTAAATATTTCAGAGGTCTATAGGCTGGTTCTGTAGTTGTTAATAACAGTTTCACACACTTCAACATCAACAAGGATTTTATGCATGTAGGTGTTAAAGGACCGTGACAGAACTGCAAAATGGTTCTTTATAATCACAAAGGATGCCAAGAAATGATGGTGTTCTTACCAGGTATGCCAGCTTCTTCTTGAAGGCACCCTTAATTTCCTGAATCTAAACATTCAGATTATTATGCTTAAAAGCAAAGGTAATGCTTTACAATTTGAGCAAAATGGGAAGACATTGTATAACTTGTACCTCCCAGAGGATACTTAAAAAACACTAAGCCTGATGCATTAAGTTTGGAAATGTCAGAATAGTGTTGCCTGAATTCATGCAACCTACCCTCATCAGTCACTTCTCTGCAAAAACACTTTTATGCAGCTTTAATCTTATGATCCTGCATCAGTTTTTCAACACGACTCCTATCTTATTTGCTGAAAGCATAATACTGCATTTTTAATGTATCCTTCATTCATCGTATTCTTAAGTACCACACAGAGCATGTTATCCAATCCCTATGCTGAATACAAAGCTATGTTTTCATATCCACTTCCATCTTTTTCAGTCACACCCAGTTTAATGCAGATTTATTTTCACACCACTTTATTTTTAAGACCCATGAAATTACTAGTATTGTTTTTTTCAGGCAGCTGAACATGGAGTTTCCTATATGGTAACGTCTACAGCTTTCCATGCAAGTATTCTCGTGGCCGGGGTTTTAGCTTATTGGGATGGAAATCATCTGATCAAATTTAGATCCTTATATGTGTTCACAGGTACATCCACAGCTCAAGTGGTTGTTTAGATTATCTTTGAAAATTAATGGCAGAAATGGTTATTGTAGGGCATGATTTCAAACATCTATTTCTCTGTTGACTGAAAAAGCGATTTGCGGATTATGTGCTCAGAGAGAAGGATAACTGCTCTGCATTGTCTGCAGTCACATTCACCAGTTAATCAGCAATGGACATACTCATTGAATCTGAAGGCAATTATCAACTTCGGTGTTTGTAGCAGAAACAACAAAAATAGATTACTAAATTCATTGAGACCGATCAATTAAATTCTTTTGCAATTCAAGCCTTATATCTGGGTTTTCTCACTAAGTCAGTCAATATCCACGTTAATTTTCAATTACTTTGCATAAAGAGTTGGGTTCATAGTTATTTCTAGTCAGAACTTCATAGCATGATGTGGACAACATGTTCACTGGATTATTATATCACTTATTTAAGTAGAGTACTCTCAGTAGAAGAGCAAATACTGCAATTCATTTAAGCTACAGAGCAAGAACTATTTGAAAAACGCAACTCCAGGCTGCAGCAAGAGCTGCATGTAAATAAGGCCATATTTTAACAGGATAATGGGAACAGGTATCTGTTGTATAAGCAGGTATTTCCCCGTCAATCAATACACAAGCTAAAACTATCAGCTCGTTACAACCTCTAAATGCATACAAAACTGTGAAGCCTATCATTAGAATGACCACAGTGACATCTGAAGAGAAACATTAAAATATTGGGCACTTGAGCAGAGGAGTCTATAAATTTGGTTTAATTTTGGAATCAAGGAGCAGCCTGGAATCGACCACAAAGGATTATGATTTTTTTTTCCCAGGCTGGTTCTACACAGGGGCACATTTGGTGAAAGGCTGCTGCATACTTCGTTCAGAATAGTTAGGTGGTTAGGGTGTTTTTTTTTTGTTCTGGTAGGTTTCTTTGTTCCTTCTTTTGAACCATGCATTATTTTCTGTCAAAATGTAAATACTTTCCTCACAATCTGGGAAGGGCTTTTTTGTTTCATCTCTTTTTTAAATAAACTTCAGGCAACCCAATATGAATTCTTAGGTTCTGTATTATTATATGAACTACATGTTAAAAGCTAAAACAAATATAAAGAATGATCTCTGCACATTCCTTGCCTGTTTCTTACATATGCAGGACCTGCATTGTTTGGTTTTATGTTCTGGTCCTTTTTCCTTTCTCGGGAGATGACATGCTTGCCAGCATTCCCCCTTCCCTCTTCTCTGCTCCCAAAGATGAGCAGAAGAGCATATATCCATAATCATTCCTGGACTTGTCCTCTGACCCATAGCTTTTCCAGTCCTTATTGTTCTTTGCTTTGCTAGCACTTTCGCTAGCACTCCCTCCTTCAGGAAGGGAGTTATCAATAAGATGTTATTAAAATATATGTGTGCATTGAAAAAAAATTCTGAAAAAGACAATCATGTATCACTTCAGCATGACATTTAAAGAAGGGTAAAGGCTAAAAGGCTGCCCTAATTTATTTCAAGACTGAAGTTAGTACAGAAATAAAAGAAAGTGTTATGTTACACGAAATGGTCTATATACTTAAGATTTTATGTAAAACCTTAACAGTTCCTTTTCTAATTCTCGTATTTGTCTCCTAAATATGCCTTGGCCGCAATCATTTACATAGATGATGACTAGATACTACTTTTTTTGCTGAAATAATTGTTGTTCCTCTCTCAGTATCGTAAAATTCCAGTAATACCCACTTTGCCTATATGCCATCTAACCCCAGGCACTGAGGTACCTGTTACCCTCTCTGCCAGCAGTGCGGAGAGGCACTTAGAATCCAAATTCCCCTCTGGAGATCCCTTTCTTTCGGTTGTGAGGCTCAGCATGTCAGCATAATTAAGGTTAAGCTAAGGTAACATTATTTCAGCTGAGGTTACTTTAACTTAGGGACTCGGTTCCATTCCTGCAGGGAGATGGTGTGCATCAAAGCCAGCATCTCACAGAATGCTTCCTTAAGGCATGACAGCCGTAGCAATCTCTGGAGCGTGTTGTGCTCTTTCCTCTGCTGCCACTCTTTCCAAAGGCAATATTTATCCTTCCACTTAGAAATGAAAATGAAAGCTAGTGTGTGACAGAATGTACAGTATGATGCAAAGCCCTTCATGTCATAGCAAAAACAGCTTACAGACAGCATGCCAGTGATGATATCATTCATAGACAACAGTTAATTTGGAAACTGTGAGGGAGAAGCTAATATCTCTAGTGTTCTGTGATTTTGTACTGAAAGGCCCTCACATAAATGCGCACACACAGGAATGGAATTAAAAGCACTTAGTTTTGGGACTGAACACTTGAAAAATGCACAGTTGGGAACAACCTTGCATTCTTCAGTAGATGAGATAATTGGCTTTATTCTTTAACTTCTTATTGAGCATATATTGACGTTTCCTGATTTTTACAGACTTAAGCAGCAAGCTGGATACTGAGGCTTTTTTTTTTCTCCCCGAATGTGCATCTTTTCCAAACAATTCATCATGGTTTGCATTGGTTAAAAAGAAAATCTTAAATTGCTATTAAACACACCTTTAACTGAATCCAAGCTACAAAGTAAAGAGCAACTATGTATACTGAATTAATGCTAAAGAGTTTCCTACAGCTGTGTGTTCATCCCTTCATCAAGACAATCCACTGGACTTCAAGGAGAATTATATATGTATATTGCACTTTGTGTATATAGATGCTGTATATATTATTGCTTCCTTAAAATAACAAGCAGTCATAAAAATATAATGAATAAATATGAAAGACATAACTGTTTAGTTTGGAAATTAAACATAAACTGAGGTAAAAGAAAAAAAAAAGCCTACTCAGGAGTGGGGAGAGAAGGGGCTTCTGGGATTATTTTACACCTATTTACCTGTGAGACAGTCTTGATCTCATCTTACAAGGACATGCACATCTTTATCACAACTGTGCAAGAATGAAGCTAGCTAAAATTTTATGGTACTGAATCAAGTGTAAAAAAGGGCTAGAGCAGGAAATAAAATAACTTGGGTAATATTTACTCAAAACCTATAACTAGCAGCAGACACCTGAAAGCAGCTATGGCTGTGACTGACCTCTGCTTGAGGCAGAGGTGCCATCTCAGCCCATTCTGCAGCTCAGGCCAGCGATGCGCATACTGCAGGTTTGGAAGCACTGCTGGAATACCACATGCTGCTCCATGCCCACCCTGCTGAAACCCATGCAGAGCAAAGAAATTAGCAATCCTAAGAAAAAACACTTCTCAGGATTTCCAGCATTACATCCACTATTGTTTAGTATTTCTACTGAAACTAAAGAGCGTATCCAAAGTATAGGATTAGAACTTTGAGATGGTAAGGCTTTTTTTCTTCCTGTGCAATGAAATTTGGTTTTCCATCTTTTGCTCTTCTGTTTGTCCTTTGTGAGTTTTGAATTAAAGGATTCTCTGTACTAACAAACCTATCCATTACTCTGACTGGATATTAAGTTACCACTACATTTAGTACACCACAAGACTGAAGTCAGAATACTACCTCTTGAGCACAGACACTATATGGCACCTACACAGAACTCTCTTGCAGACAGTTTAATCTATTGGAGGACATATAACTTTCAAATTGAGATCGAGGAGAGACAAAATATGAGTTAAAAGAGTACAACAGACCTGAATGTAAATCTCTGAGTATGTTCAAAATGATAGGAACAGGTACAGCTTTTCATATGTTTTCCCACACCATGTCTATAATAGTGTGAAAGTCAGTATTGAATACTGTTAAAAAAATAAACCCTCAAAACTTTCTTCTCATTCACTATTTTACTATTTGCTCCATGTCTGTTTCAGGCCATAGTTATGCTGCCTGGAATCAAACTAAAATGACTTATAGTTCAGTGAGACTTTGTATGGAATGTAGCATCAGTCCTACATCTCCATCATCAGAAAGTATGATAAAAATAGCAGCTGAGAGACCACCAATCAAAAAAGTCTGGTTCTGTGTAATTGATAGAGAATCACAGAATTTAATCATTAATAAAATTTAATTTCTTGTATAAAATTATGATACTGAACTTTTCCTGCCCTATTTTGATTGTAAGTCATCCGAGGAAGGAATTTAGTGTTTGCTTGTAAAATCACTGGAAACAGAAACCTGAGCCAGCCGAAGTCTTACAGTAAAAAAATTTCCTCACCACCACATTGCTACTGTTTAATTGTTTATTACTTTGAAAATGTAGTCCCAATAGTAACGTTAAAATCTGGTTCTGGGCCAACTAAGGCACACAAGGTAGACCTGGAAAAGATCCAATTAGGTTACAACATCACATTTTGCAGTGTCAAAGCAGCAAGTGTTTACCGTAGATACAAAGACGTCATAATATCTTGGTTAAATTAAATGCTGAAAATATAAGCAGATTGAGATAATTCTTTTTTTTAATGTTCAGAGTCATAGCAGTGGAAACAGCTTGCAATATATGGATAAAACTAAACAGATAGAGTGACATTATTCTCAGAAACCTAACTCTTACCTTCAAAAGCCTGCATCCATCCCAGCAAACCAGTTGAGAAGTTCAGCTTCTTAAATGTAGTTGGCCAAATTTAATGAAAAACTTCAAGATTATAAGTCAGCAGTGCAAAGCAGGTGTGGATGAACTTCAGCTTTCACATAAAGAGCAATTTTAACAGGAAATGTAGGCTGTTAGACTGCCAATTGTACATATGACATCTTTAGGCTTCGCTCCTCTCCATTTGTAGCAGAAGTAGGCAGAGTAGTATTTGGATGCCCAAATCAACTCCATCACTTTTTAGAATGTTGCAAAGGAGTCTCCTAGGAGACAAATGTGACATTTGTCTCAGCTCTGGGTCTCATAGATCTAGTTACAGAGATTACGTTCACAGCTTCTGGTAACAATTTCTTCCCCAAAATGTTGATATTACCACCTCCACCATTTTCACTACAGTGCATCACAGCATGATGGTTTGTACTCTGTATGCAGAAAACAACCTATTCTTTGAACATCCATTTTGAACCCAAGTTGAACGTGTTGAGGATTTCTTCTGACAACACCATGTTCTGCAGTGTATTTCATTGAACACAGCTGAGACGTTGGCTGTTGCATTCCTGGGAGGGGACAGTGCCACCCCCCAGAGTCAACCATGAGTCTGCATGAGAAGTCAGGCCACAGCAAACAATTTGGTTTCCAAGAACAATGCACAAAAAGCAACATGACCAGGACAGTAAAAACCCACTCTTTGCCCTGCAGCGGTGGTCACTACTTGCATCTTACCCAGTGCTGCGTGGGTCTGTGGCAAACAAAGCCTTCTATGCAGTCTCTGTGTCTCGAACAAGTTATTGCATAGCTCTATCAAAAGCAGCGTGTCTGTTACTATTTTATGCCTTAAATTCACTAGTGTACCTCTTTTCTCTGCTCTGTTATCTTGTCTCCTAAATTGCAGCCTGTGAAGGCTAGCACATTTTTATAATAATTACTAAATTACAAGACAATGTTACACTTATTTTTAAGCTAAACTATATTTTGTGAAAGAACGCCAATCTTCTCTTAATGGTATTATGAGGAACATAGCAGTACATGAAATGGAATGCAAATACCTGCATTTTTTTTAACCATATTGTTTTTAACTATACGCTTCGGAACGAGCTTAAACTGCTTTCCAAATTGATGTAAGGCTAACACTGCTTAGCTGCTAAACCACAGAAGAAACTGCTATACCACAAAATGGATTAGCACAGCTTTTTTTCCTGGCAGTGTGTTTGTTATGACCTCTCCAATAAAATACTGTAGTTCACAGTACCAGGCTTTAAAGAACACATTAGCAAAGACCTAGTTTCTGTCTTCCAGCCAAAAAGCCCTCCAATCTGTCTACAAGGAGTTATTGTATTTTTCCTTGGTTACTCCAAATACAATATTCAAAGAGAGTATTATTCAGAAACTATCAAGTAAGAACAAATCTCTCTGTCTTCAGGTCCCAGAATATTGTGATGGTATTAAAGAAATTTAACATTCCAAATTACTCCGTCAAAATCAATCCTTATAAAAGTACTCAGCATTATAAGAAGTGGATATTTGAGACTGTATATAGAAAAAACTTATAATAGAATACAGAAAAGAAGTGACAGAAGGATTCTTCACAGTAGCTGCTGGCTTTACAGAAAACAGAGTTTAAGATTCAGAAATGGAGAAGGAGAGCAAAAGAATCACAGTATATGGCGTATCAAACATTGCAATATCTGCTAAATGTAGAGTATTGTCATGCTAAGCTAAAATTCACTAATTTTTGTTTGGCTTTATAGAGATGCTACCTTTGCAGAGATGCACCCTCATTTTAATCTGTGCTTCAAACACACAGGCTAAAACTTATGGTCAGTACTGTTGCTGCACAGACTTCAACAAAGCTGCCACACAAGGTTGCACAGACTGATTAATGAACACTTCTAATGGCTGCGTTTGGCTGCCCTAAATGTCTGCACATTTGGGCTGCACAAGGTGTTTAAATCTGTGCTACAGGGTGGCAAGAACATACTTTTTTTCCTACCTTGCACATGCATAGATGTGAGAGGCTTATTTGGCCTGCAATTACAGGATTTTATAGGTTTCTTTCAGCACATCAGCAAATAATTCAAAGTTAGAAAACCCATTCAATTTCAGCTCTTCTTATCATAACCTCATGTCCTGGTTGACAGGTGCTAGAAAACAAAAATAATCAGATTTCATACTTCTACAGTGTCATGCAGAGAGCTCCATATCAGAATACAAACCTGTAAAGAACAAAGACCAAAATTAACATTTTTCTTTGGATTTAAAATGGAAAGCCACCGTACTTTACACACTCCAAGAAAGCAAAGCATTGAAACAAGAGTGCTTACATTCAACCACATAATGTTGCAGGTAAGGTGACATGAGCATAGTGAGTTGGCTTCTTATATGGTAAGAACGAAAAAGTTGCTTTGGAATTGTGCTGAATTTTATGTTATTTATTTACTTGCACAAAGTTCCCTGTATTTTCTTGTTATTATTTGGAAGACACACTGTGACGCTCATCTGTGTGTACCATGAACCAAAGATGCTGAATGGAGCTGAAATGACAGAATTGAGTACTGAGACATGAAAAATGCATTCTAATAATTATTTCTGCAAGATTTTGTTTGGTCCAGCTTCATCCACAAAGCAACCAATGTCATGAGTTTAGGAAGTCACTGGTGTAATTCAAGTAATTGGAGTTACGCATGAGCTTCAGGGCAATTGTGATCTAACGGCAAATAGAATTTTCTGACACTGCATGTCTTGTGTAGAAGGCACATTTAACATTTTCACTCCCTTTTGGATGCACTGTGCCTTTGAAAACAGAGGAAAGTACATTTGTTGACGTCACTGTAAATAATCTCATCCATTTCCTTTGCTGTTGTTTAATTATGAGTCATATTTTGATATTAAATCTTTTCAGGAAGAACAGAATACAGCAGAATTAGTAAAAAGTGCCAGACTAGAGGAGAACAATTTGAAATTATCTTTCTAACTTAACTCAGAAAATCAGAAACATAGCTTGCATCTGGATTTCCTTAACACTATTAAGCAAAGATTAAAAAAATCCAAATAAAACCATGGAATATTAGACACAGACTTTCTAAGATGCTTCCAAAGACGCATTTGTTAAGCTTGTACCCGCACGTTTTGCCCAGAAGATCTCATGTTCACACAGATCATGACAGTGTGCACTCTGCACATCGCAGGGGCTAATTTTTCATTTTAATAAGCTAATGTACAAGCTAGAGCTCCAAAATGGCAAGTTGATATATTTTTTTAACAATAGAACACGTATAATTGAAACAGAAATAGTCTATTAAATATTTTTAATCAGTGCTTTTTTGCTTTTAATTAACAAAATTAATATATATATAAATCGTATCTTGTCCAGTTATGTCTCACAGAAGGAAAAAATATCAGAGGAAAATGCTAGCTAGGGAAATTAGACTTTTCCAGCCTCATTGAAGTCAGGCACAGTTCACCAACAGTATTAACGCAGAAGAAGTGGTGTTCTGGAATAAGTGTTCTGTACAAGACAACAGGAAAACAGGATATCAAGAAAAACAGAAATTAAATCCTGAGTATGCCATTTTATAAAGCATTTCTAATATTATTTATAAGATTTGTTTACAAATTTAGACTTTCATTTCAGAATTTGCCATGTAAATTAGAATTACAGATGAAGAGCTGCAAAGAAGTTACCCTGGAATTGCTTGAGGGAAAAGATACAAGATTTACTCCATCTACTTGTATGTTTGAGGTCTCAGCTATCTTTCAGTAAATATGTAGTTTAGCCAATTGATTAAATAATTTTTGTTTCCCCTATAAATAGAATTTTTTCTCCAGTTAAAGCACTCCTCTCCCCATTTTCTTTTGATTCTGCTTTCAAATCCTTTTTAGGCCCCAAGATTAGGACTGGTTTTAGTCCAACCTTATAAGAATGCTTTTATGTTACTTATATTTGTACGTAGTAATTAAAAAAAGATTCTCTTAACCCTTACCCACCGATCCCTAAGAAGCCTTAAGAGAAACTTTTCTCTGAGAGTCCAGTCGGCTGCTGTACTTGCAGACCACTTTCTAATCTTTTTTAACTTTGGGTCATTTGGACTTTCCTCTCCAAACAGATACATTTCAGTAAGTGGCTCATTAGCATTACACAGGAGAAGAATCCTGTTTTGTTTTGGTTATTTTTTCCCTTTAAAACCACCCTATCCTTAGCTATCTATATCTGGTGTTTGTACTGATATTACAGCCACTTCAGTAAATTGAAGCTCTTCCACAGATCTCTACTCCAAATCAGCGCCAGCCTCAGTTCTTTGACTGAGGCAAATGCCAGACATTGTTTATACAGTGGTAATCAACATGGTAAATTTAGAATATACCAGAATAAATTATGATAAATTTGCTGCCTCAGGATAAAGATAACATACGGGTATAGTCAGTGGTTATCTCTTAAAAAAGGGGGAAATTGATGAAGAGACATTTTTTTTCCTTCCAGGCTATCATAATAAATGTTTTTTTCCCCTCTGGGGTTTGTAGAAAAAGAAGATGGGACATGTGGATCTCATGAACTCTGTTGCTAAATACAGCTACAACTTTTGAAAGACTGTCTTCTCTATATTTCAAGTTGAACTCCATGTTCTTTCCTTAGCATTAAGAGTTGTTTTCATTCTTTCTTTTTTTTCCCCCCGCCATCTCTCCAGAGGTTAGGAAATGAATTGTGTGCCATCAGAGAGCAAAGCCGTACAGCGCCCACGGGACCTGATAGCACCGGTGTCTTTTTTTTCCCCACCTCAGCAGCATGACTTGCTGTTCCCAGAGGGGGTGTGAGAATCATCAGCTAGTGGAAAATCACTGGTGTTGCTGGTTTGGGAGGGAGTTTGTTGGTTTGGGTTTTTTTTCCTTCATTTACTTGTTGGGGTTTTTTATTTGTTTTAAACTAAGAATATTTTTTAAAAATCTTTTCCTTGAGCCTCTGATTGGGCTTCATTGTCCTTCTCAAACTTAGTGCTTGAGAGCTTTTTTTAAGGACAGTTAATTTACCTGGAGAATGAGTTTCCAGAAAAAGTCTGTTCCAAATGCAAACTATCTTCAGAGTAGACTGAATTTCCCTCTCTCTCTCTCTGTCAAGTACTTGTACTGGGTCCAATATTTGTGGGAGGAAAAACACATTCTTGTGCCCAGTATACATCTACAGTGAATCTTCTGGGGAATTAAGACAGTTAAACTCTAATTAAATCCCCACCTACCTGCAAAACATGGCAATCTTCCACAGGAGGCATTACCTATAAATATTGGAACATTTTTGTATGAAAAGCAGTGTGGCTCAGTGAGTGTGCAGTCAGCCCTTTATTAAACTAGCAGGCAGTGTCAGTTTCCACATCTGCCATTCAAATCCACAAAACCTCAAGTATGCGTTTAAGTCCAACGGGCTTTAATGGGATTGAAACACGTTTTGTGCCTCACTGAGGAGGAAAGAGACTATTCACATGCCTACACACTTGGATTATGCGCTTTGCTGAATGAGAAACCTTATATGCTACTACATTGGTACTGAGAGAAGATGTGAAGTTAGAAACCTGAAGCCTGATAGCAGCCTTTTGTCTTGTTTCTGGGCCATGGCAAGGAGGATGAGCAGGTGCAGAGGACACGCGTCCAGGCCAGGGAGGTACCCATCTACCCAAGCATTTATAAATGTGATAAACCCAAATGAACAGCAGTAACACTGTGCTCCACCTGGGAGATAAACTGCACTCTGCTGGCTACTAAGACAGAAATCTCAGAAGCTGCTGTAGTATTGATTTTACACCTCCATAATCAAAATAGAGAAATGAAATTCCAGCATCCTGTCTAGTTTTGCTAGATAAAATCATCTTTCCCATATTCCAAGATGTCTTAGGCCATTAAGAAAATATTTGTGACATCCAATATGATACTGGCTACAGTAGAAGGGGGTTTCTGGTGAGAAACTGAACATATCCTGGTCGTCTTGCTATGCAGGCACAGCTAGGCACAACTCCTGAACTCAGTTCATCCCAGAGGGGTGCTGTGCTGAGCATTTATATCCTTGGCTACTCAGAGACTCAGAAAAACCTATCATCAATCACCAAGCCTGTTGGAGAGCAACTAGAAGCACTTACTTCTCTGTACCTCGACCATTTCAATCTTTTCCCACATGCCTCATTCTTTTTTTTTTTTTTCACTCACTCACTGCAGTCATACAAATGCCATAACATTTCAGAAAGATATTTACAGTCTCAGGCATCCAAGTGACCAGCATTTCCCTGTGACCTTCTCACCCTAGCAATTAACTGTCAAGGGTTTTTTTTATGTTATGTCCTTACAGAATTTTTTCTTAGGCTTCTGTAGTTTAAACTCAGCCACTAAAATGCTTTGGGAAAGTTTACATTCGGCTGCAGTGCGAAATGCACTGTGAGACCAGTATACTGGCTACCTGGTACAGGTGCCTAACTCTGTAAACCAGAGCTTAACCTGGCAGCACAGTGCACCTGGGAAACTTAACACATTACTGAGCTGTAAAGATGGTTTCAAACTTCCATTAACCCATCTCTAACCAGGCAAATTATTCAGTTGGCTATTACTACTCCTAAAACTAAGCAATTTTTACTTTTCATCATATTGAAACACAACAGAGGAGTTTGAATGTATAACCTGATAGGGTATTTTTCTTGCATTATTTGGAAAAGTAACTTTGCATTTAGAAGCTGTGTTCCCTCCTAAAAAAAAATAAAGAAAACCACAAACAAACAAACAAATCCCCACAAAACATACTCCCTCCTCAAGTTTAAATTCACAATATGCAATCTGGAATAGGATATGATTGAACCACTTGAAGTTTGCTTCAAAGATCATTATTGTATTAGCATAGACAGGGCATTCAGCCAAAAAATGGCTCTAAAGAGAATAAAGAAGTAGAAAAAAAATCTAATTTTTACATTTATTTGCTTACTATAGCCTATAGGAATGATGAACTTTGAAACACTTGAAGAATTAATGCAAGAGGACACTGAAAATTTGCCCTGGAATGTGGGCAATTTTTTATGATTCAAATGTTTGTGTGTGTGTGTGTGTGTGTGTGTATATACATACGCACAGGTACACACGTGTCTAGGCAGATAGATCAATCACATTTAAGTTAGAAAACTAGAAGTGTGAGCTGCTGGTTCTTGCTGGCTCTACTTTCCATTAGGTATCACTTGACTGCTGTTCCCAAGGACACCAGCTTAGCTCCTTTCCTGGAGTTGTGAAGAGAGCATGGATGCAGGATTTGCCTATAGCTTTGATATACTCACCATAATGTACTGTCTCTTCCATCAACTGTGTTCATTTTTCAGGGTGTAATCATTGCCATTGCTTAATCTGCAATTAACCGTTTCAGTGTGAATAAGCTGCACTCAGTTTGAAGAATAATTATTCACGTTGGTTTCCTGTCTTATTTTACTGCTTGAAACATGGCACTGACCCAAAATCTAAACTCAGTATGGGGCCTCCTTGTCCTGACTGAGGTAGATCCTCCCGCGGAAA
Source organism: Cuculus canorus (assembly GCF_017976375.1). Taxonomy (NCBI): domain Eukaryota; kingdom Metazoa; phylum Chordata; class Aves; order Cuculiformes; family Cuculidae; genus Cuculus; species Cuculus canorus. The sequence continues at coordinate 39,197,075 of NC_071404.1, forward strand.
GACAGACAGAACCTCCAAGAACTTGTAGTCTTTCAGAGGGCTTTACAGAGCCAAAAGCCAGGTAATTGCTTTGCTCTTCCTTAAATACGCTCCATAAATGAGCACAAGACAGGGAAAAGAAATGCTACTGTTCAGCACATTATTTTATAGGTGAAAAACTGATGCAGAAGAGTATTTTAAAAGTACCTCTTAAAGTATTTTAACAACTTTGAAAATCTGAACCCAAGTGAACTGGCCAAAGTTATACAGGAAGGCTTTGACTGAATGGGAAAATTAATGCATGTCTCCGAGTCCCATGTCAGGCTCACAGCAGTTCTCTTTTTCCCCAGCCAATTTGTGCATTAAAAATATTCAGAAAAGTCTCCAATTGCAGGAAGTCTAAGTTTCAGATGTGCAGTTCCTGTGGCTCTGAAAAGACATACCAAGTCTAGGTAAGTCATTCACCATGAAAGAGAGAGTTAACTCTGCACACACACAGTAAAGATAGAACATATATCAAAGCTTTCACACTTTTTTCCTATTCTATAGTTTGCTCTGTACTTTAAAAATGTATTTAAATGGAGTGACCGTGTATGCAAAGGAAAACTTTACAAGCAGATAAGTCTTCTAGAGCTGAATGTCTGCCAAGACAAAACTGTGTGGTTTATTTTAAAAGGAGTGCTTATCGCTCAGAATACACCATTTCTTTTTCAGCAGTGGAGTCAAAATTAATGCTTACAATTTATACTTGTCATTAAAATAAAACTTTTAAGAAATAAAATCTCATTTTTTAACCTATACTGAAACAACAAAATTGATAGTAATTAATATAGAGGAAAATTTTTAGTTCAAAAGGAAGAATATTTGGATAAACTGTTTCATAGAGAAATGAAACTGATACAAGGAACTCTTATGCGCAGGTGTTATGTATTATAATCTACATTACAGTACTGTACTACGTGTACCACATGAGAACAGATGCAAATTAAAAATTCTGGACTTTATTAAATTTTGTGGGTTTCATTCTAATTTTATTTACAGCAAGTCTTACCCACACAGGCGTGAGTACCCCCACTAACTTCAGCGAACTCTCAGACTTTATATTGGTATAAGTAAGAGTTATTGAGACTCTCACTCATTTCTATTTTAACTCTCAGGTGTGGGTTCAGAAGAGTAAAAGCTCAGAGAACTGTTTTATATTTACCATTTTCAAGAAAGAGTCATAAGAACTAAAGACCTCATATTTCTAACAATATATCTCAACATACTTTGTCAAGACCAACATGAACTTCTCACTCTTTTTATAAGAGCAGAAGCAGATTTTGCTCCAGGGTAAAAATTGGTCAATTCAACAGATATGAGAGAGAAATACAGAAGATTAAAACTCATGCAAGACAGAATCTGTATCACCTGTTTCAAACAGCAGCAACAACAAAAAAAGCACATGCATATAGCTTCTCCTTTTCTAAGTGGTGTTCGTTACTCAGTTATTTTATGGGTTTTGATTTATGTCAGTTAGGGGAGACCTCAGTTACTCAAAGATTTTGTTTTAGTCCATATAACAAGCAAACTTCATGCCTTTCGTCTTTATAGGTCTTGTAGAATATATATATATTCACTTGTATCACTTCCACACCTGTCAGTAAACAAAGTCATTTGCTCTGGGCGACTGAAAGTCTTTTGAGAACTCAAGCTATTGCACAAGGTGTGGGTGCGTGAGGGTGAGGGGGAGGAGGAGGCGGCTGCCACTAGGTGGCACTAGAAACCCCTCAAATTAACTACTATCACTGTTTATTCTATCAACTTCAGCTAGGAAAGTGTTGAATTAAAAGCAAGGAAACAAAATTTCTTGTTTGTCGTTAAACCCCTTCTATTTTTAATATAATTTTCTGTAGTGATTAATAGGAAGCAACGGATGTAACATTGCATTCATTTCTCTTGCTTTTCTTCATATTTTCTCCTGAGATCATTATCTAACATGTCCCCATGTAGAGAAATTATTTTCAATTATTATTTCTGCATTATTGGAAAGTATTGTGATAATTTCTGTTATCTTTAATAGATCTAGCGCTCTGCCATCACTATAGAATTCAGATGGCTGAATTTTTCTGAGTTTGGAAAGCATTCATAAACTTAAACTACTACTGACTTAGCTTCTGATTGCGTTACACATTTTGTTCTCAAGTTCTAAAATCTCAGTGACTCTTACAGGGTACTTGAAAATTAGTCCTCAAATTAGGTCTTAAGTTACATATCCAAAAATATCTTAATTTAAGAGATTATTGTTTCAAACTTAGCGCAAGCGTTTCTGTTCTGGAAAGATCTTTGTTCCTAATTATGTAACTGACTACTATGCTATAGATTTCACACTGCTCTTTTCACAGCTTGCGAATTAGCAAAAGTGAAAATCACAGCCTAACACACATATACATTATAATAGAGTTAAGATTGTAGAGTTCAAATTGCATGAAGATAAGAGTATGTTAACTTGGTGTTTCCATTTTCAAACCCTGGGTTTTTCAACTTCAACATCTCTTTAATGTTGCACTCATATATTGTTTCCAAGGTTTGTTTTTATTTGGACACCAAAACCTCTTGCAGTGAACTACTCCAATTTTCATCATGATTCAACAATTGAATATTGAAGCTTTTACCCAAAAGCACCAGGACTGCATGAGCAGGACCAAGTGCTACTTTTGGTTCGATAATGGAAACCAGTATGCCTGATCTAGTCTACTTTTTTCTCCATTTCAAGAGATAGGGTTTTGGGGTTTTTTTCGAGTATGTAGTGCCACAAGACAGACCAGGAGGAAAAGATATTCAGAGGCGACTGGGCTGATTTCTTCTCCACAAAAGCTTCTTCCCCAGATCTCAATCATTTCCTCTTCGCTGTCTCCTTCTACTTTACAGCAACACTAACCTGGGGTTGCACTACCATGTTAACATCCCCAGATGCGAGCTTTTCTCCTTGAGGTTGCCAGATAGAGCAGGGAAAGAACAATAAAACTAAAACTGAGCTTGAATTAAATTCTAAAGAAGAAAGCAGAGAAGTGCCTCTTCTTTTATTAAATAAATCTTAACAGAGATAGCAAATTATGACCAAAAAATAAATGTACACTGGAAAAAAATCAGGCAGCCTGACAGGAGATGCTTTCATAATTTGCTAAGAACAGGTCCATCAGAATACAATTCCAAACACCCCAGTTTGGGAAAATGGTGTCACAAATTCAGGCACCAATTGTGCCAAAATTTCACCCATTAATTTCATCTCTAAAAGGGAACAAAAAAGGATAAATTATCAACTTTATAAAAAATTGAGTTCAAATCTAGATTTTAAGAGTTAAGCTGTTTTCTGTTTACAATGGCATGTACTTTCCATAGAAATATATTTTTATTAACATTTTTGCCTACATCCTTGAAATATTGAGAAACAATGCTAAATTCTAAATAAAATAGAAATATAATCACAGGCAAGCACCCGAACACTGACTGATATCTTCAAACTTTCCCTCAAAAATATGACTAAAATACATTTGGATAAAATCTGGTTTAAAATTTGAAACCATTATTTTCCTGTCTACAAGTGCTACAGAGTCACACTTCTAATTCTTTACCAGAGAGAAGAAGTGAAGTTCTGGAAGAGACCTAATTGCATGTCATAAATGTACTTTACTTAAATAACAAAAAAAAAAAAAAAAAGGTAAAAGGATGCAATAAACAGAGGTGTAATTTTTTAATCCCAAAATTTATAAAAAACCTGAAGTGGTTAAAGTGTAACTTGTTTTCCTCGTATTTCTCTACATTCAGCTATAATAAACACACAGCGAGAAGGTATTTAAGTCTTCTTCCCACCATTGTTCTTTTGTTTATTTCCCCTGGTTGCTCGGGCCTTGTGGCTATGGAAATATAGAGCAACTATGGATGCTAGTACTAACCAAGGCAAAAAAATAAAACAGCAAGTTTACAATAGAAGTGATGAATGCAGCAAGAAATAAATTTCATTTAAGAGATGTTTCTTTAACACTAGGTTATCAGGAGAAAGAGTAGCAAAATCCTATAACATATAAAGATATATACGAAACTGGTATTTTCTCAGATTTACATCAATCAGTTTAAAAATACCCATATTTGACAAGTAGATGACAAGGCACACAAGGAGCTTTTATAGATAAGAGCTCATTTAAGTCTTCAAGTCGGCTTGTAAATTCACTTAAAGCGTCATGTAAAAACAGGCTTTGTTTAGCCCGTTCACCTCTCCTCTGTGAGCAAGCACGTGGTAACAGGTCCTGAGGAAAGGAAGGTTTTGGTTGTTAAGTTGAGGTAAACTAACATATTGTTAAAAATCTGTTAAAATTATGCCAGGATCACACGAATGAAAGAGAGAAAGAAGATGAGTGAGATAATGCTTTTGTACTATCATATCTTTTCAAAATGCTTCTTTGTAGACCCTATTGTCCGATTTTCTTCATTCACTTTGTTCTCTACCAGAGCTTTTGGAGAAATAAGAGTAAAGGGAAATAAATTCAAGTAGTTCTTCAGGTCTTATATTTAACCGCTGCTCCAGGAGATCTCATTCTTCCTCACACCTGGCAGCAAGAAGCAGCAGCAGGAAACAGAGCAAGAAAAAGAGAAGCAGAAGAAACAGCTGTTCTCCAGCTACCATGCAAGGATACTTCACTTGTGTAGCAATTGGAGTGATCAATTTGGGGAACGACCTTTCCTTTATAGGTGACTGAGATGGTGACCGAGCACAGGGAGAGTCCCTGATAAATAAGGAGCTTCTGTGACAAGAAAAGTCTGAAGTATTTGCAGGTCTGGATCTCAGCACCTGACACTTCAATTTTTATCCAGGTTATGGAATTTGCTGCTAGCCCAAAGGGTGAGGAGCTTTATAATTTGTGGGAGAGTGCTGTGTATGTCTCCTCCGCGAAGCAGAAAAACTAACAAGACTTTCAACTAAAGGAAAATAGTCCACGGTAGGTAAGGCAGAGAGGGGTACTGAAATCTGAGCTCTATTCAACTCAAACGAGAATGAAGGGCTCAGCTTTGTAAGTTTTGACTCCCAAAACTGAAACAGGTTCAGAGATGACCACCTGCTTCTCTGCTTGGAAGCAAACCTCCCTCAGAGCAGAGCCCATCTCCTCAACTGCTACAACTTATAGCCCACAATATTAATTAAAAACTAAAATCAAACTGATAGTCAGACCCAGCACACACCTCCAGAGGTTGGCTGGAGCCACTCTGGTTCTCACTCAACCTGGCCTGATGTTCACTTCTCTTCCTGATAGAAGAATTCTGAAATGTCTCTGCTTTTAAGAGAATTTTACAGATTTTGATTGCTTTCCATTAAAGTATAATAGTTGTCACAAAATGGAGTTGTATTTTGGAAGGAGGGGTCTACAGGTAATTTGCACGCAGCTCCCACAGAGCATTTTACCTACACCAGCGAACATCTAGTTGTGATCTTTTAACCATGCAAGCTATTGCATCTCTTTAAGTTATCTTGGGAATAATATTCTAAACACTGTGAAAAGGGATTTATTCTCCTATTTATGCTCAATATAGGGCAGAATTCACTTAATATTTGATTCTGTTTATTTAATAGTTTTTTAATTTATTAAATTCAAAGTTTTTTCTCACCTAGAAAACATTTGGAGGTGATATTTTTCCGTATATCTGTCCTATCTGTTATTCTGTTCTTCAGGGCTGGCCCAGATAGAGCATATGCTTTTTCTTTAATTAAATGACCTTTAGTTCCCACTCTTCTATTGAAGTACATTTCTTTTCCACTTTGACTTATGTGAAAAGTAATGGAATGACAGATTCCACAAGAAATTATCAAAAACTGGCTGTAAATAGAGACTAATTTCAGCTAAAGAGCTTGAGTGCATTCCTTACATTAAGTCATTCCTAAGTAATATAGTTCTTCAAATAAATTAAATTAAAGGGCAGAGTTGCAAGAGAGGAAAATTGAAATATATCAGTGGTTTTCTGGTTTTGTTGCAGAGAGCAGGACTTGAGAATTCATAAAAGTTCAAGTATGATAAAAAGACTTTACATGTGGAGAAAAAAGACATTTAGAAATTGTTTATGATAAATTTTAGGTAACTTCATTAGCCATTCATTGTGGGAGAGAAAAATAATCACATATACAGAATTCTTGTAATTTACTTTCTATGACATATTCCCTAGGAAAGGTTCCACATGATGATAGGCTGCCTTTCCTGAAACACGTTCTTAGAGAAAATTTTGCAGGGCAGAAAACATTAAAACATGCCATTTTCTAATATTAATATTTTTCTTTGACCAGCTTTTCATAGTTCTTCTGACTGTTTTTGATCTAATTTCCCTTCTCATACCAATTTTAAATTTTTCACCTTCACAGTCCTTGGTGCAATCATGCTTGATTTACACCACTTAGGACCAAAAGTGGCTCACTGGGTAAAATTCAGGTTAAGTGGAAGCCAGTGGCAAAGCTCCTATTGACTCTGACGGTGTTAAGGTTTCATTCTTTCCTGTTTAAACAAAGGCTGTCCCCCACACCATTTAATCCTCATACTTGGGAAAAGTTCTAGTGCCGAATCAGCGATTTCACAACTGTTTCACAAAAATAGGTTGAAGTATTTGAAAAGTATAAGGAAGGAAGATAAATTATTTAAAGATATATCAAGTAAGCATGGGCTGAACTCTGGAAAGGTAACATGTATAGGCTGGCTGTACGGAAAAACATCCTTACTGTACATTAATCAATCCTGAACAAAGATATTAAACAAGGCCAGAAATTTCAGACTCAGATGCCTAAAGTTCAGATCTAAATCTACAGTGAAGAATTCAGTCTTAAGACTACTTGGCTTGAAAAATGTGGTTCCAAAAATGTTGTTCCAATCTGAATTAATCTGTTCATATTTTCTTGTGGACTTCATGAACTAAGTAAGACTACTGAGGCATGAGAGTGGTGAGGCACTGGCACAGGTTGCTCAGGGAAGTTGTGGCTGCCCCATCCCTGGAGGTGTTCAAGGCCAGGTTGGATGGGGCCTTGGGCAGCCTGATCCAGTGGAACATATCCCTGCCCATGGCAGGGAGGGTGGAATTAAATGATCTTTAAAGTCTCTTCCAACCCAAACTATCCTATGATTCTATGATTCTATGACTGAACACCTTACTGGTTTTGAAATTAATGTTGCAGCAGAACTCTTGTAATTTAACAATAGGATTTTCTCAGGCAATTGAACAACTACAATCAATTCTCCAAACAACAACACACAGACACCAGAACTCAGGAACATAGATGACTGCCAGGAAAATGCTGCAGGGAAGATGCGATGGAGGAGAAGTATATCCTCAAAACTTTACTATTAATCTTTGCCACATAAAGAAACATAGAACCTGAAAGTATTGTGAGGCTTCTCTGGAATTACATGTCCTCGTTCTTGAAAATAAATACTATTTTAAATCCCCTTCTTAAAAAATGTATGAAACATATTTCCACACTACAATATATAAAATTCCCATTTTAATAATAAAAATAACTCATATTTGTTTTAAAGTTAACATCAGATGGGAAACAGTTTAAAAGACAAGTGCTAAAAATACCTTTTAAAATATAGTGTAAATTGATATTTCAAAGACGAGTGAAAGTTACACTTGGCAAGGGTGTTGGATCCTTTCATACACTGGTTATGTTTAGCTTTGGTATTTTCTTAACAAATGGTTAGTATTGGGCCCTATGTCCCTGAAGGAAAGATATCATCCTGCAGTGACATGTTTCTATACAAACATACTCAAACCAAGGTCATCATTCACCTTCCTAAACACTCAGCAACACAGGCCAACAACTTAATTTACAGAGAGAAGTTGTATGAAATGTGGGACTAGCAGATCCCAGGGTCCAGTCAAGGTCTGCCACCGAATTAAGGGAACAGATGGAGTGGCTCAAACTAGAAGAGAATTTTTTTTTCCTACTTCATCCATATATTTTCACATGCATCCCTAACTCATGCTTAACCCTTTCTCATCTAGGGAGGCATGTAAACTAAAAGACATCATTATTGCCGGCTGACTTCACTGTACAAACTCTACACAAGACTTGACATTCTCTCTAAGCTAGTACTTGGATATACTGATGAATTCAAACAACTCCACTGCGGTTCGTGGCTCTGACTTTCCCATTATAGTTTTCAGAATAGCTTCGTATGAACAAACCTGCAGGCTCAGATTCTCTTCATAAGATCTCTAAAGAAGTAAACTAGGTACCACTTAGTTTACTAGCAAAGATCTAAACTAGGTACAGTTTAGGCATAATTTAAATTCCTTCGTTTTTCTTCTTTGTATCTGACAGGTTCATATTTGAGTTCCCAAGCTTTATGATACTACAAGTTTGCAGCCATTGGCCACTACTTGAAAATGGAACTGTCAGTCTGAATTCTTTGAAGCTTACCAATTTTTCAAAATTATAGTTACTGACAAAGAAGGCCCTGAAATACATAAACTACTATAAATGTATTCCCTATTTCCCAATATAACTATGACAAATGTCTCCTCCCCTAACAAAAATTGTCATGATTCAGTGATTAAAAATGCACACATTTAAGTGTTTTATTTTCCTTAAATTGAGTTTTACTTTTCCCTTTATTATTAGATAAAACTTAAAATCAAAGATGCAATTTGTCAGTTCAATAAGCATCGTTTATCTCACTAGGTCTGTGAGTTTTATATACTGACACTGAAAGACGGCAGACACCCAGTGATCTCAGCAGTTTCGTTAGATATGATAGAAACAAACTCAGATTTGCACTGAGGGTTTTGTTCTTGATCTTGGCATCCAGCATTTCATAGCTCCTCTGAAGAGGATGATATTTTCTCAGTGAATATCAGCAAGATATAAAACCTCTTTTTGTCTTCTGTCAAGGGAGTGCAATCTTTCACAGTGTGAAATGGAATTTTGCAAAAGAGAGAATTCTGTCAATAAACAGGTAAAGATATCTGCCAGTTATTATCTTGCATATCTGTCTCTCTGCAGGAAAGTCTGGTGGTGTAAACTTGCAATGTCTGATTGCATGGAAAAGGAGGGTTTACCGTGTCTCTCTTATATTCCCGTAACATCTGCTACTGGTCGCCACTGAAGAGTGGTGCTTTGATCTAATCCAGTATGGCTATTCCTATGCCCTATAACTGCTTTCATAAATTAAAGCCATAGCCTTTCTCCTTGCCATTACTGTCGGTCATGTTGTTTAGTATTCTTATATAACACAGGATATAGATATCTTAGAAATATAATATGCTGGTGTACATTATTGGAAATTAATTTTTGAACTCATAGTCATCTTGACGTATTTTGAAAAAGGACACAATTCTTCAGTCATATCAAATTATTAACTGTCTCAAAATACTTTGTAGAATTATTTAGTACTGAATATTTGTTGAGAAATCAGGATCAGGTCTATCCAGTGCACATTATGAATGACCAGCAATTAGCACTGGGAATGGTCAGACAATGCCATCTTAATTTTCTCAATGCTGTGTGTTAGTAAGGAGTTATTGACCTCTTAGGAACTGTACTTCTTTGAAATGTGTTACCCACATGTAGTCCATTCTTGGACTGTACGTGCTCTCTGTGCCTGAAACTAGCCATGAGCATGTGTACAATAAAAAAGGACACCATGTGGACAATTACTCAATGAAGAGAAGAAAGTTATTTGGGTTGCAAAGTCAAGGAGGGAAAAATTAGGAAATGCCAAATTTACTGTTGTCTGTGCAATGGTGACCTCAGTGGAGAAACGTATTATTTACTGTCACAGTGCAAGAAGTCTAATTCCCTTTCTGAAGTAAAAGAACAACCTCTATCTTCTAAATGTGTTCTTGCCAAGTGCTGAAAATACATGCAGCTCAGACAGTGCCAGAAGTAGCATTCTGAAATTACTATTGTAAAGTCAGAGGAAATAGCTTGTATCCTGCGGGGGGGGGGGGGGGGGGGGGGGGGGGGGGGAGGAATAAAACCCCTGGAGTAACTTTCTTCCCCTCTCTCTTTAATTTATGTTGCCTTGATTTGCATTCTGTTGTTTTTCAAACACATATGATTCATTTCATATACTTTTTCCTTCACTGCATCCTGCTTGCTAGTTAGATCATCTGGTGCATTGTCATCCACCAAGAAACAGGTTCTCTGAGAGGACAAGTAATGGGCCTCGCTTCACTCAAAATATTACTTCTGCACTGTTTGAGTGAGTGAAGCTTATTTCTAGGTAGGAGGATACAGATTTTCCGCATGTGGTGTAGTTTCTTCTGCTCGGTAGTACCAGTATTTTCTCCTTTCAATCTTTGGTCCTTTTTTTGTCAAAAATCTACCCAGATTTTACTCCATTGACATCCTGATGTCGCTTTGCTTAGCTATTTCAGTGTATTGTTTCCTAGAAAAAAATGAATTTAGTAATCTTTTCTTCTTCCTTTAATTCATACGCCTGGCAGTAGCCTCTTGGAAATCTAATGTTCTTTCTGATGGCACCTACATAATGAATTTAAGTTGCATTTGTCATTTACTACCTGTCCACCATGTGATAAACAGTGTGAAAACTGAAGTCGATGGTAGTACCTGCTGCACTACATGGGGTTCTACTTTTCTGGCAAATTGGCTCATCTTCTATTATCTTTATTACAATATAGTACAGGTCAAACATATTTAGCAGAGAGACACATTAATCACTTAGACTTCTTTTAGAGTAGAATTGTCTGAATTTTGTCATAAGGGTTTCAAGAACATACATTTTTCACTTTGAAGCGAGTATTTAAAGATTGATTAAGTGGCTAAGACAAAACTGTGATTTATCATAAAAGCATAAAAAATATCTGAATTTTCACTTTTAGCAATTTCTTTTCTTGGATTTAGAAAAGGCCCTAATATTATTGAGTATTTTTAGAAATGAATGATACTCTTGTAATAGATGGATGTGACTGTCACTCTGTAGAGACAGAACAGTCCTAATCTCTTGTACGTGTACTGTTGGTGACACCCCTAGGCATGTAAATTCACATCCATGGGCCTATGGCTTATGCACATAGTTAAGGTGGCGCATGAAAATGCTAGGCATGAAGTGGCACCTGTACTTCAGCTAAGGACATGAGAAGAAATCTTGCCCTCTAGATGGGCTGTTAAATCACCCTGTCCAGCCACATAGCTGTTATTTTAGAAGGCACTACTTTTGGTCAGCTCATTCTGAATGAAGCACAGTTTGAATTAAAGCAGCTAGTGCTTGGTTAAGATACAACCCTCTAGAAGGCTTGTTGGGTTTGGCTTAAGGACAGGAAGAGAGGGAACAAGTGCCGAAGGGACCAGCTCATTTGATAGATTTTTCTACTTGTACCTCTTAGAAGCTGGACCTCATTTTATATTTGAATTTGTCTCACTTTGTCTTCTACTCTCTTAAACTCATTTTGTATTTCTGTATTAGGTAAAGGTTTACAAGCACTGTTTTCTTTCCATGAAGGGACAAGTATGAAGTTGCTTGTCAACCTTCTTGTGTTTTTTGAAAAATAATACGGATTGAACATTCTAAGTTTCCCATTGTGAGACATATTCTTTGTAATATTTTTATATGTCCATTTTAATATTTCAATGTCTTTTATCTTATTAAAAAGTGGACAATAAGACTCAATACATCATCCATTATCAATATGCTCACTACACGTAAAAAAATGAGTAGTTCATTTCACCACAAAGTTGTACTGGGAATAGGTTTATTTGCATACCCTTTGTAACTCCCAAATCTGTTTCTGGAACCACTGCTTTCCAATACATATTGTCCTATTCTGGAAACATATCTTATTTCTAGGCTTTTATTTTTAAATGTCAATCAATTTGTATTCTGTGAGAAAACCAGCTTGCAGAAAGATGCTTAGAAACTACATAAAAATATCTCCAGTATGGATCTAAAGGAGGGATCTTTTTTCCCCTGTAATTTAGGGCCTTCACTTAATTATTTAACAACTATCTGACTATGAACTTTTAATAGGGTAATAAAAGGACTTTGTTGTCACCTTGTGAGACTGTCAGTGGATGCAATGGAAGTTAAAAAAAAAGAAGAAACAGAAGATCTAAAAGATCTTACACTACAAACTATGACTATTGCTGTTCACAGATAACTTACCAGAACACGCAGCTAAGATAACAGACACTTGATTTTTTTTAACTTGTCATATATCCTGAGTGCACTTGCAGATTGCCAAACAACTGAAGAAGGATCCAGTCTGTTGTGTGTTCTCAGCTGGTACCAAGATCTAACTAACGAAAGGAGCAATGTTTTCCCTACTTATGTCTTTAAAGTACATTTATCGTGCAGCTTATACTCTGGCAGAAAAAACATTCCTAATCTGTTTTAAAACAAATAGATTGTGTACAGCTGTCCCTATATCCAAGGCAAAATGATGATTTAATGTTGATTAAGAGAGAAGGCCTTTGAAGTAAGTAAGGCAGGAGCCCATAGTATGTCTTTAGTGATCATTATCAGTCTTTCCCTGAAGGATGACTTGGTGCCAAAAGAGCTTTCCCCAAACTGGCTGAGGTGGATTCAGGAGCAAATGCTTTGCAAATTTAAAAAGACCTTCTCATTCACAGGCCTCTGATGTCTTATTCCTTTAGCTGTATTAATGTCTGAGAATAAGCAGATGCAGCCTTTTTGACTGGTTAACTACAAAAAGGGGCAAGGTCCACCATTACGCGGCACTGTGGGCATTATTTATTCATCACAAGAAGAGCAACTGAGCATGTACCCTGCAGTAAAATCAAAGAAAAGTTGCTGGATTTGTTTGTTTATTTGTTTTGCTTTTTCATATGAACAACTGTTTTAGCAAAAGAAAAAACATCTGATATTCGCTTTTTATAACTAAACACTTTTGTGAATCGTTATATAAAATATAGAAAAAACAATCAAATTCTCCTTCTCACTTGTTTATCTCAGAGTTACATGCCAAACACCAGCCATAATACATATGTGCATATGTGGACTACCCATAAACATTGTATATTATATACACATGCACACATATGCTTACATTGTTGTCTGAAATGAAAGGAGCAGTAAGTCATTCACATTTGCATCTGTCTATCCATCTGTCTACAATTTGGTTAAAAAATTCACAGTACCAGTGACAGATAAGAGCAATCCTGCGTTGTTTCACACTAACAGTTTAAAAGAATGTAATTCTCATATAGCTGAACGGTTGATGGCAACAGAAGGGAGCCACTAGGATAACAGTTTCCTTGTTTGACTATTATAATTTACATTCGTTTAGGAAAACATCGATTTTGCCTCACAAAAAATCCCAAGCTGAAACCATCAATAATTTTCCTGGTAAGCCTCTTTTAGTCTCAAGTCATAGGATTCTGCAGTTTTACAAACCCCAAATCCATCATTACTCATTTATTTCATAGTATTTTGTAAATAGTCACTACATACACTCTTGCCGAACAGCGCTTACCATCAAAGACTCCATAGCTACTCTTTATAGCATCTTTATTACTAATATGCATTCTCAAATATCATAGTATTAGGCAAAAGCAAAAATATAATGATTTTAAGCATACAGGGCTCTTTTATAAGTATAATCAAGACACTGTTGTTTCCACTGCTAGGAAAAGATACTTGGTTATTGACTTCAGGGGGAGGGTGGGGAAGGAAACAGATCCTTTGATGGAGAAGGGTTTTGTATAATTGCCTGTAATTTAAAAATTATGTAAATGTTGTACTGTGAGGGCTGCCAGATTGACAATTCTGGGAATGCAAGTAGAGAGCAATAGCATGGGTTTCTCAACATTACTCCATTATTGTCTTGCAAATCATGCCAGGAGGGAGATATGTCTTAAATATACATAACCAAGTGCAGAAGTGCACTTCTATACACATATTGTAAAATTTTAATTCTTCCTCAACCTCCTCCCTTCTCAAATAACCAAAACCAGACAAGTTTTTGGCTTAAAATATTTTGGTTAGAGGCATTTTCATGAAAAGTTGAAATCATAAACCACTTTTCCATAGATTAATAGCTTTTATATTGATTTTGCAGTTAGCCATATTAACTTACAGCCATTTCTTCCTATAAACAAAAAAATATTACTAATCTTGCTCTATTTTTTTCCTTTTTAATTTGGTTGGGTTTTCAGCTTTACTTGCTATTCTGTAACAAAAAAAAACATCAAAACATGGAAAAAAGTTACATCTTAATATGATTTTCAGATTGTTTTTGAAAACTGCTGTTCTGTTAAGATCTGACTATTTCACAGCTAGGTAAAGTGAGGCATGGGTAATACCATGTAACACCAAAACATACCTTGTGGCAATCTCATGTGAAACCCACAACGATGAGTTTGAAAGCTAAAGATTTCAGAGAGAGAGGAATTGCAATGAAAGATCAGATAATTCTCCAAGTTTACTTAATCTTTGACCTTGCTAAGGTAGTAATTAATCCCAATTATAGAATTTGGTTTTGTTTAATATACGATATAAAATTTTTTTAATGAAGTTTGTCTCATAAATTATGTCTAGATTTAGTTGCTGACTGGTTAGCTACTGTCTCTAGCAGGGTGTCATTTTCATGATTGGTAAAGGAAATTATCTGTTTTATATATTTGACGTTTAAATATCCTATTGGTTATGGAATGGCAGTCTGTAAACATGACTTTCAAATGGCTTTTTTTCCTGAATGTTTTCTCAACAAAATATCAGGACTTTTGTAATAATTCAGTGAAAATTTTGGGTTTGTCATTTTCTATCACTTACATGTTTCTGTTCTGTTCCAGGAGGCAATAAAAATGAGTGACCTGCAGGTTTGAGATTTGTTTCTTTTCAAAAAAACGTGACACTCTGCAAGACATCCACAGTTTTGAGAAAATAATTCCAAAAGATGTAAGAAAGCCAGAACAACTTAGTTTTCTTACTTTATAGTTTGCTAGTAATTAGAAAAAACTGTGAAACTTAGAAAACTTGTTGCAGTTTCAGTATCAAGGATACTAAAGTATACTATATAGATTCAAGATATAACAGAAAGGCCTCAAACAATAATGTTTAGTCACATAAAAAAGGGAAATCTGCAAACCTTGTGCAATCCTGCCAAAATACTTGACCCTGCAGAAGCTGAATTTGCTGTTTACCGCCTTGATCAGTTCTGTAGCAGCTGTGGTCTTACTTATCATAGTAGTATAAAAATTGCTGGATATTTAGTGGATTGGATCCTTAGTGTGCAGACATTATTTAAACCTACACTCGGACCAGTTGTGCAAGCTCACATATAATTAATTGATTTTAGTCTATTATTTTGTCTTCATGTCTGTGGGTAAGAAGCTTCTCATTCTCAAATTTCACATTCCTTGTCTTGTTTAAAAAAAAAATCCCTTTACCCATTTTTACAATTGTTTAGTATTTAAACTCTTTATCTAAGGGTTGAGCTAAAAATTAGTCCCATTTCAACCCTCCACAGTATGCAAACTAAAAATATTTATTTACACATGGTCAAAACTTATGCAACCTATTTAAATATAGCTGAAAGCAGAAAAATTTTTATGCTTGAACTAAGAAAGACCTGGCAATTTTGGTCTTTAAGGAAACTACCATAACAGACCATTGTAAGTGGCACAGATGGCATGTCTGTACTTTAAGTCTTTTGTCACTGTACTGCCACCCTGTCAATGTTCTGTCACTGTACTACTCTTAATGTTAAAATGTGTTGATCTTAATTTTTGAACACCTAAAAATATGTTAGTTTTTTCACTCATGATCAAAAATGACGACCATGTTCTTCTGAGATAATGTGGTTTCAAGATCCCAAGAATAGCCAACACTTGAACTAATACAGTTAATTAGACAAATTTATGGAAAAAAACGCATGACCCTTTCATTAATAAACAACAATGAGGCTGAAAACCAGAGGCCCCTCATAACCAGAGAATTAACTAATGCTGAGTAAGTTAAGAATTAGCAGAGTATGGAAAACTCTCACAGAAACCAGTTTCTTCCAGAGAAGAATGACACTCTGGGTAATGGACATTAATTTAAACAGCAAAAAAAAGATATTATTATGAATCTTAAATAATTAAAATCAGTGTGGGACCACCATCAACAAAAAAAAACCCAAAGCTGACATGACTATTGTGTTTACAGAACTATGTAATGCAATTGAGAATTAAATGCCAAAGGATTGTGTGAATATCGCGAGAGAGGTGGAGTATAAAATTTCATAAAAATTGGTTTGTTTTGTCCTAGTCTGCATTTACATAATCTTTATCTCCATTTTATCTTTTTTTTCTCACTTTTGCCATTTAGAGTGTCCTGAGCATACAAATTATTCACAGAATTTTAGAGATTATTTTGCTACTGAGTAGAAAACTGACTAAAATGTCTTGCGATATTACTCTACTAACACCTATCTCTATATATGTGATATTAATAATAAATTTGGAAACATAGGTTGAAGTATATTGGTTATGAATCAGTTAAAGAAAATGAGCCAAAAATAACATCTGCACCAGCATATCTGCACTGCTTAGCATACGGTTTTAATTTAAAAATATTTACTCCTAAATTTTGAGAGCTGTGAGAGGTTTTAGATGTGTGCTTCTCATTAAAAAGATGCTGGCAGGTAGCATAGGCCAAATATTGGTTCTGGAGAAAGAAAGGTTTAGAAAAGACGTAATTGTAGACCACATTGAACCATTGATTTTTTTAGGCAGAAGTCTTCACTGCCTCCTAACAGAATTAGCCTTAACAATGTTAATAATTGAAGCTCTGACTTGACTTTTTCTCAGATAAATGCTTAACCATGGTATTGGTTGATATCTAGACCTCATAGAGTGAGTAACAAGAGATAAACCAGCTTAGTTCTTTTGTAAGATTTTAACGAAAACTGCTTGTTAAATCTTCAAAATATGTCCTTCAAATGCAATTAAGTATTTGAGGTCTTAGTTACTAGTAGTGGTAATTAAGAATAACTCTTAATTTGTTTGACTGCCCACTTTTTCTGTCCCAAATGTCAGAGGAATTATATATATTTTTATATATATATAATTATATGTGTATATATATAATTATAAGAGGTCCCAAATGTCAGAAGGAACACAGTTGACTCTGTAGTGAAGGGAAACAGAGCAGTAAGACTGCACTGTCCACACTGGAGGTATGGGAGGGACGTCAAGTGTGAATCTGTAACTGCACAAGTCTTTGAGTCTGTTAGTCCAAACCCACAAACAGGAGTCTTCATTGTAGATTACAAGAATCAGTTGTGGAAGTGTAGACTGTGCTGTTGATGTCTCAACAAGAAACCAGCTATTTGCAATTTATTGTTCCTCTTTCTATATTGATGGATTTGGACTCTTGAAATTCATATGTGTATTTTCACAGTGATCTCAATCAATTCATGGCAGTAATGAAAGTCACTCAGGACACTTTTTGTCTTCCAAGAAATTTAGCTGAGCAGCTGAACCTGTAACATATCTTATGAATTTTTACCTTGATTTAAATGACTACATTAAAGCCATGTTTAATTTAAAGATTCCTTTAAATTATGTAACATTTTCATGCTGGGTTGTAATCTGCCTGAATCGCTATCCTTTTACTTTAAAATGACTTTTCAATTAAAAAAGAAAATACAAGAGAAGTAAAAACAAATTGACAATGCTATAAAAAGATTTTTATGTGATTGGGTAAATTTAAATATTTCTGCAATTAAACATTCCTAACTTTTCAGTGATTTCTTTTTGTTGTATTTAATTTTTCAATAAACTGTTTGGATAAAAATTATTCTTAATTGTCCAGGGATAAAAGCTGTCCAGCAACAGAAAAGTCCGCATCTGTTTCAATGGCAGACATATAAAACCTGTGTGACAAACATTACCATTAAACAATTTGATTTTCTTGTTGGGAGGGTTTAGTGCTATTGGGTGTAGTATTAAAATGTAGAATTTGATAGTGCATCTTAAAATTTTAATGATGTGTTCATGAATATAAAACATGCTTCCACCAGTGACTTTATGACTTCTCCGCTGCATAATTAGTGGTATCTGTTTTATGAGCTTACTGTTGTTGCCTTGATCCCATGAAAATGTGAAACCACTGTAATACTTTACACCATTCCAGAGCTTTAAA
This sequence comes from Cuculus canorus, assembly GCF_017976375.1. Lineage (NCBI taxonomy): Eukaryota > Metazoa > Chordata > Aves > Cuculiformes > Cuculidae > Cuculus > Cuculus canorus. The sequence continues at coordinate 39,215,179 of NC_071404.1, forward strand.
GATACAAGCTGAGATTTCTTCCTCTTTTCTCCTTTCACATTTTCTTTTTTTTAGTACCAAACCAGAACTTTAAGTGGCCTTCATGAGAGCTGAACAAGGAAAAACAGTCAAGGATTATACTAAATTTTATACATTTATCATAACATTGTATTTGTTGCCTTAGCTTAAATCTGCCTGGTTAGCTTCTGTTCAGAGGACGAGGCAATCTTCCTACCATAATTCTAGTAAGTTTAAGTTAATTCATTTCTTGAGGAAGTTAGTTAAAAAAAAGTAAATTAATCCGCATTTCTTGTGTGCAAAATCAAATATGACAAACTTCCAGTAAGAAAAATAATTACCCACATCATAATGATTCTACCATCACAGTCAGCTAACTTTTGAACTTTCACTTATTGTAGTCTCTACCCATTCTCCAGACTTCAGCAACCACTGGAACTGCACGAAGAAAGAGGTAATTTTATTCATAAGAGAGACAGTGACAAACATTAGGCAAGAAGGACAGCAGTTTCTTCTTTGGTTTCACATCTGTAAATCAAGGCTGATATTGGTTAAAACAATGGAGGATCATTGTGGCATTTAATAGGGATAACTAATTAATCTTCCTCTGTTCAGAGAAGATAGCGAGGGTGTGAGCAACACGTGCAGACACATATTCCAAATGAATAAACATACTTCTGGAGGTTACTCAAAAGCAAGATCTCAGTGCCCATGCTTTGTGCAAGGGCCATCCACAGCCTAATTTCGAGTTGTTTCCCTTCAGCATTTAAATAAAATATAAAAGAAAATAATTGACCTCCGTGAAGAAAAGATGGAGTTTCCAAAGGTGGAGTTTCTGGGAACTTATGTAAACGCTATTCACAGAAAAAGTAAAAATAGATGCTGAAAACAGACAAAGCATCTACTGATGATTTTTTAAACACCATTGACTATAGCACTGAATTTCAGTGAATTCAGCTGAATTTCTCATCATTAAGAGAGCATCATTTTGCTATTCATTTACAAAGAAGACACAGATAAAAAATGTGCTCAGTGAAAATTGCCCTTTCAGTGAAACTTGTGTAAGCCATTAAAAAATATTTTTATATTCTGTCAATTGAATTTCCTTCTACGGAACACTGTTTTGGTTGCTTATGCAGGGGAGGTTACCACCTTTGTCTCAGGGTAGAGATGTATCATTGTCATAGATGTTGTCATAGAAGTAGCACTTCCTGCAACACTTTCAATTATTCTCTGAATAAATAAACTGTGTAAACAAAACATTTGTGGATACATCACTGGTTCTGAAGTCCTATGGAGCTGTAGCTGATTAAGGGTTCTCTTTACTTAGCATATGATAAATCTGGTGTCTGAAGAGAAATGTCATCCAGCCAGAAAAACTGGCTGTGAAAAGAATTTGGTCACAAGGGGTCTGGATTACCACGCTCGTAAGGAGATGTAACCTGATAAGAAAATGCAGCCAAAATAATCTATCTTATTTGGAATTGTTCATTCAAAAAAAGAGAGACAAAAACCCCTGCAAAGCATAGTATTCCAAACTTCATTATGATTTGGGATCAAAATAAGTATCAGTGTGTCAGAATACCTCAAGGGACCAAAGCTTCACTGCTCACTCAGTTCTAATGCAAACAAGGATTCAGGTCCTGCTTATCTCAGCTCTTCCCACTTGATAAACATCAAGCAGTCTAGCTTCTCACTGCTTTTCAAAGTTTCTGCAACAGTAGGTCTTATCTTACCCTGCTTAAGCTCCCTGCAGAACAGCTGGGTGGATGGAACTCAGATTTAAATAAATCCCTTCACTGAGGAGCTAAGCAGTTAAAGAGTTAAATTAATCTCAGTATTTGGCTCTCAAAAAAGTTTCAGTTTTGCACTTGCTATTTGAATTTTACTGGATTTTCTTCTGAAGAACATTTCTTTGTTGCTAACTTCAGTGGGAGGTTATCTCTTTCCTTTGAAGGTTATATTGTGATTGGCAGAGGGTCAGGAAACTTCAGTCACTTTGGCCTGTTACGGAAACAGTTTGAAAAATAAATGTGAAAGACAAATGCTAAGTAAAAAGACTTCTTAATCAGCAACAGTTCCATAAGCCTTCAGAACCAGTGATATATCTACAAATGTTTTCTTTACACAATTTATTAATGCAGACATTTGGGAACAACGGGAGATTTTTTGTTGACTTTGATAGTCATGATTTAGTTGTGTGCTAGGTTCACTCTGTTGGCAGGATGTTCACAAAACAATAGTCTAAAAAATCTAAATACACCATGCAGCCACTGTCAAGATTGCATGCAGATTAGCAGGCTTTTTTTATTAGACAGAGCTCTTGCATTCTCATAAGCTTTGTCTCATAACCCCTCAACTAGCTAAAAGTTATAGTCTATTACTGTATGCCATTATCAACAAGATTAACATGGTACTGTTTGCAGTATGGTCTCACAGTACAGAAGGGCTAGGATTTCTAATATTCTATTCTATAATACATTATAAAATTTCTAATTTTACAGCTCATTTTTATCTAAATATACTAAAGAATCCAAGACAGAAACTTAAGGATAATTTCAATATGTATTAGATGTATATATATATAAAAAAGTATATATACTTTTGTTTCAAAGTACCCAAGGAACGGGCCTTGCACTTTCTGATGTATAGATCCAAATACACTTATATCTGGATAATAATATCAAAAATGTTATAAATAATAGCAAAACTGGCTAGGAGCTTATTCTTTCTGGATAAACCCATTTAACTCTCACCAGTAGCAAAGGGAGCCGTGTGCAGTCAGCAGAGGGCACATATCACTTGGATTTAAAGCCTGAGCTGTCCTTATTTGATTCAGCTGATCTTAGTAGCCATGGTTGCAGGGAGCCCAATTGGCAACTGGTTGTAACATACTGTACCATATGTGCTGGATCTCCAAGGCACAAGTAGGAGCTTAAATAAAGAGGGTCAGGTTTAACTGTCATTTCTATAAAAATTAATTTCCTCTTGGCATTTTATAAGAAAAATGGTAGCAAATGCATTAAAACAGTACAGTCTTTATAGAAAATTGCAGTTTAAGTGATGGCCCATTTACTTCACTTTCAGAAGGTCAGATCATTATATTGTACTTCATGGATTTCAGTATTGTGCACTGTATCACCACTGTCCCCAGCTGCTCTAGGGCACAGTCAGTCCAACTGTCCCTACCAGGAAATCTTTGTTTCGGTATTTTGAGATGTGCATAAACCTAGGACAGAAGGTGAAACCTCCATAAAGCATGGATTTGCTCTCTAATTATTATTAATTTGACAGCAAAAAAGTGATGAAGACATTCCTACTGTTTTCTTGTTTCATCTGCCTACTCTTTCAACCCCATCTCTAATTTATTGCCTGCTCAGCTATGTCAATGCAACTATTTACATGGCTGTGCTCTATGTCAGATCAGTGCAGCCTATAAAATGTAACAAAAATACCTCACACACTCCCCTCGCCCCAGAAAATTTGTAATTTTCCCTTTCACTGTCTGTCACATTTTTCTTGTGAACAATAGTTTTGGGAAGTTATTGGGTTTGGAATTATTTTAATTTCTTGTAGCTATGATTCCATTTCACACTTTTAATTACTTCCATGACTCATTCTTCTCATGCACTCTGCACTTTGGGTATTCTAATTAGAGGAGCAAAACTTTGGTGAAATTTCAGCACTATCCATATGCAAAGTCAAAGGTGAGTTTGCTTTAAATATATCTTTAGGCACAGAAAACTAAGGGAGGTGTCCTGAGCTGCAGCTTCCACTCAGACAGCTGAGGTTTCTTGTCCCAGGCAGGTTAGAGGAGATTACTGGTTGTCTGCCCAGCTCCAGGCTCTGGCACCTCTGAGAGCTCAGCAAGAGGCTTAGGTTTAATCCTAAATTTAATAGAGAAGCATCCTATTCCACAGGACGGATTTTCAGTTTTTCCAGAAGTGACAAAAGGAATTTCTTTATGCCAAGATATCTTTTATAAGTGCCAAAAAGAAAAAATTAGTACCAGGATAGAGATAACCTACTAAAGGTTGAAACAACTAGTGTACTAATTCTTACTCTGGTCGCCTTATCCTTTCCACCCACTGTCTCAACAGGTCTTTAAGGTTCAAAAGTGCACAACATCTAGTGACACCGGATCACAGGAGTGCATACAGCTCCATAACTACATGACTCTTAACTTGGATGAGATCTGCTCCATACGACCACATGGAGGACATGGGCAAGAAATGAAATTTCTTATCCAAAATCTATTAAATTGATTATATCTTCAAGCTGGACTTTTCAGCACATAATCAAGCCTCTTCAGAGGGCAAGGATTATTTTGGATAAGTAAATCAAAGATTCTGGCAATAATTCGATGTTAATATGAAGCAACACTACTTCTCCCTGCAGGAGTTATGGTACAGCATTGTGGTCCAAAACCCCAAAAGCATCCCTGGAAACCCTAAATAGAGCGTGGCATGCCCTGTCTGAAAGCAAGAGACATGGGAAGAAGGCAAATAAAGCTTTCAGCAGAAGTATGTGAATATTCACCTTAAAGAATGCAATTGTCTTCTTAAGAAACTTGTACTAGGCAAAACCCAACATAAATTAGAAATCCAGCCCTTTACATAATTAGAGAAATGAAGAGGACGTGTATCCCTGCCTACTATAATTTCTTCCTGAATGCTCTGTTGATTCTGGGTCATGTGTAAGACTCGTTTAATAGGAAGGAAGCAGCAGGATTGTAATGCAACTGTCCGAGAAAAACATAGTGGACATATATACTCTTCTTCTGTGTGATGCTTTATGGGTAGATTAGGGACACAGGAATCTGGACATAGATTCCTAAAAGCAGCATGGAAACTAGACTGACTGAAAACTTGTTTCCCTTGTGATATTGCTTTTTTTATCATCACTTCTAGATCCCATGAAACTAGAAGTGTGCAGATAAATGATTGAAGATAATTTGACTCAGGATTAATCAAGAAATATTGGAGGATTTTACAACATTATTGTACAAAACAATTATATATGTGCAACCATATCCCTTTTGGATTCTGTCTGCTAATAAGGGGTTTGAATATGATCAGATAAGTTCAACTCTCCAAATCTCAGATATGGAAATCTGCTGCAAACTGTACACACACTGTAAAGAGAAACTGAGGCACGGGGCAAGACTCACTCTCTTTACAATACTTGTATTCCTGCTTTTTTAATAATTTCTAATAAAGAAGGCACGAACAGCAGAATTTATAGTCATTTTATCAGAATCAAAGAGTCCTTTGGAAAATTAAAAACCTTAAGTTTCTTTGTAACTAAAATATGTTGGAATACTGTATGGAAGATTAGGTCAGTATTGAGACCAACATTTGCTAGATCTTCATGTCTTACATGGATAAACTTGGCTGCAGAACTGCAAGTTGTTGTCAGGATTCTGCTTTCTGGTAGCCGTATCTATGCTGTTCCTGTTTCCCAAATAGCCTCCAGTTATTTCAGTTTGCTCATCTTTATTTTCTCCCCCTTTTAAGCAATTATCAATTAAGCAATTATGGATGGAGTAAACTATTTCAAACAAATGGTTCCGAAGTCAGTCTGCAGCTGAAGTGGGAGAAAGGCGAAGGTCAGACAACGTTGGTAGTATAGTAACATTATAGTCAAGTCAGTTTGGGTTTAAAATGCATTTTAACTTTAGTTGCAGCACAAACTCTACAGTGTTTGCAAAACCTGGCTTTGAAAACCTAAGTTCCAAAACATCAATAAAAAATAGAGGTTGCATTTCAAACACTCTTTAAACCATACTGAAGGCATCAGTGCCAAAATATATGTTAAAAACTGTGATTTTTAATGCATGAAAACTGAAAATTTGTATTAATATCATAACTTTAGAGAGCATGGATATAAGCATTATGATAAATCTGGCTTGAAGGCATACTCATCTTGTTATTCACCCTGCAAAGATCTTTCAATATCAGGACATTTAGATCTTCCCAATAAGCAAATAGCCAAGATTTGTCAGAGGCATCTTTTGAGACCTTCTCAACAACCTGAGTTCACTCAGTTGTTATAAGAACCTGGGCAAGTTTCCTCTCTTGTTCCCAGGGAGAAAAAATAGTCAATGGCTAGACTTTTTCAACATCCAGATGTCTATTGATGTACCACCCAATCTTTGTCCTGTCACTTAGCCTTTCTTCCTGAAAAACTAGGAAAAACAATCTCATATATAGGAAAATCTGTCATTATATTTGGTTGCTTGTTCAAACAATGTAATGTATATACATTACATAGTAATACATACACATATATATACTTATATATACACATATATATGGTAATATTTACACACATAATATATATACACACACTATACTTATATATACATATACACATAAACTTATACATACGCTTTTGAGGGAGTGGTTGTTTAGGAAAAGCAGATTATTTCTCTGCTTTATTCTGTTTTTTTCACGTTATTGAAATAAGCAATTTAAATCATTATCACTAACATTTTAAGACAAAGCTTTGTGAATACAATTATGAGGAATGAAGACAGCACTCACTGATGAACATAAAACCTCGAAGTCCTATATATTTCACAATATGACTAGAAAATACTTGGAGAAATCAACCCACCTATTTCTCAGGTTTCTAAGTGACTGGTGCTCAGAAGACAAATGATAATAAGATTGGATTTCATGTGTTCTTCACAAAATTATCCATTGTTTCATCATTCAAATAGGTTAAAGCAGACTAACTTCTCCTGATCTGTACAGGAAGAAGTAGTAATGTAATTTAAAGAAACAACTGTACTTAACCCAACTGCCTTAACATTATGGGACAAGTTCTTTATCAGTTATATACATGCAGCTTTTATCAGCTTCTGAGAAAGCATATGGCTCTAAGCACAGCTCTCATATTTTAATCGCCACCAAACACACACTCACATACAGAGACGCACAGACACATGTACACAGAGTTCTGTCCCTTCCCTTAGTTCAAATCTAGGAATGAGATGGTTTTGAAATTTCAAACATTTTCCTGACCTGAATCAGGGCAAAAAGTTGAGATCTCATAAACTTTTATCAATAAGTATTCCAAACAAAAGCTTGACTTGAGTTAATTAAAATATTTGGTAAGATTTTTATTCTTTTTAGATGTTACTATTTGTCCTAAAATGAGGACAAATAACAATAATAATAATAATTTAAAAATCCATATTGTCTATTTTGATTTTCCCTCACTTTTCTTTTTGCTTTAAAGACATAATTTGAAGCTGATAATTTCTGCTTTTTTTATTTAGATTAATAAGCACTTCCTTTTTAAGAAGCATTGTAGAAAATATCCTGATCAGTTGTTACCTCAACATTGGATCAAGTTAAAACTCAAAACTGCTATTTTTTGCATTTCAAGGACTGAAGGCAGTTTTTCTGTCAGTACTAGGAACAGATTAATGTCTAAACATGTCTCTAAAGAGCAGAGCAGCAGTGTAGTGCGGTGACTGGAGCAGGGGTAGGCTGTAGTCTGCATTCTCTTCTTTATTCTGCTACTGACTGGACATATAATCCTCAGCAGACTGTGTGGTTTTAATGCCTAGAGGTCAGATCTGGATGCCATGAGTGTTTTGCTGAGAAAAGGACTCATTGTGCATATAACCTGTGTTGGAAAAACTATTCCTTTGCCAGCGTAATTTATTCCAGTCCTTCACAGTTCATGAGTGTCATTCCCAGTAACCACACCTCTTTCTGTCCTCTGAAAAAAATTAGTACTGCACATAGAGTCTGAGTCATATCTCCTCTCATCAAGCATGACAGGAATGAGAACTTGGAAATGCATTTATGCATTGTGTTATCTGCGCTGCTGCAAAATTATCATCACGTTTCTCAGCAGCACCAAAGTACGAGTGGCTGATTTTCCAAGGTGACAATCATTTTTACTTGCCATCAACTGTGATGTGAGGAGTGGCTGAGCAGTTCTTTAGGAAGTCAGTCTGCTCAAACGTGTTACTGTAAAAACCAGCAGGATATAGCAGCTTAGTTGCCTTTGGTTTGCATGAACATCTCTGACAAAATCCTGGCAGTCTGAGGATAGAGAGTGTCAGAATGGTTTTGCTGCTTTCTCATCATGTTAGTAAGACCTTCACACTTATTTTGTGTTTTGCTGATACTTATTCTTTGAGGAAACATTGGCTTGAGTAACAGAATCTGGGCTCTTCCACACCTCTTAAAATACAGTGTTCAGAGAAGTTTCCAGTGAAGGAAGGAGTATTGTCAGCTAGCTAGCACAAGCCATTGGAAAAATCCCTGAATTCGGTATAGGCAGAATAATTACACACAAATGCATTCAGGAATCCTATGGAAAATGTAGTCCAGTGACCTGGCATGGTTACAGCACAGTTTAGCAAGTATGTTAGAACAAATTACTCCTTTTAACCATAAGCCATTCTGTTTCACGCTTTTAATGAAGGCCTGTGCCACACACTAGAATACTTCTCACCTCATTACTACTCATAAAAAGCAATGATCCATTCAAAGGCTCCTCATATCTCCCATATGAGATGTAAAAGAGCCCACTCTTTCTCAATCTGGCACAAAAGAGAAGAACGGCTTCTTTCTTCAGCCTTTGATGTTGATCATTAGGATGTTTACTAGATAAAAGAACTGAAAAATTTATCTGAGCAACTTCATGTGCTGTCGTGTTCTGCCTCCCAGCCCCCGGCTCCCTCTTTATAAATGTAAATCTCTTGCTGTTTAGGGTAGGAAAACAGTTTCAAGATTTCTTGTAAGTGATTATTTTGCATTCTCTCTCTACGTATATATATATATATTTAAACATAAAAGGTATGTTACAAAAAGGAAAAACAAGGAGAAGAGGGAGAAATATCCAGTGAACTTGAAGAATATAATAAGGCAGTAAAACAGAAACTGTGGACTGAATAAAAATAAAGTGAGACATGCTGTCTGAAAAGCAAGTTTAAAAAAATAATCAGGCCTGAATTCAAGCTAGTTATTGCGCAAATGCACACATGCATACCACACATGCTCTGCATGTAATTGTGTGCATTTAAAAATTCAAGGGCAAAGCTGCAAACAGCATTTGCTCAAGGAGGAATGTTCTTATTTGTTAGTAGTAAGCCTCTGCCAACCTGCTGGGGTTTAACACACCCCTGGAAATGGGTAGGCTAGAGAAGAGTTGGGGTATTCCAGAGCGATACTCAGGTGTGCTGTTCTGGTTCTGTCACTGGCGACAATCCAACCCCAAATCTGCCTTCATAATTGTTCATTATATTACTCCCTAGTTCAGTTAAAGGGGCCTGGGTTGCTTTAGTAGTTTTTAATTAGTAACTCTTTTCTTATCTGAATTATATCTACTGAAACAAATTAGAAACACAAGCTTTAAAATTTCGTTTAACAATTGTGAAAAACTGAAAAAAAAAATGGGCATGGTAAGGAGGGATATGTCTTAGCCTTATGGTGTTGCCATAGCCAGGTACATTGTGCATCATACTGAGACATGTTGAAGAAAAATGCTTCATCCACATCAGCCAGGGAGGTTCTAGAAACACAAAACTGCTGTTCTCATTGAGAGACAGGGCTGTTTAGCGTAGTATCCTGCTCCAGCCAACAGTGTGATGCTTCAAAGAAACATGTAAGCTACGTCATAACCACCAAAAGTAATACTCTGAGTAATAACCTGCCTGTAGGAAAGATTTACCTCCTAATCTCAGGCAGTTAGTTATAGCAGGAAGCCTGAATATTTTAAATCCCTCGTATCTTTTTCTAGGTAAGTATGGATGTTTTATTACGTCTATAAATGCCCAATCATATATAAGTTCTGGAAGGCCTATCTTCAAAGTGTTGTAACAGCATTAACTGGTTATCCTTTAAAAGTGGAGGCAGGCAAGTACGTTGTTGCCATCTCTCCCTTTTCTTAAATGTACAAAAAATATAGTGTGGAGTGCCTTGATTCTGCGCCCAAAGCCAAAAACCATCGCATATAAAAGCTGTAGTTAAAATACTTGAGTTTGTGATTCATAACCCCCCCCCATATATGTAATAGGCAACAAATTTTACATGCGTAATTTGTTCACGTTTAACTAGGAAATGTGAAAACAAAATTTTCTTATTTCCTACTTATTGGCAACTTTAAAGAAATTTGTTAAAAATATCATTTGACAATGGCCACACTATGGCATTTTGATATCTTTTTCTAGAGGTATTCCAGACAGATTGAATTAAATATGTGATAACTTCTCACAATTTTGGTACAAGCAGCATTGAAAAGAACCCCAACAAATCATTGCAAGGTACATTAAATAAGTACTGCCTTTTGTTGCATTCTGTTCGGTGACTGTCACAACAGGGCCTCAGGGATCTCAGAAATACTGTAAGCTACAATAATACAAAAATAAACATGGAAAAGAAAAAGAATCTACGTAAAGTTTTTAACAGATGTTCTCAACTTCCAGTTCTTCTATGTTCTTTCGGAAGAATAGTCAATCACTTATTGCAAAATCACAGGCAATGATATCAGACACCAAGGAACACTTAAGCCATACCGCTTCTAAATTAAATTGGCATTCTCCAGGCACTTATTCAGGAACATGAACTTTTCTTTAAATATTTTTAACACTCTTTAGCTGCATTAAAAGAATGGCAATACACCACGAAGATCAAGAAATAATGTACTTTTGCTAGCAGGTAATCTGTGGAATAACTGCAGCACTCTGTTTTATCTGGAAGCTTAAATCAATCCACACATACCTGGTTAGAGACTTAGATATCTCGAAAAAAAGAATCCTACTAGTAGTAGTAAAATGAAGGAGGAAGACTGTATTGGCAGTAGACATGTTGACAGTGTTATTCAAACTTCCCAATGTCCTATAAGCATAAATTTGACTCTTGTTTATAAGTAGCATTCAGATATAATTCACAACTCCTGTTAACTTAACCTGTTGATTGTAAAATCTGTCCAAAAACATCACAGAAAAATCTGTTTTGCAATAAATACTTCTTGATACCAAACAGAGTCACAGCATGTGTATCTTTGTTTGAAAATCTAGATTTGTTTCATAAGTTGGTGGTAAGAATGACAAAGACACAAACAGCATAAGCTGTAACCATTTCCAATCACAACTGTCATTCACTGATTAAAGAAAAACAAGCCTCAAAAGCCAGTACAGCTGCTGGCCAATGCTCCTCTCTGCTTTTGCTATCTATCAGACTGCAATAAATTTTTAGATCAGAGTAAGATGATGAAAAATGCTTAGGAAAAAAACTATCACAAGTTCTTTTTGAACTTTATCATAGCTCAGCTGTATAGCATCCCGAGAACAAGAAATTTTCATACTTGTTGTTTCAAAACCAATACATTTAGGTCTCAGCCTATCTTTTTTACAGCTGACTTGAATATTATTTTGTAACCAAAAAACCTGTCATCTGTATTGGACTGTTTATAACTTTGACAACTTGATTTTGACTTTTTCTGCATGATTTGCCAAGATTAGCTTTTATTTACAGGGTTTTATGTTCTAAGATGAGGTGAAAGTAAGAACAGCAAATACATCTTTTTCCCTGACATCTCAAATAATTTTACCTGGTCAAATGTTTGAATACATAGAGCTGCAGTAATAACACATGATTAGTACACTCCCCTGTGGATTATGAACAGAAGGCATGTGTTGGGCTTACACACTGCCTGTGATTTACTCGCAGTCACATATAAAGGTATTTGCTCTGTCTCTCCAATGTCTTTAGTGCCCTTTTCTCATTAAAGAAGACAGATATCAACAGATAATGAAACAAGTCTGTTCTGCAAACTACAGATCTGGCTTTTGAAACAAACATACTGACCATAGTACTCAAAGATAACTTTCAAAAATGTTCCTGCAAAAGGAAAATATGTTTATTTGTGACCCTCATTATAAAAAATGTCACAGTAAAAGATTTGCTGCTATAAACCAAAAGTATTAGCAGAAATAGTTCTGTAATTTATTTCCAGAATAATGGATTTGTTATAAATAAATGATTTTCTGCATGGCATAAAACAATAATTCACTGTATAACCATCAACTTGAAGTGGATTTTAAGAAAGGTTTAATAGAAACTCCAGATTGCATAAAAAAACCACAAAGTAAATTCAGGGTTAAAAACTGAAATGTCTAAATGATAATACCATTTCATCCCATCCTATCACAGTGTAAATGGTAGGTTTTTACAGTGAATTTTGTTATTTTAAAGCATGTATGTCAAAATGTTCTTTTGCATCTGATCCCTGTTCATCCTAAAGCTGCTCACAAATGGAATAATGTAGCATTTTGAATAAATGCAGCTTTTCCTGAAATGCTCCTTTTAATGAGTTTCAGCAAACTCTTGGATTTGCTTTGGTCTTACAAGCTTTCCAGCTTGGCACACAGCTGAGAGGTTTTTGAGAAAAGCCTGTGTGTTGCAGGACAAGATGTGAGTGCCTCAGTAGATGGCACACTTCTCTCTGACTCAGAGTGGAATCAGCGCTCGGTGGTGTTGCCCATTAGCTCCAGGCATGAAAAAATAACCAGCATACCACATAAGCAAGGCCGTAGTGACTTTTCAGCAAAGAGGTTGTACCTGTGGCTGGTGCAGAAGGCGTGTCCTACCCATGATGTGAAAGCGCTGTGAGAAATCCTGGCAAGGTCCACAAAGAGTCAACGGAGATCAGTGGGACTGCTCACAGTGCAGGGAGATAATCACGAGGATAAGCCTTACTAGAGGCCCCTTTGGGGCAGAACATTGTATAATTAAGGCTATAAAGCATGCTGCACTTAGCTTAGTACAGCATATATACTGCAACCAGGATTTAGGCCCTATTCATTGCTCTACTCGTTTAAAGATTACTCGGTAGTGCATATTGAAGGAGATGGTAGTACATCAACCTATTTGTTGCCTCTGAATTATTAAGAGAGTTAGGGTTTACTAGTGATCAAAGGAAGTCTTCTACTGTTCAGTGGATTAATGAAGATTTGAAATTAGAATCTTTCTAAGCAAAGATATTTTTAGAAATAAAAGAGATGTGCAATTTGTTATCATTTGTTTCTGCTGGTTTTATTGCGTTTTACATATACCAGTCACAGGTTTTTTATCTGAGACGTGATATAGCTAGTGTCTTCCTGACAGAGATACGTAAAATAATCAATAGTTTGTGATCATCTGGTTTTAGTAATAAATGCCATGACAGGTTATATGTAAGGTGAGCACATTTTCAAAATAAAAAAGGGGCACTTTTGTGGCTGTATTTTCTACAGTCATGAAATACTCAAGTGCTCTGTATTCTGGCTTCTTTCTTTGATCTGCTCTGCCTGGGTCAGAAAAGCTTCACCTGGAGCAGATCAAAGAAAGTTTGAGCAATGCCTCTTCCTCCTGGACCTCTCTCTCCTTCACTTCCCCCTGCTCTATGGTAGTGGAAATCACAAAAGAAGGGAAATGAAGGGATGCCTCCACTGCAGACCACATCTTCTCCAATCCCAAGCGCAGAATTATATGTCTTGATCACCAGGATCACTCATGTTGCAAGGCTGTCACTCAAGAGGTTATGAGTGGCTTTGGAAAGTGGGTGCCAAGGAGGATGTGTGCTCCCTGTGCTAATGGTTCTGCATCATTAGCAATGCTGTGACAAACTTCAGCAAAGCAATTGAATTAGGTGGGACCACTCGTGCATAAAATTAACCACATGAAACGCTTGGTGTGAAACAGAAATATAGCAATATATACATAATGTCTATGCAAAAAAACAGCTGATAGGAATATATTGTAAGAAGAAGGGATGGAGATGAGGATTTGTCATCATTAAAAAAAAAGATCATAAACAAAAAATAAATTATGTGAATACAAATGTGGAACTTGAAATCATAAGCATTTGAAAGAGTTCAAGTATAAGAACATCTTGAAAACCTAGCACTGTATCTAGGAAATAGACCTTGATAGCTGGTTATTTTAGGAAAAACAAGGAAAAAAAAGAAAAATGTAAGAATAAAATATTATTAATATTTCCAATCAAATAATGAAACAGCCTGAGTGAACATAAAGATTTTCCAGTAGAAAGGTTCCAGCAGAAATCAAATTAAATATATTTTGGATAGGAGAGGGGAATAAAAAAATCTTCAAGCAAAAGAAATAGTCTTTCATTATAATTACAAGTAAATTGTCTAGAAGAGAACTGATTTGCTAAAAAAATCTTTTCTAGAAAATATGTTAAACAATATGTTTAAATATGGTAAAAAAACAACAATGCTGACATATTTCTATATTTACTGTGTTAACTGCCAGATAAAATAGTTTATTCAAATGAAAAAAATGCAATACTATCAGGGTGCTTCTGAACTGTGAAAATTGTAGAAAATTTTGTAAAATTACTTTAAAATGGCTTATCTGATAGCCTGACTGCTGGTGATAGATACCAGGTATGTCTTGCTGACATTTCCCTGGCTTCAAGGGAGTGTCCATGTGATACGGGAACACGGGGCAGATGTGACTGCTGGGACAGCAGTGAAGTAGTTAACTATGCGAGAGAGGAATTGTCTGCTGGAATGGAAACTGTAAAAAGATTTGCCCTGACTTTAGACCAGAGAATGCAACAAAATTAATATTGCTTTAACTCAGCTAGTGGTGAAGACAAACTTTCTTTAAATTGGCAATTGACTGCATTTCTGGGAATCATTTGCAAAGCATCTTCCAATGGTATGAAAGCTGAATTTATAAGCAATGCTTCATACATATAAATCACTTAAAACACTGAGACAAAATTAATTTTGCCTTCCTTGTACACTAAATTTCAAACCCCAGAATATGTATACATTTTAGGAGTCTTTCCAGTGTTATGTATTGAAAATAGTGGACCAAACTGCTCCTGGTAAAAACACCAGGAAGCTCCACTGTAACCAAAACCACAGACTGGTACATCCTGCCTCAGGAGCCATTTAGTTTAAATGGATTTTGTGAGATTAAGCCTCATTAAGCTTGTAGCTTTGCAACAGCTGTTTGGAATACCCAAACTGCAAGTACGGGAGTGAAATTGTATGCTCCATAGTGATATAAAGGCTATTCCCAGGTCTTCTCTTTTCAAAAATAATGTGGACATCTCTGGCCTAGGAGGCTTAGATTCACCTAGAAGTCAGCAGACTGGGCAGGTGGTATTTGAGCTGCTATTGTTAATTTTTACAAAGCTAGTAATTCAGCCTCCACTCTTCCTGAACAGCTTTATTCTGATTCCAATGTCCCTTTGTCAGCAAGGGATGGAGAAGGTAGAGCAATTTCCACAGCTGATGTGAAATATGTTTAAAAGCAAACTCTGCATTGAAGTCCATCTAAAAATGATGTTAGCTAGGCGAAATAGTTGAAAATAGTGGAAACTGTACCTACACAAGGGGACCCAGTCTCACTTCTACTGTAGAAGTCCCTAAGACTTGCTAGTTCAATAGTAACTTTTTTCTCTAAGTCAAGAGTTATTCTTTTTCTCTAGGAGTCATTTCAAACGACATGAACTGCAGTATTTCTTAGGATAAATGTAATAAACAATACTGTGACATCTATGGAAAATGTACCACTGACATGAAATTTCATTTCCATGTGTGAAATAATATTTATACTAAGGTATGAGAAAATTATTTTGACTCTGAGTAAAAACCTAGTAAGACAGAGAGAGAAAGGATGTTTTATAAGGATCACTTAAAAACATTTCCACAGTAATAATTTTGTTATAAATCTCATTTTAACTTATTTCCTATCCTGAAATGCGAAGCTTACTGTTCCACTGGCTTCTGAATTATTTCAGGCTGCTCTAAAGATACAATTTAATGACTCCAGAAAGATTTGGCTTATTAACAGTATTAATATTCTTTACCTAAGTATTACAGAGAGATAACAGATGTCTGAACACTCTTAAATTGGATATGCACACGTAATAGTAGGGAATATTCCTTACCTAAGTGTATTTGATTCAAATTTACATACACAAGATTGGAAGTTGTGAGATAACTCGTGACTTTGTTTTTACCTCAAGACTGTAAAATTCCATATATTTCTATTACAGAAATGCTGTGCTTATTGCACCAGGAAGCCAGTATGTAAAATGTTTGAGCATTACAGAGAATAAGGATGCAATCCAGAACACTTTCCTGCCAAGGAAGACCACCATCCAGGTCCACATTTATGCACTTTCTTGCTCTGTTTGATTTCATCAGTTTTGCAACTCTAGGTTTCCGGTGACCCAAGCTCGCCTGGAAATTATCAGGCTGCTCTCCAGCCAAAAGAGAGACAAGGGCTTGAACCTTGTCAGGCTTGGAATGGATGGCAATACAGCTCTGCCTCGTGGCAAGCACTATAATTGCTCAACTGAGCTGGCAAGTGGGTTTGGGTACCTTCTTTGACCCTTGCTTAGGGTGGCTTATTTTTCTAGACTTAAGTGATTGGCAAGAAAAGACATTAAATAACCTCTACCAGAAGCCACTTCTTGGGTAATTCCCATTGTCTGGCCTCTACACTGGTTTATCTGTATGATCTGAGCAGTTTGGGCCATACTGAAATTCTTTCATGAATTTGTAACAAGGAACCTTGTTCTCACACCTTTCAAGCAGCTCACCTTTTATGAGGTCTGACACAAAAACCTCAAGACTAACTCTATATCTCGGGAACCTAGAGTGAGAGGGAAGAGACAAAGAGAGGGTTATAGGCATGTTCTAACATATTGCAGTGAGACAAGGCTCAACTCAATCTCTTCACTCAGTACCTGTGGGTGTGTGTTCAAATACAGACATATTCTTACCACTGGTTGGAAAATGTCAGTATGCACCAGCCCACAATACTTTGTCTGTAAATCAGTTTTTAGCTAATAACATCACTGTGCATCAGCACCCACCCTATGCACCAGACCTGGCTTCCTGTGATTTCTGTTTTACCCCAAATATCAAGGCGGTGCTCAATGGAACCCATTTTTTGTTGCTAGATGATATGAAAGAAAAATCAATGGAGATCCTCAACAACCTTTCAGAAAATGATCTGTGGAATTGTTTTGAATATTGTCAGCATCATATACAACTGTGTGTCAACTCAGAAGGGACCTATTTTGAAGGTGATCATATTTGAGTTTTTTAATTTGTTAAAAAAAAGAGTTACAGGCACAGTCTCTGCTTTTTTGTGTCAGATCTCATATATATAGCACAGCAACACTGCTCGCTCAGAACCGTAATCATGAGCTCGTTCCTTGGTATATATCAGTTAAAGCTCCAGGGGACATTTGTGCCACTTTAAGGACTCATGAAAATCTGACAATGCACTCATGAAATCTGCACTTGTATTCTGAGAAGAAAACCTCAAAGGCGATTTTTGCACTTCCTCTTGGCTGGTGACTGACACCAAGCAATTAAAGTCTTGCTATGTTATTTTCACATGTTAAAGTTATCGGCATAGTTCAATGATAGCACAACAGTTCAGACACTTAGATCACAGTATTAGAGTCTGAGAAGCCTTAGCTCATACTGCTTCACTTTGGACTCCAGGTTTTACCTGCTGACTGACAGAGAGAGGCAAGAAGGGGCTTGCATTATTTCCAGTCTAACATAACAGCTCATGAACGCGGAGACTACCTTTGATTCCTGATGTGGGTCTACTGCTGCCATTGTGTATTATACAATAAACTGTTTACATTGCAGCCTTTTGTTACAGGTTTTAAATCTTCTCAGCCTGCCAGTGTGAGGCGCAGGCTGCCAGCTGGCAGACAGAGAGGTGCTTGTGTTCCAACTGTTGGAGGTAATTAACAGCCCAAACTGTCAGAAGGTGATAGCCGGCACAAAGTTCCTGCCCTGGGGTCACAGCTGGATTCCGGCAACTTGCTCCTTGATTTACCAGTAAAACTAATAATGTAAATAATATCAGTATTAAATTATCAAACAAGAAGACTGAGCCTAAGTTATATTTTCTATCCCTAAATTAACTGCAAAGAAAATTAGTGTTAATATTTTGGAGAAAATAAGCAAGATTAACCCACTTTTGGATGAAAAAAGTCCCCCAGAACTAGTCCACTAAGAATTTGGTGGACATAAATATTAGGATGGCTGCAGATCATAATACTGTTGGGTTGACAATTTCCTGAAATTGCAGAAAATTAATCTTATGTCTAGTATTAGTAAACTGGGTAACGATTATTGGCCACAAACTTTTAATTTAAGTGCTGTACTCAAAATGTCTTATTAGATTTATTTTTGCAGTAAATAACTGGCTATTAATGGAAATTTAGAAATTGTTAATTTTGATGAAATAATTACTTATTTCTTTAAAAAATATTAATAATTCATCAGAGCATTGTAGCATATGCTTAGCTTCAACATAAACCAAGAGCATCATAGAATCATAAAATGATTAGGTTGGAAGAGACCTTCGAGATCATCAGTCCAACCTTACCTGTCCACTACTAAATCATAACCCTAAGCATTTCATCTATCCATCTTTTAAATACCTCCAGGGATGATGCCTCAATCACCTCTCTGGGCAGCCTATTCCAATGCCTGATAACCCATTCAGTAAAGAAGCTTTTTCTAATGTCCAATCTGAACCTCCCCTGGAGCAGCTTGGGGCCATTCCCTCTCATCCTATCACCCTTCACTTGGCAGAAAAGACCAACACTCACCCTCTCTACAACCTCCTTTCAGGCAGCTGTAGACAGTGATAAGGTCTCCCCTCAGCCTTCTCTTCTCCAGGCTAAACAACCCCAGTTCTCTCAGCTGCACCTCGTAAGACTTGTTCTCCAGCCTCTTAATCAGCTTCATTGCTCTTCTTTGGACTCACCCCAGGACCTCAATATCTTTCTTGTAGTGAGGGGCCCAAAACTGAACACAATATTGCAGGTACAGCCTCACTAGTGCTGAGTACAGGGGCAGAATCACTTCCCTGGACCTGCTGGCCACACTGTTTCTGATACAAGTCAAGATGCCATCGGCCTTGTTGGCCACCTGGGCACACTGCTGGCTCATGTTCAGCTGTCAACCAACAACCCCAACTCTTTCTCTCCCAGGCAGCTTTTCAGCCACTCTTCCCCCAGTCTGTAGCGCTGCAGGGGGTTGTTGTGCCCCAAGTGCAGGACCAGGCCTTTGGCCTTGTTAAACCTTATCCTGTTGGCCTCAGCCCTTCGATCCAGCCTGTTCAGATCCCTTTGCAGAGCCTCCCTACTCTCGAGGAGATCAACACTTCCTCCCAGGTTAGTGTCATCCACAAACTTACTAAGAGTGCATCCAATCCCCTCATCCAGGTCATTGATAAAGACATTGAACAGGACTGGACCCAGCTCTATGCCCTGGGGGACATCCCTTTTGACCAGCTTCCAGCTGCATTTAACTCCATTTACCATGATTCTTTGGGCCTGGCCATCTAGCCTGTTTTTTACCCAACAGAGGATTCACCTGTCCAGGCCAGTGGAAGCCAGTTTTTCAAGCAGAATACTGTGAGATTCTGTGTCAAAGGCTTTACTGAAGTCCAAGTACACTAAATCCACAGCCTTTCCCTCACCCATCAAGTGGGTCACCTTGTCACAGAAGGCAATCAGGTTAGTTTGGCAGCACCTGCCTTTCATAAAACCATGCTGACTGGGCCTGAACACCCAATCGTCTTCAATGTGCTGTGTGATAGCACTCAAGATGACCTGCTCCATGATCTTCCCCAGCACTGAGGTCAGACTGACTGGCCTGTAGTTTCCCAGATCCTCTCTCTGGCCCTTCTTGTAAATGGGTATAACATTTGCCAGCCTCCAGTCCAATGGAACTTCCCCAGTCAGCCAGGATTGGTTGTAGATGTTGGAAAGGGGGTTGGCAAGCACTTCTGCCAACTCCCTTAATACCCTCGGGTGGATCCCATCTGGCCACATTGACTAATGAATGTCTGATTGGCAGAGCAGGTCTTTAACCATTTCCTCATGGATCATGGGGCCCTTGTTCTGCTCTCTTTCCCTGTCTTCTGGCTCATGAACATTTTACCTTACTATTAAAGACTGAGGCAAAGAAGGCATTAAGTACATCAGCCTTGTCCTCGTCCCTTTTCACTGATGTCCCACCTGTGTCCAGTAAAGGATGGAGATTCTCCTTGGCCCTCCTTTGTTTGTTGATATGTTTGTAGAAACATTTTTTATTATCTTTCACAGAATTGGCCAATCTAAGTTCTAGCTGGACTTTAGCCCTTCAGATTTTCTCTCTACATGATCTCACCTCATCCCTGTAGTCCTCCCGAGATGTCTGCCCCTTCTTCCAAAGCTCATATACTTTACTCTTTTTTTCTGACATCTACCCAGATCTCTCTGCAACCAAGCTGGTTTTCTCCCTCTCTGGCTAATTTTCTGGCACACAGGCCCAGTCTGCTCTTACACCACCAGGATTTCCTTCTTAAAGAGCATCCAGACCTCTTGGGCTCCTTTGCCCTTAGGGACTGTCTCCCACAGAACTTTATCAACCAGCCTTCTGAACAGTCCAAAGTTTGCCCTCCAAAAGTCCAAGATGGCAGTTCTGTTGACCCTGTTCCTTACTTCTCCTAGAATTAAGAGTTCTATCATCTCACGGTCATTATGCCCCAGGCTTCCTCCAACCACCACATCTCCCATAACACCTTCTTTGTTCATAAACAGCAGGTACAGCAGGTCACCTTCCCTCCTCTGCTCACTCACCAGCTGTGTCAGTTAGTTGTCTTCCACACACTCCAGGAACCTTTTAGACTGTTTCCTCTCTGCTGTATTATACTTCCAGCAGTCTTAAGTGAGGTTGCAGTCCGTACAAGGACAAGGGCTAGTGATTGTGAGACTTCTCCCAGTCACTCGTAGAGTAACTCTTCAGTCTCTTCCTCCTGGCTAGGTGGTCTATAGCACGCTCCCTCCGTGATATCTGCCTTGTTAGGTGCTCTGCTGACTTTTACCCATAAGCACTCAACCCTTTCATTACCATCATTAAGCTCTAGGGTATCAAAACATGCTCTGACACAGGGGGCTAACCCACCGCCTCTCCTTCCTCGCCTATCCCACCTGAAGAGTTTATAGCCAGCCATAGCAGCACCCCAGTTATGCAAGTCACCCCACCATGTTCCCGTGATGACAATTATATCATAGTCTTCTTGTCTTATAATTGTTTCTAGTTCATCTTGTTCATTGCCCACGCTGTGTGCATTGGTGTAGATGCACTTCATCGGGGCTGTTGATCCCGCTACACTGCTAAGGGGAATAGTCTCAGTTCCTAAGTGACTACTCACTGAATGAACTCATCTACTGATCTTTACATCTGTGCTGTCATTTGAAGTGCTGTCTCCCACTTCCTCTGAGGTGGCAGACCAAGTTCTTTCTCTGGCATACCATTCTCGACACTGCAGTGCCATTCCCAGGCTTTATTCTGTCAAGCCTGGTTTTCTCCCCCTCTCCCTTTACATCTAGTTTAAAGCTCTATTAACAAGCTCTGCTAGCTTCTTGGCAATTATCATTTTACCTGTTGGGGACAAGTGTACCCCATCCTTGGACAGGAAGCCTGGTGCTGTATAGACCAACCAACGAGCAAAGAACCCAAAGTTATGCTCCTCACACCATGTTCGGAGCCAGGTATTTAATTCTTGGCTCTTCCTATTCCTTCCCTTGTCATTCCCTGTAGCTGAAACGATGGATGAGAACACTAACTGTGCCCCTGATCCCTTCATCATACGTTCCAAGGCCCTCAGATTTTTAATTGTCCTCAGATTTCTTATATAGATTTCATTACTATCTACTTGGAAAATCAATTGAAGATAATAATCCATGATCCTGACCAGGGTTGGAAGTTTTCTTTCCACATCTTTAACTGAAGCTCCAGATAGGCAGCAGAGTTCCCTATGTAATGGGTCCAGTCTGCAGATTGGGCCATGAGTTCCCTTCAGAAGCAAATCCCCTATGACAATAACCCATCTTTTCTCCTTAAAGGAGGTCGTTTTGATGGATGGCTGAGGGTGTCTTGACCTAGCGGACGTTTCTAGGCTGTGAGACCCATCATCCTCATTGAGGTTTGGTTCCACTTGCAGGGCTTCATATCTATTGTGCAAGGGAACCTGGGAGGCTGAGGGGAGACACACCTGCAGCGCTGGGCAAAAATACCGTGGAGTCAGCAAGTCATAAGATCTCATTTTTTAAAACAAGAATCCAAAATATTAATTCTCATCACTTTTAGTACTTGGCAGTAAAAATGCCACATATTTGGTCAGCTGAATGTTGACCAAATAATGAATAATGACACAATTGACATTATTTTTTGTGGATCTTTGTCCTTTAAAATTATAATATCTGATGACAATAACACTCCAAGTGTGGTTAATGCTGCTTGTGATTTGAGATATTCTTGAGTTTCATTTCATGATGTTAAATAAATGCTTTTTTTAGCTTTGAGGTTCTTCAAGATGGACCAAAGAACTTCCTGTTTGGGCTGGATGTGGAAAGCAACATGTTTGCTGCTCACTCAGAGCTCCTCCTCTATTCCCCTGTGCTCTGCTCCATGTCTGTAGAAGAAATCCTGACTCTATCAGACCCACAGGAACCTTAAGCAGAAGTGATTAGACAGGATTACAGTATTCATTCTGCATAACCACTGACATTTTTTTAAAAGTGACAAATATCACAGGAATGTCACACAGAAGTTATAATTTGATACTATGCATTACTCTGTTTAATAAACTCTTATGCAGTGTGCCAGGATTTTCAGTTTAGCAACACTTACAGGTGAAGAAGCTATTCTTTTTACAGAAAAATGTTTCCCTACATTTTGACGAGGCTGATATGTTGAAAGCACTTTTTAATCAGTGTATCTTTTATCTTTAGGATGTCCTACAGCTATCTTCATCTATTATAAGGTGGTGTAAATTGGCCCTGTGAAGCTATAATGATTGATGTTATCTGAACATTTGGCTGAGATGTTAATTTATAAAGAACTGTCAATCACAAGACATAAAAATTCTTTAGTTTTATTTTGTCTCATACAGTGGTTTATTCTGTGATCCCAGGAAGCTTTAAGATATTTTCCTATATCCATTTCCTATATCCATGAAGGAACATGGATATAGCACAGCAGCACAGTGATATTTTCCTACAGTATCTTCACACACACACCCTCCACTTTGACAACTAAGTTCTAGTTGTGCTGTCCCTGTTTACCCGAACTTCAACATGTGAATAATGATGAATTAGGCTCTTCCTGTTTATGAGGTGATTTAATATGCAAGAGAAATAAACAATACTAATAAGTAAAGTTTCAAAATTCATAAGCATTTTAACTAGTAACAGTACATCAGAAACAAGTAGAAATTTCAGGAGCAACCAGAAATTTCAGCAGGCAGTGCATATTAGATCAGACAAAAAGAAGGTAACACATTGCTTTAGATTGCTGTTACATGCCTGTGTCTAAACAGCAAGTTTGTTGTGCTCTGAAGTCCTGCCTTCTTCAGCATACAGACTGGAAGTTTTGACAGCTCTCTGTTTGCTGGTGTTGGTTTCCTGGTACGTGCTCAGGTCACGTTGCAGTCTGAGGTCAGGCCATTGCTGGTACTCACATCTCAACCCATGGAAAAGGATGGGCACCCAGACCCCAATGTTTAAGACATCTGCAGAAAACCCCGAAACATGTTGGAGTTTTAAACAAACACATATGCTTCATGGACAGCTATCCATCCTGAATGCACAAGTTTCCTGAAAAGTGTTCCATGCTTCTCTTAACTTTCAGAAGGCCAGGCAATGGGAGAGGATTTTGCAACTTTTCACTTTATTACCCTTTTTCGGAAAGTACGTGTTGGTGTAGATCAGCCCTGAATTCTTAGGACTATTAAAAGATCACTTTTCACAGTTTTGCTAGCATTTATAACCATGTCATGTTCTGATACAATTTTTTAAAGATGTGATTCCACACCCTTTTAACCTAATGGGAGAATTCCAATAGGAACAAGGCCAAACCCTAAGGGAGTATTAATCAGCCAAAAGAAAAATTCTGTCTGGGTAATGTTTGCTTATAAATTGGTTCTCAGCCTAAATGTTCATCCATTTTACAAAACTTTGAGAAAAATTGTTGGACACCTTGATTTCCAACTTTGTAAACCAGCCAATTCAGCGTATTTCAAGAATCAACATAGGAGCCTTTACAGAGAAACACTATTACTATTAGTGGGTTACTAATAGTAACAGTAGAGCTGCTTACTACTGGCAAAGCCAATAAATTGAAGTAAGAGGCCAATAAAAATCCCAAATACGGCACATTGTTACTGAATCACTTAATTCAAACTAAAAATAGCTAAAAAAATGAAAACAGAAAAGAGTTAAAATTTGGTTATAAAAACTGCTTTGAATAGATCATTAATATCTAATCTCTGAAGCTTTCCACCATCTTTCTTCCATCCATGGATTCCCCTTGTAAAAGTTAAAACTCTACTTTCTAAATGTCCTAGACCAATTTTTTGTTTTGCAAAAATACTTAGTGTGACATATTCTTTGGCTTAAGTGTTATTCCTTTTATATTTCCTGAAAATAATGTTAGCAATTCAGAATTCTGCTAGTTTTCACATTTATGCTCTTTCCCTTCCATTACTCCCTTTCCCTCCATTCTGGTGCACCTTTTGGTAGAGCAATGTCATATGACTTTATATGTCAGATGTCCCACAACATAAATTAAGCCCATAGAATATTAGCTTCTTGATATCGCTAACATCCTAAATCTGCTGCTGTCATACGCTGCAGTCATGACTCCTCTTTTCCAGCTCTGTCCTGTGGCTGGGACAGCTGGCTCCAGACTTGCCCAGTCATTCTGAGCAGGTGGCTTTTACCTAAATTTTATAAGAAATTAATTAGCCTGGTCATTGACATGGATAAAAAGCCAATGGTTCTTTCAACTGTGCTAGACATGCCAAGATGAGTAAAATGTTTAACACTCTTTGGATTCATGTTTCACTAAAAGTAGTAATTTGAGATTACACAGGTTCCATTACAAACATTGGTAACAACAGGATAAAACCTCAGGCTGCCATGATTACACAGGTCGTGCCTGAACAATATCTAGTAGATGTATAAGGAAATGGTGAAGTAGTCCTAGGAACATTAGAAATTTTAGAATATACAGAGGTCAAGATTCCCGGGCACCAGAAAAAGCCAAATGTTCTGCTTACTCCTAGAAGGAGAGCCAAGGTACCATAGAAGAGGTAGCCTGACTTCAGAGCATTGAAAAATAAGCAAAATAATTTCCAAGCACTTAAAAGGTTAACCAAATGTAAGTAACAGCCAAAAATTAATGTATCTAGAACAGTGTTCGGAAGCAACCTAATTCCTTTCTATAGTGGAAAACTAGCTTCAGAAGCTGAGACAGGGTGGTAGATGTACTGTATTTTCACTTCATTGAAACAATAGTTACTGTTTTGCATACATACTAACCTCATTCAAACAAACAAACAAACAGGAAAATAACTTTTCTATCTGACATTACTGTAATAAGATGGCAGAAGAGATTGGAAATCAGTATGTTGGAAGGCTGTATCAATTAGATTTCTACTGTGATCTGTCTTGAGTCTGGTACTGTGCAGTCATTTCATTAATGCCTTGACTGGTACAACAGGCAGTAGGCTTATTAAACTCCTGTATGATACCAAGCAGAGAGGAGCACAAGCACTTTGGAGTACAATGTTAAAATTCAAAATAAGCAAGAAAAATAGAAGTAAGAAGCTATAATAGGGAGAAACCAATTCAATCAAGAGAAATAAAACATTCAAGTAGGGACAATGGGAAATTATATGCCTATATAGTAGTCCTACAGGAAAGGATCTGGATGCTTTAGGATATCACATAAGTCAAAAGTTTCTTAACATTTCAATAAAGCAAATATCATAATGGGAAGAAAAATTTCAGTTTTGCACTTGCTCTATCAAGATTCAACAAAGTTCAGCATAGAATAAAAATCTTATCAGAGGTCAAGAAAATGTGAGTTTAAAGGAACAACAGCTGCAATGGATTATTTTTTAGAAGACTAAGACATGACATAGCTGTGTGAAAGATTGCTGCAAAGAAAAATTCTATTAAATTACTCTGTGTTTACTATAGGAAGAAAAATAAATAACGTAGTTAATTTTCAGTAAGGGTATTTAATTTGGAATTTTCCCCCTATTATCTCTCTTTAAGGCATAGAGATGGCATAGACAGTAAAATAGATTACGAGAGGAAGTTTTGAGATCTTCGTTTCAGGAGTTTTAAAAGAACAGCCTAGGCCAGATTCTGTCAGAAATGTTTTAGCTCTACCTTATTTTTAGGAATACTTTGGAAGCCAGAATAGATGACCTCTGAGGGTGTCTCCTATCTTCGCTTTTTAGGAAAGTGTGTCTACTACCTGAAGGGTTGAACACATCTAGAGTTTATATTTCTTGTGAGATGCAAGATTTACTGTGCAGATTTCGAATAAAAACAAGCAGTCATGTGAATTCCTACTGGAATTGCAAGAACTGTATAAGAGTAAATTATACAGAGTCCTGGAATACTAAAAGGGGTTGCTCATCCAAAGGCCTTGGATTCTGTACAAAGGGAAAAAGACAGACAGAACGAATTTATAGGGCCAAGACACAGTACCATCATAGTCAGATAAAACTTTCATTGATTTCAGAAGGACTAAGATTTGTATAGTCTTTTTTTATTAAGATCTGGCATTACATAATGCAAAATGTGCCACATGTCCATTTTTATTAAAATGATACACATAAATACAAATATTTCATATTAATATCACATTGTCAGATTGTCATTTGGTGGAGTTCACTGTGGTGAGTTTAACAAAATAAAGTACTACTAGTCAAATAAATCTATTTGCAAGAAACAGCTATGAAGAGGTCCAAAATATGAATTCCCTATCGCCTTTATTTCTTTACAAAGTTCTATAAATGAGGAAATAGCACCAAAGACCTATTAGTAATAGTTATTTCCTAATTGCAGTGGGAAGCATCCTGCATGTTTAAATAAATATTGTTAACTCTGACCTCTTGGTTTGCCAGGACTGATAAGGCAATTGTTTGACCTATATGAAGCACATACAGTATGCATGGACTGAAAGCAGCAGGAAAACAGGAAACAATAAATCAGAAATTAGAGCACTGATTGTTGTAGCTAATTACATCAGACTTCTGCTTAATTTCTCACTCTGTCATTCTAACCTAATTTTCTTGCCAACAGACTTTGCAAATTGCTGGTGTCACGTACATACAGCAAATAATAATCTTTAGTTACTATGATTGACAAATGAATGAGAAGGAGAACATAGTTTATCATGGAAGAATGAACTGTGACACACACCAGATACCTGCTCAGATGCTCTTTTAATTCACTTACCTAGATATGCTGTATGATACATTTTGCCAGGACCACATGTTTTGGCATCACAACAACATAACTGAATTTGTGGCATGGTTTGATAATGCTAGACAAAGAAGGAAAAATTAGGCTATAAAAGGAGAAAAATGACATAGATATATTTCCGCCACAAGAGAGATAAAGTGCTAACGGGAAAATTTAAATCAATTTTGAAAATAATATGCTTAGAATTAGGCATATAAATCAGCATGTTGTTTAATCTTGATGTTATTGTCCTCGTAATACACATGAGATAACTTGATGTCCTTATTATCATCTTTTTTTACATTACTCCGCTTTCAAAGAATACTGTCTTTCTTTGTTCTGTTTCATCACTGCCATCAAGATTTTCGGCTGGCATAAATTAACACATCTTCCTTAAGTTAGTGAAGCTGTATCAGACATTTTATCATAGCTGGGAATATTTGGTAGAACATAAACAATTACATTTTAAGTGTCTAAATGACAATTTGGCCCTTCTGATCCAAGTAAAATTCATTAGCACACTGGTTAATATACTGTCTTTCTGCAAGATGGATGCTTTTCTTTAGATCAGCAGGTTGCTGACATTGTTTTGAGAGGTCCGGACACACTATGACACTTACATATAGTTGACAATGGGGAGAGGTGCAATTTCCATTTCCTTAATGTCTGTTAGAGTCGCATCAGAATGAATTCAGGGCTAGCAGAGCCAAACAGACACATTGGAGAAATACCGGAAAGATTAGTGTTGTATCATCACTGCCTTTAACAGTCTACCTTGAGTATTATGTATTCTGAAACTGTTCATTTAATTTAGCAAAGCAACATCAGGGGGGAAATAAAGAGCTCCAGCCCAATGTAACGTTTTATTCATGTGGTATACCTACACATCACATACCTCTAGTGTTATTTCAAGCATTACAAATTCTTTTTCCCACAACTGTAGTCACATCTGCCTCATCCTGTTCCTTTGAGATTTTTATTTGTAACTTTGTGAGGGTTAGCCCCTAGAAATCAACCAAAAGACTAACAGGCTGGTGTTTTTAGCTACGCATTTCCAGAGGTATACGATTATCTTCCAAGAGGGCCACCACATTACCTGAATGGACTGGAATGATGCAAGTAGTTGATCTACAGTGCTTGTTAGTAGCACAACTTTCTGAGTGTTCTCTTTTTCCCTGCCTAAGAATTATGTAGCTGTCTTTCCTCCTAAATGTTGTGTACTATAGGAATTATGACAGGGTCCTATAGTGCCCTCTTTAGAAGTCAGTTTCTGGAAAATATATATTTATTTATTATATAACACATCATGTGTTTCTATTTGCAATTACAGGTTTGAATGTTCAAGCTGGTGTTTGAGTTATGTTAAATTGTAATAATTTATAGTCCTCAAATCTATATTCTTCCAAAGCATAACACTTTTTTTCTATCTTTTTTTTGCCTACCCTCCCACGTAATAGTTTATTCAGATTACTGTTTTGCTGGAATTGCTTCCTTTTCTCTGTCCCTCTGTCTCGTTTCTACTTTTTTTTATTGATAGGTTGATGGTCAGCTCATTTGAAACTGGAAAAACAACACAAATCTTTTGTCTGATATACTGACAAACAAATATGTATGCAAATGTCAGATTAAATACAATATTTAATAGGAATTAAAATTTACTGGCAAGACTTTTGCTATACCTGTAATTATAAGGTAATGGTCTTCCTACAGCAACAAGATTGCTACCTTATCACTACAGATAAAGTGGTAACACTACACCACAGCACAGCTTACTATTGGTGAGGTGGGCCATGTTAAAACACTTTATGTTGTTGGGGGACCCAACCGAGAATGCTGAGGTACTCACCAATCTTTCAGCAGCATAAGCAAGGGAGGGAGCTGCTCCAGCCAGCCGTTCAACAACCTTAGGAGATATTAACATTGTAGAAGAAGCCCTGTAAAAATTCCAGTTACTTTCTGATTTCCTTCATGTTATCTTGTCGAATTCCTGGCCTTACTTTGGAGGCAGTCAGTTCATCCATCTCCATATAGAAGACAAGCACAGTCTTGTTTGTAGCATTGTTATCAAAGACTAATGCATGGATAAAGCAAACAAACAAACTGTAATCCAAAGCTATTTTAACTGCAGCATTAGAGCTAGGAAACCTGCTGATTACCTTTCTTTATGCAGGACAGCTAATGGTACTACTGATGTATTTGAAGCATATTCTTAAAACTGTGTGATTCAGTCAAGCTTTTATTTTATAACTTAGTGGGTCCATATTATCTCTCTCTTGGTTCTCCTCTGTCCTAGTTGAAGAAGCTGCAAGTACAGCACAATTCTGCTTTAACATCAAAGTACGATATAGAGTGACCAAACTTTGAGAAAATAGAGAACTTTCTTATAATAAAGTGTCTTTGTGTAGCATAGTCTAAAATATAAATAGGGCAAAAGGTTTTACAATAACCACACAGAAGTACAGACATCACACATGTATCATTACCTTTTTCTAGAATAAAATAATCCTTCAGAATACAGCAGAAATTCACTTTATTTGTTTTCGTCACAGTAAGAATAGACTTCTTCTGAAAGCTCTTATAGTAACATTCAGCTTGATTTTTGTAACTCAAAAATTAATGAAAAAACAATGAGGACTTCATACCTTTGCTGTACTTTCCTGTTTGCTTTATGTTAATTCCCAATGTTTTCCGCTTACTATAGATTTTGACCTTTAACATTAACACACAAAAATCTGAAGTCTGCCCCTCTGCATCTGACTCTATACAGAAGTCTTATAACTAGACCACCCCTTCACAGGTAAGAAGGGCGATTAAACCCTGTGAATTTTCACAGTGGTTAAGCCTAGATTAATTTGACCCAGGTGTTTGTCTAATACTGTGCGTGGGAACATTCATAGTGTCCCCAAGCTGTTTCTCCTGTGGTGGTCCAGCCTTAGTACTCTCTGGACTCTAATCTAAAACATATAAGAGTACCAGCTGGCACAGGACTTTGTAGACAGACTTTTTAATGCTGTTTGTGCCACTTTGATGCATTCTTTTGCTTTGCATGTGAATACATGTAGAAGTCGGAGGATAACATGAAGAGGCATGTACTGAAAATAAGTTACAAATACTAGTTTCTTATTCAATTTCACAAAAACAAGTCCTTGATTTTATAATACACAAGCAAAGGAAAGTGTTATTATAAGCAGTGCAAAACTTTAGAGGCAAATCTGCACTCATTTGCATCTACACAACCCCTTCTG
The DNA here is from genome assembly GCF_017976375.1 of Cuculus canorus. Lineage (NCBI taxonomy): Eukaryota > Metazoa > Chordata > Aves > Cuculiformes > Cuculidae > Cuculus > Cuculus canorus. Next base: position 39,245,763 of record NC_071404.1, read on the forward strand.
AAATCAGTCAGTTTGAGTGAGGTCTGAACTTGTCCCATTAGACTTTATTTGCATGTTGCACGTTTAAGTTAATTTATAATTTATTCTAAAGACAAACAAGTAGAGGACCACTAACAGCTACGTAATCAGATATGAAGTCAATATATCTATGGATGTGAGAAACATGAGCTATTGTACCAAAAGCTGCCCATAATGAGGTATTTTATAAAAAAAAAAAAAAAACAACTCCCATATTTCGGCACCTTCTACTACACTGAAATACTGAGAAAATCAAGCTTCACAATTAATTAATGGATCAAAATGTGAGCCATTTTACATACCCCAAACCTGTGCAACTGACGAACATTTCTAGAATTAATCATGGCTAAAATATAATACGACTAAAAGGTGCTCTTATATGCCTAGCCTGTTGGAGAAACTATAATATATTGGCAAGATCAAGAGATGTAACAGTGTGGGTAGCAAAATTTTTCAAAAGAGCAAGATGAATCTTTAAGGTCTGATTATCCTCTCACAGCACTACAGATTGGCAGCTAATAGAATCAGACTGGTTTTAAACATGTATAACTGAATTGGGCCCTGTATAATCGGAAAGTTGGCATATCACAGATCAATTTTCTTCGTACAAATAACTCAGTGAAAATCCAGGGATACATCTGGAAACTCACATTGTAAGTGAGAAGAGAATCAGACCGTGCCTGGAAATTGTAATTAGACATAAATTGAAAGAAAAAACCCAATATTTTAAAGTGTCTAAAGCTGCGCTTACTGCATCTGTCAGACCTGTAGCTAAAAAGCTGCCTATACCCATTTGCAGCATAATGTACAATTCTGTAGTTGTACTAAGGACTGTTTGTGCAAATGTAACACATACCATCAAGACTCACATTTTCAGCTATGTTTGATGCCACACTAACATGAATATAAAAAGTACAGATCAGAATTATTCAAAACCTTGAACGGAACTATATCTCAGTTATCATAAACTCAAGCTGAGACTGTCAGAATGATAAAACTTAACCACTAATTTTAAGCACAAAGCTAGTAATTAAGCCAGGAGTAACATTTAACTTAGACCAATTAATGATGAAAGCTGCAATTGCCTATAAATTTTTACATCTTTATCCATCAAATTCAAATACATACAACTATTTACAAATAATGGAAAGAGCCAAGCACTCCAAATGGATTTCAGGTACATTACAGGTCAGTCTCTGACTTCACAGATGTGCTTAGTCCTGTCTTTAAGAAGTTCTAAGGAACCATTTTTACTGGAAATATGTCAGGAGATTAATGAGTTCATTTATATATTCTTGAGTTACTTATATTTCAGTGTAGTGTGAAGGAAAAAGCAATTTTTTCTACCTGGTCTGAAATGCTAGTTCCCGGAAAGATCTGTATTCCAAACTTCTAGCAAGCCTTAAGTGAGGTGCCTCATCCTGCCTTCAAGATAAGATTCCAGGCATTTCTCAGATACTTGGGTATAATTTATTGTAGCCACACAAAAGTCAGATCTAAATCCTTTTGGTCCACGATGCCACAAACCAGCAGTTCAAAGTTCAAAGAGGGAGGCCGACAGATGCAATTAAGTTATCACTGTTGGGATAACTGTAACCCTTGTGCTTTTAGCGCTTCTGAAGATTGGGAAATGTTAAAAAAAAAAAAAAAAAAAAAAAAAGCATATTCTACTTAACACTACCTATATTTTTATTGAATAAATCACAGCATTTGGAGCAAAATACATCTAGTGAAGGATTTCCTGCCACTAAGGAAAAAAATCCAAAATCTTGTTTCCTGATGACTACAAACTTCTCTTGACAAACCTCCAGTACCAAATGTGGTTTCCATTTACTGTTTTGGGATTTATTTGTCTATGCCAAAGTTCAGGTGTGCCAGCTCTTTGTAATAAGCCATTTGGATGAAAGCTTGGCTAGCTCAAAGGATTCTGATGTATTTTATTGCTGCCTTTCAAGATTATTGTTCAGAAATACCAACTCTAATTTTGAAATCAATTAGCCATGCAGTCTGATGAGGTGTTGGTCCAGCTCAGGTTCACACCCGCTGTCCGCAGATTATTGTTAAGTTGAGTCAGGTCCTTAGTGCTGCTCTGCATTGCAGGCATCTGGTGTACACATGTTTGATGTCCTCACAAAATGACGCTGATGGCTTAAATGGCAAGGCTCTAAAGAAGAAAGCCTATCAAGTTTGCTGCTGTTCACCAGCAAAACATGACTTTTACAGGACTGTGTAAAAATCTTTTTTCCTCTCGTTTAACTCTTCCATGTCAGGAGAATATAAATCTTCCCCAGAGAGGAGATTCAATAAAGGTGATGAGAATGGGACCTGAGGGTCTGCCATCAGCATGCAGAAGTAAAAACCCTCCGGCCTCCTGCACGTCCCCAGCACCTGCATCGTCTGCACAGTTATGTGCTCAAAAGCACTGCCTTTAGAGGGAAGGGCATATGCCTGCACCAGCCAATGAGCTCCCAGGAGGGCAACGACGTGGCAGAGCTAAAAAATGGCACCCAAATTTCTTCAGGGAGAGGGCAGTGAATGAAAACAACCAAAATGACTTACATTGGTTTCGTCATGACAAAATGCCTTATTGTGATTCAAAGAAAGAATGAATGTATAAGGTGATTTTCCATTGCATCTTTGCAGTGTGGGACATTTTTCTGCAGTTTTTACTGTTTTGTGCATAAGGACTAAAAATACAACATCAGAGACATAAGTGAAGCTAAAAAGAAACAACAAAAACCCTCCTCTGGTTGAGTCATTTAACATGTACGAGGTAATAAAGTTCTTATTCTCTTAGCGTAAGAGTCCTTTGAAAATCAAGTTTGCCTTCTTTTAGCCAAAAACTATTCCATCAAATTCACCAAGATAAGCAACTGAATATCTGTGATGTCAGTCATATCAGAGGAGAAGGAATAGCAGGGATGTGTGATGCGGTTTTGTATCCATTATCATATCATATCCATTATCATATTAGTCTACCTCAAATGACAGATGTTAATCTATTGGTTTAACCATCTCAAAAGAATTTATAAGTTTTGCATTGTGGCTTTAGAGTTGACACCAGTTATCAAAATCAGCCTTCTGTTCAGTCCATCTGCAACATTCTGGAGAATGTTTAGTACACATAGCCTGAATTTGATCCAATTTTCTCTTTTTTTCAAAGCCAAAAACATTTTGATTTTTGCTTACATTGAATGTCATGGTCATTTAGAACCATTGTCCTCTATGCTAAATAGAGCAAAAAAAAGGTGAACATGAACAATTAAACTGACCCAGAACAGTCAGATAGGAAAATTTAGTTTTTATCTGATTGAGGATGTGAACATAGCAGCTGAATCCTCTCTCTTTCTCTGTCTCTCTCTCTCACACTATATATATGAAGTCTGATACAAAAAACTCTGCCTGTAACTCTTTCTATTTAGCAAATTAAGAAAATTAACAATGATCACCTTCAAAATAGTTCCCTTCTGAGTTGACACACAGCTGCATATGATGCTGCCAATGTACAAAACAGTTCCACAGATCCTTTTCTGAAAGCCCGTTGAGGATCTCCATCATTTTTTCTTTCATATCTTCTAGCAACAAAAAAATGGGTTCCATTGAGCACTGACTTGATCTTTGGGAAAAGGCAGAAATTGTAGGGAACCAGGTCTGGTGAATAGAGTGGGTGCTGAAGCACAGTGATATTATTAGCTAAAAGCTGCTTCACAGACAGAGCATTGTGGTCTGACACAAACTGACATTTTTCTGATCAAGGGTAAGAAAACTACATTTGAACATGCATCCAAATGTACTGAGTGAGGTGATAAAGTTGGGCCTTGTTTCTCTGTCATAAGGTAGAACATGCTCTGTTACCACCTCTTTGTCTCTCCTTTCCTAATCTGTTTCTGAGTTATAGGGTTACTGTTAGGTTTTTTGTGTCGACCCATTCGACCTATGTGTGTACATGTATATATATGTATGTGTATGTAACAAAAAGCATCTGAGACCTCTACCTGGCTGGTATCATGACCTGGAGATCCAGAATCAACTCAGCCTTTTCATTAGAAGTCAGAGTCATCATTACAGAGTTGATGTTTTTTTCCCTCTTTCGAGGTTTTTTTTCTGGTTTAGACACACCATCAGCCTCATACAGTTTTGCATAAATGTAGCTTGTCTTCAGGATCAAGGTAAGTTATACCAATTTACAGCTCCTAAAAACAACCGTGTTTTTAGTATTATCACAAGTACTTTCATCCTATGATCTATTGTAATTGTATAAATACCACACTCCTAAGATGGAAGGAAATACTATCCAAGGCTATGTATTTTTACATTAGTTCTCTGTTAGTACTTCTTTTACTCATATGTATCCATCAAATATTATGCTGGTGGTTTCAGATAATACAGTGGTAAATGATTAACCAAAACATTGTGTATATCCCATTTGCTGTTTTTTTGTTTAGGAGGATACTCCTTCATTCTTGTAAAGACAGAGCTCAGACTATGTTCAAATAAAGGTTTCAGGATTTGAAAAGAGTAAGACTCAATCATCTAGTTCAAGCCTCATGCTCAACAGTCAAGCCGAAGGAAAAATTACTGTCTATAGAGCACAGATATGGCCATAGAGAATATCAATATGCAACACACAGGAATTAAGCTCTTTGCTTCTGCAATGTCCTCCTAGTAAGAATGCCAAAAGGACTGTGTGAGACAAGAAGGAAATCCTGGAAAAGGAAGGAGGCCCCAGCAGAGTAAGAGAGGCATAGTCTGGAGGGCAGTTTGGAGGGTGGGGCAAAAATCAGTCACAACTGATCAGCATTTTTCCTTTCCTTAATGCTTTAACTAAGCATGTCAAAAGACTCATTAAAAGCTGTTCAAAGTCAGCACAAAGGTCTGTATAGCCCAGTATCCCACCCTCAACAGTGGTCATGTATAAATAACAGGTACAGAAAAATCTAATACAGTCTCTCAACTTTTAGCAATCACTGCGGAGCTTCCTACATCTTTAAAAGCCACTGTTGGATCTATCTTGCAATAAATGGTTTAGTACTTTTTGAATCCACATACTTGTGTATTTTTTTCTTCTGTAGCATTCAGCAGCTAACTCCAGACCATAGTAATCTGTGACAACTATTTAGTTACATGGGGAGGGGAAAAAAGGCCTTCTGTGTCACTGGTTTCATGGACTGAATATTTGTGTGAAGAAAAAATAAATAAACATCGTATGTTCACCTTTTCTAAATATTTATTGATTTTATAATACCTCCTTTATACAGTTGATTGTCCTTTTAGTCACTCATACAGTTGTATTCTATACGTCTAATCATCCCTTCTCAGCCTTTATTCTTTTCTTGAATCTGTTTTATAATTCTGGCGATGGGATGAACAGACTCTGTACACCAGATTCCCTTTTTTTAACATGGAACTAAATGTTCTGGAAACCAGAGCCTGCAGATCAAAAGTCTGGGAAATCTTGTCTCCAGACCAGCCAGCTCTGGCATTGCTCTGCATACTGTAAACAAATAGCTTTTCTTTAGCACCTGGAAGGTATATTAAGGGAAGTTATATTATCTAAGATCCCATGAAATTATAGGTGACTGAGGGAAAAATAAATTTCTGCTAAAATTCCATTTCTTTTAAATGATTAATAAATTTCATTTTTGCTGGGGCCGAAAAAGAAAGCTGTGTAAATGGAAGCAGTTTGGTTGCTCCTGTGTCAACACTGAGATAGTTTAGTATGTTTAACCAGTTTCTGTTAGGTCTATCAAACACTAGACTTTTTAATTAAGTTTATTAAGACACTTTAATACTTCATTAGGCATATATTCTATTTAATAGTGTTGTTTAGTTTATGCTTCATTTAAAGCCATTTACTTTTCTGTTAGCCAGGCATGTGGTTCAGATGATATGTAGTGTTAACATAACTGATAGACATATAGATTGTCTTGTGACAATATTAATGCCAGTAGTACAGGCCAAATTGCTCTGGTCAAAACTGTTTGGCATAACAGATATTATCCAGTCATCTAAGGCCTAAGGGTAAATTTTGGTAAAAATTGCATAAAACCCATTATAATATTTCCTTAGGAGTCTTTTTATACAGTTCGACATCTGAAAACCATACTTAGTCTCAAATACATGCCAGAGAGATCACCACCCGACTAACTCTGTCAAAAGTTATTGTTTGTCTCATTAATATTTGAAGCTTGGGCTCCGTGAGCTTTACAATATTTAATACATTGTGCATATACTGATGTACAATGATTTGGGGGTGAGTATTTCAGAGGAATTAAATGCATTTCACTAGGGAAAAAAGTAACTTTTTGTCATAGAATAGTTCCTTTTAGTAGTCAAAATAATTTCTTTATAGAGAGTGTCTAAGTTCACTGGCTCCACATTTCACAACAGGATTGGTCATGCCATTAGAAAAGACATATTCCAGGAGTCTTGCCTGCCTATTAGCTGTTCACATTTGAACGAAGATATAGTGGGGATGCGAAAGCCAATCTCTCAAATGGTTCATCCCTTGCTTAGTGCTAAATCCAGTCTCTGGATTGCCTGCAAAGTAAACATAACAAAGCAAATAAGGAAACTAAAGTTACTCTTTCACCAGACCCCTGTTAATTCCGTTAGCCTGTGTGAAACGGAGTCTAACATTCGGTGCAGATCTCAGGGTAATCCTACTCTTGGCCACATAAATCTAGTTGGTTCCCCCCCTTTCCTAGAATTCTACTTAAATGGGCTGTCAGTTCCTTTTTTTCAGCCCAGATTTTTTTGTCCACATTCTTATTCATTCCTTACTTTAACATGGGATGTCTCAGGCACTATGTAACAAGGTTTGATTTCTCACCTTTCTGCTTATTGCTTCGCATCCAAATATGTTTTTTATGAGAAATGTGACATTTTCAACCAGAACACTCTTTTATTGATTTGGGGTTCTTTTGTTTTGGTTTTGGTTTTTGAAACATTGAAAGAACTGAACTACAGACATCTTCAGTATGCATCATGAAGCCTTCCTGAAATGTTCTTGTTACTTTCTTTCATAATGGCTATTACTATTGATGTCCTTGTGCTCCTAACCAGTAACACAGTAGAGGATTGTAAAAAGCTTAATCTGCAAACCATTGTCTGTCTCCTGAATTTTAGAATGCTTTGTAAATAACTAATTGGCCTTTACTAAAATTCTTCCTGACTTCAGTCAGTTTGTTCAGCTCTTCAAGTCTTGTGTGGTCCAAAAGACAGAGTATTTCTGTCTGAGCAGAATAATAAGATAAATACCAGGCAGTAAGCATTAAAAGGAGAAATGCGTGTGAAAAATTAAAATTAAAATTTATTTATGGCATACCCTATATAAGCTTGACCTTGCTCACATTGTAATCATTTCCAACCTCTTAATGACATCAACCTCTGCAAAGCTGAGTCTCATAAAAATAGAAAATGTGAAGGTCATGTGGCAATACACTGACAAGTTTTAATATCACCTCTTTCATAGCAAAGGGCCAACATAGGTGCAGAACTGACTGCTACTGGTGTGTGCTTACAAAAATGAGAGAAAAAAAGGCAAAACTCTACAGGTATAGAACATAGGTCATGACACACACATTGAAAAGTCATGACCTTGAATATTAAGGCAACAATTCTGTCCTTAACTCTCTGTATGTTATGAACAACAGCAGCTAGACTAAGGAACACTGTGTCACCATAAATTGAGAAGTCAGAGAGGTTTGTTGCTTTGCCCCAACCTTAATGTTACGCAAATGCTGTTTTGTTTTGCCTTTAATACAATAAAAGACTAATTCCTCAGCAATCAAGCATATAAGTCACATAAATGAAAACCTGTAAATTATGTCAGTAATCCATAACTCATACAACTGATTTGGAAACCAGAGCCTTACGGTTCAGCAAGAAGTAATTGCTTGATTAACTCCCATTTATCAGTATAAAACAGGCTAATTTAACTGACTGACTGATTTATATATTGATACTTTAAATTTAGCTCAACATCCTAATTTAATAAGGGGATCACATATGGATGTTTAAAAATATATTACCTTCTAGTTGGTTGATACTCTAAGCATGCCCTTATTAAGACAGATTATCTCCTTTCCCTTGTTCCTTTAAGAGAAGGACAAAACAAATTATATATCTCATTCATTCTACCTGACAGAAAGGCCATGTTTCCATATAACCCCCTCTCTAGTAATATATTGAATGCATAGCAAACCACATCATTCATTCTCTTTTTAACATCCATGATGTCATAATCTTTTACAGCAATAAGGGTATATTCCTGCCTGCAGACTTTTGGAAATCACCACAGGGAGTCAGACTACTGAAGTACAGTCAAGCAATAAATCTACCAGGTATACCTGAAAACAAAAGTTGGAAAGAAAAACTAATATGGATTTATACACCTCTTACCTCTGATTCTCCAATAATAAAAGTCTTGTGTGACTTTAGCTGATCCTAAATTATACGTTAAGAACCGAGGGTTCTCAGTAATTTCCTTTAAATCATAAAATCAGGGCAGGGGTCTATTACTTACTTTAATTAAAATTATTGATATTGCCAGCCATGATAATATACTTCTCAAGGGAGAGACACAGTTTAGGAACCTAATGAGCACAGTTTTTAAATATTAGTATTAAATAACCTGTAGCTGTAACAATCATAATTTATAATCTACATAAGTAAGGTTACAGACAGTATGTTGTGTACAACCATGGCTGTGTAATGCACAACCTAAAGGTAAAAGTGTAATCTTTCAGTGTATTTAACTTTCAAAGTTAGCACTCCTGTGAAATGTGACATTGTTAAGATGAGGCTGTGTTAGAGTTAAAGTAGATAACTCTGCACCTGTTTACATTCTAACAATTTCTTCAGATTTACATTCTTAGCAATTCCAAAAATTGCCCAGCCAAATACAGATTCCTCTATTAATACCAAGGCTGAGACTTCAGTACTATGTGGGACTTCAACCACAGAATCAACCAATCTCCAAACAGCGAGGTAGGTCTAATATCAAGTGAAAATTTGTGCTAAATTATGGCTTGAAATGTCCCATCTATATTTCATTCTATTATTCAATGAACAATTTTTTTCCATAACACTTCCTAAAAATTGTGGCTCTTGCTTAGGAAATCAAAGCATTTTTATTTCAGCCCTTCATTCCAGTGATTTGAGCTCAATATGCTTCCTGACTTCAAACCTTAATACTGGATGATTAGAGCAATGAGAAAATTTACTTTCTGATATCCAGCCAGGTTCTAAAAGAAATCTTCAAATTGACTCTGGAGCCTACATGTTTTAATGTAAGCCAGAGAATGTGGTCTTGGTACTTAGAAATTACCAGAGTACTGTTCTGCAACACAGAAAACCCACCCCAGTGCCAACACATCATAAGCCTGTCTCAGTGGTGATTCCAGTTTCACATATCTGAACTCAGTGTGGTGAAGCTGGAGTTAGATAGTACAACAATATACAAGAATTAAGCCTTCCGTCTTTATCATTTCATGACTACAGTCATCTGATCAGGGTGAGGGAAAAGAAATTGCAGCTTAGTATACTAAAAATCAAACTCAGTCACCAGCATTTAAAATCCATGTGTGCTCCACATTATTTCTTCATCTTTGCAGCCTCATAATGATAAAATCATATATGTAGCTGAATTCATTATCTATTATATTACCTTACTCTTCCCCTTTCACTCTCTCCATTTCATAAAGCATTTATTCTTCTTAGCCATATGGTACACACACAGTTCCCTTAACATATGCTGTACATCCTCGTTTGGTGAATGTGAAAAATAAATGTCTGATTAGAACCAGAAAGCCACTAATGAAACAAAGTGGTCATTATTCCTTATAAAATAATCACCGAAATGGACTTCCTAATACTCTTTTTGAAGGGTATTTCCTCAGTAACAATAGACTGATTGCTGAGATCGGTAGGTAATTGAGAAAACTGAAGATGTTCAAAAAGATTAATGATCAAGAAAGATGCTGAAATTTGGGAGTTTGTGCTGAAGACACAAAGTGCTTGAGTTACCAGAAATGCAGTTTCTTTCTCCTTGTAACAACTTCTGTTGTCTTCATATGCAAATTAACAGTGAAAGTAGAGTTGTTCAGCCAGAGATAAGTCTACAAAACCAATACTGACTTCAGATGGTACTGGAGGCTCAAAAGAAAAATAATAGTTCTGTCAGATCACATCTCATCAGCAAATATCTCACATTCAAATGTTCTGCAGTTCAAAGCTGGTTTTGCAGTCTCACAGCACTAGTGCACTCAGTGCAATGGAATTATCTTGTATTTATCAGGAATGAACTACTGCCAGCAGCTGAAATGTTTGTGAGTTCAATGAGCACACTTCAATGCTTCCTGTCTTGTATTTACTCTCCAGAGTGGTGCACGTTTTTCTCCCTTACCTAGAAAAATTGTTTAAGATTAAATCAAAACAGTTTGTGTCAAAGTTGATTTCTTGTATTGTAATTTACAGTAAAAAGAAGTCTGAAATAAAGATGTTTTGAAATTAGAAACCCAAAAGATTGTGATGGAGTTCAAATGGGGACTATCACACTGTTTATTTAATATTTTTTGATAGAAACAACATATTTTCCCAGATTTAAAAAATAATTTTAAGAAAGTAGCCATTTCTGTAAGTTCTTTTTAGAAAATAATCAGCTCTGTTAACAATAACACATTGACATATCGTGGTTTTTTCACGCTACTATTGCTTTGAAGTGTGGTGAGTCTTTTATTTTTTAAGAAAGTCTAAAATTGACCCATGAAGACTTTCCATTCAAACATTTCTTTAACTAATAAGAAACAGTGTTGCCTCAATTAGCAGCAAATCTGTCCAGGGGACTTCAGAACATTTTTAGTGGTGTGGGCTCAACAGGATTTTCAGATTGCTGTAAGTTTGTTAAACTTGAAAACAATATGTTTCAAATTAATAATAGCCATTGGCCCAATGAAAACATTGCTATGTAAAGCAAAACACAGGCTCTAAAATGTTCTTGTAGATTACAATGTTATCTTAGATCTGGTTTAAACAGTGAGATAAATTTCGTCTCCAATCTTGCTGAATTCAAAAGAGAAGGAAATTTGCTGAATAAAATCTCAGAGAAGACACCTATGTGCTAAATCTTTGTTCAGATGGGTACTGCTTCAGACTGTAGAGTACACTTCAGAAAGTGTGAAACTGAACCATTTTTTGTGAAGTCTTCATGATCCCAGATGCTTTCATTACTTCTACAAGTTATGTCCTACACCTTCAAGCATGCCTGTTTTAATTCTCAATGCAGAAGCAGGACCACAGTTTCTCTTTTCATCCACATCCTGATACATATTGTACTGAAATTAAAGAAAGATGTCATTGGCTTCAGTGAGCTTTGGATGAGTCTTCAAAGGCATTTTTAAACATAGGAATACTATATATACCCATTGGCTTACTGGTTAAAAAAATATACCTACTCAACTTGCAGAACCAGAGATAAAAATAGGCTGTAGAAGAATAGCCCAGGAGAAAAATATAATTGCATCTTTATAAAATATTCTAGCAAAAGTACAAAGACATACAGAGAAGAAAGAGGATCAACTGAGTAAAAGTCTTCTTTAGGGCTTAAAAGAGATGCATTCAACGTCTTGTGTTACCAGAGACTTACTATGTGATACTATACTGCTCTGCCCTTCTGTGCTTCTGCTCAGAAAGAAAGAAAAGTACTTCTATATTTATAAAGTTAAATGGATAATTGTATTTTTTAAAAATTATGGCATGTACTGATGGTGTGATACAAGAAGCACTTAAGGCAGGATGTAAATACAGGCAAAGATGAGATCTACCTACATCAGCCAACACCTTCTTGTACTGAAACAGTACCACAACCTGCATTGTCAATGCCAAAGCTCTCAAAACCTTGTCTAGTTCTAGCTGAACAGCACCAGAAAAATTGCAAGGAAGAAGGAGGATCTTCCCATTTCTTCTTGAGAAGCAGCAAGGCTGGCACTAGCTCTAAGTCCTGATGTCGTCCTTTCCTTGCACATTTGTTATGCAAGGAATGGCAAGCACTACAACATCTACCTTCTTCGCATGGCAAGGATCAGGTTTTCCTACTTTGCTGCAGAAGCCTTGAGAGATTTCAGGAATACTGCAACCTGGGAAGAATATAATTTCTAGGTTAATTCTCTTGTACATGTCAGCCTTTGTTTGGTGAAAAAAGAAAAAGTTATAAAAATGAAATTCATATAAAATGTAGAATTAAGGGTCATTTCTCTCATTATACCAGACACACAGCAGTGAGGATATTTTAATGAGATAATTGGACCGTAGAGGATCCAAATCCATGCGTATTGACTCCTTAAGCATCAAGACTCATATCACAGATGTGTGATAGCAGAAATATTTAGGTTGAATCACATGAAGTAGAACAATAAAATTCCAGTTTTACATAAATGAATGTTTCACCGGTAAAAATTTTTCTGTTGATGTTTAATACCAACTATATGCCTTGGTATTTGTTGAAACAGGGACAAAGGAGGACTCAGTAAAAGCATTTAGAAAACACTGGCTGGAGTCCTTACCTGCAAATATGCATAGTGGTGACACATTTCACATAAAAATGAAACAGGAAAGTAGTTTTAGAAGCCAGGGCAAAATGTCAGACTTCCATTTCCCTGGCTTGGACACAGTACTCTTCTGATCTGTCCCATCTTGGTCCTGAACAGTCACTGCTGGTCAGAGAAAAGTGCACCATTGAGTTTCCTTAGCTGGAGCAGGGCTTTTCTGGGGGTGAGAGCACTAGAAGTTGCACAAGCTGAAGGAGAAATTAAATGCAGAAGAGTACTTTAACCGTTAAGGAATAATAAAAATGTGTACCACCACCATCACTATATATGCCAGTACCATGTTTTCCTCTGTAAAATTTGCTATAGCTGAATGCAGCATAACTGGTATGATTTAAATGCATTCAGAAGGTTCCTGGCTCATCAGACTCTCCAAAGAATTCTGTCATAGGAATATTCCGTCTATGACATAAATAGCTATGTGCATGAAGTGAATGACAGATTGCTCACTTCAGCCCTCAGAAGGGCAAGTCCTAGCACAAGCTTACATATCCATGTAGCATAATTTCAAAAACCTTCAGATTCATAAACCTCACGTTTTGTTGGAGATTTTTAAAGTTTTATTTGTCTATAGTGTTTCATTTTCTTGAATAGTCAGAGTAAATTACTCATAAACTTATGGTTTTGTCCCAACTTCATTTCATACGAGATGTTCAAACATATATCTCCTTATAACAACCTTATAGTGAATTTTATTTGGTTTTTTGCACATTTATCTAAGTTGCTAGAATTCTTCGTTTTGTATGTTAAAAAATTGTAAGATACTTTTACAGAAGTATTCATATATTGTGTTATGTACAATAATACTGGATTCTCAAGACAGAATACAAGGTGTACCCTTTTCCTTTAGGTGTATGTAAATAATTTATTGATGCTTGCAGCCGCCCAGCTTAACTGAATTTTTCACAAAAATACATGGAGGAGTAATCAACATTTACTAGAAAACAATGACTCACCAAAGGAAAGAATCAGCCAGGGATACAGCATGTCCAGACAGTGCAGACTACCCAAGTTATTTTCTTTCAATGCCAGCGTATTCAATATTGGTTTAATTGTTATTTTGTCAATCTCAACTTATTAGCCTTGAAATTCACCAGCAAAGAACTAGCTAGAGAGTCATCAAACAACAAATTTACTATCTAAAATAAATACATTAAAATAAATCAAGGAAAGACCTCAAGCACAATCCTACATTTCTTGTGCTGTCGTTTTTTTTTTTTCTGGGAGAACTCTTAATATGCACATAGATTGGAGTCATTTCCTTTCCAGTTAAATATAAAGAGCCCTCTACCTTTTATATACGAGTCAGGAGTTTTTAGCACAGAACTGTCTGATGTATATAAAATGGCCAAATTTGTTACTTCCCAAAAAGACTGTGTAGCTCCTGTGGGAGAGTCTCCTGTGCTGTTGATGCTCCCCCTGCTGACAGCATTCAATCAAGGAAAATGGATTGCAAGGGCTTGAGGGAACAGTAGAAAGAAGAACCTACTTTGAGGCAGTTCGTGGGAGAAGAAATAGAAACAGTAGAGGCAATCACGGGTATAAAGAGATGGGCAAAATAAGGGGCAATAGTGGGGAAAAAATCCACAATCGCCAACACACATGCCCTAGGGGACCTGCGATTGAAACCTGATCCTTCTGATCAGCGGAGTGGGAATGCTGTGAAAGTTGTGGTTTTGAAGTTCATTTTATTTGCATTTGCACTTTAAGCATTTTTTAGAAAGAAATTACAGGGAGAACAATAATTTCTTTGCGAGAAGGAAACTCATGTGGTGTGTGGGAGATCAATGTTATATTCTCAGTCTATATCAAGCAAATAAGAGCATGAAACTGAAGGCCAAATAAGTGTCCAAAGTAACCCCTTAGTGGTCATTTCTATGATGCTGAGTTTTTCTTCTCTTTTTTATTTTTTTTAATTGAAATAGAAACCTCACAAGTTTTGTTAACATTTATATCCTTCCACCTTCTGAATGTTGTGTTAGAATCACAGTTTCTATGCTCCTCTCCCACACAAAAAAGAAAAAAGTTTCAATGGAAAAACAGATGAGCTTATGAACCTCCAAATCCTTTTTCTTTCTACCAAAATCTATGAAAACTGAACCTTTCAAAAACCTGCCCCAGTGATTCTCAAAACAGGATGACAACTGCTGTCATTATTTTGAGGAATTATGTCACATTACTAAATGAATCAAGTAGTACTAATTAATTTCATAAGTATCAGGCTTTCAACTTCCATGCTCTTTAGAAAGCTTAAGAAATTATGAAACACTCCCACTTTTCCCTCACATCAAAGAAACACTGCATCTAATCTCCACGGCTGTGTTCATTACAGCATAGTCTTCAATTGCACAGACACTATGCTCTCGCCTCAGACTCTGAGCAATGTATTTGCCTCACAACAAAGAATCACAGCTGTATAGCAAATAAAACTGATGTTGTCATATTAAAATTGCCAACAGAGAGTGGAACACTATAGTTACTCCAGTTAAGCAAGAGTTCCCTGGGAAAATTGGGGTTATCCCCGTCTTTGGCAGAAAGAACTGTGGGCAAGTAAATGCCTCCAATTTTTCGCAAATTATCATTGTGCTTTTCTTATTTGATAGATAAATCAAAGGTGAGATTTCTCAACTACCTTTAGGTGCTTGCATTTATTTGGGGGGTATAAATGACACCCCATTTCTCTCCACTGAGAATAAAGTAATTGTAAGAACTCTTACCTCATATATATTTATTTCTGTTGTGATTTCAACAATAGGATCTGAATTTCAGGCATGAACACTCTCAAACTCAACTCAAGCTATTCTCAAAACACAACTGAAGACAATGCCTCAATGTCATCCTGGCACAAGGCACTGTAGCAACACTCTGATATCCCAAAGATCTTAAGAGCATTTGTGACTGCTACAGAAGGTGAAGCACGCCAAAAACCTCAATCTATATACATTTCATATTTGCAAGCCAAAATTAGTTGATATCATGGATATTGGTTGTTCTAATAAAACATTTATAAATGATAAGGATAAACAGAATTTTGCTGCTTATAAAATTAGCGTGTCATACTTTGTATGTTGTGCACCAATGCATTCTTATCAAAGGCATGCCTATACTCTGCAGCGTAATACTTGTGTGGTAAATGAATCCCTTTCTATTAAGTTAGCTAACTTAATTTTACTGTTATTTGTTTAACTACTGGAAGCTGCCATATATATATTATTTTTTAATCTGTAGCTACCTATATTAACTATAGCCAAAAACTTTACAACTGGTAATATTTTCATTGAAAGTTGATGTACATCATAAGAAGTGCTCAGTTTACAACAAAGCTTCTTTGGAAATGGTCAAAACACAAGAGTTCCTTCACCAAAAGAGCACCGGATCCAGCCGCAAGGGTAGTCTGTTCAGATGTAGGAGATCTTCATTCAATGCTTTGCTCCAGAATAGGATAGGACAGAACAGTAACTTGAACCTGAGTCACTCACATTCCAGCTAAATGCCCAGAAATTTTTGTTTTGCTGCCAGCTCTAATATATGTGGAAAGAGATGAAGAGAGAGCATATTAACTATGTGTGGTTGCAATGAACAGTTTTATATATGGCAGTAAAACTGTGAGAGTTTTAGCTTAGACGTACTTGACATAAACAGTCTAGTTTTGCAAAACATGACTTAAAGAAAAGGGAGAAAATATGGAGCTCTGTTGTTTTTACAGACCATTCCCCAAATTTAGCACTAAAAACCTTCGGTGGGAAAGGTAGGATCTGTCTTTTGCTGTCACAATACACTGCTACCATCACTGAATTTTGTTTAGAATAACATGGCCTTAATGCCCCCATCTCCTGTAGAATTGCTCAGACTGGTAGTTGATTAGAGCAGAGAGAGGTGCCAGTATTATCTGTGTTAGTGCTCCAGAGGTCATCCTACACTAACAAGACTGCCCCAGTCAGGGATGACAGAATCCAGCTGTTGTGCCTTCAGTTGAATGAGAAGAATCCACTTAATGCCAGCGTCTCAAAAGATTAACTATTCTAACTAGTTACTTTCCACCTCTGCAAAAGTGGCTGGCTCCTCATTATTGTCCTCTTTTCAGCAGGCGTCTGTGGTATACATGAAACCATTTACCTCTTTAACCTCGTGAACTGTATGGTACAAAATACACATTATATTAAATGGACAAAACTAAGTAGTAACGTCACTGAATTCTGCTTAAAAGTGAGCTCATGTACCCTTGCAACAGAAGGTAGTGCTGCACTTCAAAAAAATATGTATATGCATTTTTTTAATGTTAAAGTAGTGTATTAGATATGACACATTCCCTCTATTTAGCAGTGGTAAGTCCCGATCTGAGTGAGAAGAGGAATGGCACAAGGATGCTTGCAGTCATTTTATAACACTTTTACAGTATACTCGGAAAAGCTAACATCCTTCGATGGAGGTTTAATATTTAAAAAAACCTTTCAAATCTATGGCATAAAATGTATCAATTAGACATATTAGTTAGAGTTTATTATAGTACTTCTCCTGAAACTTTTTCCTGACTAGCGCTTTCTTATATGTCGGTTTGGGGGTTGTTTGGGTTTGTGTCTTTTTTTAGCTCTTTTAACAGGATGCAAGTCAACGTGGCTTTTACTTCCAAACTGCTCACCCGCTTTCATGTCAGCATCCATGGGAATGTCAGCGCCGCTCCGGGGCTACAGATTTATTGCTTGGCCAGCAGAGGGTACTAGAGTTTTCTAACGACTTCTCAGACCCGAAGGAAAACAATCATGGGGTCAAAGTATATCCATTGTTTCGTTCGATTCCCCTCTGACACTGATTGTTATGAGTTGTTTTTTCGTAGGGTGATGGGCTTTTTTAGGTTCTTGAGTGTGACATCAACTAGGACTGATCACCAATTTTCTTCCCTTCGAATGATCTTGCCTAGAAAAATAAAGTTTTATAGTTGAACGTGGTTTAAACATACAGAGGTTTTAATAACATTAGAGTTCTACAAGAGTTTTAACACCACTGAGACACTTTTAAATAACATGCCTTTAGGATGTTTTTCAATTAAAAGGAAAACAAATTCTCAAAGCTTAAGAGAAATTTGTGAGTCCCATCAGAGAGGAACTTGAGGATATGAGGAAAACCTCTGGTTTCCAGTAGTCACCATCATTTAGGAATCAATGGGAAGTCCTATTTCAGACATAGATTCTATTTATTTTATCTGTATCAGAATTTTGCTGATAATGCAGATGCTTGAGATAAGAATCCAGCATAAATTCCTCAAATCTGTGGCCTGGTGATAACAGCATTAAAGTGAAAGCAAAATCAGAGATATGCATTCTCTTCAGCTTGGTCCTGACGTGAAATGAGCAAATGAAACACACTGGATATTCCACAAGGAGGCTTTTTGAAGGTTTTGGGGGTTTCCCTGCTTATTACATTAAAAATACAGTTTTTGCCTGCAAAGTCTTCCACAGAACCTTCTTCAGCTGCCGGAGATTGAGTGGGATTATGACACCATAGGAGCCAAGGAAGTGAAATTTGAGCAAATACGATGGAATGACATTGTCAGCTATTTAGTGATTTTAGTGACATAAGTGATTGCAACATCATGTAGTCTGATTTCCTACATAACAGAAACCATGGAATTTCATCCTGTAGCTCCTGTACCGCATCCAATAAAAATAAGGTTGAATTGCAGCATGGTATTTAGAAAGGCATCTGGTCTTGATTTTAGGTGCCCAGGTGAAATGTTTGCTCCCAATACTCAGGTAATTCTAAAATGGGATGTAGGCACCTAATTCATTTAGGCTTGTAATATTTCAATTGCTTCTTTTAAAAAATGACTGTCATGATTGGTATGGAACCATAACAATAAACAACTTCTGGCTTAGTGTTGCTTACAATGCTTTTTTATAGAGAAGGAAAAAAACATGAATAAACTACTGAAGAGATTACTGTTTATTAGGCATTATGTGAGTCTTCATCCCTGATTTACCCTTTCTAAATGGTGTTTTTCATTAAAAGATGTAAATAATAATTTCTTGAAGGTGGTTCACTGATGCAATGGGAAAAATAAAAGCAATCCAAATCAGAAAAACTCTGAATAGTATCCTTTAATATTTATAAGTGAAAAACAATTAATAAAAATAGATTAATGGAAAACTAAATTCTGCCTCTCTAGTGCTGGTACTTTGAAACGTCCTAGGAATCAATGCTTTTAGGCTCTGTACCAGGCATGTCAATTCTGAGAACAGTATCCTCATCCTGAACTAGAAGTTCATATTCTGTGATTTCTCTTTTTCTACGTAGTTCCCAGGGATGTTTCTGTAGCCCTTGGTCCAAATTCTTAAGACAGTTTCCACAGCTGTAGTTGACCATGCGCATGTCATCAACAAACAGTATCTATGAAAACAATATCTCTTAATACTGAAGGTCAGAGAGGACATGGCGATATGTGAAGAGATTTAATATCCTTTCTTATCTGCATCATCAGGCTGGATGACTTCATATTGAGAAGCATATGCCCACTTTATGTGCTACAGGGTCATCTTCCCTACTCAGACAGGGAAAAACTTCTTCTTTTGCATACCATCCAGAGAACTCCAGAGGCACTGCCTTTATCAAGTGCCTGTCTCTAGGTGCAAAAGAGAAGAATGATGCATGAGAGACATTGTCATCAAATTTACCATTTGACTTACATTTGGTCAGAGGTGTAAGGAAAGACCATTTTGAATGAGAAAAGGTCTGCAGTTACACACTCTTGAAAAATAAAAGGTGAAAGGGCTTTTTCTCATTCCTGTTGTAGCTGATGTTGAAGTGAAGGCGCTGCTGGAGGGCTAACCAAAGCAGAGTGGAAGGAATAAAGCCTGGTGCCTAGTCACAGGGATACCAGGGACAAAGACTACAGTTCAGTAGCGGTAGGATTATTATGGATGCTGTGAAACATGTGTCCTCCTTCAGCTGTTCATCACTCTTTGCGGAGATGGACTCATCTCATCGTTCATCATGGTACGATGGCCATATCACTGCAACCAAGTCTGCGGCTTCCATGCAACCAGAGAAAGAGCAGGGGTATGAGCTGTGTTTGCTGCCACATGCCTGCACTAAGCTTTCCAGTCCACCTTCCAGATATTTTCTGCCATTGAAGACTGTGAACTAAAAGAGGTCAAATGTAAGCTCCCTAGTAGAGCACAAGAATCTTGCAGAAAGATTGCAGAACACACCTGCAGAGAGCAAGAAAATGTGATAATGCCCAAAACAGCATCAGAATTTTGGTTGCTGAGCATAAGTCAGAGCTCTTAATCTCTTTGTGCTTGAATTCTCCATCTACAGTTACACACAATGCAAACATTCCATAACAAGAATAAATGTGCCAAAGAGTAGGAGATCATAGAATCATAGAATCACTAGATTGGAAAGGACCCACTGGATCATCAAGTCCAACCATTCCTAACACTCCCTAAACCATGTCCCTCAGCACCTCATCCACCAGTCCCTTAAACACCTCCAGGGAAGGTGACTCAACCATGTCCCCGGGCAGCCTATTCCAGTGCCAGATCATGCAGTAATTGGATATTTTAAGTTCTTTTTTTTTAGTTAGAAAGCAGCATGAGAAGAAATAAAAGAATGGTTGTAGAGGAGATGTGTAGGTGAAGCAGAGATATGGTTTAGCCAAATCCTTGGAGAAAATGAGAAAAGGAATTAATATGGGGCACATCTGAAACAGAAGGGAGAAAAAGTACAGAACCGATGTTGTGTCTTTGGGTAAAGACTAGTAGGGACAAGGAAAACACAAATCTATACAAAAAGTAATATGGACACTTAAATCTTAGTCTGAAGTAAAAAGTTTCAATATGTAAAATAAATACTAAAAATCTCTACACATAAAGAAATATGTTGTATATATGCTAACTATCTTTCAAAATGCAATAAGAACTGAAAATTTTCTATTACTCATTGACGGTTTTGAGGATTTAGTCAGTTCTTTTCATGTGGAATGCTACATCACCATTTAATCAAAAGAAAGAATAGAAGATTGCAGAACAGAGGGAATATTTCTCGTTTATTTTCTTAAAATTGGTAGGAAAGCAGCACTTTAAACTGGAAAATAAGACAACTTAAAATGTTAGCTCAATAAAAGCCATCAGATAATTCTTTTGGATTGCAGTGATTTTTTTTTTATTTTTTAAGTTGTTCCTGCATTATGTGTGGTCATGTGACTATAGTTTATGCTGTTATGTTGTCAAGCTTCTGATAATGGGAAGAACTGTTTGTTTAGACTGTGTAGCTCTTCACTTTAATTCACTCTGGCTCCAGTGTGACATGTTAAAACTACCATTGATGGAAAATCCAAATTTCCCAGAAAGACTTAAAAGAACAACCTCAGTGAACTGAAATTATCTCCTCTTAAAGCTAATTACCCTAGTATACTTAAGAAAGTACTGCTATAGGAAATCTGTTTTTCTGGACTCTCTTCCATTTCATTAAATGCCTTGGGTCAATATGAATAATTATTGTTTGCTTTTATTACACTTTTTTCATTATTCATTTACATGCCTGTGAAAGGACATAAAATTAAATAATCCAAGAAATTAAGAGTAGTTTTTTGAGACGGGTATTCATAATCAAAACACAAACAGAAAATATTTTCACCTTTCAGTTTATTTTATTGAAAAGAAAATACTGTGAGGTTTCTATTTAATAGGAAGCTTTAAAGCATTAATGAGTCTCCCAGGGCAGTTATTGCAAGTAAATATGGAATGCGTCCAAAATTAAACACATTCTACGATTTTCTGTTACCTAAGGGCTGGATTTAGGAAAAATATGCATCAAAGACTCCTTGCTGACAGAAGCAATAGATGATTCTAAGTTCTATGTCATCTTCCTTTAAGAGAGTCCACCTAAAATCATTAGGAGGTATGGCAGGGTGGCAGTTTTCCTCAGTCCCCAAGAACAGGCTTTGAGTAGATTTGTTATTTTGACTGACCCAACCATAACTTTGGCAATCATTTTAAAGCCCTGTATCCCAAGGATTTTATGACCTCGCAGAAGCTGTCTTTTACAAGGGCCAACCTGGGAGACAAATCAAGAGGTTCTCTTACTCCAAGGCCTATAGACTGATTTAACACACAAGCTGGGCTACGCACTACCAAATTCCAGGATAAAGGTGAGAAAGCTGAGTAGGGTAGGCAAGGTGAGATCTCTTAACGCAACTCACTATCACCCTCTGCAAGTCATATATTCCATTTCCTTTTATTTTGCTTGTCTGTTACTTGCTCTACTTATCACTCATCAAGTTCTTTAAATAAAGATTAATTTTGGCAAAAAAAGTAGCAAAGTGAAAACTCTTTTATGATAACTTCAGTAATTCTTGCAGTAGTATTATTCCTCATCCTAGATTTTGCTTATACAGTATTCCTTCTTTCTACCCAAAGCTGTTTGTCATACTGTAAGAAGTATCTGTCCTCTGCATGAGCTAGTTTTGCAATACCTTCCTCTGAAATGCCAGTACTGATATTCTGGAAAAAGAGGAAATTTTTATTTTTGTAGAACAACTGCTATAAAATAAGATGGAAGAAAAGGGGATTTTTATCTGTGGTATTATCTATCTGTCTGTCTGTCTAGCTAGCTAGCTAGCTACCTAGCTACCTACCTAGCTACCTACCTACCTACCTAATTTTTATTATTTACTTATAATATTATTATATTTTTATTTTTATTTCTTTTTAAAGAAAATCTTGGGTACCTGCATAAGTGCTGTACATTTTGAGAACACTTTCCTGAGTATTTAGATATCACAGGAGTTTGTTTTTTTCAGACAAAAAAAGAGCGAGCTTGGGAAGGACAAATGGGACTTCAATTCTGAAGCAATGGAGAAGCAAATGATGGTTGGTGATGTCTGAAATTGACAGGACTGTTGATCATCATTAAGCAAGTTGCCCAAAATGTTCATTCAATTCTTCTGGGTTTGATTGTAACTGATTAAAATGTGTTTTATTGCCTGTTTTTACACTCTTATGATTTGCAATTTGGGCATACCTGTGCTGAAGACCTTAGCAACTTTCAGAAGAAATTAGGACATAGATCTGTTGGGGATGGCTCACAAAAGTGCTGGTGATTTACTTTGAGTTAACTAATTCATGCGTGACTTTGTAATTCCAAAGGTCCTTAAATGGGAATGAAAAAGTGATAGAGACGTTCTGGAGTAATCTTTGGTTAGTCTTGGTCTGATCTCTGAGGAAGACTGGATTTCTATTGTGTGGACATTTGTGGTTGGACTTGAGGGAGAGGCAAGCTTCCAGAAATAGGGAAGTCTGAAAACAGCTGGAATATGGTTCCACAGATGCTAAAATAGCATCCTAAAATAAATGTAGCATGATCAAAATGGTAGAGGGGTAATGAAAGAATATTATGCACAGCCATTACAGCATTTTTTTTTCTGCACCTCGCCTTAACTCCTTGCTGAAAGAGACCCCAGGGTTGTGTCATTTTGCAGCATTTAAAAAAGTAAAAGATAGGATTAGACCTCAACATTACCATAAAAAATCTCTGAAAAACATTTTGCAGTCAACATGGAAGAAATATTTTAAAATATAAACTTTGTAAGTACTATTTAAAATATATTTAAGTAAAACACTCTAGAGGCTAGACTTACTACTACTTTTTTTTCAAAATGTTGTACTGGTGTTTAATATTTAAATTTAAATGCACAGTTAAGCATAACAAGTACATTCCTATATGCTTAATTGATGTCCAATCAATTCAGATTTCTCATTCTCCAATCTCATGAATACGTATGAGAATATACTCGTGTGGCTTCTTCCAAGCTTGGACAAAACCCAGCAGCTTCTCAGTTCATTTAATTCTTTTGATGCCTATTGACAAAGAAGTATTGAGACCACCAAAGTCAGCGGTAGTGCAGTCCGTGTGCTAATAGCTGCCTGGACTTCAGTAACTGCTGAGAGCAAACATTTGTAGTCTCAGTGGTACCGGTGCTATCACTGTTTGAAGATATTTCAAGTACAATGATAGCTGTGGAAGGTGAACTGATAGCTCTTTCCACCTACGTTTTTAACAATTCTGTTCTTCCAATAATTAACTGACATGCCCAAAGAGATGAGGTGTTTCCTGCTTGGCAACTGCCTGTTGCTGAGGTCTCTAGTAATGTTTTACACCATGGTCAGTAACATTCTATCCAACTTCTGGGTGCTTTTTTGGTCTGCTTCATCCATCCTGTCCTGTCCTACTATGATATCAAAACTGAGAGTTTCTAGTCCACATGTGAAATTCCCAGTCCCCAGCTTTTCCTTTCTCTGAGTTGAACAAAGTCAGCATAAAGCCAGTGAATTACACAATCAATCTCAGTTCATTTGCTTTACTTTTCCCCTGACTTTCACTAGTATCCTTTCCATTATCTGACTTAATCTGATGACTTAACAAATAGTAGCCTTCCTCAAAAGCTGTGTTGACAGTCATTGAAATCTTCATTGTTCTTGAAAGAATAGACCAATATTTCATCTGACTAGTCTGCCAGATTTGAAGCTTTCTGTTGAAACAGAGAAGCTTTACTTTTGGCCATATCCTTCCCTAGTGCTTGTGTCAAATTTACTCCAAGTCTTTGACCCTGGGATATTAATATGAAGCTATTCAGTTATTTCCATTATTTATAATTTATTTATAGAACTTTTGTCCTACTACTGAAATAGAAAATTTTACCCAGTCAAAAAAAGAGAAAAAAAAAATTGAAACAGAACATTTGTCAGCACAGAAAGAGTTAAATGAAATACAGTTGAATGAAATAAAAGGTACACTGCTGAAGTGTGTAAACGCCATAACCTAATGGAAATTCAGTTTGGTAGGTGTTATACAAACCTCCCAACAAGTCAGTGGTGTTGTTATAAGACACTACCCAAGTTCTCATTAAAAGATTTGGCCTTGCTCTTTAAGGTCAAACCCCAAGAGGATATTTGATTCCAGATGCAGATGCAGAGTCTAGCATGCATGTGTTCAATAGTTATATCAATTTCCCAGAGAAGAAGTCTGATTTCGGAATTTTCAACATCTAAAAATGTGGTAGTGAGTATAGAAAAGAGGGAAGAGAATGTAATGCACAGCATTAGGATCTTTGCTAAGACAGCTGTACCCCTTGATGACCCTCAGCTCTGCTGACAATGTTGTCCAGGAAGCTAATCCAAGTCACACTTGGCCACAATGCATCTTATATCCCACCAATGGACCTATGTTTTTGGAAAAGCCTAGAGTATAGAAGAGGGCTGAGAAGCAATGAATTGCCACAACACAAGGTTTCACAAGGTATGGTTTGAAGGAGGCAGCCTAGATTTTCCATGCTTTGCAGTGCAGACATGAACAGTTTTGTGTCCCTTTTATGTTTAAAGACAACATAAAAAAAAGTTCAGCCTGGAAACAAGCGAATTATTTTGATTATGTCCTCCTAACAGGACCCGCTCTCCCTCATGCCGCAAACTCTGTAAACTTAACTTTCTGACTCGTTTCCCCTTGTCATTAGGCTATACGCAACTTTGCTGTTAATTACTTGTTAATCCTACTCTAAGGCACAATTACCCCCCTTTGTCTGGATATGAAAGAACATTTCCATGAGCTGTAGGAGCCAAAATAAGAGGGGGTGAAAGGTTAAGTTAAAAATGGGTGAGGACATTCTGGACTTAGATTAGGCCTATTAGAAGTAGGCAGAGGATTTCAGTAACTCTCACAGACCACTTTTCTCCCTGGTAATCTTCTGAAGCCATCTAAAACCAGTTCAGGCCTGCCCTCCTGAAGGCAGTACTGGTCCTCTAAAGCTAAGCAAAGCTCTTCAGTGAACAACTCTCTCCCTTCACCCCACAAGCATAAAGCCCTCAGGCAGGTGGAGAAAGAGAAGGACTAAGAGTGAAACTGTGTATCCAGATGAACACACCACTTGGAAAAAAAAGAAGAAAGATTGCCTTAGGCAGAGTGTTTCTGCAGCTCAGAAGTTGCTTCTCAGCTTGGCAGAGGTAAATTTCCTTCTATCCAGCCCATACTTAGATGCCATTCCTCAGCTGGACTGTGTCCTACTCTCAGAAATCTGCCAAGTATGAACATTTCCTGGAATTTCTTTTATAATCTTAAAACAAATGTCATCGTAAGAACACAGGCTATGTATCAGTCCTTTCCCTCCAGAATTAAAGCTCCTTTGTTAGTTTTCAAGAACCTGACCATGTAAGATTTACTTTCCCTATCTTCAAAGCGTGGCCATTTGGCACATAGTAATGGCTCTGCGATCTCTCCAGCTGAGTAATCTCAAAGTAACCCTGTTAACTTACTCAGTGTCTCTCTTTCCTAACTGACCGAGACACAGCAAAAGGTGCCCCATACTTTATGAAAGAGATGCTGTGACGGAGAAGAGGGAATGATATTTCATCATCTGGAAGTGTCAGCAGAAGCCTCTTAATCGATACAGGCTTACAGGCTTACAGTCAGCACCATAACAGCAGCTGGAACTAACTCCCACTGAAAACGTCCATCTCAAATCGCCGCAACTGCATCGGAAACCAGAAGGAGGCAGTTATGCAAATGACCTCCTTTACCTGCCATCTGTATTAGAGCACACGTTGTACATGCGCCATCTGTGGATAAAGCTTTACTGTAATTTGAAGTGTAAAAGCCATCATATCTTTCTGCCAGGAGTCAGGACTCCCCAGTGTACGCTAATATGTAAAATGCTTTGTTGCTATAAGGTCCGATTGTATGTGCACATATGTCAGCCCTTACTGAGGCTCACTAAGTCATTGTCAGGCAGATGTTGTTTTGCCAGGTGTGCCTTTGTAGAGCTTACAGCTGGAGAACTTCCCTCCAGAGAGGAGTTTTAAATTGTAGATGGGCAAACCTCAAAAGGTTTAGAGGTCCAATTAAATAAGCATCTAAAAGTCTAGATGCTTATCTGAACCAGCTCACGCCCCCAAAATAAGGTTGTAGGCCTAATAGAACAAAGTCTTTTGCAAGCTTTGTTGTAAGTATGACAAAAATTATATTGCTTTTCAGCCTAACAGTATCATTAAAATTATAGATTATTTTAAATCAGATTTTTGCAAAGTACAATGTTTTGTCTCAGTTTTGTGTAAAGCTTCAGGTCAGTTTTATCTTAGCCAAATCATTTGCCTAGTCCCTCATTTAAAACTGTCTGGATGATAATAATTTGATTTGAACGAGGTGGAAAATCTCTCATTATTTTAAATAAGAAAGGAAGCTCTGAGCTATGTATCTTACAAAATATGTTTAATTCAACAGGCAGAAACTATGTATAGAAATAAGGCTTTAACTCATTGATGTATTTCTATATGAAAAATAGGGCATTACTACCAAGACCAGGGGTTCAAGTCATTTTTTCATTCTTTTTTAGAGAGCAATAAATTTGTAATTTGGAGGAGCTCAATAAAATGCCTCACTTTTCTGCTGAAAGACTTTAACCAAAACAGAGAAGCAGCTAAGTTTTTGATAGACCATAACTTTCACTTGAGCAATTTGGAAGACTGGATGTTGTTTGAAGCAGAAATGTTCCCTTTTGTTTTTCCACAACAAAACGAATATAATCCTTCCTGTTTCATGTGGTAAACATTTTAGAATTCTTGGCAAATTGTAAGTGTTTCTTCCTAGGCAATAGCAAAGACTTAACCTGATGAATAGAATTGAGAGAAGCATTTGTAGTAGACAATTCTTTAAATCGGTATGGCTTATATCCACAACCCAAAATATTACACCAGAGGAAACAAAAGACGGTGATGGAATTTGCCATCAAGGTTAATGGAAAATTCTTTTCTTGCCAATGGAATGACTCAAAATAATTCTCTCAAATAATTAGTTATTTAGCATTCTGTGTTGGTAACATCTGACACTATTGCTTCATGGTTAATCATTCAAGAACTTTTAAAATAAATTCTGCATTATTTCTTCGATTTTTTCCATAGATAAAGAAAATCTTGTCTACAAGAAGAGATATTTCTCAAAAGTATATGAGAATTTCACACAAAAATATTGCCAACATTACTTATTGTGATATGCTAGCAAACATTTGTAGAATATTTTTGTAGATGGGAAGACATTGATAACAGAATAATAACAGAGAAATATAATTGGCTTGATGGGAATGAGTAAAACCACAAAAATTTCTACTAGACATTAAAATTGATTAGATGAAAACTATCTAAAAATATTATACATGTGCAAGAAGGAATCACACTGTTCTGTGTGTCTACATTTGGCTATATTCATAGCTTTTCAGTTGGTCCTAAACTGACATTGTAGGACAACCTTTATTTTGCTACACCAGTTCACAAAGATCTCAATGCTACTACCTTTATTTACAATATTACTTATATATATTACCAAGAACTCTGTAGACACTTGTCATCTGGCAGATATACTGCATTATATATTGTCATCCAGTACACTAATGCTGAAGGAAACACGAACTATCATAGAATCATAGAATGATTTGCATTGGAAGGGACCTTAATTATCACCCAGTTCTAACCCCTTTGCCATGGGCAGGGACACCTTCCACTAGATCAAGTTGCTGAAAGCCTCGTCCAACCTGGCGTCCATGGCTTCTTTGGCAATCTGCCCCAGTGCCTCACCACCCTCACACAGCAGGTGGGAGGCTCAAAACAAAAACAAGGAAATATTGGTGATACATTACATTCTTAAATGACAAAACAGGTGCTGTTGTAGGTGCAAAAGTTTCATTTTGAAATGCAATTGGGTGAGATCACGGAATAAGAACTAAGTAGAGTCCACCAAACACCATTTTTAGCTCACAATACAAGCCACAAAGTGGTGAAGGCTGCGAGAGTGTAATAGGAAACATCCTATACGTACAAGGCTAAATCAGAAAAGACTGAAGGGCTGTGAGAAAGACAGTTTAATCCCAAGAACCACTTTGCTTTCAAATGAGAATATATGCCCAAAAGCAGCTAATGTATCGTGTGTTCCTGAGGTCATGATGAGCGAATCACTGACACGGATACCTCAGAGATGCAGTCACATTGGTCAGTCATCAGCTAGCAAGATGCTTTTATAGCTTCTGCTTATATGTTAATTGACCAACATGAATTCCTTTATTGTTTATCCTAACATCAGACTTCTATTAAGCAGCCTAGATAGATCTCCACAAGAATTTCAAAGGGGATTAATGCCTCGTGCAGGAGGTTAACAGAATTATCTTTTCTTCTCTTGAGTGTTGCACTTCTGAATACTCTGCAAGAACTCTTTACCAACTTTCTTGCAAAAGGAGGGTATTTCAGGAACTAATACACAGAAACATCCAAGAATTACTCTGCAGCCAGTCAATATTCTGAAGAAATATTTGTTTTCCAGAAAATTATCTGATAAGATTTGCTTACTGAATTAGCTAAATTACTTTAAAATAGTTCAGCTAGAGAAAGCCTGTGTTCAAAAGTTTATAAGACATGTAGAAAAACCTTCAGGTGGCCAGGTCTGCGTTTCAGATTTATGATACATTCCAAACCAGGTGAGTATTAAATGGGTTTATATTTTGTTGCCAAGATCATGTTCGCTGTGGTAATTCCTGATTAATCAGAATGTGAGGTTGATGAGTA
Organism: Cuculus canorus; assembly: GCF_017976375.1. Classification (NCBI taxonomy): domain Eukaryota; kingdom Metazoa; phylum Chordata; class Aves; order Cuculiformes; family Cuculidae; genus Cuculus; species Cuculus canorus. The sequence goes on from NC_071404.1 coordinate 39,274,981, forward strand.
TGTTCAATAACGTGCATGTGATTCAGGTATTTCACTACTGATATTGGTATTGCCTCACATGGATTTTTTCTGTTATCCCCAGAAATATCAGTACTGAAACATAATGTTTGGGTTACTGACATAGTGTAGCTTTTTAAGGTTTGGGTCTCAAAGTGTTGCTTAGAAGACTAAAAAAAAAATGTATAATTTCTTGTAGAATAATTATGTTATGCTAAGTTGTGAGAAATGGCTAATCTTGTTCATAATGACACCTACATATTTTTTTCAGTTACTATCTGATTCGTTCTGATTTCTTAAAACTTCTTCCACAGGATAATTTCTGAATCCAGTGAGAAGATGGCTTGTCCATAGCAGTCTTTGCTGGAACTACAAGTCTAGTTTTCTTCAGTTAACTATATTTTGTCACAAAGGTAAGGCCATTCATGGGAAAAAAACAAATACATCTCTGTGTACACACACACACACACACACACACAGAGAGAGAGAAAATAGTTTTTATGATAGGTGATAGAGTTATAGAAAACAACATGCTTGTGTTCTTCTACTGAAAAAAAAATGCACTGATTGTATTTGCTTCCTTTGCATAATAGAGCTTGTCTTTATTTTTAAGTGAAAAGTTAACTTTAAGATAAGGCTATATTTTCAAACATAAAAGGATTTCTCTTATCTCACTTCCTGACACTCTGCTTTAGCTGCCTTTTCTTTTTTTTAAAAAAAAAAAAAAATCATTTGACCTTTTAAAGGACTAGAATTGGAGATAAAACATCATGGATCCCTGTGGAGCTGACAGACAACTGATCAAATATTTTTCAGTTGTTCTATCTGTATCTTAACAGAGTGAGATGTACAAAAAAAAGCCACATGAGAAAAGAGTCAGACTGGTATTCTGTCATTTATGTACAAAATTTTCTGATGGTCACAGAAATCCTTGGTAAAACTAACTGACTTGTAAAAGAATATTTTTTTAATTAGTAGTTTGTTGTGTGTTTTCTTGATTTTTTTAATTGTATTTTCACCTTTATAATGTCACAAAAGCTATGGGAAACATTGACCTTTTTTCCGAATGTTAAAAAAAAATTCCAAACCCCCCAAACCCAAACTTGGGAACTTAGGGCATTAACTTAGAAATTATCTCAACCACAAATCAGTGTGCACCTCCTAAAATAATTGTCTATTTCTGGCATTTTCCATATAATACTCCTTCCCTGCGTAATGCAACACAAGTAAATCAGCTGTCTTTTAAGCAGGCTTGATGGCAATTAAACCTGATGAATAGTTTCTGCAATTCCAAGGTATTAATCTTTGCTTCTTTCAACCTTGTTATTAATATGAATTTTCAACCCAAAAGAAATGTAAAATGTCAAGGAATCTGAAGACAGCCAGAAGATGTTAAAGAAGACAAAATGAGAGTAAAGGTCATATATATCCTTTTAAAAAGTTGAATAAAAATGAATCAAGGGCCAGGAAGATCAGAGAGAAGAACTCCATCTTCTCTTTAACCAGACTTAGAGGTTAGTCTTCGTCAAGCAGTGATAAAATGGATTAGATATGCTGGCAGTGTGGCCAAGATGATTCAAGTTTTCCTCTTGTGGCAGATTCCAGGGATTTATGCTACATGCAAAACTTCTGTTCAGATAAACTTCATTAAAAACCTCAACCCTACAGTTTATCACGCCAGATATATGTAATATAGGTTAAAATATGCTGCAATAAAGAGCACAGGCCACTAGGAGTCTGAAAACTCAGTCAGCTGTGTGTTATTGTCCATCTACAAAACCTGCAAAGAAGTTTAAAGGAAACACCTTGAAACTTGTGTGGATTTTTATTAACCTTGCACTGTAAATTGATGGGGTGCTGGTGAAAAACAAACATAGGCAGAGAAAATATGAGGTCTGCTTCACACAAGAGCTCTTTATGGACAGTTTATGACATAGACTTGGAGTGGCTCAATATTGTCCCTACAACCTTCATGTCCCAAAACTTACAGAGCTTTTGAGACTTTGTTCATTCAATGAGGGCTTGCCTGGCTTCGTCATTGCAAATTTCTCTTCAATATCGTTCTGAGAATTAATCATGAGCACTGGAGACAACTACACAAGTTTTTTGCCATCTCCTGACCTAAATTTCTGCCAGTTTCACTTTCTTAATCTACACACAGAATGATCTCAGGATTGTGCCAAATTACACACAGAAGATTAGTATGCTTTGTTAACTTTTTGTAGTAGCTTTCTTCTGAATTTTGTCTATATCTTAAACAAAATTGTCAAGAGAGAGCACACATAAAAAATACTTTAGCTATATGCTATAAAGACAAGAGCAGGCAAAATTAAGAAGATCAAAATGAAAGCTAAAATTGCTTCAAAAGTAATCCAACTTAACTACTGGACTTCACACTATCTAACAGTACTCAATAAAACAAAATTGAACAAAGCAGTAAAATAGATAACAAGTACACATTAAGTTCTATGGACAATTTTTCTTATTAATCAAGTGCTTCAAGAGTTTGCAGAGATTAAAATCGTGCAGGAAAAGTCTATTTTCCCTACCAAAGTCCTGCTAATGAGTCTTGTCAAATCTGTCTTGGGATCTAGAACAGGAAATACCCTCTCAGCAGCTGTTTCTGTAAATTCCTCAACTTGGGCTTCTACTCACAATCAGCATTCAGCATTTCTGGAGCAGGATCACAGTTTTGCCTATGTTCAAAAAGTTCTCAAATGCATGAGTTCGATAATGGATGTTAAATATGTGTCATTCAGGAGACCTTATAATGTACAGAATTTCAACCAACCTGTTGAAACATGGCAGACAAGAAAGGACAGTCAGCTGAAACCAAGAACTTCTGAAGTATCGATTCCTGCATTATAATAAATAAATGCAAATGGTAGCAATGTTGTTCCCTTTTTTTCCTTGCTTTTAGCCTCCGCATTACAATATTTGCAATACAATACTTTTTTAAAAACTGATGAGTAGATGTATGATTGTTAGAGCAACCAAAAATCACTTGGCAGAAAATTCCATGAAATGATCAAGTACAAGAAAATAGTATTGGGTACACTACTTATGGTCTGTACACTACGTGGTCATCAAAAGTGGCATGCCTAAAAAAGATTATGAAAATGAAGGTAGCTTCAGGATCTTCTTATTTTTTAGCTGAGGGATTTTCTGAACCAGGAATCATTCCTGTATGTATAATCACAACAAATAGTTTGCTCTTCCATGAATGCATCAAACTCTCCACAAACTGTGTACATATGCACCATCCTTTGGCAAAGAGTTTCACAGCTGAACTACACAACTGCACAAAGAATGCCTTCTCCTTCTATTTGCTTCAATGGCACTTGGTTCCAATGTTCAAAGAAATAACAAACTACATCTTTTTAATTTCTCCATGCTAGTCACAATTTTATTGACCTCTTTCATGTTTTTTCTCCCCCATTCTGTTTCTTTCCCAAAATATCTTTTCCTTTCTTTCTAAGAGTCTTTCCTGGCTCTGAGTTGATCCAGTCACTGCTCTTTTAATGTTCTCCAGATCTGCTCCATCATTCTCTGAGGTTCAAGGTGTCAGTTGGATCTATACAGTAGCATAATGAAGTAGAGGATAAACTGATCTGTGCAAAGCTCTTTATTCTTGGTGTCATCTGAAATGTGGGAAAACTGCACCACAATGCCAAACTATTCCAAAGAGTAGTGATGCTGTAGTAGTGATGCTGCAAATTCAGTCTGGGTTTTTACTTTGGATTTTATTGGGTTTTCTCGAACCTTAATATGCGTGGTTCTTGCCTTTGGAGGTACCAAGTACCAAATTTAAACAAACAACTTATAAATACCAGTAGATAACTATGAACCATTCTGTTTTGAAGAGTTTGATTTGGAGTACTTCAATAGTATCCCTTACAAGTGCAAAATTTAAAAAAAATGAAAGGTCATATAGGAGAGCTATGCAACTTTCCACAGCATTCAAAATTTTTTAAATACATATATCTATTGTGCCATTAGCTTCTGAATGGCATGGTAAAACAAAATCCAGCACCAGGCACAGTTGCTCATTGTATAAGATGGCAACTTGGGAGCACTTCAGCTGATAACTGTCAAAAAGTTCCCAGAACCCACAGCCATAAGTGCTTTGATTTTCACCCAGCTTGAAACACAAGAAAAAACTTTCTTAAGGAATAGTCAGGCTTTCCAGATTGTTTAATTCTACCACTGCTCCTCTTTACTTATTACATACCTCAAAGGTATTTAATCCTTTAATTAATTTAATTAAATTCATCTTATGTGTGAGCAGATAATGGCTGACTCTACCAAAAAAACAACTTACTGGGGGAGCCTGTGAAGCAAAAACTCCAGTGCATGAAGACAGAAACAGCAGGCACCAGAGCGACGGCAGATGAGAGCTGAAGAGCAATTAATGACAAAGAGAACTTGGTAACATGAGCAAAAGGCAAGAACCTAGTGAACAGAGCAAGAATACTTAATGGAAAACAGGAAGAATTTTACATGAAAGTTTAAAAGTGGGAATCCAGAGTCAAGACATCAGAATAAACAGAAACTTGACCATGTAAGAAGAAAAAAGGGAGACATCTAAGAGGACAGAATGTACTATTCTGCCAAAGCTGGAAACTGGGGTTTCAACCATCTGCAGGATTTTTGGCATATACAAAGGAATTACTGAAAGGAAGAGTTGGTGCAGGGCATGTACAAGGCAAACAGATGTGAACTCTGATGAATGGCCAGGAGCCTAGGCAAGTTTGGGTGCTCAGGCTAAAGAATCAATGTGCAATACCTTTACTATTCCTGTCTGGTGAAGTCCTGAAAGGTTCTTCTAATCCCTGCAGGAACAAACATGTACAGGAGACAAATTGTTTCAGGAGGGATGGCCGATGATGCACAGCCCAATGATCTCCATGCTGAGATCTCCTTCACTCCTCTATGTCATAACTGGCTCTTCTTCACAACTCCTGGAACAATTGAAAATTATACAATTAATAAGGTAATTTTATAGTAAGTGTTTCGACTTATTAAATAAGGTAGTGGCCGAGTGGAAAAGAAACTCCCTCTCACCATACAAATTTGCGTTCCTTGTCAGCAACTGTATGAAGATATGCTGGAAAGTTTGTACCTCTACCAGCCTGCACATACAACACTGATGCTTAATTTTGCAGCAGTACCCTACTTCCCGGATTCTACTGTAGCTAAGCCACCACAGAGCACAGAAGATGCTGACTGGGAAAGTAATGCATGCTATATTCCACGTGTGGCTGAGCTGATAAATTGTGTGTTAATGAACAATTTTATAATTGAGAAAATGAATCTGATTGCCTCACGACAGAAATTGCACTGGAGATGGCACCTTGTGACAATCTTACAATCTTGGACAAACTGGCCATTTTCAAAGCACCTGTATGTGTACAGAACAGATATTTCCTGCAACTTTTGAGATGTAAACTGCTAGGCAGTAGCCTTCTGCCGCACACAAAAGGTTATTGAACCATGAAGAAGTTTAGGAAATAAACATCACTACCAACATGAAAGCATGACTTTCACATTATATAGAGCAATCAATCTCCACTTCACAAATCTTGAGGAGGTGGCTTTTAAATATCAAGCAGCCTACTGAATTTCAAGGCAAAAAATAGTCTACATGACTTAGAAGCATTGCAGAAATGCAACTGAATAATTTAGACACGGCAATTTCAAGTAGCTGGCCAGCAATACTGTATTATCAAGTGGCTTTACTGAGTCATAATATATAATTTTAGGAATGATTATCACACAATCTGTTAAACTATGTAGGTATGGATAACTCAGTTTTCCAAGCATTGCTTTTAGTGCCCTAAAAGGAATGTTTATAGTCTGTCATTGGTTGCATACATTACATTGGCTTCTAAAAGATCTGGAAGAGCCTATTACAGCTAAGCAGAATTTAATCATTAGGAAAATATTTCAAGTCATTAAAAAAAGTATATGTGTCTTGGAAAACTTGATATGTGGGATTCTAGTGGAAGGATGGGGAGAAACAACAATATTTTACTCATTAAATAACTTCTCTGATGTCATCTTCTGAACTGTGCATGGATAAAGAGCAGTTCACGGAAAACACATTTGCATCAGATTCCAGAAACTGGGTTCTTTTTAGTATTCTTCAGTGGAAAATGAAGGCTTGGCTGCTTACCAGATTATTTGCTCTATGATAAATGTAAAAGTTTTACAAGCTCTGATGGATTTTCGACAATCATTCCTGAGAAATTTAATCATCACTGAGAGTGTTGCAAAAAACTGAAGTGACGCTACCAGCTAAGTTGTATATTTGAGATATCAGTGTAGAATTTCCATGAGAAGACTAAAATTAAGCACAATTTTTAATAGTAAATAAGAATTCCAATTACATGCCTCCACAGTGATCATAGTGTCTTGGTAGTTACATGACAATGGCACATTTTCAGAACAGTTAACTTTCAAGCTAAGCTATCAGTTTTCATGCTTTAAGTAGACTAAACTGACAAAATCCCTACAGTGAACACTACTCCCAAAGTTTTATTTGCACCTCTCTTTCTGTCCCTGATATCTTAATCTTTTGCAACAGGCTCAGTCAGCCTCTCTTGGCATTAAAATACAGAGGGCTGTTATTTTAGCTTCACTATTCCCAGGTTTAATGTTACTGATTGGTACCAGTGTTTCCAGATCTCTGTGCAATGCCATGTAAATCTGGGCAGTTCATTACAGAATCAAAGTTATTTAATTCTCCTTTTTTGCTGATTTCTGTCAACATGCTCTCCTAAATACTGCTACTATACTTCATGGTGGCAATCTGCACAAAATGCTGGTATTACATTGATAATACATGTTGTGGTTTGAATCTTCTTAAGAATTTTTTCATAAATAGGTAATCTGATGCCTCATTCTGAAAACTGTTTTTATCAATGGGACTGATACAAGAATTTTTTTCTCTATCTAGCTGCCTACTTTGACAAAACTGGGAGATATTTTGCGTCTCTGCTCTCTGCAGCATTTTGACTGAAATGGAACTTTCTGAGGAAGTACATGGAGTGACAGCTTTCTCTGACAGAGATACAGACACAAAACATAAGTTAATAAGACATTTCCTTAGGAAAATTCCAGGCTCTTTATCTCTCACTGAGTGAGTCACTTTTGCACAAGAATGTTTGTGTTTTCACTGTAAGCGTTTAGGCTCTATTCTCATATCTTTCCTGAAAAGATTTACTGCCACAGGAAATTCATAGAGGAAATAGACAGCCTAGGAGAGAGGGTTTTGCAGTGGAGACTGTGCATCTTCAGAGAAATGGTTTGCAAGATGCTGACGGTCCTAGAAAGATGCAAAGTGACCAGTTCCTCTGCTGGATCACCATACTAACTCATGCCAGAGCTCTGCACAGAGAGGGCAGTAAGGTAGGGGGATTTTGTTTGACTGTTAGGAGTTTTTTAAAAATAAATTTAATAGGTAGATCCTAGATACAAAGAGAGTTCAAGTGGGCTTGAAGTGTTTCACTGTGGGTCTCAGTGGGTCTTACAGGAAAAAAAATCCCAGAGCAGTCAAATCAAGGGAACCAATATATATTGACACATTTTATAATGCATGAAAATCAAATATTCCATTTTCCTCATCACACCTGAAACAAATTCTGTCTACCCCCAGTCTTTCTGACACAGTTTCAAGCTAGCCAAAGAAGGTAAAACTATGTCTGGCATCCATGCAACTTGGATTATCATCTTATGGCAGCATAGCTGACATAACTAAATTAATTTGACTTAAGAAATCAGAGAAGTCTTGAACTGTTGCCTTGTAGATGACAAACCAGTGCCTTATCAGCTGAGCTACTCAGGTCCAGTCCACAGCACTCTTAAGTGTGATTTCATCTATGTAATGTGTTACTGAGTCTAACGTCAAATGAATCTATCAGTCTGCAACCTTATCTAATTAAAGGAAAAGAAAACTAAATGTATATGGACAGTCAATTAAAAAGCTGTAGCAGATTACTACTCAGCATTTTTATAATAATTTTAAAGTGATTTTATCATTCCTTTGAGCTGAAACAAGTATCTTTTACTAAATTTTTACAGATTATATGAAGATAGGAGACTCTCCTTTCTTACAAAAATAAACTGCTAGTCAATGTTTAAGTCTATCCATTAATTTTACTGGTTTTATTAGAAGATTGATGTCCAAATTACACCAACTTAAACCCATGTAAAAGCTTTGTATTTCTCATTGGTTGACCCCAGGCTAAATCATATGGAGTTTAGGGAATCTTAATTTTGGTCTAACTCATTAATGTTTTGAATGTGGATGAGTTATCCATTCCAGGAAGATTTCAGTATTTCTTTGAAATATAATCTATTCTTCAGGTATGTTTGTACAGGAAAACAAAGGACTCATCTGAACAATTTTCCTTGAAATCATATCCTCTGGGGTTTTCCCTTCTGGATTTGTAATGGCCTGTATCACTTGATATTGCCAGCAGCTGCGCCTTTAAGAAAAAATGTCATGCAAATGCAGTATAACTCCTACACTGCTGACTTCTGGTCATCTAGACAAAGTCAGCACTCAGACACTATGGGTCAGACCGCAATTTAGCATCAGAATAAAATATTTCCTTGACCTAAAAATGCCTGTAAAAACTGTATGTAATCTACTCTTTGTTGAATGTCGCATCTTTCCTATGACAAACCTTAACTCCTCTCTTTGACAGTGATATTGTATTTTTAATTACTTAATTGCTTTTTCCAAAGGGATCTAGACACTGGGAATCATACTTCCCAATGGAAGTTACTGAGGTTTATGCTCCTCTGTCAATCTTTACATTGTGAAGGGAATTCCTAAATCACTTTAACATTTAGCATCATATATAGATGCTATAGAAGCTAATTATTCCAGTTCTTTGACGCAGGGGGGGTAATTTTTTAATTAAGGGTCTTAGTCTCATGTGTTCAAAGCATAATACATGTATCAAACAATGTGGCATCTGTACAAGGAAAACAACCTGTGATATTCCAGTTTAAAAAAGGAAAAGTGACCAAAAATGGCAGAAGACCCTTGTCCAAAACCCAAATCGAAGCAGAGGTTAATATCAGACTTCAGAAACAGAATTGTCAAAAGGAATTGTCTTGTCATCCATTGCACAGAGATAAAGTAAATTAAGTTTGGTTTTTTACCTTTAGCAGGCTAGTCAGAATGTTTTCTAAATTACTAGGTAGAGTACATTGTGGATTTTAAAAGCCAAAGCAGAAATAGTGGAGCTCACCCCATCTCAAATGGACTGCAAGCTTATCTTACAGTGCCTGTTGAAAACTATTTGTTCCTCAAGTAACAAGAATCCCTCAAGCCTTGTAAATTTTTTTATAAAATAGAAATTTAAACCTCAACAAGACTGATTGTTTATTTACATACGTAGGCCAGGCTTTCATCCACCACAAGACAGAGATTTAATTAATTGACTTCTGCAAATATACAATCAATTGCAGTTCTTTTGCTCATGTTTTTTTCTTTTTTCTATTTTTTTTTAATTCCTGGTCACATTCACATGTTTACTCACCCAGACATGTGTCTTTATGTTTTGCTGAACTGATTACATCTCTCATTGGAGTTCAGCACGTCTTTAATTATTACCAGATCTTCAAGTATTTTCAGAAGATTCCCATTAGAAAGATCATCAACCATTTCTATCCTTTTTGTCCAAAGGAAACTTTGAGCAGACAATCTCACCCAATAGTAACATTGACACATTGACTTTCCTCAGCCACCTGGCTCAGACTACTTAGTCTGGCTCCACCATGGCTGGGAGCCTTAATCAGATATCATACTAACGAAAGCTATGTCAGTAATGATGTCAGATGAATGGTGGTCACGTGGCAACAGTCTCATTTAAAGCAAACAGTGCCACACTTGTTTTTAGCCTACTTTATGACTCAACTGAAAAATGACTTTGTTCACAACGAAACACCAATAATGTATGAGCTGTTACTGTACGATTTTAGCACATCTACTGTTTTCTCAATATTCTTTTAATATTCATAGCTGGACAAACAGTGTAAATATCTTTAAAATAACCTGATGAAAGCTTGGCAATACTTTCTGGCATCTCAAATCCTCAAAGCAATGATATTACAGAAGACATACAAAGGAGAAAATATTTTATTGTTGCACTCTGATCTAGCTTAAACCAGATTTACAAATTTGTGGAATAAGGAGACTCAGTCAGCAGTCCTGTTAGGTCCCAAAAGCATGGATTTCCTTTCCCTGCTTGGGATGTCAGTAGTCTGGTAGGATATACAGAGGGCAAAATAACCTGGCAGAGCAGGAGGGAAGAATTTGCCTTCTGGCCTCACTCACACAGTGACAAAGAAACTCCAGAGTCTCCTAGCATTTTGTTTGAACTCCCTTTGGTTTCCTGGCTTCTGAAGTAAAAATGTCCCTTCCTGTTTCTCATATGCATAGTTAGCACTTCTGTTGTCAGCATTGGATTAGAGACAAGTGCGATTTTGTCGGAGGGAAGAACTGGAAAACCCACTGATATCTCATGGACCTTGACACTGCTTGGAAGCAGGCAGAGGCAACACAGCAGGGCAACTTTGCTAAGCATCGTAGTCTAAATGGCTGATTATTGACCGGTATCCACAGAAAGTAAATACCAAATTCAACTACCAGAAATTACTGTAATGGAGAAAAATTGTAAGTAGCCATGTCCTGAGGCAGGCAGCTACATTTTCCCATTACTGTTTAGCCTGCAGTCTCATAATCAGCTAAGATAACAGGCTGCTATGGCTGCTCAAAACTAAAAACCCCATGCCACTCTCCGGCTGCTCTTCCTCGGCCCCCGCAGAGCAGGTGATGGGTACAGCTGCAGGACAAGCTGGCGCTGGATGGCACAGCTCTGTGAGGGCTTTTTTCACCAGACAACATACAGGTGCCAGGACAGTGGATGAGAGCCGCCGCAGAAGTAGGGAGAGCAGGACTGCTTCTCAATAACATCTCAGGTTTATGCAGTTTAAACTCATCATGAAGCTGTGGTATTGGCTTGTAGTGAGAACCTGAAGTCCAGATGGGGTCACATACCTCTCTGTTTGTTCTGTAGTACTTTTTTTTAAACTTACTGGTCAGGATGGTAGTTAAAATTATTGTGTTTATCCAACTGAGGAGCAGGAACAGTTGCAAAGATAGAGAGAAGCTAACTAACACAACCCTGAATTTAAAGCATTGCGTAGTTAGAAAATGTGAAAAAAATATTTCAGTAAAACTGTTATGGATGAATAACTGGAAAACAAGGATTCTCAAAGAGAAAGGAAGAGAAATTCAAGTGTTTGAAGAAAACTCAGTTATTCGTTGATAATTACTCGGTTGTTCCTAACTGCTAATAAGAGAACGCGAACTATGGATGCATGATATAGCATATTCCACCTATAATGATATTGCATTATATGTATATTATGTATGCTAATATGATGTGATACGACAGGATGTGGTACTATATTTTTATACATATAAAATATAAATTATATATTAGCTGAATTTTAACTAGTTCATGACCCTTGAGCCATGTTGGCATTTTCATTGTATTAACATAAAAGTAAAAAAGTCTGTCTCAAACTCTGAAGTTTCAACTGTGACGGATTCTACACACAAACTGCATATCATTCAAATGGCTAAGCCTGTAGTACTGCTACTATTTTCTGTTCCCTTCTGGCACCACTTAGCAAGTTTTGAATGAATGAATTCTCTATCCATTGATATATACTGGGGGGAAAAAAAGAATGCAGACTCCACACTGAAAAATAACATGCATACTTCTCTTACCTTCCTCTTTCAGTTCCTTTGCAACATAAATAGTCCTCAGAAAGATGGACTGATTTCATGCTGCTGACAAAAAGGTGCTATATTTCTATTGGATGTTTTTTTCATTTACATTTTTTCCTCTTTTTTTAGAGATCATGTGATTCTTTTTTAAGTCAGAAATGGCAAGTCTTTCCCACTAAGTCTGCGCAGAAGCTGCTTTCGATAGATACATATTTGACCTCCTGACCAATGCAGAGTTCAGAGCACACGGCCCTGTAGACCGGGAGTCTGAGCCTTTTTTTTTTTTTTTTTGTTCAGGTAAGTATTGTGCCAATCAGGAAAGAATATGTGAACTAGCAGAGAGAGAGCTATTGATAGCTCACTTAGAATAGTTTAAAGAAGACATAGGAAGGGCTAGAGCAAGTGTCATCTTAAAACGGCCCAGAATAGGTGGGGTATGACCAAGGCAGTCAAAACACAGTTGTGAATCCGTATGAGCTTTGAAAGGTTATGATCCATCTCTAAGACAAGGAAAATCACTGACAACTCTAGTAAGGTTTGTTTGGTGTGTAATCTCACAAACACCTACAAGCAACAGAATCCCATTGTCTTTGTCTGAGGCTAAACCATCAGCATATTCTCCTAAATAAAATATTTTTGTTGTCAGTTTTGGATCTTAACTACAATACTTGTACAATACTTATAACACATTAACAGAAGGGGCTGCTTCTGACAAAGGAAAGGCAAGAATAACCATGTAAGGAGCAAGGATAACCACGTCAGGGCATAACAGAGGTTTAAATTAGTACAGTACACTGTCTTTGAGAGCAGATAGCGGCAGACGTCTAGGAAAGAGCATAATAACGGAACGACAATCATGATATCTCCCCAGAATATTTTTCCGTCTTCCATTAAAAAGATTTGTACAAACAGTAAATATAGGGTGGCAGATCTCCAGTACACTGATGTAGATAGCATTGGAAAAGACTACCATGAATATGTCTTACATCCATTGCTCTAGGCATACTTTTATATATCCTACTTGGACTTGCATAAGTAGCATTGCTAATGAAGGTTGGTAGAATTATGTGCTGTCAATGCTGAAATTTTTGTTTCCTTTTTAATGTGAGAAGCGTATAACAGGCTTGAAATTAGGTTTATGTTGATATAGTAAATGCAGTGCACTTAAAAATACATAAAGTATTACTGATTAACATGAACATTATTATACATATGTTTTATGTGTCACTGGCTGCTCCCCTCAACCAGTACACCACATTAAAATTGTCTTTTAATGGATGAATACTGTACAGAGACCAAAATAGAAACTGCTAAAACAAACAAGATAATTATCTAAATTTTATAATATCACTCATAAAACGTCTGCCTTTTCCCTTTATGAGCTTGATAGATTAAATTTAGGGCAGATGTTTCATATAATTTACTCAGAAAACAGGAAAATTATTTTTTAAAAACTCATAAAACCTACAAAAACGCAAATGAAACTAATCTAAAACATATGCAGTCTACAGGTTTAAAGGAAAAGTTAATTATTCTTGAAGCTATGGATGGAGATGCTTAAGAGATAAAACCATCTCTCCTACACATTTTATAGTATCAAATATTCTGAACTGCTTTGGACAAGCAGAGGTCCCTCTAAATTTAGGGTGCGTGAGGTAGCTCTGGCTACTTTCCTAAAGACAGAGAAACTTAGAGAACCATAAATACTGTTCCTCAGTGCATGGAAGCCAGACTGTGAGATCTTAATTGAATTAGAGAAGTACCTGCTGTAGCATGAATGTTGTAGGAGAATACCAGGTAGAAGTACCCCACATTATCTATTTGTGTATTGTAAAAGCAGGAACAGCAGCAGGCGCAATGCCTTTAATGTTTCAAAGAAAAACTTCCTCTTCACTGTCAAGAGATACTGAAATGGTCTTTCTTTAAAGGGAAGGCATTTATGGCCAGAGAATAGATGTACGGACAGTTTCACGGGCATTTTGAAATATTTTTTCTAAAGCCTCAAAAGTCTCCATGCCACAACACACTCAGTTTTGAGGACAGTTCTGCTACCGAGATCCCAGAAAAAAACCAAAGATATCATGCACTGGCATGTTATGAACTTAGCCCAAAGTTGTCTGTCAGTCCAGACAGTTTATTAAGGTCTGTGTTTTGACATCCAATTAGGAGAGAGGAATGTCCAGCAATGCCACCAGCAGAAGGTCTTCTAGTACTAGCATGCAAGATCTTTGGCTCCTTTGTGGACTGGTGGCTATTTGCTGTGCAAAGTGAAGGACTCTAATTTTTTGTAGTGTGAGACTCTTGTAATGCAGGAAGAAATAGAGGTGTATTTATGAAATAAAAATTTCACAGTCTGTTTCCTTGTAGCTTTGGTTCCCGCAGGTGGTGAGAGCAAGAAAAGGAACTGAACAACTAAGTCTACCTGAAGGCTTTTAAATTATGTCCTTTGTTGTTAGTAGTAAATAAATTAAGATAGACATTTTTTTTAAATCCTCAATGTATTTCATTTGCAGGGTTATCAGAAACTATGAAAATAAGGAATCCATAGATGTAATATTTTTTACAGAAAGTATCAAACCAAAGAATCTATATCACATGCACAATGATAACAATGTCTAGATGTAAAAGAAATCTGGCTACTGTGCTGACAGTCATAGGTTTCCGGGTCACACAAGAAGGAATAAATATTCTAGGCCAAACTACACGTTTAGCAAATACGCAGAACAACAGGAAGAAAAAGAGCTTCTCAGTCTCTAAAGTTCAGAGAGATGGGGTCCCACAGTTCTTCTGGCCTAAATCCCACCCTGCCTCAAATGCAGATCAGCTAGAGAGCAAATCCTGCTGCTGCTGGATCTGAATATTTTTCGTGCAGCAGCAAAACTTTCCTTTCCAAGAGTTTACCCCTTTGCACATTGTTCCTGCTGGCAACACATCACAGCCTGTTTTTGTGAGTGAGATAAAGAGGATTTGGCATTGGAAATACATACTCTGTGTGAGATACCAAATGAAAGTAGCAAAGGAACAGATGAAAGCTACCAAGTGTTGCTCAGCCATACAGTGTATCGTCTGAAAAAGACCAGTCAGCTGCAAGCAAAACAGCAAACAACAAGCCTATCTCAGACTCTTCGGGTAGTAGAAATTAACTCAATGAACTCAAATTTGCTACATATTTCCCCTATTATTGAGCACGGTTCCTTTAAAGGCAAATATTTGCCCTCCAAATATTGAAGTAAATGTTTTCAAATGTGTCAGCATAATAAAAGCTGTGGGCCAATTCCTCTTTCAGAGCACGTGTGAGGTCACAACAATGCAGGGATAAAAGCATAAACTGTTTATAACGGGTTGCATTAAAGCAACACAGAACAAGCAAGCTCAAATACCTGTTCTGAGGTAGGAGAAACAACAAGTTCATCTTGATGTGGCATAAACACACGATCTTTAATAGTTACGGCCAAGAGTCTAAAAAAAGCTTCAAATATAGTTAGTCTAGTTCCCATATCAGTCCTTCCACAGGCCATAAATAAGCTTCAAAGAGTTATAAAACCAGGCAACAGACACCAAATGTACGCAGTCTCAGAGTAATCCTAGTAAAAGTATATCACCACCCTTCTGCTGCACAGAAAAATTAGGCAACTGTTTTGTTCATATGCAAGTGTGCAAACACTTACATGCATTCACTTTAGAACATTTCTATAGTTTATTAGGTACTGGCACTAAACAAAGTTTGGTAAACATTTTCATTTCATGATTGGTAGTGGTAAAGAGAATATTTGTGGTGCATGGTCACTAAGCAAACAGAGTGAAAATACTTTTACAGTGAATATAAACAGTTTTATGGAGTATCAGAGAGCAAGAGGAAGCTGCAAATATAGAGCACCAGCAGCTGTTCTGGGGCAAGGCGGCTGCTCTGGATCCAGCTAGTAGCGAACTGTATTTGGGCAAACAAGTGGGTGTGGGGCTATGTAATGGAATACAGCAACTGTTAAACTGGCTTAACTCATAAATAGGTGGGAGGACTTATTTCTCTCTTATTTTATTTGTTAATACAAAGTGGGAAAGTGGCCCCAAAATGTTCCTGGATAATTGGTTGGATAAAACACTGGACTTATTTCAACTATTGACACCCATTCTCAATCCATTTTCCATGAATATTCAGTTTACTGGTAGGAAAGATTAGGGGAAAAAAGAAACTAGAACATATGCAAGAATATATGGCATTTCCAGACTATACATTTATTATAAAATCCAAATTCAAAGAGATGCATTTGTTCTGCTATAATAAATTTTTAAAAATGCTACAATACTTTGCATTCAGGAAAATTTATTTATGAACACTAAAGACAGGTTTGCAGGAAGCTTTCAGCAAATACCTGAGAAAACATATATTAGAGAGCAGCCACGATGACTTGTGGGAATTTATCAATTTAAAAATTTACATTGTATTTCTAAAATTTCTTACTCAGCTCCATTCTAACAAATATACTAGACCGCTATGCTGCAGCCAAGGCTAATGTCCCAGCAAGCAGTTTTTCCTTCCCTTGTAGTTGCTAGAGTGACATTTCATTGCAAGAGTATATTTTTGTGGTAACTAATGACTACATTTCATTTTCCTCCTCAGAGACATTCAGGTGCAAACCAGTGCCACCAATCCCATTGTCTATGTTCTGACAAGTTGGTATTCATTCTGGGTGCCAGAGACTGTGTGTGTGTCCCTGTTTAGAAAGAAGGACTACAGCTGCTGTAAGCCCCATGCTCTGTGACCTGTACTCTCCAATGGATTTCCACAACTGCTTCTGTTTTGCCTATCAGTAGCATTCTTTCCGTGACAACCAGAAGTAAATAGGTTACATGTTCTCCAGGCAGCTGCTATAATCTATTGTAGAAGACAAATCCAGCAGTATCAAAGGTGCCCTAGAATTAATGTGACCATATTAACTGGAAGGAAAAGTCATCTTTAACTTCAGATAGCTGAAGGGAAGGGACACGACAGTGACTTTGACTTGTTCCTGCAACACATCTGCACATAGATAAGTTCAGCTCGTCGTTTCAGCAGAGGTGAAAGGTGTAGCTCTCACAGACCAGTGTGTCCTGAATAGAGATGATCGAGAATATCCCTCAGCAGGACTGGGAGAAAAAAAATATGCATTTAATCCTTACTCATTGCCAGATCTTTGTGAGCTGATGCTTTTATTCAGCTGAGAATCTACCTTATTTTTTTGACAAGACAGAGAGAGGTTGATGGGTCTGCCTCAGGGCAAATCACCTTCATCTATTTCATATATTTGCACTGTTGGTTATTCTATTCATGATTGTAGTACTCCAACCTTATGATGAATTATATCTATGTGTGAGATGGCTCTTTGGGGGTTCCTTGGACACAGTTTTCAGAAGAACTCAGGATTCACAACTGTAATTAACAAGAAACAGAACTAGTTCCTGCCATCATTTGTATCTCTGAATCATGTGTGATAAACAGCCAGCACAATCCTTTGATGATGTTCCTGGATATCAGCCAAATTTCTGCCAAACTTCACGCTGCTTGGTCTATCAGTCTAATGAAACTAAGCTGAAATATTTCAGCATGGTTCCTACTGTATTCCAGTCTGAAGAATGGTTACATTTTGCGCATTCCTCATCAGGAAGAATAAATTGTCTATGGACATAATTAACAATACCAAAGAAACTGCAACCTGGTCTTCCTGGACTAAAGTGTTAACTACTGCTTTTATTTCAATCACCTGTCTCTTGGTAATCAAGCATATTCTTGTTTATACTTGAAAAGCACGAGCACACACTTATAGAGAACACTAAACCTATACCGAACCAGCAATACATAAGCATCCTTGCACTGGACTTTAGAACTGTCTTTTACTCTTGTTTAAAAGAGTATAACTATCAATAATGCTTTGTTCAGTACGCGTGTCTATAATAATGTATACGAGGCCATTATTATGGTGTTCGCTGTGGAAATAATGCAGTCATATAAAAGACACATTGCTCAAAATGAAGTCTAAGATAAATAAAGGAAGCTATAAAATGCTCTGTTGGGCCTGCTTCTGGACCTATTTAAAGTCAATGGCAAAGTTCCCACTGACCTCAAGCAGGAACTAGCTCCTTTGTCTCTTTCTAGTTTTGTTTAGAAAGAAATATAATGGCAGACTTGAAAGGTAAGATGAAATATTTGGGGAGAGGGAGAGAAATAAAGGAAAAAGAAATCAGAAGGGGATAAGGGAAAAGAAAGAACTCTATTTCTAACATTTTGTGTAGGATTTAACAAGAACGGCTGGGGGGGTTGGATGAGGAGCGGGAAGTGTCAGATTTTCCGTCTTCTGGTTTTGCTAGAATAGTTCAGTATTTTAATGCTTACATTTCTCCCCCAAATCTTTCCACCCTCTTCTCTACAGGCACTTCTACTGGCCCCAAAATGCATGCAGTGCTTCTGAAAACTAAAAATGTGTTTGCCATTAAATATCATGTGTAAAATCTTACAATGCTTTCAAAAAAATAACACACCTCCAAAATGAGGGGAAAATGGTACATAATCATACATATAATTGACAACATTTATTTCCCCAATAATGAACGTTGTCAGGTTTGTCTACATTGAATAGTCATACCTGAAGTGCATGGCGTTAAAGGGCACATTCACTGCTGACATGAACACTAACTGTGGCCACTTCAGTGAAGTTATCTCCAATTAAGCGAACCATTACATTTGCTTCA
This sequence comes from Cuculus canorus, assembly GCF_017976375.1. NCBI lineage: Eukaryota > Metazoa > Chordata > Aves > Cuculiformes > Cuculidae > Cuculus > Cuculus canorus. Next base: position 39,293,513 of record NC_071404.1, read on the forward strand.
AGGTATGCAATGCATTTGAAATGATAGAAACAAGACTAGGAAATACTGACTACTTCTCCGAACTCTCTGTTTTGCGTTCCCAAGACCCGGACAGACCCCTTCCCCAACGCTGCCGGTTTTATGCTAAGCGTTTCCTGAGCAAAGCACAGCAAGTACTGGTGCTGTGTGTCCCTTTTACCCTCTCAATTAATGAAGGGGCGCTCAGCAAGAGACACCAAAGAGCTTGCTGCACTTAAATGGCTAAGGAGAGGTGATAACAGCCTTCACTCCGTTAGGGCTGGCTGCCCAGCTTTACTGAAAATGTAGTGACAGATAAAACATAAATCAACATCCTTATCATCCCGGCTTCCTTGCCTGCCAAATGGGGGTTTAGTTTATCAGCGACCCGCAGGCCCACTGGTGGCCTTTACACTTACAACTGGTCAGCGGGGTGGGACCGGGTGGGAGCTAAATGGCTGCTCTAAAACGCCTTGGTGTAAACAACCCAGGGAAGGACTTCCTTGAACTGCCAGTTACCTGACTGTAATCCATCTCACTAAAGCGCCTGCCCCAAGAGGGGTAGTATCGCCAGGAAAGAAAACAAATAAAAGACACCCAGCATGTCCCAGGGCGGGCACAGGCTGGGGAACGCCATCCTCTTGAGGGGTGAGGAGCCCTCAGCAAGAGGACCTCCTTACAGCAGGGCTCAGGAGGCAGGCAGGTGCCTCAGAAAGAAAGGGATTTTGCCAGCGCTGCCTGCTTTCTCCATAGTATGACCAGGCTGTACAGTTTGTGTGTGTGTGTGCGTGATGCCAGCCTCATCTGAGGCTCAGCAGAGGACTGTATTGAGGGTATATTCAACTCCCACTGCAAGCCAGTGGACTTCTTCCCAGAGTTACAAATAGGTTGCTAGATGCATAAGGGCTTCAAAAGTATTTGTGTTGATTCATGGCATTGTGGTTAGATTTTTGCATTAAGATCAGCCTGGGAAACAAAATCCAATTAAATTTGGTCTTGCTCATGGGGAGAGTGAGAGTTTGGGTAGGAAAGCACTCCAGTTTCTGCTAGTTACTGGTCAGCATTGTCATAATCAACCTTGTGCAAGCACTTAGTGAAGATCAAATTAGCATTTGGATTAGTGGTTTATTTCTGCCCTGAGATCTACTACAGTAAATAACTTCTTGGGAATTTAAAATGAAGCAACTGTAGCAGTGGTTTATCTCACTACCAAAAGGAGTGTCACATGCAGGCAGGTCTGACAGACACTAGTTTGGAAAAGGCTGTGGTGCTGTACTCTGGCTGCTGTAGTCCCTAATGGAGTACCCTCGAGAACATGGGATCAGCTGCAGACCACAGACCAGCCAAGCACTGCTAAAGATGGCCCACTAAGCTGGAATGCAGACCACAGAGTGGAAAACACCAGATTATGAAATAAACACAGTAATCTTTTAATCTGTATTGCCAAACAGGCAGAAAAAGAGCTTTTCTTGGAGGACTGTCAGGGTTCAGTAAGAGATAGACTCTTGTCTGTAGGATTGCCACAGAAACTGAGTGGAAATACAGGAAGTATGTGAAGGAGAAATATGCTCTTCCAGAAATCAGCACAAGCATAAATAACTCAGAAGGAATGGTATTTTTTCATCTACAAACCTGTAAAGGTCATTCAGATATTGTCATTGGAACTCTCAAATTTTGCATCATCAAAACATTCAGTAAAAAATGGAATGTACGTCTATGCGTGGTAACCAGCATCATAAACTGTGGCTCAACCTTACACATGAAAATATCTTCCTGGATGTGTCACAACCATGATTAGTACTAAGTTAATATTTATTATGTAGCTATGTGTTAGAAATGAATGCCAAATAATTCAATATCGTGAGTTTGGGGTTTCATATATAAAAAGTAATTTATAATTACTTGGTGCATGATAGCTTTTTCACATAAAAGGTGGTGGAAGAAAAGGTAATTTTAGAAAATGGACACATTTCCTGACAAAGCCAGAGTTTCACAATTCTGAAAGATAATATTTAACCTTTGGAAAGGCCAAAATTCTTTGAACTGACGCAGAAGTTATAAAGATAGATCTTGCCAAATGTAGAGTAATTTTTGAAAAATTACTCTTTTTCACAATACTAATACAAAAATTCTTGGACATGAAATGGAGAACTCTGGAACAGGAAGGAGAAATGATAGATGTTTTAAAGAATGAGTCTATTTAGAAGCAGTTTGTCTGAATTCTGTAACATATGCTGACAATAACATATTTTCATGCTTTACTGTATTGTACTAACTCCTTCATGCACAGAAAGAAGTATATTTAGCCCAAGGCATTCCAAAATATATCTTTTAAAAATGGATAGCACTTGCTTACTCCTATATTTTATGAAAAAAACAAGGACAAAGAAGACTGTGAGAATGTGAACACGTATAATCCTATTCATACACTTATACTGAAGTTGATAAACACCCTCTTGAAGAATTGGCATTAAGGATGAATATTTACCATTTCTGCAGCTTTGCATACTTTTAGTACAAAGAACTCCACAAATGTTTACTTCTACAGGTGGTAAAAGCACTTTCTGTGGAACAGAGCTCCCTATATAGAGTTCTCATTCATAGAATATTGTTCGGAAATAATCTTATTCAATTTAATTTCTTTTTTTTTTTTTTACTATTGAATGTTAAAGCATTACACAGCTGTAACATGAAATCAAATTCTGTATCATATACTCCATAAACCCGAGACTTCCTAAGATGCTTAAGTTCTTGTCATTAGCTCAAGGACCAACAGCAATTGTATCAAAAACTTCTGTAATACACTTTTGAACTTTGCTACAATTTGCGAATGTTAGAAGTGTTTATTCCTATTACTTCTCAAGTTAGTAAAGTACATGACTGAAGATTGTGTTTTATTCTCTCCTTCTTCATACACACTTATTTCATTCTGCCTCAGAAAAGCTACATTTCCAAACTGTTTCTATTTCAGGATATGTTGAGGAAAATTCCACTCAAATGCAGAGTATTATATCAGCAATGAAAAAAAGAAGAGAGAAGCAGGGAGGAAGGAAACAACAAATAATGAGAACACAACATCTGTAAAATGCACCAATAATTCCAAGCTTGCAATGGGCTGTCACTGTACAGGCAAAGAGGAAATTTCATTTAAAAGTTACAAAAATGACCTTGTTTTGAACCAAGTGAATGTGATTACTTCTAAACTGAATGGAAAGTTAAGAAGTTTGTATTAAATGTTTTACCAGTGCCAATGTCCCAGAACTTTCTTTGCCTCTACTTTCTCCTTTCCTATGTTTGTCAGCTGAATTTAATGTTCTCTTCTTTCTGTCTTCTGGTCTCTTTGACCTTAATGTGACATTTTAGTTGGGTGATTAATTACTATTAAATGGCACTGCATTTATTAAATGGAGTCCTTGTCTGTGTAAGAGCACAGTTACAATGCAACGATTCAGTTTGATAAGCTTAAATATACATAGTTAAATGTGGTAATATCTAATTTGTCAAGATCTTGTGGCTAGCTTTTCTGCCACACAGCAAGAAAGGAGATGTGATTGCACAAAAGCTTAATATTCTGAGCTTAAATGTCCTCAGTAAATTGATCTTCGCCATCATGTAATCTTATTTCAGAGCATGCAGGAGACAGTGAAGTTCCACACAAGCCTAAGCTGCCTTAATACTAGGCCTGAGGGTTCTTGCCCATTAAAAATAAAAGCTATGTGACAAGATTTGTATGTCTCTTTCCCGCAGACAACAGCTGACTTGCCTTGCCAGAACCTTTCTTTCTGGGTTAATTGAATAAAAAGGAAGAATAAATGTCAGTAAAAGGATGAAAGGTTTATTGAGAAGGAAAGGATCTATCTATAGTTTGAACACCTAAGTGAAAAAGAGGTTGTGAATATTTAATTTTGTAAGAGAAACACCAGCAGCTGGCTTTGTAATCAACCAGAATATAATTATATTCTGCCAATTATATTCTCCCAACACAGCTTTATTCTTTGTTTATCTAACTAAGCTAATTGGGAACATTTTCTTTTTAGTTGTTTTGTTTGTTTTTTTCCCAGAGTTCACTGTTTCATCAAAACAAAACTTTGAGCAAAAAAAAAAAAAATTGAGTTTGACTTAATATCTGCTGGGAAAAAAGTTCAAGCCCGAGGTGGATGACCTGTAGAAAATCAAAATGGGGAGAAACTTTCACAGAAAGCTCAGTGGTTTGAATACTCATGGGAAAGAATGAGAGCGTTTGGGTCTAGTTCCTGCCTGGTTCTTGTGTAAATTATTTTCCCCTCTGGTTAAACACTAACTGCAAGAGGAAGCACAGAAGCTGTTCTCAGGTTGGGTCTAAGTCCTTTTTCCTTCCATGTCCAAAACATGTGCCCAAGCTCCTACTTCTGCAGAGTCAGTGCCTGTCTTTACAACCTTCTCCCACTCCACTTAAAAAAAAATAAATAAATTAGATCAGGTTAATATGAGAAACAAGAGGCCTGCAGCTTTATCTCAGATCTGTAGGTAGTTTTTGACTCTGCAGAACGTAGTTGCGTTGTAGAGACAGGAGATATTCACCTCATCCCTCATATGGGAGTCTGAGCAAGACTGGTGGAACCACACCCTGAGCTCCCTGAAACAGCAACAGAGACAGCTGCCAGAAAAAGCCCCTAATCAAAGCGATTTGGTATCCTCTCCCCACCAGGATGTTGGCAGGGATTTAAAGGGGAGTGGTAAGTGGAAACAAGTCCAGCAATGGGGCAGAAAACAAATCCTGGCATATGTTGGAAAAGTAGCATGGCAAGCTGTAGGCAATCCAGAAGACTCCTAGAGTGCATTGAAGATAATTTCTTAACCGAGGTAATAGACGCCCCTACCCAAGGGGATGCAATACTGGATCTGATGGTACCAATGCAAGTGAGCTCATCAGTGACATCAAGATCAGAGGCAGCCAGGGCTGCAGTGAGAGTGGAGTTCAAGGTCCTGAGGGATATGGGACAGGCAAGGAATACAGTGAGGACCTTACATTTCAGGAAAACAAACTTCCAACTCTTCAAGGGGTTAGTCAGTAGGACCCCCTGGGATATGGTCCTTAGGGATGAGGAAGCTGGCAAATATTTGAGGATGCTTTCCATAAAGCACAAGAGCACTCAGTCCCCAGATGTAGGAAATATGGCAGGGAAGGGAAGAGACCAGTGTGGCAGAGTCGAGACCTGCTGGTCAAAAGGAAGAACAAGACGCAGCTGCACAGGTAGTGCAAGCAGGGACAGGTAACCTGGGAAGAGTATATGGACACTGCCCAGTTATGTAGGGATGGGGTCAGGAAGGCCAAGGAGCAGCTGGAGCTGAACTTGGCAAGGTAAGTGAAGACTAACAAGATGGATTTCTACAGGTACGTCAATCAGAAAAGGAAGGTTAAATAAAGTGTACCCCAACAGTGACCTCATATCAACAGGTGAGGAGGAGGCTGAGGTACTCAACAACTTTTTTGCCTCAGTCTTCTTTGACAACCATTCTCCTCACCTTTCCTGGGTCAATGGGCAACGAGATGGGGAGCAGGGGAGTAAAGCCCCTCCCCTGTAGGGGAGGAACAGGTTAATGACCACCTGAGGAACCTGTACATATATAACTCTATGGGACCTGATGAGATGCATCTCTGGGTCCTGAGGGAATTCGCTGATGTGGTTGCCAAGCCGCACATCATGATATTTGAAAAGTTGTGGCAGTCAGGGGAAGTCCCTGGTGACTGGAAGAAAGGTAACATTGCACCCATATAAAAAAGGATAGAAAAGATAATCCTGGGAACTACCGACCTGTCAGCCTCTCCTCTGTGCTTGGGAAGACTAGGGAACAGTCCTCCTAGAAGCTATGCTAAAGCACATAGAAGACAGGAAGGTGATTAGAGGCAGCCAGCATGGCTTCACCAAGGGCAAGTCCTACCTGACCAACCTAGTAGCTTTCTATGATGGCGCAACAACATCAGTGGACATGGGAAAAGCAGTGGATGTAATCTCTCCAGACTTCTGTAAAGCCTTTGACACAGTCCCCCACAACATCCTTCTCTCAAATTGGAGAGATATGGATTCGATGGGTGGACTCTGGTGGATAAGGAATTGGTTGGATGGTCACATTCAGAGAGTAGTGATCAATGGCTCAATGTCCAGATGGAGATCCATGACAAGTGGTGTCCCTCGGGGATCTGTACTGGGACCAGTGCTGTTTAGTATCTTCATCAATGGTACAGACAGTGAGATCAAGTGCATCCTCAGCAAGTTTTCAGATGACACCAACCTAAGTGGTGCAGCTGCCACATCGGAAGGACAGAATGTCATCCAGAGGGACCTGGACAAGCTGGAGAAGTGGGCCTGTGTGAATCTCATGAGGTTCAACACAGCCGAATGCAAGATCCTACACCTTGGTCTAGGCAATCTGCGGTTTCGGTATAGAATGGGGGTTGATGTGACTGAGACCAGCCCTGCAGAGAAGGTCTCAGGGGTGCTCATTGATGGAAAGCTCAACATGGGCCAGCAATGCTCATTTGCAGCCCAGAAGGCCAACACCCTCTACTCTGCTCTTGTGAGACACCAGCTGGAGTATTGTGTCCAGTTCTGGAATCCTCAACATAAGACGGATACGGAACTGTTTGAATGGGTCCAGAGGAGGTCTACAAAGATGATCAGTGGAATGGAGTACCTCTGCTATAAGGACAGGCTGAGGGAGTTGGGGCTATTCAGCCTGGAGAAGAGAAGGCTCAGGGAACACCTTGTAACAGCCTTCCAGTACCTAAAGGGGGCTACAAGAAAGCTGGGGAGGGACTTTTTACAAAGGCTTGTAGTGATAGGATGAGGGAGAATGGCTACAAACTGGAGATTTAGACTAGACATTAGGAAGAAATTCTTCATGATGAGAGTGGTGAAACACTGAAACAGGTTGCCCAGGGAAATTGTGGATGCTCTGTCCCTGGAAGTGTTCGAGACCAGGTTGGACGGGGCCTTGAGCAGCCTGATCTAGTGGGAAATGTCCATGCCCATAGCAGAAGGGTTGGAACGAAATGATCTTTGAGGTTCCTTTCAACCCAAACCATTCTATGATTCTTCGATTCTATGCAACGGATAATGTTTGGGCACACATCCTCAGACCTACTTTAGATCTGAGATAAATACCTCAATATTGACCACAGTAGGAATTCAAGTGCAAACTTCCAACAGACAGACATTTACACATGATCAGGGAAGACCTCCCACCATTCTGTTGGAAAACAAAAGAACGAGCACTGTAATACGTGTGTATACTGTTCACACGGTGGAGACTTAAAATGAACTCTGTGCACAAGGAGATGCTCAAACATGTATGCTCTGCAGGTTTGCAGACACTGTACTTTCTGGTGACATTAAAATAATCCTGCCTCTAGGCCAGGCTTCAGTAGTGAAGTGAATCTAAATGAACCAAAAAAGGCCATAATCCTGACTACCTTTGAAAGGATTATAGTGGTGTCTTGACTACTGATGACAGTCTAATGATAAGATTGCATAAGAAAAACGATCTCACAGTTCTCATTAAGGATGAAGTTACCACACTCCCAGTTGCTTCCCTGTAAACTTGTTCATCTCCATCTCTCATTAGGATCAACAGGATAACAGATGCATTGGTATTGCCCAGAATCCTATGGGCTCATGATTATGGGTAGGGAGATGCATCAGATGCATGCTTTGGCAGACACAATATGTTCATATTTTGAAAATTCTGGACACTGGAAATATGTCAGACACTTCCTGAAAATTTTATAGAAACTAGATTCAACTAAATAAACTGCATTTTAGTCGGGTCATAGGACCTTCTGAAAAAGCATTAATTCCCTACCTTCTTTGCAGAATAGAAATACTTTTTCATTGGTGTAATCTGTTATTTTCAGCATTTGGACCAAGGGCACAGTTAACAGTTTGTCCCCATGATCTTCAGAATAAATTTCTTGAAAAAAATCAGTAACTTTGCAAACACAGTTGCTATCTTGATCTCAGAAATTGTGGAAATATTTCCAAGAGTCAGAATGTTCTGTTTCTAAAGCCACTTTAAATTTACCTTGTACGATTATTAAAAAATGGCCAATATCAACACAATATATTTCATCATTACATGTATATCTAAATGAATTACTTTGATTGAATCAAAGGAAAATTTTACTTTAAGAAAGAATTGGAATTATTCTTAAAGATTTTACAGGTCACAAAACCCATTTTCAAACTAGGTCTGAAATTTCATTTTGGCAGGTGGTAAAATATGATATTATCTTCTGTAGAGCATTTGTGAATTTTCAAACTGTAGATAGGAGGTAGGCAGAGAATTTACCTTTCATGAAAGATATGATAGGCTACCTGGTTTGATCATTCAAAATGTAAGAAAATACAAAACAGCTTACTTTCTAGAAATTAAACTAAGAACACAATCTAACGTACATTTTTCTATATACAGTAAAAAAAACCCACAGACTGTTGATCAGCATAGTAATTTGCAAGTCATAGTTTAGTGTTCTCCTCTCTGTCTAGGTAAGTGATCAGGGCATTAACTGAAAATCTGTCAAATAGAGGAGTGTAATATTATATGACAACACATCACTAATGGTTTCAAATTACAAGCAAAGCTGGAAGGGGAAAAATATTTTAAAGCCTTCTCCCCTTTCCCCCAAATACACACACAATTTCCTCTAGAAGAAAACATGATAGAAATAAATGTATTGCTTTATGTTTCTCAGGTGTGTCAAATGCTATTAATTCTAAATCTTCTGAATTGTAATGTGACCATTAGAGTAAAACTTGGCCTTACAATGCTTTCCTGTAACTCAAAGGTCTGTACAAAAGTGACTATGTTGAAGGAATTATAGCCAAGGCCATAACTGTAATGAAGTATTATCACAGGCATATAATATTATCAAAATATCAAACTCTACACATGTCAACAGTCACCCAACATGATTAGAGGCAGATCGAGACTCAGTTTAGGTTAGTGCAAGCAGTTGTTTACATTGGCAGATCAGGGGGGAAGGGAGGAAATGAAAAACCCCAGTACAGGCTGCCATGGCTCCACTGCCTGTTTTGTGGACCTGAGAGAAAGACAGGCAGGGAGAGGAACTGTGCACCCTGCAATCAGATCAGATCAGAGAAGGAGCAGAAGGTTAGTGTTCCCCTGTCCACCAGTTCCTAGTAAATCTGCTCCCTCCCAATAAATCCCTGCTTTATTTCTTCAGTTCTTCACGTTTACCTCTGGGGGTGGGGGGTGGGGAGAAAGAAAACAAATCCCCCTGCCCACCATCACCTCCAGATTGCTGGTGGCTCCCTGGAGCCCACAATAAATTCTTTTCAATCCCCTTCCCTGACTGATGCCACCAACCCAGACAAGGTTTGTAGCAGATCCTGAAGCCTGTCAACCCACTCCCAAGTCTACATCTTCTCTCAGAAACTGACGCAGTGCTTCCAGGCTTTGCCCAACAACTATTTCTTCATTCTTTGCCCCAGTGACTTCCTCTTGCAAACCTTTGCCTACAAGGCTACAAGGTGTCAACTGACCAAGGAAAAGAGCACGTATTAAATTGAAACAAACCAACTATTAAGCATAGTTAAAGGTGAGGATGTCTAGGAAAGGCATTGCCTGCTGTCAGATTTCAATCCTTTTGAACTACAGCCTCATACAACCATCCTCTGTGCCTGTTATTTATGAGGTGAACTGAGGATATGACAGCCTCGTCTGCTGGTGCAACAGAAAAAGCACATCATTCACTTTGAACTTTGTAGAAACTTGGAAAACTTTCTTGCACTCCTCTCAGCATAACCTCACTCCAAGAACCATATTGACTTGCAATAGCTTCTGTTTATGCAGTGCAACAAGCTGAGGTCAGTGGGAAAGTGTCAGCTGCAGCGTATGACTTCGCTTTCACTGCATCATGGAACTTGGCACAGCCTCACAATGACAGATAACAAACTGCATTCTATAGCTTTCAAAACCCTCAAAGGATATGTGGCTGGGAAAGGCTTGCAAATGCCTTCTCTTGATTAATAGTCACAAAACTGAAGTGATCATAATTTAGTCCTAGCAAAGAGATGTACTTCTTTGTAGCAGCAATAAAGAAGGACACAAAAGCCTACAAATATACACAATATAGAGAAATTATCTTTAAAGAAATTCATGGTCATCATGCCAGACACTAAATGAAATATTTCTCTCATTTCTTGTCTCACCACAGCTTCCTCCCACTTGGACACACATGTTAGACATTCAGTTAACCTCAAGCATAGCTCTCCTGGCCCTATCGCTGTATCTGCACTCCCCATCACGAGGTTATGCTAGACTACATTTTTGCAATGTAAAAAGAGTGACATCATTTTTTTCTTAAAGTAGCTTGTCTGTTAGAACACTTCAATTATACCCAGCTCAGCTCAGTGCCAAAATATGCTTGTTCCTATGTGCTTTTCTGTCCTATACTCAGAACACTGTTCAGAGCCACTCCTACTCGCAGTTCAGTGCTATATACCCCATTCTGAACCTCTCATTTTCTAACTTCAGCAGCTGCATTTGTTTCCCCATCTATAACTTTCACCGACCTCCTGCTCTTGCATTGCACTTCCTGGGAAGTGTTTTGTTCACAAACCCAGCAAAGGAATATGTTATGACAATGGAGTTTTAAGGAAAGCTTTTTGTTTTGTTGTGTCATGCACTTTATCCATCCCATTTTGTCATCTGGTGGTTTTCCTTTCTTGTTCTAGCCCATATTTCATGGCTAAAGCTATTTCACAGGCAGCCTTGGAAGTAAATCCTTTTTCAGATAACAACTTTTTTCATCTGATCCACCTTCCTATCGACTTACAAATCCATCAGGGTACTTTATTTGGCTGCAATCCTGCATTGTATACTGAAATATTTAGAGAATGAGTTACAATGCCATGATATTCACCAGCCTGAGGTGAATTACAGATTTTTTTTTGTCTTTGCAATCAGTGAATTCACCTTAGGATACTGAATCAGAACTTCACTGACTGTTGTGAAATGAAAAGGAAAATAACCCTGCGAGACACACAGAGGACCTTTATTTGTGGAATAGCTATATTTGTTTTTCCTTGGGAAAGAGTTAATTTTTATTTGTTTAATGGTGCTTTAGATCTGGTAAGCAGTTGCTCTCAATGTTTAATACATTCAGAAGAAGATGCTATGAATCCAAATAAAGGGCTAACTGTCCTTGCAAACCTTCAATCACTTTCTGGAATCTTGTGCTCTGAAGTGCCAGCACTTTGATTTCACTGAAACAACCTCATCTGCACTTCACAGTCTTCCATACATTTTGTCAGCTTGGCCTCAGCCTCTTCATTGGGCTTATTTGGTTAACAAGCTTTAGTGAAATTCCTGTTCAGTGCTGTATCTCGATAATATATACAAGTAACAAGTGGCATAAGGTCTAGAAAAATATTTTAATTAAAACTGAGAGTTAAAATTAGACTGTCTTTGGGTTTCTTCATGTTTTCTAACTCTCTTGTGTCAGTTTATAATAGAAAAAGTTGTTGAGAGCGGAAACTTTGTTTTTAATGGTATCTTGTAAATCCTATGGTACATAAAAAAAATTGTTTTGTTGCTTACTGTAAAAATACTGCTACGGGTATGCAGGTTTAGGATATTAACTGTAGAGATGTGAAATGTTGATACCTTAAAAGATATTTCTGATTATGGAAGTACTGTCAAAATACAGTAAAATGAATACTACGGCTGTTGCCTTTTTTTTCTTTTGCTGAATCAGGTCTTTTGCAACATGGTCTCTGTTTTATCAGAAAGTACAAGATGCTCTTCTTAAGACAGAAAGCACAGCAAAATCCTGAAAGTAAGTTGCATAATCTAGTGTGCCATATTTGCCTTCTGATAACCCTTGCCAACAATATCTAAAAGTAGTCATTTAACTTTTAATGACAGCCACTGTTCATGTTATCTCTACAAATTTCCTTCTTGAAAGACTTGGTCCTCTTACTGTTTAGATACCACTGCTTCTGCATTTGCAAGAACAGAGGGGGTGTAGTTGGCCTTGATTCAGTTCTTACATAGTGTCTGCAAAGATTTAGACGCTTCAGAGTGTCAGCTAGTCTGAATGAGCCTGAATCTGTTTCAGAGTAATTGAAAGTTTGCCCAAGTTCCGTTTGCCCAAGAACTCTATTTATTTGTTTTAACGTCACTAAAATTCCCTCTGCATTATAAAATTAATTGCAGTCTTGTTATCTTTCCCTGATCGCACCCCCTCAATGTCAACAGTCTCTCAAACGTATCTTACAATAATCTTAATCCTAAATACCGATTTTTACAGTGAAGTCATGGGAGTATCTTATACAAAACTACAAGATACGCATATTCCATTTGCAAATGGTGGCATGCCTATTTTTTCCTCAACATCCGTGAGTAAAAGGAAAGCTGGAAGGAATACCTCTCACAGAAGCCTTTGAACTAACTGAAAAACAAATCACATTTACTTTTAAGTAATATAAGAAAACCTTCCATTATAGTTTTTTTATCCTCTTATATGTTCTCTGGCCTACAACATTGCCCAAAGAGCATTTATTCATTTAATATCTCATGAGACTTGTTGAGATGAGATTCACTTGTGTCCAGATTTAGAGGTCATGAGGCTGACTGTTGTCTTTTAACAGAAAATAATTTAGAGCCTTAAGAGCTGTTTTAGCTGCATCTCAGCATTTACATCATAGTGCTTAGTCGCTGTTCAAGGCTACGCTTCTTGTCCTGTTCACCGACTGCTTTTATGTCATATCAATACCTCTTAAAGGAGCATATCTGCCTAACAGGATGTTTCTGTAAGATGTTTTGAAAGTCAATGTTATATTGTCTTCATTGCTACAAAGAGGAGAGAAAAAGGATGGACATTTATTCAGTCATTTTTATTTTAGAGAGTGTACAGAAACAGATTTTCATGACTAGGGCACTGGCTGAAGGCTGACCCCTGTGCAAGGGCTGAAATTGTCTTTCTCAGTCATAAAGGACAAGTAATATTCTTAACACTGCTTAAAAATTATCCTGTTCGTGAAGAGCTACATTTATATTTATTTTGAAAATAATTTTTCATATCTCAATATTGAGTTTATGCTTTGCCATGTTTCAAGGTCATAAAAACATACAAACTCCTCATCTTTTTCAACAATGTCAGCTAGAAAAGCCTTAGAAATACCCTGCCGAATTCTAGACTTGCATGCAGTTATTCATACAAGAATAGAAGATATTGTCCCCCAAATCCACTGACTAATTAATAAGCCCTTCCAAAAAAAAAAAAAAAAAAATCTAAGAAAAAATAATGTAAAATCCTGACATTTATACCTGTGTCAAAAGTCTTCCCATATTTCATGGGATTCAAAACTATGCCTTCTACACTGACTTGAGCATATTTACACACCAGTCTCTATCCTGTCCCATTAAAGTTATAAGGCCCCTAGTGAGTCCATTCTTGTGTCATCAGGGCACAAGAAAATATGTCCAAAAGTAAACATTCACTCTAAAAATATTAACAACTTCTCCTCCATGCTTTTCAAGGCCATGAATGCATCCATGATAAAAATTTTGTATAAATAGAAGCTTAGATTTTAATTTTTCTAATGGAAAATTAGGAAAAAATACAAGATGGTTTAACTGCTCTAGTATGGATCCTTTCTTTGCTCTTTTAAAGGCTTTTTCAGGGAAAACAAAAACCTTTCTATTTATATGGTAGACAATATCCATCTTTAGGTCTGCTTCTAATAACGTGAATAAACTCTCCTACAAGCTGTGCTGAGAATCTCTTTTGAGAAGCAATGACATTTTTGCACTATTAATAGACCAGTGTGAGATTTCAGGTTTAACAGACGGCCTTCTGAATTTCAGCATATCTTTATCTAGCAGGGTATTGTAATACTATTCTTCTCTGCCCAAGAAATGTAGTCAAACAGAAACCACGCCTGCCTGGTATCATTAGTCATGAGCAGGCAGTTCTCAACCACACTTTTCTGCATTTTTTTAAGGAATTATTTTTGAATCTCAAAGGAAAAGACCAAAAGAAGATGGCAAACAACTTCATGATTCTTCCTCATTTATTTTTTTTTGCTATTTCTTCAAATATCTTCAACCGTCACTTTCCCTGCCTCTTGCCAGAGATTGTTTCTCACTAACTTTTTTTGCAGTGTATTTTTCAATCCTTCTCCAACTTTATTTCATTTTCCTTTGAGAGTACCTCTTTGCTATCCATACTTCTACCTATTTTTAATTTTCCATCCACGATATAAGAATGCCTACAATACTATAGAATAGTTATTTAGACTTCTTTAATAGATTCCTAACACCACAAGGGGCAGGACTGAAAGACTGACATTTTGACCCCTCATTTACTGCCAGATGAGCTATTGAGTGTTCTGGATACATTGGTTCTCCTTTTCCTGTCAAAGCAGACCATTCTTTTGCAGGTATTATCTCATCAGTCTTTCAGACAAGTGTGCACAGTAAAACTGGTCTGGTTCATGAGTGATCATTTGTTTTTCAGTTTTGTTCATCTTCTTCATTAAATGAGTTTAGGTGATACAAAAGTAAAAAAACTAAAAGTCGGAAGGTGAGAGGGATTGCTATGAAAGAAAGAAAGAAAAAATCTTCTCTGTACTCAAGTCCCTTAAATTGCTGGTCTAAAATTCTCTCTGAAAATGTGAGCAAAGGTTCTTTCTTCATTCACTTTCAGTTCTCATTTTCACTGCTGTATTCTGTCATGCAAGGCTCAATTTAATATTGGCATCATGGAGTCAGATAACACCAATCGAAATGCACGAAGGTACAATACCTGATATTCTCACGATGTTGAAACACACTGTTGAGAAGTTTAACAATTTAATTTTTTCAGCCAGTAGCAACTGAGGGGTGGGATTTATTTTACAGTGAAAATCATCGGTCTTCCACAAAGAGCGGATTAAACCGTACATTCAACGCAAAATGGAAATTCTAGTAGAAAAATTTGATTGAAAAGCATTTTAGCAGAGAGTGGTTTTTGCCGTCTCAAATACTGACTTCAATCTACAAAATATTTCCAGTATTATCCACAATAAGGAGACCTTCTGAGAAGGCTTAGGACACAATTTGGAAGAAACTAAGACACGAAAGTAGCAGATGAATAGAAACTGGTTAAAATAGGATTTGCTGGAACTGTCTTTCTCTACTCTAAGCCTTATTGCTTTCATTACTGACACTTTACTTAATCTTAGATATACCTAAATTTTGTAATTTTATTTTCTTGCCTTTAAGCTGAATTTATCTGTTTTAGAAAAATTAATAAATTTTCCTGTCCTTAAAGCCAGAAAATTATTTCCCGACATGCTAAAGAGAAGAAAATATGGATAAAACAGGATCATAATACAGGGTGAATCCTAAACCGGTACCACAGTCACAAAACCAGTCAGTTCCTCAGACAGTCTGAGCAGGACACAGATTATGGCTAGCAGACAAACAAGGAGCATCTGGTGAGCAGGCAAATCAAAATCAGCCAAGCTAAATTCAGGCCAACTACATAAGGGTGAAAAGGTTTGCATCACTCCAGCAAATCGTAATTATCCAGTCTCATTTCCCTATTTTTTGGTTCTAACTATTTGTAGCTGATATGTCAAGCTCATCTTTGTAAGTTTAACATATTTTCTTGGTTTAAGAAAGCAGAAACTAGGAGAAAAGATCACAAGACATAATGTCTTTTTCCTTATTTTCACATTAGCTTGACATCTAAGATGAATCTGAAGAAGTTTTTGGGGGTTGTTCAGCAGTATTGATAAACAGTTTAAGTCATGTGTATCTCACAGGAAAATAAATGGAAACATTGAAAGGATGTTTAAAAGATCAGGGGAGATTATATTATAAAATAATATTTATACTTTTCACATACCCCAACATAGTCAGAAAATTATTATGACTGTGTTTCAGGTTTCATAGTAAACCCCTTTTTTGAGAGAAATGAGTTATTGCAGCCCTAAGAGCTATGTGGTTGCTGAAAGACTATCAACCCATGATGGTCCCTGCCTCCAGATGAGTGCTATCAAAAACATGGTAAGACCTTAATATTGAGCTGTAAAACTCAAGGGAGAATATATTCACATGAAGTGATTATCTCTTATGTTTCTGGACATTCTAAAGATACATTACATTCTCCTAATAATACTTGCCTTCTTTCTGATATGATGTTTTGGAAGAACAGCTTGCACTTATAATCAGTGCAATTTATCACCTATCCCCAAAGTACCCTGTCGTTGAAATGCCTGACATATATATTAGGTGTTGCGGATTTAGCAAAAATTGAATTATAAATTGCCTTGCCAGCTTTTGCCTCTGGAAATAATGAAAAAGTGAGCTAAAGAAATGTTCTCCTGAAGGATTTACTTTTAGTGGCTATAGAGAAAGAAACAACAAACATGGATTGACCAGATTTTATCATTTTAAGCACTGAATAGCTTGGTCTCAAGGAAAGTTTTCATTCTTTTCAATTTTTATTTTTTTTAAGGAAAAAAGACTGCACTCAGAATGCTTGAATGCCCCTGAAAATAATTGAGAAAGGAAAAATATCCACTAACAAAATATTAATTTGTTTTCAGTAAGCCAACATTAGAATTTCAAAGTCTTATGCCCAAATGAAGGGCAGCTAAATGTCATCCAAAATACTTTCTTTCCTCTTCTCTGATAAGTGCTGTCTCTCAATGAATGAAATTATTTTCAGTGGCATTTTAGAGTTAAACATTATCCAGCTCCTCAAAATAAAAGGGTCTTTAATAAGTTATCTAAATCAGCAGAGCTATGCAGAATCCATTTCTAACAAGTATTTCAGCATCAAATGTGCATAGTTAACCTAAGTGTTGATTATAAAGGTATTCAGCAATACAGTCAGCTTTAGTGATAGTGATTGTAAAACAACATCTAACATTTCTTCATGAACTCTGTACTTGTCTCTTAACAAGTCTCTGCACAGAGGAAAAAAAAAACTTTTATTCACCTACAGTGACTTAATTTAAAGAAAATAATTCTGTATGAGTGTGCATACACACTTATATAGCCTGCGCTCCGTATTTGAGAATAAGATTTCCGTATAGAAGCTGAGATTAAATTCTAGCTCAATTGTGTCATTTTTAAAGAATTTGTGTTCTTATTAAAATCATCTTATTATATGGTTTTCCTTTAATTAACTGATGTTGGAGCATAAGTGCAAATTCTCAGTTTCTTTGTCTTTGTAAGTTTAAATAAAATGCAGCAGTTTGGGTACTCATGTGTTTAACATAAGTGACACAAGAACACAAAATCTTATTGGAGTGTGGGTGGGTGGGTGCAAAGAATGTAAAAGTAGATATTAACCTCTTATATTAAATATCCTATTACTAAATGAACTGATCATAAACTTCTTCAGTAGTGTGTCTTTAGTATATTGGGCAAAAACTGTATGAATTTTAATAATTCATGCGTTCCACAGAATGACTGCCAGATTACAGTCACATGAAATTCACTCAGCACTTTGACTGCATGGGTTAATAAAATATAACTGTCTACACCGTGCAGAGAGGGGTGCAGACAAATGGAGTCAGAAGTATTTGTCCCTAAACCTGGTTGAGAAATATGAACAGTATTAACATTCACTCAGTTCAGCTTGCAAAGTGGCTGCCATTCTTTAGGAAGTGATGCAAAGAAACTACTAACACAAAAGCAAAGAAACCTGTAACTTCCGATAAGATGAATCCGTAACATCCTCAATGATTGGGACCACTAACCACTGAGTATGAAGACAAGAATGTCCAACGTCTTGAGTGAATAAGTGAATTGTTGAATAAAGTGGAAAACAGACACAAATGGGAAGACCAAAATTAAATTATTTATCATGAAAGTAAGATCTCCATGGAAAGCAGGATATGAATTTATAGGAAACCCAAAAATGCATGCAGAAGTGGAGTGCACAAGTCTTCATCCTTTTCAAAATTATAAGTAGTGCCAAGGTTAGGAAAAAAAAAAAATTAAGTTGAAGGGAAGAACACACAGTCGGAGGAGGGAGGAGTTTTCCTAGTAGCCATATTAAATTTTGTTCCATAATTGTTAGAGGATGAGCTTTTAATGCCTTGCCATTTATTTTTCTCTTTTGCATCACTATGTACTTGATTCATTGGTCACTGTGGGTGACTGAGTTTGAGGAAGAAATTAAAAAATATATGCAAGAGGTCATGATATAAAATACATATAAAGTCTTGCAAGTCAAGAAACATGCTGAAGAAATGTGTTGTCATCATATAGCCACAAAACATCCTCCAGATTAATCCTATGGTGGCCCTGCATGACACCTGTGGTATACAGAATCATAAATCATAGAATGGTTTGTGTTGGAAGCAACCTGAAAAACCATCTGGTTCCATCCCCTTTGCCATGGGCAGGGACACCTCCCACCAGAGCAGGCTGCTCAAAATATTAGCTGGAGCTAATGATGGGCCCATTATAACTCTCCTTAGTGCTCATTACTTTAGGAGAGCTTTTGAAGGTGCTCTGTATCATTCTCTGGCTGACAGCCTATTCAATGAAGGTTAGCAACTCCCTCTGAAGTCCTGTTTCTCTGTTGCGGCTAACAACCTGGTTGGGGTCATGGAAGGCACACATAGATCCTTCACCTAAATGATAGAAATACTAAAGGAAATAATTAACATCTACATGTGCTACAAAGATTTCGAAGGAAAGTAAATTTACTGTTTTTCAAGGTTAATTTTTTTCTGCATTGAGCATAATCAGCACAACAATGAATCAATGCTGTTAGCATTGCACTCAGATCAGTGGAGACATGAGTGTGCATGATGTGTTCAGAAGTCCAGTGGTTGAATTCTACACAGATGTTCATGGCAAAGCCAAGAGGTTAAAATAATATTCCTGTAATCCTATCTTAGGCTATTGATGAACAATAGATTTCTTCACTGATCGTCCCAGCACTTCAGAGCACCTTTACCTTAGAATGGTCTTTCGTTCTCCCCTTTTAATCTTCCATTGTAAGATCGCTACAATTAATTTTTTATTCAGCTTTTCAGCTTTAATCATTGTACAGTTGATCCACAATAAACTTGGTGGATGAAAGCTACCATTTACTACAAGCATGGAGTATTCCTAGTCAGTTTAAAGACTGCATGGATAATATGGAACGAGTGTGCATTTCCCACTTACTTTCTATTTCTTGTGTACCTTATTGAATGAAAAATAATAATTAGCTCTTGAAATCCACTCAATTATCTTCGTGCTCCTGCAACGACCCTAATGTCAGAAAAAAAATATATATTTCAGGTTGAGGGCCTGCTATCTTGGTCTTCCCTTGCCCCCGCATTTTGAATCTGACTTTGCCTTTCCCCAGCTTATGTACCAATTCCTATCAGATCTCAAAGCTAATTTTAAAGCTGCCATATTTATTTTCCCCTAGGCCTTGTGTCTCAATGCGTTTTCACCCAGATTTTTGAGTGATTATTTGATGCAGTCACACATGTATTATTCCAGCAACTTCTTTAAATCTTCTGCAAAATACACAGATAGAATTATATTTACTTGCATCAGATACTCTCATTTTATAATTAAAATACATTTTGGTGAAAATTATGCTTTTATTTTTTTTTTCTCCAAGAAAAATAATGTATTAACATATGCATTTTTTCCCCTGGCTAATACCTACAAGTAGAGAGCAAGAGACAGAAGCATGGCAAATAGGACACAATGTAGCTGTGAACAAGAGAAAATGAAAACTATTACTGTAGAAATACTGAAAATTCATCAGCAGAAAATGCATCACAAACTGTGGAGCTGAACTGTGGAACCGCTGCATACTTAGCTATTTCCTATTATGTAGATTTACAGATTTCTCAAAGATGTGCATTGAAATCTCCAAAATGGTGATCTTTGTACATGTGCTTGAGCACAATGTATGAATTTTGAAAACTGCAGTTTTATCAAAGCAGTACTTTCAAAAAAAAAAAAAAGCTTTGGAAGTTTGAAGCTGTTATCCAAGCAGGTTTGTTACAGTGTAGCATCTGCATTGAGGAAGACTTTAATTTGATTAATGAAGCACTCAGGTGACTCCAAAAAAAGTCAAAAAGTCAACAAAATTTATCAAAGTTTAAAACGTTGGAGTCTACACTTTTTGTTCAAGGAAAATTAAGAAATAAAAGCAAAAATAAAGAAAGAGAGAATAGTCCACCACTACATCAACAGAAAAGATGAAAGTTGTGCCTTCATAAAGCAATTCACCATTGAATGCTCTAGGTTGTGTTCTGGAGAAAAAAATTTCCTTGAATACTGATCAGTAGCAAAGAAAATCATAAAGAAGTGCCTGTTTTCTGAAAGGTAAGAGGAAATTCCCAAAACGTATCACTGCTCCAACTCTGGAGCATTTACAGCACTGAAGCTAAGATCTTGAAGCAGTTTTTGTCTCCTTCACACCTGACCAGTCCCAAGGGATCGGAAGGTAGCTGTTTGGCAGCATTGATGGGGCGATGAGACACAAGTTTGTCTGTATTACACGTCTGAGGTCACATATGTGTCTTTGGCCAGCTAAGAATCAAACCCAAGTCACCTCAGTTTGAGTGTAGTTAGTTCGAATAGATGGGAATAAAAAGGTCAATATAAAGGAGGAAATTGAAGTATCAAAGCACTGAGGAAAATCTGAGTTTTAACAGTCAAAGCCTCAACATGATTTTGCGAAAGCTTGAGAAATTTGACAGCGTATATTGTTACCACAGCAGAACTCACTGCAAAGCTGCCACAAACCAATGTACTCTTACTTTCTTGTATTGTCCCTTCATTAGCCCAGAGTCCCAGAACAGTCTTCATCTACATTATTTTAAATACAGTACAGTATGGTGGGCAGGAAACATTTCAGCCAGCTCTTCTTATGTTCAAAATAATTTGAAAGCTGATTTATTCCCCTCTTGAGCCAAGCAGTCTCCCATTAAGGAAATAATCTGGGTTTGGCTTGAGATGCCATTTGGCAAGTTTCAAAGCAAATATTCATGGCAAAGTCATAAGCCTTTGAAAACAGAGTTTTCTACTGGAAATGCTGACAGGTCCTAAAGCACAGTGGTGAGAGCAGCGCTGCTGTAATAAGCAGTAATTTAAAAGCTGTGCACTGGTTAACTATTAGTGCTTGTAAACAAGTGACTCTGATGGGATTTCAAATTAGAGCTTCAAGCAAACCATTTGATATTTAACCCTCTTTCTTTTCCACCTCATGGCAAGAGCAACACTATATATAATAGCATAATGTTATTGTATCTCACTCACTTGATAGGAAAAGAAACCAGATAAAAGCAGAAAAAAAAGTTTATGACAATAAAAAAAAACCTGTTTTACCAAATGCAGCTATCTAACATTTTTCTAGCTGTGATTACACCTACAGCTTTGCACCAGTCTGTGTTGGCCATGGAATCTGGAAGTGAGAAAATACTTTGTTAACTATACATCCTATTCTGCCAATCAGCAATAGCGCTTGAAGATCAACTTAAAAATAATCCTCTCTTCCTGAGCCTCAACCATTTTGCATAGCCTCAAGTCAGATGGTGGGTTAGATTTTCTTTGAAAGTAGACCTCGAAGCAAATTCTTTGGAAATACAACCGGTAAAAAATCCCAGAAAAAAAATCCAGGGTGTAAAGCTGGCTAATCTTTATAAAGTGTACATAGAAAGCTTCCTAGAACTACGTCTCATGCACCACCTCCCTCAGAAAACCAAGAGGACAGGGACACACTAGATTAAAGGAGCTTTCCAGGAGCCCTGCTTCCCTGCTGTGTGAGAAGGCTTGGCTGGACAAGCAGACAGGTCTTAAGTATTAGTTCTCTCAAGCTGGGTGTCAAAATGAGTGTGGAACTCGTGTGCTAACACAGCCTCACTACTGGTATAACCCAGGATTTGGATAAGTAAAATTCAGATTACACAGAAGGCATCCATAGTTCAGCTGGACTGCTGTAAGCATGAAGAAGAAGTACTATGATCCCCATTAAAAATTCACCTCTCTCCCCAAAATACAGATGGTCAGAAAATAAGATACGCAGGATGAGTCAACAGTGAGGTAAACGTGCATTGTAACGTGAAGGTGGACCTCTGTGACAAAACACACGAGTCTCACCATCTCCCTGCTCTGTTCTCCCTGGACAGAAGTAGTCACACTGCCCAGAAAAAAATTGCTGCTTCCTGCTAACCTGAAACCAAGAACTCCCAACCTATTCTCCAGTGACATGTTTAGAATATGGAAGAGCATTTGATTTATAGCCTTTAAATCAAGAACTCTTCTTGTGCCTAAAGAAAAGGAAACACTTGAACGTGCATTTATACTACCTCAGAACATCAGAGAGGTCTTGTGTCATATTCTCATTCACACATGCTGTGGTGTTGTACTACATGAGTTGTAAATATCCCAGAAAAAATCAAGGAGATAATTTCATCACCATTACTTACACTGACCTCCTGCAAGTACAGAAAGAAACCACAGCCCCTCCTCCTTCTCTTTCTTATAGACAAGTGCAATAGCTTTTCACAGAGAGGTAACTACTATTTGATTTTTACTGAAAAGCCAACAAGCCACAAACTATCCTTTTTATCATAACTCTGTCCAGCTTAGGGCTTTCTTTAATCTCCAACAAATGGTAAAATTGAATAATTTTTCACAGTAACTCTGTCTTTTCCCTTCTATCTGTTCCTTAAATACCATGTCTGCCTTGCTTGCCTTTGAACTACAAGACTGCACAAAAGCCTTAGTTTACTTTATATTTCCACACAACTTACTGACAACAGTTTTTCTGCACATGGTGTAAATGCTGTTCACTTAGCTCTCTCTAAATACAATAATGTGTTATCGAAGTAAAAAATCAATGCCTGTAAAATTTAAGACACGAAATATCTTTTTTCTTTATCTGAAGAATGACTATGAGAAGAAATAATAAAGAGATAATTAAACTCTTCAAAATATTTCTGCTCCATGCTACTGACATTAATCAGACATTCAAGTTCCACTAGCGTTTTATAGAAAATTCTTACAATATAGTTTGGTCTCTATAGCTAGTTTCATAACAGTGTTAATAAAAAAGTTACTTATTCTTCCAAGTAGTATACTATGAGAATAAGTATAATTAGCTTTTATGCAAGTCATTTGCAGCTTACAAGGAGATTTGTTATGACTACAGAAGGAAAAAGCAATGAAGCAAATAATCTCTAAAGAAACAGTAATCTTATCTTCCTCCCGCTAATTAAAAAAAGGATGAAAAAAAGAAAAAGGAAGAGCAGAGGAACAGAATTTTTTTGCACAGTTGAAATGTCTGCATTTTCAAAGCAGACACTAATATGTCTTTATAACCAAAGATGAAAAAGTACTACCATGACTCTCTGAAATTTCAAAACAAGTCTGTGACAAGTCCCTTAGCTGTTAGTCAATGGTCATTTATACACTACAATCTTGTTGCCATTTACTATGATATTTTTATTTTTTACTTGATTTGACCTTACCATGGTATTTGTAGCCCTTTATTCTTATGTTCATAGGTTTATTATTAAGGTGTAGTAGTGAGATCTAAACAAAGAGAGTGCGCCTTTCTTGAAGGTGATAGACTTGCAAACTTTACTATAGATTTGGTATTCTCAATTGACTTTATTTAGTTCTTTGCAATTAGATATGCTTCAGTTAGAATGTATGGTATATTTTAATAATCTTGAGGCTGCGGTATGTTGCAATGTGGAAGAAGTCACCCTCCTACATTTCATTGTAATGCAATTCCTCAAGAATATTAAAACACTTCCCTCAGTTCTCTCTCCAACTCCCTTTCACCTAAAAATATTTAGAAAACTCCTTGCCGTATCTATTTCCCTCAAAATAGTTTTTTCCTGTTACCACTCAACAATGAAATGACAGAAAAGTGCCATTGTAGCACACATTAAAAAAAAAAGTTTCCATTTTAGTTCACTAAATAGCAGAATTATGTCTCTCAGAAGCTGGCTCAGGCACTTTTTCATAAAGTCAAGTACTTCTTTTTTTTTGCTTTAATGTAATCCAGTGTCAGTCACTCTAAAAGTGATAAGGTCTAGCTGATACATCAAGTCATCAAGTCAGCATCACTGCAACAAGACACAATTTGAGTAACTTCAGCACCTATAGCACATGCAAGTCTGAATTTCCTTCATAAAGTGTAGTCATATACTTCTAAGAAAAAGGGAAATACAACCTTAGATTTACACTGAACTACTAAATTAACTGATCACAAACATACGTAGCAAGCGGTCTCAATATTCCATATGTATTTGCAGGAAAGTTGCTCTGCAGCTCAGACAAGTCAGAACAGCTGTACATTTGTATTGATCTGCAGGTTTTGATTTGTACTAGGGAAGACAACATGCACCAATAAGCAATAAGAAGCTCTCGGATATAATCTGTGGCATTACCCACTTGATAAGACACTTTGATTCAGTCATTTGGAAGCTGCAGCTTCTCAACAGTAAGACATAAATCTCTGTGCATACTCAGCTCTGCAACTCATTTGGTCAGACAGAAAAACACTGCAGGCTCTAATTCCTGTAATTTTAATTTAATAAGTATCTGTGATTATTTTCTATAAAATGCATTTTAAATTAAAGAGGGTAAATTGTTTGCCTGTCCCTGGTCCTGTCAGATGTAGTTCTGTTCATCATCCTGCTGCTTCCCAATATCTGTTGTGTGATCCTATGCGCTCTATTCCAGCACGCCATTTCTGTCTCATGTCTCCAGAAACTCCTAGTTTCGCTACTAAATGTATACACTCAGCAAAATTACTTATGCAGTCCAGCTAATTTTTTTTTTTTTTTAAAGCATATATGAGTCAGTTTACAGTTGGAAACAGGTGCGTTAGATCAGGACACAGCAAAAGATTTGACTCTACAACAGATTTCTTTTACTGCATTGTCTGAGTAACCTGAAAGAAAAGTATTTTCTTTGTAAAATATTTTAGAATAAAAATCCAAGGTGAACTTCCTTAGTCTAGAAAGATGGGTTTGCTTCTATTTCTTCAGTCTCTTTTTTTTTTTTTTCTATTAAAGTTAGGGTCTAATCCCATGAGGCACTGAACAGGCCTGAAGGTCATTAGTACAATAGTCATTAAAGATATTCAGGCTTTCATTGGATACAGTCTTTTTGGCTGCCAAAATAAAATCCCAAACAGAAGAACTAACTGGTTATTTGCATCATTGTTAGATATGCATTTCATTCCTTAAAATAAAATAAGAACATTCTTTTGCCTTGAAGTTTTTATTGTAAAATCTCCACTTTCCTCTCTACATTTCCATAAATTTTTCCCAAGACTTCTCAACCTCTGTTCTAAAACACAAGGGAACATATCATTCATCAAAGCATATTTTGCAGAATGAAATACTCATTTACAGGATAAAGGTAGTCACTAGTCTCTCGCCATAAAGATAAGAAAATAAGCATCTGCTCATTTGAAAGTACCATAACAAACCTGAGCTATCAAAACGTGACACATGGTGTTCCTTGCTTATTCAGTTTGTGGAATATTTACCCTTCTGTCAGACAAGTGTATCTTCAACATATGCTTTCTATACAGCCTACTGGTGTAAAAAATAATTATAATGTTTATTAAATTAAGATAATGAGGTTTATATGAACTTTCAATAATGCAGACAGGCAGACTATAACTGTAAACCACACGCTGTATACTTTGGGCTTTTACGGCTTTTAATTTATCAAAGGAAATAATTAGCACACTTTGTGGCAGCCAGTGATGGAATTTATTCATTTGGAAGCCATGGGTTTCCTGTCATTAAAACTACATCATGTCCTTCCTTTTCTATTAAACTTCAACTGAGGGCAGTAAGAAGTCACTAAAAGGAAATGAAGAGGTTTTTTGGCAACATTCACATGCAATGATTTAATACTGCTAAAAGATAGCAACCCATAATATATGCCAATAAGGGATGAGGGTTCCAATTACCACATTATTTCCTTCATTTGCTGCTTTCTTTGTGGCTCAATTAACAGAGATTTACAAAATCACTTCAATGCATTTATTTTCTCTTACTGGCTTACTACTCTTTTGGTTCCTAATTACAAGTGCTTCTTTTGTGGCAAATAAAATTATTTAGATCTTTAACCAATACATTTAGATTTATATGTCATAGGATATTATTTTTTCCTTTCAAAGTTATCAATCATTTCTCATTAACTAAAGATTAATTTTGGCTACTAGTAATGCTTTTATTTTTCTTACATATTTCTTCAAATGTAAGTAGCAAAGTATCTGGGTTTTCTTCAGAAGGGAAAGGAGTAAAAGTATAAATAAAAGATACCCTTCTCCTTCACACATACGCACACAAAACACACTCTTCCTTCTACACAGAGATATTAATGGCTTCAGCAGAGCAAAACTTGCATCACAGAAGTAGTTCAGTCCAGACTGAAACTGGCTGAAGGATACACATACTTTTTCTTCAAAGGAGGTCTAAAATCAAGTTAGCATAGAGACACACTTACCCTCTCTTGTGCAGGAGTGGGTGGTCCTTCCAGGTCGTGACCAAGGTACACCAGCAGCAGCAGCAGCAAAATGCTGGTTCTTCGAGTATTTTATTAAGTGATGCTTGGAAATGTGAAGGAATAGACAATACAAGCTACTGTGAGGTCGTTGGGTTTTTGATACACAATAACATTAGTTAAAAGTTACCCAAAATATATAAATAAGTCCTTAGCAGTTTAGTATGGAGAAAAAAAATCTTCAAATGTTTCACAGAGTTATATATCTCTTGTGTCTGTGTTTGCTGTACTCAATTCAGAAAAAAATCAGCATAATTCATTGTTTGAATCTTCCAGCTAGGAAGATTCTTCTATAGCTAGGATCTAACAGATATCTTAACTGAGACAGATACTAGACATCCAGAATATTTATTATCAAAACCTTTTGAATTTGAGGTGACAGTCTTTAAAGCAATGTGCAGACAACTGTAAAAAGGGCCCTTACTGTGGATCAATGGAAAATTGTCTAAATTCAAAAATATTTCCTCATATCCACTAAAGTTGGGGACTGATATTGTTGCTGAGCTTGCAAATTAAGATGTAAGATCAGAGCTAGCTAAGATTGTCATATTGTCTCCTCTAATTTGGAAAAGTAGAACTAGGCTGGAGAGAAACCCATAAAAGAGACTTTATGACTCTCTTCAAGGCTGACATAGAAGCCAACCCTCCAATCCCCTCTCCCAGCCTTTTGCAATTACATTTCCGCAGGAAGAAAGAAAAGGAATTAGAAACAGGATAATGTAGCTTTAAATCATTTCTCATAGTCTTTGCCTTCTAGTGAGAGCCCAGAGCTTTTTTAACATGCTTCTTATATTGTTCAGTGTGACACAACAAAGAGCACAACTTGTTTGACCCTTCCTCAATAAAAAATCATTTTGTTCTGACATCCTACAAAATGGGCCTCCTAAGCCATAGTGTCTTCTCCACTGGCAAGGAGCAAGCACTGTAAACACATACAGTAAAGATCCCTTGCAGACACACTTGAGGCAACCATGACAAAGCACTACCTGTCGTTAGTTTGTCACAACAACAGACAAGCATGTGCTGCTATTAAAAAGTGACATTTCTGAAGCTGAGGATTATGTTGTCACCAAACTTGAAAACACTTGAGTCATCAGGGTTGTCTTGGATGAGTTATGTTGCTTGCATATAAGCAGATATGACATTGCCCATGAACTCATACAAACACAATATGACTATCTCTGTAGTTCAAACCTGAGAGTACATCAGCACAGACAGATTAGTATTTTAAAGGAGCGTGAATGTTTCTGACCTGACAGGACTAAGAAAGGTTGAAGATTGTAGTTGGCAAGAATAATTCTCCTTCCTCTCCATGACTACCTTGGAAAGAGTGACATCCAGGTATAAGCTTGCTAAAGGTCACACTTATATATAGCAAATACTACAATATTCTATATGTGAAGAACAAATGGATCCTGGTACAAGAGGTATGTTGAAAACTGTATAAGTTTACTAAAAAGAGAGCTCCCAAGTAAATATATTGTACAATGTTTTCAGAAGTAGTACTCAATTTCAGTTTGCAATGCTCTTACAGCAGCTTTACAAAATCCTGACAAGTCGGTAGTATGAACTCAGGGTTTTAGTAAACTAAATAACTACATAAATTCGAGCCGAAATCCTGTTTAATTCCAAAATTATGATTCTCCAGCAATCTTATTTGAACACATTCCTACTTTTTCAACAGTTTTTCGAAGAGTTTATACTCTAGTATCACATGGTTTAATATTCATTTAATTTTGTAACTCTTATGGTGACATTCTACTATTATGTCTATTGTTAAGACCAGTAACATGGGGAAACTAAGGAAAACCAGCTTCATCAATTTTGTATGTCCAGTGTGGGATATTTAGGACCATTTTCAGATTGTGTAGCCTTAAAGCTATTTAGGGAAATTAAACAGTGGAAAATTTCAACTTCAAAAGTAAATAAAATCTGAAATATTTTGGCTCACAATTAAAATACTTCAGAAATGAAATACTACCTCAGGCAGCTGTAGTTCATAATCTTACTGTTCCCACCTTCATCTGCAGTAGAAGCATTCTGAGGAGAACAATAACAGTAAGAAGAAAGTGCAGATTCACTCAAATGTGTGAAAGTGATCACCAGAAAACTAGTTTAAAAAACGAGTTAAAAACAGAATGATCAATCTTATGATATACAGAACTTGTCAGGAGTTCTGTTAAAACTGTTTCAGAAATTACAACAGAGATTTAAAGAAAAATGGAACATGAAAAGCTTTAAAGAAATCCATTAAATGCGTGTATGTAATTTGCTACTTCATTTCGTAGCCACTGCAAGATTTTTCAAAAACAGATGAGCAAGAGAAGTGACAGAAGTAACTGTAAAAGAATATGTACTTTACACGGTCCTAATACTTCTGAGATAAAGTGTAAACAGGTATTACATTGCTTGAGAAAAAATTCCTGGTTTTCTGTTTAATCTTTGTCAAAATCCCTTTAATTGTGTTATTTAAAGAAAAAAAAAAAAAAAAAAAAAGGTACTACAGCTTAGTCTTAATGCCTATTCCAAGGCCAAAATATTGTGCCTGATTTATACACTATTACCCAGTTTTTCTCCAGTAACTAACAAATGCTAAGCACTTTATCTGTGTGGCACCGCCACAAAGTTTCCCAGACCGCTTGCTCCGTGTAGTTGAATGAAAGATTAAGTGATCATGTTTTAGACGGCAATGTTAAACTTCACAAAAGATCAGTTAAATGACTGATCAGGAGAATAAGCATACATTGAATGTATGAGTGCTTTAGCAATATTCACACCCAAACTAACTTTTAAACTCATGATGCATTCTTTAGTTCTACCCTTTCAAAGTAATAGGAGACTTTTTGTCCTGCTGCAATAATACGTCACAAGATGGTAATACAATATTAGACACTGCCCACATAGAAAGAAAGACCAGTAGGAGAGGAATACATTTCTGCTACCTATTCACATAGATTTTTAACAGTTCTCTGTTCTGCAACCAAGCAAGTAAAGTTAGAGATGAACAAACCATTAGGAATAAAATTAGACCCAACCTAACTTCCCTTAAAAAGACTTTAAAAACTCATGATGTTACACATAAGGTACCTTTTTCCCTTTCCAGTTGCTACATGCCTTTGTACCTTCAAACTCTGTGAAAAGGACTGTCAAAACAATTTGTGAAAACTTAAATTTGAAATGGCTCCAAACTGTTCAAATCCACTGTCTAATCTAACAAAACTTTGTCTAACAAAAAGTTTTCTCACCTATAAATAATGGAGTTTAGAAAACATCCTATGTGTAGATTATTAAAGTAGTGTTTTAGTCTACCTTGAATTGCTGTCTTTCCTCTTTCTGTGTTTACAGGAAAATTAAATATAGACAAGTATATCAGAAGTGCACTGAAAGGTAATTTTTATAACACTAAGAAAAGAATTGCATGGAATACTGGATCATTTCTCTGTGAAAACTTGGATTTCCCCTCTATTACAAATTTTAAACCTTTTGAACTGAGCTGCTCGGTGGTCCACAAATAACAGAGAATGTACTTGGGGAAAATATCACCCATACTTACCCATTTTCCTACTCCTTTCAGGGTTTCAGTTTCAATGTGGGTGGATATTTCCTACCCAAAAAAAAAAAAAAAAAACCCAAAAAAACCCACCAGTATTTGATATATTTTTCTTCATTTCTTTTCTCGTTTTTTAAGAATAGGTGTACTCATTCAATAGAAACCCAACAGGAATGTGTACAGAAAGAGTACTCATTCCTATAAATTATGTCCCCTCAGCCTAGTCATGTTCATGTATTTTATGCTGTCAAAATAATGACCCGAAAAGTATGATCAGATGAACAGGAAGAATGAGTAGTAGGGACATGCAAATCTGCAGTTTCAGAGTGATGCTAGTAAGAAAATAAAATCAGCCAAACCAGAAAATAAAACAGAAGCAAATAAAATGGAAGGAAACTTGTATTTCTTGAATTATAAAAAATACTACAGTGACACAATGACAGTAAGGTATAGAATTATCTCTACTGAATAGCAGAAGAAATATTGGAATTAGCTAAGAAAACTAAATAAAGACTTCATGGTACTAATGCCAGAGCAAATACAAAGAAGGAAGAAAACTTCCAAGAAAACACTGTTGCGCTTGGATTAGCAAACAAAAAACAAGACTAATAAAATATAAGGAACCTACTTCAGTTGGTAAAGAGGGAATATAACGTTTCTGGTTTTCAATCTGTTCTATGTTTGTGTACACAAAACATAAAGCCATAGGTACGGCTGTTACAGTGCAACTAAGCAGCATCCCTTCAGGCAGATACAAATGTTTAAACAGGGCACTACACTGGAACAGTTTTAAATTATTCTGATAAAGAACAGTATCAGAAGTGAGCGGCTGATTATCAGCCAGGTTGTCCTCAGATGCAAAAGCACCAAATCATACCGCTCCTGTAATGGCATATTTCATCAAAACCAGTTTACAGTTGCTCCACAATACATGCTGATGTACCTTCACATTCAAAGTAAAATCAAATCAGACACAGGACGATGATGCAATGCGAATAAGATTATGCACTAGCTTCAAGACTTCATTAAAATTCTAATGCCATGAGGACCATGCTGATCATATTCGCATAAACAATTTATTTGAATTCTGTGTCTCAGTTAATCCTTATAGAAAATCTCTTCTCCTAATCTTGGGGGGGTGATTAAAACTCAACTACAAGTTATAATGGAGAATAAATTACTCAAATCTTTGTGGCATTTAAAATTATTCTCAGAGTTGGAATAACCACTCTCCACAGAGAAAAACTATTGGGAAACTCTTTATTTCCTCTGTTATAGCATGATACTGTTCAGTACATGGTGCAAGTATGAATGCAAGCACGAATCTGTAGGCTCTGGACTCCGTGCTCACCTACAAGGCACTGAGGCACTTAGCACAATATAACATAAATGGCCAGATAAGTCCTTTTATTTTTTAACAGTCAACTTTGTTGCCAGCTTGCCATATAGATGTAAATAAACACTCCAAATAGAAGCTGAAGTTCAGGTCTTCTATTGAACTTAAGAACTTTAAGTGTGCAGTGTTCGTGGAGATTCAAATTCAGGGCCTGACATATATTCAATCTTAGTTATCCTAGTTATTTTTGTTGGCAGCAGAATTGGTGCTAAAATCATAACACATTCCACTTTTCTCATTCTATTCCAGTTTAGTTTGTGGATTATATAAAAGGATATCCATATACAGTTCAATGAAAGTTGATGGGTCAAGCTATAACATCCCTGGAACTCTGCTAGTCAGATCTCGAAACTGTGTTTCAAACTAAATTTAGTGAATGCCTGAGATACTGAGACACTAGTTTATTTGTTTAGGCAATAATTGTCCTTTACCTCCAGAGAAACCCTAAAATTGCTTCTATGTTTAGAATCAAGATTGGTCTGTTAAGGCTGCTTGTCACAAAGTTTCACCTCTTTATAGAACTGTTTATTCCCACTACCCTATTTCCCAATTTAGTCCATTATGGAGCTTGATTGATGCATCTCCCTGACACAATATAGCAAGAACACTAGAACCCTTTATCAGACGCCTTAGGCAGTACAATTACAATTTAAGGGTTACAGTGACGTTGTTTACTAAAGGTTTACTGCCTGTGTTTCTGAACTAACATTATTATTTGTATCTATCAGGTTTTTTACTGTCTTATCTGGGAAAAGATTGTGTGAAAATACATTAATGTAGAAAATATTAAAAGACCTACTCTCGCTGCTCAGCATACACACGACATGCTGCTGGAAGTTACTGCTGTTAGTGGCATTGGTGTACACAGATGAAATTAAAAAAAAAAAAAGAATAGTTTGTGGTCTTGTTCCATGGACTAGAATAAAGAATGATTAGCCTCTTCAGCAATGGAAAATCAAGCAGTATTGCTTTATGACCTCAGCACTACAACAATTATTGCCTGTGCAAGGGACGAGTCAGAGCATTTACAGCTGCAGAAAAGTAGACTAGGATAGACACTTAAGAAGTCATCTGGTCTGCTTCTTTCTCCAGGATATGATCAGCTCTAGCTGTGTTATTTCTGAAAATGTTTGTTCCACTTGTACCTAAAGACCCTCCAGAGCTGGGATACACAAAACTTCCTCAGATAATCTTTTTTTTTTTGGTGATTAACTACCCCAAACTCACTGCCTACTGATTGAGAATGAATCTTCCAGCATACATTTCAGGTCTATTCTTCCTTGCTGCGGCCAGCATGGACATGGAGGTTAGATGATTACTTTCCTCTTTGCAGTCCTCCATTCAGTTGCACAGTGGCTGTGCAACTTCTTTAGGAGACATGGTGGACTCTTTTTCCCTTAGTGCCTGCAACTGGGTGTAAGGGACTACTCCACAGTTTAGGAAACATAGCTTAGGGATGGTCATGGTGGAATGGAAAAGGAGCAGGAGAGGAAGTAATATCTTCCTTATCATCTAACTCACTCCTTTAGTTCTCTTCATCCTGTTCATTCTTTTCCTCTAATGTTACAGTGACTTATTCCTTTAGATAACTTCATACCTAAACATCTGGATACAAGAGCTGCAAGAACATTTAACTCTTATTTAAACTAAAACTGTAGCATTTGCAAATATTAAACTCAACAGCCAAAATAATAATTAAATTCACAGGTGTATGCATATAAAACACGATGTTGGTTTTGCCAGCATTGCATTTTTCTAGACACTTTAAATATCTGCAAGTCTCCATTAATTCTCACAAGACTCTCTAGAAGTGCCACATTTTTATTATCCATTAAACACTGTGTTAACAACCGTATTCCATTGGTGCATTTGTCATTTAACAGTTATAAGCTGACAGGCTTCATAATAGTCTTCATAGCATTTACCAGCAGCCATCTGATTTTTTTAATCCATTGTTTTAAGTATACTGGTAACTAAGAAACACATAAGTCAGCATTTCATTGCAAATTATTTCAACTTATACTCACTAAACTGTTGCCCACTCTCAGGCACTATCACTACCATCATAGCAAAAGAAAAGACTGTGTGCCTTGCTGCAGAACAGTCCTAGGAAGATTTTTAAAAAAAAACATGGGCAGTAGGTTGAATAAGACCATCTTTTCTTCCAGGCAGCCAAAATTTATGCCAAATTCTATGCCACTGTCCAGTGCTCTCCTGTTGGTTTGGTCTGGTTTTTTTTGAGTCTGTAAAGAAATATAACAATTTCCTCATTGTGAGTATCTATTTTAAATTAACATAGCTTTGTTCCTACCATCATTTTTTTTCAGGTCCTATGTGAAGTTCCTATATTAATATATCTTAGCTTCCAGTTTCTCCTATTGTGACAGTCTTCATCCTCACTCTTCAGAAACTGCTACTCAGTCCTTTTTTCATCTCCCTGACCCTCACACCTGACAGCACCTTACCTCACATACTCTCCCAAATCTCTCTTTACTTCCATAGTAAGATCGACCTTAAACTACGTCCCCATACTCTGCATTTTCATTCTGTTTCATATCCATTGGAAATGTTCCAGTTCTGCATGGCATGTAGTTTCTGAAATTTGTGTTCTACAATTTCTAAACTAGTTTTCTTTACTGAATTAACTAAAAAACTGTTAAAATTGCGAGTCGTTTAGACTCATATATTAATCTTTCTGTCCATGTTTCTTGAGACTTTCAGCTTGGTGAGACTTGCATCGACATTATTCGTGGGTCTTCATTTGCTTGGGTTTTTACCCTTGGAATCATAGAACGATTGAAGTTGAAAAAAACCTCTAAGATCATTAAGTTCAACTGTCAGCCCAACACCAGCAGGCCTACTAAACCATGTCCCAAACTGCCACATCTACAAATTTTTTTAACACCTCCAGGGATGGTAACTCCACCACTTTCCTGAGCAGTCTATTCCAATGCTTGACCGCTCTTTCAGTAAAGAAATTTTTCCTAAAATCCACCCTAAACCTCTTCTGGAATAACTTGATATCATTTTCTTTCATCTTTTCACTTGTTACTTAGGAGTAGAGATCAACAACCACCCCGCTACAGCCTTCTTTAGGTGGTTATAGAGAGCAATAAGGTCTCCCCTCATCCTCCTCTTCTCCAAACTAACCACCAATTCCCTCAGCTGTTTCTCATACCACTTATGTTCTAGACCCTTCACTAGCTTTGTTGCCCTTCTTTGCACTCACTCCACCACCTCAACACCTTTCTTGTAGTAAATGGCCCAAAACTGAACACAGTATTCAAGGTGGGGCCAGCACCTAGTATAGGGGTACTATGATTTCCCTACTCCTGCTGGTCTCAAAATTTCTGATGTAAGCCAGGATGCTATTGGCATCCTTGGACACCTGGACAGGCTGCTGGTTCATATTCAGCCAGCTATCAACCAATACTCCCACCTCCTTTTCCACCAGGCAGCTTTTCACCCACCGTTCCTCAAGCCTTTAAAATTGCGTGGGGTTGTTGTGACCCAAGTGCCAGACTCGACACTTGACCTTGTTGAATCCCATACAGTTGTCCTCAGCCCATTGATTCAGCCTGTCCAGATCCTTCTATAGAGCCTTCTTTCCCTCAATTAGATCAACACTCCCACACAGCTTGGTGTTGCCTGCAAACTTACTGACAGTGCACTTGATCCCCTTGTCCAGATTGTCATAAAGAATTTAAACAGAACCAGCCCCAACACTGAGACCTGGGCAACACCACTTCTGACTGGCCACAAACTGTATTTAACTCCATTCACCACAACTTTCTGGTCTTGGCCATCAGGACAGTTTTTTACTTAGCAAAGAGTACACCCATCTAAGCTATGAGGCACCAGCTTCTCTAGGAGAATGTTGATATCAGGTACTCGATATCTGGTTGCAGTCAAGCAATCCAACAGAGTTCTGCTTCATGCAATATCTGGTCTGGCCAGCACAGACATAAGACTATGTGAAAGATGAGTAGTATGGCTCTTATCTGTACTAAATTTTATGCAAATTCATTTATCTTAGTGTGTATATTCCTGGAACACTATGCCAAATATTTAGAGTCAAGTTCCTACTAGGAAACACCTTCAAATTAAATGTGCCCACTTTATAAGTATTTTCGGCTGACTTTACATTGAGTTCTGCCTAACAAAATCTAGCTATTTTCTTAGGAGCATGTGAAAGCACCCATGAATTTATTTATACATCAAAGTTAAAATGGAAATTGTGTCTAATTAATGATAGAATATAAAACTGTCCTTTGATGTGTAATTCCTTATTATAGCATTGTTTCAGTTTCTAATGTTGCAAGTCTTTCTAGATATGGGTCACACTGAAATCCGGTGTCTCGAAAATGTTTTCTTTTAACTTTGAAGTAAAGCTTGAAAAGTTAACACACGGTCTTCTGCCTTCTACAGGTGTTTGTATTTTAATTCATATTCATCTGTTGTAGGTGCTGAACAGATGTAGATATAGTCACTGTGCAAATTTTGGTAACCAAAACCAACTCATGAGTGCTTAAACTAATGCAAAAACACATAAATTACGACCTAGACAAATATTATTGAGAATTCAACACAGATTTATCTTCTATGGGCAAGATAAGCCTAACAATACCACATTTAGGACAATTTCTGGAGGTATGGCATGAGCAACTTTTTAGTTCAGGGCTTTGATGTTTCTTTGTATTTCCATTAAAAACTGGTGTATTTCTGCCTGTGATTGTTTGAACTTCTGAAATACTTCACATTAGATAAATACAGGATTTTGATTCCAAATGCACCACTTAGACCCTTTATGGATTCAGTTTGTAATCCCTCAGCTCATCTTCAACTGTTTGTCCTTTCATAAACAGCAATCTTCAAAGGACTATGTTTTGAAATAAGGATTATTTGACTTTGGGTTCTGCTTCTGCTGAAGGGGATGGGTCATCCTGCAACCTTGCCTGCATTTTAGTGAAACTCCTTCTGTTTTTTTGAAAGAGATAATAATCACATCCTGCTAAGAACAGCTCTTATTTTCCTTGAAGTAAAGAACATGTTAGTACTATTTTACTTGGTATAGTCTTCTCTTTCTTTCATTTCAACTGCCATTCATCAATGTCCTCAAAGTACTAGAATTCAACTTATTTGGGGTATTAAGACTCTTTATGTGTAGATTAGAATGGTAAATTTTAGATGATCTCTTTTCATAAGCACAGATATTACTGCCTAAATCTAACAGGGAGGAGAACCTTAAAAGGTCTTTCATTTTAAATACTGGCATAGTTATTAAGAAGGTTTAATTTAAGTTCTTTGAATTTCCTTAGATATATTAGAACTTTGTAAATGAGGTTCAACATGTTCCCCGGCATTTATATATTCATTTGTCAAGGTTGTGGCATAATATTCAGCAGAGAAAGCACCATTTCATATTTCATATTTCATTATCAATATGCTTCTGCTTTCTGAATTCACAGAAGATATGAAAGTAGTTTGCTTTGGCTTTTTTATTATTTTAGGTAAGATTAATTTATGTCTCTGTGTCTGTATGTGCTAGGATGGTAGCTAGTGTATTCTTTCTGTAGTTGCTGAACCTGTTATTACCTAGTACAGTAGGATATTAGAGTATACATACAGCCATTGTGAGAGCTGGGGTTTACTTTTAAACCATTGTTAACACTTGAGTTTAATCAAACTGTGCACTTGAAAAACTATCCCTGCAACAATGGAAACTTCATGGAAGAAAGGCTTGCCGTGGGAACCAGCGTAGAAGGATGATCATCTGTTCTCTTATCGCTGCTTTTCTAAAGAGGAAAACACAGCATCATCAGCAGAATTGAGAGGAATGGAAAACACTTACTGATCCTCTCAGTCTATTTTCGGTCTGAGAAAATCCTACTCCACTGCCACTGCGGATAAAATTAAGGTAAAGGGACCAAAGACAGAAGTGTCAGCAAGTGTTTGGCAAGAAAATTGGAGGTTCCTACTGGTGGAACTAGGATACAAGGTACATTTTCACTCTTTTCCAGGATAAAAAATGTCTACTGATCCTTTTTTATTTTCCAAGGAGTAAAGGGAAAGGAGTGTTCCTTTACCTTAAAGCTACATGCATATTTCTTGACCAGAATCTCTTCCTAGTCTTTGCAAATCAGGAAATTTGATCTAGTGTTTGAAGAATTTTCAGAAGACAGCTCTCATACCCTAGTTTTTCTTTTGTTGTACATCAGTACTGCCTTCATTATGATTGAAATTACGTGGTAATCAGGGATAGGCTCTTTACCGTGCTTCATGTGTTACCCAAACACGTATACACATTGGATTTATTTTTTAAGGTCCATGAAGGCATTTCCTTTTATTTATTCTCTCCCTGCCTTCTTTGTAGCCTATTACAAAGCAATGGATTACCTTGACAACAGCCACCTGAGCTGGTAAGCTTTTTCTTGTAATATGTTCTTTTTTGGTTTGGAACTACAGGTTAGGGTCAAGAAATTCTGAGGCCAGAGTGGACTGTAAAGAACACCCCCAATGGATTAGTCCTAATTTATTTGACCCAGGTGTTCTTGTAATTGTGACACACTGAAAAATTTCACGGTGCTTAATGGCTCTTAAACTTACTTTTCCACCTGCTCCTTCTGGCAGTGAGGCATTGCTCATGTTCCTCATGTTTCTTTGTTTACTTAGGTGTCTTTCTTTGTTTCTGTATCTAATTTAGCACGTTTTCCAAAAAAAAAAAAAAAAAAGAAAAGAAAAAAAGAGAGTATAGTAAAATTTAAAAGGCTGGTAGTGAGAGTTTCTCACATTACCACCACATGCACTACTAACACGCAGGTGTACACCAGAGGAACAGGTAAAGTATGGTGTGAAGGATACCAATAATGAATGTTTCCCCAGATGCAACTAAAGGTCTGTTATACACACAGCGTAGCTCATTTCCTTCCTGCGCCACTATCAGAACAGGTTAAACCAGAAATCTCCAGGGAGCTCTATAAAATGTCAGTGTATCCACTCATGTCTCTTTTGCTGGGGTGAAAGACAAGTTCATTTCACTGAACAATCTTATCTCTGTGAACTTTAGCAGTAAGATCTTTAGACAACTGATGCCAGAATATGCCTAGAGTTATTCTGCAATCTAAGCGGCAAAGGAGACCAGTTTCATCATATTTTGAAAAGTGTCCAAGCAGTTCATAATGTTGTTGATGTGAACAAAGACACTTTCACCAGAAAAACAGCAAAAGAATCCAGACATGAAGGAACGGAAGAGGAAAAGCTAGCAGGCTGAAGCCAACAACCCACATTAGGCTAGAATGATTTTCTGTAAGGACTGTGAACCACAGGGCCTGCAAGAAGCCCACCCATCAGTCTCTTACTGAGCAGTTTTGCATAAAATAAGTCTCTGTGTAGCCTAACAACAGCTTACAATTGGTAGAATCTACTTTATAATGTCCTCCACCTGTTACTTCCCCAAAACGGTAAAAAATAGCAAGTATCAAGATTATCTTCTTACGGAGTTTCCAATATGCATCAATTTATCGACTATATTAAGATGCCTCCTAATCTTAGGGCATTCTGTCAGATCTTTGGACTGATGGTCATTCTCACCAAGGTCAATTTCTTTCATTAAGCCCAGCTTGGACAAACCACTTCATAATAAATTCCAGCCAAACTAATGACCTTCTATCTAACTAGCAGTTTAGTCTCACTTCAAACTGACTTTGGCTCTGCTTATAAATGCTTTTGGTTTGCATCCTAGCCTCTCTGTTTCCAGCAGTATCTCAGCACCATGTTTTTTTCAGGTGTAACCAACCCTGGACATTGACTTTTCAATCCGGCTGCCATTGAACCACCTCAAAACATTCCATTTCACACCTTCCATCTTTCAGAAAACTTCTTTCTTCAGCCTTCTTTAATGCAGTTGCTCATTGTTTTACATTCATGAGGAATTGTTGGCACTTGATGCTGTTAAGCATATCTAAGAATTTTCTTACTGCCGCTCCACAACTACACTTCAACACTGCAATTGGTTATTGCTTTACTGAGATTCAACTACTCCGTCATCTTGGTATTTATTGGTCTGAACTGACTGATGTCCAATGTAGTGAAGAGTATCATTATTTATTCAAGCATGTGTGACACTTATACAGTGTTATCAATGTGGGCTAAGCAGTTTAGATCATCCAAAGTCATGACTTACAATTCACCTAAATTATTTAGTATCTAGTTTAAAAACACATTGAAAAGTGATCGTGATTTCACATATTCTTGTTTCATACCACTGATCTAAAGCATTGGTTTCATTTCCATTAGGTTTTGTAACACAGTACACATAACTTTTACAAATGTTATTGCTCCTTAAGTTTTATTCATATATGTTTTTTCTATTACCTGTCACAATCTTCTCCAAAAGGAACATCTATAAAATTGATGAAAACACCTCTTAGTCCTGTTTTCTTTTTCTCTCTCCTCCCTTCCTTTTATGCTGAAGTATGACATTCTGGCTTTTGGCCAGAAATTCACATGCAGTTTTCCAACAAATTCGTATAAGTTTGTTTCAAAAAAACACAACTATGTGAAATATGTAGTGGAAAGAAAATAGAATGAGACAAAACAGAAGTAGAGAACTGCAAGCAAAAAAAATTACAAATTTATTCTGGAAGTCCTTGCTTATTGTTACTTCCTATTTATATCACCTCTGCTATCACCTGCACTTACAAAAACAGAAGTGCAGCAGGGAAGAATCAATCTATTTGGCTAAACAAAAAAATATCAACAGCAGTTGGGCATGCAACGGCACAAGGTACAGGGACACCTTCCACTAGACCAGATTGCTCAAAGCCTCATTCAACCTGACACTGAACACCTCCAAGCATGGGGCCTTCATGACTTCTCTGGGCAACCAGTGCCAGTACCTCACCACCCTCACAGTAAAAAATTTCCTCCTAATGTCTAATCTAAATCTACCCTCTTTCAGCTTAAACCATCGCCCCTCATTTTATCACTACTCTCCTTGATAAAGATCCCCTCCCCATCTTTCCTGTAGGCTCCCCCTACATACAGGAAGGCTGCTACAAGGGCTCTCTGGAGCCTCCTCTTCTCTAGGCTAAATAAGCCCCAGTCTTTTAGCCTGTCCTCATATGCATTTCAGGATTTTCTACTACTTTGTATGGGCTCAAGGCTGGTGTCCTTCTCTGACTACCCATTTGGAGCTAATGCATATTCCAGAATTCATTTCAGCTGAAAAGAACCTAGTTCTCATTGTGGTCTGAGACCACTTTTGCAGAGCCAGACAGAGCCCAGCTTGCAGGGAAGTTCTGGAGAGTTACACTGAATTGTCCTCCTGAGTCAGCTTATATCATCAGTATGAACAACTCTAGAGAAAATGGAAAAAAATAAAGACCCATACTAAAAACAGGAAAAGAAGGGCAAAATATAAAGACATTTACTACGTCTAAAATGAGGAGAAGATTGAACAGGGGGCTAGAAATGTAAATATTTCAGGTAGTCAAAATTTGCAAGGATTTTTTTGTTCTCTTTTTGTTTGTTTTTGTTGGGTTTTTCATGAGAAAGTTATATCCTTTTTATAATTAGCTGCCTTATGAAATCATTCTATCTCCTCCTTCTATTTTTAGAAGAAAAGCATACATAAAATGCAACAGACATGGAAGGGAAAAATCAGTTTTAGCTGTTGTACTTTCCACTTTCATGAGAAACTTTCTTTATTTCCTCTATTGAGCGTATTTTGTGTGGCAAAAATAGAAAAATGAGAGAAGGAGAAGAAAATAGAAGGCAGAACAATAACAACAGTTTATTTCAGGGGATAGGGGAAGGAATGTAAGCAAAATTTCAAAAACATAGAATCATAGAATCACCAGGTTGGAAAGGACCCACTGGATCATCGAGTCCAACCATTCCTAACACTCCCTTAAACCATGTCCCTAAGCACTTCATCAACCCATTCCTTGAACTCCTCCAGGGAAGCTGACTCGACCACCTCCATGGGCAGCCTATTCCCGTGCCCAATGACTCTTTCTGTGAAGAATTTTTTCTGATATCCAGCCTGAAACTCCCCTGGCAGATCTTCAGGCCATTCCCCCTTGTCCTGTCCTCAGTCACTTGGGAGAAGAGCCCAGCTCCCTCCTCTCCACAACCTCCTTTTAGGTAGTTGTAGAGAGTAATAAGGTCTCCCCTCAGCCTCCTCTTCTCCAGGCTAAACAACCCCAGCTCTCTCAGCCGCTCCTCGTAAGACTTGTTCTCCAGCCCCCTCACCAGCTTTGTTGCTCTTCTCTGGACACGCTCCAGAGCCTCAACATCCTTCTTGTGGTGAGGGGCCCAGAACTGAACCCAGTATTCAAGGTGCGGTCTCACCAGTGCCGAGTACAGAGGGAGAATAATCTCCCTGGACCTGCTGGTCACCCCGTTTCTGATACAAGCCAAGATGCCATTGGCCTTCTTGGCCACCTGGGCACACTGCTGGCTCATGTTCAGTCGGCTGTCAACCATTACCCCCAGGTCCTTCTCCTCCGTGCAGCTGTACAGCCACTCTTCCCCCAGTCTGTAGCGCTGCATAGGGTTGTTGTGCCCCAAGTGCAGGACCCGGCATTTGGCCTTGTTAAACCTCATCCCATTGGTCTCAGCCCAGCAGTCCAGCCTGTTCAGATCCCTTTGCAGAGCCTCCCCACCCTCCAGCAGATCCACACTTCCACCCAGTTTAGTGTCATCCGCAAACTTGCTGAGGGTGACAATGTGTATAGATTGAAACAAAGATGTTTCTTTTTAAAAGTGGGGACTCCTGTCCCTGCGTTGAAACAATTGTTTTCATATTTTGACCAGTTTGGACTCCTCAAGTTTTAGAGTGGGTGAGTTTTTTTCAGGTAGATGATGAAAGAGAGAGTTTACATTTAATTGACATTTTTGTGTATGTCAGCATATTTTTTAATCCCTGTAAGAAAGCATTTGGAGAGCTGACTTTCTGTTGAAGAGAAGACATTTTGCATTAGTAAATGACTTGCTAAAAATCTGAATGAACTTTAATTATAGATTCAGCAGGATCTCAGTACAAATGGGCCCTCATTCACATTGATAAACTTTTTCAACATTTTCAACATCAGGCTGGCAGACGTCAGTGTGCCAAATGTTTCAGATTTTTGTCTTTCAAACAGTACCATCTTCTCTGATCCATTATATCCTATTATTTAAATGTGTGAGAACCATTTGGTGACTCATACTCAAGAGTGACAGGGTTAGGGAAATATTTAAAATTTTAGTGCTGGACTCATCAACTTCTGTGTGTTTAACACTTTAATTATCTTGACAATACATTTTCTTTTTCTTTAGAATAGCTACATATTTTCACACATAAATAAATAGGTATCAGCTTATATGATATGTGCTAAATGGTGTATTCACAACATTGCCCTTGTATCTCTGACTGATGTACTTCCCATCCATCAGCTAATATATCCCTTTAGGGCTCATGGCATTGAATAACTTCAAAAAATCTTCTTATCCCATTGAAAAATGGAATTTTTTCTTCTCATCTATTGTCTCTTTCTCTCAAAATTATCTTGGCTTAGTGCTCAGATAGCAAATATTCGGTTCCAGTTTAATAAGCTTTTAAATTCAGATATTTCAGAACATTGTTGAATTAGAAATTAAAACTTCATGGCAAATGAGGAAAATAAAACTCATTTTCACAATTTCTAAGGAGCACTAGCACTCCTAGAGTATTAAATAACATTCTTAAGTATATACAAGTTATCTAAGGTCACTTCTGCAAAATAAGTCTGGCTGAAAGAATGAAGCAGTGTGGAAAATGGTGGGGGGTGAAAGATAATATTGTGGAGTTTCTAAAACTTTCGTATTACTGCCTAAGACCCTCATAAATTCCATGTACTTGGATGACAGATTTAACAGCACTAATTGCAAATTTAGACTGGAGAGCTCCATCCCCTCACAAATTATTATCCATATGTATGATTACTTGTATCCGGGAGAGCTATTATGATATGTGCTTTTTATTTTAGAATTCAAAGAAAGAAAGGAGAAGCTCATAGCCCATGCACCCGTACAGTTACAGAGCTTGGCAGAAATTACCATTATCCTGCTCCATGTATAGAGCTTTCACTGAGAGCTCCCTTCATTCAGTAAATGAAGATGAATGCTTATGAGCAAAAAAAAGGCTTGCTGTGATCGACTTCCCAAAAATAATCAGAGTGAGGCACGCAACCTGAACAT
This sequence comes from Cuculus canorus, assembly GCF_017976375.1. Lineage (NCBI taxonomy): Eukaryota > Metazoa > Chordata > Aves > Cuculiformes > Cuculidae > Cuculus > Cuculus canorus. Next base: position 39,337,243 of record NC_071404.1, read on the forward strand.
TAGGGCTCTTAATGGTTGCTTTGGAGTGAACTGAGGAAGGCTAAGGATCCTTGGCTGCTTGCACTGAGTCATAACTTTTTAAACAAGGCCCTAAGTCAGAGCTATCAGTCCTGTGGTGCTGTTTTCCTGGCTCATGATAAGCCTGTCTCTTTCTACCCCAGGCTTGGGCCTGTGATTTAACATAGCAGTGACAGCAATTGCTAGCCCTCAAAACATCCTTGGCAACTCTCGTCTAATACAAGTCACTTATTCTTTGTGAAAGATGAGTGAGTCATGCAAGTAACAGACAGCACATTAAGAGCACATTGTTAAAGTGTGCTTTAATTAGTTATGTGGCACATAATGATGTTGGGTCAAATAATAATTTAATTTTTGTACACTATCCTTTTTTTGTATGTCACCAGCGGACCACCCTCTATGATGAAGGATCTCCCAATAACATACAGGATATTTACTGGAGAACATGAGGAAATTCACTATTCTTTTGCCACAATAGCTCTTTACTTGTTTTTAAAGCCTTTTTTTTGTGTGTTATATAAGAAACTTTGAAAACTGTGGCCAAAACCTTTGTAAAATATCACTGGAAAAAAGAAAACAGATGCAAACCCCATGCCATAAAATTAAATGAGCTTTTTTAGACATACCACTTAGCTATTAATTTTTACTTCTACATCATAAAAGCCTGAGGTTATCCCTTTATATATCTCTAAGCATAGTGAAATTGGTTCCTGGAAGAAAAATCTTTAGTTTGTTTTTTTTATACCAAATAATGTAATAGTGTCCTGATTTTAAAAAATAAAAACAAACACTCTAAAGTGCCTCCATATATTGGATGGATTTACCTTAAATAATTAGTACAGTAGCAGATAAAGAAATGTGTTTTGCAAAAAAAAAATAAAAAATTATCTCCCTCATAAAATAAACCTGTAAGCAGAAAAGCTGGTAATAAACTCTGAAATTTAGCTCTTGAGCTGAAGTATCTTCCAAGAACAGGAGATTATTACCTTATAAGCAGATCAGAAATATGGATCATCCCACTGAAATGAGGTGGTTATGTCTTTGACATCAACAGTATTAGATTTTTTATACATCAATTATTCTGTTGCTCTCATTCACTTTATTTACAGCACTTTAACAGGCTGAAGAACAATCACACAAGAACTTGAAGATAAACCTGCAAATGCATTGACTTCAGCTTCTGTGTTAGATGAGTTTGAATCTACCCACATATGTGTACACACTACGTCCCTGTGACTCTGCAGGGAACTGGTGGCTTGAGCAGAACCCTGTAAAGATGTAAAAAGTCGCTCCCTTCAGAGCCAATTACAGGAGCTGAGTCCTGGGTAAAATGGATAAATCATTATTATTGTATCTCCTTAGGAAATGAAGGCTCGCATTTGGTCATTCTTGTCAGTGACCTTCAATGTCAGTGGTGGGACTGTGTGGAGATTGACAAGGTGTCTTCAGAAGAGTTCTACAAGATGAAGATCAAGAAATTATAGTACTTGTGTGGTACTGGGAGTTCTCTTCGCCCACAGAAGATGGCAGGCCTAGCTTCTTTCCAATGCACTATTTATGGGACTCATTTCTCTTCCTTCTTATTTAATCCTTCTGACCTGTCTCCTAGACTGAAGTTTACATTTGAGTGTCTCTCCGTCATTCAGACCCAACAGAGTCATGGTGAAAAGATGAATGCTGACACTGTCAACATGGAAATCCACTCCTGCCATGGTAATCTTCATATATATTTCTCCCATGTACAAAGTCTGCCAATGTCTTCCACACTCTCATCATCCTGGTAATCTAATAGATTTTAACCCCTTTATAAATCAGCCCTGATTCTCAAATTGTCACCCTATGTATCTTAATGTGTGAAAGCAATAAAGAAGCTTCTTACTCCTACACACAATTCTGTAATTGTTGCCACTGTGTCAACAGATCCATTTTAGAATATTAGCCTTGACACACAGAATCTTTCATAAACTAAGCTGTAATTATTTGATTGATTAATCCTTATGTTTCTCCCTAGATGTGATACCATCAGGACCTGTGACAGGAATTTTCTCTTCCTAAGAACTATGGACTTGGATCCAAGACTCCCACATGGTGAACTATTCCTTTCAGTCTTGGAGATAACTCCCACAGCAGTCATTGAGGGAGTTGACTCTTTTTCAAAGATGAGGATATATGATAATAGGAGATATATCTGGTACCAGATTTTGATTAAAAACTAAGAATGATAATATCATCAGGGTTTCTGAAAATCTTACTCAACTTATAGGTATCCATACCAGCTAAGCATTCTTCATTCTTCCAATTTTATTCTTTTATATTTCCTCTTTGTCTAACACTACAGCTAGTGTTTGAGGGTTAATAAGGCTGTTTTGTAGCTTGTACAGAAACACTTGAGTTTGAACTCTAAAAGTTCAGTATTTCAGTATCATTGTTAATGCTGTTTTTTTATCATTACTGACATGAAATATTGAAGTACTAAACTAGACTTATACTGGTTCATATTAGTCAAACTGTCAGTTTGGAGTACTTATCCTCTCTCCCATTTGATTTATATGTCTTATAATTTTCTCCATCCACAAATTAAGACATATCAGTAGCATATTAAAACAGAGTTGAAAGTCAACTGGATATATTCATTAAAGTACTCCTTGTCATGATACATGTTGCATTTTCTGTAAAAGAAAAACCATCTTTAAAGTCTCACTCTGAGCAGTCAAATTGGAGGAAAAGGTTTAAATGTTAGGATGGTGTCAAGGAGGCTGTCCATCCTCTAGCCAGGTGTATCCCTGCTGATATTAAGAAAAAAAAAACCAGTTTCCCTGTCCACAGAAGCAAGTCAGGCATGTAATGTGGTCTTGTAGACACATTAATGGAAAGTAAACAACGTTTAAATCTTCTGATTGTTTTGCTTAAAATATAGTTACAAAACCAGAGTAAAGATTAAGGTTGTTATTCACTGTAGTAACTAACACCAGCTAATGACCCTCCTCTTTATTTGCAGATGGGCATAATTTTTTTTCCAGATAGTCTTTCAAAGCAGGAGCAAAATTTATTTGTCTACAGTTAAATTTGGAAGAGCCTAACTCTGTCCACTGGGTATATTGGACACTAGCCTCTCAAATTAGACATCTAAAGACTGTATATCGTTGTTATATGAAATACTAGATTAATATAGAAGGCCATATCATAGAGAATAAGATCCCTGATACACAGTAAGGATATTAACACATAAAAATACTGTTAAGTGTGAATCCATGAATCAATAAGGACTCTAGTTGTTAGGCTAAGGATATTTTACACTTACTATTAACAAGTAGTTCATTAGTATGATATAAACACAGCATTGGGTCTCAACAAGACTGTTCTGAATACATTTCCAAAGCATGTGGTGAGGCCAGTGGCACAACTTCAAGTCAATACATCACTCAGGAGTACTGAAAGAGACCTCTTATTCTATTCTTACTCTCAAATTACACTACTCCAAAAGTTGGCTAATTAGCAGCCAAGTATGACAATTTCATCCTGTGATGGTTTCCTGTCTGTGAAAGGATATCAGTTTAAGTACTGGTTGCTGTGATTTAGTATTGTATATCAGAAGTGGACTTCAAGGCACTTTCAGATTGTCTTCTTGAGGACTCTAAGTGTTTTGCTGAATACTTTCCAAAGAGCCTGACTGTTCAAAAAAATGTGGATACTGACTTGGCTCTAACATATGCCGCAGTTTTTGTAGCTTCTTGATATTTATATTGGTAAGACAAAAGATGGATGACTAAACTCAGTGTAAAAGAAAAACTGACATAAGTACTAAGCTCAAGCAAAATTCTAGATAGTCTACTTCTTCTAGGCTAGAAATTCTGTGAATGTGTTAATGAAGGAGAAATAGCAAAGGATGATAGAATGAAAGAAGATCTTGAGAAAGCATACAGAAAAATTAGGTTGAATGATTTTAAAGAAAATAGGAGTGGCATGAGACAAATGGAAATTAAGTGGCAAGAAATATAACCCAGAGAAGACAGTGATAAAATACATATTTCAAGAAGCTTCCTAGTGGTTGTACAGATTGTCGTCTGCCCGGCTTTGTTGGAAAGATGACTGCATTGACAGTTGATATTGAGCAAGAGCTTTTGTACTTGACCAATAATGAAAAAAAATTCTGTTTCTATGTCATAAAAATACATTAACTGATTTTACTGTGAATAAAATTGTATCAACTGCACAAAAAAAACCACTGAGTTGCTGTTGAGTTTAATAAAAAACAAGTTCTTTTGATAGTAAATTTGGAAAATGGAATTAATCAAAATTTTAAACAAATGAGCAGCAGAACATAAATTATACTTCTTTCCTGTCTTCTCTTTATGGATGTTCCTCCCTGTATTTTATTAAAAGAATTATGCAACTTGCATTTGCAGAAAATTTCATCACAAATTGTGTTCTCTTTCTAATAAGTTGAGTTTTATATCAGTGATTTAGACCTGATAATTGTTCATAACATATTTTATAATACTCAGGTTATAAAATAGGTATTTTATGACATTTTAAAAAAAATGTAATTGACTGCATGAATAAATGGGCTTGAAGACCCTTATTTCAGATATGTGAATTCTGATAGTTTGAATTTTATGGATTTCCTAAAAAAAATAGTCTCTTGTTTCTTTACTCAGTTTCATTTGGTTTCTAAGGTGACTTAGAGCCAAAAGTGAAGCTTCGCCGGTGTTATCAATTTACTTCCAACTTTGAGTCAAAGCCACTAAATATCACAATTTCTGTACAATTTCACTAGATTTAAGTTTATTTATCTGGTAATCTTGATTCATTAGTTTTATGTTAGTAAACTTATTTTCTAATGTAACAGATGAGAGAGACTGTATTAGTCAGTCCAATTAGAAGTGGCCTAAAACTGCAGATTTTGAAATGTTTATGCTTTTTTTTCTAGGCTGTGTTTTATCCCTTGTTTTGAAATAAATGTTCCTTCCTAAGTTTAACATCCATGGTCACAAAACAGAGAATCTAAAAAGGCAAACGTTGACATGGTCCTATAAAAAATGGACCTTTCCCTGTTGTTTATTGGGGAATATTTAAAAAAATGTACTAGCTTTCAAGAATTCGTTTATTTGTGAAAACTTGTTTATTTTTGCATTTTTTATAGATAATACTAATCTTTGGGCTCTTTACCTGGTAGCTATCAGAGACGGAAATTCTTTTTACACACTTTTTATCATCTGATCACCATAAAATTCTGTTGCTGGTTTTTTTCAGTTATTTACCTCAAAATTTCTTTTTTCTAGAGCTGACTAGATATGTGCTTTCCTAATAACTATCATTTAATATCATAACATCTATCTTGCCCCTTGTACAAAAAAAAGTCCTTTTAGCTATCTCTACTAGGAAGCAGATAAGATTTGACAAATAGAGTTTGTTCAACTCCCAAAGAAATGGGAGTTGAACTGTCCAATGTAAGTGAGCAGCACTGAATACTGGTTTCCTCACGTGCAGTCAAACCAGATGGCAAGGGTAGGTTCAAAAACCATAGATCTGATGTGTCTGGGTTGCACAGAGCAGTTTTTCGTGTTGAACACAGACATCAGTTATGTAGTTCTGGCCACATTTATTTAGGACTGCTGAATATCTGGAAGCTCATCCAACCCAACTTTTATAGTTTTTTGTGTCCAATGAAGATTGTTTAACTAATATTCTTTATTTTTCCAACCTTTGGCCGTTATTCATAAAAACATTTAAGACTCCTTGAATATAGTTGAAGCCAGCTGGCATGCCTACTAACAGACCAGTTTTTGCCTGCCCAAGCTTCTAGTTTAGTTTGAGACCATGGTACAATAATAAATATGAGTGGTAAAAATCGTTAGTAATGTGTCAATTAGCAGCAGCATGAAGAGCAAACTGGCAAAATTTCTTGTTCCTGACACTTTTGATTTTTTTCCCCAGATACTGGTTTTATGCCATTCTTCAAGCTACTGGATATTTCCAATTAGAGAAGCAGTCAAATAAGTTAGAAAGGCTGTTAGCTAATGTCTGACAATCAGCCATGTGCAAAGCCTACTGAAAGCAAGTGGCTTTCATTATTTCCAATAGAGACCGAAATTTACAGGATTAAAGAAATTGATTCCAATTATTTAGGATCCTATTCCAAGTGCATATAATAAATCAAACCATAAGTGGCATCAGCTTTACTGAAATACAACAATTGCACCTTTACCGCAGAAGTATATGTACTTAGACATTGGCAATTTCTTTTTTGAGGGGGAATTTCAGGCATGTAATGGAATTCTAGCTACTTGTCGAGAGTCCAGCCACATAGTCATAAATAGCATTTTGTGGCATGTAAACTTTGGATGACTAAGATTTGGTTATAAAATAACATAACACTCCGTACTTGGAAATCTTTTTAAAGCTGAGTGGTTCTTTTATTCTCTATATATCAGCTTCCTAATGGCTTTTCAACAGTTTGAGCCATTTTCTAAAATTACCACAGCTGCTTCACATTAGTTATGGCGTTTTGTTGCTAAGAGACCTTCTGCTTCCTAAGTATTACTAGATCTTTAAACTAGATTCTTTTTTGTTCTTGGTTGCATGTTCACAGCGAAACACCATTATGAAATGAGACCTGATATAAATTCTCCCTCCGAACTGGTTCAAAGAGTGCAGAAACAGTGTTGTCTTAAGTGATGCTGCCTCAGTCATATTAAGTCTCTTTTTTTGAAGCCTCCAGTATGCGTTGCATTTTCCCTGTTGTGTTTTTTTTTGTTTCACCTCAAAGATGGCTATGTTTTGTATTTTTTTTACAGTTTTGACTGTAATCATGATTCCATTAACAAACATATTTCTAAACACAATCCAGGAACTTCACCAGTTCACAAGAAATGCAAGGTAGCTTCTACAAGAAGCTACAGCACGTACTTAAGAGCAGGAAGATCTTTGGGCTCGGTTCACTCCTGTTCATTTCTGTTCACTGTGATCTAACATTGATCTTGATAAAGAATTTCAAAGGTTTGACAGAAATATGAAATGAAATGGTGTGAAAATAGAATATCATAGAATTGTTTAGGTTGGAAAAGACCTTTAAGATCACCAGGTTCAACCTTTAACTGAACACTACAAGGTTCACCACTAAACCATGTCCCTAAGCACCATATCTACATATCTTTTAAATACCGCCAGGGATGGTGACGCCACCACTTTCCTGAGCAAACTGTTCCAATGTTTGACAACACTTTCACTGAAGACATTTTTCCTAATATCCAATCTAAACCTCCCCTGGCACAACTTGAAGCCATTTGCACTCATCTATCACTAGTTACTTGGGAGAGGAAACCAACATCCATACAGCTACCAATTTATTCCAACATCCACACAGCTACAACTTTATTCCAGGTAGCTATGGAGAGCAATAAAGTCACCCCTCATCCTCCTCTTCTCCAAACTGAACATCAGTTCCCTCAGCTGCTCTTCACCACACTTTTGCTCCAGACACTTCACTAGCTCCACTGCCCTTCTTTGCACACATTTCACCACCTCAACATTTTTTCTTGTTGTGAAGAGCCCAAAGCTGAACACAGTATTTGAGGTGCAGCCTCACCAGCCTCACTCTAGGTGTAAGGACCATGAAGCATATTGCTCAGAGGCGGAGCAGAGTCTTCACCATTTGAGATTTCCCAGAATAAGTTCAACAAACAATTGCCGGTGACAGTGTTGAAGCAGATCCTGCCTTGCAGGTGAGAAATAGTCTTCTTCAATAGCATATGATACTGTATCAATCCATAGAAGGAATTCCTTGTAGTCCAGGAAGAGGACTTAAAAGAGACTCTGAAACCTACAGATTTTTGCAGTTCTCATTTATCCAGAAAGGGTGTCACTATTAGGCTGATCTCAAGTGTTACTATAGGGATAACGCATGCATGTAAACATGAGTTGAGAATATGTGTGGTAATTAATTCCAGGTACTGCATGCAACTGAATGCAATGGAGTAGGTATTATTGATGTAAAATTAGGAAGTCAAAGTAAATCATAGATTTTATAAATATGAAAGGAAATATTTGACATTAAATAAAGTTTTTCTGTTCTAATACTATATCCACTATGGATAAAGAATGGTAAAATCTTTACTGTTTTCTTGACAAAAATTAGACTGTTGTAAGTGGTAAATAGGAATCCACTAGATTAATTACGCAGTATTTGGCTACACTATGATATGTGATGTTGAAATACGAACTCAAGACTGACCTAACCTGGGATAATATTTCAACCACAAGGGAACATGATATTTTTGCAAAAATAGACTTGTGATTCAGATAATGATATTTCCACAGTATTATTTATTTGTTATGTTTGACAGCATGCTTGGCCCTGTAGAAGACAAGCTAAAAAGTTTTGCTGCCCTGGAACTAGACAGCCTCAGGCCCCAATCCTAGAAAGATTTATGTTTGAATAACTTCAGTAATCTCATTGGGATTTAAACATAACATTAAATTTACAAAATTCATGCACGTGACCATGGAGTGGGATTACAGTCCAGAACATGGAAGGAAGCATGCAACATGGCATTAGTAGTTATTTGACTCACATCCGAAGTGTTTTATTGAGCACATTGAAAAGGCTGCATTTCTGCTGCAAGGAACATATTTTCCAAAACCAGATAATCTGTAAATCAGTCAAAATAGGGCTCACAAAGTGGAATGACCTTAAAAGTAGCTCTTGGTTTTAAACTAACCTATCATCAGTTAAATGCTGTTCCAACATCTGATAGTTTTATTGACAATCATGTGCCGCTCAAGCTGGACAAGAGATTTCATCAGTCTGGGTGCTGTAAGACTAACTTATTTGAAGGTTTTTAAGAATCTAATACCTCTTCTGTTGGCACAGACTGCCTAAACTGGAGGAAGTGCATAACCATCCTTACTGTCAGAAATATGTCTGAGTTGTCTTCTAGCATTTTCAACATTCAGGTATACTGACATTCATCCAAAAGTGTTTATAAAATATCAGAAATTCCACTCTATTTTTTAATTTTTTTTTCTACTCTAACAGAAGTTGAAAACTTCTCCCTTGTCATTAACTCCATTAGAAAAAGATTTAAAAATAACTTCATATCCTGACTCAAATTATCGGTAATCTGAGCAACATTTTTAAAACCATATATGAAAAATCATACTATCAACCATACTCATATAATTGTGAATTGTGAAGATTTCCTTCATGGTTGTTGTGGTTTAACCTGAGCCAGCAACTAAGTGCCACAAAGCCACTTGTTCACCTCATCCAGAGGAAGGGAGAGAGAATTAGAAGGGCGACAGGAGGTAACTCATGGACTGAGATAAAGGCAAATGCTGGTAACCAGGAAAACTGTATTATTTCTCCTTGTCTGTATGGAACTCTATTTCTAATTGCAAAATAAATGAATAAGAAACCCACATTTTTAAACTCTTTGCCCCATTAGTTACAACAATTAGTGTGAGGAAATATGAAGCTGTCAAAATAATAGAATCAATTGCTATCTCATCATTTGTAGCGTTTTTTTACAGGCCTCTGTGAAAGGTTATAGTAAAACAGCCTGTAACTGATTATTTTGTCCTGCTAGCAATGTCAGCTTTCCTTCTTCCTCAAGAATGACCTGAATATCTTTAATTTTTACAGGTTTGAGACTGCAGATAGCCAATAGTACTTTTGACAAAACTACAAGGGTATAGGACTAAGGAAATTATATATATATATATATATCTTTAAAAAAAAATAAAGTAAGGAGCATGAAAGCTCTGAGTTCAGGAAGCCCCTTTCTACTCTACAATTACTTCTAAACACCAGGACAATCCCTTGGATGACTTTCTGAATGGAAAGAACTAATTTATTTGTATTAATTTAGTGGACAAATACATGTGTTCACCTTCTACCACTCCATTCCTTAAACCTTTTCTTTATCTAGATCAGTTGAGGAAATGAAGGTCTACAAAGTTGAAATGTTTAATCTTCTTTTCAGACAATAACAAATACGGTAAAGGAAACTGAAAACATAATATATAGTCATAGCTGCTATCACTATGTGTCACTGGCATTCTATAGAGAGGGACTTGGATTCCTCTGTGGTAGGTGCTGTCAACTGGGGAACAATGGGATCATCTTTTTCTCTGAGGGAGAGCTGGAGAATCTGCAAGACTGAAAAGCATCATTGCACTTACACTGGTAAGTAAGTTGGAAAAGCATCATTGCTTGTTAGGTTTTAAAGTAAGAAATTATTACGTGAGTTAACTAAAGCGAAGACTGAAATAGTGAATTACTAGGCAGCAGTTGTATTTCATGACGTAGGAAACAAAGCTGAAAATACAAGCCAAAAGATGTGAAAAGATATGTTTTCATATTTCTATTCCATTGTTGTTCATTTGTCTCTATAAAGAAACTTTCCTTTTTGAAAGTGGTATGCAGGGAAAAATTAAGACCAGAGTTTTGAAAGACAAAATTACAGCCCAATGTTTTTTAATAGTACCCTTATTGTTACTGTTTACATTTCTTAAGGACTTTCAGCTATTTGCATTCCATTTTAATTGGAGTGAAATCAGAATCCTTTTTAAGCAACTTTCCAGTCTGCATAAACAATAACAAGTTAGACTTTTTTCTAACGTATCATGCTAGAAAAACATGTTGAATGCATACTGTATTCAAGCTTAATTAAAAAAAAATTCATATACATTTATGTTCTTTGGTTTTCAAGGAACCACAAAACATTCTCTGAGATTTTCTTACTGTTGTTTCAAAAAAAAAAAGTCCACAGCAGTATTTTTTCATGGAAATTACTTCTAACCATCACAAAGTTAGAGATTCCAGACTTTGCGTACTAGTATTTGAGAAGAGTACTGAAATCATTTTAGAAAGCATACCTACCCAGGCAAGCATTTCTGCCAAACAGCAAAATATTTGCTCTTTACAGTCTAGGTTAATGGATGCCAGAGGAGAAAAAATGTGTTTTATGCATGAGGAAAACAGTATATTAACATTGTGTTCTTTGCCTTCTGTGGCAAGCACAGGATGGATATAGATCACAATGTACACATTGGATTAGCAGGTATGAAAATAATCTTTCTCACTTTCTCCCTGTTCTCCATGTCAAATGTCCATTGGCTTGTAAAAAGACAATTCATAGACTGAAAGCAGGAAATCTCCCAGTTTCCTACATTTTTCTGGTGCAACTGATGCAAGCGTGAGCACAAGTTTCTTATTTCAAAGAAGTTGAGAGTTAATTAGCTCCTACAATAAATCTAAATAGATCCCTACAGCTGGGTTCAGACGAAAGAAAAAACCAAAACAATCTACAATGAGTTATCACTACTGCAAAATATTTTCCCTGCAAAAGAAACCTTCAGGAAAATTTCTTTATCTTACCATAAAAAACCAAAGAGTTTATTCTACTAATTTTCATTGTTTCTGTAGCAAGAGATGCCTGTGGAAAAGTAGAATCTTGCTTCTATGATAAGGACCCAGTGTAAACCTCGAGTAGACAAGAGATTTTAGAGCTTACTTTTCTAAATACAGGTGCTCTTTTGAGACAACTATCCTTAAACTAATTTCTGCAAATAGCATAAAATTTTAAGTAAAAATTTTCACAATACTTCATGGCAAAGAATGAGCTGTTCAAGAAGAGTAATGAGTATTGAAAAACTACCAATGTAAAGTCCAGACATATTCTCAGGAATTGATACAGTAGAACTTCTACAGAACTTCTTTTTGGCCTCACACCAAAAGAAGTAAATTTTGTTGCCAGATAATAGAAACAAGAACTTTCAGAATAACCCTTCTAAACCTGTGGCCATGAACCAGAGGCCATAATGAAATAATAATTTCAATGCACCTTTTCAAGGTATTGTCTTTGCCAGCCAGTCAAAAATATAAACTGACAGCTTTTGGAAAAGATTTAAGAGATACAGCCTTCAGAGAAGGGAAGGGAATAGGTGGCGGAGAGAAGAATAATACAAAATCTCAGCAAATAAAATTTAAAGACTTTCTGGCAAAGGTAAGGTAATAAAAATATTAATTGAATGTTCATTCAACCTCTTCATGATTGCCTTTAAAAAGACTCGGGACAACAAAGGTGTTAAAGGGCAAAAGTAGTCAACTTCTCAGGCTACCTTGAAAAAATTGTTTCTATGATGGACATAATGTAATCACCTGAAAATCCAGCATACTTGAAGCCACTTTATTTCACTCATAATCAGCCACATATTTAGATTTAAAATACTGAGTGAAAGTTATATAATCTTGAAATATTTTTTTTTTTTCCTCTTGCAATGATCACATGAGCGCACATCATTTTTTTTAGTGCACAGGTTTTTTCAGAGTTTTTTCCTGCATTGAATACATGGAATAAACCCTAATAAGATTTTGCATAGAATTACAAGTAGCTATTTAACTATTCATGATAACTATATCCCTGAAACACTTAAACTTTTTCTAAAATATTATTTGACTTCCAGAGAAGGGCTCAAGCAGGCCATGATCATAGGGAAAAATTATTATACCTTTTCTGTGACAGAAATGCTGCCAAAAAAAAAAAAAAAAAACCTAGAAAAAAATCAAATTGTGGTCAATTTTCTGTATTTCCCACTTCAAATAGAAATGGAGTTTAAATTACTTTTTAATTATGCAATATTTTGTCAAAGAAGACATGGAACTTCTGTTTCTTTAACTTCAAAGCCATAACATGATCCCACTGAAGTTAATAAGATGATTCCTACTGAATGCAGTGCATCAGGGCTAAAATCATTGGAGTCACTTATGTCACAATGTGGAGCAAAGAGGGGAGGTGGCTTTGCTCCCACAGTTCTCAGGCTGCCCTGAACTTGACTGAAGACAGAGCAGTCTGTGAGTAGAACAAAGTTCTGTTCACTAGGTCATAAAGGGTAGCCAAAGTACAAAGTAAAATAATTCTTATTCAGTTGCTTGATATTACTTTAAAATAAATTTAAATATTTTTAATTAATGTTATTAATACTGTGAATTTTTTCACTCCTTGTTATCAGCTAAAAATAAACTACATTTTCAAACTATGTTTGCAATAGCTAGTTACACCAGATGATCTAATGTAATCACTTATGCTACTGTGTCCCTTTATAAAGAGTTTGATTGAAAGAAAATGTCACTAAATGGAACACTAAATTCAGTTCTGTAACAGAAGAAATTACAAGTTGAAGTTCAACTGCTTTGTTTAAGTGTGTTCCATAAACGAATAAGCATGATGAAGAAAATATCATATTTAGATAACAATCACATTTCACTATTGATAAATCCCATATTATATTTCTTAATAGGCTGGTAACATCTCCAAGTTAACTGTCTATTTTTAAAGCCATCTCTTAAGAAAAAAAGGTAAATACTGATCTGCCTCCTGAAGAATGGTCTTGGATAATACATAATGCCAAATATTTTTAGAAAAATAGCTAACGGATAATCCAAACCCTTGCCCTCAAAACAGTCTGATAGTCTTGAAAAAGTGTTGAGTACCCACATACTAGAAAACAGGTTTCTTTGATAATTCTGGTTTTCCCTTATCATTTCTCTTTTGAGGTTTTAGCACAGAGGAAGAAAAATAAACATGGTATCTATGAGCTAAGATTGCCGGTCTCCCCTTTAATTCAAGGGTCCAAATGCTGATATGCCAGTAATAATCTGCAGAAGCCAGAATTGCAAGCAATTATATGATTTGTTAAATACTTCCCTTATACTCTGTTATGTTACTGTGCACATCTTCCTGTTGACTGCTACAAGTACAGGTTTCCTATAGTTCTCCTTGCAAGTAAAATTGGCAGATCTGCCAGAATTTCATTATTTCCCTAGTAATATATCACTCTAGAATTTAGCTTGGAGTCACGTACAATATCTTCAATTTCTCCTATTGAGTGCAGACATAAATGTTTAAGAGTCCTCGGGGATGGCGAAAGACACTGGAAGGGAACACAATCCCTATGAAGATGATGAAAATATTGAAGATCAGCCAACACAGATAATAAATAACATAAAAGAAAGACCCTGTTCTGTAATGTTCCCTGAGAGCTATTCTAAGCACTACTTATGTCAGCTATTTGGCCAGGTAGTGGAAAGCAGATTCATGTCATCTAGATGCAGAAACTAAATAAAGATTTTCATCCAGAATGTCTATCATTTCATTGTAGTGCTTAGTAGTGAAATTTAATTCCATAACACTGATCTCCTTGCATTTGACTTCATTACATTCACAAACATAATTTCAGCACGTTTTGTTCACTTTCCCTGCGGGCTGCTCTAGGGAATGGAGGACAGGTGGATCTAGCATCTTCAGTTTCAAGGGATAGTTTTCTGGCTAGTCCAGGGCAAGAGAGTGAAAAACCCTTAGAGACAGTCTGTGGTGGTGCTTAGCGACAGGCAGCTGGGCTTCCAGGCTCCTCTCATCACAATACACAAGCCAGGATTCAGGCAAAAGAGCAGGAAAGAAGTCAATTACTTTTCAAAACTCAGTATGGTTTTATTAGAATTCTTTCAACTCAAGCAAACTGTAGAAAAATATTATATGTCTTTCAATTAGCTTGAAAGCATTGAAAGAACGCTTTCAATGTATGTATGTGTATATTGAAATGGAAGACAATAGAATTTCTTTTTAATTTAAAAAAAAATAACACCACCAAAGTTTAAACAAGTCTTCATTACTTCTGGAAAGTCCTTGTTCCAATTTTAATAAAATTAGGATATGCAAAACTCAAGTTTTTCTTTACAAACTCTTTGCAGTGAAAAACTGTGATGGAAATATATTTCAAAAGGCTAGGTAATACAATCATGAGTTATTTATTTAACTGACTATTTCACCAGGTCTTTTAATGAAAAATAATTAAAATTTTACTTTCCTCAGTAAGCTTACATTATTTCAGGTACCTTAAATAACGACACATTTTCATATGACTAACTTCAAAGATAAAAACTTTAGCTTTCTTCTTGTCTAGCAGACGTGGTTCAGCCCACAACAATCTTATCTGTGGCAGAATTTTAATGTGGGTTAATCAGCACAAGTTAATTTAGTCTGAGTGAAGATAATCTTTTCTTCCTCTTTAGAAGTTGCAGTTTACAGGTTTCAGACTGAAAGGAAGCTCAGAGATGCTGGCAGCAGGATGCTGCCTTGAAGAAAGTCTGCTCATCAGTAAACAGAAGAATTTTAATCATCTCTCAGTAGAGAGAAAATAGATGAGCAGTAGCACTTGAATAAGTGACATAATAGAATTTAGATGAGAAATTGAACCCTTGATGCTTTGAGAAGCTATAGTACAAACTGGGGATGAATTGGAGTCTCAGATGTTGAAAGAAAAAGAAACATACTGGATAGGAGCCATTTATTTCAAATGTCTTGCTCCTCGAAGATCTCTCAGTACTGAATTACAAGACCCCCATCTGACTTTTGGGTTGTCTTGAAGTTGCAGCTACAAAACCTTCCTTTTGAAGGGGCAGTATAACTCTCTGAATCACTGCATAAATGTAGAGATGTGACTTCTAGGAATAGTTTGTCATGTTGGGGTCTCAATATCAGCTGTTGCTCTGATAAAGAATACATAGTCTCTACAAAGGTGGTAGAAGTCAGTGCTGCACAAGCTGGAAAGCCTTCTGATTTGAATTGGAAACAGAATATGTTAACTTTCTAAGAGAAAATACTGTGTGTAGACTTGCCCATTGAATGACTTCACTAAAATGCCAAACTAATATAATCAGAAACATTTAGCTATAATTTTTGCAGGGCTCATTGATAGTACAAGCTTCTCAACTCTAAATGTGTTTTGCATTTGTATAAGGCTTGAAATAATTGGGCCTGGTCTTAATCATTCCAGTGCCACAACGAGTCAGAGTTGGTTTATTGCCTTAAAGAACTTCTAAAGAAAGTCTGATTGAGGTACTGTATGTTCTTTAAACATAAGGAGGGAGAAAGAAGGGCTCTCTATATCTCTAGAGGGAGAAAGAATTAATCAAATTAGTTTCTTACAAATGATAGGAAAAGCTTGGCCATGGAACTTTGTGATTGCTCTGTAGGAGCTTTAGAGAATCAGATGTTGAGGATTCCCATTTGCTGTGTACTAACTGGCTCTTCTTCTACTGAGCACCAGACGGGGAAAGAGCAGGTCTTGTGCATCCACTGATATCTACAGCTCAAATCCTGACCTTTCAGCATCAGAGTCACCAAAAAAATATCTGTCAGTTCTGCATTTGTTTCTGATCTTCATAACTCAAGAATGGTGCAGTTTAGTCAAAGATGTTAGACAGAAAGGCAACAAAAATGGCTAAAGAGAAGGGACCCTTAAGAGGCAAGACTTTCAAAAGGGTAGGAACCCTCAATGTAGAGGGGGGAAAAGCTTAAAAGTGAATATATATGGGGTTCAAAATCAATTACTTGTAAGGCAAGCAGAGAATTTTTTTTCAGCTGGTCTCTCTGGATAAGACCAAGTTCACTCCATGAAATTAATACAAGGTAGATTTAAAACAGGTAAAAAGTACTTCTTCACTCAGTAGGTGGGGATATTTTGGGACCTATTGTCAAGAGAGGTTGTGTAAGCAGAGAGAAGAAGGATATTCAACAAATTCTTTAGAGGAAAACAGGTCCATGAAAGTATTCTAGAATTATTAGGAAGAAATGAGGTGAGATGCAGCTGTAAAGAAACAAGGCTAGGCAATTTGACTCATTACCTTCCAATTCTACTCTGGCAGAATTTATACTACTATGTCCACAGTTAGTGCTCTAGTTGCTAAATTAGCCTTTCTTTGAAATGGTCAGTCATGATTAATGTCTTGGAAGTCAAAACCCATTTCTGAGACCTAAATATGGGCTTTGCAGTCCAAGGATCTTTAGGAGAAAACCAACATTGGGCTCTGGTAGTGGAGTATTGCCATTGGAGGAGGCCTAAGGTTGGTCAGATGATCTGTATTTTCAGCCCAGTTCTGGCACAATTTCAGCTTGCAAGTTTAATAATTCACAGAAAATTCCTCAAGGCTCCCTGATAAAAGAAAAAATGTTTATCCATTGAAGTAATCTTTTCAAAGAGCTATCTAAAAATAAAATGATAAAGCTTGTCTGTAGGTGGGATTAGGATGAAGAGCTTTCTAGATCCTAGTCCCACATCCATTTCACAAATGTGTGTATCCAGTTTAGTGCAGCAGGGAGCAAAAAGCTCATTGCTGCTCCAGCATACTCATGTGGTGAAAATAGTGGACAAAGATTTCAATCCCTTTTAAGTTTTAAATATGTCTGTTTCCAAGATAAGGAACATAAGGATCACAAGTTGAGTAAGACTTTCCAGGCTGGGAGCCTCAGTGTTGGAACAGACCAGGATCCTGCCAGGGAACACAGTCATGGTAGGCCTAGAGCTGCTCTGGTTTTGGATGGATGCGTTGCTCGCACGGAGTCTGAAACACAGAAACTAACCGTATCTCAGAACTTGCAGCTGAAGCTGAGCTTGGATGCCAGGACAGACCTACCTGATACAGCAGCAATACAAATTATTGCATATAGTGAATAGGCAAAACGGATTAAATGTAGATTTTCTTGATGAACGCAGACAAATTTGAAGCAGTTGTTCATCTCTATAATAACACGACTATTCCTGGAAATTGGTTCATATCCTGCCCAATCTCTGCCACTCTAAGTGATATTCTCTGTCTCTGAGTCTGTCCCCCAAAACACTTATTTAAATGTTAATGATTCCACGGTATTCCTTGTTTTTCTATTTTATGTCCATTGTAACATCAGTCAATTAAAGAAACACAGATAATGGATCCTTTATCATCAATGCGAAATTCCCTTTCCATTCTCCTTTATGGAACCATTTAGCCTGTGTCTCTGGTATTGTTTCTCTCTGTTCAGCCAGCTTATCCAATCTTGGCCATTTCCTGCACTATAATCTTCCATGTTTGTGACTCTTGGAGGACCCGCCTTCCATTTTTATTGCCCCACCTACTGGAAAATTCTTTGCTCATTATTTTATTTTAAAGCTTTCCAGTTTTCAATAGTCTGACTTACTTCCTCTCTGCCTATGAACAGTTGTGAACACAAAAAAAAAAAAGAAAGAAATGTATGAAAAAAATGATAGTGTATTTGTACTGATACTCATGGATACAAGCCTATGTCATAACGAATCTGAGTTCCAAAACATAACAAATAAAGATGTATGGAAAAAGTAATCCACTCTTTCCTCATCTTTGAAATACCAAGTCACTGTACATTCACAAGGGGGTTTTACTTCAAAGCTGGGTGTTGTGCAAAAGAATGAGTTGTAAGCTATGACATTTAAGAAAAGGATTACTGTGAACTTATTTTAAAAGGTAATCTTATTTCTGTTATACATGGTGACTCATTGGTTATGACATTTGAGTTAGAAACATACCATATAGAGATAACTGCTCAGGGTGTTATTCATAATCAGCGTCTGACGAATACTGAGCAGCAGGAAATCGAGACAACAGAGGTTGTCTGCTATACTCATTTTGAGGGCATAGGAGGAGGGTGTTCAGTTTTAATCTTTGACCTTTCAGTAGAGGATTTTGAAACAGGCAACCAGATAAATATTTTCCTGGAACAAACAAACTGAACAATAAAGTGAGGTTTGGTTTTCCATTAGAAAAGAGATATTCATATTTAAATCTATGTGTAAATTATATGTTGGTGTAGATTCAGTGCAGCAAAAATGACATTTAAAACTTCATGCAAGACTATCAAGGACCCGGTATCTAGAAGAAGAAAGATGACCTTTTTTTTAACGCTGTCAATTTCTAAAATAAATATGGAGGATGAAAGGAGTAGACAATAGATAAACATTTGTGGGAAAGAACAGTGTGTCACTACATAAGGATGCAATGGCTACTAAACGCAAAGTGTAGATTTGTTGTCTAGGGACATTGTCCCAAGAGCCTAATGTGACGGACCCTACATACAGTTGCTGCAGCAATGGCATGAAATGATTACGGAATATTTATTATATAAGAGCAATGGCTTGAAAATTTTTTTTTTTTTTTAATTAATGTGTACGTAGTGTTGTTCCACAGATATTTGAGCAAAATTTGCGACACTGATAAAGCCTGGCCTGACAAGTTAGATATTTCTGTGGCTTTCCATGGATCCGGAGTGAAGTACTGAGACAGATTGGTTGATGAATCCACCTGTGTGTTTTTAGTGAAGAAATGTATATACAGTTAGTACATCTCTGCATTAGGAAAACTTCTCCTGCAGTACGAGATGCCAAGACTAAAAAAGAGATTCTTCCTGAGAAAGCCCTAGTTTCTGTTCTACTTTCCAGACATATATCATTTGCCACACCTGCCTTTTTGAGCCAAAATGATTTTGATTTGGAAAGCTCCAGCAAACTGGATATTGTGAGTAATTAGGGGGAATTAAGAAAAGACTCTATGGTCTATTAAAAAAAAGTAAATTTCTGAGTTAAAAAAACAGACTCAAGTTTATCAGGACAATAAGATGGCAACAGCCCTTTCCTTGGACATCAGCTAGACGAACAAATATTTCTGAAATCCATGCCACAACTGCGTGACCAAGCAACGGTATCTTCCCTTCGTGTATCAGTGAAAATTGGATAAACACCTGTTTATGTATGTTCTAGTTGGAATACGCCTTTCATTTTTGCTATAGATTTTCCTCTATAAGTACTTTCCTGTAAAGATTAGCTGAGCATAGACAAACAGTATGTTTATTACATATGTGCCTGTAACCTCCACTTCAGGTAAACTAGTGTTTAATTTAAGGTCCATTTGCTATTGAACTGTGGAGGGAATGTGGTACATTTTCAGATTCAGTTGTAGGTTTAGAAAGGTAGGTGGTGATAAACTGTTTATCATCCTTCTTTAATGTTTCAGCAGAAGGAAAAGAATTTGAAGTTTTTTAATGTGAAACGTTTCTGCTTGATAACAGGTTAGATGTTGTCTGTCCATTATGGTAATGTTGCTTTCTGGAATGTCTTTTCTTATAGCTGCAGTACTTTGACTAAATAATTAACAAAATATTTTACTAAAGCTGTTGGCTTATTTACCAGATATTTGTCATGTTATTTAACATTGTAAAGGAGAGCAAACATTTACTGTTCACTCAGGAAACACCTTCTTTTAAAAACATTTCTATCAATCGTGTAGACTAGAGAGGGTCTTCTTGGTTTACCCATAAAGGAGGGTAACCTAATGTTTAAAGTACGCTGAAATATGGCTACAAAATACAAAGTTTCATGAGCAATTTTCTTGAGCAAGAAGAGAGGAAGAAACAGGTTTGGAGAAGCCAAAAGGAAGGTGTCTTGTCTGACCACTCAGCCAGTCATCAAGTCTTCCCTCTTGTTCTCCTGCTGTTTTGGGTTGGCAGGTTCTTTGTCCGTATTCAGATATGTATGTGTAGGTATATATTTCCCTTATTAGCATGTATAGAAGCCAGTCCTAAGCCAATCCTTATCTGTCATCACACACATGCATGATCTGCTCTATGCCATATGAGCTTTTCTATATTTGGAGAAATAGGGAACAAACCTGGATGGCTCTGCCAGCGAGAGCTGCAGTCCAGCAGAAATAATACTGAGCAGACCTGATACGCTCAAAGGACTTTACTGCATGTGGTCAGTTAAAACAGTTCCTGTGATTTGAAATATTGCCTCTGTTATCTACTTTTTTGCCTATGTTGGCCTAGGTAATGAAAAATTAGTAGTATAATTATCCTATTATCCTCTCACTTTTGGCAATTACCAATGACTGGTTGGGAAAAAAATAGATGGCTTGATGGTAACATCATTGCTAAGGACAAAAGGAATAAGTGCACTAACTTTGAAGATTTTTAGTCGAATATAAAGCTATGTCAAAATATGATTGTAAGGCTTCATATAGTAAAGAAACTTAACAGTAGCACCTAAGTTTGTGATAAAGGAGTACTGGACAACATGCCATAATGACAACAATACTGTGGATGTGTATAAAGGGACAATGTAAAAAAGGCTTGTATTTTATAAGGTCTATAAAGTTATTGACAACGCATTTTGTAATTAAAATTTTCGTATTCCATCTTCAGTCTGAAAAAAATAATTCCAAAATGTGATACAATGTTATTCTTGTTTGGGTAAATATATACATTATATATGAATGAATTCACATGGATTTTAGGACATGGAAGTTCTGAAATTATTTTAACTTTAAAGTATTTTACAAAAAGTATCCGGTATTCATTCTTTATTAATCAGTCAAAGATATTTAGTGATAGATAACAAATTTTGCACTGAAAATCCTACAAATATAATTCTGCAGATTATAAATACTGGGAACATGTGAAAAAGTCTTTCTAGTTCAATAAGTTTAAAGACTGAATCATGTCATTTCCAGAAGATAGATCAAGCAATGCTGGCCATATGGTAGAAAATATAGACAATCTGGCTGGATGTGTTGTGTCTATTTAAAGACACAACTGGAAAATAAATGAGAAATTTGACGCTTTCGTGTGTTACAAGTGAAGAGGCATAATACTGCCATTGTACATAGAATCTGGGGGCAATGTACTTAAAATGGGACCTATGGACTGCGTTCTCTTATTACTTGTACACAGTACAGGTATCAATAAAGTTACATTATATAATTTAACAGGTTAGCTTTTCCTTCCCTTCCTTGTGTGATTATGAAGTTGACATACCATCCATTAACATCTCTAGCATCTAAAGATAACATGAGGATTCAAGTAAAATGCTTTAAGGATGTGGTTGTGTTTTTTACTTAAGTAACAAAGTTATGAAAGAATGAAATATTTTGTTGTTCCAGTGTTTGCACTATTCTTGACTTTCTGCTGGAAAGTTTCAATATGCTACATGTGGTACCTTTCAAAACAAAACACCAATTAAAAATAACAAAGTGGAACACTGAGAAATTCATGTTCCATGGAACAACAAATTGTTTCAAATTGGTGGCTCAGAACTAAATTGGAAGCATTACAGTTATTAAGTTTGCTTTCTCAATTAATCAGGAGAAAACTGTTTCTGACATCAGTAATTCCTTAGTGCTTTCTGTGTGTATTTTCATTGCTTGTTTACAACACATATATACAACACACAATATAGAAAGTATTAACATGGATATGTAGAAAAGGCAAGAAAGCATGTATTTCTTGCAAACCACAGCGAGTATTTTCTAAATGCTAATATTCAATGTGGTCTACACTAATTCCTTTTATTAATTTGTATTGTAATTTGTTCTTTTATTCTTGTACTTCTAGTTTCATAGTGCTGTTTTTTCCTTTCTGTAAATGGTATAATTATGCATTGAAAACCTGTATTGGTTTCTTTCATATAAAAACTTACGTTGACATTCTATGCAAAAATATAGAACAACTTTAATTTGTAAATTTTTGTACTACGCAAAATTGTTCAGAACACAAAGACTAAAGGCATAGTGGCAATAGATACAGATTTTAATGGAGCTTGGTGTCTGACTCTAGCACACAAAACTGTACTTTCCTATTACATGACAACTTAGTTTGTGCTTTACATGTTTCCAACTTTAACTTATGAAGTCTGGTCTAACAATTTTTGGAAAATCTGTTCATATTGTGGTTTACGCATTTTGGATATGAATCCAGCATGAAGCCGCCTCTCCAAGAAGTAAAACTTGTTCTAGCTGCTCATAAAATTTTCCCCAGAAATGTTTATAAAACCTAGTAAAAAAAGAAAGTGCTCATTATTTTTGATAAGTTGTGAACGACTAGAAATACATATTTCAATCACAGAACTAAAGCTATTTGCAATTGAAGAAAAAAGGATATATATGTATTTTTAAACTGATAAGTGTTTCTTAAAAACACAAATTTTCATGAGTCACTTACCTCAGAGTTTAAAACTTCACCTTTCTTTTTGCTACAGTTAAATGGAGGGAAAATACTCCAAGTCTCCGCAAATGTCAAAGCCAGCTTTAAAATATTGGGATTTAAAGGAGGTATAATACCAATAAGTCTAAAACTATTAGGGCTTCCTAGTGAGAATATACAGGACTGTTTTATGTAGTTTTTGACAGAGAACTTAAATTAGCCCTGTAACATGGATGGTGTAACTTTTCCTGTTGCCTGGGAAAGAAATGTTGTCAGGCTTTGAGTTGTGGTGATGGCACTTAGTTTGTATGAGTCTAATAAAAGGGCAGAGTGTATGCATGTTTCTCTGATTT
This sequence comes from Cuculus canorus, assembly GCF_017976375.1. Classification (NCBI taxonomy): domain Eukaryota; kingdom Metazoa; phylum Chordata; class Aves; order Cuculiformes; family Cuculidae; genus Cuculus; species Cuculus canorus. The sequence goes on from NC_071404.1 coordinate 39,360,437, forward strand.
CAGATTTTTTTTTTCTCTTGGTCAGAACTTTGAAGTCTTTTTAAAGCTTTGTTCTCTTCCTCTTTTCCAGGCTAATAAAAAGAATTATTATTACTACCACATTTGTGTCTCTTGGATTTTATTTTGGCTAATGCAAGCATTTTTACAACATGATCTTGGACAAAGGAGCAATTAGAATTAAGGAGCCTTATCCAACAATTACAGCACTTATTGCAATTATAATAGTAACTTAGTAAGTTGATGACTTACTGAGTTACCCAAATGATACATTTTTATTTTGCTTTTAAAGTTAGCAAAAGCTTAATGCTAGAGTTTTGTAATGAGCCTGTGGTAACCAGATTTGTAGTCTGAAGCCTTCATCTGCCACACTGTTAGCCATCAAAGGAGCCCTGTCCTACCAAGCTTTCTATTTTCACAACAGGATATCTGGTTTCTTTTATGAGGATACAGCTATGTTAATTTGGTTTAGTGGTTTGTTGGAGGTAAGCATGCTCTTCACAGCACAAACACCAAAATCCCCTTAAAGCAGTTCCTTGTTAATAGCTGGGGTCTGATTGGCAGTTTTGCATTGTTAAGTGTGATTTGGTTGGATAAATATGTTTAGTCTAGTAAGCACTTTAGTGATTGAGTGTCTGTTAATGGATAAAGGTGGATTATGGCAAAACCTCTACAGGCTGTCATTGAGCACTTAGAGTTGTGAGATGTCATTCAGGAAATGGAAAACAAACCGTCAGTGTGGAAAAACTCACCAACTATAACATATTTTAAATATTTGGTGCTATTTCAGTATTTAGATTTAAAATCATATTTCACTTGAGGAAAACAAAGCAGAGCAGACTGTGCAGCTCGTAAACTTCTTGTTTGGCCTTAAAGCAAGCATACTCAATACATGTGTCTGGGCTTATTCAGAGAAAGATCTTTCTCAGAACATGATAGTCAAAAAGCCACCACGTACCTGAGGGGTAAGTGAAGAGTGGCGATAGCTTTTCTGAGGAATGTACTGCGAGTCTTCTAATTCAGAATAAATTACAACACAATTTTATGTGGTTTTATAAATAAGTATGCTTGCTAGCCATTGTGCAAATCTACTTTTCTTTTCTTATAATAGCACCTTCTCCAAAACACAGATTTTTGCAAGGCCACTCTTCCTCCTTCTCCTCTCTCTAAACACAGAGGTGAAGATCTTTCTTTCTCTTACTTTTAAGAAATGTAATGTGATGCTCTATATAAACCACCAACAAATGTCAGGTTTTTTCCCCCTCTACTCAGGTGTATGCAACCTTTTTTATGAGGTGATAAATATCAGCTTACTTGAGGACTTGAAATGGCCTTGAAGGCAAGTGGCAGATATTCAGGCACATACACAGAAACTCCCAACTTTTGGTGAGTTTTAAAACCTGTGTGTCCTTATTAATAGCCATGGTACAATGATTTGTGAAGTTTGTTTATCATACTATGGAAGTACTGCGTGTATTAACAGGTGTAGTACACACCCAGATATAAAATTTTGTGTATATCTGAAATGCTTAGGAAAACAGAGCTTCAGTGTAAGTTTTTTCAATATAAGTCTTTTTAATCTTTTAAACTAAAAACTGCTCTGTGTCCTTTTTTGGGGGTAGGGAGGGAGGCAGAGAAGGGAAGGGACTATTTTCAAGGAAAACCCTGCAACTCTACCCTCTGTTCTCTCTTATTCTTTTCTTATCAAAGACATATCAAGCTCACCCATGCCTTACAGTTGATAGATGCCATATGCCAGTATAGGATCAAGCCCACAAAACAGAAAAACTGTAGTGAAAATTTTGGAGTGGAAAACTTCCCCCTGCTCAGTTTTGGGGAACTACTTGCAGCTTCACTGTAAACCTACATGTTTCACACAGTTTTTCCATCTTGTTAAAACTACCATCACAGGAGGGTCAAGTCCATATTAACTGGGGGGAGAGGGGATGGGTTCCCCGTTAGTTGTGGTATTTACAGTTATGTGCTCTTCCAAAGAGTATATTAAGCCTCAAATATATTCAATGGCCTTGAACGGAACCTAATGATGGAGTAAGTTCTTTCTATTGTATTACCCTAAAGAACAGGCTAGATGGTCATGTAAGTCATTTCTGGGCAAGTGGTATCTTGGAGATTAAATTCTTCACTAGGATCCATACAATCATTCCCATATTACAGTAATTTCACCAACAGAAAAACGGATTTGTAGATGTAATCCTTTTCTATGTTTGTCACAACTCTTTGTGCTTGAATGAGAGAATAAATCATCATCTTAATTATTCATTTCATATAGCGTATTTTCTTTAAATCACAGAAATCTTGCTCTTAGGTGTTAGTTGTTAGCAATAATAAGATATATAAAAGGAAGAAATTAATTATAAATATATGATAAATAATTAATTAGATATTTTGATTTAGATAATGCCTGTAGCCCATTTACAAAAAATACATACTACCCAACATGTTGGACCAGTGGAAAATTAGAAAGAAATACAGCTGAGGAAGTTAAGATAGAAAGATTTATTTATTTTTCCAAGTCTTTAACAAGTTTGTGTGCCTTCATATAGAAGCTCATTTTTACTCCAAAGATGAAAATGATAGCTTTGGTTATTTAAGCAGCACTGTGGAATAGTGTTCCTTGTACAAAAATGTGCTGCCCTAATTAAAAATTGTACTTCTAGAGAACTCTTTGCTGATATTATAAGTCAATCAGAAGCTAAAATGAAATTGTGGAAATTCTTTGTAGAAGAGCTGACATTTGAAAAAAGGTTGAGAAAAGAGTTGATTGACCAAGGACAAAAATAAAACATTTGGGGAATCCAGGAAAGCATAAGGTGAACTAAATTACTGGAGCAAGATTTGGGTTGATAAGAAGAAGGAAACCAGGGGAAGGACTAACATTGTGGAAGTTCTATTGACAATAGGACAGGAATAATTATTAATGAAACAGGAAATTTTTGAGAGAGAATAAACAGTGGGAAGGTAAAGTATCAGAAACTGGAAAGGAATAGAATTGTAAAAACATGGAAAAAGAAAGGAAGGACATATGAGGGATAAGAAATCAATAATATAATCTTGAAATGATGAACAAAACTTTGGATGTGAAAACTGCAGACGGACAAGGCAAAAATCAGTCATATGACGATCAAGGGATTATTTAAAGAAAAACAAAAAATGCGGAAGGTGAACAAAAAAAAAAAGCTATCCGAAGAAAAATATATATAAGCAAAAGATTCAGTGAGACAGCAGGAAAAGAAACTGAGTGAAGACATTCTGTGAGAGAAAACAGAAGTTAAGAAAGGATTGATACCAAATATAATATTCTGTATTGAATTTTTTTGGCTTTGTATAATGGAGCTCAGAAGGAGACAGCAAATACGACTTTTAGGAGCTTTAATTCTGTGCCATGAAGAACCAGTTGACCTCAGAAGTAACAGGTCTTTTTCTGGGAATTAGACATAGCTGCAGGCACTCAGGCTTTCTTGAAGCTTTTTTGCTGGTGTTCCTTATTTTGCTGTTGCATCTTGAATTTTTTGTAAAAGTCATAATTTTGACGTTTAAAAATGCTTTTCTCTCCCAAGTTGCTGCATAGGGCTCTCATATTACAGACAGGATGAAAAATCAGACTGCCTAAACAGGGGAAACAATAAAAATTGCACATAGGAAAGTGCTCTAGGTGCATGAACTAATCAAACAAGAGAAAACAGGCATTAAAGAGCAGGTAAGGAAGTCATTTTAAGTTCTGTAATTTGAAGTAGTAAGATATTTAAACAGGACACAAAATTTTTGAGCATAAATGATTCCTTAATATTAAATAGACATATATATACAAAAGATGCATACATAAATACCAGGTGGTGTTCTTAGTTAAGATAAGTGGGTTTCTTGTATTGGTGTCCAACTTTGGCAATAGCTTTCATAACTTGTTCCAATGGCATATAGTTTCTCTACTCTGGTTAGTCTTAACAACAACATCGTACTTCTGTAGATTAAATATGTGTAGGTTTTGCAGCCCTTTTTCACTAATACCCAGCAGGCATTCAAACACTTTCAAGCAATAAATAAGACCCCACAAACAAAAGCAAATTAAATCTTCCACTTCTATTCATAAAAATATATATGCAATCTTATTTAACCAGTCAGATGCCTGTTTGTGACACATGAAATAACTTGGTGGTCTGAGTCCAATTCCAATTGGACAGCTGTTTGGACCATAAAATCCCAACATAATTGGCTTTAACTGGCATCCTTGTCAGCAAAATAGCCAAGTTTTGTAGGAGCGCAGAGACAGAACAGCCTTTCTCATAGCCTAGAGGTGGTTCCTCTAGACTAAGCATGTGGGTGGCCTGCTGATAGTGGTAGAATTAAAAAGAAAAAAACAAAAAACACAAACTTTATACTGCTGGAAATTTTTGGTTTGTATCTTTTTTTTGTAGAAATCAGGACTCTACTACTACTATTTTAGAAATGACAATTCCATTACTGAATTTCTCATAAATGTTAAATTTTAAAAGTGTAATGCACATTAACATTGAAAGGTGTTTTGTAAAGTATCAAATAAATTGTCCTTTGGCAGCCAATGACTTTATTTAAATAGCTTTATGAAACCAGAATTTCATTCAGTGTTTAAAGTAATAATCTTTTTATTCTTCTAAAAAAAAATATTTAGAACCAGATTTTGTGGAAAAGGAATTGCCACAGTTGCCACCTGGTTAAACCAAGATCTCCAAATTTGTTCTGTGCTGGGATAAGTAAATTGTGGAATTGCAATAAAACTCTTGTGAAACATTTGAATGCATGGTGAAGTAGCCCCAAAAAAAATTTAAGAAAGTCTCAACTCAAATCAGAAACAAATGAAGCAAAGCATGCCTCATCCAAATGGGGAAATTGTTTAGAAACATCATGCCTAATGCCAGCCCTGAATAAATAGAAACGCTCTGCATTCATCTTGAATGATAGGATCATCATCCATAAGGTACATTAGAAATATCAACTGACAGAAGTACTCTCAGAAAGTGTCTTACAAAGCAAAGCAGGGCCAGTCCTGAACGCTGTGAAATGAAGAGCTCAAAATGAATAAATTGTTTCAAAAATGGCACCTACTTCTCTGATTCCCTGTAGAATGCGCAATAGCTTGGCACCAAATATAACACACAACCTGTCTGAAATTGTAAGATTAATACTCACTTTACATTGATGTAAATGCCTGCGCAGGGTGCAAGGCAGTGGATATCTTGGCCCATAATGTGGAATAGTTCAAGTGTTAACAAGTGTTACTGCAGTTTTCATTCTTCAAAGTCTGCCTACTTTTTTCTTTCCCTGTGACAGTGACTGCTTTTTAAAGAAAAACCTCTCTTATTTGCCTTTTATATTCTGTCCTGTGCATGAGGTCTTAATAAGCAAAAGGAAAAATAGAAGTTTCATAATATGCTATGGGAAAAAACAGACATGTGAGTTGGGTTTTTTTATTTAAAAAAAAAAGAACAAAAACACTGTTAAGTTAGATGGGCACATATTTCATACAGCTCCTAAGGCCTATCTGAAAAGTACTGTGCAAAAACAAAGCTGGGTGAAGAGGAAGCAGCTGCAGGGGTGATATAGAGCCCTTTCTCATAAACAAAGTGCACCAACAAATCTGTTTGAGCATGAATATTAGATTTGCTGACTTTTGCTGACATCACTGTGTGAGATAAACATATTACAAGGAGTGGAACAGTTTGTTGCTTGAGAGGTTGCCAGACAAGATAAGTGAATGGCAAAGTGGCAAATGAAGAGAAGGTGCCCATCCTGACAGTCTCAGCCGTAGCTGAGGGTTGTGACTCGGTGAAGTGTTATAGTGAACATGACTAGGCTGGAACAAGTGGATAAAAACGGACTATGAACCTCGGGTTTTTTTGAATGATGGAGAGCTAACAGCTGCTTCCATCTGGGAACTGTGTAAAAGTGCCTTACAGCTGTACAATAATAAACAGCTAAAAACTCTGCGCAGCCTACTGCTCCATTTACATTCTTTCCCAATCTTTTGACTCATTAAATTGTAATCTTCCTCCTAATTATATTTCATCAATCCTTTGTTTATGGAACTCTAGATTAAATGGCAAACATATTGAAACAAAAATAAACTTATAATTAGTTGTCTTCTCCTCATCCCTCCTCCCTTTGTATTAGCAAGTGCATCATTATCAAACCCCAGGGGTTTGGTGAGGCAATCAGTTTACATGGTGCACTTTTGGCAGCAAAGAACAAAAAAACATTTGTAGGCGCATAATATGATTTACCAGCTCTAGGGCTCCAGGGTCTACACTTTCATAAATATAAGTGACAAATTATCAATAAATCATTCCCCAGTCTACCATATTGCTTAATGTTTATTGAAACCCAATTCTAATAAATAGAAAAGTCACCTTTTTTATCCAAAGCATAAGAAACAAAAATGACAGCAATTACAAACAGAAATGAGAAATGAGAAATAAGGCCCTCCACAAGCAATGAACCTTTTTTACCTGTCATCCTTGGTGCCTCAGTGTTGTTGGCCTCTAAAAACTGCCTTGGAGCAGACACGACCTTCAAATGGTGATTTTATTTTTTGTATTATGATAAACATTGTTTTTCTGGTTTTGTTTGTTAGGTATATAACACTCACATCAGATTCCAAGTCACTGAAGAAATCAGTCCAGTATATTTTTAGGACATTGATGAGTGGCTTCATTAGAATTAGTAAAGTTCTTCCAAATGAACCCTGGTTTAGATCAGCTGAGCACACTGAGACTTATGCTCTGAAACTGTGTTGGTTTTGTTCACTGCAAGAAGTTATTTGAAGTGAAACAAAGGGAAAGAAAACAGAGTATTTGCACATCAACTAATTTTTTTCATTATTTATCTCTGTAAATTGAAAACCACAGCTCTAAAGAGTTATACTTGGGGAGGACAGAGGTTACTCCACTTCATGAATACAAGAACTGGATGAAATGCCGCTTTAGAATGTAAAAATATTACTGAAGACTAATACAAGAAAATTACTTCTGAAAAATTTAATCTTCATCAGATTTCCTGCCCATGTAAAGAAAAAAAATACATTTACATTTCTTGAAACAAAATTTTGAGATATCTCACCCGTTACAGGTGCTGATTAAAACATGAGATTATCCTATGCCACCATTTTCATGCAAGTCAGCATCTGAAAATAATTTACAGAGTAGTCACTAGACCTCTACAATGTTTTAAAAAGTCAATTTAAATCTTAATTGAAATTCCCTGTCCTTTTGTGTTCTGTAAACCAAACATCAGATACCCAGATTAAGCTTAACTAACATCTCCTCTTCAAAAACATTATATTACCTAATAGTTTTCTGATCTTTCTTTTTTCCACCAGAAGTCACAACTGTCTTTATATCACAATAAATATTTCTGCTGTAGTAATTCATTCATCTTACTTAAATATCTATTAGGTATATCCTACTCTGTAGAGAATGTAATCTACATGTTCAATGATTTGTTTTTATTTATATAAATACATTGCATCTAATTCAAAGGAACATACCCATTTAAGACAGAAGAATTTTTTTCCTGTGTAACTTCAGTAGAATTTTTCTTTGTCTGAGAATCCTAGGGCTGGACCTCAGAGTTTCCTGTCCAGGTTAAACTGTATTTACTATGCAGGCTTCCTCCTGCCACATGATTTTATTGATGCCCTTCCATGTCATGTTTTGAGGACAGCATAGGCCAGTGCAGTAGTGTGGCTGTGTTTCTAGAGTATGAGGGAGTGAAATATCTTTTTCTCTGAAGTTCTCACAGAGTTTTGGTGGAAATTGTTCATTTCCCATATATTCAAGCCCCTAACTTGTTGATTTACTGCAATAATGCTACTGAATCCATTCACTCTGTTCTTATATAGAAGTGTCTGCACATCAGATCCTGGAAAAAATAATTGAAAGAAGGAACACTCCAAGCACTTGCAAAGCATTAAACAAAAAGTCTTTTGTTTTAGAAATGGTTCCTCTTCTGACAATAAGTCAGAGTGATAAATATCACGCTGGCAGTGTTCAGCAGGGTTTGTATAACCAGCAGCCTATTGTCGCCCAGGCAGTTTGTGGCTGCCAGGATAGAAAAAACGACCTAAAGTCCTCATCGTCAAATTATACAGAATTTAATTACTTCAGCCACACTCCTCTCCTCACTTATTCCATCCTTTTCTGAGAGTGTGCCTTCACTCTCTGTTGGGAGAAGAATGGATTCAAGTACTCAGTGTACCAGAGCAGCAGCAGCCCAGATCCATAGGAAGGAAGCAGCTGCACAGCAACCATGAGTCAGAGACTTGATGCCAGCTCAGCATCTCACATTTGGTGATGTGTGAGGAAGTGGGAGAAACTGAGACCACTGAGTTGACAGACTATTTCCATTCACTGAAACAGGATGTAACGAGAGATCTGAGAAATCTGGAGTTTAAAATAAAGTCAAAATATAAACTGATGTATATATATCCCGACGTAAAGAATGACATCTGTGAGAGAGTCTGAGCAATCTGCATGAGGATATCAGAAGACTAACACATGACTTTCATAGATCTGAATGCCAGAGCTATTACTCAACATTCAGATATTTCTGATTTCACATGATATACTCTAATGAGGTCATAGCCTGGAACTAGGGGTAAAAAAAAAACAATATAAAACTCCAGATTGATCTTAATCCTAAAGCAATCCAGCCAAAAATTATTGCTCTCATAGAGAAAAGCAGACTTGGCTAAGTGCTGTAAGAATATTGCAATACCTTGACATAGGTATTCTGCATCTGCTTTTCAAGAAAAGCTCAAAAAACATTGTTAAAAACGAAGAGAGGGGAAAAAAGAGAGAGAAAAATCTAGCTGGCCATCTTGCTGTAAATAAAGGAACTCTTAAAATATCCAGGCATTAGAGAGTTCTGCAGGTGACTAAATAATTGCAATAAATGACATAGGTGTTTATCTTCTTTCATGGATACCTCAGTTATATTTTTCTGAGTATTTGCTCTTTTCTTATAAGCAAAAGTGAGGGATCTGCATTTATGTTTTTCATTGCAAAGGTAAAAGAAGACCTCTGACAAAATTCCTGAAGTCTTTATGTGCTTAATTATGCATTGAAGACAACTCATTCCTGGCAAAGTTATAAGCTGACCTCTGTGTTATTTATAATCAGTCACTTGTAATATTTCATTGGATTCAGGTTTTTTTATTGATTGCACTACATTTAGTCCAGAAATGTTCCAGTTTATTGTAGCAGTAGCATTATCTGCTGTCTTCCTCCAGTGAAGTCACCCATTAAAAATTGTTCAGGCTATTATATAATAGTGTTCTCTTTCTAATAAGTTATGTATTAGTTTTAACAAGTTACATGTTGACACTAGCAGTTAAATTGTTAATGTCAGAACCAAAAAGCAAAATCTATCAAAAAAAAGATACATGAAGACAATATAACAAATATTTCATCCTCATCTTAAAGTCTACAGCCACTCAGAACTTTTCCAAGGGTTTTCAGTCTAGCTACCTGATTGCTGGCTTATGGCCCGTAAAAACAAACAATGATTGTTCTTGAAGTTCAGTAATTCATCGAGGAGCTACGTGCAATGAATACATTTCCAAAAATTACTTTTCTTGACTGTGCACTAAAATCTCTTTCTCCTGTCAGAGCTAACAGCAGGGTACTGTTTATCATCTAGCTGATCATACTGATATGACACACCGATGTTAATACTTATTGTATGTATGTTGATATCAGGAGCTACCCAGCCAAGAAACAATTAGGCACCCTGTAGTGTAAGCACCCGAGTCCCATTAACCTCAGTGGAAGTCATTTATTTCTGAATTGAAAGAGAAACTTTGGCCCTGAATTTATCAGACAAATGGAGTTTATCTTTTTACTATAGTGTCAGTAGACATAATATAGCAATCTGCATGGCTTTGCATAAATCCAGCTAGAAATGAGCATACTACCCTCTATACATTAATTTTTTCCCTTTTTTGGCTACAGAAGTGTCTTGCAAAGACAGTGTTAAACCAATGTAAGCCAAAAAAAAAGGATTAAAAGTTCATAGTACACCGGACAGGTCTATATGCACAGGTAGGCTCAGTTTGCATACCAGGTTGCCCAGACATGACACCCAGCACAGCAGGAAGATGTAGATCTGCATAAAGCTCATGGGTTCATCCGTCACTCATGGACATCATAGACTGATAAACCTTGATGAGGGGGAGGGCTATTTGATAATATCAGAAAGCAAGTACATCCAATTCAAACTGGTGTAAGGGGAATGAAATCAGTGAGATAGTCCTATGCCTGTGATAAGCCATGTGAAGGCAAATGTCACATAGCAAATACTTAACAATATGAACCACCCTCAAATGTAACACGTGTATCCAAATGCAAAATGCAAAACCAAAAATTTCAATGCCCAGGTTCAGCTACTTACAAAAGATTGTCCTCTTTGTCACATTTTGAGAAGTCCTAACCATTAATTTAGGAATTAGTTGTAGGAATAGCTGTCATGGGTTCCCTAGTCTACTGATTGGATTGCACTCAGTGACAGGCTGTGAGAAAGGGACTGGAAGCAGTTCTCTCAGGGTGAAGCGCCTATTGCCAGCTCTAAGGATGAGGCAGGCAGTAGAGAAGCTTTGGCAACTTGACATTATTTGTTGGATTTATCTTTTCAGTTTAAATTCTTTCCTTTGTTCATGCACAGAATATTTATTGGCCTCTTGTCTCCAGGATAAGACCCAATATATCATTGCATACATTTAGTCTCCGTAATTGCTAGTGAATATTTTGATCTCTTATGTTCTTCATAAATTGCCCCAATATTACATTGCAATTATTTAGTGAAATGTCTCACTAAGAACAGTAATCATCATCCCATCTTATATGATTCTATAGAAGTAAATAGATGTATATTAAAAAATAACATTTTTATGAGTGACTAGGCAGTTGCAGATTTGTTAGAAAGCATGTTTTTAATAAAATCTCCCTTGAAAATAGAGGTTTCATCCATGAGGGAAATATTTCAGAAAACTCAAGAACTCTTTGATAATTCCCAAGATATTTAACTCATTATTTTCCTGTATCCATATGGTCCCATTTTCAAGAACTTAGGTAAAACTTCTGCTCCAGATATGTGGTTTTATACTGTTTGCACCAACATCTCAGGTGCCCTACTGAAATAATTATTATCCTTCAATAATTCTGTTGTCTCATAGCTCTTGGATACATAGAATTCAAACCTATCACCAAACTGTTACATCCCAAAGAATTATCATATCACAGAAATTATGTGCACATAGTCACTTAAACTGTCGCAAAGGCAAGGTAGTCCTCTTTCTACTAGTTCTACCAAGTCTACTGTCCTCCTAAAATAATTCCAAATCACCTGCAAATTGTCACATCTGTGCTTGGCCATTCTCCTGACCTTTTTACTAGTGTGGGCATCAATACAGAACCTTAAGGGAGGATATTCCTAACTATTCTCCAAGGAAAAACTTATCATTTAGTCTTGCCTTTTGTTTCTTATCATTTAACCAGTTGTCACTCAGTGGTCACTACATGACAAGCCCTTCCCTATTACTCTGTAAGAGCACAGCTTCTCTAAGAACATCAGGCAAAGGAGACTGAAGTCCAGCTACATCATACCAGCTGGATGGATACCTTATTCACATGGTATATCATTCTTTCAGAGAACCTTGTGGGGTCTGCAAGTCATGCCATCTGTGACATTTACAGACTCTTCCCCAAAGCATCGTATCTACATAGCATATTCTGCCATGTTCTCCATCAGTTTGTCTGGGCTTACATAAAGACAGTCTAGAAATATAATTCTGGATTAGTAGCTGATGAGATATCAAAAATTTGTGTCATATTTTCTTAGTATGGAAGCCAACTTAAGCAATAGTTAACACATCCCTATTACCAATACAGGTTTTTCCTATCTGAGTACCTTTGGCATTCCTAGAAATATCAACTTAGTCCTGAACAATTTTTGCTCCTTAGTTTATCACTACTGAACAAATCTCTTGTATTCATGTTTCAGGTGGGAATTATTTGAGTGCATGGTCTCGTCTGTAATGAATAACAGTGCAAGGAGTTCACTTTTCTTCTTGTAATGATCTGGATTTTCCTTGACAGGTCCTTTTACATCAAGATCATCCAATGTCTCCAACTTCTCTTTGGAAGTCTTTTTTCTTTTGATTCACTGGCAGGAGTTTTTTATTAACATTTATCCTTTCAGCCAGTTGCTCAACAATTTTTGTCCTGTCTATGTGTGATTTTACATTTAAAACGGTGAGTTTACTTTGAAGAGATTATAGGCCAGTATTTGCACATGAAGGTTTTGAAATGGAACATACTCCACATCAGAAAGATGGACTTCTGTGTCATTTAATTATGAATTAATCTGATTAAAAAATGATGATAGGAAGTGTTAAGAGAAGAATTTTTCCTCTTCTAGTACATCTCTCAAAAGTGTTGGATATTATAGCAGCATAAGTGATTTTCTGCCTTATTCAAAAAAAAGGTTAACAACACTTGAGCTGCAATTCTCAGCACTCACTCAGTCTTAAGGTTTAGGTCTCTGGTGTGCAGCCTCTCTGCTTCTTGAATGAAACTGCTCAAGGAGTTCAATTGTATGTCTATTCTCAGCCTTCCCTATTTGCTGTCATTTAAGAAGTCGCACATAAATTCAACCTGTGTCTTGGTGTTCTTTTTCTTTTATTTCCCAATGTAAGACTTTCAGATAGTTCCATACCTTAAACAGGATTCTGAATTCTGCTTCAAAACTCTTTAAAACACAAAATTTTTGGGTGCTTTGGTCTTTCACAAGGTCACTTAATACTGCCACATTTTCTTCAAAAGAAAATCGTATTGGTGAATGGACTTTTTCTACTACCATTCTGTTACAATCACTGTAAGGTTTTTCATAGATTATTTTACATACTTTAAAAGTAAAGATTAAGATACAGAACAATTTATTTCTGCTTTGGTTAATTCTATAAAAAATCAGAACACTGAATGCTACATAAGCTCTATGAAGCCCAACATAATTTTAATTTAAATTTAAACTTTGACTCCATCCTTTGTGTATCCTTCTATCCTTTGAAGTTCACATCGTTAAGTAGCAGGCAGAACAGTCTTTGTATCTTAATCACTATCAAGTGTGTCTAATTTTTTTTCTTTATTTTAATTTATATAAACTAAATTTGCTTCTAAATCTGTTTTGGTTTGGCGTGGTTTATTTGAGAAGTGTTTTTCATGTGATGTCTGTTAACAGTTCTCCCTCATGCTGGAGAAAGAGGCATTTTACATTAAAAAAGAGCATCTAAGCTGTTGTTCATATAAGGAATTGCAAATATTTTAGAAGAGCTGGACGGAGTCAATGACTTGAATAATTGTTTTCATCTTTGGTTGGTGGCAGTGCTTGTTTAGGCTGTTTTCAAACAAAGAGGTGTTCATTTACATAAGTAGAGAAAGCAAGCTGTGGAAAAACAAGGCAGAGTCTAAATTTTCAACAGCACTGGGTCAAAGCTCAGCCTTAATTAAAAACAGGATTATCTTGGACATATTATTATACTTCAGTTTTAGTACATTATGTATTCTAATCTCTTTACTACCACTCATGACATTAATACCAGTCCAACTCAGTTTTCCAATCAAATTAAACAATGATGATAATATTTAATAACCTCTAGATATTAAGTGGATTAGACACATTTCCTGAGCTCCTCTGAGCTGCAGCGTGTTGCATAAATGAAGAATGATTTTGCAAATAGATGCAGCATAGCAAACAAGCATACTTTATGCTCTTAGAATTTTATATATAATTGTCACTACTTTCCCAATCCTCAAAATTTTATCAATGGAGTTAGAGATGTTATTTTACAGAACATTAACAGATAAATATAAGCACATTAAACCTGATACTGAAAAGGAAAAAACAGTGTCACCTGGATGCCTACTGTATAAATATAAAGTCTGCTCTAAGATAAGCCACAGAGCTTCTCCAGGGGATCTTCAAACTAAGCATCCAGGTACAGAAGATGCTCCTGAACTCTGTCAGCATCTGCCATATCATTACACAGCAATAGCTCAATAATAGACACTTTACCAGGAGACCTTTAAAATAAGACTTCCTTTCATCTTAATGGACTTACTTTTTTGGAAATTCTCACAGGTGCATCAGCATACTTCAGTCATAGTGTCTAAAAATGAAGGTTATGGATGTGCACTGTTGCATGATCTGATGAGCTTATCATTAATTTCATAGTATTTGTTGCTTGTTTTAAGGTACCAGCTGCTGAAATTATATGGGAAGAGTAAATCTCAGCTTTTTCTTCAGTCTCTAAAAAAAACACAATATAAAACACAGTGTGATTTTCTTTTCCTAGACTTCTCCCCCACTGAAAATCTTAAAATCCAATGCTTAATATTTCCAAAAGCAGAAGCAGCATTACACTTCCCATTTTTAAAGCGTGGTATGTTTTAAACTTGCATTAAGGAAGATGAGAAGAGAGGCTAATCACAAGTCCTCAATAATTTGGGTTATCAACATCATGTAGGGTTTCATCTTTTATTCATTGAAATTCATTACAAACGTTCTATCAGTTTTAATGATGTAAGAGTATGGTCAGAGAGAGACTCACTTTCCTTTGCATCTGCCATGGTAGAGGCAACCCAAGTAGAACAACTTTAATGTCTGATCTTCCTAAAACCACAAAACTAACTTGATCTTGGCATCAACCAAAGGAATAGCTCACTACCATTACTTTCTCTCTCATGTATATTTTAACATTTTTACCAAATTTTTTGCTTGCCTTTTTTTCCCCAGGTTAAGTGTTTACCTCTTTTGCCATATTTTTTTAACCTCTCTGGCCCTTTGTATTTCTTTTGGTTTAACATCTGGCAAGATCTTTCAGTGCAACATCATTAGTAAATCTATATAACATGACCTTTATCCCATTTTCCAAATCACTAAGATGGTAATTAAAAGTAGCTCTTACATTGATCTTTCCATTGACTTGGACAGTTAGATATTTTGCCATTTATAATTATCCTGCTTTCTAATCTCTGTGGCCTCATTTACATAAAAGGTATAATCATGTTTTCAAATTACTATTCACAAGACTTTAATAAGTACTTGAGCTAGGACAATGTAAGCTACTGTATCCCATTCTTTCTTTAATACTTAAATTCTCTTAAAGAACATAAAAATGCATCGGCAACATTTATTTTTGTTCACCTAGTATTGCATATTCCACATGGCTCTAGTAATAATTTCTTTTTTTGGTTTTCTTTCTCTTTCTCATCATAACTTAAAACTAAAAAAACTTATTAATAGTCATCACACCACATTAAGATGAATATTTTATCCTGTTTTATGACCGAAGAGAGATTCAGTGAATTGCCTGAAGATATATGCCAAGACTGTGATGAAAAGGATAGCAGAACTCAGAGGCACTATCATTACAATTGTAATACAGTAGTACTGTTAGGGTCAAATTCATTATTTGTGTCCTTGTTTTTTTCCATGTTTTTCACTGTTTAATTATTTAACTTGCAGTTGAGGTCAATTGCCAGATTTTGTCTCCTCTGCTGATCAACCGATCTAGGGTTTTTTTTATTTTTACATTGATAACATATGCCCTTTTGTATTATTCTCTTGATTTCCATTGAGAAACATCTATCGAATATCAAATACATTTTCTAGGTATTTGAGAACACATCCAAGTATTCTAAAATAGGACATTAAAAGTCTCGTATGCTTTACACAAACATATAACTAAACATTGATGTCTTAGGAGAAAAATTTTATCCTGAACAGACTGGTTTTCTATGGTTTGATTTTTTTTTCTAGTAAGACTTTTTTAGATAAAATCAGTTATTTCATTGAAAGTACATTAATTTCAGTGAGAATACATTACTTCCAAAGTCAGGTAATGTGTACCAAGACACAACATGTGAAGAAAGAAGGAATGCCAGATTTTCTACTCACCATTTTATTGCAAATTTCTGAGACTTCACCTATCAGATAACAACAATAAAAAAGTCTTTCTGAGATGCATACACTTATAAAAGTAGTATTTTGTGTTCAATACATTATGTTCAGTCAATATTGCAAGATGTCAACAGGTTGTAACTCTTGTCTTTCACTAGTTCCTTTTCAAGAACAGCCCCTAAAGGATACTGTGGGATTGAAGTACCAGTGATTTTACTGAATGCAATCTGCAGGCTGTGAAAAAAGTTGGAAGAGGAGGAAGAGACAGCTGCCTGTCTCACAGGGAGTCTGTCCCAAGCACAGAGAGAAGAATGAGGGTTAAAGACTAGGAAAACTATTTTTGCAGAGAAGGCACAGCAGAAGAAACACCTAAGTCTTAACTTGCAGACCTCTCCTTACAGTCCCTGCAGAATTTTCAGGGAACAGCTATGCTTTTCAGAGCTCTTTTTCTTTCGTCTTCCTTCCCAGTGGACTGCAGTGTGAAGTGAGTATGTCCTTCCCAATGATGCGTCTGTTTGAGCTTGCTTTTTTTTCCCCCCTCATGCAGTTTTTATTACAGCAGAAGTTGTGCAAAGAGGTTGATAGCATGCAATCATTAAAATCCTGTTTACACTTGGTGTTGCATCAACTCTGCACTACCAGCAGCAGTGGTAGACAGGCTGCTGGTTTTCCTACAACTTCCACCATTAATACCAGGGCTGGAATATTATAGGGCAAAACTGCATGTCTTTCTTGTAAAAGAAGTGCTTCGCAGAAATGTTCTTCACTAACACTAGTAGTGATTTTTGTCTGCCTATTGTTCTAAAGCATTGTATTGAACTAGTTGGCATTTTTACAACTTTTAATGATGTGGAATGTATTTCTTTAAATCCCTTTAAAACTCTCTAGTGGAGCACAATGTATTATATACATTAGAAGTTACCCAGGGTAGCAATTTTTATGTGGCTAAGTTTGCCACAGAATGTATTAAACATACTTTGATACTAGGAAAAACCCAAACAATGCGATGCGTTAATAGTAATGAGATTATTTAAAGGGAAAAAGGTGAAACAGAAGCAAAGCGACAAGGCTCTGTCAGAAGATGTAGGGAGAAATTAAAGTGGGCAAGTATTTTGATCAGCAAGATAGCTTTCTAAAATGCGCTGTAGAGTATGTACACTGAAATCATCTGGAAGGGCAAGTTTAGTTCAAGAAAACCCCATTATCTCCCTGTACTGCTCAGCAAAACCCGAAATTTTGAAGGAGCATGTAAATTTTTTGTATAAATTACAAAAGGATACAAATATGTTAAGTAGATCCCAAAATTTAAAATATTCTTAATTATTTTTTTCTAGATTCTGCTTAGTCTAATAAAATTAAACCCAGAGCAACCTCTCACAGGTTCCATGCTGACATCATCAGACGCTGGGAGTGCATTTTAAAATTTTTCTTGCAATGTGACCTCCTGGCTTCCTACAGCCTGCTGTAAAATGGTAAGAAAAACATTCTTATAAAACTTCTGAGAAGACTAGGTAGACTTGTCTGTCCTCAAAGATTGTTTTTAGGATGTTCATGAATGTTCCTCTTTTACCTTTGCAATGAATTATTCACTTACATTTAATGATTATACTTGACTATCTCCAGACACCGATTCAGCATATTCGTCTCACTCAAGATGTCTGTCTATCAGTAAGTCCTTCAAATGCCAACTTGGAAAAATATCCTGACACCAAGTACTTTGGAACATGCTGACAAGTCAAGAAAAAAAAACCTGTTCACTAGTGGTAAAATTGACAGTAGTGTAGATAGGTCTCATGGCACCCACTTTCAGCACTGACTTTCTGCCTCACACCATTATTTTGCTATGATTTTACTTGGGAACAAACCACAGCGACTGAAATCAGAATAAGACCCTCTGAGAGAGCCTTAGATTTAAACTGAGGACTTCTATCCTTCCACTATATCTTTATTTTCTAATGTAACAATCTTTTCTTTCTGATCCCACTTGCCAGTGTGTACATATCTACCTATTCATCCAGACTACAGTAATAAAATAGAGCATTTCCAAATGTGCACTTTTTCAGTAGTGGACCACTGTAGAAGCTAAGGGTCATGTAATTTTTAGTAAATTCAGTATGGCATCTTGGTTTGTTTTGGTTGTTGAAGTGCACCTGAACCTGAGTTTAAATCAGCCTGCCATTTAAACAGCTTGTCAGTTCTTGATTTCTATAAATATGTGTGTGCGTTTACGTAAAAGACATATATAGGAGAAAAGATCTTGCATAATCATAGAAAGTGACTATCTCAAGATATAGGACTCGTTAGGAAATCGTTTTATGGGAAATGATTAGGATAGATTAGTAAGAAATGCTTTCATCTTAGTTTTTTGCTTGTGTTGCATTTTAAAATAATTAAGAATCCAGATTGTTTCTGGTTTTCACCTTCGTTTACTGGCACCCAGCAAAGAGGCCTACACTTTGATTTTAATCATGGCCAGACAGTATAAGACCTTGGTCTTAAAGGCAAATGGACCAACAAGCAGAAACCCTGCTGTGTAATTTCAAAGCAATGTACTTCATGCTGCTAACCCTACAGTATGATTTCTGTTCTGCCAATGACTCCAATAGCAGAAAACTTCCAATTTGCACCTCTCGCATAAATCCACATTATGCCAGTAGGTTTAGAAGAAAACCACAAGCTGCCCAGTTCAGCAGTCAGAGGTCTGTTAACAGATCTTTAACTATGATCTATTGTGTAGGAAAGTCTGAAATTATGGATGCAGAGTTTCACTTTATAGAGCTCTCATTTGTGCTATGCAGGTTTTCTTGAGATAATTATAAGTGTTTATTTTGGCTTTTAACAACTTTAATCACATTATTTAGCATGTTCTGATGTTGTCACTGAGGCAACCATTACTCTTGCGCAAAAGTTTTGCTTAATTGGCAGTGGGAGGAGAAAATGGAGTTTAAAGAAACTAATTGCACTAGACCTCACAGATGCCAAGATATAGGTTTTTTAATTAAAAGTTTTTACAAGATAGTTTACAAATGTAAAAGCACTATCTCTTGGAAGTACCTAATACAGCATCCAGCTTTCATTTTTGCTTCCATTTTAAGTGGCTAAATATTCTGGAAGTTCAATGAAAGCATAACTGCAAAAAGTATTTCAAAGGATAGAAGACAGAGATTGGGAATATAAAAGCACAGAGTTCAGTAAGGCACTTCACTTACTTATCTGAATTCCAATTTATAAATAAACCTGGCTGCCTGCAGAGAGTAGCTCAGCCTGTTAATTTCAGACCGCCGTTTAAGTATCATGCTGTGCTAAATTGCATTTGATGGTTTTATAATGGCATGACTACAATATATTAAAATGAGATCTATAAAGCTATAGATCTCATTTTAATTTTCATTTTAATATATAGTGGGAATTACAACCTAGGTCTCCATTGGTAAAAATTACATTCATATCTAGCGATTCTTTCCTGAATCTCAGGTGTTACTGTCCCATGTTACACAAAAATTACGTTTTATATCTCGATTTAAAGTGTTTATATATCCCAGTGTAAATGGTTTTGTGATTCCTAACTGATGCTTGTAATTTATTTTTTTTCAAAATCACAGGGTATGCTTCTTGACACACTTCATCCCACTTTAAATTCCTGAAGTACGGTACTACAACTCTCTATCGAAAGTGATTGAACAAGTAGCACTTGATGAATCATAATAGTTTTTCCAAAGGGAGAGTTATTTCTTGATCTTTGGCTTGAAATAACATAGGTATATGGCAGAAAGGTAAATACTTGCATCAGGGTATTGTCTCACAAAAGACTTCTTTGGTCACAGCGGCATTTTCCAGTAAGCAAGACATCTTCACCCCTCCTCCAGTGACCCAATGAAGTTAAATGCCTTTTGGAAGGTTAAGCTCTGTGTACAGGGGTCATGGGACTGGACTGGAGCTGGAGGCTCTGTTTATTTTCTACATGTGTTGAACTATGTTGTTCTCTGGGTGTGAACATAACTTTCTAACCTTCACAAATAATCCCAAGGAAAAGACCTTGCTGACTAAGACTGAGTTTGTCCTGAGCCACTGCAAAAATCCACATCTTTCCAGATGATGTATAGTAACTAAAGAGAATACTTATTTAAACATTGAATTGTATTTTAAACTCCAGTGACTAGAAGCAATGCCTTTACTGGAGTAATTGTGAAATTACTCAGATAATTTTTCAAACATATCTTGGGGGGAAAAGAATGCCACAGATGTGTCACTCAAGCACCCAGTGAGCACAGTAGTCCACTAAACAACTTTTTCTCTTAGCCTGCTGTAATGCCCCGAGCCATACCACGCAAAACAAAACACTGAGAATGTTTTAATAAACTTCCTGTTTCATGTCATAACTCCTCCGTGTTGAAGCAGTCACACTATGCCAAACTGCATGAAAGCAAAGATGTTCATAGAGCATTGCTTTTGTAAAAATTGTAGCTATGCGGATTTCACTGAGTCCATAGAAGTTAAAACTATTTGCAGATTTTAAGTGGCAGATAATAATTAATATCTTCACCTACAGGAGGCAACAGATGGAGTATCCATATCACAAAGATACTAAGTTTCTTCTCAAGACAATTTTGAGGACCTTGTGCTATCCTATTTTTATCTCCTTACAGCTCCAAGCCTCATCACTATACCCAGTGTACTGTTTGAAAGCTTTTTTTTAAAAGCCATCTTAAAATCTTCCTCTAAACCAGGTGGTTCTAGATAATAATGAATATTTGCACTGGATTAGTTCACCAGGTTAGTGTGCAGCTTACTATTTTTGCTGAGAATCTCAAAATTTATCTTTTGAGATAAATTCATTAATATCAGCAGTGATTTTGTTAGGGTTTTTTTTTCACTTACTTCCCTAGGGAGAAATTTTCACTTGCATGTGACACCAGTGTTCATATGCTATGACTGAGATTAGATTGCGTAACTTCTGGTTTCAGGACAGAAAATATCTTCTGGAAGAGTGTTCGTCTCCAAGAAGTCTGACAGTAAAATATGTCTATCCTTTGAAACAGGCATAACATTTAAAATATATTATTAGTAATGAATTTCATATTAATCCTGTTGCTGACCAGACTGAATTTCAATAACCCATTGAATGCATATTTTGATAGTTGCTGGAAAATGAGACATAATGGCCAGCTACATAATATTCTGACAGATTGTTTAATGTTAGGCTTTGGATCATAGAATGTGTATTTAATTGTGGAGCTTTCCAGGCTCTTGATTTGTTCATGGCAGTAGAGAGTCTAATTTTTTAGTACTAATTAAAATATGCCATTAAGAGTCAAATCTAATAAAGCAAAGACATTAAGAGCTAAATTCAAAGTTAATGATTAAGATAACCTTCCATGACAAGAGGTTACACTGGTACAAAATAATTTAATACATTTGCATTAAGCAGTGTCAACAAAACCACAGACTTTATTCTGATTTTTCTTTTCTAAGTTGAAGATACACTCTTAAAAAAAACGTTTGGGAACAAGTAAGAGAATTTTAATGCAAAATATTAAATAATTTTTGCACCTATATTTTACTTACATCACCTACAATTTTTCTGTGTCTTATAAAACAAATGGCAACACTGACTTTTTTTTTTTTGCAAGTGTCAATGTCAAGTCGAACATCTGATACTATTCTTACAATAGAAATTGGAAAAAGACACATAAATAATGGTGACATTCTAGTGGCAGACATTTTCCCAGAAGGACTTAAAAGACCATATGCATTCTAATGATGCAATTTTTAGATAAGATGTCAGAGCTGTGTTCAGAGTTTGTTTCCAATCATTTGAGACTTCCTGGATGTTTGGCGCTTTTGTAGAAGGAAAAACATTCATTGTACCGACACTGCTAAGTCCAGTTATCTGGAAATCTCATTTGAAAATTTCGGTTGCTTGTTCTTGTTGTGAAATGTTGTCCATAGCAATAAATTATTTCCTTTGGTGACTGAAGCAATTATTTTATATGGCTCACATGTCATTGGAAGTGATTCATGTAATTAAGATGGTGTCCTCTGGAATAAAACTGGAGTTGATTTAATTTCTCTATTGGTTTATTTGAATGTGCAAGTTTTCTAATTATATTTAGACTCCTCTGCATTCCCTAATTTTGATCCAAAATAACAAAATTCCAGCATCATCAACCCATAGAAATAAACAAAATTTTGTATATTTTGAAAAAACATTCACAGGCACAAGTGTTTTATGGCGTTCAGCAGTGGAATAGCTACCCGAAAATACTGATATTATATCCTAACAACCTCTAGCAACACATCTGGGATCACAGAGTCATAACAATGCTTGTTGACATGATTCATGTGCGTTAAACGTTGACAAAACAGTGAAAAATTGGTCATGCCAGAAGCAGGCCATGAGTCAGAATGCTCACGAACTAGCTATCTTTTTTAATATTAGTAACCCATTCGGGGTTTTTAAGAGCTATCCAGATGGGTTTGGCAGTCTAAATACCCAGTACCTAAATGAGGACAAATATCGTGGCTTATGAAGCCTTTGGGAAGGTATTTGAATACTATGAGCGTGAGAGTGGTTTTTTCTTCTCTATACATCTATTAATACTTCGCAGAGGAGGAAAAGGAAAAATGGCACCTATGGTGCCGTTTCTACAATACCTGTGATGTACTATAGACTTTGAGTAAGTGAAATTTAATGCAGACTTGACTTTAAAAAGAAAATGGGATTTTTTTTTCCAGGAAACCACAGTGTTTTGCTTCAAATGAAATCTTCCCAAAAAGATATATTTAATTTTGATTTTTCAAGTAGGAACAGTTCTAATGCACCTTGGATTTCCTTTTTTTCCATTCAATTATTCTGACAACAAATTCCCAGTTTTTAACATAAAAGGGTATTGCATATGTTACAGAAGTTACAGATGTTCCTCAGTGCCTTCTTAAGGCTATAGCTTCTTTATACCTCATTCTTTACTTTTTGTTTGTTTGTTTGTTTTATTTCTTACTTGTGGTCTTAACCAGAACCATTCAATAAATTATCGCATATGGAAAAGTATTAATTTTGCATGTGAAGGGGTCATTTTTGCACGTGATTCAGGTCAGAAAGCAAACTCGATCTTGAACTACTGAGTGGTGATGGCAGAGGAAGAAGGGTCCAGCAGTGACTGAATGGAAGAGGCAGAGTTAGAAGATGCAAATGAGACAGTTAATGTTCTGGGCAACTAGAAAGAAAAGTGGCTAACATGTAATCTAACTGCAAAATCTCCGCAAGATCATAAAACTATGCCTCTGGCCAGGCAGCAGTGCTGGAAGCTCAGAAAAGTTGCAGATAGCACAATTTTTTGAAGTAGAGGTGGTGGAGTAATGAAGAAGACAAATAGCAACAAACAACAAAAACAAAGCTGTATAAAAAGGAAGAGATAAGAAAACAATATAGATAACAATGTATGTTTCCACTGATTAAATTATTTAGACTGAATTTCCAGGAATGCAAATATTTACACTTTCGATTTTGTGTTTATAACAATGACAGAAGAACATTGTAAATGTCAGGAAAATCTTAACAATTTTTGACACATCTATTGTAAAAAAACAGAAATGAGAAAATAATGTAATTCACTAAAAGTTATGAAAACCTACTCCTTCTAGCCAATCACTCATATTTCTGACTGTTCTGTTTTATAAAAACAATGTGCAAACTTAAAATTTTAATCCTGAAAAACAAACAAATCCTGAATTTCATATCTCAGATAAATTATGTAAGATCTATGATGATTTGGTGCAGAAAAAAACTACAGTCTCCACATTGTGTGAAGCACAGCTTATCTCCACTGTTATCACCAACTCGAATGGAATTAATGTTTGCTTAACCTAACTATTTAAACTGTTAGAGACAGAAGGGTTCAAGAACCTGTGGTGGATAAGCTGGTTTTTACTCACACCATTTGGGAGAGTTCCGCACTGAAGTTGCATTGGCAGTGTAAGTTGAATAACTTATTCCAAATGATGACTGGAAGTAGCAACATTGCTAACAGTACCAAAAAAAAAAAGAAAAAAAAGCCACAGGATAAAAAAGAAGCAGGATTAAATCCCTAGACTACAACTATAAACTGAACAAACTGAACATGGCAAGCTTTGGGGTGGTTGTTTAATTATCATACATGCATGAATTTTTTGCAGTGATTTAGTTTTTTCCACAAAAGCACAGTGTATTTGCTTTTGTGAAACATGCCAAAAGGGCACCCTGACCCCTTTACATTCTGCTATCCTAATAAAGATCTTCTCCTGGACAGCTGATGATTGCATAGTGTGATTATAGAAACAGGGATAATTGCAATATACACAGGCAGTAGGGAGTCTGCAACTGAAAAATAAGGGCCGGAGCATGATGATCCTGCTGACTTCAGCTCATAATTGACTTCAAACGAGGTTAAAACTGAACAGCAGCATTTAGGATAAATGTTTCAACAAGCATAAATGTGGACAGGATGATCCAATACACTTGACAATCAAAGAATTGTACCTTCCCCTATCCATTCTGCTCTGTTTTTTCTACTTAGCCGCTACCCCAAGTAAGAGTTACAATTATGTTATGAATTTAACAGGCACACAAACTCCAAAAAGTCTTAATGTTATCATTGGAGCTAAATGCTGTATGAACAAATAAGTATAAACAAGCTCAATATCCACGATCTTGAAAGACGCTTTATTCACGTTTTTTGGGGTTGTGTACCAAGTAATTTAAATAGCCAACCATGTCTGTTCTCTGTTGGAAAAATTGGGCCAAAAAAGAAAGTACTTGCTTCTGCCCAAGGTTTCAAAATGGCAAAAAGTTGTTATATCTTGTGTTAGAACTTTATTTTATTATAATTAAGTTCAAGAGTACAAAGATGTGTAAGGTAGCAAAGCATAAAACATGAGACTGAAGCTATTTCTATCATGTACTGATGGCAGCAGATGTGGAGGCAAACAAGAGTTGGTGCTGAAGACACAACACGAGCAGTACTTGTCACTCTGGCTCATGTCACTCTTGCTTTCAAAGCCAATCCCTGCTTTGAAGGGATGTCATGGGCACTCCTAGTGCTAGTCATGGGCACTCAAACTAACTGGTTTCCAGTTTGAGGACCTTGTTCTGCACACTCCCAGACCACTCCATGGTGAGAACTGAGGCCCCTCTTGAGTGGGCATAAAATTTGCTTCAGAAATGCCATCCTAAGTGAAACTAGGTGACAGGCGCTTTTTAATAACATGGAAAAGTTATTCAGTCCTCCTAAAAGTTAGGAAAACATGGCCATCCAAGTCTTTTGAGTGGTTTTGCAAGTGTTAGGTTTGTCAATTATATGGATTTACCAATTAATAACTTCTCTATATAGGAACAATAAATGTGCCTTAACATAATTTTAATTTTTTTTTTACAATGTGTGTTGAATATTCAGGTTTTCCTGTAGTTCCGTGTTTCCATAGAGATGCACCATGTTTGGAAGAAAAGCCTGCCAGGAGTTAATCTGATTAATAATTTTTTAACTATTACAACTGAGAAAAGCTTAAGTGTGTTTTTGCTGGTGATAGCGACTCTTTGTCTCACCTGGATGTGGAGTAAATAGGAGAGACACTGGCACAAGCCAGGAGGGAGTCCAAGATACAAAACTGAGACGCAGCCAGCCCTGAGGAAAGTTTAAAGATTATTTCAGCTTATGTTACTCTGAGCCTTGTCAGTAAAGCCAGGCTTCAAGAGTAGTCTTGGAACTTACTTCCTTCCCTCTATAGCAGAGAGATTAAATGTAATGAAGACCTGGGGCAAAACCAACTGACTGTATCTACAGAATTTTACTACGGATAGTGGGAGCTGATCATGGAAGCAAGACACTCTCACCTGAATGGGAATGAGGACATGAAAGAAAGAAATATATGGCAGATAAGAAAAAGACTCCAGGAAATTAAGTGCTAGAATCTTCAAATTATTCATTTGTTGGGAAGGAGAACATCAGAGAAAGAAAATTATTTTGATGAAGGAATATAATTACAATAATATTTGCAAATATTAGTAATAAATTGTGTCTTTCTGCTTTAGAAGTTTGAAGCAGAAAAAGCTTGCTGTCCAATTGCGATTAGTAGGAGAAAAAACTAAACAGTTTTGAGATCAAGCCTGATGAATTCATGCAAAGAAATATATAATTACCTCTGATTGACTTTAAATCACAGAAAATTCAGGCCAGTATTTCCATATAGCTAAACCTAACGAACTATTAAAACTGTCTTAAATTCCTTCAGAATGAGAAGACCAGAACTGATCTAAACCAAAAACAAAAGTTTAAACAAGTTAATTCAGTCCTGTGGTTATGTTGTGCCTTTTTATAAAAATTTTGTTACTTCTTTATTTATAAATGCAAATTATCTAATTGATTTTTATGTATGGAGCATAGGACTTTTTCATTTTCCAGTAAGTCACAAAACTGTGAATGTTTTCATGTCCTTCTTCTTATGTAATTCTCATTATGTTTTAAATTGGAAAAAATTGGCAACAAAAGCACTGAATACAATACACAGATATTATTGACTTTGAATAATTTTGTTGTTTTGTACAAGCTATTTTTTCCTCAATGGGAACAGAAAATATCCCACAGGAAAAAAAAAACAGTATTTCAACATTATTTTCCTTCAGAAAAGGAACAAAAAGTTAAAATATCAGGATTTTTTTCTTGGAATGAAGTGTTCCAAAATAATTAAATTTGGAAATGTCTATGTTTAGTTTTGACTTAATAAATCAAAGTGCTTTATTTTCTGTAGCTAAACTCAAGCACTGTGTTTCAAGTCAGTTCAACATTAACCGGCTTTGGCCTATTGTGTCTCATAAGAATCTGAGTAGTGCCCCCTAGTTCTCATGCTTTCATAAGGACTAGGCTTCTTGGCTAACTTCTTCCCACTGCACAACAGCACACAAATCTAATGATATGTCTTGGCCAGAGGGGAGCTCATGATGCGTAATGAGACATAAAATTTTGCAAAGTGAAGCTGCATTTTTTCCTTAAAAAGCCTTTTCATGATTCCCAAACCGTTTTCTTCAAAAGTAGTATTGCTAGAAAGGCTAGAAAGGGAGGAATTATTTTGATGTACACTGTTGAAAACTTTGTGTACATGAAAAGTCGTGGTATTCCAAGAGTTAAGAAACAGGACTACTTTCATGTCTGTCATAACTCTTTTTAGATGGGGAGGAAAATGGCCCCTACATATCTTGACAACATAGTAGAGAGGACTGCAATCTACATAAGTCAAGGGGAAAAAATGTGATAATGCAGCAGATGGGGAATGTGTTCCTATGGTGACCAGATACACTATATTTTCTGCTAAGATACACAAGTGAAAAGCAATGTGGACTGCAGTAAGGGAAGACCAAGCACTAATTCTTCCTAGGTTAATTACAGTCAGGTTGCTGCTAATAGTGATAGTTGATATTAAAACCTACTAACACATTTCTTGTTAAATATATGGTATACTATGATTACTAGAAAAATTAAACTAGGTAAAAGAAAGAGTAAATATTAAAGAATTTTAGTTGGTTTAGTATATTCCTTTCAACTTCCTCCCCTACAAAAAAAAAAAAAAAAAAAAAAAAAAAAAAAAAAAAAACAAACTAGAGACCTAAAGGGAGAGAGGACAGAGAATCATAGAATCATAGAATTATTTGAGTTGGAAAAGACCTTAAAGATCATCTAGTTCCAAACCCCTGGCCATAGACAAGAACATCTTCGACTACATCAGGTTGCTCATTTCCTCGTCCAACCTGGTCTTATAAACCTCCAAGGAATGGGGCTGCCACAACTTCTCTGAGCAACCTGTTCCAGTGCCTCACCACTCTCACAGTAAAAAATTTCTTCCTACTAGCTAATTTAAATCTACCCTTTTTCAGTTTAAAACCATTACTCCTCATCCTATCACTGCACTCCCTGATAAAGAGCCCCTCCTCGTCTTTCCTGTCAGCCCCGTTTAAGTACTAGAAGACTACTGTAAGGTATTCCCAGAGTCTTCTCTTCTCAGAGCTAAACAGGTCCAGCTCTCTCAGCTTGTCCTCATACTGGAGGTGCTCCAGCCCTCTGATCATCTTCATGACCCTTCTCTGGACTTGCTCTAACAGACTCATGTCCTTCCTGTGCTCAGGACCCTGGAACTGAATGCAGTACTCCAGATGAGGTCCACAAGAGTAGAGTAAAGGTGGAGAACCACCTCCTTCGACCTTCTGGACACACTTCTTTTGATGCAGCCTAGGATATGATTGACTTTCTGGGCTGTAAGCACACATTAATGGCTCATGTTGAGCTTCTCATCCACCAGCACCACTTGGCCTTGCTGAACTTCATGAAGGCTCTCTGGCCCACCCCTCAGGACTGTCAGGGTCCTTCTGGATGGCATCCGTTTCCTCCAGTCTGTCAACCACACCACACAGCTTGGTGTCATCAGCAGACTTGCTGAGCCTGCCCTGAATCACACTGTCCATGTCTCCGACAGAGAGAGATGTGTAACAGCACCAGTCCCAATAATGACCCCTGAGGTACACCACTTGTTGCCAGTCTCCACTTGGACATTAAGCCATTCACCACAATTCTGAGTGCAACCATCCAGCCAATTACTTATCCATTGAGTGATCCATCTGGCAGATCTGTGTCTCTCAATTTAGGGATAAGAATATTGTATGGGACAGTGTTGAACGCTTTCCACAAGTCCAGAAAGATTATTTCAGTTACTCTGCCCTTGTCTGACAACTCTGTAGCCCCATTGCAAAAGGCCACCAAATTCATGAGGCACTATTTGCCCTTAGTGAAGCCATGTTGGCTGTTGCAAATCACCTCCTTACTTTCCATGTGTTATGAAAATATTTCTTATTATATTACAGGAAGATACATTGTCAAATGGATGATGAGGTTGCAAAGCCAAGGTTTAAGAAGTTAGAAAATGCCAGCATTAAGGTTTCTTGTGGCCTTATTTCTGTCCTTTGAATAATACCAGTTTTCTTAACTTTATGCAAAAAAAAAAAATCTATGCAAACAAAAAAGTCCTGTCAAATGGTTTCTGCAGTAAGTTTTTTAAATCTTGTCAAATGATATTTTCCACAGGAAACATTAATATTAACTAAATCTGAAAAGCACTTGGATGAGAGCATGCTTTTTTTTCAAAAGGTCCTCAGCAACAAAGTGGTGTCTGCCTCGCAGCCTTTATTTAAGAACAGAAAGAGAGATTCCTTCTTCTGTCCCGGACAGGATGTCTGTTTCCGACTTTGACATCCACATGCAACACTAGTTGCACAGAAACTGATCAGCTGATGTTCGAGGCTCTCTGAAGAACTGAGCTGACTTTTCCTGCATATCATATGACTAGTCTTGGCATTGTCTTAATGGCATTAGTAATGTTTTGATATATGATATGTGACAATATACTTCCTATATAGTAGAAATAATAATGATGATATAATAAAGTGGGGGAAGATCTGTTTGGCAAGTGAAGCTAACTAAAATATTCTTTCAAGCACTAAGAAACCTCTGCAGGGTTAGAGTTGAAACATGAATAAAATTAAAAGGCACACTCAATGATATTTTCCTGGATGAGTCACTGAGAATGTGTGTGAATAGTGAGGGACTGGGATTATTGGGAGATATCCAGCTATTCATTTTGCCATGAGCCTGAGACAGCTCACTCAATACAAATGAAAGGCATGTTTGCCCCTGTGATGGCCTGTTACTAGCTCAGTTTGCAAAAAGGGTTATAAATTTTGTTGAAGAATGCCAAATGTATAGTTTTGTGATGGTAATGTTACATCAGGGAAAGAAGGGGGATGCAAGTCATTTAATTGCAAAAGAAAACCCTTTTTATCTAGTTTTCAGTGAGGCAAATACAGATGCAGTACACTTTTAAATCCTTCTGGTCAGAAATTCAAATGATTTTATCCAGCTGCTAAAGAAGGATCCAATTATCAAGTCAGGTCGAAAAAAATTGCCACATTTCCTATTGCACAACCTGTTATGCTTGTATTTCTCCAAACCTGCCTCAGCTGCACTTGCTGAGTAGTAGTAAAGGAGTTTGTCTGTAATTACAAAGGTGTTAATTTCAGCATTGCGTGTACTTTTTCTTTTTACTAGATTGGCATGAACATTTCACACTCTAGTGTGTGTTGTAATTGGAACAAACTGCGACACCTACTACTAAAAACTGAGCTCTTTGTAGCCATTGCTTGTCCCTTCCATTTAAAATTCCCTAGCCACACTTCTGCCTCCCAAGCTGCCTTTGAAGGCAAATTTATGTGTTTTAAGCACAATTCAAGCATATTGCAGGCACAGCAGGAGATTGTAAACAATCAGAAACTGAACTGGGTGAGTCCTCAGCATCTCAGTGTGGTAGAACCTAAAAACCACCTGCAGCTTAATTGTTTACACATACGTTACGGATGATTCAGCATTGCTAGTAAACATTATTAAGGAACATCAAGCAAAACACGGAGCCGTGTAACCAGTCTATGTGGATGTTTGTTGTGTACATGAATCAGTGCTGTATTCAAGACAGGGTTTGACTGGATTCTGGAAGTTTCATCCACTTTTCATCATCATCTTTATTTCACGTGGCTGACTTCACAAAACAATATGTCCAGGCAATATGGGAAAACAAACTCTGTTTTGATGTAAAACTGAATCTTTGTCATGGTTTAGCTCCAACCTGGTTAATTTCAGAAGATAAACCATGTAGTTGAACTCCCAAACCCTCTTCCTCCCAGCCCCAGGGAAAGGGGAAAGGAAAATGAGAGGAAAAAGAATTGTTGGTTGGAAATTAAAACTACGGTTTTAATGAAATACTAAAAATAACAATAATAATAAAGTAATAAAATATATACAAATATATGAAATCGTGCCCCCACGCCTCGATGAGTATATGTCACCACAAATACAGTAGAGAAGACACGAGGGAATGGGATCCATGGCTAGGAGGGAGTTGGACTCAGAAACTGGATTCAGGAACAAAGAGTACAAAAGCGTTGGCCTTTTTGCATACCAGTCCCCTGTGCTATCACTTCTAGAGAGAAACTGTATGAAAAACATGCTGTTTGCTTTCAGAAAATAAAATTAGTTAGGCAAAATTGAGTTAGAGACATAAAACTGACTCTAATTTAGCTCAAATCAAGACAATCTTGAAGGATTTCCACTTGGTTCTGTATTAAACACCTTCAGAAAAATAATATAGATATATATAATATAAGGGTCATTTGCCTTGGTCCTTGGTTCGAAATTATACGCACCAGCAAACCAAATACAGGAAAGATATTACAGTCTTCTCAGCTTTTTCTGTGCTACAGGACTTTTTTGTCCTTTTGCATGTGTCTAGGACCATGTTCCTATTGGAAGAGGAACCACTTATGCTTTGTGCTAAACTCATTGCTGACAAATCATTTTGGGATTCCTCTGCCACTGTGTAAAACATCAGGCCCCTCAAGAGGCTTCTAGATGGCCTAAACTATTTCAGAGGTAAGTTCAATTTGACTAAGATTATGATATCTGTAGACATGAGTATAGAAAAAGGTAGGATGTGTAGCGATTATGGTTATTTGGTTTGAACATGGAAACCTAACCTTTGCCTAAATTGCATGCTAGACCCAAATGCTTTTCACGGCTCGTAAAGTCAGCATTTGCAAATGCCTATGACCACTATTATTTATAGAGAAACACTGTTAAAAAAAGACTGCTTTTCACTGGAGTAGAAGAGGTTCCTTCATTTTGAACTTCAGGCAGCAGATAAAGTCATGGGTAAAGTTTCTAATAAGAAAGTTTCACCCAAGGCAAAGTTTCTATCTAAACTCTCTGGCTTTCTTCAGCTGTCCATCAGCCTGATCGATAGGTCCTTCAGACAACCTACCTTATTTTGTAGACTGTGACCCTTGTCTTTACTCTTCCAAATAAACAAGCAGCTGCAATCTTCCTATCTAAAAACTCTGAGCTAAGGAACAGAACCACTGTAACATGAATGCTGCTACAGCTGGGTAAGTCTGAAGAGATGAGCTCTTAAATCTCTTACAGCCTGATGAAATAGATGTTAAACTTGGCCTGATTTTTTTTTCATTTTTGCCTTAAGAGTCATACACTAGATGAGATACACAGATGATACCTCTGTTGGAGACTTCTAAAAGTCAAACTGTGAAACACAGTATTCATGTTTTTAAACAGGAATTCTCAGAACTGAACTTGCTCAGATTATCCTTTCAAATGTCTAGTTGCATCCTCTGAAATCCTTCTGGAAAGACTGCAGAAAAAATCAAGAAATGTTGGTTGCACTTGAAACCCTTTTAAAACATTGTACTGTTCTACAAAACGGGGCATGTTTATCTAGGGCTGTGAACCTCAAGAAGGATATTGTAAGTGACTAAGAATTTAGTTTTCACACAAGAGGAAAGACATGATTTTTAAGACTATCTGTACCTGAGAACTGAAATATATAGAAGATATGTGACAGCGTGGTCATTAATTTTTTGGTAAAAAGGAAAATAAATTCATTAAATTAAACTAAACTCAATTAAAAAATAAATTAAAAGACACAAAAATATCTAACAGGAAACAATCATCTTGCTCTGCAAGTAAAGCTTAAAAGTATTTTTGTATTTCAAAGATGTTAGCAAAAATTTGTGAATTTTCATCAAAAGCCTTCTACCCTATTTTAACACTGTACACCCACAAAAATCATTTACGATTTTGACATGTTCTCTTTTATCAACTGTAATTATAAAAAGTTACGCCTGGCTTAAGCTTTCTTTTTCTTCAGAGTTTGAAGGCTTGTGTGTCTTAACGGCAGTAAGGTTTCCCTCTTTACCCCAGTGTTGGTGTTTTAGAAGTAGCTTTGACACCAATATTTACATATATCACTGAATGGCAATGGTTGTGTACCTTGCAAATGGAAGAAGTTGCTTTATGACTATCCATAAATGACCTATATGACTGATTCACATGACAAATATGGCAATAACCAATAATTGACAGCATATTAATGTTGATATATTGTCCCTGTTTTAACTTTGTTTTTATTTTTCCTCATGATTCAAATTAGATTATATTGAGTTCTCATTCACATACGAGATAAAAAGAACCAACAAGAAAAGTGTTTTGTTTTTCCTGCTCAAACTCTCTTAAACCTCACAGGTTAAGTCATGGAAACCTATAAAGCTCCTTTAGTTAAAACACATACACATTGCATACGTTGTTGGATTTGTTGAGGTCATTTGATATGATCTATGTTCTGTAATGTGTGACTACATCTCATACAGAGCTTTGAAAAGGTAAGCTAAATTCAAAATTCTAAGCATTTTAAATGAATGCTTTAAAAATAAATTAGGCTTCAGAAGCATAGACCTATAGCACTATTTACCATTCCAGTCAATATAAAGAATGGATATTTGAGAAGTAGTTAATGTGAAATACTCTGTTCGGTAAGCTGACCATTTATTCCACCTTAATTTTTTTCCATTGTGTGTAATTTTGTCATAAAAACACAGACAAACTCTAGTTTGCAATATATGTGATCTAATTAAAGATAAATAATAGACAGAATCAGGAGGAATGTTTAGTTACATGGAGTTGAAAAATAGGGTGAATGTGAATGCTGTTTGGTATTAAATTACCCTCATCGTTTAAAAAGCACCTGGATGGGTTCAAGAAGTAAAGTAAGGCTGAGCAAAATATGAATTAATGAATAACACATTTCTGTGATAGAATGTTTTTGACTACTATACAGACCTATAAATAAAACATGCTATGTGCATAGTTGGCACCCACCAATTGACTAATGTTAATGTAAGTAGACACAGATTTCTAGAGTCTTTTTATATAAAATGTGGCTAGTTTCTGCTTTCTATGCTATGTTAATGAATGCCAGGGAGACTATCGGCTATATTTTAACTTTTTGTTTACTTCGTCAGACTCATGCTGAGAGAGCAGTAAGTGCCATTCCCATAGCATAGGGCTTACCATATGTACTTAAAAGGTCCATACTTACACAATTAATCACATTTTAAAAATTATTTGCTTTCCCCTCATTGGAAACAATAGGCCTTTGTTATATTTAACAGCTTAAGCACAAAAGAAATGCACTAGCTGCTAAAATACTGTAATTGCATAATATTGCCTACAATAAATCGCTGAGTTTTACTATGTCTGGACTGCAACAAGGTCATGATTATCTAAGATAGCGGAGGATAATTTCCCACTGGAAGAAGAGACTAGAGAATTTAACAGCTATTTTTGTGGAGAAGTAAATACATTGGAAAGCTCAGCTGAGAGGTTAGAGAGAAGAAAACTAGTTCCTGGCAGTGGAGGAAACAATTATCCCAGAAGTCTCAGTATCAGCAGCAAAGAAAAATTCCACCTAAAAAACAGCGTCAAAACAGTAACAACAGGGAAGAATTAAGGGTATGTATGGCAATAGTAAATAAATGGTAAAGATAACAGTTTCTTTTTTATTTGGGTAGCAGTAAATTCAGCATCTTAGGAGAGGATCTGGAATATAGAATCTGAAGCAATTTCTGCGCTTCTTAACATTTAATAGCAGAAGATGAGGAAGAAAATAGGCCGAATTCTTCCCATGTTGGGGAAAAAAAAGATGATCCATACCTCTCTTCCCCAAAAAAGTAGAGAAGCAGGAGATAATAGGATTGTTTAAAGAGTATTTCGAGTGGCATAGAGGAGAGAACTAACAGCATGGAGAAAGTAGCACACAGCAGTGCCATATTCTGCACCTGACTGCCTTTGGTTAGAAGAGCAATAGGCACAAAGGATTTTTCTTGGCAAAGCATCAGCTCCCTGGCTATCTAATTCTAGGGAAAAGTTATACTGGAATAAGTTGGCTTAAAAGAGCGGTAAGCTAGTGAGACTCTTTAAGCAAAATGGAACCTTTAATCATACGAAAGAGCTCCATGAACTCTCAGGAAAAAAGGCAAGTATAGGAGACAACATGGAAACAATTCCATTTGCATTTTAACCAAAACATGTTTGTTCTTTTACACAAAATAAAAAAAAAAAATACCCACTTCTGCTAGCAGCATGAGATGAACTTCCATGTTGGATGAGGAGGGAGAATTTGAGCTTAGTTTCTGAGAAAAGAAGAAACAGCAGGCTAGAAGGCAGAGAAGACTAAATTGACTACCACAGAAGTGCACAACACATTAAATAATATTTTTAAAGATATTTGGGACCACATACAAAAAAAAACGGGGTCCCTGGTCTCTAAAGTAGAATTCTGAACTCAGAGTGGTCCACAATATGTTAGAAGAAGATATCTCTTTCAAGAACAGGAGTGAGTCCTACACATCATATGACTATATGGAAGTGGTTACATCTATGTTGGTCTTTCACTGAACAGAAGACTTTCTTGCAAAGAAAGAGAGACTTGGACAAATACAGCAGGTCTCGGTCTTGTCTTTTAAAGTTCCAACACATTTTATCCAATCATTAATTAATGCAAATTGAGATAAAAGGCATTGGAAGTTATCCTCTACATTGTAAGTAACAGACCTAGTGGACACTCCCTTATATCTGCACTATTAATTCATCTCAAGACCTTTTAATCTTACATTATTTTCTCCACAATCATATAATGCAACAGCATTCATTCCAACAATGGATAATCATCCTGCCCACCTTACCTTGAGTGTCATGGTGAGAAAACTCTCTCGGCATGTTGGAAAAAGCCTGTTTGAATATTCTCAGCCTCGTAAACTTGGGTATCCCTCATTCTGACAGCCTATCTTTTATATTCAAGGTAGCTACTTGCCTACCTCTTCTGCGATTGCAACCATCTTTTGTGAGAAGCCATTTGGTCAGTTTGTGGCTGGCATGCGTTCCAAGATGCTTGCTCAATTGAACCCCCTTGGAAGGCCTAGATCTGTGGGTGCTTCCTCACCTGGTCAGACTGGCACAGCTCGAGATATGCCGTACTCACTGTCCAAAGGCTAGTTACAGCCAGACAGGGTGGCAGCAGGTGAGCTGGTGCTGGCAGGTTAAAGCAGTCCGTGTGCTGGCGTTGCTGGGACACTGAAGGACCAAGAATGCATCACTAAATCCAAGACATACTGAGGCAGACTGAATATGAGCTCCTAAACCATCTTGTCAGAAAAATGGTTTTGTTCATTCTTGAAGTGGCAAGAAATCTATTGCACATATTTGGAATCCTATATAAGAAATGTGGTCAGAATTTGGTTTTGACTGCTTTTCTGCTCTATTTGAGAGGCAAGACTGACTTGAAAGATTTCAGTGAATTTACTATGAAAGAACACTCCAAAGCATTATGAGAATTTTGGGATTCATTGCATTGTTCACAGTGACCTGTTCCATTATTGTATTGCATATATGGACCTAGCTGTCAGTTTTAATAGAGAAGACAATTTTGTTTAATACAAAAATGTATCTTTAATAGCCAAACCTGTAGCTGTGAGCATTCCATGAAAGTCTCGGGCAGAAACATTTGTGGAAATGCAGTTGAATTGTTTTTAAATCTTGGAAAGGAACGAATGTCCATATGTTCATGGATGATAAGATTTTCAGGTACCATGGGACCTTGAAGTAGTACCACAACACAAATTAATTTGGCAAATACTCGTAAAGAGAGACCTTTTTTTTCGCTTTATTCCACTGACTGAAGAATGGGATTAGGAGGCAGGACTTGGAGACCTGCGTTCTCAACCCTGCTGCTTCTTTATTGTGTGACTGCACAAACCACAATCACATTAGAAAGCTGAGACGTTCTCTGAATATGTGCAGTTTAGTCCCGTAGTAGCACTCTGAAAAGCCTCTGTTCCAGGTACAGCCCAGCAATCAAACGAGCAGATTCAGATTCTGCTGCCGAGCTGGTGGCTGTTCATTCTTCATCCAGTATTCTGTGGTCACCAGGGGAAATATTGCACTTGGAGTCACAAGAAGCTTCTGTAGCTGCAGATCCCAAGCGGCTCATGTAGTTTATTTTCTTTTTTAATTTAGTGTGGGCTGGCAGCCATGGAGGGTACTTTCACCTGAGTGATCCCTTTATGATGCAGGGACTAATATTGGGCTGATTAGAATCCATTGCCCAGAATTCACACCCTGTTTATTGGTGGTGGTGAAGCCCTCACAGAGTAGTAAACACAAAGTCTAGACTGCTGTTTAGGTTCCCCACCAGCTGTATCAAATAGGCCATCAAATTAGTTTGCATTTTTCCCCCATCATTTTACAGTGATTACTTCCTGGAAGGCATTATCTTCAATAGGATCTACACCAACTATTTTAGATGAGTTTTCATATTTGTTACTTACTGCTTACAAATCCATCTGCATTTAACGGTGGGCTAACAGTATGATTTATTAACAGGTCAATAATGTAAGACGAGTATTCTAATTTACTTTGTTGTATGTTTGGTTTCCTTATTACACTTTAGTAATGCTGTAATAAAGAAAGCATCCTGGTGCTTTTTCTATTTGTTTTATTAAACCTCCTTGCTGCAGGGTATTTGGCAGTTGTCATGTAAGTTCCCTTTTAAAATACCACCTGCACTTCTTGCTTATTCATTTCCTCTATCCTTAAATGTTCCTCAATAAACTAAACAAACTACTTTTTAGAATTAACATATAATGTAAAATTTGTATGATTCCTTCTGTGTGTCAAAAGCTGTTATACCTTTACTTTCTTTGTGATGACAAAATTACAAAGTTTATAAGCACTGTAAAAGCGTTTTTCTAAACGTGGAAATGTGCATTGATACGTATGCAAATACTGCACGTGGAATTGTTTGCTTGGAACAAAGAAACTAAATATTTTGTGTACCTTCACTGAACAGTTCTTTCCTAATTTTCAGTTGTATTTACATGCAAGAAGTATCAGAAATTGCTGCTATATGGATAAATTCGTATGAAATAATTTTGAAGAAACATGGATAAAATATTTTTTCCCTCAAATAAAATTTCTAGCTCATGATAGCAACTTCTGCATGCAGTAATTTAGAATTCAGATATCATTTACAACAAAGCCCCATTTACCCTGAAAAAAAGTGCAGATTTTTTCTAATGTAAATTACTCTGGCCTTCATATTCATAGAGAGTATATATGCACTTCATATGGTACTTCATTTGAATGCTGTTTTGGGATGGATAAGATACCTGTGAAATTAAGGGAATCATTCTCATAGTATTACTTCTCTAGCATTCATTCATTAGGGGTTCATTCCATGAAAAGCACGATCTAATAGCCTGCCTTCTGCAGAGGAGGCTGAGCTTCAGGTCACATGCACTGCTAATGGTCACATGAGCTGAAGTGCCCTTAAGCCGCACCTTGCAGTCTTGTGTGGCACCTTTGACCTTCTCCAAACACACCCACATGAACACTATATAAAGACTCCTTTATTTATTTTAGAGTCCTTGAAACACCTTTAAAGGCATGTTGATTCAAAGGCCCACCAAACACAGCCCACCAAGGTTTTTAAGGGGCATGGCCTGTCTCCAGCTATTTATCGCCATTACCTCCTAGTAACAGGATGGGACTTTCCAAATTCTTCCCCTAGGTCAGTCTACAACCATCCTGAAGTCACCAAAGCACTGGACAAGATAGACTTCAAATCTGTTTCCTGGATCTCAACCCTTTCCACTAGACCTCTGCAGCTCTAAAGCTCTTCAGCCAAATCAGGACAGGGTCTCTTTTGAAGTTGCCAGCTTTGTACATGACCTGGAATGAAGAAGTCACAAAAGATCGTTTTTTATATGTATGTCTAGATCAAATACACTGAGAAATCCTTGCATTGTCTCAACTCAGCTGACTCCTTGTAGAAGAGAGTCTTCTGCAGAGGGGCAACCATTTCTGATGTTCCTTCCTTAGAAGAGTCAGGTGGAAAATACAGGTGAGTGATACACAGCTGAGCATCATTCTCTTCAGCTATCTTTCTCTTCTTATCCACATCATAATCTGGAGGCAGAAATTGGTGACAAATTGGCTGAGTTAGATCTAAGGAGCTTCTTTCTCTGTCCTTTCCTCAAGAAATTACTGTTCTTACAATGTATTTGGTGGAGTTAATCACCTATGGCAGGTGATTTAAATGTGAAATGAGTAGTTCTGCTAAGTTCATTTACATTACTAGACGACATACTTAATTATGCCGAAGTGTTAGTGCTATTGTCCTACTATAAGAAATCTTGTATATCAGAAAATAGCATTCAAATGTGTAAATTAATAGAAGATATGTTGCTTACTTTCTTCCACAAAACAATAATTATTTAAAAAAAAACAAACTGTAAGGAGCCATGTCCCCATCCCACAGCAATATCAAGCATGTTTTGACTATACCTAAAGAGAGTTTGTCAAAGTGGTTTGTTGACAATTCTCCCCATTCCAAGATCCATTACTTTTCAGTCTGTTACTGGTGGAGAGGGATATTTTTTCCTTTATGTCTGCAACAAATTTTCTATGTTGAAGTACTGTTATGCTGTATATTCTCTGTCTTCTTTTGCTTCCAATTTATGTTTTCTGGACCATTGTTTAACCATTCTTGTCTTTTTTTTTTTTGTTCTGCGAGTGCTATTCTGTTGGTCCAAATCTTTTTATGCACACCATAACCCATTCCAAAGTGTTAAGTAACATGTACATTGTTCCTCACATGATTATATGCCTTCACAATTTTACCTCATATATACCTCAGTTGGACACTAGCTCTTTTTATGTCTCTACACTTTTTTTCTCAGGTTTATACCCACCATGCACCTCACTGACCCACCATACAGAACCGTTTACTGTGTTTCTTTCCTCCCTGCAGCTGGATGATTTATTTATTTGATCTCCAGTGTAGTTCTTTATGTTGTACTTTGTGAATTATATCCTAGTTGAAGCAGACGAACTCTCCAATTTGTTGATATCACCTCAAATACTCATCTGGACTCTCCAAGTTGTTTGATGGCTCATAAAAACTAAGATATGTGATTACTCAAGACTCCTAGCAACGTAACTCTGGACCCCAAATCCCACATAGATTCCCATAGGTGCCTGGGTGATAGATCCTTCCAGTATGACAATTATTCCAGTCCAACAACTATTCACAGAGGACAGTTCACCCAGTGTTCACCCACTTGCTAACAGTTTCAGTTCTTCCATGTTTCACTGCTTTATTTCTGAGAAGGACATTTTAGATCATGTCAAATACTTTACTATAGCAAATTTGTATCATATTTACTACGACCTGTTCACAATGCCATTAGCAGTAGGATTCTGATGAATATTTCTTGATATTACTGATTTTTTACAAATCCTTTTGAGTTTTTAGTCACCCTGTACTTTTAATCCTGCTTACAGACATTATTTATTCTGGTATTTTCAGGAAATGGAAGTCAGGTTGATCTGTAAGTCCATAAAGCCTCATTCTGAAAAATAGCTAACGTCATCTAGGGCCAGATGATGCAGTGAGCTTCACTGCCTGTGAAGGGTTGAGGTGGGCCTACAGTCCTGGAACCAAAACCCACTAGTATGATGAAACTCCAGTCTTTCCTCTTTACACCACACCAGTCAGCCACACAGATTCTCCCTGTGCATGTCTGTACCCTTCCTTTTTTCCTTCCTCTACTCAGGAATTACCCAAAATCTCATTCAGAGAACATTCATGTGAGATGGCTGAAGCTGCTATAAAGTCTCCATCCTACACCTGCCCTCTTCTCTTTTTTTCTTTATTTTTCCCAACTACTTTTGCTTTTTGGAAAGCCAAAATCAAAGAAAGCTGTCTCTACATGCAACCTGAAAATAACAACTCCTTGAGTTGATCTTCCTTCCTGAAAGAAAAAGAAATTTTGTTGTCTTGGACAGTCTGCCTGGCAAGACCAAGATTCAGTCAATTGAAAACAACAGCAACAATAGAGAAATCTCAACTGCTAAGAAACTGAGAGGGAGAGCATCGAGAAAAGCTGCAGCTTTGAGAGGTAAAGTGGTGTCTTTAGCATCTCGGATCCATTTTCTCAATAGTCTTAGACAGAATGAAGAAGACACTTGTGTGCCAATGAAGAAAACTGAAAATGAGGACGATGTGTGCTATGATCTGTTTTGGTGAGTGGGAGACAGACCAAAGAGGAGGCATGCGATTAGGCTACTGTTGGGCCAGTGAATATTCAATCTATAGGCTTGTTTGTGGTCTTTTGTTCGATAAGCTAATACATTTGCTGTAAGAATTTATGATAAAGAAGATATTTAATAATAAATATCCTTGTGTACTCATGTTATAACAATCTATAATTTTTTTTGTTTAAAATTATTGTTCTTCAGTTGTTTCTTGCCAGAAACATGGAATGATGATCAATGTGTTACTTTGCCAATCATTTAACAAACATTCACAACCTAACCTTAAATGAATAAATGACTAGTGAAATGACTGGAGCAAATGTCATCAATCAATCTCATATACCCAATATGTAAGCTGTTTCAATGGAGTAAAACATATGGTTGTAGTTTAAAAAGAAAATCCTTTGGAAAACTTCATACAACATTGCTTAAATTGAAGCTAATCTTTGACATAATCCAATATGGAGAGAGTGAGAGAGATTTGTTTCCTTCCAATGTGATTATAGAGTCTAACTTTGAAAGAGTCTTTTCCAAATATTTCATAAATCACAGTAAATTACTTTGGTGGGAAAAAAAATAAAGGGGAAAAAAAGAATTAAATAACATGTAACAATTGTTAAGGTTAACAGAGTTAGTGTTATCAAAAATTATCACCTAGGAAGCAAGAGACCATATTATTGTCTCTCTGTATTGTTTGGAGCCTAAGAATGTAAGTTATCCCTAAAGATTTAAATCATCAATTAATGTAGGGAGTGACATAAAATTCTCTGGGGATAGCTACTGGTAGCCTGGGCTGCAGCACTGACAGGAAGGCCAATATCAAGGCTTTCCATGTCCTCACTGCCAGGACAGGAGCAGGAATGGGCCAGCCTGCGCAAGATTCTTTGTCCTCTCTCCAAAAGTGCTTGTCACCAGAGCAGACTGGGTGAAGCATAGCACACTGGGCTGGCACTTCCTGGAAAAGGCAAGAAAATCAAGTGGAAGAGGAAATTACAAGACCTACATTGGCTTTTGAGACAAAATTGTAATTGTCTTTTTTCAGGCAGATCATTACATGCTGCTCTCATGTCAAGTTTCTTCATATTAAGCAAAAGCATCAGTGTGAGCCTTTCCTCATGTTGTCGGGCAATAGAAAATATTCTTCACAAGCATCTGAACTCACTTCTGCTCTCAAGCTTCACAGCTCAATGGAATGAAATGTTGGAAATAGTTTCAAATGTAGGTAATTTTGTTAATCTTTGTTTAGAAGTGGAAGGAGACCAAAATTAGAACTGAAGTATATAAAAATGGATATGAAAACTGCAGTTGTGTGATGTATGAAGTGCTCTGAAAGTGACCAGTATTTATATGCACTCTACTGAGAGTTATGTATCAAAGTCAATGTGGAAATTTCCTTTACTATCAAAGGGAATGCCTCTTAGGATAAAATCTCATGAACTGACCCATGCCGTCTTTTTAGACTGCTATTCACATTTTTATCATAACATTTCTTGGGTATTTTCCCATCTATCTATATCCTGTAATTAAAATCTAAGCAGCAAACTGATTGGAGTAGTTTAAATAAAAACCTCAATTAGAAGAACAGCATATAATAATGAATATATAATCTAAGCACTTTTTTAAAAAGATTAAAGCAAAGTATTTTCACTAAAAATTCCTATAGAGAGCTCCTGTTCCAAGTTCTCATCCTGATGTTGACAATGCATAGTGTATTAAACAGCAAAAGGAGAGTTGTCATCAGTTTCGCAAGATTTAATTCTGTAGTGAAACAAACAGCAAAGCTGATTTGACTAAAAGCAAAGGTTGTTTTATCATACCAGGTGAGTGAAATCCTAAACAACAAATAGGGCTGGGTTTAAATCTTGAAAAATATTACAGGACAAAGTTAGTTAATTTTCCACTAAAAGGGACTAAGTCACTTCAAAAGAGGATAGGTACATACCTAGATCACTCAGGCTCCATCTATTAAAATCGATCAACGTCACTTTTAACTAGTACCCAATTAATTTTTAATCTGGCAGTAA
The DNA here is from genome assembly GCF_017976375.1 of Cuculus canorus. Lineage (NCBI taxonomy): Eukaryota > Metazoa > Chordata > Aves > Cuculiformes > Cuculidae > Cuculus > Cuculus canorus. Next base: position 39,403,527 of record NC_071404.1, read on the forward strand.
CTGTCTGGAAAAGCATTCCATTCTCCCTGCCTCCAAATAGTAAGGAAAAAGTAATAGTTTTATTTTTAAAAATTCAAGCATTCATCGTCAGACAATATATCCCCTTAAATATAGCTATTTTAAAATATGTAAATTTCACAAGCACAAAAATCACAATAAAATATGAAAGGGAAAATATTCTGGTACTTCTAAACTCACACAAGTATGAAAAGCGGTATAATTCATCTGTTAATTTACAGATTTTATACCAGTCTCACATTACGCCAGAGATCCAAATTCTCAGTTGTTTGGGGTCTCAGATTCTGGCTTTTCACACAGAAATAGAATATATAGCTTTCTTACAAGCAAGAATAACATGCAAGTCAGATTGCTGTAGTGGAACACAAATACTTGTGAATGTTCTAAATTCTTGAACTTCTTTGGTGAACTTTGGAAAGCTCTGGAAATCATGATTAATGTCTAATCAGAGTCATTGTAAACGGGAAACTGAAACCCGCAAGTTACATTCAGAACCTTCTGGCATTCTGCAGGTTGGGAATGCCACCGTAATTGTTGCTTGCCTAAGTGAAGAACCTTCTCAGGGGTGTTTGGGAACAGGGCTGTCTGCCACAGCTAATAACTCACTCAGTATCTACCCCTCTAGAATCATAATGCTCTGGCCCCAACCACACGCCTGCTCTGTATGACAAAGCAGCTGATGAATGGTAAGAGCAAGCAGAAATAGTAATGAGTCTTGGGATTCAGGGGGACACTACCCACCTTATGTGTTGGAAGAATTTATGAAGATAACATGACATACTAATATATTTTTACAGCCCAAACAAGATATTTTATGCCAGCTGTGGGATCCACACATAGTTTATCAATACGACTTCCAAGACCTTTCCCCTTTTTCCTCTGAGCTTGTACATAGTATTATTATGAAAGTAGGTAAAAAAAAGTTGCTAAATAGAAAACTTGTGAACGTGAAGAACTCCTTTTGCTTCTTTTTCTAATCCTTTTAGATCCATTTTGAACAGTAATAAAGAAGGTATAATGCCTCTCATGAATAAGATCTCTCTATTGCAATTATGCACCTCTCTTTAACACTAGTTTCTTTCCTGGTGCATTGGAGGATGCAAAATATTTTGCACAGCCCTATTATTGTATATTTCACAGACTCTTCAGCAAATTTTAAAACACAGTGCTTAACATTAACCTTATTTTTGCTATAAAATCAGTGCAGTTGACTGAGTTGGAAATGTTACTTGCAAAACTGTAACACTGACATGAAGCTCTTGTTGGTCTTCTGAAACTGTAGCTATTATGAAACACGAGCCAGCTATTTGAGAGCTAGGTGAAATTTAACGTATTTGATTTTCTTAATGATGATCAGTGAACTTATTTGCAAGTGGCTGACTTTCCACTTTAGCAGTTAAACAGAAGTAGTAATTTAAAAGAAGTAATATTTTTAAAATGCAGTAAAACTATTAAACCACTAGGCAATGAAGTACATAATAAATAGCCTGACATTGCTATAGACTATTTTGTATACTTCACAAAACTGAGTGACTATCACTGTGTGACAGCAAGGAATTCCAAATTTCAGAATGATCATCCAGACAATGGTGGCACAAAATTCCACATCATATATGAAATATGGATTTATTCCAAAACACGTGCATACCAAATTCAAAGCCTTTCTAACAGTTTCTCCTCCCAACCCCGGATCATATCACACCTCTAAAACAGGCCCGAGGAAGTGGGTTACACTATATAGATTAGTATTTCTTTTCAGTGTGTTTTGCAGGCTTGAGCTGTGGAATGAAGTCTGGATGTTCAACTACTACACAATGAAGCAAAAAGAAAAGTGCAGAGCATTACAAAACCCTTTCAAATCAAATTAATACACTAAATTTATTAAAATATTTATTTCCATTTTCCTTCCCCTTTTCTTTTCTTCTCTTTTCTTTTCTTGTAGTAAAGGCCATTCATTGAAAGGAAAAAAACCAAAATAAATTGCTATGTTGATTTTCAGGTGGATAACAGTAAACACATAGGCTAGCTTTGTTTGAATTAGATAGAAAGGATGCAAAGTTTTAAACCAAGGAAATGAGTAATTCAGCATGACCAGGAAATGGATACTTCGATATGTACTTTTTTTTGTTTTGTGGTGCTTTATAATGCATAATCAAATTCCACAACAGTAAATGTGGATTAAGTCAATGGTGAAAACAGATTGTTAATGAAAATATAATAGGTTTATGATCATTTCCCAGGAGATTACTCCTTCACTGTACAACAGCTTATAAATTTATAATGATCTAAAGTGAAATTACATTTCTTGGAATTTTCAAAGCCAACAATGGTATTCAGCCCCAGATTTAAAGGAAACCATTAGTCTTGGTCTGTCATGTGCATCAAGGCTTAGAAGGCAGTACACTGTTACATCACTGAACCTCTGCCAAATATCCTAAAAGGAGAGCAGAAGAGCCATACATCTGGCCTGCAACTCTGCCAGCCACACTGTCATGTCTGTGGCCCAGGCAGATATGGTAAACGGTGCATACTGAATACCTTTGCTCACACTGCAGAGGTGAGAATGTGATGGCAGAATTATGCCGAGGCCCCTACAAATTTCTTCTTGGAAGGATTTCAATAGTAACTGACCATTACCATGACCCCAATCCCACATCAAGGCTTCACCAGTGCTCAGGAGTGAGGCTACACATATCTTAGTGTAGGATTGGAGTCCAAATACAAATTGAAATTTGCTCTGTCTTCCTGTGCATCCCGTATGTTTGAACCACATTGTCAGCATCTGTTTAGATTAATCTGGCGAGTCGGGAATTTTCCAATGAAACCTTGTTTTACTAGAAAGACGGCAGTTTATCAAAACTGAAATTTTGTGGCATCGTGCCAGGTTTTGTTGAAAAGCTTTCAGGTCCTTGATAGTTTTCGGTGAGAGAAAGAACCTGCACCCCTGAACATCTAGTCCAAGTCATCACCCCAGCTAATATCACAGAATCTTCTGTAAACTGTGTATCGTACTTCTTTTATTCTGTGGACAAACGCTTCTTTTCAGTCTGGAAATTTTATTTGACTGAAGAAGAGTGTGGCTCTTTGTTTGTGCTTTCTGGACATCTGGAAACCTGAAAAAAAGGAATAGCTCAACCAGGCTGTTGAACATCTGGGAACTGTGAGCAAATGACAATTATATGTAAGCAGATCAACTGCATGGCACATGAACCCGTGTTTCCACCAGGGCTTTCCCACAGAAATTGGTGAAGTCCAGTTCCCCAGAGCTATGTCTAGTAGCCATATCCAAATGAGTCGGCTTTTGTATCTCTAATACGCCACCCTATTAAGCTACATAATTCTTCCCAGAGCAGAGCAACTCCTGTTGGATGGATTGAAAAACATACCAAGGGTTCTTCTGGATGTGGAGGACATATCTGACACTCACATGTCCCTCATTTGTGGGAATGCTTCCAACCTGCAAGGTCTGAAGTACGCTATCCAGGCAATCTTATGGGAGCTGTCTGCTGTGAATGCTGGCACAAGGCACATCCGTGTACTATCCCCACTATACAACAGCTCTACCATATGCGTACTTTATCAAACCTGTTAAAGTCGCCTTGGCCAGCTTTCAGCAATATGCACCTCTAAACGTCATTATCTTCCCTAATGTGGCAAATGTTTCAGGGAGTTAAAAGTTTTCGGCTCATTCTAGTTAATTATTTGAAGTAAGGACTGACTTTATTTATGATGTTCAGCACAGTAAAACACAACAGCAGTACTCCATAAAGTGGTAATAATAAGCATAGAATCATAGAATCACAGAATCGTAGAATCATTAAGGTTTGAAAAGTCTTCTAAATCCAGATCAACATCACTATGCCTACTAAATCATGTCCCAAACTGCCACATCTACACATTTTTTTAACATCACCAGGGATGATACTCCATCATTTCCCTGGGCAGCCTATTTTAATGCTTTGCCACTCTTTCAGTAAAGAAATTTTCCTAATATCTAATCTATACCTCCCTGGCACAAGTTGAGGTCATTTCCTCTCATCTTATCACTTGTTACTTGAGAGAAGAAACCAACACCCAGATCTCTACAACCTCCCTCTGGGTAGCTATAGAGGGCTAAAATGTCTCCCCTCAGCCTCCTCTTCTCCAGACTAAACAGCCTCAGTTCCCTCAGTTATTCCACAGAAGATCTGTGCTCCAGACACTTTATCATCTTCATTGCCCTCCTCTGGACATGCCTCAGCACCTCAATGTCCTCCTTGTACTGAGGGGCCTAAAACTGAACACATTATTCCAGATATGGCCTCACCAGCACTGAGTACAGTGGTAAAACCTCTTCCCTAGTCCTGCTGGCCACACCATTTCCGATACAAGCCAGGATGCTATTGATCTTCTTGGCCGGCTGAGCACACTGCTGGCTCATGATCAACTGGTTATTAACCAACACTTCCAGATTTTTTTCTTGTAAATACTTGTAAATAGCTCCTCATACCTCATACATTTTTAAATAGCTCCTTCTAGAAGATGACTATATGAGTGAATGAAAATCATCCATTACTGTTGATTTGTGTTTAGATTTTTAGCAGTGTGAATTCATTGGAAAAAAGAATCTCTTGGAAATGTGGAAGGGGTTTAAGGGTTTAGAGTAGTCTCCTTCTGTCTACCAATCCCTGTGAAATCTCAAGTGCATCCAGTCAAACCCATGCAGGTGCATAATATTTTTTTGATGAATTTCCAAAGGTGCTGGAGCCATGCTGCCAAGAGGACATAAGCAGCATTCCTGCATTTTTCTTTCCATAGGACAAATTCTTTAGTTTATCAGCACCTTTAAATTGAGATGTAGATAGTACCTCTCTAGAATCTAGAAAGGAAAATAGCTGTTTCTGCTGTGCAGTGATGTCATATGTGCCCTCCATTTACTCTCTTCAGAGTTTGTAGGTGAAGAAATTTTCATATTTCTTCCTACACCTACAATTGATAAATTTGACATCTAGTTAGATTTTAACACTCACATGATAAATGTTCTACCGAAAACACAGGAGTTATTATTTTTTCTGAGTTTCAAACTATTTTATGTAGTTATTAAGGGAAGAAAAAACATCGTTATTTTGTATAATTAATACAAGGCTTACTGTCAAAAGTAAATACACCTTTGATTTTATGTAAAGGATAGAAGAATACCAACACTAAAACTGAGACATACACTTGGTCTAACAGAAGTTTATACAGATCATGAATAACTACTTCTGACTATAAGTAATCTATTGAATTTCTTACCAATGTCTTGGAATAATACTTTCTAGATGAATGGAGATCTTTATTGAGCTTTTGGGGACTATAATTTTATAACTGAATGTTATTGGCAGGGACAGAAATATATACCTTTTTATAGTGAGTATCAACATCAGTCCTGGGCCCATAATAACAAGATTCAAAGCAGAGGCAAGAACAGATAGATATGATAAGAAATAATTTCTATACTCACACAGAAATGTATTTGAAGATCCACTTTTAAATTACAGCCAGAGCACTGTTTCTTTGTGTGTGTGTGAGTGAAATCACTTTAAGCCTTTGCTCCACTGAAGGTAGGGAGGAAAAAAGAAACATTAAGAGGATGCGGTAAGATAAAAAGACTCAGCTGAAATTAGTTGATGATTGCGTATGGAACCAACAAATACCTTACCATGATGAACAAGGTTTAGCAATAAAAATTGGTATGGAGCACAGGTTGAATAACATTATTTTTTAAATAACAGACAGCAATGAAAAACACTGTGCTGTAACATACACTGCAAAGGAATGCTGAGGGAAGCGTGTCATATGGATGTACAATCAATGACAACCAGAAACCAATTATGGTGGAGTGTTTCTCCAGGTATGTCTTAGAGAAAAACTCAGGACAGAGACTTCTAGAAATACTTAGATTACAACAGAGAATATTTGAAAGAATTTAATAGTGGAAGACATGAGGTAGTCATGTGGTTATACTCAAAACAGCAGAACTTTGGCTTCAGACGGGTTTTGCCTTTAACCTTGAGATGAAAGAGAACTGTGGAAGTCCATATGATCACTGTCAGAGAACTCCAGTGGCACTGACAATTTTGTCATATTTCTTTCACGCTGAATTGTCAATTTTTTTTTTTTCTGAGCATTTGAGAGACCAAGGTTTCTTGTTAAGAATAAATTGCATGTTTCTGTTTATCTCACTGGCACTTGGTTGCTGTAGTAAGATAGCACACTGGGTTTGTAGTACTGTGCTTTATTGAAGGTCAGAGACTTTTGCAGGGTAGTGTTGTCACTAAGTATCATAAAACCATTTTTTTTCAAAGTTATGTATGTATTTTCAATTTTGCCCAACATCCATTCAATGAACAAATAAAACCGGATTTTTAAGATTTCCAAAACTATTAAGGTATCCTGTTTATAAATGTAGGCCTAGCTTTTCAAAGCTTAAGGTGATAAAAAAAATCACTATCAATATTGGATATAAATTGTTTTCAAATTTGAGAGGCATAAATAAAGCAAATTTTCTGCAAAGCAACATTTGAGACAAATGTATTTTGATCGGATGATGCTTTTGAAAAATATTTTACTGATTTTAGTCTTTATCATCTCTTCTTATCTCCTAAATCAACAGATTTGTTTAGGTCTGATAGCTGTTCCTAGCATTTCCAGAGTGCTCTTCCCACTGTAAAATGAGAATGATCTTTCAGGTAATTATGTTTTTCTGTCCTATAGAAATCATGTGGTAAAATTTATGAGAGGCTGCAGCAACCACAGGAACCTGGAGATCCTTTCTTACCTGTAATAAGCTCGATAGCCATATTATTTACTGTGATACTATAATCGTATTATAGCATAACGTTAATATTGTATCTTATTATGGCAATAAATTGCAAACTTCAGTTGTACATAGCAACAATAAGGTCAAGGATATAACAGGTGCACAAGAAGATTTAAGTGAAGGCAAAGTGAATCACGAGAAGATAGGAATGACCAGAATTCAACTGCCTTGTACAAATCTTTATTTAGTCCCTTTTTCACTTATGCATTATTACATAATCTTATGTTGTTAAACAAAGGTCTTGGCCTCTCTGTTTGTTTGCAGTCTTTTATACACACAATCCCAGATCAGTGCTCCTCTTCATTACAGTGAATTTTTTTCTTTATACTGCCTCAGCATGAAAGGAAGGAAGGAAAACTAGTCAGGTAACCTCTACTTCCAGTCTCCATGCTCAGCATCATGTCATCCCACAATAGCCAGAATTTGCAGTTCCCCAGAAACCAGTTAGCCTGCCAGCTCTGGCCTAGAGCTTGGTCAGCCCCAATTAAATACTCAGCAAATTAGGTGCTAAACTCTACGTGGGGATCCTGGTAAATAGTGTTCCTTTGATGTTGTTGCTGGGGTGAAAAATGTCCAATGTGTTTAGCTTGACCAAGTTTAAGTATATCACTAAAGATCCAGTAAAAGCACTTTCCGAACAGCAGATGGAATATTTTTCTTTTCGAAGTTTTAAGACTGTTATGGGTCAGGTACAGAAGAGATTCTCAATATTTATTTTTTCTTAATTATTTCTGGTAGAGCAAATTCTCAAAAGATTAATATTCTATTAGAGGTTAAAAAAAAAAAAAAAAAAAAAAAGAAGAATTCTCCACAGTTAGTTTGACAAATTCATATTGAGAACAGCATGTTCTGAGATTCTACATTGAAAGTGGCAAGAAAATGGAGCTACAGACAGCGCATCTTGTTCCGTTGACAATATCCACAGAGTTAGCTAGGTTTCCTGCATAATGAACTATAACTTTTGGAGACTTTTTCTTGTTTAGTCTATCATGAAGAGAGTTTTAAGTTCCCTTTGGGATGATATATATATATATGATCCTACCTGATGTATTTTCAGTCTTGAGTAATGCCTAGCCTTCTCTGATAGCTAAAATACCTTTATGAAATTAGTTGCTTAAGTTGTGACAGGAACATAAAACCACCAAAAGCAAATAAAATTTACCTTGAGACAGAAGACACCATATTAGTACTTTCTAGTTAAATGGATGCAGCAGGATGCCTCTGAATAGAAGGACAAACTTTTACACTAAAAATTCAGAAGTAAGAAGTGCTCCATGTGCTGCATGATAAGAGCTATCTCGCTGTTGTGGAAGAGGCCACAACAGGATACATTTATGAAACCTGTGGGTTTGTTCAGCGCAAATGATGAAGGCTATAAGTAGGAGAATAAATCAGTCTTTCACAGTAACAAGGCCCATTCTTTTCACTGGAATCCTTCCAGCAGGATTTGGACTTGGATATTTATCACAAGCTCAAGGCTCAGGTCCCTTCTGGTCTCCTCTTCAAGCCCCTTGCTCTTTGCATACACATACACAACTGCCCCTGCAACAGTCAGACTGGCAGACTGATGCCTCTGCTCATTCCTGTCCCACAGAAAAGCCAAGACAAACACCAGCCTCGGGGAGGGATCTATTCCCAGCTGCCATGCCGACTGTGTAAGTGGAAGTAGAAATCAAGTGAACTGCCTCCAAACAACTCCCATTAACATTAACTCAGTTCTCTGAGCGCTCTTAATTCTTTCTTAACAAGTACGGAGTTCATACAACTCATCAAAGTTCCCAAAGGTGAGGAAGTGCTAGAGCATTTTGGATTAATAAACCTCTACAGAGAAACACTTCAAGCTAAAAGCACACGCATCACAGCTAAAAATTTGCTTTCTGTTTTTGGAGAATGCTAACGTACATCTGGACCCATCTTTTTTCCACTGGCATTAGAGTGCTGCTGCACAGGTCAGAGGAATGTCATACTGACAGCAAGCAGGAGGAAGTAAAGCACAATGTAGTGGTGGTGTTCATGTGGGTTCAACCTGTCAGTATCTTACGGCACATAATATCCTCTTCATGATGCCCACTGGAAGATGAACATAGTTGAAAGAATTTGCTGGAAACCCTTGAGAGCTGATCAGCCCTGCTTAAAGTCCTCGGTGCAGTCTGAGCCCATGTGCTCTTCAACCAGCCCACCTTGCTACACCTACTCAGGCAGAGGTTCTGGCTGACGTCAAAAAACTTTCAGTGGGTTCAGGCTTTACACAGCAACAAGAGCACAAAAAAAAATCTGGCACTTGTAACCCACACTGATCCTTCGTTCACAATTCATAAGAATGAATCCACACTGAGACATTCAAATGGCTTCAACTCCATGAAGGCATTTCAGTGCTTACAGGCATTTTGCCAATACTCATTCCATCTCTTAGTGGTTTTCCTTAGTTTTCACTTGTTAAAATCCAGAAAACAGGTAAAGATCTCCAAAAGATAAAAATAGACATTAATTCTTCAGCATGGAGTATGTGTATTAAGAGTGACAGGCTCCGTTCAAATCTTCTGGGAATGAGGCATGCCAAGTTTCATCTGGCATTCTACCACATTTGCCTATTTAGAAAAGTGGTCTCAGGGATTCTTAACCATGGTCTCAAACATGGGTTTTGACACAAATCTGTTTGTACTGCATAAATCACAAATTCATTCCTTCAAATACCAAAGTCAGTTTTGAAATCTTATGTTTATAGCGGATCATCAATATTCATCAGTATTATCACCTAAAAAAAAAAAAAGAGAGAAGGATCTTTTAACAATATTATGAGTCAGTGCAATGGGAACAGTACACGAGAGATATTTTTGTAAGCTACAAATCTGAAGTGGAAGTGAATGTTAAATGTATGTCTCATACTAAAACTTTATGAAAAATGAAATGTACAAAAAGCTGGACCCTTGCCATGACACCCATTATGGTGAAGTCTGAGACTCTGACCCTTTGTGTTATACTTATTGTGTTTTTGACACTTTTAGTCAATTAAAATGGGTGAAGTGTAATTTGTTTTTCTTAACTTTAATACAGCATGTCAATAGAAGCTAACCAAAATTTATAGTAGGAACACTAAAACTGCCACTTACACTTAAACAAATGAACACAATTTATCATGGTTGAAATAAAAAGAACATCATGTGCATTTGACTTTATACTTCACATGAGCATGTTGCCAAATATAGGAAAGCATGTTACAGCTGACACTTCCAATGGAAAAGACATTTTACTTCACATTAAATATTGGTGTGAAAAATTTGGATCCTGTCCAATCCTAAGAAGTGTTAACGTTGGCACTTCCACTGTATACTTTTACTGTAAATTGTTGTAACATTTATTTGACATGGAATACCCAAAGGATTGATGAGCAAAGAAAGGAAGACTTTTTATTGTGCCATGTTCCCTTTTTCAGTCATACATACTAAGCCTTTACATCTTCAGAGTTTAAACAAGTCGCCACCTGTACTCAATCGGTGAAAGTTATTTTTCATGCAACTAGAGTTTGCCTTTTTTATAAACCTATAAAAGCACACATTTGCCATTTTATTGGTCAGCAAAGCAATGGCTGATTTAACCATAAAACTTACAAATGTTGTTTCTTTATGGAGATCTATGTTTTTTTAACCCTTTATAATTCCTTGGAATGTAAGTCTCCTTCATTTCATTAATTGTCAGAGGCTGAAAACACAAAACAAATTGCAGTATTTTTTCTCTTAATTAAAAACATTTACCTAACACTACTACCACTTATATTATTACCCATGGACTACTAAAGATTTAGGAGGAACAAAGTACTGCTGCATAAAAATTTATCCGCTTCAATTAAGTACTTGCACAAGAATTCTGGGTTCGCATTATGTGAACTATAACTGCATTTATCTGCAGTAATGAAGCACTGTAAAATATCGGAAAAGTGCTGAGGGGCACTTCATATGATTTACTGAACTGGTCTCTAGGTTAAGAAAGCATGCCTAAGACAAGGACTTTTTTTTTGTTATCCATATTTTTCAAATTAAAAAAAATCCATAGCATTTTGAATTATAAAATTAAATTTTAGAACCACAAACATGAAAATTATTGGTGTATTTTAACAATCTTTTTTAATTACCCAATCCAAGACCTTGAATTTTGATCTATTTAAACACAGAACTTTGAGATTTCTGCATTTGATTACAATTAAAAGAGTAATGTAAGCATATAAAGACTGGCAAAGATTTTTTTCAAAGTAGACAAGCAACACAGTTGTCCTATATCAGGTAGAAGACTCAACAACCACATGACATCAAGAGTGAAAGCAGCTTGGGCTGCTGTGATCACACACTGTTGGAGTTCACAGTTCTGAGGGATATGGGTGAGGTGAAGAGTAAAGTCAGGACCCTGAATTTTAGGAAAGAAAATATCCAGTCGTTCAAGGAGTTAGTCAATAGGACCTCCTGGGAAACTTCCATCAGGGACAAGAGAACAGACAACAGTGATAGCAGATCTTTAAAGGATGCTTTCCATAGAGTGTGAGAGTTCTCCATCTCCAGGTATAAGAAATCAGGAAAGGGAGGATGGAGGCTGGTGTGGCAGAGTCGAGACTTGCTGGTTAAACTGAAGAGCAACAAGGAAATGCACAGGCACTGTAAGCAGAGACAGGTATCCTGGGGAGAGTTTACGGACGCTGCCCAGTTACGTAGGGATGGGGTCAGGAAGGCCAAGGCACAGCTGGAGCTGAACCTGGCAAGGGATGCAAAGAATAGTAAAAGGGCTTCTACAGGGATATCAGCCAGAAAAGGAAGGTCAGAGAAAGGGTACCACCCGTGATGAACACAACTGGCAAACTGGTACCAGACAAGGAGAAAGGAGAGGTACTCAACAACTTTTTTGCCTCAGTCTTCACTGGTAACCTCTCTTCCCACACCTCTTGAAGGGATGAATTGCAAGATGGGGACTGGGATAGCAAAGTCCTCCCACTGTAAAAGAACATCAGATTTGTGACAACCTGAGACGCCTGAGCATATATATCTATGGGACCTGACAAAATGCATCCCAAAGTCCTGAGGGAATTGGCTGATGGGGTTGTTAAGCCGCTCTCCATGATACTCAAAAAGTTACGGCAGCCAGGTGAAATCTTGGTGCCTAGAAAAAGGGAAACACGGCACCCATTTTTAAAAAGTGTAGAAAGGAGGACCATGGGAACTACTGACCTGTCAGCCTCACCTCTGTGCTAGGAAAGATCATGGAACAGATCCTCCTAGAACTATGCTAAAGTACATGGAAGACAAGGAGGTGATTTGAGACAGCCAGCGTGGCTTCACCAAAGGCAACTCCTGCCTGCCTGACCTAACAGATTTCTATGATGGATTGACTACATCAATGGACAAGGGAAGAGCTATGAACATCATCTATCTGGACTTCTGTAAGGCCTTTGACACAGTTCCCCCACGACATTCTTCTCTCTAAATTGTAGAGATATGGATTTGATGGGTGGACTCGTTGGTGGATTAGGAATTGGTTGGATGGTCACATCCAGATGGTAGTTGTCAAGACCTTAATTTCCCAATGGAGACAGGTGACAAGTGGTGTCTGTTAAGGGTCTGTACTGGGATCAGTACAGTTTAATATCTCCATCAATGACACAGAGAGCGGGATTCAGTGCACCAAGTGAATGGTGCTGTTGTCATGCCAGAAGGACAGGATGTCTTCCAGAAGGACCTGGACAAGCTTGAGAAGTGGGCCCATCTAAACCTCATGAGGTACAACAAGGCCAAGTGAAGGTCCTGCACCTTGGTCAGGGCAAACCTCAGCATTAATACAGGCTGAGGTATGAAGGGACTGAGAGTAGCCCTGCAAAGAAGTACTTGGGGGTACTGGAGGATGAAAAGCTGGACATTAGCCAGCAATGTGCGCTTGCAGCCCAGAAGACCAATCATATCCCAGGCTGCATCAAAAGAATCATAGAATAGAATCAGAGAATCATTTGGTTGGAAAAGTACCTTTGAGATCATCAAGTCCAACCATACCTGTCCACTACTAATCCATATTCCTGAGCACCTCATCTACATATCTTTTAAATATCTCCACGGATGGTGACTCAACCACTTCCCTAGGCAACCTGTTCCAGTGTCTGATAACCCTTTAGGTGAAGAAATTTTTCATATCTAATCTGTACTTCCCTTGGTGCACTTGAGGCCATTTCCTGTCATCACCTGTCACTTGGGAGAAGAGACCAACACTCACCTTGCTACAACCTCCTTTCAGGTAGTTGTAGACAGTAATAAGATCTCCCCTCATCCTCCTCTTCTCCAGGCTAAACAACTCCAATTCCCTCAGCTGCCTCTCAGGAGACTTGTTCTCCAGTCCCTTCACCAGTTTCGTTGCTATTCTCTGGACATGCTCCAGCCCCTCAATGCCATTCCTGTATTGAGGGGCCCAAAACTAAACATAGTGTTCGATGTGTGGCGTCACCAGTGCTGAGGACAGGAACATGAGTACAGTGTGGTCCTGCTGACCACACTGTTTCTAATACAGCCCAGAATGCCATTGGCCTTCTTGGCCACTTGGGCACACTGCTATCTCATATTCAGCCTGCTGTTAACCAACACCCTCAGGTCCTTCTCTGACAGGCACAATTCCAACCACTGTTCCCCAAGCTTGTAGCATTGCATGAGGTTATTGTGTCCCAGGTTCAGGACCCAACACTTGGCCTTGTTGAACCTCATACTACTGGCCACAGCCCATCCATCCAGCCTGTCCAGATCACTCTGTAGAGCCTCCTTACCCTCAAGCAGACCGACATTTCCACACAGTTTAGTGTCATCCACAGACTTACTGAGTATGACAATCCCTTCATCCAGATCATTGATAAAATATTGAACAGAACTCTTCCCAACACTGAGCCCTGGGGAACACAACCTGTGACTGGCCTCCAGCTGGATTTAACTCCATTTACCACTACAACCCCATCAAACTCTACAAGTGTGACCAGCAGATCAAGGAAGGTGACCCTGCCCCTCTACTCCACCTGGAGTACTGCATCTGGGCCCTCAGCACAGGAAAGACTTGGTCCTGTTGGAATGGGTGCAGGGAAGAGCCAAAAAAATTGTCAGAGAGATGGAACATCTATGAGTAAAGGCTGAGAGAGATGGGATTGTTCAGCCAGGAGAAGAGGAAGTTCCAGGGAGATCTTCTTGCAACCTTCCAGTACTTAAAGGAGGATTATAAGAAAGAAGTGCACAAACTTTTTAGCAGGGCCTTTTGTGATAGGACAAGGGGTTAATGTTTTAAATAAAGGGAGGTTAGATTTAGACTACATATAAGGAAGAAGTTTTTACAATGAGGGTTGTGAAGCACTAGAATATGTTTCCAGAGAGGTGGTAGAAGCCCCATCTCTGGAAGCATTCAAGGTCAGATCGGGTGGGGCTCTGAGCAAGCTGATCTAGTGGAAGATTATTGCAGGGGATGGGACTAGGCAACTTTTAATGGTCCCTTCCAATTCAAATGTTGTATGATTCTATGTAATGAATCAGGATAACGCAGCCAGCAGAGGACACGAGCAAGTGCCTAAGGACACATTTGCTGGCACCCAGAACATCAGACAGTGGTACCTTCAAAACATCTCTGGAGAGAGAGATAAGCTTATTATTTAAATTTTTGAAGTATTGAGGGGAATATTGCTCCAGTAAATGGAGAAATATTTCCTTTGTGTATGTTTCTGACCTAAAACTGACAGTATGAAAACCAAGTCTGAATTGAAGTCCTAAGAGAGGGATTTTGAATAGAAAATCCATGTATCACAAACCCACCAAACACATCTCCCCTTTCTCTATTTCTAAATTGTAAATATGCTCTTTAGAAAAGACAAAGGAGAAAAGAAACACAGGAAGGCAGAAAGTATTTGAGTGCTTGAATGAAAGTTAATGACAAAGTCAAGAAAAGACTGTCAGCAAATGAAAGTTCACCTCAATCTTCTCTCGGTCATCAAGACAATCCGTTACGCTTCAATAGCATGGATGAAGCAGAGTTGTACACAGTTATTCTACATGCTCTAGAGATCTCAGCAACTGTTCTCATGTCTGATGCAAAGCAGATTGAAAGTTACTAGATACATAGAGTCCTACCACATTCTGACTTAAAAAGAAATAAATGTGTCCCTTTATAAACACATGTTCAGATCCAGATGAAAATTCCAAATAATTGTAAAGGCCTTTAAAAGATCATCATACTCGGTCTCGTAGAGCCATTCATTCACAACAACTTGATCACGCTGTTCAGCAATAGTGAAGGCAAAGAGATTATTCCTATTTCATATTCAAAACATACTCAAGAAAAAAAAATCTGGCTATAAGCAGTCATGTGTTTTGTAACTGCTTTCTCGAAGATGTTGTGCAGGCTCCATCCTTGAAGGTTTTCAAGACCCAACAGATTTACCCTGAGTAACCTGGTCTTGGCTCATGGATGACCCTGCTTTCAGCAGGAGATTACAGTAGATATCTACTAACATACCCTCCAAGTACTTAACCTATGATTATATGATTAAATTCTTTATTTCAGCTGAGGTTAGATTACTTTAAGAACTTATTTTTAAGCCAAAGCAAGAAAATAAACAGTCAGCCATTTGATTGTTAAAGATTAATAAATTATTAAAACTTCTCATCTGTGCTACTCCCAATACACTAGAACTGCAGTTCCTAATAGAAAGCAGGTAAAGATACAGTTGGATATTTGTATGAAAGTTTTCCTGTTTGAAACCAGTGCAGGGGAAAGAACAACTGCCAGTATAGCAGGGGCCGCCTGGCTTTTTTCAGGGAAAAAGCTATCTTTTCCTCTTGTGTGGATATAATGTCACAACTGGACAGAAGAAGGTTGTGTTTGTGCTACTCTAGTTTCTAGCTGGAGTTAATAAAGAGTATGCGGGAGGAACACTCCATTTTAAAGAAGTAGCGCTACCTTTCCTCCCATGTCATGCTATCATCTTTAATGGCAACAATAATTCACTTAAGCCAGGAAGACATTTTTCCTGTTTTATTTATAGATCACAAGGAACGTCTGTCTGATGCATTAATGCCTGCTAAAACAGCATGCCGCTTCCCACTTTATGGCTCTATGTCAAAACTGTCTCTGATAGCTAGTTACTCACTCCACTTTGTCTGTTTCAAACAATCTGTTCCTTATTGGATGAACCACACTATCACATGTCAATTACTTGACTTCTGTAATATCCACCATAGGTGTCAGATCTCTGGACGACTGTGCAACCTCAACTCCCACTGAAAACAAAGGTAGATAGCACCTTACAGACCACATGTTGTGACTTTCTGAAGAGCTGCTTAAGCTTTTCAATTAAAACTCTACATCTGTGCAAAACGTGGGCAGCATTTTTAGCTATACATTGCATCTCTCCATTGTGATATTTTACCACCATGCAAAATATGTTGCTATGATGCGGCTCAAGAGATAAAGAACCAGGAATACACTCTGGCTTTGCCATGTTTACTCAGAGACTTGAAAACTGGACTTTTACATTCTTGGAGGCTTTCCTTCTCTGTGTTATAAATTATATTGCAAAAAGCCATGTAATGTGGCTTATGGCATTTAGTAAATCAATTTGGCTTAATCAAATTTTGATTTTTTTTAAGTTTTTTTTTTAATGCAGTCCAGAGGTTCTCCACACAGAATAGTTGCATTTGGGATAAATACAGAGGAAAGGTAGAAAGAGAGGTAGAAGAAGAACATAAAAAATTAATTTCAGACTTGACAAAAAATTATTATACTTACCAAGTGAAATGAAGAAATCTGTTTGTAGAAACACATACAAGTGGCACAAATGGGGTTGCTGCACAAATATCATTGGAAAACACTAGATAAATCATTCACGGTCTGTTTGTAGACAATAATATTTTACTGATTTGGTTAAGTTTATATAATGCACCTAAAGCTTTGCACAAAGATAGATGCTGTCTATAAATCAAATCTGAAATATATATATATCCTCTTATTTTTCACCTGTGATCTACATGAACTATTTTGCAAAACAATTTTCTTCACTGTGGATGTCAGACTCAAAGGTCCAGTTTCTCGTAGATTTTCCTTAGCAGTCTTTCACATTGGGTCTTTAAAAAACAAATTATTAAACCAAAATATTAAATATTTATTATGCTTCTATTACTTATCTAACTAATAGGCTTAGATTATGCATGGCTTACCTAAGTGGCTGATCTGGTCACAAGCTCCAGCTGTGTATGTTTTAGACTCTGTGCAAACATAAATCTAAATAAACACCTCACTATCACCTTAATTGTCAGTGTGCATCAAGATCAACACATTAAGAATATCACTACTTTGAGTAAGAGATTGTGTCACTTATTTGGTACTCAAGACAGTAATTCTGGATACCATATATGAAAGATTCTGGGCCATTTTTCCAAAGGTGGAGAAATTTCACCCTTTTGTAAACCAAAATTTTCTTTTTGTTTCTCCCGCATCAGCATCATGATGGGTAATATTTTGCTGACTGCTTGCTTCCTCAAGCAATGACTAGTTATTGGTAATGTGTGATATTTTATAGATTTTTCAAATCTCTGACCTGACAAGGATGAGAAATGATGAAAACTACTCCAAAACTATCCTTCGGAATCAAAAAACCACACGGACTCTCAGATCTCTCATGCTGTGCACTTTATATTCCTGAATCTTTTTGTTATTATTGTCGTTGTTCTTACAGTTAGCTTGTGGATCACTTTATTGCTTATGTTAAGAAGGCAAGATAAAGTTCTGATTAAAATGCAAAGCTTATAGTGAATCAGACTGAGTAAGCTCTGCCTATTAGGCTGCAAGCACTCAGAAACTGGTTTGAGGTTTCTCTTTTCAAGCTAAAGGATAGATCATTGCCTCCCACTTTGGACAGGAATGTCTTGGCTCCATTTTGGTGTTATATCTATTAGGTGCAGAGTGATGAGTCTATCTTACTGCTGATTCACACAGGCTGTTCCAGCAGCAACATGTGACTGCGATTCCTCTGTGGCCCAGAGGATATTTTCCATCAGCACTAACAGATGTTACTAATCCAGAAGGCCAAAAGAAAGAATAAAACTATATGTACATAAAACATATAAACATTTCAGTCATCGTCTTTTGAATGTAAGATCAATAAATGCAAGAGTTAAAACAACAAATGCTGCTGCTGTTGATATTGTTGGAAGACTTCAATGGTCAGGAAGGAGTTGTACTGGATGAGAACATGCAGTGAGTTAAATTAGTGATGGGAAATAGAAAATAAATTGGGTCTAATCCTGCCTTTCTGAGGATCACGATAGAAATGGATGGAAATTATCTGAAAGATTATGTAATGCACTGTGCAAGACGGTGATATATTAAATCGTCTTAGCTCTCAATATACGTGGAGGGGGGAATATGGAAGCTTGTTCCTGGAAGCTGTGCTTTAAATACAATTCTAATAATTTAACATAAGTCATTTAATCACAGCTTGGCAAAGTTTAGGACCAAAAAGAGGAGAGGTTGGCTGATATTGAGTCGATGTGAAATGGTACATTAGGGAACTTATGTAACAGAAATGCCTGATGCAAATCTCAGTTCATCTCAGTCTTTGGCAGAAACTGTCATTTCATGACTGATTATACCTCATGTAAATACAATCTTTGGCTAGTCGTTTATGATTGAGAATTATCTTTCTAGGGTAATTACTATGATTTGTATAATCTATTGGTCTAGATTATACGCTATATTTAGCGTATTTATACGCTAAAAGAAAAAAAATACTTATTTGTTCATCTCTGCTTCCTACCTTTTCCATAATCATCACCTCTATGCATTCTTCTGCAGCTGAACAGCGTTGTCTTTGTCCTTAGTATAAATTATTTGCTAAAAAAAACCAGCTTAGTGCCTTTTTTCTCTTTTGTTTGTTTCTCTTTGGTACATCAGTGAAGTCCATATAAAAATAAACTTATGTTTTTGCAGATTAATCAAAACAGAGGGAACCAATCACCTCCAGTTCATCATACGAACAGGCTGTTTGTAAATCATTGAGGACAAGGATCATGTCTTACTTACTGGATAAACTTTGTCATTGTATATACCTATGTTATTTCAAGAAATATGGGTTAAACAAGAAAAAAAAATGGCCGTTTGGAACCTGGCCTGAAACTCACTGAAGTCAATGAAAATATTTCCATTAACTGTATGGAAATGAACTGGACTGGATTCAAGAAGTCCTGTGAACAAAAGCATTCATGATAATATAACAAAGATTGTGTCATAACATAATCACTCGGGGGGGGCAAAATTAATATCACACAGGTGACCTAAACTGTTGTATTTCCTTATGCTTTTGAGAACTTGATTTTGCAACCTTAACATGTTTAACATAGCTGTTTTGTCTGTGGTACTGGCAGCGTCACATTACATTGCAATGCAAATCAGCAGATGTCAGGCTTTTACATTTTATCTTTTTTTATTATTTTTAACAGGCAAAAACTTCTCCTGCAAGTCCCTATATCTGCAGAGTTACTTTTTGAGCAATAAAAGCATTATAGACACAAGAAGCAAAGGTCTTCAAAGTCAGATATAATTACAATTTCTATGTGGTACTTCATGGAATATTTATTTTCATTAATATTGGAACCTAAGTGTGTTGTTTATTGACAAAATGAAAGTAATGTCAAATATAGAACTGCACAGGGGAATATATTGGAATTCTGGAAATGTTCAATCTAATTCAACATTTTTGCTATACAAGTATTAGGAACAATCCCAAGTGCAAAAACTAATGTCTCTGATGTAAAACTGTCTTCCCAAAGTTTGAAAGTCTGTCATCTTTCTCCATATACTCACTTCATTAAATAGTTTACAGCTTGCAAGGGGATCACAATGTTGGAGTAACAAAATGACTATCCTGACAGATTCAGACAATAAAACAACCAGATTGTTATATGAATGTTTTCTCAGAGACTGTTGCTGCAACACATAATAAATACAAATATTGAAACACCTGCATGATAAACATAATACTTTTAACAGATGTTAATCCCCCCCTGAATGTGACCAGTGGATTTAGATCACATAAATGCAACCTGCCCTCTTCAGGTGTCCCTGGAAAATTACCAATCACATGATTGCCTTCCGACCAACTGCTACAAACTTTGTGCATGGTTTTCCTTTACAGCTCTCCTACTATGAGCATTTAAAAACCAATCCATAAATATAGCTAAGTATATGTATAACACTGAAGATCATCTACAAGTTAGGTCACTTGTCTGCTGCCAGCATTAATTTGTTATCTCATATTCAGAAAAGAATGTTCCATGTGAAAAAACAAACGCATTTTCTCAAAATCCTAGCATTCCTTGGCCAAGGCAACTACATCAGAATGTTTCTCTTTACTTGGTGGGACTTAGTTGTTCTGTCACAATACACTCTGATCATGTGCATCTTCTGTTCATTTCAGCCAATTTAATAGAAGTTCAGCATCTTTGAAAATTGGCTTTTAATGCTATCAAAACACTACTCCTCTAGAGGAGAAGCACACATTTAAACACCATTGGCTTAAACTTAAGAACCTGCTTATCCACTGTGTTGGAAAAAAAGCCTGAATTTACATTTGTCTTTTCATCTCCAGAATGTATTTGAATGTCTGTTGGTATAATTTAGGTTTATACAAACAGTTCTGCATCTGTATGGCCATATCAGTGATACCAAAGATGACAGTATACATTTCCACTATAGTGAATGGTATTATTCAGTGTTAAGCTATCCAGTCAGTATGATCTGGCCTAGTAATCTGTATAACTGAAAATGAGCAGGATTGAAATCAGAAAATAACAGACAAATTATTATACATAGAAAACAAATGGCAAAGGAAAACTTGTAGGCTTGATTTCATGCTTCAGGTCCGTATACGCACTAATTCAGAGAAAGTCACACAAAGAGAAGCAGAGGCAGAAGACAGATCAGTGTAACAGAAAAATGATAATTCATCATGGAAAGGAAAAATTTGCTTTCAAAAATAACAGGTAAACAAAGGAAATTTAAAAATACAATTTATAAAAAAATAACAATTGTTCCATCTCCCTTCACCACCTAGGGACACCTAAGTGGATAAGAAATGTTGGATAAGCGTAGCATTTCAAAACATAGAAAGGTTCAACCATTGAAGAATTTCCTCAGAGCAATTTATGAATGTAGATCAGTAGAAACAAATGCATCTGACAGGAAAGTAACACAGGTGTAACACAATTATTATCAAAAATCAAGACTCAATTTACTCAGCTTCAGTTGTACTCCTAATGAAATAACTAAAGAAAAAATGGTGGTTGGTCATATTAATCAAGAAAAAATATGAACACAATGTATTTCTTGGGATATGACCAGCTACAGGGAGATAGCTTTTGAGTGCTCTGTGACAGAGGTAGACTAAGGAAAGTTTCCAAAATATTCCTATTCTTATGTAAATAAATGGATTTATTTGTTAAAAGGCAATGAGGAGGATTTTCTGACTACATCTAATTAATTCTGCAATTAATTGCTAAAAGATGAGAACAGAGGACATGGCACATAGGAAAAACTTTTCTATCAACTGTGAAGTGAAAAATTCAGCTGATTCTTCCACTTTTTAGGATTATTAGCTCACCATAATTAAAACAGGAAAGGACGTCATTGCACAAAAATTGTTCCAGATGAGCCAATGTGGTCAAAAGAGTAAACACACTATTTGGATGGATATATAATGGGTTGGAAGAGAACATGGACTTTTATAAGATAACAGTTATGGTATTCAGCAACTCCAATAACCTGTGCAGCAGTGCTCCCCTCATTTTTAAATGCTGTTGAAGAATTAGAATGGGTTCACAAACGATTCTTAGTGTTGCTGTTTGCAGGAAATCTCTCATACAAACACGAACTGTTAAGATTCTTTATGTTGTTAAAAGGTCATAGAAAGATGCTGATAAAAACATCAATAAGATATAACTAAAAAGACATTTTGCCTTTGTCTCATTTAATATAATAACAAGAGAAGATTCAATGAAAACAAAAAATAACAAATTCAGGACTGATAAAGGGATTACGGAGAAGACGGGACAAGGGGGAATGGCCTGAAGCTCTGCCAGGGGAGGTTCAGGCTGGATATCAGAAAAAAATTTTTCACGGAAAGAGTCATCGGGCACTGGAACAGGCTGCCCAGGGAGGGGGTCGAGTCACCTTCCCTGGAGGTGTTTAAGGAATGGGTGGATGAAGTGCTTAGGGACATGGTTTAAGGGAGTGTTAGGAATGGTTGGACTCGATGATCCGGTGGGTCCTTTCCAATCTGGTGATTCTATGATTCTATGACTACATTTTATTCACTCCATACATTGAGGAGTCATTCCAAGATATAGCAAGACTCAAAAAACATTTGGTTTGTTCTATGATAAACAACAGTTTCAAGAATTATTATGTACAAAGTCCACTATTTTTTTCAAAGACATTTTGCCTCTCTCTCTTTTTATTTTAGTTTAACTTAAATTTTTTTAGACTAAAGAACTATGCTCAGGGCAGGGAGAATAAACAATTAAGTTGTCCTAACCACTTTAAAGAGCTGATCAGATGCAGTGGTTATTTTCTTGGCCTTCATAATTATTTTTTGGCCTGTTATACTGTAAGAGACATTTACATGCTTCTTCTGCATGCTGCCAAAACGTTCGTGTCTTGGCCCCTGACTGGCTTCACTGCTGTTATCAAAATACAGAGAACAGAGGAGAAGTAGTTGGGTGTCTGGATGCAGATGCATAGTAATTTTGCCAAGACTGTCTCTTCTATTCATTATAATGCCACACATTTTACCTTTGAAATTCTGAGTACACTCCAATTTATAGCTATGTGAAAGGTATTCTATAAATTGAGGTTACTTGTAGCAATAAAATAGTTGTTCACACCAGCCAGATATAAAATATTTACTCTCCTTCCTCCTCCTGTTACATTCCTGTTAGATGTTACGAGCCCACCTTTCAACCTAATCTGAAGTTGTGCCTGAAATGCACTGTGACTTGTGAGGCAACAAGGCTATAGCATCGAAGCCAGGAACAGTGGAGAAGCATTGCTAGTGCCATGCTGCTGCTTGTCCTTGCTGGGATGGCCACAGAAGGGATCGTAAGAGCTTTTAAGGTCTTTCAAAAGCAGCTCCCACACATGGGACATCCCCAGTCCTCACATTGCTGATTAGAGGAAGCTGAATGCAGAGCACCCGAGAATTTCACAATCCTAAAAATTGCTGCTGCAAAGGTGCCCTAGGTTTGTGTTTGCAAAATATTGTCACCTTGTTATGCACACAGACTTTCTGCAGCTTCTGTGGCTGCAAATGCTATGCTATCAGTAGGTTGGAGATCTTTGCTTAGGGCTGCACATGTCCCCACAATGCACACAGGCTCACCTGCTTCCTCCTTTCCATCTCATGACAGCAGAAATACTTAGCTGAGAACAGTGCAAGTGACTACCATGAGCCAAACCATAGAGGATCAAAGCTCCCATTGCCCTCAATGGTGGACTATACACTATTGAGCCTTTTTTAACTCATTTGCACAAGCTCATGCCTAAATGGCCCTTGTGGCTCCTGCTGGGCCAAGCCACTGAGGTTGCTCCGAGCTTAATTAGCCACTTGAATTTTAAAACTAAAGCCTTGAGGCCTTTCTCGTGTGGCTCCTCACACCTGGGAGGGTTTCCCTGTAAGAGACTCCAGCTACAAGATTCTCAATTTTCATGATGGCAACTGAAAAATTCACACCTCTCCAGATACAGGTGCACTGATCCCAGTGTGAATCACGATAGCCTACATTGATTGGCTGGGCTCTTCTGGCTGCACACATTTGCATTTATGTGTTACTTATCATCTCTTGAACAAGTGTTAAGGCTTTAAAATGATGGTTTTGTTGTGTGTTTGCAGAAAGTGTGCCGGGGATACCACTGCACAACAATACTCCTGGACTATGTGATTGGAGTAAATTAAGGGTTCAATTAATGTCAAGCAAATAGCCTTAATATGTTAAAAACAACCTTAATAATTTTAATTGCTGAACCCTGTTTTCACATTATATTTGTAGCTAAGGTTTCAGCTGAACTTATGTTATTTAGTCATTTCTGAAAAGTCTACACTTTAATGGGTTCAAAGACTAAGTTGAAAAAGAAATTTTGGTAATTAAAGTGCATGTAAGAGGAGGTGTTTCATTTAGTTTTTTGTTTGTTTGCTTTCATCTAAAGGCCTCCAGTGTTTTCGTATTTATTCTATAAACAGGATAATATAAAATCATCTAGTTACAGAAGAAATGAAAAGTTGAATGATTTGCTATATTTGTATGGCCCTAAAACATGTTTTAGAATTGTATTTATTACTCAGAAAAAAAAATCAAAACAATAAAACATCTTATTGAGTAGTCAATAACACGGTATTACAAAAATCTGCCTTCCAGTGGAATCCTTGGGCTTGCATATGTACAGCACTATAAATCTTGCTAAATATTTGTTTCAGAAATTGTCCAGAAGGATGAACAGATTGATTTTCCAGACCTAAATCATTTCAACACCAAATAGTACTCTAGAGAATACAGTATTTCTCTTTTCGTTGTTTGCAGACACATTAAGATCACACACCGAGATGCAGCAGTTCAGCTTTCTGGTCCTTTTGACTGGTTTGGTAGTGACAAGATGGAAAAGAGTCAGCTTTGAAAGACTACCTAAATAAAAGTAGTTGATGAAGGGATAAAAACCCCAGGGCAGAATTAAGGAACTAATGAATCCATTTCACTAATTCTGAACTTAATAACAGACTGATTTTCTCGCCGGTAGACTTGCAGGAACTTGAAAACCTGAAGAAGGACAAATACAAAGGGAATCTAGGAGTTTTTCATA
Organism: Cuculus canorus; assembly: GCF_017976375.1. Lineage (NCBI taxonomy): Eukaryota > Metazoa > Chordata > Aves > Cuculiformes > Cuculidae > Cuculus > Cuculus canorus. The sequence continues at coordinate 39,428,281 of NC_071404.1, forward strand.
AAATAAAATAGCTTGTAAAGGTTTTGGGCTTTACAAAATAAATGATTTTCTTACATTTTTACAAAAAGTCAGCAAAATCTATATTTTCTATTAAACTTGTGAAACTGTCAGGTCAGCATTTTGCAAAGGAAAAATTTTCAGCTATAAAAGTTTTGACTTGCAACTTGTTTATAATTTAATACCCCTATTTAATGGTGTTCTGATTAATTTCCCCAAAGAACTTACTGCTCTGTTCTGAGCTCACCATTTCAATTTATATTCTATAGCTGCGATTTTAAAAATGCTATAAAACGCATTTCTTCAAATGAAAAGAGTATTTTTTCCAAATGCACTGAAAGGATATCCAGTGTGATATACCCTCCTATTAAAGACAATTTGTACTTGCAACTTAAGGTCTTAATACCATGCCTTTATTTCACTGGTGAAAGCCTGATACAGCACTATTCCCATTTGTGTTTCAGGCTCCCACATGAAATAGCATGTTTGCCAAAGACGGTATTCACAGATCTTTAACAGCAGAAAGAAAAAAATCTACCTTACATCATAGCTCGTTAAAAAACTGAAAAGAGTGGCTTTTCTCACTTCTATTATTCGCAATAAGCATCAAATACAATTATGTGTGTGTGCACTCATCAGTAACACACTACACTGCAGTTTTACCAGATTTCTAAGGCCCAGAAGTACTGATTCAGTTTAGGCTGGTTTTAAGTAGGTTGATCAGTTTTAAGAAATCTATTTTTAAAATATGGGGGCCTGATTCTGCTCCATCTCTGGCAAAGATGATGAGTTGTCTCCCCTACTGTTAAGTGTGAACGTATTGTACCACTGTTATGAATCCAGAATGAGACCTGCTATCATGTCTGCTAGATTAAATTCTCCTGAGGAGGTAAATGAAAAGTTAGGGTTTAATATAAATTTTCTAGAGATTTACATTCCTTCAATGCAGGCACCAGTTACAATGCTGTGTAGAGGACTCTGAAGACCATCTATATAAGGTAACATTTAATGTAAAGAAAGATCAATGTGAAACATCCTTTTCTTCATGGAGGAAAAATAAACTTACCCCTTCAGCTGTCGAGTCACTTCGTCTTCAAAATGGGTTTGGATTTCTCTTTTTTTTTTTTTTTTTGACAGGCTCAGGTTAAGAGTTAATAGTCATAAATGCCTCAAAAGAACTCTCCTTGCAAGTGCCATGTAGAACTGTGGAATCTACAGAAAAGGGAAAATCGAAATTTCCTAAACACAGCCACAACTTATATCATTTAGACTCTAGACCTCTTTGGATTGCAAATAAAGAAATAAGCCTCTTGCATTTAGTCCCTGCTTCAGAAAAAGGACTGTACCATTTAGAAAGATCCTAAAAGCCATGTGGAAATGTAGATTTTATGCATCTTAAAAAAAAAAAAAAAAAATTGAGCACCAATTTGCCAAAACTCTCATTTCCTATTAAGTAAATGAAATTGAATTGTTGGTGTTACAGTGGTTTAGAGGGCTTTCTCCTAGTCTAAATGAACACAATCTGTTGGATCCAGCAAACTCATTAAAAATGTGCTTTTACGGGGTAGAGGATTTTAGGAGCTGCACAGACCTATCAGGCTTTATGAGTTTTCAGACCAGCCTCATTCACAGGGTGAGAATGAATATCTCCCAGTTCCCAGATAGCCTTCCTTCACAAATAAAAAGAATAGAGATAAGTTAGGAGACATACAAGGTAAGCATAAAATATAGTTAAAACTTACTTGCATTCTCAGCCTGCTGCAGCTGCTAATCTTACTGATTAGCAGTTCTTTATCTGTGAGTCATCCCAGAGATATACTCACAGGGGTCTAAGCTTGAAATCACTCTAATTTTCAAGAATACTAATAAGCAAATATTCAGGTGTAATTCTGCATAGGCTGAAGACTAGTAAACCTACAGTATGAAATGACAAATTTACTTTAAACCTACAAAATTAATGGGATCATTTACATATATGTTAAGTGCATACTATATATGTTCACTTGATCAACGCTGGCAGTCTTTTTACAAGGAGGAGGTTCAAAAGCAGAGACAAGCAAAGTAGGCTGCTAAGGACAGGTTTCTTCCACTTGATATCTGCAAGATGCACATAATGGCCAGAAAGTGAAAATAAAAACCAGGCAAATTCTGTCTTCCTGCACTACTATCAGACAGCTGACCATAATTTTCCACTTACAACCCAGTTCACGTAAGTGTTAAATATCAGTTCTGCTGGTGTTTTATGAACTTTACTCGTAACAATTACAGATGGTACTAAAACCAAGTCCATTGTTTGGCTGTTCTTTACACTTCTTTTCTTGTACACATGGGTTATATATCTGCATGAAAAACATGCCAAGATAAAAAACTCTTAATTAAATTAACATAGAAAAAAAGATGCTTGAATATTCAAATAAAGGTCTGATGAACATGTACGAGATGCTCCTGAATGTTTATGTTTCCTTCCCCCATTTCAGTCAGACATTCTGTGTTATATAAGTGCATTATCCTACATTAGGTCTTTCTATGTGTGGCAGCTCTCCAGCCAGTGCCAGAAAAGCTACTGGTGAATCACTGTCCAAACAGCCATACCGCGTGATGATGGTCTTGAAGAATGTTAACTCCCTGAATGGGAGTGTTAACTCCTTGTGCTTCCCCCACCACCCCAAACGGAAGTGTTCTCGGGTCTTTCCTCTATGTTTATGGAAGCGTGTAGTAGGTTGTCCCCCTCATATCCTCAGGATGTCTCCCCCAACCTCTGCAGGGATGCAGTCAAAAAGGTTATCTAGAAAAATGGCCTCAGTTCCTGCTAAGTCCCCTAAGGGAGGGGCCAATGAAAGAGTTTTCCTCTCCGTATCCATAGCTGAAATTTCAGATATTCAATTGTCTGATTCTAAAGATGTTTATATATTTCTTTATGTACCAGCATTCAGGGGTGATCACAGTACAGACCTAGAAAAATGCAGTTATATAGGAAATCTCATACATGGGAGTTTGGTTTGTAGTTGGGATTATATGCTGTTTAGACATGTTCTGTTTAGGGGAAGTAGACTCACTCTAAAGGGTTCTGTGCTGATTTGCCACTCTGCTTCCCCAGCTTTCATGTATATGCTGTGCCCCACTACATTTTTCTATCCAAGATTGCCACCTGCAATTTTCAGGCACTTATCTTCTGGTCGTATGGGGATTGTTATCCCTTCATCTATTCACAACCAGAAGACTGGGGGACCTCTCCAATAGCTCTGTCTTTCCCACTCTCCTGGGATGGGAGCTGGATGAAGCTCAGGCACACACTGACAGATCTCCATTTGGTTTCAAGAAATTTCATCCTAAGGCTTTTTCACACTTCAAGTATGTTTAAGTTTTCAGAAATACTTCAGTGGTTATTAAAATCAAATCTTTACAGACAAGAGAACGCAGATAGCCACCAGTCAAGTTAAATAAATGCCAAAAGCAGGGAGAGGTCCATGCAGGCATTTTTGGGTACATGGATTTATGCCTTCAAACACACCTACCAAGGAATGCTTTTCATTCCTACTTCTGAAGATCATACCCCTCTATTTGTTTGCACATATATGGTCATGGATATTCTCATAGTATAAACATCGGTATTTGCAAGATGATCCTTAGACAATAAAAATTTTTACAGTTCATGTCTTCTCTGTCCTCAGCTATTTAAGATTTAAAAATTCATCAGTCTAATTTCTTAATTTTTAACTACTGAATGAATGATTTTACCACTGTAGAAAATGTTTCCAATGTTTTTTCAAACACAAAACCACTAAGCAATTTCTGTGTTTTCTATGCTTTGCTTTAGTACATAAATCAAAGACAATAACAAGCCTAATGTCAGAGAAATTTTTTGACACTTCATACATTAAATAAAAGCAGCCGATAAACAGTTTAGATGAAATTATGGCTTGAAATGTAGTTCCCAAGAGGACTGTGGTTCATAAATTGTTTTTATACTGCCTCTGTCATTGTTGATTTGAGATATGCACAAGACACCCGCAGTCATTACCAATGTTACCATTACTTAACCTGCCTTTGCTCTGACTGATATTTAGACACATGGAGACTACCAACCATCTATTTCTGTGAAAAATGCATTGTTTGGTTGTCATCACACATGTAGCATGTTGCCTTCTATTTGAAAGCTTGACACATAATAAAAAAAATTGAAGAAAATCAGCCTTTAAGTTTTTTTCATGCCTGAATCCCAGAAGCTTCTTGACATGTTCAAGAGGAGGGTGTTTTCTAATTGATACAACAGTATCTGATTGATAAGTGACTTAATCTCATGGACTCGCAAAGGTGAACCATTTCAAGTTTCTCAGTACTTTGTTGCATCATAGCTTTTAAAGTTCTTTAAAAGATATACTTACTTTTTGGTTTACACATAATCTTTTTCTATAGCTAATCACTGCTTGGAATCACTGCTTCACAGATTCTGGTCTGTTTTCTTAAAGAATATTTATATTTACCTGGCAATTAATATGCCAGTGTTCACCTTAAGTATGAGAAACTGTGCACAGTTCATGGGAAACTAACCATTATGATCTCCAGCAAGGTTCAAAGCAAGAATTTCATTTCTTACTCCGTTCTGGTGGAAGAAAGTGTTTTTTCAAAATAGCTGAGATTATGTAATAGTACACCTTTCACATTAAGGTTTTCATCTTTCAAAATTCCACTCCCCATGCAAACATTTTCCTCTCATAGGATCAGAACAATTCATTGAGGTATGCTCTCTGTTATTTCTCCACTGAATCCTTAAAAAAAGTGTTAAAAGACAGCTAAGAACTGAAGAATTCACTGTAGAAATGTTCTAATAGCAATGAATTATAAATAAAATATCCACAGATGAATCTAGGAAAATGAATTTTTTAAAGCGTACCACTTGGGGGTTTTATAGGTCAAGGTACTGTCTTTCTAGAAGCAAAAGTGATATGCTTCTCAAAATGCCCTTATTCATTACACTGTCTGTGTGACAGTACCTTTGCCAAAAGATATACAAATGGGCTATTGTACCTGAAAGGCAACTTTATGTCTTCAACAAAAACAAAACTAATAGTTTTTAAGAGAGACTTCATGCCTTCATGAGCAACAATTCTTTAAACGGTATACATCCTTAGCACAAGTCCTGATGACGAATTATGCGCAGGGAGAGCTCTTAAACAGAGTATGTATGAAAGAGAGTCTACATGGCCCAGTAGATTTTCTATTTGCTGTGCTTTCAGTTCACTCTTCTAACACCTCTACACAGAGATTTCACACCACAACACATTCATTTGAAGAAATAATTGGGTCTATCCAAAACAAACCATAAATGTACTCCCCCTACTCTACTTACGACATTTGTTGCCATTGTTTTGTAGGGAATGTTATAGCTAGCCGATAGCACCATTTTTTTTCCTCCGGAGAATTTTTACTAGTAGGTGCCACTGACAATGTAGAAAAAAAACCTGAGAAACTGTCTGGCAGCTAGCAGGCTAGATTTGTAAAGTGAGCCTTGGGCAACTCGGTGCACACAGTGCTGTGGGGTGAAACTGAGGAGTACAAATGCCTATTGCTCTCATACAAGTCATTACTTTTTCAACAGGGAGATTCACACCAATAAATTGGGTACATAAGCATAACGCATGCAATTAGCTTAGAAAAAATTAACCAGAAGTGGAAAACACCTAACCCATACTATTTGTCAGAGAAGGTTGACATTGCCCTTTTTTTGGTTTGTTTGTTTTATTTCCTTATTTATTTTAAGTATAATGGAAAGGCTGCTGCTTTACCTCCAAAGCTATTAGAGCATATAATTCATTCTCCTGAAACCACAGGCTTTTCCTTATTTTTTTTTCTTTCGACTTTTTTTTTCTTTTTTGGGGGGGTAGGTGTAAAAGTAATCATCCAGTGAAGGGTTTATCCTTTTATGGTATGAAGAATTGAGCTTTGCTTTGGGCTATGTCCAAAATAAAAATCTACAAAGAAGAAATGTATTCCTGAAAGGCCGTTAAACTTGCACTAGGCATCAACATTGATAGTGTGTTGGTCTACCTTCTATCCTCTCTACTGCCCTCATTAAAGTGACGAAGAAACTTTCCTTCATCAGATCCCACTCATTTTTACTGAAATCTCTGCTGCTTTCAACATATGGGACCAAACTTTTCTTCTTAAAACTTTGAGCTTCTTAGAACTTCTTTTGCTCTTCTCCCTCATAGACAAGTAACTCTTCTCCTTGCTTCCTCCTCTTTTCTTTCTTGCTGCAAATAAAGAAATCCACAATGATATTCAGAGCTTACCTAGACCAACATTGTCTTCAGTGCTCAGGACAGGAATCAGAAAGATTTTAGCTGCCCTCATATCTAAGCCAGAGATTGAGAATTCCTACTCTTGAGCACAGCGCAACTCTAGAAGGTCCTAAGTTCAGCTAGCACGAACTCCACTGTCGTCCACAGCTTCTCTTCAGACCTGGATTCACCACTTGTCTGCATCCTAACTTAGGCTAAATGTGGCTGGTTTCCCTCTGCCTGGCCTATGGACAGAGCAACCAGTGAGGGCTACTCAAGAAACATGCATCAGCCTTTCCTGCCTCAAGAAGCCATGACTGTATGTACAAGGGGGGAAAGAGACATCTGAATGAGAACAATAGCTCTGAGCAATTCTGCTCCTTACTTTCCAATGTCCCTGTCCTGCTCTATGCTTTCAGGATTGGTAACACTGTTGAAACTGTGCCGTTCTCTCCTAGCCCTTTCCCACCTGCAGCAGTGACAAGGTGAACCCCCAGCCTGGCACAGGCGTGGATATATCCTGGAGGCAGTAGAGTCTGCATGCACCCGAAGAGGGTGAATTTGGCTGGACTGCTAGGCAGCTGTTGGGGAGGCAGTAGGACCTTATCATGGGCAGCAGTGGTGCATGGGAACAGCATTAACATGGGCACCAGAGGACATCCTTCCCTTGCTTCTAGAGAATAAATGTGGACAAATGTAAGCATGTTTCAGCTCTATTTTCTCCCCTTTGCTTTGACATTTTTCTTGATTATTCCATTACATGCCCAGCTACTTGTCATACCCAGTGTTCTTTCTCTCTCTTAAACGGTTTTCTCAAAGCAGTCCTAGACCAATGCTCAGGTCCAATACCTCCATCTTTTCTTGTGACTCTCTAGAGCTTTCCTGAAATCTCCTGACCTCACCTCCCTACACTCATACAGTAATTCACACTGAAAATTATCATAGTTACCCTGATGGTAATCAGCTCTTCTAAGTAGGTCAGGGTCATCTGTGTAGCATTTTCTAAGTTGGCGCAGAGACCAACCAATAGGACCAACCAAAAGGACCAACAAACACAGGTTCATAAAAGGCAGGTGCTGCTTGCCCACCCTGATCTCCTTCTATGACAAGATGACACACGTAATGCATGAGGGAAAGGCTGTGGATATTATTTACCTTGAGTTCAGTAGAGCATTTGACACTATTTTCCACAGCATTCTCCTAGAGAAGGAGCTTAGACTGATTTACTCTTCATTGGATAAAAAACTGGCCGGACAGCCAAGCCCAGAGAGTTGTGGGGAACACAGCTAAATTCAGTCATCAGTTAGTCACAAACGGTGTTCCCCAGGACTAAGTGTTGGGGACAATCTTGTTTAATATTTTTATCAATGGTCTGGATGAGGGGATTTAGTGCTCCCTCAGTAAGTTTGCAGATGACACCAAGTTGGGTGGGAGTGTTGATCTGATTCCTTCCTGAGGGAAGGAAGGTTCTGCAGAGGGATCCAGACATGCTGGATTGATGGACCCAGTTAAGTCAAATGAGGTTTAAAAAGGCCAAGTACAGAGTCCTGCACTTTGGTTACAACAACCCCATGCAATGCTAAAGGCCTAGGGAAGTGTGGCTGGAAAGCTGCTTAGCAGAAAAAGACCTGGGGGTGTTAGTCAACATGTGGCTGAATATGAGTCAGTAGTGTGTCGAGGTAGCCAAGAAGGCCAATAGCATCCTGGCTTGTGTCAGAAATGGTGTGGGCAGCAGGACTAAGGAAGAGATTTTGCCACTGTGCCCATTGCTGTTGAGGGCATACCTGGATTATTGTGTCCACTTTGGGGGCCCTCACTACAAGAAGGACATTGAAGTGCTGGAGCATGCTCAGAGAAGCGCAATGGAGATGGTGAAGTGTCTGGAGCATAAGTCTTCTTGAGGGAACTGGGATTGTTCATTCTGGAGGAGAGGAGGCTGAGGGGAGATCATTCTCTACAATTACCTGAAAGGAGATTGTAGCAAGGTGAGTGTTGGTCTCTCCTCCCGCATAACAAGCGATAGGACAGAGGAAATGATCTCAAGTTATGTCAGGGGAGGTTTACATTGGATATCAGGAAAAAAATTCTTTACTGAAAGAGTAGTTAAGCATTGGAGCAGGCTGCCCAGGGAAGTGGTGGAATATCATCCCCAGAGGCGTTCAAAAAAGGTGTAGATGCGGCATTTCAGCACATGGTTTGGTAGGCATGGTAACGGTGGGCTGATGGTTGGACTTGGTGTTCTTAGATGTCTTTACCAACTTCAATGATTCTATGATTCTGTGATTCTAGGTCAGGTTTCTAGCATCAGGCAAAGTATGCAGAGCGTAACCCTGCACTGGAGTGAAGTTGAACTCCTGAATTTGGCTACATCCTGCCATAGCTTAGAGCATGGTTTCTTAACAACAGAAAAAAAGCTTGCTAACAGCCCACCTTAGCTCTTTACTTAAAAGGTTAAGATTCAGTTGTTAAGATTTCTTCTCTGCACACTTAAGGATTAATTATTGCCAATGGGCTAAAAAAAATATTAGCCACATAAGAGGTATTTTAAATTGTTTTCTTTTGATGTCAGTTAATGATTTAATTTTTTCAAGGGCTTGTGCAAAACAGACTGCTTATTCTGGAATAGCTATATAGAGTGACTTGCCTATAAGTGGAACACACAGAAAGAAAAGACTTTTCACATAGTCTAAGTACAAACACGCCTGGCTTACATTTGGTCTCTCTCTTGCTTGTTCTTCCTGTGTGAGACTTAGTAGCATTACCCACTTCTATTTTTAAGATTTTTTTTAAGAAAAGCAACTGAGGAATGTAGACACGTTCACAACTAAAACAACCTCTTTTTATTCTTAACTGCTTTAACCCTGTCTTCTGAGAACAGTCCCTTGAGCCAAGGTTTATAGTCAATCACCAAAAAAAAGTGGGGGGTCCATTACCTTCCCCTTTTAATTGTAGGGCAGGGGCCTTTAACTTTCCATTCTTTAGTAAGAATTTCTTATGGGGAGAATTTCCTTGAACCTGGTAATCAAGACCACAGGATACGTGTTAATTGTCTTTGACAAGCAGAATTATCTACATTTACCCAAATTAATAACATCACCCAAGACATACTGTTTTTTAAATACATGGTTTAAAATCATCTATAAATTCAACCACTATTCAACCAATGCAGACCAACAAACACTAGAAAACCTAGAAGAAATTAAGAGAAATATGCAACTTTGTCCTTAATTCACCCTGTTTGAATTCTGTTCCCTGCAAAATGAGCACAGCTTGGGAAATCACTCTTGTTTATAGTTCCTGTTCTACTAAGGTAAAATAGCATTGATTAAACACCAAGCTGCAGCCTTAATTCTGAATGGGGGTGCTTTTCTGGGCTGAAGTCAATAATCTTAATGGTAAGTACAACATTTTCTTTTCCCTGAACACATTTTTTTCTTGGTGTCTAGTTTTATAAAATGTTAGAAACAAAAAAAAAAAGAAAAAAAGAAAGAAGGGTAGAAATGACTGAGTATAGTGGTTCTGAATCAAAGCATCTGTAAGCATTTGTAGAGGTTTAACAATTTTTTAAGTGTGCGACTTCCACTTTGAAAGAATATCATCCCTTGTAAATGTTAACTAAATATGAGTAAGCAATAGGAAAAACTATTTGACAAAGTTCCATTTAATTTTCTCTTTATAATTTATACACAAAACAAGATGAGATTGATTTAAACAATACTTATTGTTCAAAATTACTTGGTTAATATTTTCTTAAAATTAAGAACTCATTTTCTTTACCCATTACTTAGTAGTTATTTCACAAGTAGCATTTAAAAGACAAAACGGGAAGCTAGTTTGGCTAGGCACTGATCATATTTTCATGATAAAGCTATATAATTTGATAAGAATAATATCTTCCTGTTTTCTAATTTATTCTATTTATGTGCTAAAGACATTTATTTGTCTTTGCTCCATCTCCTCATTCCCACCCAAACGTTAAGTCTTGTCTTACACTACCTTTGTTGTGCACAGCCATGAATATTTTGTATTTTATACTACAATAAAGACTTCACTTAGTAACACTACTATCTTTTATTTAAGTAGTAGTAATGTGTTTAAATAAGGTGATTAAGATTTTCAGAAATATTTGCCCTGACTTAATTTTCACATCCAGATATAAAATGTTGTGAACATTCAATAATTCTCACTTTTAAAAGCTCTTTTTCAGCAAATATTCTTGTTTTTTAGAACACCCACTGGAAAATGACAGTTCAGTGTGGAGACTGTGTAATGGGTCTGTGTATCTCTACAGCCACAGCATCTATCCAAAGTCAATTGAAGGAGAATCAACCAGCTCAATATTCAGCCGCGCAAACATCAAAGTCAGTAATCATGGGAAAAAAAACATTACAGTAATACCATCTTGCTAATAATTGTGGTGCTGCACTGCCCTACCCAGTGTCTTTTCTTCTGCTCTAGATCAGCTGGACAGAAGACAGTACCCATTACGCTATTCTCCTTCCTGCAGTAATTCTTTGCCTACCACACTGAATTGGATCATTTTACTGTGAATGGCAGCAGCTGAAAGCTTAGTAAATAGATATCAAATGCGAAGATGACAGAACAATGTGAAGCTGAGGATAACAGGACAGTGAATTCAAGGAAAAAGAAAGGTTTAGAAGAGAATAATAATTCAGGGCAGTGGGGGGTTTATCAGTAACTAGTGTTTATTACCAAAAATAAGTTGATTATAAGGCAAGAATGTGAGTGGTTTTAGGCACAAAATTGAAGCATAAATAGGGAGGGATGTAAATGCTTCCTAATCTACATCAGGCTCTGCTGGGATTCTGCCTTTGGGATAATCTGCCTCACTAAGAGCTGGCTTGGCTGGAGACCCCTGGGTCCTGCTGGGGATGGGTGCCCTGTCCTGCCCCATGAGCTTTCCATTCTAGCTGAGCTCAGTGCTCTGATCCTTCCTCATGTTTAATTCACACCAACAGCAGACAGACTGCCCTGACATGCCTGCCAGGGTCACTGGTACATCTGGCTGTGAAAGGTGGTGGCAGGGACACGTGAGAACAGGAAGGGTAAGGGGACAGAGAATGGACTAACACACTTTACCATGACTCTCCTTCCCCCATTTTTTTTTCTTCCTCTCTCATGATGGAGCTGCCTGGGTTGACAGGTCCTCGCTTCACTGCCTTCAGATGTCTTTCAACTTTCCTTTGAAGCTGTGAAAATCATTCCATGAATCACAGCAGCAACGGACGAAAGTGCAGACCGACAGAACAAGCAGTCAGTCTGCCAGTCCTGTGCAACAAAAGACTCTCCCAGGTCAAAGAGGTGGGTATGCTTTTCAGCAAGGTAAAACTAATGGGTGAAACCTTCAATTAAAAGCAGATACGATCCTCTGGATCACAGTGCTTAGAGTAGTAATCATCTCTCTCAGTGCTGGCCCTTCTGCTTTGGTGCCTAAAGTGATCCCAGCAGAAGGGGACACAGCCTTCACTCCCTTGCCAGAAGCCCAGGTGTTCTGGCTTTTGTTTGGCCAGCTTTCCATTTAGTCATAATCCTGTGGGTTTATTCTTCCTCAAATTTGGTAGATGTGAATAAGAGGATATTAAAAAAAAATGTCTGCATCTTGCAGCTTTTACTATTTCAGCACACAGCCTTGAAACGTTTGGGTAAGGAAGGCTCTACCTGTCTGTTTTTATGCACAGGTACTGTGTGCAGCAGTGCATGACTTTGCACTGTGACGACTGTAGTTATCAGTCAAGGACTGAATACCTTGAACACAGTGGAAACATTTTAGAGGCACAGCGAGGGGCACCAGGGGAACAAGCATTTGCAGAAAACATTTCTACATGTAAAATGAAGTTGTGAGAAGACACTTCAGACTGTAACTTCCATTATCAATTACTTAATTTGTATCATTGAAGTTCAAGGGTAAAGCAACTGGAACAAAAACAGGCAATGTCTATATTTCACAAGTGTTTTATATTAAATTAAACATCTTTCCTGCTATTTCAATAGTTTAATGGCACTACATTTTACAACAGATAATTTTGCATTATTTCTATATAAATATTTATCTAAAGCCAGACAGAAGTTCAAATTAGTTGTGAAAGAAACATTAAAACAAAATAAACTTCCATTTGGGAGTGATAACAAATTACTTTAAAACTGAAGAACGAGTTTGTTAAAATACAAAGTGAAAAAGCAAAATATATTAAATCAAGATGAATGAACGAGGAAAAATAACATACAATGATGCCTTTTATAGTTTTACCCTATTGCAATAGAATCTGAGAATTACAGGTAAAAGAAAATTCAATAGGAGTTTTAATTTAAGCTGTATGAAGGGACAGAGCACTTTAAAAAAAAAGCTTGTTGCGCATACATACGAGGTCCTGTAGTGCAACTGAAAAAATAATTTACCCTTTCTTCCTTTAATTCTAGCTAAATTGTAAACAGTAATTTCATTCTTCTATCCTGTTTCCTCCTTGAAATCCTCTGCCAAAGCACACACTCCCTCAGAACTCTGCCAAATTCTACATCATTTGAAACTAAACTTTAAGGGAAAGAATGGAAAAGCACAATCTCAAAACAACAAGTTCATAACCTTCCCTCACTCTTGTTTGTCTGACATCATGCTTCTCCCTCATATGCAATCTTGTATCTAATTTAGACTGAAAAACCCTCAGTGGTAACCATGGTTTTATACCTTCTATATCTTTTTCCGTTCCACAGATGATGTTACGTGCAAATATTTAGCCAAATCTTTAAAGCTGTAAGTTTCCAAGTTCCGCACAAGACTTGGGGAACTGCAGGTGCTGAGTAACAAAGTCTTCGGTTTGAGCTTTATAGGAGCTATGTTTTCAAACCACTTTATGTGGAAGATTTCATTAACTTTCACATTTCCAGTGGTTGGATAACAGTATCCATAGAATAATTATCAATGTCTTTTTTATGCAAACAGAAATAGGATCAAGTGGAGTTCTTAACAGATCCACTCAGGGACTAATTCTTGTCAATGCCTTCATGAATGATCCACATTATAAACTACAGAATATACATAAAATTCGTACATAAATTTTGTGCTTAAAAGACAACATCAAGCTAGCGAGAAGTCCAGATAGGCAGAAGGGCAAGACTGGAGTTCAAAATTATCTTGATAAAATGAAGCAGTTGTTGGGGAAAAATAGAAAGTATATACAACATAATAAGATTGATACATTCCAGCTTGTGACAATTTTTTCACGAAGGATTTACTGCTTATTGTGGAACACAGGCTGAACACAGAATCATAGAATCATTAGGTTGAAAAAGACCTTAGAAATCATCGACTCCAATTGTATCTGCCTACTACTAAACCATGTCCCCAAGCACTTCATCTATCCAACTTTTAAACACCTCCAGGGATGGGGACTCAACCACCTTCCTGGGCAGCCTGTGTCAGTGCTTGATAAATCTTTCTGTGAAGAAACTTTTCCTAATGTGCAATCTAAACTTCCCCTGACACAGCTTGACACCATTCCCTCTTGTCCTTTCACCTATCACCTGGGAGAAGAGACCAACACCCACCTCTCTGCAACCTCCTTTTAGTCAGTTGTAGAGAGCAATAAAGTCTCCCTTCAGCCTCCTCTTCTCCAGGCTAAACAAGCCCAGTTCCCTCAGCTGCTCCTCGTAAGACTTGTTTTCCTGTCCCTTCACCAGTTTCATTGCTTTTCTCTGGACATGCTCCAGGACCTCAATGTCTTTCTTGTAGTGAGGGGCCCAAAACGGAACACACAATTCGAGGTGCAGCCTCACCAGCACCGAGTACAAGGACAGAATCACCTCCCTGGACCTGCTGGCCACGCTGTTTCTGATACAAGCCAAGATGCTGTTGGCCTTCTTGGCCACCTGGGCACACTGCTGGCTCATGTTCAGTCAGCTGTTGACCAGCATCCTCAGGTCTTTCTCTGCCAGGCACCTTTCCAGCCACTCATCCCCGAGCCTGTAGCACTGCACGGGGTTTTTGTGTCCCAAGTATAAGACTCTGCACTTGGCCTTGTTAAAGCTCATCCCATTGGCCTCGGCCCATCAATTCATCAATAACCATCAATATCAAATTACCTTATAAAAAGACAAAAAGCTAGTAAGAGATACTGACAGACACAAAATGGGTGAGGTAAACCTTCAATTCCACATAACACAGGAGAGGTCTAGTTGCCCTACTATGCCTGGACTTAGGCAAATAATTTCAAGAAAGGTATAGCAGAATTAAAAATCCAGCAAAATATATTAGAGAAGTGTAGCATTTTTTTAAAAAAACAATAATAAAAACAGTTGTCTGGTGTAGAGCATAGAATGCTAAAGAGGAGCATGCTGATCAAATACAGAGAAATTAGATAGAAAAAAGAAAAGAAGAAACCATTCCATGTTGATGGCAACTAGAAGATGCAACCAGCTTCAGTAGCAGTGGCAGAGACTCTGTGAGGATTCAGGAACAACTTTTGTCAGTAAGAAAGAAATACTGAAATAAATTACCTGTAGAAGAAAGGAACCTTCTCTGGAAATCTGTGAAAGTACAAACCTCTGCCAGGTATGCAATTCTTGAAAGATGATCACACTTTGCAGCAAAAGGTGAAATATATGCCTCTTCAGATGCTATCCAGACTTTTGATTTCTCTGGCTTCTTTTGGTCTTTAAACTGTAGGCTGAGATATCTTGACATATTAACTTTTATATTGACAGCCTTGAAGTCTAACTTTTCTTTCTGAAAACATTTGGCTTTGCTTGTTTTAAAATAGAGGAGAGGGGCCATTTTGTCATGTCAACAGCCTAGTCAGTATACTCATACTGAAGAAAAATAAGTTTGTGGTGATTTTCTGATTATGCCGCTACCTATCCTACACACTTTTCAGCTACCTTTCAGTCCTTTTATTAGTGCGAATTCTGACCAAGCCCTCTGCACAGGGTCAGCCCCAATACAGATGAATGTTCTCCAGCAAGGGAAGTCATTTTATTTCATTTTATTATTAAGGTGTTCTTTCCTGAAGGTGAAGGGTTAATGACACGCATCAAATGATACAGAAATTTCTTTAAGGAAGAGATTCATCTAAGACCTACATCTACAGAAAAGAACAGCAATGATTGATCTTCTCACCACTCAGCAGCGTCGGCAAAGCTACAAACATATATTGTTTTTACTCCTCTGGGAGTTATTTATTGAGCAAAGGGAGGGTGGATAGCACTTCCTTTGAAGTCAAACATCTTGCTTGGATAAGAAGATATGTTGCATGAAACAAAAGTAATAAAAACACAAAATGCTTTATTAAATTTTCTTTATCACAATATTGTGATCTAATTAAAGACGCATATGAACCTCTTTTCATCTAAGGATTAGTTCAGAGGACTTCATTTGTTCTGAAACAAACACACCCCTGAAAAGCTTCCAAGATTTCCAGTGATGTATTCTTTCCATTTTCTCTAATAGGTGTTGATGCTTCAATTACCTCTTCAAGATTTGTTGTGCAAGGGAAAAATAAGAGTTCTTTTTGAAAGGAAAAGACAAACTATTCAGTAAAATTTAATTGTACAAGCACTATACTTGTACTATATTTCAAGCCTCTAACAGTAAGAATTAGATGACAAATAAATCCAGCCATTGCTCCCTGCATCTTAGTAACTTTTATGCAATGGAACTGTAAAGCTTGCATGAGAAGCCTGAGTATGTATTCTGTAACGACAGATTTGAAGAGTTTCTGTAAAATGTTTTGTATTGCTCAGAATTTCATTGAACTAGACCTAAAGGAGATTGTTTGTTGTCTGGGGAAAGAAAGAAAAGAAAGAAAGAAAGAAAGAAAGAAAGAAAGAAAGAAAGAAAGAAAGAAAGAAAGAAAGAAAGAAAGAAAGAGAAAGAAAGAAAGGAAGAAAGGAAGAAAGGAAGAAAGAAAGAAAGAAAGAAAGAAAGAAATAAAGAAAGAAAGAAAGAAAGAAAGAAAGAAAGAAAGAAAGAAAGAAAGAAAGAAAGAAAGAAAGAAAGAAAGAAAGAAAGAAAGAAAAAAATTTAACTGAAGGAATATTTCTCTTTTTTCTTCATTTCTTTCACTCCTAAATTATTCTCTTCCATATTGTGCCCATAGTTCCTTCCTCTTAATGTGTAATTGCTTTTGGTTTAGCTGCATTCAACAGTCATCCCTGTTCACGTGTATGAAGATTCTTCACTGAAAACAATCTGACTGCAGTTTTTGTTTACTTATGCCCTCAAATATTCTCCCAATTCCTCTTGTAGCCCTAACCAACTGTGATCCTGCCTTAAGTCTCTCTTCCTCTGGAATGATGAATGAAGTGACTGTAGTTAAAAAAACTTACCATACCAAGTACTTTTGATCTTATTGATATTAAATATCAAGACCTGTGTTCCTCCCGCTAAGCCCTCTCAGTGGATTCCTTATGACTGTACATTGTACTCCTTCTTACAGTCAAACAGGACTCAGTTTTGACAAACTTAGGACCTCATCCAAGACCATCTGTTTTATCAGGCCTTTTATCAACTCTTATTAAGCCATTTTATTTTAAAAGAGAAAATGAAGATGCATTGTTAACTTCTGCAGTCTGGAGTATGACAAAACCATTTTCTGCTTGAACTGGTATAACATAATCACGTTCTAAGACGATTGGAGCTCAAACAAACAGTCCTTAAATAATGCAAATTAAAACTTACCTACAGAATGTGTAAAGCAAAATAAATTTGAAGAAAACCAGATGAAACAGACTGTTGAAGTCAAAGGAGGGGATATATTTTTGGGGATAGGGAGTTACCTACTTGTATTTCAAAATAAGGTTTTGTACTTGTAATAAAAAGTTAGGCAACATATTAATCTCTGGAGGGAAAAGAACTGCAAATAATATCTACGTTAGACTAAGAAAGAAGGATATTCTACAAAAGAATAAAAGTAGTATGAGCAAAATGGACTTCTATTGTATCTAATTTTATATAGTTCTTGTGATAAGTGCAAAAAATAAATCCCAGTAATATTTAGATTAATACTAAAATGAACTGTCAGATTTAACTGATTATAGAGCAGAAAGTTATAGTAGCAACAATTCCACACTTATCTCCTAAGCAGGTGAAATTCCAATAAGCCCCTGCAAGAATTAGGAGATTATTGGTGCAAAAAGTGAGTTCACTGCCATCTCTGCCATCTCTGATCTTCATCATTAGGTGCACAAGAGGTGAAAAAGAGAAGAAAGCAGGCAAGCTCATAACTAGCCTAGAAGTAAACATGCGCATTTATGTATATCCTTGTGTACTAAGCTCTCAACGCATACCTGGAATACTATATATATATATATATATCAAAAAAAATGAGAGATCTGTAACATTCAAATACATCATGATTCTAAAAGCTGAAGAAGTTAAGTGTTTTCCATCATTCCATCTGAAAAATACAATGGAGGTTCTGAGAGATCTTAAAGTATTTTGAAAGAAAGACTTCCCCTCTACAGTCTAAGCACTGTTCATTTCTCTTTCAGTGGAGGGATGGCAGGTCAGCTTGCCAAGAAATAAAAGCTTCCTGTACTATACCATAGATCTGGATATCTTTTCTTCTCTCTATGCCATTGTTTTCTCAGCAGAAAGATGCTGGTCATTCTGGCTCTATCAAGCATTTGGATTGCCCTCCATCTTGCTCGCATGCTCCCCTGCCAAGGATCCAGTAATCAGGACAGTGGAAAAGCAGGGCAGTTCTCCAGCTTTTTGTCACAGCAAAGGGAAACTAGCCTTGACTTTCCAGGGGACCCCATTCAAAAGCTTGGTGCACATCACCTTCTGGTTGCCAGTGGCTGTTGGAGAAAATTCACAGTGCCTAAGATATTGAGGTGGAAAGTTGACACCTTGTATTCTTTTGGTCTTGGACAAACAGAAGTCTAGTTCTACAAAAAATTATGTCTAATTTATAACATCCTTTACAAAAAAAAAATAAAAAATAAAAAGTCCTCTTACAAATACTGTCTCTTCCCACCTAAAAACCTTCATATTAACAAATGAGTTTTCGCTTCACAGAAATTTTCCTTTTCAATTGTAGTTTCCTGCATCATTTATTGTGTTCTTTGATCTTGGGCTGTAACTTTAAATCTATGTCATCTTCCTTGGGCTGCTTAGATAAACGTAGCCTAATAACTTTGCAGTTTTTCTTTAGTAACACAGATAACTATCACACATTTAGAATGCTGTTCAGTTGTGAACAATCACAAGATACTATTTTTAAAACTTCATAGAAGCCCTGCAAATAGCTGAAAGCACTTAAAGGATAATACTAGTGGTTATGAATGTGGTTGTAGAAAGACCTATAGACTAATGTGACACATCTTTTATGTTTCATTGTTTCAAAAACTAGTATCAAAGAAAATAACATTACTTCATAAGGTATCAGCTATTTAATAATTCTGTATTTCTTGTGCACTCAAATCTCAGATTTTATTAGTCAGACTTCTAGTGACAAATTAGGTGCCTCTAGTATTTATAAATACTACATATTACTTCTAAAAATACTACATACTACATATTACATATTACTTCTAAACACACTTTGACTTGCAAATGTCTTTACAGAGAGTACAAAAATCTAAGCAGGAGAACTAATATACAGCAAGCTAATTTTAAAATAGTGAAGTATTAAGCAGACTTGAATGCTTTATTTTCTAGAAACCAAGTTAGAGAGGTTATGAGTAAACTACTGAGTTAAGATGAAGCAGCAGTAAACTTATTACTACAGGCTCCTAAAGTGACAGATTTTCACAGACAGTGTTGGTGGCTTTAGTACCTAAGGTTTTCTAACATTAATGGACTTTATGAATGCCTAAGAATTCAAAAACAAAAAGGTTAGGTGCTAAATTGTAGGTTGGAAGAATTTGCTGAGTGTGGTTTCAACGCATTCAATGCCTTGCACTAAAAACTCATATGGAATAATCTCTTCCATGTCTTCTAAAAACACTCCATGGCACACAAAAAAAAAAAAAAGAGTTTATTATTTTATCAATTAGAATCTTTTTCTCTGATCTTTTTCAAAATAGTTTGTCAATTAATTCATTCTTTAAATTCCGACTAAACACAATTAAGCTCACATTTTCCTTGGCATCATTCGTTCTGTTGCAAGTGATCAAAACCATAGTGTGAATAGTTAGAGATCATCTCTTCCAGTACTTTTTTTCTTTTAATAGGGACAAATATACCAATTCTGATACAAATTGTCTTAGGTGACAGCCTAGATTGGGGAATACATCTATTGTGTAAAATTAAGACATGCTTATAGAGTGCAAGAGATGCCCATACTACACAGACCTAGGTGTCCTCTCTGACAACACTAGTGAAGACTCGATGGTCTCTTCTATAATATCTGACCCTCCACAAAACAGCAAACAGCAGGTTGAGCTGGGAATTATTCACTTCTTCCTTTCACAGTGAAGGAAATCTGCTGCAGCAATAATTTATCTTCCTACAGACTGTAGGGCAGGGTAAAATGTAAACATATCTACAAAATTCCCAACATTTAGTGAGTCACTCGTTTTCTTACTTTGTAAGGATTGAAGAGTTAGTACAATGGAAACAAACACCTTTGTTTGCCTCAGTCCCTATTTTCATGTGTCAAACTGGATGATAATTTTGTTTCCTGGTACCCTCTAACTTGTCATGCTACAGGTTCTAAGTGAGAGTATGATGGTTAGACCGACAGTGGGGCAACAAGCAGAAGCACAAGAAAAGTGAAAGAATAGGAAAAAACACCTCTCAAATTAGCTAATCAATTTATTCAAATACAGCTAGTAAAGCTCTCTAGTTGATCATTCAAAAATGAATGGGAGAAAGCAGCATACAGACAGGGAGCACAGCTGATAAACTTGAGCAAGTGCAGTGAAGGGTCATCAAGACAATTGCTTCAGTTGAAACACTAGATATTATGGATGTTGTGAAAAAAAATCACATGAAGATAGTTAAACACTGGGACGTGTTGTGCAAAGAGGCTGTGCAGTCTCTCATGTCGAAACTTTTCAGGACCCAACCAGACAAAGCTCTGAGCATGCTGTTCTGGTCCCTTATCTGTCCCTGCTTTGAGACAGTTTGGGCTAGAGATCTCCAGAAGATTCTTCAGCCTTGATTATTTAGAGATTGCAGGTGACTGCCAACAGCAGCAATCAGTGGCATCTCAGATTTACAGTGATCATGAAGATATTTCAAGTTGTTGCAGGCAATTTTGAAAGTAAGAGTATGGATTGTTCACTTTTGTGCAAAACTGTAAGAGAGGTCAACTGTTCCACAGATTTTCCATCTCATTTCAGTAGTTCACTTGTGCAGGGAGAGACTAAAAAGCCTTGAAAAATTAAGCCTTGCTGGAATCTGTCAGTCTTTCTGTTGGCTTTCTATGACCCATCACTCTACAAATGGTTTTCCTTCCACACTGTGGTAGGACACTGAAGTTCCCATTTTTAAACTAAAATCTATAGGCTAGGGGTGTAGGATTTTGGAGTGGAGAATAAGCAAGGGATGCCAGAAGATCAGTTAGCAATCCATTTTTGTTATTGCTAATGAAAACTCTTTTGTAGTAAAAGAAGGAACTTCATGAAGGAAAAATCTCAGAGAAAGTAAAATTATTAGGATTAGCCAGTCGGTAGCGAGGTGGTTGTTTCTCAGTTCTTTTATCCCCAGGTCTATGATTGGCATGGTGTCATACTTCTTCCTTGTATAGGACTGCATCATAATTATTGATATGGTTTTCATTTCAATTAGGAGAAAAATGAGTAAGTAGAAATATTTCTTTAGTTAATCAAATGTGGATTTTTAATTTTGCTGAATCTCCTCTGAAGTTAAGGAATGTTTCTTGACCATCTTTTGAGGGCACTCAATCAAATAATAAAACATGCAGCAACGGAAATACACCATAATAAACACATATAAACATAATAAACACTAATTATTGCTCACTTGCATGCATGTGTGCATGTGCACACACATACACAAGCACGCTTTCTAAAGGAAAAATTATTCACTATTTTGTCATCATCTTTATTTCCCTGTGTCTTCGCCCACACTTACTGTGATAAAAGGTGATATTCTGGTATAAGATACAGATAACGCTTTCAGTTATGGCTTGCTTAACACACAAAAGCAGAGTTTTCAAAAGCCCGTAGTAAGTCAGAAATCAGTCCATCCTGAGAGTCAACAGAACAGGCTTTGGGTGCCTGGCACACTTAGGATCTTCTGAGAACTTCATTCTGTTGGTAATTAGACACATGGAAAGGCAACAAGACAAGCAGCTGTAACTACCCTCTTGTCTGTTTTTTTTCTTTTGTGCCTAATTCAGTATGCATTTTTACAGACATACACACTAATATGTTGAAATTAATTAGAGCATATATTTTAATAGACTCATTTGCCTCACTATTTGACAGCTTTCAGGAAAGCCACATATATCTGGTGTCCACGTACCAATTAATATATTTACCTTTCCTCCCAGTGGTACTGATTGTTCCTTGGGCTTAACCTTAGACAGTGACTTAGTTAAACACTATATTGAATTTCACCATTTCCATTTGAACTACCTTTCTGGTAGTTCACTGAAGGGTTTATAGTTATCATGAGTGACCAAAGTACTTGGGTGTGTGTACTTAGGTCAGTGTATAGGCCTATACATGGGGATGGGGGTGAAATCTTTTAAAATAAAACAGCTGCAGAAGAAATGGTCAAGCCATTGAAGGCAATATGATAGCTGCTATTAAATCCCACTTTGAGAAGCTTCCTTTAGCTTTGATGATTTTTTTTTCATCTCAAAAGTTGCTATCAATTTTTCACTGACCTCAACTCAACCTCACAAAATCAACCTAAATTCTAGTCTGCTCACGTCTTTCTTGTGTGGGGACAGAAAGAATAAAACAAAAATAGTGAATTGCATTGAAACCAAAAGTGATCAAAAGTCCTGATAGTTTGGATTTAAACAATTCCTTTAATTTCATTTTCTTTTTCAATGCCAATACCCTGAGTTGGCTCACATCAGGATCTCTTTTTGTCCAAAGTTCAGAGAGGCATAAATAAGTAGTTTGAGACTTTGTCTCTAATTGTAACCAAATGCCCTCTTAGAAGGAATTGAGGATTACCTTAAAGGTGTTCTCAGCTTTTCAGGGGTTCTTGCTCTCTTGGAATATGAATAATTTACATAGTGATTTACATACAATATAAAGTCTGAGTGACTCTTAATCTTTATTTATGTTGATAGCAACTTTATAATGCATCCTTGTTATTGTTAACTGCTATATTCCTATTTAGATGGGCAATGAAGGCACAGATGGATTAGTGCCACAGAGCAACACAAGCTCTGCGTCACCTGGAGTTGTAATGTCTGCCTGATAGTAGAACCTGGCAACGTGAGTCAGGCATTGAGTCTTTTTAACAGTGCGTATGAGGCATCTTGCAATGAGTCTGGTAGAATCACCATACCAAGAAGCAGATTCCTTGTGGCCCTCATGCTGAGCATATCTTAAAATATTGCCCCTCCTCAGTGTTTGGCCAGCATAGAGTTCCCATATTTCAGCCTGGGAAATCTGCACAGCGTATGTGCACTCCACCCCACAATTCAGGAAGAAACACATCCTGCTGCACATGCAGCATTTTCATTGCTCTCTCTATTCACAGTAAATCTGACTTACAGAGTCTTTACTGTGCATGTTCCCAGTGACTGGGCAGCATATGGGCAGTAGGCCCATTAGACAATCCCCAGAAGTGTAATTCTCACTGTGCAGGCATGCGGTGACTTTGTCACATGTGCACAATAAATATGATGCTCTCTGAAAGTGTTGACCTGAATATGAGGGTTCATGCAGTCTTGTGGTTACCACCAGGCTGTATACAACCTGCTTGTAGAGCCGCCTAGGCAGAGCATCTGACCTGCCATAGCTCCCAAACAGCTTGAAATCCTAACAAATGTATAAATTTTTCTATACCTGTCCAAACAATG
Organism: Cuculus canorus; assembly: GCF_017976375.1. NCBI lineage: Eukaryota > Metazoa > Chordata > Aves > Cuculiformes > Cuculidae > Cuculus > Cuculus canorus. The sequence continues at coordinate 39,451,529 of NC_071404.1, forward strand.
TTTCACAGCTGAAAAAGAAAATGTGTTCAGGAAATCCAGCTGTTTGGTAGGCTTAAGTCTATGAAGTCTAAGTTCATGAAGGTGTCTCTGAAGTTCACAGTCTTCTCTCTACCTCCACATGTACATTCTAAGACCCACCTCAGGTATTGAAGGATCCTGTTTCTTTCCTAGCTTGAATGACGTTTCTGAAAAATCTGTGGTTTTACTAAGTCAGTGGATTGATAGGTACCATTACATTAAAAAAAAAAAAAAATCTACAGCACTGTGTAGAGCTCTGAATGATAACAATCTACAAACGATTTCCAGAGTGGTAAGTATGTGGACTATCTGGCTTAAAGGTTAGGCATCTGTACTTTAGCTGGCTCAAAATGCTATGCCTTGCCCAAAACGACAGAGAACCTCTGGAGCAAAACTGGAGTGTCCCAAGCTATGAATTTTGTTGTCTCATCATGAATACAACAGGTGACACGTGATTTTTTAGTCAAGCCTATAAACGCATACAGAGTGACAGGGATGTACTCAGGAACACACTGCTTTCCAGCCTGCTCTCTTCTTCATGGAGGCACACAGCACACAGCAGCAGAGTGCAGTATCACGTGATAAGACACAGTCACTAACTTGGTGTCTTTTTCACCCTGTTTCCTGTGTCTCCTATTAGGTGTCTAGGAGATTTTTATGCTATTTTTGTTTCCAGAATATACATACGGTAGGACGTTAGATATGAAGGAAAAAAACAGGAAGCAAACTTCACATTTTGGACCTGGTGAGGTCATCTTTCTGATGGCTCTTAGTAACTGCGAGATGTTACCCCACACACCTTAAATGATCCCAGGAATGCTCTATCTCTTCCATAGACTGACTTTCTGAAGGCAAAAGAAATTACTTGCCAGGTGAAGGACTGGACCAGCTAGACTAGCTATTCTAGAGTTACAGTTGGTGTTTTCACATGCAGTGTCCAGAGGCCATAAAACTTCCTGATGAGACCTTGTGCCACTCCAGAGGAAGCCAGCAAACACTGTGCAGGGTGGGTAGGAGGTATTAGCACTTGGTGGGGACATCTTCCATGACACTCTATTACTAGCCTGGAGTTCCTCACATACTCGCATCTCCCTTCTCAACTATGTGGTATTATGTTATTTCAAAAGAGAGAGTGCAAAGGAGTTTAAAATCAAAGTAGGACCACTGTCTACCAAGATGAGACAGGCACAAAAAATGTTAGAAGTTGTTACACCTGTATGACAGTGTCAAAGAAAGGATAGGACCATTGCTAGCCCACGACACCAATTGATCCAAGGACTGAGGAGTTGCACCACTGGCATTGCAAAAGGCAGGGTCACAGGAGTAGCACTGGTGACTTTGTGATTTTGTCACTGTTACCAGTTTCAGGGCACCATCAAAAAACAGAAGCCAGATTGTGCGTGTGTGGTTCTCAAGTTGGGAATGGTCTTCAACGTCCACAAAGGATCGTAGGTAACTTTATTAAAGCAGCCATAAGACTGATTTACCTTACAGCAAGGTCAAACGAGAATTAAAACAGGAAATTCCACAAAGTATCTGCTACTCAGCTGGAACAGAAGTAGTCATGCAGAGTACATAGAACAGGGCCTCGGTGCCCTTTGGCATGTACAGCTTGAGCAGGCTTACCCTGTACACTCACACTGGGGCGCTCGCACAGCAGGAGCTGTCCATGTCCTACCTTTCAGCTCTTCAGTCACTTCACATACTTCTTCCAGTTTTCACACTATGTCCTCCTTTCATGTCCTCCTTTCATGTTCCAGATCTTATCCTTTTCTTTTTGTCCTTTCCCTATAGTACCTTCACCACTACTATCTTCAGTTTGGATTTCTTTCTTTTGTCTTGTCTCTCTCTATTCTAGTTTTCCAGTTTCCAATTCTCTCTTCGAAGTCTGTAATCCCTCTCCCACTCAATAAATCTTTTTTTTTTTCTCCTCTTTTTAGGTTACGCTTTCATTATAAGTTTGGTTTTCACCAAAATCCTTATTTTTCTCTTCTACATCTTCACCTCACATTCCTTTAATTTCTAAATTGTCATACTCTGCTCTGTTCCAAACGTAATCTTCTACACTGTCATAGTATCTGTCCACCTGATAGTGTCTCGTTCACAACCTGTTCTGCTTCTCCAAACCCTTGGTTCTTTCAGGAAATGTCATACCATGGTAGATTTCCATATAAAACACCAAATGTGCTACCCAGTCCTCCACAGCTTTCATCTTCACCCATCTCATTAGGAAAAACTTATCTGTTGCCTACATTCCTACCAGTTGGTGGACAGGAACTTTTATGGCTCAAGAGGGCTAAGAAGGCATCAATTTTCATTCTTGGAATTTGTCAGGAGTTCTATCCATTCATTATCTACAGCAGAATGCTATTGATTACCACACATTCTCCCCATTAGATATTTCTTCATCCTGGAATAATCATTCTTTTGCAGAATCAGCTCTAGTTATTGAACAAGGAAGTACTGATAGCATTCTGAACAGATTATATAAATGTGGAAAAACAACTTTGGAGAACAAATGTGTTTACAAGAAATGGTCTATGAATATATTACAGCTTTACAACTGTGTATATTTCTGTTGAGGATAAGAAAATCACCTATTCATCCATCTAGTCTTTTGGAGTCAATCCCTCGATGAAGTCATGTAAAGTGTTGACTCATCCTTCAATCTATAGACCAGTAACAATGTGGTATGAATCCATAAAAATGTTGCAAGTATACAAGTAGCTGAATCCATCCTGACAGAGTCCAGACTGCAATCATTATGTTTTAAAAAAAAAAAATAAATCACTAGATTAGATGTATTTGACAGCCTACCATAAAACCCTTTAAGACATGTTTTACCACATCCTGTAGGTGAAAATTGTTGATCTGCCTTTATCACTTGCAACCTCCAAACCTTTCACTCTATGCTGCTTCTCTTCTGATATAAAATAATTACTGCCATACATCTCCTCTAAAACTACCAATAAGGGTACAAACTACTTCTTGCAATCTGACAGGAAATTCCTAGATGTGAATGGAAGATGCTGCTCCTTGCACAATTGTCAGTTGATCCTTTTTCTGTGTGAAAATCTCTGTACTTCTTTCAGACCAAAATCTGATCAGGATTTAAAACCCACAGTCCTTTTTGCAAAAAATTACACCAATTTTGTGTATTTAGACGGCTTGTTAGAAACATGCGAAGTTTTGTCCAGCTGGAAGATATATCCACTTACAGAGGGATGTGAATTTGATGTCTATTTATGCTGCCCGAGAATGCGAAGGTGAGCAATGTAAATACACATGAATGATACTTTTTTTCTTCCATATAAACAGTTCACAATTAATTGGATGATAATTTTATAGTGATCATAAGGAAGATCTAAGGTGTGTTTTGTATCTACATGTGCATGTCATTAATAACTTCAGAAGTTGCTTCGAGGATGAGGATTAAGTAAATGCTAGACTGTCGAGGAGGTTGTTGCCTACTTGCAGACCAAAAACTGGTCTTGAGTTCTCTGCTTTTAAACGTCTATTTTCTCTTTCATTTTCATGCAATAGCATACATAGGGAATAACAAGATTGAAATTTAGGAGAGAATGAGAGAGGCTAGTATTAGCTTGGGATGCATATCTGAGCCTTCCAGTGTTCACCAGCAGGGTTTCTCAGGCAGGTTCTTCAGCTGGGAGGAAGACTGGACTCATTGGCACCGGATTTTATTCACGCTGAAGGATCTTTTACACATGCCATTACAGTGAATCCAACAAACAAACTTGATATAAGTTGGTAGGGACCAGCAACACAGAAATGAAAGGATCCATTCTCTATTCACAGTCTCATAAACTATTAACTCCCACTTGAATTGCTCTATTATACTTCCTTTGTAAGATCTTCAGTGTTCTTTTGATCTTTTTTCTTCCCTTTATCCCATTCTTTGTGCAGGATACCATTTTAGACAGGTAGTATTTTAACCTGAAAGATCTCTTCCACTGGAAATTTAAATAGATAGCATTAAATGAAGATATCTTACAGCATTCATGTGTTGCGTGCTGCGAGGGAGTGAGGTTTCTGTATGAGTCCAAGCTATTAATAATGATTTGTATGGAGACTAAGTAACAGAAAAAATATTTAGGAAAAGATTTCTTAGTTCTTATAAGATTGATTCTTTGGTAGTCAACTTCCTTAGTTTATGAAGTAATTTAGAAAGTGCAGTGTTGTAAATTACGAAGTACAGTACATAGCACTCAGGCTAAGGGCAGTTTTGTTATTATGACTGCCTGAGATCTGATAAACTATTATATCTGCCTTTATAAACACTTTATTAAATATCACACTATCACAAACCCAAGAATGTTGTATAAACGCAACTTGAGCAATTCAACATCCACTTTTTGTCATAAAAAAAGAAATATTCTCTTGATTAGTTTCTATGAAGCATAATAACCGTAAAATAAACAAGATAATCCTTGTGTAAACAGCACAGGGTACGTGGTGCACAGAAATGGATGAAGGCACAAGGAACATTCTTGGCTTTAAAACGTGAAAGCAAATTTCCACTTTATTTAAACTAGCTTAATAATAGTTTTAATTGCAGTATTTTTAAGTCACTGAAAGAAAAACTTTTCTAACATTTTTTTCATTGTATCTAACTTCCTAGGTAGCATCCCCTGGACTGCAAATCTTTGTGTTAATGTGCCCCTTCAGACCTATCTCTAGGCTTCAACAGTGGAGTTCTGCCCAGCAACTATTGTTCTATTCTTCGTATATGGGGGAAACAAAATGTGGTTCATCTGTTCTGAGTGTAAACATCTAATGTACAGTTCACTGGCCACACTCCTTGTTCCATGCAAGCAATGCAACCAGTATTTCACAGCCATAATTGTAAGAAAAATAGATTTGTTTCATAATCAACTGTTCCTCTTCTTTAAGCACTTCCTTCAAGTCAGATATAATGAACAGATTTTACTTTCTTTTTCTCATTATTTTAACATCAAATTTTGAAGGCACAAATACTTTACATTTCTACAGTGAAAAACATCTGAAGCACTCCATGCAAATGGTACCTAGTGAAACTTACTGTGGCCTGCTGGAATGAAGACACCTGTCTCCACAAAGACCATGATCCATGAGAATCGCAAGCAGTTTTCAAGATTTTGATAGCTCTCAAATATTACTAAGCCTGCTAGATCCCGATGGTTTGGGTTTGGGTTTTTTTTTTTTAACTAGAACAGTGGTTAATGAGGTTAAGATGTAAACACTGAAAGGAAACTATTAAATTCTACTTTTTTCAAATGTATATGTATATGTATATGTATATGTATATGTGCATGTACAAATGTGTTTATCAACTTATATAGAATGTAAACAATATTATAATTTAAAATCCTAAGTTTGTCTTATTTATAACTTCATAGCATACATCCCACAAAGGCCAATTCTTCCCAATCCAGTAAAGTAGTTGAACATATTATACTCTTTTCTAAAGCAGAGATAGGCATCAAGGTTTGAGGTTTTTTTACTTAGTTTACACTAATGCCATGTTTAATTTTCCATTTATGCATTATTTCTGAAACCTCAAAATTTTACCCAGTCACATATTTATAAGGAGCAGAATAAGAAAAGGACTTTAACTTCTCTTATTTACTTCTGGGTAGCACCACACGCATTCTTATGTCACATAATATTTTTAGTCACATAATTTTCTTAGTCATGCACCACTTCCATGTAGTTTAGGACAAAGTCCCCTCATGTATTATCTTCCATTTTCCTTTGTTCCCATGTCAGCAAGATCAACACTTGCCATTCACAACCTTCTTTTTCTATTTAGCGTCAGCTTGACAAAAAAAAGCAGCAAAATGTCCCATGGAGATACTACAGCGTTCAGTGCAACTCTACCTTTGATATTGATTTCACTTATGTCATTAGCATAGCAATCAATGTGTTATGTGGTAGTCAACACACATAATTACTCATTCTTAACCAGGCAGAGCTTAGCTTCAATACACGAGAAGCTAATAAAAGTATTGAAGTTTTCACCAAAGATTTTTAAGGGAGCACACAAAAGGGAGGAGGTTCCTCTCCCCCAAATTTGTGGAGGAGTTTCTAGCCCATGGTGTTTCTAATCAGGATTAGATGATAGTATTTGAAATGCAGGCAGCTGGTGCTCCATTCGCGGTTCTCCCTTGAAGTACTGTGTCAGTGAGCCGATAACAGACAAACATTAGAAAGCCTATCACAGTGACAAACTCATCTCCTTGGAAGCTGTCCTGGCAAGATGAGGGTGAACCCCTGCCCAGTATGCAGGGCGTAATAGTCAGAGACCAGCACACATTAGGAATCCCATTACCTACAGAGGTATTAGAAAAGTGTTCCCAGCTGAAAGCCTTTATCCAATTCCAATTGTTAGTTGAACAACAACAACATTAAGGGCAGCATTGTTCCATTTGCTACTGTGTCAAACAATGCAATGACTGTTTAGAATCACATTTTGTTTCACAAGTAGCTGAATTTACTGTGGGAGTAGAGAAGCATTTACATCCAGAAAATCTACATTCCTTAAAGCAGATGTTTTTAATTTTAATAGCATCAGCCTCTAGAAATGAATATCTGAAGTATTCTGATTGCTGTGTGCATATTGGTGTTTAGGAGTAACGCTCCGTCTTGGTGGGTTTGCAGACAAATTCAGGAACCACCAGAAGAAATAATGCGCTGCTAACTGTGTTACCAAGAATAATGCTGCTTTTTTCTTATTTGAAAGCCACTTTAAAATGCCCTCCTGTGCAGAAGAATATCATTTTCTACACTGTAGATAGGCTGCATTGTAGACTTACAGACCCATACTTGGAAAATTGCACATGTAAAATTGTTTGTGGTATATGCCTTTACTTTTCCACACATGCAACCCAGATGTGTGTATGTACAGATCATACAAAACAGGCATGTACTGTTTTTACAAGCCAGGACATATCTTTATGAATAGTACACAAATGGAGTCAGGGGAAGCCCTTCATAGGCTCCAGAGTATGCAGAGAGAACCTCTGGCATGCAGATAAGCAAAGATGTATGTATATCCAGTATTCACTTTTCCCACTACTCTGTCTGTATTGCAGACTGTTGTGTAGAGGTCCTCGGGGTGGCTATAAAACAGTGCTCACAGTGCCTTACTGCAACAGCATAGAGTTCAGTGCAGACTACTTTGTTTAGTGAGGAATTGAGTGAAATTAGCCTGCACCGTACTCTGCCTTCCTGTGCAAGACTGGTAATGGTGTATGAGCTAGCTCAAGTACCTACAAACTGTTTCCATTAATAGTAGGTGCATGTAAAACTTGAATTCATACAAATAGGTGCCATTCTGATGAGAAGTTTGTTACCGTAAGTAAGACAGCTTATACCGATGAGGTCTGTATCTGTGAGGTTTTGTGGTCTTTCTTTCCTCTATGGGTGTATTTTATAGATGTTGTTCAAGACTTGATAAGGATTGACATATTTGAACAGTAGATCATTCTACAATCTTTCTTAATAAAACTAGGAATCAGAAATCACTTGCTTGTTCTACGTATTAAAAAAAAAGCACGGGGAAAAAGGCAGAGTGACTTTCATTTAGTAATGTATAAGAATTTTTAACTGACATGACTTAACGTTTGAAAGAATACATTTAACTGCAAATGCCACCTCTGCCTTCTGCTTTCATGGCTGCTAGAATTCCCAGTGACGAGTCACTTATAGAGCCGTGCTGCATGCGCGTGTGTCTGTGTGCAGAGATAGGGAAAGCACTGCACTGTGAGATTATATGTGAAGCAATTGCTTCAAGCCCTGCACTTCCAAACCACTACAGCCCAACAGCAAATCGCTGGACCTACCCTGCTTTCTAGGCGATCTAAAACTGGATTTGAGTACTCAGGGTAAGCAATATCAGGGCCTGATAATAAGAAAGAGCCAAAACAAGTCATGGAGACAGATAACAAAACATTCCTAGCAATTAGATGCAAACATACTAACAATGAATAGAACCATTCTAGGATGTATGAATGCCAGTTTACAGTGGAACACAACTCTGAAAAATATGTGTTTTCCACGAGGCGAATTTTGAAGGGTATCGAGATGTAGAGAGCTATGTATTTTGATTTCCAAAACTATCTAAAGTTTAAATGCTCAGGGGGATCTATATGCTTAACCTGCACTTATCTCAAGGAGCATTAGACCTTTTGCCACTTTGAAATCCACCCATTTACCCACACCCTGAAGTACCTATCTTTATTTTAGCATGCAAAAATATTTTTTGAAAATGGCGCTGTGCAGATAAAGCTGTAATTTAGACCTCGGGTGGATTAATGATCTCAAACATTAATTGTTTTGGAGTAACTAGAAAGAAAATAGTGTAATGTGCCCTTTATGATATGGGTGGTGGAGCATTACTTCTGACTTAAAGTTTTGTGTATCAGTAAACTGTGAAAGGCTGGTGCTGGTGGCGCCATAAATAACTGAAACCTATCCCTGCAGTGGTCAGATGTGAACTCTTGTGCCAGCACTGCTCCCAGGGAAGTCTCAGGAAGTTTCACCGTGGAATTGGGAGTTGGAGAGCTGGGTCTCCCCCAGCCAGGGCGGCTGGGATAGAAGATAAGGGGTCAATTTTCTATGTACGTATCTTTAGAGGTATCTGCAAAATAGCCGAGTTGTAAACCCGTTGAATCTTCGCGTTTTGCTGCTAGAGAGAATCCATAAAAAGAGATTTATTGACATATTTCCCTTTTGTGCCGTAGTGTTCCTTTCCATCATAAAATATTCTCGTCGGTTTATAGCGAAGCAAATATAGCAGCTTAGTTCATAAGCGCTGAAGTTCCCCTCTGTTACACCCTGGCTTTCAGGCGTAATTGAATTAGCTCCTATTTTCGTTAATACTTGCGAGCGAGCTGCTGCGCGGAGCCGCAGTAACGAGGCTTATCGGGACCTGATCTGTGCAGAGGGGTCGTTACGCAGGGACCGAAATGGACTCGCAGCAGCCCGCGAGCCTGGAAGGAACCCGTCCAAGCGGTTTTAACTTTTATTCTTCCTGCCGAGGATTTAAAGCGGCTTTGTACAACAGTCAAACAAGAATAAGCAGCTGTGGAAAATATAACAAATCATAAGAGCGGTTTAACAGAGAGAGGGGGAGCGAATCCCTGATCCCTGACCCCGGCTTTGGAAGCCAGGCGGAATTCGGGGGAAATCTCTCGTGCTGCAAAGCTCGTGGCTTCAGAGCAGCGCTGGAGGGGAAAAAAAAAAAAAAACAAATCTCAGGCAGCATTTGGACAGGGAGATTCCGAATTTGCTTTTTTTTAATTTACTTTTTCTCTTTTTTTCCCCGCAGATCACTCGCTAAGGCGGCTCCTCCGGGCGGCCCCACGCACCCCCCGGCCCCGGGAGAGGAGCTGCGGGGAGCGGGGCGAGGGGAGCTCGGGCAGGTAGCCACAAGCCGGGCTGTAATTACAAAGCAAACAAGGGTGAAATATTGGATCGGCCTCGCCCGTGACAAGATCCGCGCTTTTTGCCGCCAATTTGTTTGTGGAGCTCTATTTAAAGGCACTTGATTGAGGAAACGTTGAAAATAGCAGTTAGGGTTTCCCTAATGAGACCTCTAGAGGAAAGCAGTGGTATTCAGGGGGCTCCGGGAGGAGGAGGGGAAGCTCTTAACCCTTTCCCAGCCGCCCCCAGCTCGCCGGGGCTCCTCGCGGGCGCCGCCGGGGCCACCGAGGGGAGCGGTGGGGGCAGCGGGGACAGCCCTCCTCCCCCTCTGCCTTTAGCATTTCCACCCCCGGGCAGAGGGAGAGGCGGCAGCGCGCTTTGCCGAGGGCAGCGGCCGCGGCGGGGCTGAGCATCCCCGGGCGAGCGCCCCGGCACGACCGTCGGGGCTCTGCCTCGCAGCCCACGTAGCGGGTCGGATCTTTGGGTGGCTGCGGGCTGATCCTTCAACGCAGCAGCTCGAGGGCGGGCGGTGCGAAAAGAGGTCTCTTAGAAATGTAGCGAACAAGTAACAAAATGTGCCACGGGAATATGCCCAGCGCTGGGGCCTTGTGAGGCTCTGGTCCGTGTGTCCCCCGCTCCGTTCTCTCTCGCGGTGGGACCCTGCCCCGGCAATCATTCTCGCAACTTCACCGTACGCTTATGTGTTCAATTAACGCCTGTCTGAATCCCATATTAAATACAAATGAGATTTTTGGTAAAACGCATGTTGATAACATTTTGAAAGGTGCTGATGCCTGTAAGGGAGAGCGGCTGTAGTTTTCCCTTCAGGTTGCTTCCTCAAAGCGCTATGGCTTGAACTATACCGAAATACCCCTGCTCTCGTTTTCATAAATCAACTCTGGTTCCGAAAAAGGGGGCTCGCTTTCACAATGAACTGTCTGCAGCCAGCAGGGCCCTCGGGACTCACCTAGGGCACCTCTGCTCGCTCTTCTCCCCGACCACCGCACCAGCTTCTGCATACACAGAGCTGCCAGCATCGCTGTGGAACGTGTGTGTGTGTGTGTGTCTATATACACACCTGGAAAGAGATCAAAATAATGTTCTAGGGAATACTCAGTTAAAAGGGAGAATTGTCTCTTCTTAGATGGAAGGAAAATGGAAAGTAGAAAAACAAAGTCTTGAGTTAGTAAAGTATGTTCTGCACGGTGATGTAAAATATTTATTTTTTTGTCGCATTTATACCCAACATTTGGCCACGGCTCCATTTCCCCGCAGGTCTGAGGAGGTACAGGACACTGCGTTGTCTGTTACCCGGGTTCTTCGGTTACTTCCCTGAAAAGAAGAGGAAAGACAATTTTTTATTTTTTATTTATTTTATTTTTTTCCAGCTAAAGTGAAGCAAATAAAGATTTTTCCTACTCATTGGTCGACTGTATCATCTATAAGAACAAATTACAGTACGGCCCCGCATTTCGAGTAAAGCCTCCTCCCTTCTGTTTATGTTATGCCATTTCTGTTTGTAATTATTTTTATTTTAATTTTATGTCATTTTTTAACAAAAGCCAGATCGTTTTTCCCTCCGTGTTTTGTACACAATGCTCTCTTTCTCGATAAGATGTTCTTTCCTATCTTTTCTGTTTTACTTTTAAAGATGTTTATAGTTCCCCACGAGCAATTCTCCAGTATTTCTCTCTTGTATTTTAAGGACTTGTCCCTGTCTTGCTTTATTTGTTTGTGTGAAATTTAGTTTGAAAGGAGATCAGAGAGAGCAGGAGGGGTTTATAATAAGAGAATGACCAAGTGACCTAAAGGCTGATTATATGTCATTAACTGGAGACTTGGTGTATCCAAATTATCAAAAAGACCTCACTCAGCCAGATCAATTACACCGAGATACGCATATAGGAATTGCGGTCCAGGCTGATGCTTCTAACAAGTGTGCACCCGACAGTTGCAGGAGTCAGATGCTGAGTTTAAAGACTAGTCCATGTGCTTCAGCTGGCCCCGGGCAAGCTGGAGTGGGGTGCGGGGCAGCAGGTACGAGGCTTGGGGGGCACCGGCAGGACGACACCCACATTTCGCGGCGCTCTGTTAGGCAGAAATTGCAGTTAATCGTCACTGCTCCAAAGGGATCTTTTTTCCAAACCAAGCGAGGTTGCCTTTGATCTTGTGAAGGTTGCTTAAACCCTAGCCCTGTTAAATGAAGACTTTCTATGAGAAATGAAGATAGAAATGTTGATTTTTGTTAGCATAAACCCAAAGCGTTGCCAGCCTAACCTCTGCTTCCTCCAACGCTTGAACATCGAATGCTGGAAGACGAAATATTTATTAATGAAAGCAATTACATTCGCAAGCTATTTCATCAGCTCCGAGCTCCAGAGCGGCTTAAGATGCTCTTTCCCGGGAACGCAGACAACATTAAGTGAAAAAAAGCCAAAAAACTTGTGCATGTTTCCCTCTATATATAGGTGTTTATACTTGTGTAAGTATAGGATAGATATATGACAAATCAAATAAATAGAGACACACTGTGAGTTCATAGCAGAATTTTATAATGATTTTATTATTGTTCTTCTGACAAAGAAGGGAACATAGTTGGAGTTCGTTGTCCTTTTCTTTCTGTGACTCCTGTCTAGGGTCTAATCGCAATTCTGGAACCTCGGTCACAAATATAAGCAATCCTCGAATAATTGCTTACACATGCAGTGGTAAAACCTGTAGGGTCCCGCGCTTACCGCCAATGATTGCAACTCTCAAAATGGTCAGTGTCTTGGGTTTTCTCTTCTCAGCTCTTTTTTTTTTCTTTTTCTTTCTTTTTTTTTTTTTTTTTTTTGTATACACTACGGCTGCAAGATTACCATGCCTGAAAAATGTGGGAGTTCGTTACCGATAATAGTAACGTAAACCAGCGTTCCTCCACCTCCAATGGCAGCAATTAATTCGGGCCTGCTGGGCCCGATTCTGATCTCCGTCCTGGACGTCGAAATCCAGGTTGTGTGAGTGTAACGGAGGGTACAAGTAGGCCCATAAGGCACAAGTCCTTTTCATTAACCCGCACTGACAGGTTGACCTTCAAATGGTATTTCTCCGATGCCTCTTTACAAAAATCCTTTTTCTTGTGGGTTTACACTCTTCTGCCATCTCCTAAGCAATGGTCCAGGGATAGGATGCGTCTCACCTCTGGGACACGGGCTGCTTCGTCGTCCCCAAATCCATCCGAGAATGGATACCCTTTTCTGATACGTTTGGTCCCGGGTCAATGACATCATGCACTCTATAAATTCAAACGCGTCTCGACTTTTCAAGCCGTACATCGGGCGGCTGAGCGATGTGGTAGGCAGGCGGGCGGGAGGAGGAAGGGGAGGCACCCTGCAGACCCTGGTCCCCGTGAATTTAGGGGATGCCGGGCAGAACGGCCGTCGGGGGGGACTGTCCGGCCAGGGCTGTTCCTCGGATGCAAGGGACGGGGTGCCCTTAGGGTGCTTTTGTGGGTCTGACTCTTGGCTTGCTTTAATGAAAACTATAAAGTAGAAGGGAGGACTGTCCCGCTGCAGGGGACGCGTGGGGCGGGGGTCGGTACCGGGCACCGCAGCACCCCCCTCTGCTGCCCTGCCCCTCAAAATCACCCCCCGCTGTCGGACGCTCCTCGACATGAAGGTGTAGAAAAGGAGTAAACGAATGAGAAGCTCGCTGCTCAGACACCGGCCAGGAACTTTTATGCGCCTGGCCTGCTCATTAAAGCGGCCGGCTCGGTGTGCCTGTAGCTCTCCCAGCCAGCTAGCCCGGCAATCCCCAGCAGATGTGGCTTTCCGACCACCCAGAGTCGGCACCTCTTCCCCATTTCCATACGTTTTCGTCTGGTTCAGAGAAATTAACTTAATTTGCAATTTAGCTTAATTCATACAACTCTGAGCTGGGGAAAGGAGGACGGGGCGGGGGGGACGAGCACAGCTCAACTGTTTGGTCATCCCCAAATCCCACTCCACCCTCGGTCCGGAGGAGAGTAGTGACCTGGCGACAAGCGGCCCGGCGGCGGCTGAGCGCCGGGACAGAGCAGCGGGTGGCCCCGGCGGGCGCCCTCGTAGCCACCCCCCGCCGCCCCTCGCAGCCTCCCGCTCCCCGGGCGCCGCGGGGCACCCACCGCGGGCAAGGGCAGCCCCTTTCTACCTCCCTCCCGGCGCCGGGAAGGGCTATCGTGTTGGAAAAGCATCAGCCATGGGGCAAAAGCAACGATGCAGCCTTACACAGCCCCCTCACCAAAATAAAAATAAAAACAAAACAAAAAAAGACCAAAATTAAACAACAACAAAAAAAAACCCCAACACAAACAGAGGGGGAAAGGAGAGGACAAAACAGGCTTGACATAGTCGCCAACAAAATTTCTTAATTACAGCGAGCTAGGAAAGTCCTGTCTGGCAGCAAAACCCAGATAAATCGCCGCCTAACATGCAACCATTTTGGCAGGGAAATAAGTGACATAAGGCTAGAGTGCCTTTTTTTTTTAAAGAAAATTATTTGTGAGCAAAAAAAAAACCCTCTAATCAAATCAATAAATGGAAGAACGGCAAAACGCTGACGCTTTTTAATAGACTCTAAGCCTAGTGCGGGAAAAAGTTCTTTGAACTGTAGCAATATTCAGCGGGTTGATCAAACAGAAAAGGCTTTAACTCCTGATCGGGCAGCCTGAGTAGTTAGGAGCTGAGGGAGGACACAAGAGCTGCGTTTGCTCCAAAACTCGCTTTATAAAACGCATAAACAACTGCTAGGGGATAAAAGGAAGAAATATATGCAAGATACTGATGGGTGCTTTATCTGGAGACCCTCTTTCTCCAAAGCTAATTAAGCAATAATGATGCTAGCTTTTGAGACTGGTGTTCTGATCGATATCTACTGCATCTTTTATTACTTTTTCTCTGCCTCAAGTTTTCCGTTTCCTTCGTCATTGCAGATGTTATCGGAGTGACCATAGTGGCTTGCCACAGGAACTGTCACAGTTGCAGTCCAGCCTGAAGTACATTGGGAGCCTCCTACCAAAATAAGGAGAGTGCAAAGAAACACTACCCTGTTTGCAAGCCAATATACCTTTCTGGCCTTGACAATGCCCGCTTCTTCCTCACATCAGGGAAATTATCGCAGCAAAACACAACTGGAAAACCGCTGCAGAAACTGGGTGGGTTTCCAGGCTGCGCCCTGCGGACTCAGTATCCCAAGCGCCATGGGTACCGTCCCTGCCTCTCCGCCTGCTCGGCGTGCACACGGCCTTGCTTGAATTTAAAAAACAGCCCTGGAGACACATTCATTCCTTAGGGTGATACGATATATACGGTGTGTTCTTCTGCATGCGTAGGTATAGATATCCATCAGTCGTTTTAGTTACAAGTGTTTGTACGTATAAGATGTATGTGTATATACATCAGGTTTACATCTGGACTAGTTTTTCAATTTCGTGCTCGGTTTACACCCAGACGCGCACGCATATGTGTCTATACCTCTATAAACGTAGGTCTGCGTTTCTGTTCTCCCCTCACGTCCCCTCGTCGGGGCCGCTCTGCTCTCCTATCCTGCCGAAACGCGGGGCCGGCGCTCAGACTTGCCTTTGGTATTTCCCGTCGAAGCACGGCAGCGGGCTGCTCCTCGGCCTCACCCGCGGAGGCTGCCGCCTCCCCGCAGAGCGTTTCCCTGCCGGGAGCTCACGGACCCTCCCGCAAAAGCCTCGGGTCCCGGCAATCCTCGTGTCACCTCCGAGGGCGGGCTAGCGGGGCGACAGCCCTTCTCCGCACCGGGACCGCTCGGGCTCGGTTCCCCAGGCGTTGAGTCCGTTCCCCACAAAGGGGTTGAGTTTTTTTCGCCCTTTGGTCCCCCCCGAGGCATCCACACCGGCTTTGCAGCGGGTCCGGAGAGCGCACTGAGCTGCTGCAGAAACTGGACTTGCAGTTCTTGCTGCCTCCTTTCGCAGACTCCTCCATCTCTATCTTTCTCTTTCTTTAATTTATGACCTCTCAGCTCCTGTTGACACAGTTTTCCACACTGCCTATATTGTAGGATTGCTTTATAATATACACCGAATCAGCCTAGCCATCAGCCAACACACTAAGGGTGGGTATTTAATATTTCTCAGCTATTTGTAATGTTCGGCTTCATTTGAAGATGACAACAATTCGCCTCGCCTCCAAGTTATCCATGAATTACAGCTTGAGATCTATTTTCTCTTTGTAATCTCTTCAAGCTTACCAAAGCAAAACACCTAAATAGCTACGGGAGATTTCCTCCTGGCCTGGCTGTTAAACAAAGATTTAACTATTCCCTTTCGATAACTAAACCTGCTTTCCGCAGATGCTGGTCTTTTTTTTTTTATTGCAGAAGCAGGAATGCGGGGAAATATTTATATATTTGTTAGTAAAAGCTAGAAAATAAGCTCTGAACATGCTGTAAAAAATATTCGGTTACTTACCGATCAGATCAGTTAAACAAGCATGAAACTGATTTTAGGAGCGTAAGTGAGCCGGGTGAATAGTGGTCGCGGTGCGTAGGCGCAGGCAGCAAGCTGGAAGAGAATCAGTTAGAGTCGGGTTTATTGCTAGTGTTTCAATGCAATTTTTTTTTCCTTGAAGAAAACACCATCCCTGGCCAAACCCTGAGCTCGCCGCTCCTTCGGCAAGCCAGCAGCCGCGGAGCCAGCGCCAGCCTCTGCTAACTTGGATCGCAAGCCCAGTGGCAGACAAGGCAGAGAAACTTCGTCTCCCTCCTAGCAGGAACTGGTGATCTTTTTGTGTATATTACCCAGCAATAAAAGTATAAGCCGGAGGGTTGCTGGGGCATGCCTGTCACACCGGACAATCGATAAAGGGCCCTCCGAAGTTGGTTTTATTTGTTCCTCTACCGCACCGGCACAAAGCATTTTGTAAAAGTAACGTTGGAGCGCATCGAGCTCCTCTAGCATAGATTTTTGCCAAGAAGTTCCTTGGGTCTATACTCTACCTGGTTTAAGATTATCCGATATTTAAGTTTTAATGAGTTTGCTGGGTTTTTTTGTTGTTGTTGTTGTTTTTTTTTAATGCAGATTTTACAGTAAGGCATCTGCTAAACACTTGCATTAACCTCTGCCTCCATGATAATTTTCCCCCCCTTGTTTTAATTACATTATGGATACGGAGGGGCAGCCAATCCTAGAAGAGGAGCTCGGCAATTAGCAGGGCGAACATCAAAAAGTTTTATTGCGGAGGGCGGCGGGCCCCGCCCCGGCCGCCAGCCATTGGCGGCCACCGCCTCTGACGACATATATTAACCCGAGCGGCCCTAAACATGTAGCTGTACATGGAGATCGTGCCGGGGAGCCCTGCCAGTGCCCTTGCCGAGCCCCGGCCGAGCGGCGCGGATGCCCCGGAGGAGCGGCGGGGCGCTGACCCGGTGCTCGCGGCCGCCCGGCGCTGACGGTCCCCGCGGGGGCAGAGCGGAGCGCATGGAGGGGGGCCGCGTGTAAGTACCACCCGCCCGGGCCGCGGAGGACTTGACGAGAGCGAAGGGAAACAACAGGCGAGGAAGATCCCCGGGCTGGGAAGCCAAGCCATTTTGTTTTGGTCGACTTCTCTCCGTAGATTTTTTTTTATTATTATTATTATTTTTTTCTGTGTGCGCTTCCTCGAAGACTCGGGCGAGGAGGAGGAGGAGGAGGAGGCACAACGCATGAGCGGCGGCGCCTGGGGAGGGGGGATCGCTCGGGCACCCGCCGGGACTCTACAGCAGCGCCCTATGGAGAGGCAGCGGGCGGCGGGGCAGTGCTGAGGGGTGAGCGGCGGGGGAGCGTCTCCCCCCGGTGGGGGGCGGGGAGGGGAAAACCTTTGTTTTGGGGCCCGGGGGGGGCGGGGTGGGGTGCGCTAGGGAGCGGGGATGAGTCTAGTGGGCGGCTTCCCCCACCACCCGGTGGTGCACCATGAAGGCTACCCTTTCGCCGCCGCCGCCGCTGCCGCCGCCGCCGCCGCCACCCGCTGCGGCCACGAGGAGAACCCTTACTTCCACGGCTGGCTCATCAGCAGCCACCCGGAGATGTCCCCCCCCGACTACAGCATGGCTCTGTCCTACAGCCCCGAGTACGCCAACGGGGCGCCGGGCATGGACCACTCCCATTACGGGGGGGTGCCGCCCGGGAACGGCCCGCCCGGGCTCGGGGGGCCCCGGCCGGTGAAGCGCAGGGGCACGGCGAACCGCAAGGAGCGGCGCAGGACTCAGAGCATCAACAGCGCCTTCGCGGAGCTGCGGGAGTGCATCCCCAACGTGCCCGCGGACACCAAGCTCTCCAAGATCAAAACCCTCCGCCTGGCCACCAGCTACATCGCCTACCTCATGGACCTGCTGGCCAAGGATGACCAGAACGGGGAGGCGGAGGCCTTCAAGGCAGAGATCAAGAAGACAGACGTGAAGGAGGAGAGGAGAAAGAAAGAGCTGGTCAGTGCTCCGGGACGGGACGGGGCGGGACGGGAGAGTTGGGGAGAGGAGGCTGCTCGGCCGCCCCATCCCCGAGCACCCGACCTTCGGCTGGGTCGAGCGGCCGGGTGATGTTCATAGGGAAAACCCCGGTCCTGCCAGTCCCTGGATGTATCTGAGGGCGGAGGACGGGTCAGGGCAAAGCCCCTGGCGGCCCACGGTGCCCGCGGCTCTCTCAGGGCGCCCTGATCCAGCCCGACGGCTGCGATCTCTCACGGGGGAAACACCACGACAGCAGAGCTCCCGGGGGAATTCGCGGTCGGGCTTGTGCCGTGATCCTGGCGGAGACAAGACTCTGCTCCCTTAAATAAAAGGGTAGAGGCGCGATACCCGCTAAGCCCAGCCCGGCTTTAAACCCCCGGCGAGTAACAGATTGGCAGCGCGGGGCTCCCCTTCCCGTGCCCTCCGCACTTGGACTTTTCTGACTGTTAATGGGGAGAGTCGGCTTGACCAGGCAGCACAAGCCAAATTTTGTGTAGGCCTAACGGCGAGCTCAGGCGATATTCTAGCAGATTTCTGTGGCCGCAGACCCGCTGTTTTGTTTTCGTACGTTTGCCTGTGCCCATCTTCTTCCCGAAGCCCGGGAGAGGATTGTTTATCTCGGACCTTGCCGTCATCCCCGTCTCCCCGTCGCCTCTAGCCCGGTCCCCGTGCCTCTGAGCCCCGAGGTTCGGCCGGGGAAGGGCAGCGGCGGCGGTGCAGAGATGTTGAACTCCGCCGGGGTCGCTTCCACGGGCGGCGACTTCGCCGGCGGTGGCCGCCCCGCTTTGTCCCGCGCAGCCCGCAGGCTTCGGCAGGAGCCCGTGTCTGCTCGCAGTTTCACTCTCGGAGCCGGGTAGAGATGACTTAGAAGGGGGAGGAATATTTCTAACCTTATATTTTCTTCTCCTTCTTTTTTTTTTTTTTTTTTTTTCTCTCCCCTCTCTGTCTTTCTCTCCCTTTGCATCCTGTCTCCCCAGAACGAAATCTTGAAAAGCACAGTTAGCAGCAACGATAAGAAAACCAAAGGGAGGACTGGCTGGCCGCAGCATGTCTGGGCTTTGGAGCTCAAGCAGTGAGCACGGCAGGACTGAAGGAGCCGTCCTCTTGGCCTCGCTAGCGAGCTCTCCTTCGAGGACTCTTTGTATTTGGAATCGTCCAGTTTATTTATGTGCAATTTCTCCCCCAACACCCCCCTCTCCCCCCCCCCCCCGAAATGTGGATATTTGAAGGAGTGGGAAAAGCATTCCATATATGAAGAGGAAACTCCAGCATGGTAAGGGGTAATGTCTCTAATAGTTTCGTGAATGTTATTTGCTCTGTATCAAAACACACGGGGAAAAAAGAACCACAGAAAAGGAAAAAAGAAAAAAAATCCCTCCCTGGCATTAGTGTGTATGTGAAGTGTATCTTTAATACTTGGCCTCTTGGATATAAATATTCATGGAATTATAAAGTTATATTTCAACAGAAGCAGTTGCACCAATGTTTCGGTTGACTCGGTATTTAGTGTTGTAGTTTTGTTGTGGTCGTTCAATATTTGAAGATGTTTTCAGCAGTTATTGGTATGTGCACTCTGTCCGTAAGGGAAAAAGTGGAATCTAATATTGAAGGTGTAAACGTTGTAAGTACTCAATAAACCACTGTGTGTGTTTTTTAGAAAGCCCCTCCAAAAAAACAAACAAAAAAAAAAAAAGAAAAAAAAAGAAGAGAACCCAAATCTTTTTATGTTTTATACCTCAAAATGTTTTGAATAACAGCGTTGTTTATGGCTTTTTTTCATAATATTTAAAATATTCGGAAGTAAACTAAATTATAAAGATGGCTCATAAGTTTATTTTTAAACAAGTGGCTGAGTGAAAGGAGGGGTAGAGGGAGGGATCTCTCCAGCACCGTGAATGTTGAACAGAAACTGGCAGTTCAGCTGAATAGGAATTCCTTGTGGTGGTGTTCTCCATGCAGGAGACCTACTGCTAACGGGAAACGGACAAGGGTGCAAACCGGAGGGTCAGAAGCGATGGCTATGCGCGGTTTCCTTGCCGCCGGAGCCGGGCGGCCACGGTGCCTGGCGCTGGTGGGAACGGAGCCCAGAGCCGGGCCGGGCGGCAGGGGCGGCCCCGCGGGGGTGGCTCCCCGGGAAGGCTGCGAGGGAGGCTGGAGCGCTTTGCTCGGAGTCATTGTGTAGCAGGTAATTTTACGTCAGGGAAGAAAGAGCGAACAAGGCAAGGGATTTGCGGGAGGTGGAGGGGATATGTAAGATTTACAATGAGCTATGGTGAACTTAATACTAACTTTGTGGTTCTCAAAACTCTCCTGGGTTACATGTTTCCAATCCACCACAACGAGTGGGTTTTTTAAAAAAAAATTCTTTTTCTGACTGCAAACTGCTGCAGCCAGTGCTCTGACTCTTTTAAGCACGTTCATCCGCTTGTCCAGTGTGATCTCTCTTCCATTAATTCTGTGCAGTTGTCTCTTGTTCCGTCTGCCGAGTGCTTTACAAGGGTCCCAGTACCAGGCCAGTGGCTTTCTGCTCCTCGGTCCCGGAGCGAGCTGCAGCCATCCGAGGCTGGAAAACATGTGGCATCCCTCTGTACCGTAGGCAGGCAAGGAAAAAAAATATAAAGCTTTTTACATAAAGAAGTTGCTCTGGGTATTTTTGGCAATTCCCTGTTACGTGCAAGGTTTTCCACTTTTTCCATAATAAAATCCAGGTTCGTATTTTAAATCCTTATTTAAATCATCTCAACTTAAACCAAGCTGGCCCTCTCCCCAGGTCCAGGGCTGCATACCTGCCTGCCTTCCCCTGCCGCCGCACCTATGGACGTGGCTCCTGACGAGACCCGGCACTGAGCGTACGTAGATGTGCGATTGCCCATCAAAAGATAAGGGAGTCCCTGCGCGGTTTGGCCGTCCCTGCTGACAGTGGGAAGGTTGCGGGTTTACAACAACCAGACAAAAGTGATGTGCCCTCACACCGGGTCGGGCAGCCCGCCTCTTCTCTCCGGCGTGAGTCTGTGTTTACAGACACTTGCTTTTGTTTATAACACTTGGAGGGAAGGATCATCCCCCCCTTGTTTGCTTTTCCCTGCCTGTTAGCTACCCAGCTGATAAACTGGAGCATCTCGCACTCCCTTCGGCCCTGCCCAAACTCCTTTTTCTTTTTCTTTTTTTTTTTTTTCCCACTGCACGCAAAAAAAAAAAAGAAGAAAAAAAAAGAAACAAGAAAAAGAAAAGAGGGGGGGAGGGCTGGCTGCAAGGGCTGAAGAAAGGCACGTCCCGGGCAGCCTCCCTGCAGATGCTGTGTCTTCCCTTGACCGAGTCTCCGGGTCACATCTCTCCTGGAGGATGCGCGGCAGGGTCGGGATGTGGAGCCTCCCGCCACCCACCGGCCCCGCCGGCTGAAGAATCGCCTCTTCGTATTACCCCACCACTTATTTCCCATTTTTGAAACTTTAATTTCTCAGAAGAGAGAGCTCTTTTGGATCCGCTAAGGACGATCTCTTTTAATTGCTCGCTAATGAGGATGTTGTCATTTTCTCAGGAGCAGTCATTCCCGCAGCTAAATCACAAGAGCTCTAGACATGCCGGAGCCGACAAAAATGTAGGTTTTGACGTTAAAAGCTAAATGGGGAAGCGGAAGGTAAATTGATGGTAGATGGGGATGTCAGTGCCCTGGCCCCAGCTCTCCGCCAGCAGAGCAGGGGCCAGATAACAGCAGAGTGCTGCTCCCGCACCCCGCTCGCTAACTCTTCGGGGCCAAAGCAGTTTTGAGAGTTTTTCAGAGGTGAAAGGTACGTAGGAGGATGAATGGCAGCTTGTCCCCTCGCTGCAGCATCTCTCTGTGCACTGGTGACGGGCGTAGCGAGCGCAGCAGGGCAGTCGAAGCCGTGTCCCCGCGGACTCACGGCCCCGGTTTACTCGTATTTTATACCACCGCCTGGTCCCATGGCCGGGGACACTCTCTGCTCTGCCTCAACAAAAATTAACCTTTTATTTTTTTTTTTTATTCCCCTTGAAGAGAAACAGCCACAGAACTCCCTCGGGTGCTACCCACCTTTCCTGCCCTCCTTGGAAGCGTCCCCTCCGCTCCCCGCGGTGGAAGCACCGCGGCTGCCCCCTCTCAGGGGAGGGGGCGAGGACCTCCCCGCCGGCAGCCTTTCCTCGAGGGCGGTCTGTTTAGGCAAAAAGTGGTATGGTTTTTATAGAGCTCGTAGCGGTTTGGGGGACCGAAGAGGCAGCGAGGGGCCGCAGGCTGGTATTGGGTTTTTTGGGGGGCTTCTTACCACGTGCGGGACCCTGGTGGAACTCCCAGCTCTGCCCCTGCTGTTGGAGTTGTTTTATCTGCCTTCGTTGTTTTTGGAGGTGTACGGCATGCCTGCATTCCTGCAGGAGGGGGGACATAAACTGTGGTGGGGCTTTTTTGTTCGTTTTGCTTTGTCTTGTGTTTTGTTTGTCTTTTTCTTTTTTCTTCCCCCCCCCTCCCCCAACTCATTCCCAGGAGCTCCTCTCTGCGTCAAAAGATTATTGCAATAATTAGTGCTAATTTGCTATCGTTGTCAAAGAGGTGTAACAGGGCCTCTCTGGCCAAGCCGCAGACACCCCTAGAACAAGCGCCGAGACATCCGCGGGCAACTGTAAGGATATAAACACGGCCGGGGGATGCCATTGAGACAACGTGAGCTTGAAAGGTGGGCGGGGAGGAAGGAGGGAGAAGGCTAATAAAAAAAGCTCTAAGCAAAATATTCTGCTTTTGTGCTTGGAAACCTAACCTTAATCCTCCTTTTTCACACGTACTCGCCCTGCGACTCAAAAATATACCCAGAAGAAACGTCCAAGTAGCGATAGGAAGGAAACGCATTCCGCACGCCTGCAGACATAATCCCCTCTGTTGTAACGAGGGGCTTATCAATGTTTTATATATTTTTAATTTGAGGGTTTGGTTTGTTGTTGGTTGCTGGTTGTTTTGGGGTCTGGGTTTTTTTATTGTTTTGGGGATTTTAGTTGTTTTTTTTTTCAATCCATGAAATACGTGCCTTTGCAAACAAGAGCTATTTTTTTTTCGCTTTCTAATTGGCCAATTACTGTTCAGCTGTTTCAACTCGTCCCGTACAATGGAGATAAAAGAAAAGTTGTTATCTGAATTATATATTCACATAAATTCTAACAAAGCGGGGCGATGCGCGGGGCCAGCACCTCTCCAGGAACCTCTGTGCCCCCTTTTCTCTCTTCCAAATCAGCGTGGTGTGTGTCTCCTTCTCCCCCAGCTGCCCCCCCCCTCCAATTTTCCTCTAGAAATGTCATTGCTTTGATGATCCGATTGTAGAGCATTGATTACAAATTTATTCTCAGACACTATATAAGTCTTTATATCTGCTATTAGAGACATCTGGGAATGATTAGAGCCCTCCCTCCCCCGGCTCTGCTCCCTCTATCTTGCAGCGAGGAGTTAGAGACATGTTGACGTCAGATCAGACGGCTAGGAGCCATCCTGCTCTCCACTTGGGTGTAATCACGGCGGCGTTTTCCAAGCTCCAGCCCCGGCCGCGGCCGCCAGCTGGGATGCGGGTGCAGCGGGACGCGGAGCTCCTGTCCCGGGGCTCCCCGCCACAGCTCGGTTTTGAGCCCCCGGAGGCTCCGGCTTTTCTGGAGTTTGCCACCGAAGTTGTTTGTTTGTCTGTTTGGGGACTTAGAGAAAGCAAAAGCGGTGCATTCCGCGGGCAGTGCTTCCCCGCTGCTCCCGCCCACCACCACCCCCCCCCGCCCAGCCCTTGCTTTATCTCAGCTCGATTTCTCCCGGCGCATTCACTCACACGACTGTCTTCCAAAATAAATATGGAGACAGGCATATTTCCACCTTATGTCTCGGGAGGGAGAAATTAGCCAAGCAAAGTGCAAGGCTTACGTTGCGAGCAAGTCTCAGGCGCTGACACTCCGCTATCCAAAGTGGTAGTCAGGTTTACAACCAGCCAGGAGAGCTGCACGCTGCTATAGAACAAGAAGATTCCCTATCCAAGCGGCAGTGCTGCTGGCTAGGAGATGACTTTGCACCTGCTATTAAATCCTAATGAATCGCCTCTAATTGACAGCTGGGGCTGGCTCACGGTTCCGCCGAGCAGCCAGCATGGTAGCCCTGGCTCAGCGGGTCCCAAGACCACATTTACCATGCCGATTTTCACAAGCCTTTTACTTTACGATTTTGTACATTTCGTACCGCTCCTTTTTTATTTTTTTTCCCTTTTCTTCCAAGGAGATAAAAAAAATATTGATTGAAAGAATAAAACTTGAGCCTCTGCCGGCTGCTCTCAAAGCCTTGGAAGGCTGACACTTGTCCAGCTGTACATTGCAATCATTGCTGCTACCAGGAAGGGGGGTGGGGGTGGGGAGTGGATGAGAAAGTAGTTGATCTCGTCTCCGGAGGAAAGAGATAAAGTTAGAAAATTTGTCTGAAGGATTAAATTCTTGGGGTAAAACACGCTTGCCAGAAGGGAGGGGGAAAAAAAATGAAGCCCTGAGTGACCCTAAAAATAAACTTAAAAAACCCCAAAACACGCTTCCATTCCTTTGTTCCAGCAGAATAAAATAAAACAAGTCCTATAAAACACCGCAGTGCTCCGCCGTGTCTATCTGTAATCTCGAAAGGAAAAGAAGGTTTCCTTTCTGAATCAGTGCAAACGGAATGCTGTGAGCTCGCCTTTCCACCACAGCCACCAACCCCAGGGCTCGGGCAGGGGTAGGGAGGAAGAAAAATGAAGGAAAAAAAAAGGAAGTAAAATATGATACAAACTGGAACTGGGGAAAAAAAAAAAAAAAGAAAAAAAAGAAAAAAAATCCACCCCAAACCTAGCAAATTCCATCGCTGAGCTTATAAAGCTCTGACTGGTTACGGCCCCTCTGCAGGACTGAGGCACCTCTTCCTAGGGACCCCCTCGCACTGGGGCTGTCGCTGCATCCCCGAGGAGGCTGGACCGGGTCTGCAGCCCCGCCGATCGGGGGACAAGTAGGGCTGCACCCAGGAGAGGGGTTTGGGGAACAGCAGTAATACATTAACGAAACAATGGAGATCAGCGCGCCCGCGTCTCGGAGCCGTTTATTTGCTAACCGTGACGGCTGTTCAAAGCAGGAACAAGCACAAAGTACTCAGGAGAAAAATGTAAAAGCATATTTTAATATATAGCAGTAGGGTCGTTTCCCCGGACACGTATATTGAACAAACATGTGGGGAATAATAGAGAGGACGATTCTCCTATAGGGGTCCCTATTCGCATGCCATATGTGGCTATAGGCTGAAACAGCTGCATACATCTAACTTTTAGAAGAGTCAAACACGCATGCAAACCCATAGCAGTCTTCTAAAACCGGCCTAAAAGACAATGAAACGTCCTGCCAGAAAATATGGGAGGTGGAAGATAATAATATAATAGTATAATAATCATCATCACCATCGTCATCATCGTCATCGTCCCTGACAAGCCTCAAGGCTCGGCAGGTCTGCTGGGAGCCCTGGCCACAGCAGCACCCCGGCAGCTCCAGGGGTCCGGGGGCGCCCAGGGGTCGGGCAGGACCGGAACGAGCTGGCAGGAGTGAGCCCAGGCCCACGGCCCGGCCTTGACTGCCTCTCTCTCCCAAATCTGGTTTTCATAGAGCCGTGCAGTAATTACCTAAAGCCATAACTGTCTCCGAAATTATTCATTAAAGTCATTCTCGGGAATCTCACGGCCCTGGCCCTTACATTTATGGCCTCTGCGCCATCCGAGCATGACATCGCCTCTCGCTCTGCTTCTTCGGCGGCCATGTGTTTAACATTTTGGAGAAGGGGCGAGGGGGGGGAGACTGCTCTCTCTCGCCTTCCCCTCGGTGTGTTTGTTTGCCGGGGATTCAGGTTGCTTTCCCCCTTTTGGCGAAGGAGCGCGGTGCAACCCGGCAGACACCCTGGGAGCGAGAAGGGTATTTTGGGGAGTTGCAGTGTTGTGCGGAAGATCATGTCTGTGCCCTGTGGTGCTGTCAGCGGTGACAGATCCCAGATGTAGCCGCTACTGTATGGCAGATTGAGTTTCTCAGCAGAAAACTCTCTCCCTCCCTCCCAAACGTCTTCAAAAACCTTCTCCAGATACTGCGGGTCACTTCGTCTCAAACGGGGAGAGTAAGGGGGGGGGGGGGGGGAAAAAAGGCTTTTCCTTTCCCCCTCCCTCTCTCTTCCTCCCGCCGGATCTCAGGGGTGCGGGGAAGGGGCCACGGCCGAGCCCTTCCCCAGCCGGGGGGGGCCAGATTTCCCCTCTCGCCCCCGGCCCGCTGCGAACACGCCGCCGAGCACGGGG
This sequence comes from Cuculus canorus, assembly GCF_017976375.1. Classification (NCBI taxonomy): domain Eukaryota; kingdom Metazoa; phylum Chordata; class Aves; order Cuculiformes; family Cuculidae; genus Cuculus; species Cuculus canorus. The sequence goes on from NC_071404.1 coordinate 39,477,745, forward strand.
AACCTCGTCCAGGTAAGCGGGGGGTGGCTGCCAGGGCTGGGGTGGTCCCCCCTCCCTCAGCCGGGTCTTGCTGCCTGGAGGGGTCGACAGAGGGAAGAAAGGGTGTTGAAGGAGGCGAGGGACGTCCCCGTACCCCGAGCAACGAGGGGAAGGGGTGGGAGGACGAGGTGGGACCCCCTCCCTGCAGGAGTCAGCAGCCCGGGCCGCCCAAAGCCCCCGGCTCGGCGCGGCTCCCACGCAGCGGGATAATGGAACGGGGATGAATTCGGAGGCTTTCAAGGGAGACTGGGGATGGGAGGGAGAGCGGGCGGAGGAGGGAAAGACCCCGCCGGGAGGAAGGGCCGGCTGTGGCCCCGGGGCGCCGCTTCCATCCCCGGTGGAGATGGGGAGCGCTCGCCGCCCCCGCCGCCTGCTTCTCCTCACCGCTGCGAGCAAACGGCGAGAAGTACAGGGTTTAGCGGCGCCGGGAAACTCAGCCCACCCTTCGCGAGGCATACAACACGTACCAACACTCCCGTCCTTCCCTCGCCGCCCCTGGAAAACACTCGCACCCGCCGCGTGCCGAAATGGGAGGCCGCGGGGCCGGGGTCCCCTCTCCCGGAGCCGCCACCCCCCTGCGGGAGCGGGTGACGCTCGAGGAGCTGCTGCGGGCCAGGGCTGGGGTGCCCTCTCCTCACCACCTTAGAAGCGCAATGCACACTTAACCTGGCACCAATGAGGTCCCCCGCTTGCAGACGAGCCCCCCAAAACCCTAGTAGGGCCACGGGGGAGGACCGCTGCTCCCGACAGGAGATATATCGTGACAGCTCTGGGGTCGGGATGACCTGTGCGCTGAGCGCCCCGGGACTCATCCCCCATCACTTTCCTCTGGATGGAAACAACTTGATTTTGCTCGTACCCCTTGGAACTGTTCCTACTAACCCGCTCTCGGGTTGTCTTTACCCAGATGAATTGAAAGGCTTTAATTCAACCGCTTCGCCCAGCCCCCTCCCCTCTCTATTCCCCCCCTCCCTTTTTTTTTGCCTTTAGCAGAAGTATAATTGTGACCCTGCCTGATCCACAAAGACTCCTGTTGGGAGCAGTTAGATGTGGTTGCATTAGGCCAAAGGACCTCCCAAGTGGCGGTGGCCTGGGTGTCGTAGGAAGGGATTCTGCACATTGTCCATTCTTTCTCATCAAAGTCCCAGGCACCGTGGAGCCAACAGTTTGGTGGAGCAGGAAAATAGTAAACAAGCCTCCCCCGTCCCTTCCCATTCCAGCAGCCCGGCGATATTCCTGGGACGCAGAAAAGGGAACAAACTTTTTCATATCTTCAGCTCTACGGTGTGATTTACATTTCCGGCTGCTCTGTCAGAGAGGCAGTAATTTACAGCCTGATAAAAAACACTTTTACGACATCAGAACATGTTCAAGTGTTGTCTTACTATGCAAAAAGATTTTAAAAGAGGACACATACAAGAAAAAAAAGTTCGTTTCTCTGCCTTTTTACTCCATGGTTTTCCATGGTTTTCTGAAGAGACAAATGGGTTGAAATTGCAGCATAGACAAAAGAGGTAAAAAATTATGCAGGCTGAAGAAAATGGGGATGAAATTAATCCTGGACTTTTGCTTATATCATGTGTATTATATGTCCACATTTCTCCTATTTCTCCAAGGCTTTCACTTAATGGATACTTCTGTTTTCATGCTCTCGGGCCAAATCCTGCTTGTCTTGCTCCAGGGAATGCTTTCATTTGGGCACGGATCTATTGTGTTGAAACAATTTCTTTTCTTCAGTAACTCATTTCTTCAGAGTCTAAAATCGAGTAGGTCTGGTAGCATTTATGAAAGGGGAAGCATCTTTTATTCGGTTCTAATTTCTCTAACCTGATATGGAAAGCTTTTCCTAATACCGGGGAAGTAGCGTTACTCCTTCTTGAGAAGCATCCAGTTTGTTCCAGCCAGGCTCCTCTACTAGGGCAGGGCAGGAAGGGTCTGGAAACTAATGTACAACATCCCTGTCCTGCTAGAGACGATAAAGTTTAGTAAATTACAAATATGTGAATTTGGCAAACAGTTAAGGATTAAAATGATCAAATGATTTAAAAAAAAAATAAAGCAATGAATAGACCACATGTAGCAGTTGCCGCTTTCATGACTTTGGTAATTATTTACACCTGAATCATAGTTTACTCCAGCTACGGTTTCAAAAGTAAACCTTTAAAGAATTTAATTATTTCCAGTTTTTGGCAAGAGAAATGAAAAAAAAAAAAAAAAAAAAAAAAAAAAAGAAGATTGTAGGGTAGTGAGCAAATGCCGTCTCCCGAGCTCTCATAAAAGGCTTTACGTGCACTTCCATCCCGAAGATACAAGCAGCCCCTCCGTGTCCGTCCCCTCCGCCCCTTCTCCGACACGTACGGGCGCACCGTCATCTGTGCGCGCATTTATGGCCTAATGAGAGGCTGCTGAGGGGGCTCACGTGAGACGATCCCGCTGCAGTTAGAGATGTGAGTGTGTGTGTCTAGAGAGAGAGAGAGAGAGATACGCGCCTGTACGCGTGTTCAGTCGAGGTACAACGTGGAAGCATGTGTGGGTCGACTCCCCGGCTCCTTCCTTCAGCTCTATAATAGCTGTGTTATTTTTACTAAACGATCAGGATGGCTCTACGTGACCCCTCGCCATTTAAGACCATTTTCTATCATTGCACGTGTGCCGGAGGGGGTAGAGAGGGGAGGAGGAATCGACAAGTCATTGAGAATAACCGGGAAAGCCTGTGATGTATAGCATGTTTTATCTTTATTTAGGCAACGTGTTCTCAGGATGGCCTGGGTTTCCATGCACATCCATCCTCCGGGAGAGGCAGACAGACTCGGGGAGCAGGGAGCACGCTTTCTGCGCGTGAATTCGACACTTACTGGCGGTGGCGGTGGGGGGTATCGGGAAGAGTAAAGAAGCGGGTCGCCGCTGCCGGAGCTCCACGGGGTCTGGGACCCCTGGTCCCAGCCAGAGCCTGTCTTGCCTGTTAGTGCTTTCGGTCTTTCTTTCCTCCCTTTCTTTAAATTCTCCCCAGCCCCCGCCTCGGTGCTACCTTGGCATCCTTCCCGCAGCATCCTCGTGTGCGCTGTATCCTGGGACCGGGCTGGGATTTAAAGAGCTCTGAAACAGCAAGTTTGCCTTTAGGAAACGGGCTCAGGCTTGACTCCGGGGCGGGGGCAGGTGAGACAAGCCGTGATTCGGTTTGGGGAGCAGCCTTCTGCAGGCGGGGCTGCGCCCCTTCCCCGCGCCCCGCGGCTGGGCAGCGAGCGCCCGGCTGCGCCCTGGCGGGAGCTCCGCGGGCACCCGCGCATCCTCCGCTCATCAGTGGTCGGAAAGTTCGGATCCGCCTGCCTCGAAACCCCTTGCCTCTGCCCAGCCGGTGCCTGGCGCGGCGTGCGTCTGCATTCGCCGGCCGGGGAGGTGCCAAAGTAAAGAAAGGGAAAAAAATTGCCTTCGAACAAGTTTTTTTAACTTTCTGGAGCTTCTCTGAAACAACCAGCACTAATCACTAGACCTGTGAGGGCTTATATAAAACGCACCATTTCTCCATGACCAGTAACGCGCCACTGGTACTTTAGGCGCTAGCCATGGGAATATTTGGACATATCCATATACTGAAGGGGGCATGGATAAGAGAGCCCTGCTCTGCCTTGGGGCTCACGCCTCAGGGTTCTTTGGGCTCTGGCTCCCACCCTGTAAAACATCTGTTAGAAATGATATTCGCTGCCGGACAAGAAGTTTGGAGGTTTTTTTAATTGTTTGTTTGGGTTGTTTTGTTTTGTTTTGTTTTGATTTTCTAGAAATGTAAATCACCCCAAGCACGTGCGTAGTCACATTTTTAATTTTTGTTAGCCAGTCGTCGTAATAGATATCAATATTCTTGTACTTATTACGGCAACTGCATTGCCATTATTCTCAAGTCATCCTTATTTTTGAAAACGAAGGTATTTTTAACCTGTCCAGCCCTAAGAAGACATACACCAATCTAAGATTAAAAGAGTACAGACTGTTAAAGACGGACAGATATTTCCCTTTGTAGCATTTCATTAAAAATGATGAGAAAATAGACTGAAACCTAAGGTCCTGTGCTGTATTCTGGCTGTGTATAAGCTGTATAAGCACAGAAGGTGTTTAAAACGTTAACATTTCTGTTGTTTTGCACATGTCCGGCTTAGAATAGAAAAAGTGGTTATTTTATATAATTGTACATATATACACATATACAACAGTTCCCCGGAAGAGAGCGCTGACACCTGTTGCAAGCTCCGAAACAGGGGATCACACTGTAAACGCTTTCTGCATTTTTTTTTTTAAATTATAAAAGCTATCCTCAGACTGAATAGCTACAGGAAAGCTTAAATAAGCAGAAGTCCTACGAAAATATCCTCGAGGTTGAACTAATCTTCGTGTGGGAAGAAAAAGGTGTTGGATTCACCCCGTGATTTCGAAGCCGACCTCTGGCAATATTTTCGCTATTTATTAAGTTCTGTGGAGACCAGTTTGCTGGATTTGCTTGGATTTGTTTTCACTTGCCGAGCAGCAGAACGAAAAGCGTGGTGAAATCAAAAAAGGTCTTGCACGGAAAGTCAAGGAAAAAAAAAAGTCATTTTCTCTTTCATCGGAGCAGAGACTGTTTGGCGGCTCTTTCCCCCGGTTATCTGCCCGCAGCCCACGGCGGGCCTGCCTGCTGCTCGGCAGGGCTGCCTCGACAGCCCGGACGGTGCCCGCGGAGCCCTCGCACATCTCCCGAGAGCAGAGGGGGCGGCGGGGAAGGGGTAGGGGGAGCGGAGCCGCTGTAATTGTTTTCCCTGCAGATGTTGTCCTAGTATTTAAAGGACAAAATCCCAACTTCCAGGCATACAGCTGGGGTATGTTGTATCGTATCAGTTCATAACAAGGAGGCATTCTGGAAAGACTCGTAAGAATATTTATTTTAAAATGTGTGCTGAAAAGATATATGCCAGGGGAAGGGGAGGGGGGCAGGGTTGGTCTCGACTTTTGTGTCTAAGCCAAAATGGCATAGTTCGAGTTGTGAACAAATGGTTTCCAGAGAATAGTTCTTTTCTCTTTCTTTTCCCTGCAAAAAGTTTGTATGAATTTCCTGGAGTTTAAAATGTTAAATAATATAAATACAAAAAGAATACTTCGAGGCTGGGCTGCTTCTTTTATTTTTGAAGGGCTGACATGTTCATTTTCTTTTTCTTTTTCTTTCCTTCTTCTTTCTTTCTTTCTTTCTTTCTTTCTTTCTTTCCTTCCTTCCTTCCTTCCTTCCTAGTCCTCTAATTTCTGCTCTATCTATCTATCTATCTATCCTTTCCTTTCTTGTTTTTGGAAAATCTTTCAAATGCCCTGCGTTCAGGATATTGTTGTTGCACGTAAAAGAAATGAATATCCCAATAAATAAAGCAGGCTCCTGTTATGACAAGTTCCAAGCCAGAACAACACTTTTACGAGTTACAAAAACCCTTGAGGAAAGTTCAGGGGGGAGGAAAACCATTTAACAACAGAAATACTATCAGTTGCGGAGGTGTCGGTGCGCCTCTCCTCCTGCTCCATCGCGGCGGAGGTGCCGGTGCCCGGGCACCCCGGGAATCACTCCCGGGAAGGAGGACTTGCAGGACAAACCCTCTCAAAACCGGCAGCAGTGGGAATGGGCAGCTCGGCAGGGCGCTGCTGTTCCCTCCCTTCTTCCTTTCTTTCACCGCTGCCAGCGTGTTAAAACTATTGCTGAAACAGCGAGGGATCGCGTCAGCTTTCTGTGAGGGCTGGGCGCTCCCTGGTCGCCTTCAGCCTTGGAGTTATCACGGCTCCGGGGGATGCTCCGTCGCTCCTGCCCGCCCTCCCCGTCGATGCCGCCCGGGGCCGGTCTGTGCCGGGACCCCTCGTTATCCCGAGCCAGCATCTCTAATCAACAAACAAAGCCGTCCCGCTGTCTCTGCGAGGATTTTTCTGCAGAAATGGAGAAGGGGTGTGTATGGGGAAAAGGTATTTGTGGGGAAATTGTGTAGTGTTGTGTCTGAAGGAGGTTTGTTCCTCTGCAGATCCTGAGAGGGATTTAACTCAGAATTGGGGGGGGGGGGGCGACACGACCATCCCCAGCCAGGAGCAGAGGGACACTGCCTTCCCAGGAGGGCCAAGGGGAACGGGGACAAGCACCTCGCAGGGATGCTTGCTGGCAGGAGTCCCCCCCGTGGCCTAGAGCAGGACCCCCCCCCTTCCCTAATCGCTCGCATGTGCCTGCGCCCCGAGCAGCCCCGCTCCGAGGCACCGCAAATACCGGCACAACTCGCGTATCGTAAATTACTGAGACTTCACCCTGGCAGGGAGATGCCAGCGAGGCGGACGGTTTGTCTGCAGCTCTGGGAAGCAGGGGAGGAACCGGGCTCGCTGCTTCTTTTATTTCCCTTTCCCCTGCCTCCTGCCTCCCCTTCAGCCGTCTTCTCCACGGAGGGTGATATTGCAATGACTCATGGACACATTTCGGTGGAAGGGAACACTTTTGTCTTCCTTCTCCAAATCCTCTTTTTTTTTTTTTTTTTTTAAGCTGTTAATTCCCATTTATGATCGAAATGTTACCCTGTGCGTTGTGTTTCGTTCTGGCTGCCATTGGTTCGTCTGGGTTTAATCAGAGGGAAAAAATTCTAGCCACAAATGTAGCTATTGTTTCACTGGAGAGACGGAGACCGGAGGAGGAAAGCAGGGAGGACGGGAGACCGTGGATGACTGTGACGGTCGGACCAGCCACCCCTTTCCCAGACCCCTGTCCTGCGCTCAGCCTTTCCCAAGACAGCTCTCCCTCTTTCCCCAACCTGCCTGCAGCAGTGCGCAGAGGAGCAGGGGGCATGTTATCTCAGGAACATACTGCTAAAAACGTGCTCGTATGTTCGACATTCCCCTTGCCTGTTTTATAGGGTTTCGTTGGTGGTGCTTAATGGTCTGGGTCACCGGCACTGATGCTAGCGAGGTTTATTAGGATTAAGTAACCTAATGAATCGTATGGTCATTATCGAGCTTTGAAAGAAGATAGTTTTCCCTGTAACCTAGCCTTCTGCCTCTTAACACAGGCAATTATTTTTAACTGTCCCTCAATCACAGGTCGGAGGGGGGGGGGGGCGGGGGGCTTTTTCCCCTTACTTATGTTAAAACTCTCTCTGATGCTCAGAAATGGATTTATTCACAGGAGGAGCCTGTCTTTTTATCCTCGACACCAGACACCGCAGCCGCTCCCTCCCTGCCCGGCTGATGGGAGCGCAGCGGCCGGCGGAGGAGCTGCCGCGGCCACGGGCACTGCTCGGGAGCCGCTCCTGAGCGCTCCGGGAGGATTTGTATTTTTCCCCGGCGGAGGACTTTTCTCTTTGTGCCTTTCGCCCAAGCGAGGTAGGAGATGCGATGCTCGATTCCCTCTCCCGGGGCTCGCCCCGCACCGCTCACCCACAGGGAATCCTTGGATTCCCCTTCACCGCCCTGTTCTCTGCCACCACCACGGGGCACCGAAGCCACCCGACCCAGGAGATGGCGCTGGGCGGGCGCCGGAGGGCAGGGGCAGCCCGGACGCACCCAAGATCGGAGGAGGGCAGGTTGACAGGGGCGAGCTCTTGCGCCATCCACAGTCTCCTCCGGCGTGGAGAAACCAAACCTTTCCTTCCTTCCTTCCTTCCTTCCTTCCTTCCTTCCTTCCTTCCTTCCTTCCTTCCTTCCTTCCTTCCTTCCTTCCTTCCTTCCTTCCTTCCTTCCTTCCTTCCTTCCTTCCTTCCTTCCTTCCTTCCTTCCTTCCTTCCTTCCTCTTTCTCTTTTCCTCTCTTTCTCCCTCTGTTCCTCTCTTTCTTCTTCTTTCTTCCTCTCTTTCTTCCTCTCTTTCTCTCTTTCTTCCTCTCTCTCTCGCTCTTTTTCTCTTTCTTTTCCTATTTTTTTTTTTTTTGGGGGGGGGGGGGCGCGGAGAAGGCGGCGTTTACTATTAAGCCGCGGAGGATGTTTTGGTTTTTTTTCAAACCTCGTTGTTTGTCTCCCACCCCGGGAAGAAGGGAGCGTCTGAATGTGATGGTTACAGGTCGTGTTGTTCCCTCTTGGAGGCCGTCCCAGCGGTGTGAATCTCTGTTTTAAGAAGAACGAGGCAGATTAAATTTTATCAGATCTGAAATATTTGTCCCGTGTTTGTTTTATCGAACCTTTTACGCTTAAAAAAACCCAAACCAACCAACCATACGGAAAAGAGAGGAAGAGCCAGCAAGAGAGTGTTGGGAGCAAAGCAGAAGAGACGGCAGGATTCCGGCCGGGAGCGTGGCGGTGCGGGGCTGGAAGGGCTCCGCACCCGGAACAGAAGAACCCGGGAAGCCCCGGCAGAGCTGTCACCGAACGGCGGCGTGGAGCTGTCAGGGTGACGGGGGAGGCCGGGCCGGTGGCGGAACGCAATGCCGTGTTTTCCAGCCATAAACGCTCCCGGCCATAGAGGGAGAGGCACGGCACCTGCCGGGAAGCGGCTGCTCCTCGGGGGTCCCTGCGGCAGGAGCAGCACGAGGTGTCCGTCGGCAGAGGGGAGGAAAGCTCCAGCCCGCCTGACTTGGAAAGCCTTCGCTTTCCCACAGCTTTTTCAATCCCCAACACTTTTCACACCCTGTTAGGCGTTAATACCGCCGAAACCGCTAAACGCTTCCATGCCTTGAAGGTGCGCCTCGGCAGCGGCTGCGGTCCCCGGTCCCCAGCCCCGCGGAAAGGGCTCGTTTCCCTGCTGGAAATTCCTCGGATGCTTCGTGCTCGGGCCTGCTTTCTTTGCCAGCTCTTCGGAGGGCAGGGGAGGGGAGGGATTCCCGCGATACCTTTTCGGGAAGAGCCGGGGGACACTGCCAGAGCCTCTCCAGATCCCTGGGTAGTGTTTCAGATGCCAGTCCCTCGGCGTGGAGAGCCAACGCGGGGTCAGCTATGCAGCCAGCACTGTCCCATGGGAGGAGGGGAGTAGGCTAGACCTTGGTTGTGGTCGGAGGAGTCTTTTTTTTTTTTCTCTTTCTCTGTCTCGTTTTTTTTTTCTTTTTTTTTCTTTCTTTTTTTTTTTTCCTCCGTGGTGGGAGGTGTTTTCCGTGTTTGTGGTTGAGCCTCGCACGTTTCAGCCCCTCTGCAAAGAAACCTCAGCCAGGCTGGGGGTTGACCTCGCCTTTTGGTGTGTCCCCAGCCCCACCACCCAAGGACAAGGACAGGAAGGGGACCGCTCTTTCCCTAAGCTCACAGGGATGGTGCGATAACAGAACCCACAGAAAACAGCTGATTGGGGGAGCATTTCCAGTCCTGTTCTCCTGTTGGAGTAGTCGCCAGGAAATTTCAGGTGACATTTCTTGCCGCTTCTTTCCAAATCAGCAAACATGGTCCCCAGCAAAACCAGGTGACTGGGATCTCTTCAGCTCGTGGCAGAAGCCACTCTCTGAGAGGCACTGAATTCGTCCAGAAAGCCTGATCCTGGTGGGCAGGCGAGCTTTGCTCAGCCTTCGAATCAGTGGAACTTGCAGATTGTCGTTCAAGAGCCTGAAGGGTTTTCTTCTGCGAGTTTAGCCCCCCAGAACCAAAGGAGTTGTCCCCGTCACAAAGTGAGCGTGTCTCTCCTTGCAGCCCTCGGCTCAGAAGCAGGTTTTCTCTTGCAGCGACTCCAGGAAAGGCCAAAACAACAGGTTGGTGGGCACTAAATGTGCGGAGTGTACCTTTAGGTACTCAGTCTCTATCCCCTCTTCTAGCGTTGTAAACGTTGCAGCATCCCTCAGCTCCGCCTTTGCTCTCCATTCAAAATCCTTTAAAATCTTGTACGGGGGAGGGAAATCTGTCAGTAATATGTACATGATGAGACACCCTTATTAGTGTGATTTGGCATTTCCCACTGCCACAGGGAAATACACCGTGGGCCAGCTGCAATGTGTGTCGGCACAGGGAAAAATCACGGGTGCTCTGCCAGGATGGCTTCCGAGGATCGGTCTGCAGAGATATCTGAGAAAGGAGATTTCCCCAGCTGCCCTGTCCATGCCTGAGGCACACACAGTCCCGCACTCAGGCCCAGGTTGGATACAGACTCTCCCTGCTGCTCCTTAGCCAGGCTATATCCTGTGGGCTGTGCTTGCAAAGTGGCACAGTGGGGATCTCTGTGTATGAGAGGGGAGGTGGACACTTCAGTTTTGTCTGGGCACGAATGAAGGGATGAGGGGCAATGGGTATAAACCAGATAAGGGCAGATTTAGACCAGACATAAGGAGGCATTTCTTCACTGTGAGAGTGGTGTGGCACTGGAACAGGTTGCCCAGGGAAGTTCTGGATGCCCCATCCCTGGAGGTGTTCCAGGCCAGGTTGGATGGGGCCTTGGGCAGCCTGGTCTAGTGGGAGGTGTCCCTGCCCATGGCAAGGGAGTTGGAACTGGATGATCTTTAATGTCCCTTCCAACCAAAACTATTCTATGATTCTATGATTTATGGCTTCCTGTTGAATTTGCAAGACCTCACGTTACTTTCTCCATCCAGAGCTCAAACCAGGTAGAAAAGCAGGGCCCTTCCCCATCCACCCACTGGAAGAAACTAGCACACAAAGCCAGTGACCTGGTTTGTATCCCCTCTGCAACCCGGAGGCTCCAATCCCACTGGACTCAGCCCCCCGCTCCCCGCTTTCCCCGACAGGACGGTCTGCAGACACCCTCCCTGGAGGGAAGCACTCCGCGGGGACAGTACCCATTGCCCACTGGTCCCCAACCCCCGGCTCCTCCCCATGCTCACCCAAGACCCTTGCAGCTGTTGCCTATCCAGACCCTCCACGCTCCAGGCTCTCACCCAGCCCTGAGGGTGGATGCCTGTACGGAGAGGGACATCTCCTCTTTCACCTTCCTGAGGCCTCAGCAGTATCTCAAACCTTGTCCAAAGTGAGGGTATCTGTGGTGCGGGTGCTACGTGAACCACAGAGATATCCTCACTGTTCAGGTGTGAATTTAGAGGGTCTTTTCTCTTACCCTGCTGCAGACTGGAGCCCCGGGGATAGGCATAAACCACACCCTGTCCAACACTGAGCATGTTTCACCTTGGTGATATCACAGGCAGCCTGATTTAGTGGGACATGTCCCTGCCCATGGTAGGGGGGTTGGAACTAGATGATCTTTAAGGTCCCTTACAACACAAACCATTCTATTACTCTATAATTTATTAAAATAGTGTATAGACTCTCAAGTCAAGAGATAGGAGGACCTTCAGAGAAATATTATATTATATTATATTATATTATATTATATTATATTATATATCACGTTACTTTATGTTATGTTATGTAGTTGTATATATGTAAACACTTATCAACATGCATGCATAAATGCACATGTAAATTCTACTGAAATGCTCCGGTTTGGTGAAACGATAGGATGGGACACGTACTGTGGTATGATGCGGTGTCACACAGAGTCCGTTACGATGTGAAGCTCACCGGAGAGTCTACCAGGTTACCCCTGGCAGGGACGGCAGCAGTGATGTCTCAGGGCAGATGCGTGGCCAGGCTGGCTCCCTGTACCCTTCCTTGTCTGTCCCTCGTGGTACAGTTTCTGTTGGGGTGAAATCATAGCATTTGCAACAAGGAACACAGAAAGCTCTTTCCAAGTTATTGGGAGGAGGGAGAAAAAGAAAAATAAGAAAAAAAAAAAAAGAAAAAAAAGAAAAAAAATATTATTGGAGGGAGGGGGCAGAGAAAGAAAAACAAGAAAAATAAAAAAGAAAAAAGAAAAAAGAAAAAGAAAGAAAAAAAATAAGAAAAAATAAGAAAAAAGAGAATGAGAAAAAGATGAGGAAAAAAGAAAAAAGGAAAAAAAGGGGAGGGAAGGAAAAAAAATGCCTTGTGCACTTGGGACTTGTGCTGGGGACAGAGTTGGATCCTCACCCGAGGATGGATGTTGCTAGCTGTCGGCATAGCTTGGTTTGTAGGGCTGCTGCTGTCCATCCCTGGGTGGAGATCTGGCCTCACACAAAACCTGACATCAAAGGGCACGCAATAGGCAATGTGGAACACATATGGGAGGCTTGCAAAGCCTTTTCTGTCAAAACCTGTTTCCTGGTGTATTTCTGCCTTAACAGACCTAGCCCTCCAGCACCCTTGCAGGACTGTAGAGAAGCAGCAGGGACCTATAGACCTCTAAGTATGGGCTGTGCACACGTACAGCTTCTCAAAGTGAACTTGGGGAACTGACAGTTTCCTTTTTTCCTTCGAGGGATACAGTGAATTGTGGTAACTTAATAGCTGTCCTCATCTAGAGGTGCTTTTAATTATCTTTTGGGGCCTTTTCAGATTTAACTCATCTTCTGCCCCTTTGCTGTACAAACTGGGCATCAATCCAACATCCACTTTCAAACTCAGCCCTAGCAATCTATACCTCACCTGCTTCACATCTACCCCACCGGAAAACTCCTAGTTCAGCCAAACACAGTAACTATCTCCATCTCAAGTCCAAGGGCTTGATAGATATCCCTTTACTCCTGCTTCGTGATTACATGTGCCTCCCCCATGATCTGCCAGGGTGTGGAGGCACAAAAGGATCCAAGGTGGGTTGTAGTGGAAAATTGAGGAGGATTTTAAGGCTCTGGACTGCTGGGGAGTGAAGGGGAGATGGAAAATGAAATTAAGACCATTTGATTCTGCATAAGTATTCAAGAAAAGAGTCTTACAAATTATTTAAGTAATAAATTAAATAAAGTTCTGAGGAAACTAAGAATTTGTAGCACATTTTATTGATGAATTTATTTCTGTAGTTTTGTAGAATTTCTTTCATTCATTCAAACCAGGATATTTTGGGAGGCTATAAAAAAGAGCAAGATGTGTGTGTACATCAATTAATATACTACAGTAAATACTACATATTTATATGTGTACTCATTTCTCGTTGCTATAAGAAATCTAGAAAAACTTATAGAGTTTGTGGGGATTCCAAGACACACCGTTTAGAAAGAGTCACTGCAATCCTTCATACTGTCTGCACCTAGAAAGCTCTTATTACTTAACTGGAACACAAGTCCAACTCGCAAGTATATCGACACTGGGGATTGGGTGGAAATCTGGTGTTTAAATGCAGACTATCTTTCTTTCATAACATCATGGCTTTACCAAGTGACTTCCTCGGTACCAGGAAAGTCTCTGAGATGCCTGAAGTTCTGCTCCACACATGCACCAAAGCCTTTTGGTCTTGACAGGGCTAAGTGTGTATGTCACACCTAATCCCATCCGGATTCACAGACAAAGCATTTCTCCTCCCCAGAGAAGCCTGCTCTGGCAGTGCACATGGAACACACGCTTACACAAACGGAGTCTGCACAAAACACCGTGGCACGGGGGGAAGAGGGGGGTCAATGCCAGCAGGGACAGAGGTCTACCTCCTTCATCTCTCTGCTTCAGGGAATTCACAACCCGTAATTTTGGGTGTGTAGTTTAGAGAATATCAGGCATCTGAAACACAGGAAGAAGAAATAGTCTTCTTTCCTTTGAAGCTGCATTGATCTGCATGGGACAATTAATGATTTGGTCCCTCTTCTCCCTTCTCCTGTGCTAACACAGGAACGGCTTCTACCTAGTCGCCAGTATATTGTTACACAAGGTGGGAAGCAGAAGTTTGACCTCCCTAAGGAGGTCATTTAAATGAGGTACCTAGAGCCTAATTTCTATAAAAAAAGAACACTTTTTTTTTTTTTTCTGTTTCTAGTACAAAAGATTTGTTCTTCACCCCCACAACTCAGGAGAGGACTAGCAGCAGATGAGCTGTCCAGTCAGGTTCTTGACAGACCTGGGCCGTGCTGAGCTGCTTGCAGGGAAGTGATCGGAGAATTTGCTCCCTTGGTTAAAACGTCGGGAGAGTTTTTAAGTCTCCTCTTCAGGAGAAGCTGTCAGTGAAGGGGCTTTAGAAAGGGTCCAAGCCAGACTGCCCTGTTGAGATTATGTGAAGTGCCAATCGACTTTCAGATACTGGGTAAAATTGCTGAGGATGTTTGAATAAGGAGCAAAGCATAGCATCCAAACCCCACAACTTTTGAGAGATCTGAACCAAGTCTTCCTTCTGTATGTCACTGCAGTCTGCCAAAGAGATTTATTCAAATAAATATTTTAAGAATCCAGGAATGGTGCTGAAATGTTCCTTATGCTGGCAGTCAAGCTGGCATTTCCTAGGATTCTCACAGCTGATCAATAGAGGGGGTACAATTGCTGGTAAAGAGAAGTGCAGAATTATGGTCTATGCGCCGAAGGCCTTAATCTCCCCCTACCCCACCCTCATAAAATTAACCACATAATTGGGAATCATTCATAACAGTTGGAATTGTCTTGACTTTGAAAAGACTTTTCTCATTAAACAACCCTTTATTCCTTGTAAAGCATATTATTGATCTTAATATGCAGAAAATGCCATAGCCAGCAACTCAGAATGGCTGTGCCATTTTTGCTAAACAATGAGAATTGATGAGGTTTGGCAGGACACTGAAATACTTAACATTATAGCTTCGTGAAGGCTTTTATGTGTTTGTACTAATAGGAAAATCTTTTAACAGGAAAAACATTTTGCTCTGTTCCACCAAAATCTCCGGTGAGGGCCGATTCTATTTGCATTAAACCCAATGGGAGGTTTGTTACTGACTTCAAAGTCAGTTCCAAGGGGAATTCCAGTTTGGCAGATCATGAGAAAAAAATCTCAGCTTTTTAGTCAAATGACTAGTGCCATTTAAATTAGCATTTCATTACACACCCTGACACTTCAGAAAGCATCTGGGGACAGGACATTTGGCTTTGCCCAAAGAAGTTGCATATTGCCAGCCTGGGCATGATGGAGATGCCAAGTCCTACACCATCATGTCACCTGAAGCACATGAGATGGACCAGGTGACACTGTCAGGGGAGCCACAGGCCTATGTCACATCCCTCTAAGTCTACTTTTGAGACACTTTCTTTCTTTATTTTTTAATTTTACTGCCCAGACTGCTGTTCTTGCTATCCAAACCTGACTCGAAAGGCTCAGCTCTGGTATCATGGCTGATTCTCTGTTTTTACAGTACTGCGCATAGCGTTCAGAGCTTGGAGGAAGTAGTACAGGAGGCAGCAGGGTGTTCAAAACCCAGACCATCACTACATAGAGCATTACAAGACTTAAATATGTAACTGTGACAAGGAAAGCATATCTGGTTCAATCCCTTGAGTAGGCAAGGAGTATTTGCCAGATAATTTGCTGCATATTAGTCATTGGGTGATGCTTAAGGGCTGTGTCAGATCCCTGACAAAATGGGACTATTGTCACTCTAGGGCTGCAAAAACATCTCCAGACACTTCTCCATGCCATGAGCCTGAGCACTACCTTGGGCTGGTGTATGCCAGCTCTGAGCCCTGCAATGCCTACTCTGACTATGCATCTTCACATTTAAGATGAAGAGGGAAAATTATTTAGGCTAACTTATTTAGACAGCCTAAGAGAAGGTTGTGATGAAAAGGAGACTGTAAAGTTCATGCCTAGCTTCATTGTTCAGTATTGAGCTTATGTGAGGTTACTTTGATCCTCTGGGCACCTGATGCACAAAGGTCCTTGCTTGCATTTCTCTTACTCTAAGGGCAGAGCTCAGGGACCTGTTGAGGCCTCTTGGACCTTCTGTAACACTGAAAAAAATGATGGTACACTTAATTTTAACTATGGAGCTCATTCCCAAGTTTTTCTTAGATAGGCAATTTAATAACGAGCAACTTGTTAAAGGTGAATATCAGATTTGCTTTATCACATGCAGTCTTCCCTTCACCCCCGTAAGGACAGCACCTCTTCTAAATGCCATCAGGAAGAGAATAAAATGTAACATGGTATCCTATAATCATATTTATTCCTGTACACAACAAGCTCAAGCTCTGGGATCTTTTAATAGCTTTTTCCATATTGGACTCTTTGTTTGGATGTGGTTTTCCTGATGTATCCTAGTAACATGTTTAGTTAATTTATATTGTGTGTATGTGTAGACAGATATACACACATCCATATGTATGCACACACATAGTCCTCATTAAGTAAGTGTTAAACCTCCCACTGGTTTGGAGGGCAACAGGGCTGAAACTCGAAGTCTATTCGCTTTGCAGAGGAGTACGGTGGAGGCTGCTCCAAGGAGGCGCACACAGCCCTCAGCGGGGATCTGGAACCCCCACGCCTCTGGTGTGAAGGTTGCTGTGATGTGTGAGCCCAGGCAGAATTAAAATCCTGATTTCTCACTGGGAGCAAAGTGCCATGCTCACAAGCCCTTTGGGTGGGTAGTGGATTCTTCTCCCCTCATCCCTCACTTGCATGTGCAAAGTCTGGAGCACCTGGCAAGTCCCTCCGTAGCAGGGGGGTTGCTTGCATGTACATTGGTGGTGTGAGGACTTGATCCTTAAATTGTTAGAGTATCACGGCTGTTGCAAAAAAACCTCCAAACCCAGCAACATTTGGCAGATGATAAAGAAAGGAGTGAGTCCACTATTGCACAGTAAAACACAAACATAACATACTTATCTAGTGTTAGGAGAAGACTCTCTCTCAAAGGACTCAATCCTAGCCATCTCCAAATTTATTAAAACAAAAGAGAGCTGGCTCTAGAGCTACTATACACACTCTTGGAAAGGACACATATTCCTTATCCTCTCTTTTTTTCCAGGCTCACAAGAGGATCAAATGAGTCCTGCACTGTTATACTTACTGCATAGCAAAAATTTCATTCACTTCGAGGAGGATTCTGCAGACCTAAGGACAGAGGAGTCAGGGCTGAGAGCAAAGGAAATAACATGAATAATTTCCTTCATTAGCTGGTTTAGAAAAAGCCAGCTGCTTTCTACAGTCATGCCAAAACTAAGAGGAGATGGTCTGAGGTTAAGAAACACATGGGATAATTTTCATACCAAATGTGAAAAATGAGAAATTGCTTTAACATATAGTGACTTGCTGCCAAAATGTGATATGTGTTCCCTTCCAGCTTTAAAAAGGAGACTTTATAAACTCTACCATCTTTGGTTTGCTAAGGCAACTTTGTATTTATTTTTTAATTCGTAACTTTGTGAGAAAACATAATGAAACCCTTGATGTTTTTATTGTCTTGATTAGCGATTCATTGTATAAGCATTTGGTTATTGAAACATAGGCTAAATATTGCACTCTAAAATCTGTTGCAACTTATCCAATATCTTTTGGAATGAATGAAAAGTTAAGATTGCAAAAATGGTATTAATTTTAATTTTATTTCATTTAATAAAAACCTCACTTGTTTGCACGATCCTTTGCTCTTTTTTTTTTTTTTTATCACTTATTGCATATGCTTATTGTGTGCAACCATATCCTGGGCTGCATCAAGAGACTTGTGACCAGCAGGTTGAAGGAGGTGATTCTCCCCCTCCTCTCTGCTCTCGTGTTACCTCATCTGGAGTACTGTGTTCAGTTCTGGAGTCCTCAGCACAGGAAAGACATGGATCTGTTAGAGTCCAGAGGAGGACCATGAAGATGATCAGAGCACCTCCCATACAAGGGCAGGCTGATCAAGTTGGCCTTGTTTAGTCTGCAGAAGAGAAGGCTCCACAGAGACCTTGCAGTAGCCTTCCAGTACTTAAAGGGGGCCTAGAGGAAAGCTGGGAAGGGACTGTCTCAGGGAGTGCAGGGATAGGATGAGGGGTAATGTTTTTAAGCTGAAAGAGGGTAGATTTAGACTAGATATTAAAAGAATTTTTTTACTGTGAGGGTGGTTAGGCACTGGAACAGGTTGCCCAGAAAAGTTGTGGAAGCCCAATCAGGTGCTCACGGTGAGGTTGGATGAGGTTTTGAGCAACCTGATGTAGTGGAAGGTGTCCCTGCCTATAGCTAGGAGATTGGAACTAGATGATCTTTAAGGTTCCTCCCAACCCAAACCATCTTATGAATCTGTGATATAGTCTAAGAAAAATATCTGTTGTAAATAACGTATTTAACATTGAAGCCTGATACTGTTATTAAAAAGTTACTGAGAGAAATAAACCAGTTTACACTTTGATTTCTATAATTCCTTGTGAGGGATTATTCTAGAATAAACATAGCCCTAACACATGTAAACAACACAGGAAATTAATAACAAAATTCTTTGAATTTATTTCAGATGTCACATACTTTATGTAAATATATGTGGCTTTCAATTTCAATGATTTTCCAGTAAGTAATAAACTTTCCTCATTAACCTTCTCTTAAATTAAACATTCGTTACTTTATATGTGTTATTTCAACTAAATCAAGTGGATGTTCTTGGTAAATTAATGCAACAGGTCTGTTCAACGAGAGATGGCTTCTTTTGAGTTGGGGTAACTGTGAGTTTCTATTTTAACTTCAAGGGAATGTGATGCAGTATAATATATTGATTTTCAATGTGAAAACATTGCTAATATCTTTTTTTTTTTTATTAATCTGTCTTTCCTCCATGGTAAAATGTGAAAAAATCTCATCAATTGAATAAAGTTACGTATTTCTGCTCCATGAACCTTGGTTTAGTAGTTTTTTACAGGACTGGCTTTCTTTTTTTCCTACCAGCTGTAATAGTCAATATTTTTCTGGAGTGATGGATGAGTGGGGTATCTTTCTGGAAACAGCTCTTTTAAGTGCATCATTTTCAGAATATAAGGAGAAAAATGTGTTCCATTTTTTGTACAAACAGGAAGCAATACATATTAAGAAATATGTTGCTTCTGTGATTATCCTGATGTATACCTTTGCCTTCTAAAATGTTGTTCACACTGGCCTCTGTGGAGACTTTGTACCCAATTCCAGGGGTATTGGTGTGCAAGTCATGATACGGAAAAAGCCTTGCCATGACACAAAAGGGGACACAACAGCATGCTCGATGTCCTTTCTTACCCAGAAACTAGGAGCAAACCGCTTGTGGGTCAACCAGAAGGACTGTGGGAAAGAGACTCTTCTCAACCCAAACTTCTCACAGAAAGGTTGGGTTCAGAGAAGCCCGCTCGTACACCGCTGTGCGCCCTTGGAGCCAACATGGGCTCCTTTTCCATGCAAGAGCCAGGAGGAGGCAAGTAGTGGTGGTGTCATGGTGTGGGCATCTCTCCCTTTTGGGGGTTGCTAGCACAGACAGAGGCTACAAGCTCTGAGGCCCGTGGGAGAGATTTCTTTGCTCTGTTTGTGTCAGATATCATCACACAGCTTAGTATTTAACATGAGTGCTAGGCTTCTGGATTTTATCTCTTAACGAGGCACAGGCTTTCCTTGGGGGACAGTGAATCATCACATTTCTTGAGCGCGAGCTCGCAACCAGCAGCACTTATTTTAGGGATTGCGTTGGCCAGGAGTCTGCATGAGGCAACATTAGCTCTGATTACAGCAGTAAAGCACTAAAATCTATTAACTCAAATATAACAGTTTCGGTTTCTTTTGGTTTTATTTTTTCTTTTGGTTCAATTGGATTTTCTGCAGACATGACTCACTGCCACTTCCTTCATCTCCACTATGATTCCTGTTGGACCTTCAGACACGTAGCATGGCTTGCACCCACTTCAAACACAATGCAAATTCTCACGTATATTTTTCATACTGAGGCTTCATCTAAATTAAACGTGGCAGGCCAGAAGGTATGCAGTACATGTCCTTGGTTCCCTTAGTAGACCGAAAAGAGAACTACAAAGAAAAAAAAAGGAAAGGAAAAAAGAAGAAAGAGAGCATATACAAAGGAGGAAATCAAATTCCAAAAGCTCACAGGAAGCCAGATTCTCTAGGCACAAGAAAAGTGACATTATCCAAACCTTAACACAGCATGGAAATGTGATGAAGAGTAGGGCTGGTATTTTCAGTGAGGCTATAGACATATATGTAAATACCATCAAATTGGGAACACATTCTGGGGATTAAAGAGATCTGCGTAGCACTAGAAAGAAGCAGCAGATGTAACTGCTAACAACAAAGAAGGGATTTCTGGCCAAAGTTCAAGATTTTCTTGCACCCAAGCCCATTGTTTCAAATGAATCTGGACACAGTAAATAATTTGTAGTGACTTGTAGACCCAACTTATTTTTGTTGTTATTCGTGAACTAGCTACCATTTACCAACATGCTGACTTTTATAAATGAGTTCCTTCAGAGTCGTTGAGCAAACATGTAATGCAGATGTACTTCCATTTAGATGGTGTCACTGCTCTATTAAACTGAGCTGCTACAGAGGCTGTAAGATGGGCAGTGACGAAAAAGCGTTGATAGCTGAAGATGACTAAAAAGATCTGAGCCTTGATCAGCAGGTTTCCAGCAACAGAGAGCCAAAAAGTCCAATGAAGCTGATCTTCAAGCTTCAAAGAGGTACCAGACATCATGCTTCATGTAAGCCACTCTTGATGGAGGGAAGGTATCAGATGGGGAAGATATTTTAGTGGAGCAATAGACCAGGAAATGAGACCCATCAGGAATGTCTAACACTGATTTTAATTCCTTGGTGCCTGTAGCCAGACCTCTCCAGCCATCTTAGAGATTAAACAAACCATTAAAATTGGACTGCACAAGTAGAAAATTTTGCCAGGTCCAGATAGGCATTAAAACAGGGATAAATAAGCCACCTCAACTTCCACACATAGTTGAGAGCATCCCGACCACATGATAAGAGCGCTCAGCCAAAAGTAACCTGATAAAACCCACCTTCACAAGCCTCTTACTTTTACTGGTCACATGATAAATATCAACAGTTTTTCCAACAATATTAGTTTAATGTTCCACTTTGTATGTTGTGAAACCTGATAGGTTAAGGAAGCACACAGAAATATTGTATGTGGCATCCACACGTACTTCACAGATCACCACAGCAAATACTGCCGTTTGTCAACTTGAAAGTAGTCAAAAATAGGAATGCCAACAATGACAGTCCCCTGCCTTACTGCCTGCAACAAGGGGATCTGTGTCTGATGTTATCCAGTGATCCTGAAGGATCATATTGTCCCAATGGGAGACAGAGAAATAAACACCTTCTGTCCAAAATTATTTTTAAGGGATTTACGGTGGTAGACCTTCTAGAGCTGGGAGAAAAGGCTCTATGTGGTGGTGAGAAATTGAAATTTCTCTGTTTCTCAAGATGTTTTTTTCTGTGCTGATGCCATACCAAGCAAGGCCATGCGCAAGGCTTTCCCTGGGACCTGGATTTGCAAACCTGTGGCCCCTGTCCCATGGCCCCTGTCCCATGGCCCCAGGTAACTGCTCTGCTCTCCCTTGCCCTCTGTGAGCCACTGTGTCATCTCAGGCTGAGCCCAAACCACAAGCCCAAGCTCTCATCTCCTTTACATTGGTGATGGCAGTAGATTAAACAATGAAAAAGTAATATTATTTGTTCTATTTATTACTCAGAATGAAAGGCACATTTTGGCACACAATACTATTTTTTTTTTGTAAAATCCTGTTCTGTCAAACAAAAAAAGGACAGATAAAGGAATAAATTTTATATATAGATTTGCACTGTCCTTTTAAAGTCTTAAAGTTTATATTCAAGCATTTCTATTAATGATCCAGGATGCTAAACAATTATTAATATCTTATTACAAAAGCCTTTCAGCTTGCTTTTGACAAAAGGAAAAGCTATTTTAATATATGAAGCCTGAAAAGTTGCCAACAATAAAAGAACATGACTCTTCTTTTTCTTTTTAATTACTTGAAATGCTCCTGAATTCCCAACACAGCTATTGGAATCCAAGGTTATGATCTAAAAGAAAAGATATGTTCATTTAATTAAAGTAACCTTTTGCATTTTTAAAAAAAATTACCTTTGAAATGGTCATACAGCTGTTTATGAGCTTTGGGAGGACAAGAGGCTCTGGGGGTTGCTAATGACACACAGATAGCCATGTGTTCCTCTCACCTCCGCTGTTTTCCCAGGGACTGGTACTTCGTTGCTTGTGCCAATAAGAAATAATAAGAGATCATAATTTAATTGGTATTTAATTAAAGATCGGTTTAGCAGTTTCATCCCTTCTTCAAGCAGAAAACTGTCTTCAATGCAATGTTCTGGTCACTCTTTGGGCACTGTATATTGTAGCCACAGCCTGCTCTCTGGCCACCCAACCCCACCAACACTGAATGCTCTTAAATGGAGTTTTTTACCTACTGCATTGTCAAAGTAAATGAAAAGCTAAATAATAAAGCCAAAGCTAAGCAACAACATGAAGAAATTCATACAAAGGGATCACTGGGTCTCACCACGCAAATGATGAAACAGTTTGCTTTTCTTCTGTTACTCAAAAGTTAAACTATGCTGACCTCCCTCAGAGCCACAGATGTACTTACAAGATCTAGCTCCGTGCCTAATTACCAGAACGCTGGCTATGATGGGCCTATTTTTAAATAACTTCCCTTCCATCTTTGAAATCAAAGAGAGAGTGTGTGATGTGAAGAACAGCCTAGGTCCAGATAGTTTTAAAACTATGAGAAAGGAAGTAGAAAAACAAGTAAAGGAAGAAAAAGATGGTCTAGCCGCCAAGATAAGGCTTGTAAACTCTCCATTTTAAGGGTGGAGGAGTCATCGTAGTGTTGACCATGCACATATTGTGGGCTACTAAGTGTCACCCAGTCAGGCCTTCAGTGAACTCAGACTGACTACAGTACCATTGGTACTGGCCTCTGCTTTATTCTGTCACTGTCTCAGGGAAAGACTAACCAAATCCTCACTGCAATGAAAGAAATCTTTCAGGAATGGGTGTAGAAATACAGCAAAGATAAACAAAAAAAGCTTTCATAGGAACCATCTGGGGCGAGAAGCATGTCAGGGTCAAAGCTGGAGCATCAAAGGCTATGTCTATGGTGTCTTGTTCACTAGAGGCTTGAGTCAGCCTCACCAGAGACCTACACAGTGATGTGACTTCTGGAGCAAACATATCATCCCTACTGGTGCGGGAAGAGTGGCTTGCCTTGCATGTGGAAGCAGCATGAATGCAACTAATGCCGATCTCCTGTGCAGAGGGACTGAAGTGCAGGCTGTGGGCAATACATGACATGCACAACTGCAGGCAATAAGCTGCCTGTCCTCCTTGTGCCTGAACTTAGTCTGTGAGGCACCCCAAATGTCACATCTTCAAATAGCAGAAGTTTCCTTTGTGTTTCCGTGCTCCAGTAACATACACTGCTAGGGACAAAATGCAAACCCAAGGCAGAAGCCTTCCTAAATCCATCATCGCTCTCCTCAACTGGTACCATTGCAACTGTTCTTAGGAAAGAAGCAAGGAACTTCTCAGGTAGAGATGAAACAGCAAAAGGAGACTGCAAAATAAGACACTTCTTGACTGTAAGCAGGTTTACTTTCTCTCAACAGGCTCGCTGTCTCCTTGTATTCTAAATAAAGCACCTGGTGCAAGCCTGGTGTGCAGATGGCCCCGCCGTGGTGCGCACAGTGCACAGTCCTCCAAATCTGGCAGGCAGCTGTTTCAGTTTCTTTTTGCCAGGCTGCCAGCTCAGGATTGTTTTTACTTTTCTTTCCCTTTTCTGCTCCCTCTGTACTCAGCCTTACCCTCTGTGATGAAATTTGGAAGAGCATATGTATAATCTGGGAATTTTTCCACATCCATCTTTTAAAGAGGAAGGTGGATAAGCTAACTCAGCTCTTTAAGGTCCCAGTTCGGAAAAAGCACTTTAAGCACATGCTTAAGTCCTGTTGATTTAGGAAAGGCAAGAAAGGCTGGTGATTTCATAGGTCTTAAACACATGCTTATGTGTCCTTCCTGAAGAGCAATACACACCTGAACAGTGGCCCAGTTATGCCAGTGCAGAAGGCGCAAAAACTAATGTTCACTGTAAAATGCACAAACTGAGTAATGCCTGAGTTTAGCTCTTTAAAATGATCACAGTTTCATTGATTTTCAAGGTCAAAGTACTGTGCTGACTCTAGAGTCTCATTAGCATAGAAGCGCCTAAAATCAAAAGAAAATATTTAAATCCTGGTCACCCCTGAATCCTCTAAGCTCTTCCCCTGTCAGTAAAACCCTGCAGCCCTTATCCCTCATTAAAAATGTTGACAGCTTTACCTGAGCAGGCACATTTGAATTTTAGGAAGGAGAAAATGAAAACTGCTAAGGATTCCTCACTAAGGATGTTTTCTACTAGATGCTGAGATTAATTTTTTTTCCTTGGTGGCTGCAATACCATAGGGAAATGTAATACAGCCTAGGCAATTTTGCTAGTCAGTCAACCGCGCCTAGAAATGAGCAGCAAAGCAGTGTGAGCTGCTCTCTGGGAGGACTAAGTGAGCTGTGTGGAATACTATTGTTGTACGTCTCACAACCATTGCAGTGAAACAATGGTTTTACTTTGTTCTGTCTCCCTCCCAGCACGTGCATACAGCCTTACCTTGTCCTTAATGCACCCTCAGCAATCACTGTTGTCATTGCTCCTCTGTCAAGACAGAGAACATCGAAAAGGGGGGATCCCTTTGGTCCCTGCTTCACCAGAGGGCACCACGAGGCACTAGACTGGCCTTTCTGCCCTAGGCTATCTGCTGTCATGGCCTCTTGTCTTGTCATCAATGACTAAAAGCACTTTGCAGGCTGCCCTGTCTGGAAACACCTTCCAGTGCCCCAGTGTGAATGAAATGTGGATAAACTGCCCCAACACAAAGAGCTGTCATCATTGTTTGCACAGCCCTGCCACTGCCTGTCCTGTTTGTTCTCCATATCTGTTCCCACCTGAGCTCCAAGGCTCAGGCTCCTCATGGTATGGCACGAGTCCACTGTATACGCCAGCTGTTTTTAATGAAAGCAGGCAGAATCCTCATCTGGGTGTTGTTGGTATGGTCTTCCAAAAGGCCTGAGAAGCAGAGCATGCAAATGAAGCGGAGCTAGCTCCTGGGGCTAATGAGCAATCATCACTGCCATCTTCAAGGTCCTCTTTCCAGGGAAGACTTCCAGCCTTTACGACTGTCATGCCAGAGGTCAGTGAGCTCAGAGACACAAATAATAGAGAATTGGCTTTTGTCAGGAGCCTATTGGCTTAGGATTTCTGCCAAGAGGCTGCTGTGAAGGTCTCCGTCTGAATTTGGGCTTCCTTTATACTATCTTTGAGGAAGATCTGAGGAGAGAGGATAGCTAGAGGGCCAAGGCTCACCTCTGTACTCTTGGTGCACTGAAGTTAGGTATCAACATGCACAAGTCACATCAAGGAAGGAAGAAGAAAACGGGCTAGAGAAATTAATGAGCAGACAATTTTACCTTTCCTTTTTCCTTTATTGTGGCTTGTGGCAGATTAGCAGAGATCAGCTTTCATTGCAGCTGCCTATACTGTACTTGACCTATCCAGAAAGAAAGCATTTGGTCCCCAAGCCTGGATGTCAGACACTCTCGCCTAACTCGGATTTCTCTTAAATAATTTTAATTAAACAATGAAAAAAAAAAGTGAACTGACAGTTATAAATAATGAAGTGAAAATAGGCTATGAATACAATAAGAACTAATTAAACAGGGAGGGTAAGACCATGATGATTTATTTCCCTTTTTTTTGTGTGTGTGTGTCAGAATTTTAAATGAAATACATGTGCATTAGGCCTAAAGAGGGATTTAAATCTGCTGCACACACTTTCTTTCAGAGCACAAGGCATGGCAGATGTTAGTCACATCACTCAACACACTACTGCACAAGGCTTCAGACACTAGTGAACAGTGCAGTGTGAGAACCCGTATGAAAGGGCACAGGAAATGATTCTGAAGCAGTATGTTTTACCTTCTGCTACGGATGTGCTTGCACAAGTGTACAGTGAACCCATGGTACAGCAAGGACCGTAAAGTCAAATCATTCCCAAACGCTAAGATGCTTCAGCCTGTTTCAATAAAAGTATCTACACTTCCCTAGCATGTTACTACTGAAGATGTGTAAATAACAATAGCAATATATTGCACCACAACGAAAATGAAATCACTGGCAAGGGACTATCCTACAGACCACCTGCAGATTATATATCATTTCTTTTTAGAAGAACTGGAGCAGAGGGGAACAGCGATTATTTTATTCCATAGAAATCGAAGCAGCAAGCTGTACGTGATACAGGCAATATTCATTCCTTGCTCCCAAAGAGAGGACCAAGGGCGAGCTACAGAAAATTAGAAGGCTTTACTGAAGCCCTTCCTGGATTAATCCCTTCACAGGCTCCTTAGAGACAGTTTTGAGGCAGAGGACAACAAGAACACTGAAAAAGGTGACCATATAGTAGCCGTCAAAGTGGCCTCTGACTCCTGGTAAAGGAGGCACTGTGAATCCCATCCTTTCATTAGCACTCATAGACTTCCACCCACATGGAAATGGATAGTTGAGCATCCCCAAGATATTACCGAGAACTGGCTGCCTCTCTCTAAGCTTGAGATTGACTCCAGGCTTCCCAGGTTCTGCAAAACATCCCTCCAATTACCTCACCCCATGTTTGCTGCTTGTCCATACTGTCCTCAAGTTTATCGTCTCCAGCAAAAAACGTCACTGAACTGGAAGGTCTGTTAACACCCAAACAAACCATATTTTTCCAATTGTCTTCCAGAGTGTATTGTGTGATGTGGTTGCTGTGGAGACTGTCAGAACTGCAGCACTATATCTGAGAACGGATCACTTTATACATTCCTTGCTTCTTACCCATTTTCCCAAAAAAGCACCAGGGAGAGAGAAGAGACAGAGGCAGGTGGAACTTTGACTTGAAAACCGCTACAGGTTTTATGCTCCTGTGAGAGCAGAGGGCTACACCTGATACCCAGAAAGCCACTTCGAGCTTATGCCTCAGTCTCCTTCCTCTACCTTTTGCTTAGAGAGTCCCACATCCATGTGCAGACCTTTGAAGTTTCTTTGATAACCTGTACTCAGAGAGCTGCAAATTTCACTGACCTGGTTTTGGTCCATTTATGCAAAAGATGTGTTCTTCCTCAGAATGGAAGGGCTGTATTTTCACAGAGCTCACTTGCGTACAGAAAGTTTTGTTTATGAACCTACTACATGCAGTGAAATTGTGCCCTTTTTGTGAATAAAGCCCCAACTGTCTACTAAGAGTGTTAACACGCTGACATCATTCTGCAAACATTTTCGCGTAATACAGTCTCTGACAAGCTTTGTTTCCACTTGGGTCAAATTACTTGGAAAAATCACACTTTTCCTATTAAAGAATAATTTTCTTTTTAAGCAGTTTCCAAGGTACTCCACCCCATCAACTTCCAGTTGGAGCTGGCTCGCTTCACTTGGCCAGGTCTGATGGCCAGAACATTGGCAGCCCTCAGTGCCGGAGCAGGTGGGATCCAGGCATATGCACTCAATACAATATTAACCAAGGTTACAATTGCTTAAGTACTTTCAACTCTGACCACCATCTCCAGCCAACAGAGGCTAGAAAGCTATGTAACTCAATGAACAAATAACATGTGGTGGTTTCAAAGCAACATTTTTACTCAGAATCACAGAACCGTTTAGGTTGGAAAAGGTGTTACGATCATTGAATCCAACCATAAATTGAACACTGCCAAATCCACCACTAAGCCATGTCCCTAAGTGCCACATCCACAGCTCTTTTAAATACCCCCTTTATGCTTACTTGGTGATTTAAATCCAGGTAAGCCTTGCATAGGGGTCATTTGGATAAGTAAAACATCCTAGACTGCCAAGTGAGGTCCAGATTTGCTGATACACTCTGGATGCTTTGTATTTTCTAACAGCACAAACCCAGCTCACACAGGCTTGTTTGTGACACAAACGAACCAAGAGGAACAATTTTGCCTACAGACAGAGATGTCACAAATCTGAGTAAAGATAAGTGCCGTGAAGATGAAGAATGAAGTAATTGCTGACTGTTGTCATGTCATGTCTATTATCCTTGGGCACACTCGCAGGAAAGGTGAAACTTCTCTTTTGTGGCTGTGGGTTGGAGTGCAGATTAGGCTGCGAAGTGGAGCTACAAGAACAAATCAGTTTATTTGTGTAGATGCCCACATGAGAGAGCAGCTGGAAAATCGTAGGTGGAAATTAAGGCTCAATTTTAATTTTCAACAAGTCTGTGCAAATTTTGGAAAGGTAACTGAAACAAAAACACACCCATACACACACACACCCATGACTTAAGAAATCGAACCTTTTGCATTACCTTCTCCATAGGAAAAACACTTTTTTCAAGAAATTTGGCTTGATTAATCTTAGTATGGGTAATGACCTCAGTGTCACTTCCTCTATGAAATTTGTACTCTGACACCTTTGTATTTGATTCACTTCCTGAATTATTGAACGATGCTAAAGTGTTTTGTAAGTGAAAAGGCAAAGTTCAAGCACCAACCACATGCAAACTTGTGGCTTTCAAAAAAGCTATAAAAGTTGACTCTTCAGTCTCATTAAGATGTATTTTGCTTCTATAAATAATTTGCTTCTAATAGCTGTTATAATTTGAAAGGTTGTTCTTTTAAAAAGAAACTCCCCCCCCAAAAAAAAACATAATTTTTTTTTAATTTAAAATATTTTTTACTATTTTTTATAGAAAATAGGCAGTTTGATTATCCCTGCTCTATAAATGAGGAAAATGCAGCACAGATAGAGTGAAGTCGTCCCTCACTGTGCTGATGGTGAGGCAGGAGGAGCACCTACAGCTTCAGAAGATCAGTACAGTGCTTCAACATAAACTGAGCAAAGCTGTTATACTCAATATTTTTACAGGCTAAATGACAATGTGAAAGGAGTTGAGATCCCTCATAAAGTCGTTTGTTTAGCCCATATATCCTATGGAAAGTGGAAGAAATGCCAGCTCAATATGGGTTTCTTCGAGCAAGAAAGAAAGCTCTGCAACAATAGCAGCATATGCCATTCAATCAAATGATTTTTTTTTCTTTGTCTCCGTTCCATGTTGGAATCCCGACTAGTATATCTAAACGTCCTCCTTAGGAATAGGTATGTACTTTCCCTCTTTTCATGGTGCCAATGTTAGGAAGGAAGGAAGGAAGGAAGGAAGGAAGGAAGGAAGGAAGGAAGGAAGGAAGGAAGGAAGGAAGGAAGGAAGGAAGGAAGGAAGGAAGGAAGGAAGGAAGGAAGGAAGGAAGGAAGGAAGGAAAAGGGAGAGAAGAAGGGAAGGAGGCAGTAGTTAAAGGTTAGCCCCTAAGTCTGATCAAAGCAATGGCCTTCTAGGCACCACAGCCGAGATCTAAAGAGGCATGAGGAATGTGAATTTGCTGCGATGTTAAATGGCTTCCAGCACTGACCCTTGTCCAGCAGCTCCAAGTATGGGCAGAGCAGGTGTGGAATGCCCCGCACACATCTATGGAAACGGGCTCTAAGAAGTCTATGTTTGAAATGGAAAGGCTAATAAAAGGGACCTGTGGACTATCTAGTTGTCTTGCAGTGGGTGGGCACCCACTCTTGCATTTTCAGTCTATATCCAGCCTTGCACTGAATAATCACATTGCTTTATAGAAAACCACAGGTATTCACCTGGAGCTTTGCTAGCACATATTGCAAAAAGCCTTTAGTTAAGGTAGGCTAACTTCAGTCTAAGCAAACATTTCACAACTAAATTCTCCTAGGACTCCATGCCTCTCAGAGTTAATGTAAGTATTTACATTCAGCGCAAAGAGTCATGAAAAAAAAATATATAGATATAAGGCAACGAGTTAGGAGTCCTTGTAAAGTTACTGAATGTCTTTGGGTGCAAATTTGTGTGATCCATTTCATATGTCTGCTTTTGGGTGAAGTCAATCACTCCTTAAATGTGCTTATTTCTTTCCAATTGCTTTAAAACAACTATAAAAGGGTAAGTCAGATTTAGAAATTCACATTATAGATCTCTGCAGCTGGATCCCAGCCTTAACATAGGTTGTGTTGATAGTATCCTTTCCTGACTAAGCATCCTTTCCTGACTAGCACCCTGAGGAGATGCTAGTATCTTGAAGGTCTTGGCTCCTTAAGCTTATTCTAAGCATGCTTCTCATCCACTGACAGCAGTGAGTTTCGCTCAGAAACTGTAGGAATAGTTGCAGAGGCTTGTTTTTTCATAATGTCCCAGCCAGAGGACTTGTTCTGGAACTGGGCAACACAGTGCCTAGTATGCCTTCAGTCTGAGAGGGTCAACTCTCTTCCAAGGATGCCCAAAACATCAGTCTATTGAGACAATACCCACCCAACTTTCAGCTGAAACTTGGCTGTTCTGCAGTTTAGGGACATAAAACACGTTTTCCTTTCCCAGGCTGACAGAAGCATGCTGGCTTTAACAGTCTGGTGGAGTCTCTCTTCCTCAATCAGGTGCTTATCTAATGTAGAATAAATCTATATCTGTTGTCATAGGAGGAAGGGATAAGTTCCCAGTGTTCTTCAACTCACAGCTGACTGCAAAACTAAGGTTAAATGTGCTTCTCTCCAGCATGTTTGACACACCTGGCTGCCCCAACTCACTTTTGAACTCTTAAGGCAGGATGGACATTTGGGCACAGGTCAACAGCACTGTCCGGGACGGGTCCCTCCTCTCTGTTCTCCCAAGCCCCAGCACAAGCCAAGTCCCACGTCAGGGTGAGCACAAGCGTCTAAAGCAGGAGTCCAGGTCTGGGACGGTATCTAAGCAAAAAGCAAACAAACAAAAATAATCCTTGTGGCTTGTGTTTTCATGTGCTGCTGAGTTGCCACACACCTCTACAGGCTTTGAACTTTGGAGAGCAGTGCAGCTCTGACAGCCACAATCTGCCCTTCCTGTGGCCTGGAACAGCAGCAGCCCTGCGAGGCCACTTGTCAGTCCCAGTGTAAGTACCCCATCGACCCTCAGAGACGTTTGGTTAGCTCAGTATTGCGGGGACTTTGCTTCCAGAGACAGCATCATCTTCCAGTGGTGGCATGTGCAACACCCTTTCTGCTCTCACCCAACACACACGTATGGGTGCTCTTGTGTGTCATTCCCTTTCTAATTTACTGTTCTGTGCTGTAGGTATCAAAATCTGCTCTCGTCCCTGAGCAAAACCTCCTGCTTCCTGGCAGTGATCTTGCGCAGGCTGGTGAACTCATGCTATGGGCATCTTCTTGCCTACATGGCTGCCGGGCATGCCAGAGGCACCCCTGGGGTGCAGCAGGCTGTGTAGGGCTCAGGTGGTCCACTTCTAGCAGTGATACATCACTGCCCCAAATTCACTCTGTTCAGTCAGTCTCAGACAGTGTCATGCTTGGGAATCCAAGCCTTACCTAAGCTTGATCTCACTAGACACCAGGTCTTCCTTATCAGGTAAAGGCATCTCCTCACCTTTCTACTACAACCCTTCCAGTGTTTTAAAAGGAAAGAAATCCTTTCTCAATTAAAAGCCCCCAAAAGGTGTGCAACATGGTGTGATTCCATGTGAGCAGGATTTCCTGCTTGAATTTTCAACACTGCTCAAGAATTATTTAGTCTAATTTTCCTTGTAGCATGTGATGTGAAGTTTTCCAGTTGTTATTACTTACAAATAAGTATTATGACTAATTTGAGAAATAATTCCAGACTTGAATTCCTCTGGTGGATTTTTTATTTAAAGACTACATCATGCTGGACTAGTTGTTATGCAAAGCAAAGGAGAAACAATCTCTTTGGCAACAGATAGAAAGGAACTCTTCATTCTCATTAAGAAACGAAATAGATTTCTATACCTGTGGTCTCAAATTCAGTTATGCTATATTATATACATGGATGAAAATTTGTCCCTGCAGAGATCAACGGGAATTCCAGTTGCCAATATAAAGGGGTTGAGATTTAATTCAAGATGCAAATTATGTTTTCTGGGGGGAATTCTAAAGTGCTGTAAAGCAAACCTGTGCTTTCTCATTGAACAGAGAATTCCTGAAGAGAATTCTCTTCATTTTCATTTCACTATGTATATCAATAATTAATATGAGACTAGCAGTCTGGTCCCATGATACTGAATAAATTACTACCCACTGGATCATAAATCAAGTGTTTGCATAATTTGGCCGTTTACAAATCAAGTCTCGGTCCAGAAACTGCTTTTTCCCAGTGCAGTCATTGCAGTTAAGCGAATACTTGGAAAACACACAAGTTTTCATCTATTTATCAGTTTCTTTTAAAACAGCTGTTTGTATCTGTAGTAAAAAGGAAGATGCAAAATGTTCTTGGAATGTATTCAAAACATGAAGATTATCATAGTAACAGTGGGAACAACATAAGACTTTATGGAGGAGATCCAGCTTCCTTTTCATTGGCTCACAGGACATGTATGACAACGAAATAGAGGATTACAGGAGGACATTTTGATAGTGCAAGGTGGGAGCACCTTTACTTGGCTGAGGATCAACAGCACATGGAACAGCCAGCACATCTGGTAGTTTGTGCCCAGCTCTGTCCTCGCATTTGAACACAGTCCTGCAAGTTGGTCTCCCTTTCTGGAAGGGCACAAGTAACAAAGGGCTTTCTCAAATGCTGGTTTGACAGAAGGATTTGCTGCTAGGTAAAAGCCCTTGCTCAGAGACTTATGCTCCTACTGTTCATATTCCTGGGGCAGACTGGGCCAGCAGGGGGTTACTCTGAAGAATTTCCATCTTTTGTTACACAGCACAGGAATTTCACCCTGCTCAGATAAACAGCTGAGGGCCAGAGCCCCTCTGAAGTTACAGCAGGACAACCCCGCGTGCTGTACAGCAGGCTGCTTTTCCCTGTGTTGCGGGGAAGTCTGTCTTGAAGGTCCAGTCCTGATGATGCTGCAGCTGAATGCCACGTGCTGGCTTCTTCACCCCCTCTGCTCCATTAAAACCTGAGGCGACTGGGAGTGCAACCCTAGCCAGGGTATGGGAGTATGCAGTGTTTCCACCCATGTAAATAGCACTGTAAGGACCAAACCGAAGAATCAGCTCACTTGGAAGCCGTGCCTCTGACTTCGTTCCAAACAGATATGTAGAACCATAATATTGTACTTAGTAATAGTTTAGAGTTTCCGCAGTCATTTTTAGATGCAATAAACTAATGAGAGGCATGAAAGCTGGAATCAGCCACTATTCACAGTTCCAAGATAAACATCTTAAAATACATTATGATCAAAATAAAGCAGACAAAGTTACTAGTAAGGTTTCCAAGAGTATGTGGCTTGTTTCAAAGTTCCATTAATAGTTTTCATTTTGTTTTAGTGCCAGCCTGCAAGGCAAAATTATTCCAAGAGATAATATGGAGGTACATACTCAAAGGAAGGCTAAACCTCTCATGCAGCCATTGCAATGCATTTGGCCATGATGAAGTAAGAGGGGTGGAGAATGGAAAGTTGTTGACGTGTCCGGAAGAAGGAGATTATTTTGTGGAATATAGCAAAAATTTTAGCACTATCTGTAAAAAAAAAAAAAGAAAAGATTGCTGGGTTGTTGGAGAAGGAAGCCATCTACCCAGAAGACAGAGCAAGCCCCACAGTCACAGAGAGGACATCCCAAGGTAACCCATGGGAGTTAGCCAGTGTGCAACCATGCACTTGGACAGGAGACACAAGATAATTATTCCTCACACTTTCAAAACACTCTCCTTCTCCTCTGTAAAAAACATAACCTCCACAGTGAAAAAACAACACCTCTAACTATAAGATACTAGAGGAAGAGAATATTCTTTATTTTTTTGTTCTGTTCAGCAGCAGGTAATCATCACATGCAACTCCCAGAGCAGTCTAGGAGGTGACCCACACCCCACACCAACATCAGTAATCCCTGCCAATCTAACTGAGGAGAAAAAAAGAGCTGCACAAGTGAGACACAAAACAAAAGATGTCAGCAGGTTACAAGAGTCCTATTGAGAAGCATTCAGTTTCACAAGGCACTTGGGAAAAGAGCAACAACCAATACTTGAATAATACTGCTACTACTTGCAAGTCTTGCGTCTTACCTTTTTAATTATTGGAATAAATAATGAATCTGCTTAAGCAGGGATTTAATCCAGGATTGCTGTACTATTGATCTCCATTTTTATAAGCTTTCACAGAAATAAGGGGAAAGGAATATCCAGGTTCTCAGAGGCTAACAAAGACAAAAATATAACAAAGGGAAAGTTAAATTTTTGTCAAATTACTCTATCAGTTTTGTCCTAATTTTTTATATGCATACAATTAATAAATTACATATGTGTATGATTTTTTTATAGCTAAGTCAACATATTTTATAGCAACGTTTAAGAAAGAAGATATGCTATATTCTTATATAAAATTTGTCGATTATTATCAGCACTCATGTTCAAGAATTATGTCAGTCCTGCATGAATGTCTCCCTGCAAAACACACTCTACTTTCTGGCTCACACGTATGGTGATCAAGACAAAATAAACTAACAAATGAGCTAATAAAACTCCTTCAAAATCTGGGTTTGCTGTCCCTCTTTTAGATAGTGATAATCTCTGACAGCAGCTCCAGCAGAATGACATTACAGCTGAAGGCCTGTAAGCAAATGCATGCTCTCAGCCTTCACTGGGGAAGCACATCTACAGTCCCTGCAGAGGCGTTAGCTGGCTCTTGCTGCCTGATGGGAACAGCTGAAGGATCTGTCTCTACTGACAGATCTTGCAGGGAGTACCTGGGGTAAAAAAATCAAGGAGGATTCAAAAGGAGAGGGAATTTTTGACATTTACACTGAAATGAGTGCATGCAAACTTCTCTTAAAACAAGTCTCAAGCTTTTGCCAGCTGCAACAAAATCCCTCCTGGCTGAGGGCCTGTGATTTTGGAGAAGCAAAGATACATCATCTCCCATGGCATGTACTGCACCACTGATCCCAACACAGCAGCTATTCAAAGGCTTCCCTTCCCCAAAATGTGTTTCAAGAAGATCGTTTTCAGTTGTGCCCTGACAATGATCAAGAGCGCACACATAAAACCACTGAGCCTCTGTGTTAAAAACATCCTTAATTTTTGAAATAGTTATTTATTAAGTTTAAAACAGTGCTGGTAAACAAAATTATTGTGTATATGCAACATTTGACCACTATGCAATTCATTAGATCATAACTCATCACCTGTGTCTCAGGATCGTGTGGTGGCAGCTGTGTGATCAAGCTCTAATCCATCAAGTTTTCTATGGCTTTTGGGCTGCAGCAATGGAACCTGGAGCTGGCATCATAGGTATCAGCTGATGTTTTCCTGCTGAAGCCTTACTGCATGAATTGTGTTACCATTCTGGGAAGCAGATCGAAAAGAATTGTTTTACAGGTACGATGGAAAGGACTGCAGAAGGTGAATGGATAGTGGGTGAGGTTGTTCTTCTTGAGCTGGGAAAGCGCATGAAGTGGTCTGAATATGGCAATTAAGAGTTAGATTAACCCCTCTGTCCTTCAGTGCCCTGGATGGATTGGCATTTGTTTTTCCAGGGTACCTATCAAACGGGCATCTGAATTAGCTAACAGAAGGATTGCAATAGTAATATTTATGTTAAAATGATCAGTGAAAGTTCATTTCCAAAAGTGGTTTGTTGGTTTTTGGGTTTTTTTTAATTGGCTTTGTTTCTGACTTCCTAAACATTGTGAAATAAATCTCAATACCTAGCTGAATTATTGCTGCCTTATGCCAGCATAACAGCAGAATTTGGTGTGAATAGAGCCTCACCAAGACTAATCACAACCTGCTGCTCCCAAACCACAGGCCTCTGACCACTTGAACTAAAGGAAAATATCCATTCACTTTGATTAATGAAAGGTTCTTGTGCAGAATTAATTTAGACTGTGCAAAGCTAAGGAGCTTCTAACCTGACCTTTCAAAAACACTTTGGGGAGGGCTTTTGGAGGGGAGTCGTTTGGTTTATCTCTAATTACCAGAATTCCATGGAAATTTTGTGTCCTTTCACATACAGTTGTACAGAAAATGAACTGTGAAAATTAGGTTATGGATGTATTTGTCCTAGGAAAAAAAAATAATCCTACAACATTTCAAGTTTTCTGCTTGAATAGCAGTGACAGTGATGCTTAATTTATATCTGCCATACATTTGAGATTTGGCAAGAAGAGAATTACCTTTCATATCTGAACTGCAAAATTCTCTATGGTAATCAGCAATCGTTGGTAAAACTGAATCTAAATTTCAGGCTCACTAAAAAAATCTGAACCCAGGTGGGTGTCTGCCTGGTTTCATGTTTTGTCATAAAAACGTTGCACACCTTTACTCAGAAGTACTTGGTGAACTGACCATTAGAGTGTAAGGCATTTTCTAGTGGTTAAGGAAGTGAGGTTCTGCTCAGCAGGGATTACAGCTGCACTGCTTTCTTTCTTTCTTGAAAATATTTGATCTTAAAAGGTTCAAGACTACCAATATTTATTGTCAAAAATATAGCTATTTTTTTCTAGTCCTAGTATCTGAAGATATGGCCATATCTAAGCTGATACTTGATCAACAGGTTTTCTCCATCATTTTCTAGTTCACACATCCAGCTGATAGGCAGGATTTGAGTGCCTGATTCTACGGACTTGTGCCTGGCATCTCTTGGTGGGCATGGCAGTGTCTGTGCAGCAATAACTGCATTTTCTAAATTCTCTCCAGGTCTTGCTATTTGTCTCTGGTGCCCTCAGATTCTTCCTAATGAACATTGCCAGAAATCCACTCTGGCACAAATTAGAATATTAACACCCTCCTGAGCCATGAAGGTTTGATTTCTCTTGCTTCTGCACAAGAATTAACATTTTTGTTGTGCTGGTTTGCATTCAAAAGACTTTTTTTTTACTTTGAAAGGCCAAAGAAGGAGATTTTTCAAAATATTTTAGGATAGTGAAACATTGATTTCCTTTAATCAATCCAATTCATTCAAATTGGTGAAAGGTGTTGAAATCAAAGCCAAGTATTTGACAAGCTTTGGAAACACAGTCAAAAGCTTGTCTCTCTTCAGTACCTGCAAGGCAGTCATTCTCATTCACAGTTAGAAGCATGTTAGAGCAGCAAAATCTTTGTATTTCAAACACATCAAAAGATATTCAGACCATACGACTGAAGAAACACCTATGAAGGGTATGGCTGCATCCTGTGCCTTAGATATGCCTTTATAAGGTCCTTCATAAGGGAGATAGAAAAAAAAAAAGGACGGTTTAAACCTTATTATCTCCACTAATGTGCATTAACACATTATGGAATATATAGTGGAATACATATTTCACAAAGGGAATAACAATGATATTTTGCTTGTGAGACTAACGGAGGGAGATCATTAGCTCTCCTCTCAAAATTTTCCCGTAAGAAAAAGTCTTGCAGGATTGACATTTGAAGCATTTTCTAGGCTGTGGCATAGCTATACTTCCTTCATACCACAGGGCAGACCATAGTGTGGATTGTGCTGCAGCTTCTGGGCTGGAAAGGAAGGATACTAGGACACAGAGGTGGGCAAGCAGGACTGTACACGGTCCCCATTTCTTTCCATGAACTGAGATCCCTGCCATGCTTCTCGGATGTGCAGTCAGACCCCTTGCCCTTGTGTATTTACTCTTTGTTGTCCTGAAACATCCCAGAAAAGTGTTCAACCCACAAACCAAATTCAGTAGTTTATGTTGTTCTCTGCATGTTTATCACTCTTCTTGGAGAAGGGGGCAAGCGGCAAGTCTTAATTGCAATTTGGTGTTTGGACATAAAACTGCTGTGGCTGACTTCTGTCTATATGATACAATTATCCACAATTTGCAATAGCATCAGATAGAAATCTCCTGTGGTTCTGTAGGACCTACCTAAACCGCTTTTATTTGTTCCTCCTCTTTTTATCACGAATACTATAAAATGCAGTAAAAGGGCTGAAATAACAAATTCAGTCTACTTGGATTCTTATTCCTAGCATATAGAAAAATTAGTTCCATGTAAGGGCATTATTTGGTTACCAATAAGCTATTTGGGTGTCATTGCTGCTGATACTGTAAACCTGGCATCTCAGAAACAGAAGCCTTAGTTTTGTTCAGGTTTAAAAGTGGTTTCTGGGGCTTGTTTCTTGACTAGTTCCTCAGCCTGTTGTACATGACTTTTACTGATGAAGATATCATCCATGGAGCAGCTACACTGTTGGCCTAGTAAAAAGTTCTCTTAAAAAATGTTATGTTCTGTATTAAATATTTAATCAGCTAATGGAAGAAATGGGGCAATAGCTGCACCCTCAGTAAACTGTTTATTGTTTTGCCCATTGTGCTGGGCTCGTGGAGCAGTGAAATGATGCACAGAGGACACTTCCAACAATTCCCTCTGTACTTTAACATTAAAATGAAATAATTTAGGACAATGTCAACATAAAAATATATTCATTAAAAAAAAGTGTTGAAAAAGATATGTTATGCTATGATTGTCCAGCTAAAATGTGCAAGATTTAACAACAGAAAATCAATCTACCAAGGCAATTGTTATATCTTCTCTAATTTATATGAATATTTATTTCCCTCCCTATTGACTTAAGCAAAAGACTCTTCTACTCTCCAAAGCACAACGCATGCCTCAAAAAAACCCCCTCAAATCTGTTACTACAATGTAGAAGAAGTTAGAAAAACATCATATAACAGATTCACGATTTGTACCGTAACAGTAGGAATGTTGAACTGGACCAGAAGTCCCTTATGAAAGCTGGGATTAAATTAGATGGCCAACATACTGCCCACCACTCCATACATATGCAACCCAGTTGCCATAGTGCACACCACTCAATGTTAGTACCTGGCTGTTGTTATTTTTCTGCATTGGCGGCAGAAGTTATGTAAGACAGGAAAGCAACACAGCCCAAACAAGTTCTTCACTCAGATCGCTGATGATACTACTTTCAGCTTTAACACTCTGAGCTGTAGCAGGCTAGCCCAGTTTATTTAGAGCAGAAGACTCAAGGTACTCTGTTTTTTGCACCTTGGCATGAGCTCCCTTACACTGTCATCTTGGGTAAGGCAGTTGCACAACTCCACAACCACCTCACAGGTAGCACCCAGTTGCCACCTCAGAAGGCAAAGGTAAAAAAGGGAAATCCTGCTGATATTTCGATTTTGTGAGCCATTACCAGCCCTAATCCTGGATAAGAAGTAAATCCATGCTTCACAGCCCTTCATAACAAAGTAACAGAAATTTCATGACCTTCTGAAAGCAACTCATTCTATTCCTTGTGCCTGCCGAGAGCACATGGAAATTTTGTGACTGTGATGGATGAAAGAATTGAACCATCATGAATAAATGATGTTACACCTATGGCTTCTAAAGCTTCTGATGTGCTGAAGTTCCTCCATTTTCTACAGGATTAAAGAAAACTTATCCTGAATTTTATTTTGAATTTCTCTCTTTTATACCGTTTATCAAATAAAAATATTTGAAACTTATGGGTCTGATATTAATCTTTGGCTCAGATCGTTTTGCCATTGTTCCTGATTTTCATGTCAGACTGCTGAAACCTAGTTTGAGGGGAAGGGAAGAAAAGAGGAGACAAAGCTCGGCAGAAAGCCTGACAGGCATAAATTTTGCTTTCCAGCATGTCTGTGCTTGCAATCAGCAGCCAAAAAGTTCTGCTATGCTCATCAAGAGATGATGCCTATCAATCAGTCTTTAAACACTGCCCGCTAGGTTCTCTTATTGAGGATGTAACTGAATCTACAGTTCCCTGAAGGCTATTTTTATTCCATTTTGCAGACAAAGGTGAAATAAGTGAAGTTCTTTTGCTTTCCAGTACATTAAGTGGTGTGGATCAAAGGGATTATTCTTATGGCCTAAAATGTTATTTTTTAGAGCCATAATAGAATATATACTGCTTTTTTTTTCATGGTTTTGTGTAAGAACTAAATCAAGTCACATAGTATTGATTGTAGAATATATTTGCAGATGTCACCTCTCAGTGTAAAAAGACTTGATTTCTACGTGTTTTATTTTCTGGTTCTGTAGGATTTCATACTCTCAATAGGGTGTATGCGAAATGCATTATATTATTCTCTGCATTTAGATTTTTTCCAGACAACACGTGTTACTTTTATGATGCCTGAATGGAATGACAGAATAAATTGCCCTGATTTATACTTCATTACAACCAGTGATACTGCTGTCACGACTGCTGCTCTTTCTCACTACACAACATTATACACTCTTGCCTAGCAATGAAATAAGTTGCAGTGTTCCCAAATAACAGCAACACAGGTCGATTCCCATCATGTGTCTTGCTTGCTCACCCTGGGAACTTTTCCATTTTAGACCTTGGTCTACAGCTTCTCTTATGGATGGTTTCCATTCCGTTGCCTTATCTGGGGTATACACAGTATCCCATTCTTCATTTTAGATGTACTGTTTGGAGACAAGCACCCAAACAATAAATCATGGGGCTAGGTTATTTTTAGGCCACATTTCCGAATCAGTATTGAGACTGTTTTTGAAGAACCTGCACAAGGAACTTATTGTGTGCATACACAAATAAATGACACAATTCAATGGTTTAATACTATCTGCCAAGTTAAACTACTGCAGAGCAGCTGTGTACATTTAAAATGGTCCCTGGCACTTCTGAAGAGTTCATAAATCAGCAGCAACATACTTTCTTCCAATTAAGAGAGTTAAAGGAAAAAATCAGAAATTAATGTGTCTAGGACATAAATGACATCTCTACACACTTGTGAATGTGAATCTAAAAAAAAAAAAGAATGTAATAATTTTTATGTTATGAATTTACAATAATTTTAAATATCTATTTTTTGTAAGTGTTTCAGTTGTTGTCAAAAATATTATTATAAGGAAGCTTACTTGAAAATAGCTAGAGATGTTAACCCAAATCTACTGAAGAAATCAAAGACAGATGTCATCCAAGCCACAAAAGTACCTCACCAATGTCTCAAACTATGGGTCTCTCCATTAAGAGTAATATGAGAGGTACACCTCATATGGGCAGTCACAAAGCATATTTTAGAACTTGCTCTATAAACAGTCACTAAAATACTGATTATTGCTCTAAAGATCCACATTGTGTAGTTCCACTATCTAAACTTTCCTGCCAATTTGCCGGCATCAACAGCAACCACCACGCTGTTGCTCAATGACTGTTCGCTCTTGGCTCTTGTGCTGTGCTATGGCAAACACTGTAGAAATACAAAGGAGATAACAGACATCACTGAGTCTTTACCACCTATGACAGTCTTCTGTTTGAGCATCTTCTCCCTTGCAACTTCTTGCCTTCTTACCAGCTTCCAGTTCCCTGTACCTTTTCACAAAAAACTTAGTTACTCTCTTGCTGTAGGTGGAGTTTCATCCTAACCATATTTGTCGCAGCTTATTTGTCCTTGTGACTACATGCATAAAGACATATATTTTACTATAGTTTAGATCTTACCAAGGGAAGCAGAAGGAAGAACAAGTGCATTAATAAAAAGTTTTAAAAATTGTAAAGGGAAAGGCTCAGAAAAACAACAGTTCTGTGCCTGAGTCAACACCCATCTGACCAAGTCATCTCCCTTTGTTTTTTCCAGCAGATTTCTCAAGTATACTGCAGAAAGCTCCATCCAGTGCAGCCTTGCTTCCTTCCTTTCTTCATTGAATGGTATCTGCAACCAGCTTCCCACAGCACTAGTGCTGCAGGGGACACAGTTTTTGCACACATGAAGTCTAAGAAACATGTAGGTTGGAAGGGACCTCAAGCAGTCACCTACAGCAGTCAGTCACCTACATCCTCCTGCTCGAAAAAGTTTGTTAGAGCAGATAGTCGATACTATGTCCAGTCAAGTTTTCAATATCCCCAAAGATGGGGATTGCACAACTTGTCTGGACATTCTGACTCAAGGTCTGATGATTTTCAGAGTGAAAAAACTTTTTTCCTTATACTGTGTTGGGATTTCCTGTTTTGCAGCCTGTGCCTGTTGTCTCTTGTCCTTCTGCTGCACACACCTGAGAAGATGGCTCCATCTTCTCTACACCTCCCATCCAGAAGTGATTCCCAGCAATGGTTAGCACAGAAATGAATTTCATTATTATAATTTATTTACTCATAAACTACTATTACCATTGGATCCTTCCTAAGATCTATAATTGGTCCTCTCTGTACTCCAGAGGAGGAGTATCTCCTTTCACTCTGTGCTCTGGC
Organism: Cuculus canorus; assembly: GCF_017976375.1. Taxonomy (NCBI): domain Eukaryota; kingdom Metazoa; phylum Chordata; class Aves; order Cuculiformes; family Cuculidae; genus Cuculus; species Cuculus canorus. Next base: position 39,519,678 of record NC_071404.1, read on the forward strand.
AGAATGGAGGACTAATGTATGCCTAATTGCCAGCGTGTCTGGAACGTGCTTGAATCTGCTTCTTGTTAACTAGACCATCATTGCACATTTGAAACACAGAAGCTATGTTAAAGCGTGTCCTCCTTTTTAAGCTTATAGCAATCCAGGCCATTTTTGTGGCAAATCAAGTGTGGAATGGATAAGATTTGGAGGACTGAGAGACAAGTCTGGGTCAATGTTGCTATATATTGACATAATGAGTTCATAACATCATTTAGCTGTAACTCTTAAACTAGCACATAAAAGTTTTAGCATGGTATGATGTTAATTTAATTAGAAATAAAAGGCTGTTTGTAATACAGATTTGTAAAATGTTTCACAAAAATGCCATATCACTTGACTCTTCCATGGTGTTATTTTCTGTGCCAGCTGTCTCTGGTGACAACGATGTTCTTGACAATTCAAACAAGGACACTTTAGGCCTGGAGAACTCCAGGAGCTGAACAAGGAGATCATAGAATAGTATGGGTTGAAAGGAATCTTAAAGATCATGTAGTTCCAAACATGGGCAGGGACACCTTCCATTAGATGAGGTTGCTCAAAGCCTCATCCAGCCTGACCTTGAACACCTCTAGGGTTTTGAGGCTTCCATAACTTCTCTGGACAACTTGTCCCAGTGCCTCACCACCCTTACAGTAAAAAAATTCTTCCCAGTATATATGTAAATCTACACACTTTCAGTTTAAAACTGTTACCCCTCATCCTATAACTACACTCTCTGATAAACAGCCCATCCCCATCTTTCCTGCAGGCTTCCTTTATGTACTAGAAGGCTGCCCTAGGCTCCTCTCTAGGGTAAATAAGCCCAAGATATTTCCAACTAAGAGTATAATCCTTCTGGAAAGCTGGCAAGCATTTGGGGGTACTATAATGCACTTTGCAGGTTCTTCATGGCTCACACTCATTTGGCAACAAAGATGAGGAGTTCCTGTTCTTCAGGTGAAAGCTGATTTAGATATACAAAGTGTGGGCAAACAGGAATTATGTGGACACACTTCAGCGGGCAAGTCGGGTGAATTACACCAGCCATCTGGAAACAGGGCTAACACACCCAGAGACTGGTATGTGTCCCACAGGGCTTCTGTGTGGAGGATGCTTCACATTAAAGGAAACGGTTTTATCTAAATAGGGGTCTCCTCTTCCTCATTGCTGTACTGTTTGTTAGCCTCTGCAGGAGCATCCAGCGGATCTGTATCTTCCTTGGCCGTAGGGGAAAGCTCAGTTATGGCCTGAACTGGTAACTGATATGAAAATGGTCATCATAACTTTTGCTTGTTTTTTTTCCACCCCTCTCTGGAGATAATCAACAGAACTGATCTGTTTTCCAGAGGGAGCATCCTGTGACCAGCACACCAAACTGGCTAGTAATAAGAAAGCTAAGGTGGGTTGTAAATTCCTAGTGACAGAAAAGTAGGTATACTGAACACTACTGCACACATGCTGGGGATAGCTAGGATAAGAAATGGGTTTAGGCACCTCATCCCCCACTGCTAGATCCCATTCTCACCTGCTGCTCTTCCAGAAAGCAGGTATAATACATCCACACCTCCATTCGCACTGCTATAATTTACTAAGCCAAGTCTGGGCAGCGCTGAACTACTTTGCTTCACCAATGATGAGCAAGTTTTGCTTTGCAATGAGCAAGTTTTTACAAAGCTGATCTCAACCTCTGCCAAGTTCTAGCCAAAAAGTCACTGAAAAAGGAGGCCAGGACAGAAAACAGGAGGCAAAGCAGAGTTCAGGAAAACTGCAGTTCTATATCCCTTACTCAGCTGAGCACTGCAGGTGTCAAACTCAACTGGTTTCTTAATTTTTCAAAAATTTTAATGATTCCCTGACAGCTGCATCTGCTGAAGTTGCAGAAAAGCTCAGCTCTCCCCCTAACCTGCCAGATGCAGAGTATGCCTACCCTGAGTGCCCAGAGGAGATGCTGCAGGAGGCCACCTCCAGACACACCTTGCCTCACCAGCAGGCTCCGACTCCTCACAAGCAGCAGTGAAAATTACCATGACGGTGCTTTTTGGTGCTTCACGGTTACCCACAAAGTGAGTGCTCTTGCATGTCTTGGGTAGAAAAGAGACTGTTTTCTCTTCTTGTTGGAGATGTCCCTTGAACCATCTGTAGATGCCATGCAGAAAGAGACTTCCTCTGTAGACCTGCAGAGGGAACCAGATTTAAGATACCTGCCACAAAGGGTAGCTCTGCAATTTTGGTCGCAGGGGCATCCCTCCTCTGGCAACTTGTCTTTTGCTGTGCACAGCCTGGTAAGATAGAGAGCCTGGCAGCTGTTCCAGACAGCAGGCAGCTAAAAACCCATCAGCTAGGTCCTCTTCTGGCCCTAACGCTTAGGAATCAAATTCCCTCTTGTGAACAAAGAAAACTCAGTTTAATGTGATGAAATGTTTTATAATTTCCAGTAACTAAATATGTAGGAAATTGAAGATTTTCCATTCTGGAAAGTTAAGGAATTGTTATTAGTAAATGCAAGTAATGCGGCACGGTTTAAATTTCTGAGGAAGTCTGTGTTTATTTTAAGGAGGATAGTGGGGCTGATCTGTTTTCTAGATTTTCATGCCCTTGATGAAGTAATATTTTGCAAATGTTGTTTACAGTTTCAGTATTACAAAGCCATATTATGTATATTGGTATGTGTGTGTATATATATTATCTCCTTAACTAGACATTCTATAAGGAATCCATATCACATGTGAAAAGTTGAAACTGCTTTTGCAGAATATAAATCTTACTTTGCCTGTAAACATCTGACAGAGAGAAGAGATTTATATGATTATTTTTATGATTATTCTTCACTTTACTGTCACATCCAGCACGTTTAAAAGCCAAAGTCTCAGTAAAAGCACAAAATATGTAAAGACTCCCACCTAAAGATTGGTATGATAAACATGAAGTGTTTTCAAACAATCATAATCTTTCCACTTTAAAAAAATACACGTATCATAGCTGCAGAGTACATAGCTAGATGGAAGTAAAATTCCACTGAGTATTTTATCAGCTGGCTGCCATTCTCTGTATGTGAGCCAATAAAAATGGAGAATTTTATTGGGAAGCAATAATTTCCTCTATATCAACTCTTGCAAGCACCATTACATCAAATCCCAAGTGTGCTCACAGAAACAAAACACCCTTTTAAATGTTTTCCCAAGATATGATGCAGCCATTCCATCTATCATTTGAACCCCCACTATTTTAGCTGAATATGCTCATATTGACTTGTCACGAGTCTGAGATGCAGATAGCACAGTCATGCAAAAGAACTACAGGCTTGGTAAGGCTTTACTTCATTATTTTTTTTTTGTTTTTAATTCTGGGGGGTCAAAATAGTAGTCTATCTTGGCTGTGATGTAACATAGCTCTAAAAGGTAAAGGCAGGAAGACTACAATTTTATTGAACAGCTCTGGTTACACAGGGAAGGGATGTGAAAAACCTTTTCAACACAGGAAGCCATAGGCACTTCTTTGACCAGAGGCAACACTTTAAACCAAATTAAACAGAAGTCAGGTGACTGGAAGAGCACCTGCATATTCCCAAGACTGTTCAGCTATTGGTCCCTGGGACCCAACCATCTGAATGAAAATGTCAGTCACACAATTCTTTATAACCTCAGAAAGCATTAGAGCTACCCCCAAACATTTATGCCTATACTGCAAAGCTTTGCTAATATGTTGAATATAAAATAATCTCCCATTTTGTAGCTGGCTGAGATGGGTAACAGATCATCTCTTCAACTTTAGTCTCAACCTGGCTATAATAAATAAATCCATGCTTTGTTTATATTTTTCCATTCATATAAAAAACCCCTGCACTGACTGTGTAGCCACTCAAAGTCCTGAGGAACCTTTAACAATATTTAAAAGCAATCATTCTTTAGCCATCAGCATCAGTCTATGTCACTATGTTTTTCTCAGCTGGTTAGTCAGAACTAAATGTGAGTCAAGAGGTAAAAATTAGGAATAACAGCTTAACAATGCCTAAAAGCATTTCAGCCTTAGATAAATCCGTGTTTAATCGGTGCAAATGGGAGAAACTCATTCCCATCCAGTGGCTGGCAGTATGCCAGTTCCATTAGCTCTTGGGAGCCCTGAAATACATGTGTATCCATACATGGAGGCAGTGTTTGGACCTGAAAATAAAGAGGTGGTAGTCAGGTGAGAAGAGCGCCATGCTTTACAGACCTCCTGTTTCTAGCTCCAACTGAAACCCTAGTTCAGGAGGAGGACAAAACCTGGAGGACAAAACCTGTGCTGACTGATGTTGACCCAACCCACGGAAACCATTAAATCATCTGTATCAGTGTCATACAAACATTGAATTATCCCACCTGAAAAACCTCATTCAGCTCTTCTATTTGCTCTGACTACAGACCACCAAACTGCCCGCCAGAAAACAGCCCCAAATCTTGACCTGGTTACTGAACTACATGTCTGTGCTCCACTCATTGAAGTGGTGGAAAGGCATCCTACATCTTAATAGGAACATAAAAAAAAAGCATAGCTTCCAGACCCAAGCATTTGCACTTGCTTTGACTAATCTTCCTAAACCTCAACAGCACTCTTCCTTGAAACACACAGAGACAAGAACACAAACTGTTTATAGTATTTGCAGCCAAATATCTATCTCCATTAAAAAAAAAAAAAAACAAACAAAAAAACCCCCGAAAACAAAAAACCTCCAAACACTCCAAAAAGAAACCAAAGAGGAAAATATGCAGCAGGGAAGTATGTCCTTCTTTGCCTTTTAATCAAAGCTTTTAAACCAGCTCAACTGAGCACCTGTAAGGGAACACTGATCATATCAGGATAAAGAAAATAGCTATTGACAACAAAACAGCTATTGACAACAATAGCAACGGTCCTGCTGTATCATCTCATTTAATGATCTATGATCCTCTATTTTTGCACTTGGAATTTACCTCCTTGAAGCCGAGTCCCATCCACCCATTACATATATCTTCCTTTCCTTGTGGTGTATAACATACATCATAATGTTTGTTACTCAAAGCAAAGCTTTTTCCCATTTCCCTACATCTGGCATTCCTGCATAATATAAAATAAAACAAACCACACAGCAGTCCCAAAATTAAGATAATGGCAGTAAAGACATAGTTTTTTGAAAGGTACCTAGCCTGACACTGGGGACAGGGGGATGGGCCCCTATCACTGAACCACTGATCTGTCTTTACAGCAAGTGTCCCCAGTCCATCCCGAAGGTGATTTCAAGAATGATGGCTCTGGTCTATCTTCATTGGCTTTAAGTCTCTATTTTTGCAGTGAAATAGGTAATCAGAAGCACTGGAAGCCATGGTGTTACCTCTGCACCAATCATTGTAGACAACTGCAGAGCTGCTGGCAGGATGCAGCTAACAGTGGGAGTGAATGGAGCTGCCAGCCCCTCCTGCCTGAAAAGAGGGAAGGAATCGGAGGGGATGATCCAGGCACTGGGTTTTTGGTATTTTCTTCTTCTCTTCTCTTCTCTTCTCTTCTCTTCTCTTCTCTTCTCTTCTCTTCTCTTCTCTTCTCTTCTCTTCTCTTCTCTTCTCTTCGAGCTAGACGTAGAAACAAAGTGTTCTAAAAAAAAAAAATAAATAAAAGAATGAAAAGGTTTTCTGTAGAAAAATGTTGAAACAAAATATTCTGACTTTTCGTAATTTTCTTCGTGTTCTTAACAGAAAATACTGCTGAGAGTTTAGCCTCAAGTTCCAGAGAGTTTCATTCAATCTAAACCTGCAGTTCAGGCATGATACCATCACATGTCAATGCAAGACTGCTGACCATTTTTCCCACTAGAATACTGGGAGATCTCATATGTCACTGAGATCTTAGAGAATAACAAATTTCTTTTTGTTTTAAGCAGTTTCCTTTAGTTCTTAGTGAATTACCCCGTCACACATTCAGTTACTTGGTTTTGTACTGCTACAAGCAATTCTGCTGCATGAAATTAATGAAGTAAAGAGTATTCTCAGTTTTTATTAAACTCTCTTGGCTGACAAATGATTAATATTTAATAGGGAGATGGGAGAGGGAATGCAAGCAGAAAGATTTCTTTTTTCTGTCTAGTATCTTAAAAAAATAATGAACTAATTTCATGAATGGCAGACCAATTCAGCTGTCTGGCTGGACTCTGCTGGGTACTAGCTGCAGTCGCAAAAATCTCAGGTCTTTGATACTTTGAAGTCAACAGAGTTGTGCACAGGCAGTAGTATAAAAAGAAGAAAACAATCAGAAAGAAATGTAAAGGCCATGCATACTGTTTAATTGACATAACTTTGGAGACACCTATGTGAGTAAAGTAATTAAAGCCCAAGCAGTAGGGAGAACAGGAAGAAAACTGAGAAGCAGTAATTAATTAAAAGTATTATTATGCCTTTCTCTACAAATTCTGTAATTTTCACAACACAGCAGAAGCTAGAAGTAATGTTCTGCACCTTCAGGATGCTAATCTGCAGGATATAGACACCTACCCAATACAGTATGTATAATAGATGAATAAAAGGAACAATTGTTTAGGCTTCGGCATGATGGTGAACTTTGATGGCATCCTAGTAAAACACATAACATTTATTGCCACGATAAACTGCTCTTGAGGGAGTGATTTTCCTGCCCTCCCAGCTGGAGCTGTCGTGCTGCAATGACAGAGTGGGTAAGGAAGGGACAGAACAATAGCGAAGTCAAGGAACTGGAGCCTGACCTCAACAGAGTGGGTGGCATTTGCTGCACTTCAGAAAAGCAAATAACTCACTCAAAGGTGATAGATTTTACTGGGGAGTGGAAATAACAAAGCTGAGAAATAAAGTGGGGCAAACATGGTACGAAAGCATATTAAAGTAAATGAAGGAGGGGATTTACTTGTCAATAGATTCAGATCTCAAGGAAGGAAAAAGACAGAAAGAAAAAATCCAAGGAGAGGTGAGAGAACAGAGGAGAGAGAGGGATGGGGAAAGGAAAAAAGAAAGGAAAAAAGGATAAAAAAAAGAGGAAAAAAGAAAAAGTAAAGAAAAATGAAAAAAAAAAAAAAGAAAAAACAACCCTCATGACTGTGAGGTGTTCTTGATTAAATGCATCACTCAGTAACATGTCCAAAACACACCAACGCACTTCATGGAACACCTCATCTGACAGCGAGGGTGTAATTGAGTAGTTGGTACTGGAAGATTTGTTTCTGTTTTCTCTTTTTTGAGACCAGAGACTGCAGGGACTGACAGGCAGGAAAAATATCCTTGTTGGTCACTACCTCAGTCAAGAACATGCAGGGGAAAATCCCAGCTTTACAAAACACAGGGAACTTCTTTCTTGTGTATAGGGCAACTACCTGAACTACATTCTTACCTACTGCCCTATTTTCCATAAATCCTGAGAATGAGAAAGGCCAGAGACCTACTCACTGATCTAAAAAATTAGGAGTTGCTTTGGTACTAGTGACTTTAATCCAGTTGCATTTGCTGTGTGCAGACAAAACATGACACCAGTCATAATATGTATGCTGGGAACTTGAAAAGGGTCAGTTTTCCAAAGCTGAAATAAATCAGTGGAATGACTGACTAAAAAGTGGTATTGTTCAAGGATATTTTATTTGCTCAGCAAAACACCACAGATCAATAGGAAAAACTATTCTGGCTGAAAGGAGACACAGAACCTGCAATAAGTCATAAAAATACATGGAATGAAAGAAAACTAAAAAAGTATCAATAAATTAGAGTTTATAAGTTTTATAGCTGGTTTTAAAAAAAGAAGGTAAAGAAACTAATGAACTACCCGTTGCCTCTTCTGCAGCTTTTTTTTCCCCCAAAAATATATGTAATGAAAGATTCTCTTTCAGTCTAAGGTACTTTTATGGCTCCTGTTCATATTGCATTAAATTGCATCGAAAAAGTAAGGTATTTAATTTTATATTGTACTTTGGAGATGCAGATGTCTCTTGCCTTCATGTACCAGAGTGGAGACAGGCACAGAAATATTCAGATGTATCCCTGGTGTTAGAAAGGACATGTGCAGTGACAGAGCAAGATGAATCTCTGAAAATTTCTGAGCAAGCGTCTGAGTTGCAGGTCAGTCATTCTCCAAGAATGATGGCCACTGCCTCTGAATCCTTAGGATAAAGTGAATATTATTATTACCATTGCTATATACAAAGCTGTTGCAGGGAACTACAAACACCCTAAAGAATTCAGAGACTAGCAGAGTAGAAAGAACTGATGAATAAGAAGTTGCTAATGCAAGATAACTTCTGTAATAAGATATATCCAATTCTTGGAGGATAAGGACTGGGAAGATGTTGCCACCCCTTGCAGAGACTTCATAGGTTTCAGTTTCTGCACGCTTTACGGCAGGGGTCAAACCTAAACCGTGACTTGACAGGCGAACATTAAAAGTAGTCTTACTTTGCCTGGCAAACTGGCAATGTGGCATCATCCTTAGACTGATGGAAACCAGGAGCTGTGCTGATGGCCACTAAAGGTGTCATCAGGTCAGATGTGTTAAAGTACGTGAAGAAGTTATTACTTCTTTCTATTCTAGACAGAGTGGTAGGACAGGGTAATCGCTCTTAAAAAGACTGAGAAGTTAAAAGTGAATGTTCAGCTCTTCTGTGTAACAATACCATGATTATTATTTTTCTTTTCCTTAAAGTAGTGTCTCTCAAAAAGCTGAGTGGCAACCAGCAGATTTCTCACCCCGCATCCTGCTCCACAGCCTCCTCCCGCACCAGGTCTCAATGCCTGGAGGGAGACCTCAGCTGCTGGGATGCCCCAGAGTGGGCTGCAGCACTGCCGCCGTTTCCATTTCCAGAGCCCAGCTCCCCTTCTCCTCCAGCATGCCAAGCCCAAACTGCCTGTTTTCACAAGAGAAACTGCTGTGTGGGACTGGGTGGGGACAGAGCATTTGTGGGAGCCCAGTGGGGGTCAAGGCAAGTGCATCCGAAAAATGCTGCTCCCCAGGGTGCCTGGCGGCTCATCTCAAAGCTGCTTCTCACACACTTCCATCTCCATCCTCATTTTCTCTTGCCTGCCAGCTTTGAAAATCACACTTCTCAGCGCAACTTCCTTTCTTCTTGATACAATTACTTTATAGATCAGCAGCAGACCCCTCCTCCTCCACTCAGAAACGTAGTATGGTATAAATAATCTGTTATGGAGAAAGGAAAAGAGAAGAGGTTATTACAGAAGTGCAAAGAGGTAGATGGGATGTTCAGTTTTTGCATGTCTAGAGGGGCATTTCAGCTGCTCAGCAGCAAAGAGACAGCATCTTCTTTGCATCTCTAGATTACGTTACTGTAACTCATGCTGCAGATGCTGTGCTAGAAGGCATTCATTTGTGCAAAATGTGGACAACCTCCAGGCATGATGCTCCTGGAAGATCTCATCTCCTTTGATCCCAACCACACATGGCACGTGTCACTACACAGCAGAGCTCTGTAAACCTCCATATTCAAATCAGCAGTTTTTCTGTCCAACTCAATAATTATTTTATTATTTTTCCCTACTCTGTTTCAAATATATAGATATCCATGTGTGTGTATTTATATACTTACCAGAGTAGTTTTCATTAATGAATCCTTTCTGTGTTACAACTCCTGCAGAGGTGGTAATTCACAAAAAAAATAACAGTTGAAGCATCCCCTGGAATACTTTAAAACTGATTCACAAAACTGTGAGATTGACAGTTGTTCAAACTGAGCTTTTCTAATACTTTCATCTGTAGCAGAACCAAACTTACGGTTGGCTTGAGCTACCCCACATGGCTGTGACTGCTTAGGTAAGTCATAAAATACTATCTTCCCCAACAAAAAAAGAGCATTTCCCTTTGGAAGAGAGACATAAATCTTTCTGGAGAGTGACTTCCAAACCTCTGGGCTTCTGGATTGCCTGGACACTTGCTGACAGCAGATGTTAAAAAAAGAGCCTGCATTTAGGAATGGCACAGCTGGCTCCTCTTCTCCCATTCAGCTCAGTCCAGGTACTGCTCAGACTTGGGCACATTGTCTGTCTCAGGGACCTGGTTCCCTCTTATTCGGGTTGGGGGAAATGCCCCATGCTGCCCATCCCTCAGGACACTGGAGCAGAGGGTCCCACAGTGGAGGTTTCCCAAAGACAGAGCTCTTCTTCCCCACAGAGGAAATGACCTGTCTTGCGCTGGGAGGTTAGGTGTGGCAGGGTAGCTTTCACATCCTGGTAAAGGTATCTGGGAGGGAGATGTGGGAGCTGTACATCTTTTTCTGTCAGAACCGCTACACTGCAGCCAGTTTACTATTTGTGTGCACGTGTTTAATATGTCCTTGCAAGTGCCTCAGCAAGACTGTGATAGAGGGTATGTATAAGTAAAATAAGTAATTCTTCATAATTCAATATGACATCCTTCCTTTAATTTAAACCTAATCAGGGAATAAGAAACTAAAAACAGCTGCACACATTCACATTACATCTCTCCAGGGAAATGTATATAAAGTTAGGATTTGTTTTCACCCAATGGAAATTTTGCGATTTCACACAGCCACTCTTTTTGTTTAAGCTGTTTCTTTATTACATTTTCCATAACCGAATTTACAATCTCCACAAAATAAAAAGCAATTCCACTGCATTTTCCTTGGGCGACTCTCTTGCCCTACCTTCTCCTGCTCAAAACATGAAAAGATTGAACACATAAGTGTTTCTAGTAATCTGGCTATCTCGGCCATAAATTCAACAGGCAGGAAAGATTTTTTTTATCGGTAAAACATTCCTGGAAACTGCGCACGGCCCGGCACGATGCACACGTTTCATTTTTTTTACCATTCATATGGTAAATAAGCTTCTAGCAAACTACATCTAAAAGCCTTTTAAAGCTCTCTTTGCTGCACATATCAGTCTTGGCCAACAGTGCAGAACTAAAACGCATGGTGAGCTCAGAATTGAACACTTCCAACAACTAAATGTTCCACTGAGCATTCCTGTAAGGAGACATCAGCAGAGAGCACAAGGGAATGTGAGCCCTCATTGGCACAAAAGGACCACGGTTGTTCAACAATACCTCAGCTATTACAGGGAGCAGGAAAGGACCCAACAGCAGTGCTAGACAAGCAGAAGCCTGTAACCTCTGCATCCAGTGGGAGGTGAATAATCCGATTACAGCTTTCAGTCTCTCTGAAAATTGGTTGCTAATAAATGTTTTGAGAAAAATGCTCTGCTGTGGAAGCTTGCTCAAATAAAATGCACAGTATTTACGAACAACGATGCCTTATGAATCTGAAGTTAATGCTAGCAATGGCCTCTTAATCTGTACTTAATAATCTTCTGGCAGGGCGAAAGGTTGACCCAAGGCAAAGTTTAATGATCAAACTGGCAATTAGAGCTATTGGTAACAATTAGTTTTTCTGCAAATATGCTTTCCATGGTGGGAAGTGCAGCTATTAAATTTCCAGACATTTTTCACTACATTTTAAAAAATGTGACATTATCAACCACAAATACTACGTGAGACCGTATCTGATGTTAAACCCAGGAACAGAGGCAAAATCTTGCAGAAAAGGGCAATAGACACAGTTGAGACATTTGGCTATGGTTACAGTCACGAGTGTTTTCTTCTTCACATACAGGAGGAACTTAAGCAAAAAACACTGTACATTTTCCCTCACAGCAAAAGACTTTTAACTTGCCCTTGTAAAGTAACAAACTCCACAGTGCTACAGACTAGCATCACCTCTTGAGAGCCCATTGCCTTCAGTGGTACTGCCCAGGTTTATCAGAGCACAGACACTGGCCTCACCAGCCAAATCTTCCAATGTAAGTGTCTGCTTAATTTGAAACAAGTAGTTCCAGTAGGACTATTCAAAGCACATAAACTGTGCTCGCGTGTTGTTCTCTGCAGCATGGGAAACCAGGAGCGCAATTTCCGAAGGCTTTGGTGCTATCAAAATTGTTCTCTCCCAAGGTAGGGGGAATTTAGCAGCCTCTGACTTTCATGGGTGCATCAAACAAGGCTGGATTCTCCTCTCTGGGCCTCCGGAGGTGTTGGGTGTACAGGGATGCAGACATTATACCAAGACTTTCCATTGCCGATACACTCAGGGAAGAGGGTGAGGGGTGGAGGAGATATCTCTCATGCTCAGTGGGGCTCACAGCAGTGCCACAGGCACCTCCATCTCTCTGTGTCGTTGTGATGAAACCCTCCTGAAAATCACTAGAGTGGCATCATTTATCTCATATCATACACCTGTAATGGTGTATGACAAAGTAATGGTGGAATTGAAGTGCTGACATGCTTTTCATGAGGACAAAAAATGTACTTTTTGGTTGGAATATAAAAGAGTTGTATGAGTGAGAAGGAAAGAGGCAGTAGAAAAAAAGCAAGAGAAAGAAGCCAGCTAAGACAGACCAGGTTTTGCCCATTTCTAACAACGTGCCCAGACAATATTGTAGGTTTTAAATGTGTGCATCATAAAACTAGGGAATTTTTCTTCTGCATTTTTGGAACCTCCTTTTGTCTTTCTTTTTCCCAGCAATTACAAATTTAATTCCAAAGGAAAAGGGAAAAGGAAAATGGAAAAGGGAAAAGGAAAATGGAAAAGGGAAAAGGAAAATGGAAAAGGGAAAAGGAAAATGGAAAAGGGAAAAGGAAAAGGGGAAACAAAAAGGGAAAAGAAAGGGGGAAAAGGGAAAGGGGAAAAGGCGAAGGAAAGGAGAAATACAAAAAGCAAGCACTCTAAAGCATATTTTACTAGACCAGTAAGATATGCCTCAGGTATATAAAGGAGCAAACTTGAATCTGAGGCAAGAATTCATAGCCTACTAAAATGAATACTGTCATGTCTTAAAGATTTATACTTCCAGCTAGCAAAGACAAAAGTATTTAGCAAATGCAGAGACTACAAATGCATTTCATATATGGCAGTGCATATGCTGAAAAATACTTCTGGCCTATATCACCAAATAAAATTATGATAAAATTAATTTGGAACCTACCTAAGTTCCAAACTTGTTTTTAAGAAAAATACACACACATATACTTCTCTATATACGTTTCCTAAGGTAATCATAATCCTGTGTACAACACACTAACAATTATAAGACTTTTTTGATCATTATTAATAAACAGAAATATTTTTCCTTACAAATCCTAAAATCTATGTATGTCATGTAGTTCAAATCAGGACAAGACAAACAAAGTATGGTTCAAGAACTAATACAGGTATATGTAATTCTTAAAAGTAGTTTTATATCCTGTCCTGAAGTTCCCTCTTGTGTGGGCAATTGTTTTGTCTGTTAGTGCTTCCTCTTTTTGCATTTTCTTTTATTTAAGCCTGGAAACTGCCACAGAAAAGTCTGGCAGCTATAACCTCCAGCTAACTACTAGCAAATGCTAACATGCTGTAAAGTGGAACATTTATACAAGATCCATCTGGCGCATACAAGTAGGAATCCAAGATTTAAAGCCATTACATTGTGCATGTGCATTTACACCTTCATCAAAGCTGGCAAAAAGAGTAGATTTTACCCCATGACTCCAGTAGTAAAAGGAAGGGTGTGAAACGTGTGCTGACCTACGCTCCTCCGTACAATTGTAGTTATTATATACTGTGCTTTGGCGTATTACATCCCAGGCTTCATGCCAGGAGTAAATTAGTCCAGTCCTGAAGTTGCCTATCAGAAATTAAATAGTACAAGCGTGAAACATGCCCATAAAGTATTAGAGTGGCTGAGCATTTTCTTTTGATCAATCTTACAGCTTTAAAAGGGCACTCCACCGGGTCTGGTAAAACAAGCAATACCCCCATCAAAGGGATGTCTCAGCTGACTCTTTTTGCCAGAACTGAACAGTAAGGAGGTAAAACAGGCTTTGAGCTTTTTCGTCATTCTTCATGAAACTCAGGCTTGCTCAACCAGATGCCTAACATTTTAGTAGTTTTGTGCTCTGTACATTCCTGTTACCTCAGGCAGAGTAGACCTGGGTTTATCAGCAATATTTGACTTTATTTATATACAGGAGGTATATAGGAAAATATGTGGCTATGAAAGCAAGGCATGCCTGAAGTAGTGATAAGCTTTTCTTGTAATTATGATTAAAAAAAAAAAAAAAAAAGGAGGGTAAAGACAAAGGGTACATTGACACTACCAGTGAAATACAGGTTTTTTTGGGGGGGGAAGCAAACTTGATGCTTACAGCATTCATTAATGCCCTCTGCCGTCTGTCTTGGCAAATTTCAATGAACTTTGATCCGTCTCTCCCTAAGAGGAGCACCAACCAAAGCAGAAAGCCTTTTAGGATGACTGCAATTTCTCGTTTGGTGTGCATTTCCCCACCTGCAAGGTGCAGTAAAGCTGTAGCTTCGGTTTACAGCATCACACAATAATTTCTGCCTGTGACACAAAAATACGAGGCTGTTCCTGGGCAGGCACAGTTCCTTCCCTAGGCTGGTCATTTAAACACCAGGTGGCACCAGATAACAAGTTTTAATAGAGTCGTGGCCCTTTTTTTGTGGAGAGGGAGGTGTGGAAAGTTGGTGAAAAGATCTCACAGAAATGTGTGATGACAGTACAAAAAATACCCCTAAACACCCGACCCAAACACTTCAGAGTGAATCTGGAGTGAGTTCACCAAGAGTGATGCCTTCATCTAGGCGGAGATGGAGTGAGACAGCAGGGCAGCCAGGCAGCCTAGGCTCTGGGACCTGACTGCAGTAACCATCTCAGTAACTTCCAACAAACGCTTATGTGATGAGGATGAGCACGTTGAGAAACAGATCAGCCATTAGTCCTTCTAATTAAGTGCTATAAAGTCACCAGGTTTTTGAGTGGGGCTCTCTCTGCCACCAACATTTGCTAAGGCTGCTCAATCTGATAGTAACACGCCAAGGAGAGCAAAGATAGTACATTGAGGGAGGAGATATGCTTTTGGAGCATGTGAGCCCAGATGGGATACGCTGGACAACCAGCAGTCTTGGTTTCTAGCCTCACACTCTGTTCAGCCTGACAGCTCATCCACTTTTCAATACTGTAACTGTCAAATTTTGCATGCTCAGCACAAAACTGGGTCGTGTTGTATTGTGCTGGGATGGGGTACAAGGGATGGTGCGTTTTTCGCTGCTGAATATTGCTCAGAAAGCCACCAGTACAAAATCAAATTATATATACCAGTATAAGGGAGGATGAACTGGCTGGGTTGACTTTATCAGCTCTTCCACACTCAATTATAATTTTAGAAACATTATAACTGTACCTGGCGTGAAGGCATTGCACTGTAGTATTTCATAGGATCATAAAACTATTGAAAGGGGCTTTTGGAAGTCACAGACTGCAGTCCGGCTCTGTCTTCTTGGTGGTCCACCCCACCTCTGGGCAAGTCTCCTCAAAGCTTTCTCTCCTCACGCATCGCTTACTCACACCCCCAGTCCACCCTGGCTGCTCTCCAGTGGCCTCTTCCCAGTTTGCTGCTTTCTCCTTGGATTGTGAAGCCCAAATCCACAGTCCAAGTGTAGTATCCCAGGTGCAGTCTCATAAGCACTAGGAAGGGAACCATCTCTTGTTCCTGCAGCTCAGTAAATGTCAGGTCTTCACTAGCACCAGGGCACAGTGCTGGTTCACACCCAATATGGCCTGCCAGCACCCGGGTGTGATCTGCTGCCAAACAGCCTAAGGCTAATCCATTCACAGCTTTCTCTGGTGCGTGGTGTTACTCCAGCCCCAGTGCAGGGCTGGGCATTTGACCTCCTTGAGGTTGGTGCTGCCTCATTCCTCCAGCCTGGAGGTGCCACTGAACAGCTGCTCAAACCTCCAGTAGATCACCTAAACCCTCAGAAAACAATTCTTGACAAAATCAGAAATTATTGGATTAGGGAAATGAAAAAGCAACCAGGACAAATGCATGACACTGTTATTTCCTAGGCAGCCATAATTGTGTATATTGATCACTGTGGTGTTACTTCAATTTTTCATTGCTCTATAATTTATAACCAATAAAGTTTTTCTGGTTGGACTTTTCTGTGTGAGCAAGAGAGAGAGCACACCTGAACACGACCAGGCTGAGAAGCTGCAATACCTCTGCAGGTGAATTTCAAAAGTGAGGGAAAGGGAATCCTAATTACACGAAATTAATACAGTTATTTGAATAATTGTCTTTTACATGCCAGAGGTGTTCAATCCAATGCCAATTATTTAATTTTATTTCCTTTGTTGGATATGAAGGGGAGAGATCAGAATTTCTATACTTACATCTTGTCAATGGAAAGAGGTTGCTCTTAAACTCACAAGCAGAAACAGAACTCTGAAGCTTTCTCAGGTTTTGACAGTAAAAAGAGAGCTCAACCCGTTATTAGAGATTGTCCACCAGATGGAGTGTGGATATCTCAGCTAGACAGTCGCTGAGATATCCCTGGGGAAGATGTGACTTGTGGGTACCAGCTATGGCAGGTTGCCCATCCCCAGAGCCTTGGAGCAGAGAAACAGAAAGGCACCCATGTTTTCCGTAGGTGCACAGCAGGAGGCAGGATAAAATATGCCAGGTCACCTACAAAGGTATGTGTGTTTGCACTATACTATACACACATACTCTATGACTGTTATGGTAGTGACCTAATGCTGAGAACAGTGTCACAATAACCACAGTGTATTTTCTCTGTTCAACAGCAGATTTCTGGGTGCGATCAGCACAACCACAACAAGCAAAACACTAGCACAAAGTCACAGACATGCCCCACCTGTCTGATCAGCTTGAAAAGTGGTACACAAATCAGGCTTTAACTAATAAAAGTACTCCTAAAACAAGAATTCATTTTGAAAAAGGTCAAACAGCCTGTTTTAGAAATATCAATAAGGAGAGCTAGTTCTGCGCTTTAATATTTATTACTGTGTTTTACAGCGGAAGTTGTCAAAAGTTAATTATACAAATATCACTGCTTTCTAATACAGTAGCAGGGTAAATATTCTGTGCAATGTGTTTCTTGTGATGCCTCCTCTTTCCCTTCTGATTTACAATGCTGGACTACAATTTGAATTGGAGGTGGAGACCGTGCCTGTCAGACTCACTGGACGCTAAATGTCTTTAGATTTTCAACTAGGCCACGAACCTTTTACAATATTTTCTATCATAATGAGCAATCAGGTACTTGTCTTGAATTTTGTGTTCTTAAATGGTAGAACTGGCATCTTTCCTAAATTCAATAGCATTAGTGATGTTCCCTCCCACCACTGCCGAAGAGATAAAGTGCGTTGGTGAAACTTCCTTCCTCTAAGAAGAGAGTTCGGAATGATAGAAGAGGTGAAGTAATGTGGCAGAATTCAGACTCTGCATGACAGGATTACTGTTTAGGGTGGTGATGATTATGGGTATAAGAAATTCACTATCAACTTCAGTAAATTATAGCTTTTACATATTCTTCTGTGGTAGGTTTGTTTTTCTCTGTTGGCCATTAATATCTAAAGAAAGTCATGATATAGGATATCTTTTTACTTTTGACAGCATGAAAAAAGTTTAAAGGATGTATTTTTAAGAATTCATTATCAGACAAATTTCCCACTTATTTGCTGTGAAACTGCCTGTCTTACCAACAAATTCTGCCCCTCCTCCATCCACATATAGTTCCCTAAAGACAAATTAAAGTAAGTAAACATTACTTACATGAGTAAAAGGTTACAAGACTGGACACCAATTGCACAATATGGAGAACTGGGGGTAGATGCCTCTGATAAATTGTCAAGGGTATATTTCTGCAAAGCACTTCTCATTCACACAAGTAATGTAAAAAACTTTTCTCAGACAGCTGCTACTCACATGAACAAAGTGACAAGACCAGGTTATTATGCATTAGGTGAACCTAGATACTTTGAAAGTTATAATTCCTATGACAATGATAAATGTTTACTTGCTAGAATTAAAAAGTATTTTTTAAGAAATTACTTTATAGTCTACAGAATTGGTATAAATTCCTTTTTTTTTTAATCTAAAGCTCTCTACTTTTGAAAAGAGATTGATGCTTAATAATATATGCATTAAACTAGCAGACTGTACCCGAAAAACAAAATTTAAAATCAGTGCTTTTGTGCCACCATTTTTTCATGAGAGCATAAGTTACAAATTTAAGCAATAATGGGCCAGAGTTACAAAGGGGCTTAATTAATTTAATCTGAAATGATGATTCAAAACTCTATTCCAAGCCCAGCACTCCTCCCAGTGCTGACACTCAGGACCCAATCCAGCTGATGTCCTTCAGAGCACCAAACAAAATGCAGGTGGTGGCAAAAGAAAAGCCACATTTCATGCAATAGCTCACCCACAATGACCACGAAGATGAGCCTGGGCGGACTGTGCTTCAGTTCAGCCATCTAGAACCGAGTTGTCCAATCTCTAATTGCCAGAATGTCTCACCTGTGGTGGAGACAGGTTATTCTCTTTACTTTCCCTTCCAGAACAGAAAACTAATTACACAAAGCACAACAGCTGTCAATTATCCTACACAAAATAGAGCACTGTCTTAAGCTGCAGGGAAAGGAATTGCCTGCCCTATCTTGGTGAAGTTAGCTAAAGCTGAACTACTGTATGGTTCCCTTCCTAGTTCGAGGAAAGAAGAGCAGATTCTTGCTTTCTTTTTAAGAGAGAAAGTTGAGGCATCAGCCTCGGAAAAATACAGGGCTGCTATGAGATCTTGAACTGTAAGGTCTTTCTCTGTTTTCTTCTTTCTTTGCCTTTTTACTGGGGTGAAAGCCTTCTCCATCTGGCAACAACATTACCCATTATGGGTTAATCATTCTGCACAAAATCTTTGTGTTTGTTCTTGTTTGGGCTAAAGCAAAACCAATTTGCTAACTCTCCAGCTAAGCCTCTTCTGAGTAACTTCAGTTTCTGAGAGTTACCAATGTGTTTTCCAGACATTGTCTGCCTTTAGTAGTGATGACACCTGATGTTTATCACCAAAGTATCGGGGCACAGGCATGTAGATAAACCATTGCTCATACTTATTCCTATGTAAATCAAGGCTATCTCACAGTTGATGGGGAAGGGAGTTGCACCTGTGAGGAGCAGACAGCACAGGTGACTCAAAACTGACCAAGAAGTATTCTATGCCATGCAGAACACTCTCAGTATAAAAGCTTAGGTATTACGAGGGTCAACCCTTCTTCAATGGCTGACGTTCAGGGAGGACTTCATCCATCTGTCTGCCGCTGAACTGATCTACGTGTTCCTGAACCCAGTTCCTGAGTCCAGCCCGCAACTTTTTCCATGCCTGCCCTGCAGCATCAGTGATGACCTAGAGTTATCCAGGGAGTTTGAATTGGTTTCACATACTTGCAAATATTTTATTATTGTCTTATTAATATTATTGTTTCATTTTTTATTATTGGTTTATTACAGCCATTTTAGTTTTCAACCCACAAGTTTCTCCCTGTCCCTCATTTCCCTTTGCCCTTTCTCTGTGGAGGGGAACTGGGATACGGCTGCCCAGTTTAGCTGCTGAGCTGGCTGGGGACGGGGGGATGGGGACTGCTAATCTGGGACAGTGTGAAAAGTCTTACTTATTAGGGAAAGTCATTGAGCAAAGAAGTTCCTAGCAGATCCCCCTTTCATTCCATACAGGTCTTGCATATTTTTGATGTTGAAAATAGACCAAGGATAGATGTTCAATGGAGCATGTACAGGAGAACTTTATCCACCTCCTCTACTAGCCATCCTGAGGAGAACCAGGACTCGGGGTTTATATTTAAGAGGAAATCCAGCCACACAGAAGTCGGTGCCAAAACAGCCTATAAATGACATGCAGCCTCTTCAACGTGTAAACAGGGAAAATAAAACCCCACAGCAATATGTGATGCCTACCAAAGTGACCGTTATAAGAAAAATCATTAAACTTAATCAGGGATAAACTGTGGTCACTGAAAGGCTGATTTATGTCACTTCAGAATCCACCTTGGCTATGCTGCTATGATGCGCTGTCAACAGAATTCATACTTTTATAATTTAAATCCTTTGGGGGTGGTAGTGTGTCGTCTGAGCTTTACACATGACAGGACAGCGACAGAAACAGAATAGTAAAAAAAGGTAGGAAAAAGGAGAAAATAAGCTACACTGAGGTTTATTTTTCACATTAGATTAGGCTCATCATTAAGAAATATGAGAGCAGGAATGAATCCTTATCCAAAAAAAGAAGTAACCAAGTCAATAATCACATAAGATGTACAATGCAGAAGGCAAGCAAAGAAAAGGATATTACAGTAAACACTGCAGGAGTATTCACACTTAGAATCTTCATGATTTTCAGCAAATCCTGCTTTATAGTATACAATTAACAATGAATTACATTCATTTTGGGTAACAAAAACCCCTTAAGAACTGGCAGAATGAGGAATAGGATTTAAATAAGCCTTTCTATGTTTATTCAGTTGGTGAGAAAGCAAACTCAAGATATTTAATGTAAACAATTTTCAAGCATGAACTCTTCATGATCAATTTGTAGATGGTGAATATTCACCACCTAGAAGTCAATTTGCTGCTTTGCATGCCACTTATATTCAAGCACGGATTAGTCAAACTGTACAAATTCTTTTAGTTAGTGACTGTTCTCAGACAGTTTATCACATTTCAGGATATAAAAATGGTCCCTGAATTCTGTATGCTAATGTGCTGGTACCAACAAAAGTGATCTGGTAAAACTGACTCAGAAGTAACAAAGTTCAAGAGTAAGGAAAAGCATTGTCAGGAAAGGTATCTTCTTAAATGTAATTAAAACTCAAGGAATAGTTATTACTTGAGTTGTGAATCCTAGAGAGACAGTACCATTACAGGAAAAGAGAACAGACAATAGTATGTAGGGAACAAGGAACCAGTTAACCTTTCAAACTGATTAACTAGCTCTCGCTCCTCAAAGAGCGTGCCTCAAGAAATGTGAAGAATGCTCACACTTTTGTTATCACCCTGCCAGCCAGAAAGGTTTATCTGCGATTGCTTCTAAACAATGAAAAAAAAAAAAAAAGAAATCATAAACAAAAAGAATCCACAAAATACGAATCGTTTAGTGGGAATTCTGCTGCAAACTTATGTTACACAGGTAAGAAAACTTTTATGCTGTGATACATAAACCAAAGGCCAGATGGAATTGTTTCTACAGTTTACCCCCACAGAGCTGCCTATCTTGAAAATATGGTGATGGTATTTTTTGAGGAGAAAATATATCCTGTAAGACATGACATAGTCAATTTAAATGCAAAGTTAAAAACTCCAGGAACTGTTTACTGTTAGGACAATAAACATGCAACAATGAAATAATCACTTAAGTACCCTTAAAAGGGTTAGCAAAACTAATCTTCATGGAAATCAAAAGCATAGATGTATTCTTTATTGATTTAAGGGTCACCAAAAAAAGACATATGAAGACATCAGTAACAAGTATTACTTGGTTTTTCAATTTAACTAGGGTCTATGAATATTGAAGAAATAAAACAGTATCAGAAATGTAACACTCTGGACTGCAGTGATCTGGAAGAACAATGTGAAAGCTATTTACTGTAAATTGTACATCTTAGCAAGAAAATAAATGTCCTAATGTCTGTTCGAGCTTTTGATATACTGAATTTCAGATTTCCAAAAATAAAATTCCTTTGTGATTTTTCCAGGTTACGATGAAAGTAAATTACAACAGCAAATGATCTTCTTTTGCTGGTAAAGCTGATTAAAAATGAGCTGCACTGATACACATTACAAATAAGACCATACTGTTTGTCTCTGGTGAGTGTCAAGTCTCGTATCCTTCAGAAAAGGTTTCAGCTGCTATTTAAAGTTTTACTACCCAAAATTCTGGGGAGCAGTCTTTCTAAATGTCAGTTATATGACTGACTGCAATCTATAGCCTGTACACATAAAACACTGATGTGCTGAGTCCAGAATAAAAGTCTGGATTCAAAAGCAATTGTAATAAGATTCCTCTTTATTCATTATGGTGCAGAAGCTTAGACAATAATTACCTAGGGCTTCCAGCATATTTAAGACACTCCTTCCAGCAGTAAAGCACACTGTCTTGCTTTGCATAGAGAAGTCCCCAGACGGGACTGTGGAGATGTTCCTGTCTCCATCCCCTAATACAGTCATATCTGGCCAAGGAAGTATCTTTTTTAGATATATTTCAGAGGGCTCCTCTATGTATACATTCATCTGCAGAATGCCGTATCTGCCAACAGCAGTAATGTTCATGTGAGACATCTCTAAGTGCCTTGTTTGGGGCTTTATTTGGGGTACATACACAAGTATAGCTAATGAGTCTCCAAAGTCTTAATCTCACAAGATATGAAATAATCTAAGCACACAGCTATTAACACCATTATCTCCATTAATATTAGTGGATTTGCTAGCCATTTCGCATTATATCTAAAGCTGGTAATATTTGCTGTGATCAGCTGTAGGAATTACAAGACCTGGCAAATGTTCTGCTCGGGAGCTGCAACCCTTTACAGTTACAAAACCTTTGTAGATTAACTTGAGGTTATCAAAGCCTGTCTTATACATGCTCAAGGTATTGGTCATTCCTCTGAAAGAATAAATTAGCAAAAATGGAATGAGTATTTAAAAACTGTAACTATTAATCTATTTTGGTCATTAGAAAAACAAATCCTTTCCTACTCAATAAGCATCTAAAATTACCTCATTATTATCAATCAACAAATGAAAAGGTTCTGGTGAGACTCGATAGCAAAAATCGTTTCAGCTTTTATATTCTGGCAGGTAAAGCATGAGGAAGAACACCACTGTCAGATGAACTGTGACCAAGTTGATGAGAGTGATTCAGCTTCAATTGCAGTACTTCAGTTTCCAGAAAGTTTTTGCAAAAATCTCCAATTAGAGGCTCTTAAGGAAGCCAAGCTGTCCATCCATATTTAAAGTTCAGAAACAAAGAGTAGCATACACAGTCACTTGCCACAATGCAGGGGAGTTGCTGTTCTCGTAGGGCATCTGGGCTGTGACCTGACAAAGAACAACAGGGACCCATAAGGAGCCTGCAAACAAAATATTTGCTTTGTCAAACCACAATTACATTAGCTTGTTCACAATGGTGCACTCGATACATGTCCTTACTGTTCTGGAGCCTATTTTGAACTGCTAACTGACTTCCATTGGGCAGAGGGCGAAATCACAGAGTAGCTGAGGTTGGAAGGCACCTCTGTGGACTACCTAGTCCAATTCTCGTTCAAGCCTAGAACTTTATTCACGTAGATTTTTTTAATACCTCTATGGAAATCTCCACAGCCTCTCTGGGCACTTTGTGACAGTCTTTGACTGTCACATTCTTTGTATTTTGAAATGGAATCTTCTGTGTTCCGGGTGGTGCCCACTGTCTCTTGTCCCGTTACTGGACAGCCCCAAGAAGACTTCAGCTCCATCTTGTTTACTGACCAGGTAATTTAAAAAGAGAGAGAATCTTCTATGAGTCTTCCTTTCTCCAGGCTGAAGAGTCCCAGCTATCCCACATCCTCCTCATAAAATAGGTGCTCCAGTCCTTTGTATCACCTTTGTATCTCCACACTGGACTCAGTGTAATTTTTCCGTACAATCTCTTGTACTAAGTCACCCAGACCCAAATCCAGCACTTCAGTTGTGTCCCACCAGTGAAGAGCAGAGGAGAAGGATCACCTCCTCCTTCAGTTTGCTGGCAACATTCCTTTTTATGCAGGCCAGAGTACTGTTGGCTCCCTTTGCTGCAAGGGTCCATTGTTGGCTCATGTTCGGCTTGGTGGCCACCAGCATCCTCAGATCCTGCTCTCCAAAGCTGCTTTCCAACCAGTTGGTCCCCAGTCTGTCCTAGTGCATGGGGTCATTCTTCACCAGGTACTGGACGTTGCATTTTCTTCTGTTGAATGTTACGGTGATCTTAACAACCTGTTTCTCTAGGCCCTTCGAGTAGCAGCCTAACCATTTGGTGTAAGGTCCCCTCCCTTCACTCCTGCTTTATTTTCAAGCTTCCCAAGGTTGCCTCCGCTTCCTCACTCAACTGTGGATCACTATCTCCTTAAAGCTCTCCTCACCAGGCTAGTCAGCCTGTTGACAAAGATAATTTTATCCCACACAGTCACACTTGAAACTTTGCAGGTCTCTCCTGGGATTGTTCATAGCTCATAGAATAGTTTGGGTTGGAAGGGATCATAATGATCATCTAGTACCAACCCCTCTGCCATCCCACTAGATCAGGCTGCCCAAGGCCCCATCCAGCCTGGCCTTGAACACCTCCAGGGATGGGGCAGCCATAGTAACCTCCCTGAGCAACCCGTGCCAGTGTCTCACCACTCTCATAGTGAAGAAATGCTTCCTAATGTCCAGTCTAAATCTGCCCCTCTCCAGTTTATACCCATTCCCCCTTGTCCTATCCCCACAGGGCTTTACAAATAGCCCCTTCCCAGCTTTCACCTAGGCCCACTTCAGATACTGGAAGGCTGCTATAAGATCTCCTCTGAGCCTTCTCTTCTCCAGGCTGAACAAGCCCAACTCTCTCAGCCTGTCCTTTTATGGAAGGTGTTCCAGCCCTCCGATCATCTTTGAAGCCCTCCTCTGGACCTGTTCCAACAGCTCCATATCCTTCTTATGTTGAGGATTCCAGAACTGGACACAATTCTCCAGATGAGGTCTCACAAGACAAGAATAGAAGGGCAGAATCACTTCCCTCGACCTGCCGGCCACGCTGCTTTTGATGCAGCCCAGGCTATGGTTGGCCTTCTGGGCTGCGAGCGCACGTTGCCGGCTCATGTAGAGCTTCTCATTGACCAGCACTCCCAAATCCTTTACTGCAGGGCTGCCCTCAATCACATCATCCCCCATCATGTACCGAAATCGGGGATTGCCCTGACCCAGGTGCAGGACCTTACACTTGGCCTTGTTGAATCTCATGAGGTTCTCAGAGGTCCAATTCTCCAGCCTTTCCAGGTCCCTCTGGATGACATCCCGTCCTTCTGATGTGGGAACTGCACCACTCAGCTTGGAGTCATCCGCAAACTTGCTGAGGGTGCACTCAATCTCGCTGTCAATATCATTGATAAAGATATTAAACAGCACGGGTCCCAGTACAGACCCCTGAGGGACAACACTTGTCACGGATCTCCATCTGGACTTTGCGCCATTGACCACTAGTCTCTGAATACGACCATCCAACCAGTTTCTTATCCACCTTACTGTCCATCCATCAAATCCATATCTCTCCAATTTAGAGAAAAAGATGTTGTGTGGGATTGTGTCAAAGGCTTTACAGAACTCTAGATAGATCACATCCGTCAGTTTACCCATGTCCACTTCTGCGGTTACTCCATCATAGAAAGCCACAAAGTTGGTCAGACAGGATTTGCCCCTGGTGAAGCCATGCTGGCTGCCTCTAATCACCTCCCTGTCCTCCATGTGCTTTCTTCTAGGAAGATCTGTTCCCTATCTTCCCAGGCACAGAGGTGGGGCTGACAGGTCGGTAGGTCCCAGGGTTGTATTTTCTACCCTTTTTAAAAATTGTATTGGTCTCTGTATTGTTGGTGATCACATGGACAAACAGCAGGGCTAAAAGTATGAGGGTTGGACAAGCCTTTATACTCTCTGCAATTCATTAGATCTCACCCCCTAGTAAGCAATTTTGAATAGGGTCAGAGCTACCCTGTAACAGGCAAAAGACATTGGTGTGGTCAATGACTTCAAAAGTCAATGCATTATCTGTAATTATTAGTGGTGGTGGTAAGGAAAACTAAGTCAGACCTTATAATTAGCATAAGTTTGGGGTTTTGTTTTGCTTTTTAATTTTTTTTCTTTAACTACAGAGAAATTGGCACAGGTGAAAGAGGCAAAGGTATCTTTTGGTTTTCTATCACACTCCTGGCAACAACCAGCTCCAGTAGCAGCGGAATGCTCCACACCCTCAAATCTATAAGCTTTTAAGTAACTACAGCTAATTCCCAGCAAAGCATTAAAAAAAAACAAAACCGAAACAAAACCCCATAACATTCTGAAGCAACAAAGAATCAGACCAGGCATGGACTTTTAGGTGTCAGACAACCAATGCCTGTGATGGCTGATAACTGACAACAGCTTCCCAACTTAGAGTAATTTTTTTCATAACACATCGAGATTCATTTGCCAGTCAGACACGAGACTTTATACGTACACACATACAGCATTGACTCATTTGGACTGTCTGGAATTGATAGCATCAGCAGGTTCTAAATATATTGCATCCTCTTTGCCTTTACAGAAAATGAGCAACAACCTGAGCCTGCCAACAGACCACTGATCTGAGGAAATACACTAAATGATGCCTTTGATTAGCCCACTGCTTTGTGTCATGTATTTTAACCAAGCACAGATTGTAGCCTGCAGAAAAAGTTGAGAGAACTAGCAGCAAAACCAGGAAGCCAAGAACCAGAGAGAGAGGAAGCAGAGGGCTCTGGAACTCCACAAACAACAGCCACTGGAAGTAAAGCAGCACCTGACAAGCAAGAAAAAGAAGAAATATTGCATGAAAAAAACACTGTACCTTCGATTTCTTCAGAAGAAACAATGAACAGTGTTCCATAAAACTCAAGTGAATTCCCCAGGCTAATGCAGTTACAAGGCAAAAAGCAAATTATTAGATGCAGGAATCACAAAGGTAACTGTCAAGTGTTTAACAGCAGAGACATTTTCTAAAAACAATCATGAAGAGAACAAAGGACACAAAACTAAAGTCACACAAAGCAGAAGCACAAAAAATTGTTTTAAAATAATTTTTCTGACTGACATTACATAAGTTGAGTGGTGGAAAGCACACCATGAGGGGCACAATGCAAGTTGCATTTGTTTTACACACACGAATATTTTTTAAATGAGCATATCAGATTGCTATCTTTGCTTAAAAATCTATTATGTTGAAGATTGACTCTAAAGCACCCTACCTACTGTGAGGTTGTAATAAATGATGACAACAGTTAATATCTTAGCCATGCTGGAACAGTCATTACTACTGGCATTAAGTCTTTGAGGTCTTTATGCACCCCTACAATACTTACACTCCTCTACAGTCTTCAAGTATAGGCTTTGCTTTGCATCATCTGCCAATATCAGGTTACCGGGTTCCTTACAGATCTCCTCATATAAACTGCATGTATTAATGAGCTGGCTGACTCATAAGTTAAGTGGTATCCTTTAAGATTTAATGTGACTGGAGAAACATTGCGATTTCTCACTGTCAGCCTGCAAAGCACTGAATATTGGTATCAATGATCCAATAAGATGCAAATTGATTTTTGTTTACAGAAAAAAGCTAAATCTTTCTGTTAAAAATGAGAAGAACATTTGTAATGCTGAGTACTTAAAAAAATATCAAAAAGTAAGACTATTTTTTCAGGGTACATTACAGTAATTTAGTCTAGAGTAATCCTCTATGTCAGAGATAGCCACGGTTTTTCAGCTGAACTTCAGTGCTGCCTTTTGTTTCTTCCTTTTCATCCTAACAGGGGGCCATCACCCTTGGAAAACTACTTCTCTCCTATGGATTGCTGCTGCTATCTTGTCACTACCGGCTCTCATCTCCATCTGCCACTGCCTCCTCACGGGCTACCACTTCTTGCTGGCTCCAACAGCTCTAACCTGCCTGGAGGAAAAAAAAAAGCCAAAGCAGATTTACTTTGCATCTTACCTCTAATATTGCCAACGCTCTTCAGATAGGAACAGAGATACATATACATCTAAAAAAGTGTCTCTCAATAGAAAGAATGAAAGCAATTCATGATTACCATCTCTACACAGATAAAGGAGGGTGAAAAAGCAAGATTTCTTTATGGTTCTTTTGCAGCTCTCAGATGCCGCGGTGGAGAACAAAAAGCCTCTGTGGTTTTCAATACCTCTCTGTGACAGCTGGAACCCTGCCAGCCTGTGCCAGACACTGGCTGTGGAACCCGCTGGGGATGTGGTGCGGGAGCAAAAAGGCAGAAGGAAACTGAAAATAAAGACAAGGGCCACCAGAGCTGGAGACAGGGAGTGTGGTAGAAAGAGATATTCAGGGCAATGGGTTGGGTCAAAGTGAAGAAGGGAAAGGAGGTAAGATCTGGAAGTACAGCTTTGTACTTTGATCCCTCCCAAGCCACCCGCATTGCCCTTCAATGCATTGTCCCATAAACCTCACTTTTCAGACCTCAGAGAGTTGTTCCGACCTAGTCTTGGTTTGCATTTCCCTGCTGAAATTCCCTAAAGCCTTGGCTTCCTCCAAATCCCAATTTTATTTCCAGTCTCTACTCTGAAGCAGCATCATGAGGAAGAAAATTTCCTCCTGTTCCTTGAAAACATTATACATGGAGCTATCAAGGGAGAGGGAAAAAAATGACCAGCAAAACACCAGCTTTGTTAGAATTATCTTTTCTCAAATGCAGCAAAATATATCCCCCAAAAAACCTATCTTCACACACATTACTTTATAAACAAAACTATCAGTCCACTGGACTACTGTCCAAACAGGGCTTCCTCAGGAAGCAAAATGAGTTCTGGAAATACAGGTACTTCCTGGAAAACATGTGACAACTTAAAATGGTCAGCAAGGGAATAATCCTAATTCGATTTTCTTACAACTTCTGAGAAAATCTTCAAGTCATTCATATCAAAATTTATTTGCAATTAACTGAAAAGGCATCCAAATTCAGAGCATCAGAACAATATGCTCTCATTTTCTCCTCTGAATTTTATCCCTGCTTATAGCCAGCATCTTGCTGATTTCCATCCGCATCAGGGTCTCAGCGTCTTCCCACATTACGGTGCGTACTCTCAGAGGCATTAGGATAACCTCATTTATGGCACGGACTGCCGCGGTCAGCACCCACACCAGAAAAGAATTTCTGCAGAAAAGCAGAGTCAGCACCAGGCCTTTTGTCACTCTGTAAAGGCAAGGGTGTCCTGCTCTGCCAGCAGCTGCCTGGAGCTACTTCCTCCCTCTCCTTTCAGGTTGCCATGTCCATAACAGCAGTGGTAAAAAACGTCCTGCTGGACATTTCTAAGGTGAATTAGAGGTAGAGGTACAATGATGCATCCTGCTGTCCCAGCTGCCCATCTCCAGCAGAGAGGAGGAATACCTCGATGGATGGGACCATCACAAGTAAGTGGGCTCTGTTTCAAAAGGTTTGGTTCTCGCTATCTGTGTCCCTTGCTGCTATCCTTGCTGAGCCGGCAGGAGGGACATGCAACTCTTTCGGGGACCCAAGTTTACTTCTGGTATGTGAGCCTGAATGGTCCCTCAAGCTGAATAAGCGGCAAGACATGAAGCTGTAAATTGAGGCAGCTGAGCAGGGGCATCTTTTCATACTCCTAACACACCTCTACACTAGAAGCAGCCCAACAGGTATAGAAAAACACTTCCAAAGCAATAAAAGAATCAAAGCAACACAGACTAGAGAGCGCAAAAATTACAGCTCTGCAGCTAAGGTGCAATCATACTTCCCTATCCACATTACAATATAGATCCAGAAGGGCCGTAGTAGAATGAGGAGACACACTTTGCCCTCAAGACCACTTTCTTATTAATACATAATAGTTCAATTCCATTGAAGAACCTCATCATGTGTTTTTATGATACCAGATCATTTCATTAGTTATATTAGTCTAAGATAATTTTCTCTGAAATACTGTCCAACATAATAACTTACCTCTTGATTAAATCTTTGCTGGGTAAGAAACTCAATGCCTGGCATCATTGAGTATGCTGCATTAGCAGTCTGATTAAAGTAATTACAGGATTTTTATTATTTCCATTTCAAAAAACTGAAAGAATCCAAAGTCTGGAATTAAAATATTGCATGAGATTGTTGGCAAGATCTGGTCTTCCCATCCAATGCAAAATAATGCATCTGCCCAGCAACCACATTCTTCTGCCTGTACAATCCCAGTAGCTCACTCCTTCCCACTCCCCACAGCTTACTCATGCTCCACAGCAAAACACAGTTATTCCACAGGGTATTTTCTCTTCCCCTTTGCTCTCTGAGGAGACACCTTCTCATCAATCCTGGAGGAACAAGTAGTTTCCTGTTGGGAAGGATACATTACTTTATTTTGTCCTACTCTAGGCTGGCAGTGACTGAAAGAGGTATTTTTGAAACCCATCCTCTGGCCCCTTGCTGGAGAAGGGAGCGTGTCAGTCACGGGCCGAAGTCAGGACGAACAAAGGGCTGTTTGTATAGCAGCTCCCGTCAGCCCTCCTTCTTCACATCTCCGCTAGCTCTTGCTCTCTCCGGATACATCTGAAAAGGTACAGCTGCTAAGAAAGAGAAAGGGAGTGAAGCAGAAGAGAAAGGTACGTCTTGCTCCTGAAATTATCCTTGTTCACTTGTTCTGCTAATGCTAGGTACAAAGTTCAGAACTAGAAATATATATGGGAACATGCAGGAGAGGTTTGGGAGATGTAGTTATGTTGTAGAAAAGAGACACTATTAAAGGCAGATGTGTGGATATGATCCAGCTAAAGATAATCCTTTCACTAACTTGCTCTTCTTCAAAGCTGGATGCTACACATTAACATCTGAAGTCATTAAACATACTATATTGCATTCCAGTGCTCAATAACATTGCAGAATTGGAGAGAGGTGTTTTCACTATGAATTGCTGTCTTTAAGGAAACTAAGTTGGTTTTAATGAGAATACAATTTCTGGAAAGAATCATGGTATCGATGATAATTACAGAGCAGTAATTCACTGAATTCATCCTCAGTGGACTAGCTGCTGTTCTTACAATGAACCAACTGTTCAAGAAAAATACATTTGAAGGAATTTTCTTTTTGTGTGGAAAAAACTTCATCAAAAGAAATCAGTACGCAAAAGCTGCATAACTAATATTATTAGGAATGCACTGATGGACCTAATCATTATGCACTAACACACATTTTTTAACTGTTTCCAAGAGAGAAACTTCACAAAGAAATAAACAACAAAAAGCATTTTATTTGGAAGAGGTATTTTTAGGTCTTGAACCTCAATGCATATCAAGAAGTGAATATATATTAAATTTGCTTCACTTTATGTGCAACTTGTTTACTGAGCATATGCCACAGGACAGATTGGTAAGTATCATACACCAAAAGCGTACTAATTAATGTATCCCTTCCTTGCAACATTAAGTAGCTGGAGATGCAGCCTACTTAATAACTCTGAAGAGTATATTTAATGGTTGATAGACCAAACTGCAAATATTTAATCTTTTCCCAAATATGCAGCATCTCTGGAGGTGCAGAAATACACATTTTGTGCTATTTCTCAATTTTCCCTGTTTCTATCCCATTTCTAACACCTGAACTCCAACTAATATCATGTGATCTTCAAAGGGCATTACTTCTCATCAAATGTTACCCCATTGTTCTCAGACAAGGAGGCTGAAACTTGGATTTTTCTCTTTGGTCTTTTCTGGCTAACACCACATCTAGCAGATCCAAAGACTATATGGTGCCAAACTGCCTGGCAGGATAATTCAAATCCCCTCAGCTGAATGAGCAGGGATAGTACTGATTCCTGGCTCACTGTGTAAATTCCCAAACTAACCTTTTTCTTTACACATAAGTCCAAATTATTTCAAAGCACTTGTTAACCCAGCTGCACTTGGTCTCAAACCATGTCAGAGTAACCAAAATAATTCATTGAAAAGAACTTAGGCAAATGCAAGAGCTAATTTTAAATATTTTTATATGGCTTTACTCCTGCTAGAATTTGAAATTATATAATCTTTATAAAGCAATGTGGTCAGGCTTAGCATGATCGGCACTGCTAGCTTGGCAGGTCTGCCAAGTTTATCAGCATCGATCCTTTGCAGGAAGCAGATGATACACTTCAGGCCCTTGGCAATCTTTCATCTACAAATAGGGACCATTCCCATAGGAAAGGAATAACCTTCTGAAGAAAGATATTTTGACTAAAAGTTTCCTTTTAGTCATGATCTGAAAAAAAAAACCAAAACCAAAACCAGAGAAAATATTTAAGCAGAAATAAAGCTATAATAAAAGAAATATTTTTTCTGTATAATAGCAATGCTGAGCATTGGTAAGATGAATAACTGACCTGTTAGTGAAGCTGTCTGCCTGTAGCTCAGCAGCATATTGACTTTGCTAATACTGATTTTGGCAGTCACCCATACAAACCCTCTCACTATAGCATATCCTGCTATACTTCAAAGCAAGGAGTGAATTACCTTAAATTGTAGGCGGTGATTTTTGAATTCAGAAATTTGACAGGTTATAGAAAATTTGCCCATTTTCAGGACAGAACGAGTTCCTATGAATTCTGAGTAGACAGACAGCTGGCAACAGATTTAAATGAGCATTCCAGCTGAAGTCCAGGTAGGGAAGGATCACTCGAATTATTAGGAATAAAAAAAATCTACACAAGAGTAAGACATGATGAATGCCTCATCCTCAGGGGAAGAACTGGCAGAATAATCTCATCATAGGAAACAAAGACATAAGCCCCCACTTCCCAAATTTATCTTTCATGGAAATTTTCTTCCATTAAAAACTTAAATAATTAAGCTCAATTATTTAAACAAAAGAATATTAAATTGTACTCCTTGACATCAGCATTTACTAAGGCATAGTACAAACAAACTTGTTCTCTTTAAGCATTACACTTCTTCGAGCAGAACCTTCATAACCACAGCATTTATACCCCTACAAAATAAAACCATTATTATAATATAGATTCTTTAATTCAGTCTAAAAATCAGCAGGCAAAGTTAGAACAATGTTTACTTTATTTGAGAAGAAGTTTTGAGGTCTAAAACTAATAAAGACAGTATGTTACTCAAGACTGGACTCTAAGGTAATTAAAAAATAGATCCCCAAGGCTCTATTAGTTGTAGTTTATAGGAGTCTCCTATTCAAAAGTTCATATACAAGTCCATGGAAACTAAAAGGAATCATTCAATGAACTTTGCTTCTACAACAGAAATTAACAAAAAGCACAAGAGTTTATTTTCACTTCAATCATGTTCTTTAATATATTGTTTGCTTCGTAATGTTTTATTTGGCTACTGGTGTTCAAAACAAGTTTTCACTAAATATTATGGAAAAATATAAGCAAAGAGCATTGAGGTATAGTATTTTATCCCTAATATGAATCCAAATACCCAGTTTTTCTCTCCTAGTTTCTAATATGTCATACATTGGCTGAAGAAAAGGAAGATCAGCAAGATAGCTATGGCGGCAATATAACTACCCAGGAAACATTACTATAAAGTACAGCAAATTTATAGGTCTAATAGCTTATTGTTTGTTTTTCAAGGGTGATTAACTTTACAACTTTCTTGATAATTTTACAAAGTAACCCACGTGGGACCCTACTAATCCAACTCCTATAGCTAGCATGCCTTATTTTTTCCCCTGTCTAGATAGCAGTTTTGCCATCTTAACTTGGCCTTTGATATTCTTTGGTCAGACATTGCCTTATGCCGAGTTATTCTTGAGTTAGTCTAGACTCCTCTATTCTGCAGCCCCACAAGAAAGACTAGAACCAGCCCACAACAACATGGCATTGAGGAATTGACTCTGAAGTGCCAACAGGATGAAGGGCAGCAAAATCTTCCTTCAGGCTAACAGAAGGACAGTGAGGAGCACTCAGGGAGACTTCAATAGGCAGATCTGGCCATTGCTTTACGTTAGTTATAAGAGCAGAATTTCTACCTAAATTCAATATAAGGTATCAGACCCTTTACATTCAAGCATAAGGAACAGTAAAACACTCTCTCTCCCAATATCAAAACAGTCTAAGTAGAAGCATTGTTCAATATGCTACTTCACAAGTGAATGCAAGTTCAAGGGCCTTATCCAAAGCTTTGTGGCATGGTGAGTTTCTGTACAAAGCAGCACAGAACAGCAGAGGTAGAGTTAAACAAGTTCACGCAGATGACGGAAAGCCTACTTACCAACAGCAGAGTTGTGCAAGGGATAATTTATCCCATCTTTCAAAAAGCATCATCAATTATCACAATGACCTCCTGTAGCAAGACTCAGCTAAACAGGTTGCAGTACCACAAAAAAAGATTTAAAATAGGGAGAATTCTTAGCAATGCTGTGTCATACAGAGTCTGCAATGTAGGAATCACAGAGACTACTGTCCCTGACAGCACTGCAGAGAGCTTCAGACTCCTTTCCTCTTTGATGCTTCGGTTTCTCGAGTAGTCCATGACTGAGGATTCAGCAGGCAGTTTTTCCAAAACTTTAATGGAGAGAGACGCTACTAATCTTGTACGAGTGCCCCTTGTTTCAACAGGCAAGATGATCAGGAAAGCAAGGAAACACAACCGGACATTTTTCCCTGGTTTGGTAGCAATCAATACATTCATACACACCATCGAGAGAACACAGCCAGCTCAAAGCAATTTTCTCAAGGTGAGAGGCCAAAGAAATAACAAAACTGGCAGCAACAGAAGCCTCAATTCCCTATGAGAGGATTCCCAAGGTTGTACAGAAAGTAATGAATATCCATTCTGCTGCAATATTATTTACCTCCTAGGAGAAAACACTCTCCAGCACAGAGACTCAAACCTCCAAAAGTTCACAGGAAAAAAACAGAAAATTGCAAGCCAGAAAGAAAATTAGGGAGAGAAATCTGTTCAACAGCTATACCTGTGTCACATACCTCATTTCTCTTTAATACCCTGCTGCAGGAAGCTTCGCAAAAATGAAGATAGTCTCGGCGCTGCTTCTGCTGAGCTCCCTCCTGGGCACCCCTGCAGTGCCCTCCCAGCGCCCCTCTTGTTACAAGAGGGCCCTCAATGACCACAGCTGTCACAACATCCCTGAAGGCACAGAGAACCTTCGACAAATTGATGATGGTCTGCAAGATCACTTTTGGGAAGGGAAGGGCTGCAAGGTGATCTGTTACTGCAACTTGAATGAATTGCTCTGCTGCCCAAAGTAAGACCACACTAATTTCATGCAAGCTATGGTCACCCATTACATTTCCATCATTTTACAATTTCCACCAGAGTAATAAGCAATCATTTTAGAGAAATGCATCACTTCAGATGGTTTGAAATTATATCAAGATATAGCCAATTACCCGATAAGCTGCCAGTTTTCGGTTTTTCAGGGCTAACCTAAGACATGCTTCACATATTTCGTAAATCTGTATGTCTTATTATAGGGACTTTAGCATTTGAATCACCCAATTCTGGACTCAGTTTGATCTAAACTAAGTATGACATCTACCTCAAATGCTTATTCACAGCACTTTGTAATGAAGATATTTTCAGGACCATAATCAAAACCATTCGGTTTCATTTCCACTGTAGAGTTATATATTGCTATTCTAAGGTGTGTGCAAATATGTCCATTGAATAAATGATTCTGAAAAGACAGTTTTAAATGTGAAAGCAAACAAGGGGAAACAGGTTCACAAATGCCTGCAAGAGAGGAAAAGGATTTAGCACAGGAACATCAACACTTCTCTGGCTCACGGGCACTGCTGACAAAGCTGAACAGTGAAGTTATCACTGAACATGGGTTTTTTGGTTGCTGTTTTACAGGAAGAATGTACATCCCAACGAACACTGAGTTAATAAACACCACCAGCTTGCACTGGTTTGAAGTAATAAAATGTATTAAGACATATTATTTTATTCAGCTTTCCAACAACACCTTTACTTCAGGAAATTTAGATTAAAATCTCAACACTTCCAAACTTACAAATACTTCAGGGACTATAAAATGTGATGGCATTATATAGGCAAGCAAAAATGCCTTTTTATGCGTACTTTTACCACCAAGGTTTCTCAAGTCCCCTAAAATCGAATAAAAGGCAACTTTTAGGCACGCCTGTAGGGGACTAGATGCGAACCGAGTAGGAATGACTTTTAAAGCCAGAAACCTCACATTCAAATTGAAAGCAGAGTTTAAGTAGGTTTTTCATATTTTACCCTCCCTAAAACCAGATATGGTATCCTCACCCTGAAGCACACTTTGGGATGCCAGCTTCAACCTCTAAGCTTTGAGCAGCCTAATAAAGCCTCTTACTATGATAGAAATACATAAGGAGGTCTTCCTTCAACCGTCTTGAGGTACAGAAGACCTACTCTGCAGGTCTGCTCTCAGGACAAACTGCACTGAGCAATATGCATGTGCATGCTAAAGGTCTTTACTTTTATAATATAATGCATTTGGTAAATTACTTTCTCAAAGCTAAAATACTAGTGTGGATTCCTAGCACTCTGGTTAGTCAGTGAAAATGTTGACCATCACTTCCAAACCAGGTCAGCAGAGGTAAAAATGCAGTATCTTCATGCAGACCTACAGTTATATTTGTATTGCCACAAGGACAACTCACAAACGCAGTAATCCCACCATAAGCTAAAGAAATCCACAACTGGAAATGCATGTCACATTAAAGTTCTGCTAAAGAAATGATCTAATTATTTAAATATCTAATAATATCTTTCAGGGATATTTTCTTCGGACCAAAGATATCTTTTGTGATCCCCTGCAACAATCAGTAACGGACATCAAGTCAGCCAGTGAAGACAACAAACATCATTCTACAGTCATGTAATAATCTTTTCAAGGGGAAAAGCCAACACAAAAACTTCCTTTCTAACCACAAGGCAGTGCCTCTTTTTACCCTGTAGAAAAATTTCCTTTCTATACCTTTCTGGAATCTCAAATATGCAAGAAGTTCTTTCACATTTGGTAGCTGATCTACTTTTGACAATGCTGTAAAGACTTCAGAAGCTCTAATGGATCTGCCAGAAAAGCCTAACTTGTTACTCAGCTCAACATTTTCAGCTAGTTTGAATGAAGAAACTTCAAGTTTAAGCCTTCATATCATTATGAATGTGACTCAAATACCAAAATACAGCAGTGCAGCTTCCTATTGCTTGAATACCATCACACAGTTAACGTTGTTTTAAGCTGAAGCTACTCAGTCCTCGGCACTTCTGCAAACTCCCACATTCGATTTAGGCATCTTAACATACATGGAAGGCACACTTTCACCATTTGTATTTGAAATTCCACTGGGAAAAAAGGTCAAAACTCCTATTAATAGTACTAAAGCACACTTAGGTCTTAATTTTGTCTAAATGGTCAACTGTGTTAACAATGCAATTCATAAAACCTTAAATTGCTTAATCTTAACAATGAAAATTTAAAATACTAGAATAGTTACAACAGTATATTTATATTTAGAAAGACATCTAAAGAGGATAGGAGTGATGGAATACCTCTTATGGCAACAAAAAAAATCTTTACTTCAGCAGTTTTATAATCAAGCCTCGTTTGAAACACAGTATCCCAGAATTTAGTTAGAATACTGACTTTTTAGGCTAGCCTGGTAAGGAAACAGCTAGGGAAGTGACTACAAAGGGGTATCTCAAAATATTAGAAGTAATTATCTTAATGTTTAAGAGGTATCATTACTTAAGCTGTAGATATACAGCTGCCTCCTAAAACCTGCCCAAATCAATTGCAATGTAAGAGAAAAGCTGCCAAAAAATTACATCCCTTTGAAAGTTTAAGGAAAGCCACCTGAACAAGCCAGGCTTACAGGCAGTAAGCCTGACTTATTGCCTTACACATAAGAACTCTTTAGTTATCAAGTCAGGCACATGGAAGGTATATAGTACTGAAGTTAACTATTTAGTCTTCCACTCAAAAACCGTACTGTTAACCTAATTATCTTACACCATTATACCATGAAAACTGCTACCACCACATTACCAGACTTACTTCATAAGCAGTATGAAATATCATGATGACCTTCTTTGTCTGTTAGCAAACGAGGGTTGGCTAGTGTGGGAGGGGGGTGATTATACACAGCTAATAATAAATATTTCAAGTAAATCCGTGTGTACTATTTTTGTCAAGTAATTCTTAGGCTACTGACTGTTAAAACAAACAGTTTGCTCCACCAGGCTTTTTTAGTCTAGTTTGTGTAATTATTCCTGAGTCATTTGGGCTTCCTACCAAATCATCAATTAAGGATAAAAAAAACCCTTCATAAATCTGGTAACACACAGTCAAAATATCCAAAGTCAGCGCTCTGCTAGGAAAACATATGGTATCCGCTCTTGTGCAAAATCCTCTATAAGCTTCTAGCAGTAATAAGGGCATGTAACTTCTGTGGGTAGTGCCATCTAGTTTCTATGTGAACCGTGTTGCATATGCCTGGCATTCACAGCTTTCCAAAGCAGCAGTAGCAAAAAAAATTAAGGCAGATGCAATATCTGGGTAGTAAAGTTAATAGATATTTTCTGTTATTTCCTTCTCACCACTCTGAGCTAAGGAAAATTCATAATCTGCTGGAGAAAAAATTTGCTGCTTTGCACATACAGCAGGATAAGGTCACTTAGCCTACTACTTCAATACTGACCGCACGCTCAAGCTTGCTTTTGTTTCTCTCCACACTCTTCGTCCCTCCCAAAGTTTCTTCTACAGGTCCTGTCAGGTCTAGGTGAGAATATCCACTCCTTCCAGGCACTCAAGGGAAAAAAAACCTTTCTTCTTGAGGTGTCTTATCCACGGCCCGGTTCCCTGGCTGCACTTGCTTTGAAGATGACAAGCTGAATTTGTAGAAAGGATATTTAGCAGATTCCCTTACAGTCAAATGAAGTGAAATAGGCACTAAAACATATTTTCAAAGAAATACCAATTTTAGCTGCCAGTAGCAGATATGACTAACCATCTTGAACTTAGGCCAACACCACAGAACTTTATTGTGGAAATTCGTAAGACACTGCAAGTGAAAGAAATCAGCCCACTGAGAGCTACTGGGAAGGCAGCCAGTTTGAGGTTAGGGTTTATCATCATTCAGTTCTATGCAAGTGTCATGGCAATCCACAGTTTCAATACAGGCTGGGGAACAACATGATTGAGAGCAGCCCTGGAGAGAAGGACTTGGGGGTGCTGGTGGATGAGAAGCTCAAAATGAGCCAGCAACTTGCATTTGCAGCCCAGAAAGCCAACCATACCCTGGGCTGCATCAAAAAGAAGTGTGGCCAGGAGGTTGAGGTGATTCTCTTCCTCTCCTCCACTCTCACAGGACTCCACTTGGAGTACTGCATCCAGCTCTGGAATTCTCAACATAAGGATACAGAACTACTAGAAAAGGCCCAGAGGAGGGCCACAAAGATGACCAGAGGGCTGAAACACCTCCCATATAAGAACAGACTGAGAGTTGGGATTGTTCAGCGTGGAGAAGGATCAAGGGACACCTTACAGAGACCTTCCAGTACCTGATGGGGGCCTACAAAAAAAAAATAGGGAGGGACTTTATACAAGGGCATGTAGTATTAGGATGAGGGGGAACGCTTTTAAGTTGGAAGGAGGAAGAGTTAGATTAGACATTAGGAAGAAACTCTTCATGACGATGGTGGTGAGACACTGGAATAGGTTGCTCAGGGAAATTATGGATGTCCCCTCCCTGGAAATATTCAAGGCCTGGTTGAACGGGGCCTTGGGCAGCCTGATCCAGTGGAAGGTGTCTCTGCCCACGGCAGGGGGGGTTGGAACTAAATCATCTTTAAGGTCCCTTCCAACCCAAACCTTTCTATGATTAGAGGTCAAAAAAGCAAAGAGGAGCATCTTGGTTGCAGTGATACGAGCAAAGCAGTAGTTTTCAAAAAACAGTGAGGAATTTAGACCATAGAAATACTGCTTTCTCATTTTCCCCAAATTAAGAAAAAGCCTTTAAACATCTGGCAAGGTTAAGGGTTGCAAAAAATGCTAACTGAACAAGCTGAAGCCATGTCCTCTCTGCTTTAAGATGAAAAATCTTTTCCCCTTACCTTTTCTTTGGTGTATGCGCACAACTTGAAGCAGAAAGAAGTTGCATTCCATATACCACACATTTAAACTGCCACAACAGTGGACTACACAAGAAGCCATTCGCAGTATTATCTTCAACAGACTTTAAGATACTCGATTAAAAGCAAAAGCACTGGTTGATATTTTTTTTTTCCAAGTTACCATAAGCTTTGGTTCCATTTTGGTGTTTTGTTGTTGCGGTTGGTTATTTGTTTAACAGGCCTGAGCTAATGCATGCAATGAAATAGAAATTGTATGTCTACTGGAATATACCATACTGACCCAGTACAGACTCCACATCAGTCTTCAATTAAGTTCTTAGCTACAGTCTATGCAGACAAATGGAAAAGACAGCAGCTAAAGGATTTCTTACCAAGCGGAAGGATTTTTTCGGCACAGTAAGCTGCAGCAGTCTTTTCATCCATACTTGCAGCTTTGAAATTCAAGAGCTGCATTTTTTTTTTCCACTTTAACATACGAGCAGGAAGGCCTCGGTGCTTGGAAGCACACACCCCAGCAATGACAAGATGAATAAACAGTCAAAGTCCCCGTCAATTCTTGTTTCCAAAGGGGAAAAAAGAAAATGTTATTCAGCCATTTCTGCCCAGCTAACAACTGGAACTGTCTTTTAGAGCCTTTTACCTTAGGAAGAAGAACCCTGCTACAGCTTTTTTTTTTTCCCCCACAAAAAAGGCACTGCATCATGAGAACTTGAAGTACATTCACAGATACATCCTTGTCACACTTTAATTGAAAAATATTTTAATATTACATAATTAGTGAAATCTTAACTATTAGGTACAAGTAACTTACTAAATAAGTTAGACACACCCACTTGAGCAACAGTATCAGTAATATTTATTTAAAATACTTTTGCTGAGGAAATTTGTTTCATAGGAGATGGTTTTCAAACAAATCAGCGAAGTTAGGAAAAAAAAAACAAAACAGAGACAAACCCCCTGGGGAAAAAAAATTACAAAGAAAGCTTTTGCATACCAACAAAAACCCTCAGTCTTTTGATTTGCGGCCTGAGTCTCAGTCCCAACCTTTTCTGTCTAGTGAACCCCACTATCCATCTTTAGATCTGCTTTGTTCTTGTCATTCTTCACCGAGTAGATGAAATATGTTAAGGTGTCCTTTTCATTCACTGGAATTGTCCTAAAATGGCAGCCAATTATCTACAAAGAAAGAATGCAAGGGAATTAAATAACCATTCTTAGGTTAGAAAACAAAGATTCAGACTTAAATTGACTACCTTAAACAAAGTTTAGAAGCCTGATCAAGCAGCTTAAAAAAAAAAAAAGAAATAAATTAAAACCTACCTCTCTTCAAAAGTCTTGAAGTCAAAAAAGGTAGAACAAGAACCATTTTACTGAGAACTATGAGGTCTGACACAAAAAATCCACGACTAACCCTACAGTTTGGGAGCCAAGTGGTAGGGGAGCAGTATAGAGATGATTATAGAACATATTCTAACCTGTCACAGTGAAGCAAGGCTCAACTCTATTGCTTCACTCTGTATGAATGGACACATGTTCAAATATAGTTATCTTACTCTTGGTTGGAAAAATGTCAGCACGTGCCACCCCACAATGCTTTTGTCTGTGAAGCGTTTTTTAGCTAATAACATCATCACTGCGCTTCAGCACCCACCCTAGTCAACAAACCCGGCTCCCTCTTCCCAAAGATCAAGTTAGTACTCAAAGGAATCCATGCTTTGTTGGTAGATGATGTGAAAGCAAAAACAATGTATCTCTGGAATTGCTTTGCTTTAAACATTGGCAGCATCCTACACGATTGTGTGTTAATTCAGAAGGGATTTGTCTTTAAGGTGATTATAGCTGATTTTCTTAATTTGTTAAATGAAGTTACAGGCAGAGTCTCTTTTTGTGTCGGACCTCGTATGAGCCAAACATAGCAGATCGTACCCTCATCTCTTAAGTAAAATGCCTAGAAAGGTTTCAGGAATTAAAAAAAAAACAAACCAAGAGTTCTTAAAACAAGCAAGTAATGACTACAGACCATCAGAGCAACAGCACAGAAATGAGATGCTACTGTTCATTATTGAGGCTGGGAGCGTGCTGCATATCTGTATCAAGTCACGTATAGAAACAGCTAAGACAATACAAGAGTGAAGAATTGTAATTGAACATTCAGCTCTTTGAAAGAGATACGAATGATGAAAATTCACCATGCTGTAACCACTGAAATAATTTCCAAACAGTTCTCAAGTCACTTCTGTAATTCAGAAGTCTCTTCCTTCATCAAAATGAACACCAACTTTAAAAGTAAGCACTCAAAATACATTATACTTGCCAAGCCTGTTTTCTGTCTTTTTGCAGAATAATTTGGTAGATTAAAAATAGCAAGCGGAAGTGAGAAACACAGAACTGCTTATTTAACTACTACAGGGTACAAGTTTAGCATAATTAGCAAGTTAGAAAGCTTTCTAAACCCCATCCTCCATAAATTCAGAGAAACAGTTGACAGTCTTTTAAAGTAGACTCCTAAATAACAGCTAGAGGAGTATCTGTTGTACTTTAGGACAGGTTAGAATGAATCACATGTAGTGTAATTAAAGAAAGTTCTGCAGCTACATATCACAAATACCTGCAAATCAAACGAAGCACATGACAGAATCTTCGCCTATTCATATCAAGCAGCACAAGAAGCATAAGCTAACACAATATCTTACAAGATGTACCTAAAGCAGACCTTTAGAAACATTAGTTTTGCAGAATAAAATCTGCTTGTGCTTTTTCAAATTAGCCCTAACGACTCAAGAGCTAACTCCACCTCAGCTCACATGTAAGAAAACAGAAAACCAGTTTTTAAATTCTTAATCACAGTGGCAGCAGC
This sequence comes from Cuculus canorus, assembly GCF_017976375.1. Taxonomy (NCBI): domain Eukaryota; kingdom Metazoa; phylum Chordata; class Aves; order Cuculiformes; family Cuculidae; genus Cuculus; species Cuculus canorus. Next base: position 39,562,298 of record NC_071404.1, read on the forward strand.
AATATTCTTTTATAACTCAGCCTTGAGATCTCCACACATTTAAGAACCCTGCCTCTAATCCATGCAGATTAAGGGACACACCAACAGAACGTCTGCACTGAGGTACAACTGACTGTATCACTATACTGAAGTGAAAAAACTCCCACGTATTTACACCTGCATGCTCTAACTGCATCTTTGCAGCAAGGAAGGATTCCTTTAAAATTAAATTCACATGCAGCAAAGACACTTACATACAGCTGTACTTACACATAGCTTCAGCACTTTTAGATATATCGGTAAGAAAAAAAACTAATTTCATAAAGTTCAGTTTCTTTAGTTGCAGATCTCAGTGGTTTTAATTAACAGAATTAATTACCAATAGAAGCCCATTTTTCATGTTTCTGCACTTTACATATAGAGAGACATATGTTTGCAGTAACTAGCTTTTAAAAGCAAAGTCTGAACCTTGGTACAACTCCACTGCTACCTCTCAGAGGACACTTTAGGACGCTTCTGGTAAAGGCGAGACATGCACAGACTACAAATGCACAGTTCCATGACACTCGGAGACACACAGATCATCTTACTGTTCCAATTCAACACTTTGTATTTTTAAGCAGCATACACTCCTTTCAGAAGTTGAGAGTCCCTCCTGTGCAAAGAACTTCTACTTTTGATTTACTTGGCTCAGAAGCTGTGGCAAAAGAAGGAAGCTAGATAAGCAGCTCCCTTTTGTTCTCATAAAATCCAGATTACACACGCTCTTTATGCAAGGATACACTGTATAGAAAACCACATGCCAGAGCAAGTTGCATTTTCTATTATGGAACAAACACTCATACGTACTTCAACAAGCTGTGCTTTGTTAAGTCCCGGTCTGGTCTGTAGCTTGAAGTGTCTTTTGTACCTTCGAAGTGTGTTCACTTGTAACTGATATAAATCAACCTAGAAGAAAAGGGGGAGGAGGGGAGAAAAACAAATCTAATGTAACTGCAAAGGATTCAGTCATTAATAGTTCACCTCTCAAAGACATTTTGGAATCTCACAGATACACAACCATAAGCCATCAGCTCAGCAGATCTCATTTTGACAAAAAACAAAACTCCACCCCATACCTTCCAGCAGAAAGGAAAACGGTCCAGTGTGGTTTAAGAGCATTTTACTGATACAGAGCATGGCTCTGACTCCCTTTATTAACGGACAATATTTGGAACTCATTCTTGTCCTTTAAACAGTTCTCAGTTTTCCTTTTGTTCCTCAGTTTGAGCACGTTAATACAAAAGCCTAGAAACAACTTTCATACAACATATATGACGAAGCAGATTCAAAGAAGGCCCGTATATTGTAATTCCAGCCATGAAACATTACACAGGTTACATGCAAGATACTGCACATCTGCATCGGGAAATAGCACCAGGAAGACGTTTAGAATATAAAGTTTTTTTTTCACTTGATGAGAGAACAGCTGCTCTTACCCTTCAAACATATCTCTGCCACAAAAACACAACACAGGAGTTGTACACACAGGCACAGTTGTCCAAAACTATTTTTCAGTGCGAGTTGATAGCTGAGAGAATTGCACAAGGTCCTCTTAAGGATACAAACACACCTTAACCTAGTACTCACTCAGTTCTGAATCCCCTGAAACGTGATCATCAGTCACTTCTCCCAGCAACAGCTTACCCTCCCACCCTCCTTGACAATGTAAGAGAGCTTAAGTCAGATGACTGAATGGGAAAGAAATCTGAGAAAGCAGGCTGAATGAGAAATTCTGCTAGATCAGTTGCAACTACGATAGTATTCTCCAAACTGACTCCATTAAAGATCGGTTAAGGTATTCACTTCCACTTTAAATTAATTTAGCAGCCTCAACTAGAGAATATTTAAATAACAGCCGTGCTACTGCATACTTGGTAATGTGGCCAGACTTGATGTGATGCCATCTTGCACAACAGAAGATGTGTATCCTTCAGTATTCTTAAGTTTACATAGCACAAATTCCACTTCCCAAGTCACAGTGGGGAATACACATCCTACAGAACTGCACAGAGGAGAAGCGGCAGCTTTATACCAAGCTACCAGTACTGCAGAAGCATCTTACCACCTCCTGCAAGAATCCCTTCTGACAGGTAATGATGGTTATGACCGAGATGGAAATGGGAGGGCCTCGCAAGTCTTGAAAATGATATTTTTTTTCCTTACTGAACTGGAGAGCAGTTGAAAATAAAGGTAAAGAGCCAATGGGCATCTAAGACATACAGTGATCACATGGAATGAACAAACTGCTGTTGTCCAAACAGCCAGCTGAAACTCCCCGAAAAAATACTTCCCAGGCAGTTTTCTTCCCTGCAGTAATATAATTAAAAAAAAAAAGCTTGCTTTCTTGTTCTAGAGATAGCCATCTGTTACAGCGCGTTTTGTAATTCCCGCATGAAAAAACAAAACAGGCTTGCAGGACAGCTGTGATTACCACTGCTCCAGCGAGCTACCTGAAGCCACAGAGAACATTAGCTTTAGAGAGAACTTTCAAAGAAGCAATCCCACACTTTTAACAGACAAATAACACAGCCCATTATCAAACTACTCTCAATCCCTTAAAATCCTCTTATAGGATCCCCTCTCTTAGCCTTCAAACCAGTCACATGCCGTTAGGCAGGGATTCTTGCATAAAGTTTCATCACTGACACTGCTGGTACCCACAGATGCTGATCATAAGGATGCCATTAAACTAGCACTTACAAAGCACTTTCTGAAGAATGCTTTAAAAGTCTCTCTTAGAAGGAACCAGGTAGGCACGACGGCCTCTGCTCAAAATTAACACACTGAACAGCACCCGCTAAGCCAGGCTGTAGCAGAAATAACTCAAGAGCACATGTAGGAAAAAGAAGAGAGCCTTCATTGCAGTATATCCCATTTACACCGTGCAAAAGGTTTGAAAGCTGTAGTACACTTGTATAATGGGTGAGGTCCACTGGACTGCAGTGGAGGAAACAAGTAAGAAAAACACCTTCCTTCTCCACTACTTCCTAGCACAGCTCCCTCAACATCTCTTCCCCCAGCAGGGGGTAAAACCCAAGAGTTACTACCATGAAACTTTGTGTTTATGTGGCTAAGGCAATGGAGTAACTGCCAGAGCCAACTTCAGCACATTTGGCACAGAAGGAAAGGATCTGAGGGACAGGGCAGCAAAACATTTATATCCCAAGTTCTATGTGCAATTCCCTTCAAGCTGACAACTGCAGAAGACAGATCTTGCTGATATGTAGTAAAGCACCTCTTCTAGTAGTATGCTGAAGGAAGAAGCTGAAAATACCAGTTTTCTCAGAGAAACAGAAGACACTCCAGAAATAATCTAGTGACTCTTGTTCACAGATCACTAGGTTGGAAAAGACATCCAGGATCATTGAGTCCAACCATTCCTATTTGCCACTAAACCATGCCCCTGAGCATCTCATCCACCCGTCTTTTAAACACCTCCAGGGATGGGGACTCAACCCCCTCCCTGGGCAGACTCTGCCAGTGCCCAATGACACTTTCTGTGAAAAATTTTCTTGTGATGTCCAGCCTGAACCTCCCCTGGTGGAGCTTAAGGCCATTCCCCCTTGTCCTGTCCCCTGTCACTTGGGAGAGGAGGCCAGCTCCCTCCTCTCTACAATCTTCTTTCAGGTAGTTGTAGAGAGTAATAAAGCCTCTTCTCAAGGCTAAACAACTCTAGTTCCCTCAGCTGCTCCTCGTTCATTCTACTCTGGGTAATTAATATAGAAAATACACCATAAAATTCAGTTAGCTTCTGCTATCTTAAGAACCGAGTGAATCAGGAGTCTTCCCTTTACCCTCAAACCCCCAAATAAGAGGAGCTGCAAGGGTGGAAAAGCTGTATCTAGGCAGATTCAGTAGTCACTAAGAACAAGTTTAACACAACAATTAGTAAAAAGAAAACCAAAACCAACTATTTAGCTACCTCTGGAGTGTCAATGTCTTGCACAGGTGAATCACCATCATCGTCGCTGCCTTTCCTCTTTCTTCTGTTTCTCACACTCTGAATTAGGTTTTTGTGGAAGTCGCATATATACAGATGTCTCGCCTAGAAGAGCAATACATGAATTTGATTGAAAGACACCATCTCTCCCAGATTTACGATACAAACAGACATATACAGACAACCCTTCAGCAATGCCAGTCACATCAGCTGAGTTAAGAAAGCTTTCCTACTGCATTCTTCCAAATAATGGGCTGTGCTACAAGATCAACGGCTACCGGCTTGGCCCAGAGGACACGGACACGCTGCAATCCAAGGATTCCGCAGTGACGGGCTGCAGAGCCCCAGCGCAGCCCTCCCTCCCCTCGGCCGCTCGCTGCAACTCGGGAAGCAAACAAACAATAAACAAGCTTTCAGCGTTCCGACCTCATTTCCCACCTAGATCCCGCCCCCTCCTCGTTTCACTTCCACTACCTACCAAGGTCAAGCAATACATGCCTCTCTTCTTTTTTGGGTATTTTTTTGTTTTTTTTTCCTCTCTTTAAAAAGTTTCCCCTTTGAACGGATCCGGGAGGAATTTCGGGCGCGCACCAACCCCGATTTTCAGAGCCGCGTGGTTTAATGTCAATGGCAGAGCTGCCTTTTGCCCCCCCCGGGACGGGATCGGGTGTTTTCGAGGTGGGGGAAACCTCGATAGGCCGAAAGCGCGGAGGGGGGTGAGGGGGGAAGGGTGCGAAGCGCTCACGCCGCGTGTTTTAAGTGATTTGGCTCCGGGCAATCCCGCCGTACCGGGCATACACCGCCCCGGATGGCTCCTGCGGCCCCCGCCGGGGTGTCCCCCCCTGTGCCGATGGCTGCCGAGCGGAAGATACGGCGGCGAAGGCAGACGTGCAACACTGCAACGCGAGGCGGAGCAGCCGAGCGCTGCCCGCGCCGGGAATAGGCACGAACTAGCGCGCACGGAGCCATGCGGGCTCCGCGGCCGGCGGGAGCGGCCACACGCTCGGTCCCACCTCCAGCTACAACACGGGGGGACGCGCAGCCGATACCCTCGGCTCTCGGGGGTGGGACAGGACCCCCAGGAGCAGGCAGGAGGGGGGGGAACCCGGGAGCAGCCAAGGAGGGGCTGGAGGGGGACCCCAAGAGCAGGCAGGAAGGAGACCCCGGGAAGCGGCTGGAGGAGGACCCCCAGGAACAGGCAAGGAGGAGCTGGAGGAGGACCCCAAGAGCAGGCAGGAAGGAGACCCCGGGAGCTGGCAGGAGGGGGACCCCCGGGAACAGGCTGGAAGGGGCTGGAGGGGGACCCCGGGAGCGCGCTGGAAGAGAGCCCCAGGAGCAGGCAAGGAAGGGTTGCAGGGGGACCCCAAGAGCAGGCAGGAAGGGCGGGAGGGGGACTCCCCGGCAGCTGGCAAGGAGGGGAGGACCCCCGGGAGGAGCAGGCAGGAGGGGCGGGCGCTCTCCCTGCAGAGGTGGAGCGCTTTCAGGCTGCGCTCCTGCAGCGCCAGCCAAACTCCACCGCGCTACGCGAAAAAAAGGGAAAAACAACGCTTCCCCGCCGGCAAGAAAAAAAAAATAACCAAAAAAAAAAAACCCAGCAAAAAAACACGGTCAGCAAAACAGCATAAAAAAAGATCAGCAAAACAACGTAACAAAACAACAAAACCCCCCAACCAACCAACCCAACGCCTATAAACTTTATTGCAAGCCCCTAAACCAGCTCAGCCGTGGGAGCAGCCGCCCCCCCCCCCCCGCCCGGGACTTACGCTCTTGTCTAGCTCGATCTTCACCTTCTTCTGCGAGATGCTCTTCTGGATGCGCTTGCTGAAGCTGGCGTTGCCGGCGGCGCGGCCGCAGCGCTCGCCCTCCTCCCGCAGGCAGCACAGCTGCCCCGCGCCGGGCCCCCCCGCGCCCCCGGCCCCCGCGGCGCCCCCCGGCCCCGCCGGCAGCTCCGCGCCACAGCCCAGCCCCGCGCCGGGGTCCGCCCCGCGCTGCGGCGCCTCCTCGGGGCCGAAGCCGTTCATGCCGAAGCGGGGGGACGCGCCGGGGTCCCGGCCGGCGCCGAACTTCCCCGCCGAGGCGCCGCGGCCCGCGGGGTCGCTCCCCGCTCCGCCCCGAGCTCGCTCCGCACAAAGGGCTCTCCCCGCCGGCTACCGCGGCTACCGGAGCGGCGCCCCACGGGTCGCCCCTCTTCTCCTTCTTCTTCCTCCTTCCCCCCCTGTCATGTGGAGACTCTTCAGCTGTTTCCTATGTAACAACAGCAACCTGCCCGCCGCCCCGCCCCGCCGCGCCGCGCATGCCGGCTCCCCGCGCGGGGAAAAACGGGAAACGCAGTCCCTGCCCCCGGCGCCTGCCCCGCTCCAGGCGTCGCGGCAGAACTACGGCTCCCGAGGCTCCGCGCGGCGGCGGGAGCGGGCAGGGGAGGGGCTGCCCGTGCCGCGGGGCACCGCCCGGCCCCGCCATGCGATGCGGTGGGGAGCGCTCCTTCCGCGCCCCCGGGAGCGGCGGCTCGGCCCGCTCTAAAAAGCCCTCGCCGGGCTTCGTCCCTCTTTCCTTCCCCGTGTTGTTTCTCCTGCCGCCGGGGCGGAGATCGCTGCGAACGCGTAAACGCGCTTCGACCGACAAAGGTCGCGGCGACCGTCCTGCCCGCCCGCCAACCCCCCCGTGACTTTTCCTGCTGTTCCACGCCCGGCTGCTTGTCTAGGATTTTCTACGAGGTGTTTATTTTCCGCTTGGATTCCGTCCCTCGCTGCCTCCTTTCTTTCCCCAATCTCTCCCCCAGCTGCGGCTCGGGAGGCACCGGGCGCTCCGGCCGCTCCGCCGGCGCCGGGGAGGAAGGAAGGAAAGAAGGAGCGATGGAGCTCTCGGGGAGCGGCCTCCCGGCTGCTGAGCGACCGAGAGCGACCGAAGCTCGGGCCTTTGTTAAAGCCGCTTCTGAAACACGTGTAGTCGCCCCCCCCCCGTCTGGCGTTCCTTCAGTGAAGGTTTCTGAAGACAAAGGCGATTTGCAGCGCGAGTTCAGCTAAAAGGGCTTTTTGTTAATAAAGGTGACTTTTAAGAACAAAAAAAGACGGAGCGTGCAGAATTATTTTTGCTAGCGATGAACCAAAACCTTGCCGTGCACACGACTAGCTAAAATAGATACTGTGAAAATACTTGATAGAAGCAAGTGTTTTTACTTTTGAGACTTTGCAAAACTATGCGATTTGCATTAAGCCCTTTCAGAACGCAGCCGCCGGCAGCAGAGCGGCAGGAGCAGCGAGCCTTGACCCACGGCTTGTCTTCAAGTACATTCAAAACACACGCAGCGAAGGGTGAGGTTTTGCTTTCCTTTTGAGCTGCCACTAAGAGTCTTTAAAATCTCAGAAGCGGCGCTGACCGTACTCGGAGCGAGGTGATTTAATCACTGAACTATTTGACCGTATCGCTTGCCATGTGTTTTCAGCTTGCAGGAGGAGAGGGGAAGCGGGGAGGCTGATGAATGATTCGAGGAGACACAGATCCTGCGTAAGCCAAAGTTCTGCGTGAGCCAGGAACGCGATTATAATGCAGTTTCAGTTTGTGCTGCAGATGGCTCCTTAATCCGATTGCATAACTTGGTATTAGAGAATAAGGGTAGGTCTCATTTCATGCTCCCCGCCGTCACAACTGAATGAAGGACACAGTAACTGAAGCTAAACTGAACATAATGTCACAGACAGCAGTTACCTAGCAGGCACGTTTCAGTGATTAGAGGGGGGAATTAGATAAGAGTTGGAAAAAATGCAGAACCTTGTTTTGTTATCAGCCGAGCTAAAGACTCCGTGGAGTGCCTGGGTTTAATTCCATGCTCTGCTGCTACATAATCTCAGGCAACAGATGTTTAACTCACTTTGAGTTTCTTGTGATTTTACACTTTCAAAAAATGTCATAAAGTTAAAACTAATAAAAAACCAAAACAAAACAAAAAAACCCACAAACCAAAACAAAGATAGTGAGCCTTAAACAAGAACATAGGAAGCATGAGCTGAGAGAAGTGGGACAATGGTGAGTTCCAGGAATTCTTCAGTGGAAATCTGGGTCATGAATAGCAATTTCTGGACTCTTAAGAAATGTCTTTTGAGGTCCCTTTTATTTCTTCAGGTAGATTTGACCTTTGTGTGAGCATATGGTAATTTGGGTCTGTCTGCTGTGATTTGTTACGGTGAAAAGATCACTTGTGCATATGAAATGTATTCCTGATCCTCTTTGTATAGTTTGTGAGTACTTGAAAGCCTGATTGTGTTACACAGCCGTGCTTGCCAATACATTATTTTATAAGTGGAATTTCAGGTAGGGCGGTATCATAGTTTCATGATTAGATCACGATAAGACAGTAGTGGGGCTGGGAGAGATGGTTTTGCTTCTGCTGTAAGCTGCTCGTTTTTGCACCTGTGCCCTGTCCTTTTTTTTGTGCTTATAAAAGCATTCCTAGGCTGTATGGCAAGCTGGATTTGGTTACAAGTAGGCCAGCAGCAAAAAAAAAAGATCAGTTAAGTTTAACCCTGATCTATTTTACTGCTCAGCTGCATGATGTCCCAGCACACAGGAAGGCCCAGTGGAAGGGATGCGATTGCCTCATTTGGCATAAATGCCTGCTTACGGTAACAAAGAAATCATGTCACTTCTAATCTTGCATCGTATGTGGGATGAAAAAATACAAAGAGCTGCAGTTAGATGGTCTTACCAGGCAGTATGAAGTTTACTACAGGATAGATTTGCAAACTTGCATGAAGCTTGGGCCCCATGAAATAAAAATCCCTCACTTGTTGTAGAGTAAGTCATCTAAAATTATGACATAAGCTTTAGTGGTGATTAGCAGAAGTATTCAGATATAACTAAAGCATATATAGGGATGGATTTTAAATAATCATAAAAACATGCAGTCAGAGTAAAACTTCAAAAACTGAATCAGTTTAAAGGAAACGGCAGCTCCAAACTAGCAACTCTGTACATGAGACTTCACTAGCACTTACAGGCTATGCAGACTAGCAGAGCTGAATCGCACGCAAAGCAGCAGTAATCTACATCCCTCAGGGGTGCCAAAACCACAGCGTGGACAGCTTGTAAGCAGCATGCAGAAGGAGCAGGAGCTACAGCATCTTGAAAAGTGTGCTTGAATTCGCAGCTCACAGGCTCTGCAGTCAGAAGGACTCACTGGCCCCTCCTGGCATCGAGGCAGGCCAGGGGCTGGTGGGAGCTGAGCAGCTTGTGCCTCTCTGAGATGCCATATGTCCCAGCTCCCGTTAGCTTTTGACTGATGGGTTTGCAATTTGAGAGAGAAGAATGATAAATGGATGCATCACCTTGAATATATTGCAGGTACATTGTAAATGTATTAGTAATTAATCTTAGAAAGGAAATGTGGCTTGTAACTGTATCTACGTCTTCACATGATAAGGTTCAGCTGGGGATATCTACCCCATTAAGTACCATCCACCTGAAGTCTTAAGCATATATTAGTGCACTTGTGTGCTGCAGCTGACATTATCCTGCTAGCAAAGGGAATACTAAGGACAACTATTCGTATACATTTTTCATAGGGAATACACATTTTCTTGTATTTCAATTAAAAATAGATTCCTTTAAAACACTTAAAAAATTCTGCGAATTCCAGCACACACCCTAGTGTTTTTGATAAACGAGCAACTGTCTGTGATAAGGAACAGTGACCAAATCTCTCCTTCCTTATCAGGAACAAGTCCTATTCTTTTTATTGCACTCTCTCTGATCTTCAAAGCTCTGATTTTCACTTCCCACTCCAACACCAACTGACTAGGCTACTGTTGTTGTTTTGTCTCCAATTTATTGCCAAATGTGTTAAAGCATAAAGCCCAAAGGATGGGAATATTGAGACTTACCGACAAACTGTGTTTTTATTTTACTTATTTATTTGTTTTATACTAGGTTAGCTAAAATGTAACTTTGGTTCATAAACTGTATGACAAAACTTAATTTCTATTAGCAGATGTAGATCGTATTGTAATATAAGCAATATACAAAGAAAAAATCATACCTTTAATCAAAATAGTGATATTAGCGCAAAACTGGTATTTCCAGGTCTCTGAGTAATCCAGCTGAAGCTAATGTTCCTTTTTCAAGCGCTCGGCCTTGTACAATGGAAACTAAGGGTGTGTGAATGAGTTTATGTAACACAGGCTTTTATTAAAAGATTTAAAGCAGTAAACAGGGTCCAAAAATAAACTTTGCATTTTAAGAATAATCTAGGTGTTACAGGATTAAAACTGATAAGCCTGTGTACTGTAAAAGCTTTAAAGATTTGTTATATATGCCCCTTAACACTTTGTACCAATTCACTTTTGCAACAAGCTATTAGTTACAGGAGGCATTGAAGGACTTTCTGTTAGAAGGCTTCGTTTTTACCTGCAAAAATACAGAAATGTTGGTACTGAAACTTTAGATGTTCTTTGTTGAACGTGTATGACAAATTGGTTATTGGAGGACTTGGAACAATGAATTATAATGCCTACTTTTGGTTCATAAAGCAACAGTAAATACAGCATAAGGGAGATACGTCAGACACAACAACTGCCCAGAAGCAAACAGAGAAGCAAATCTCCACCTTTGCACCAAGGTATCCATTAGGTTTCAGCACCCCTCTTCCTCACAAGCCCCTATTCAGCCAAGTCAGAAGTACACATCCATCTGCTTGATTCAGTCACTGTTTCACTGATCACTTGTCCAGCCAGGTTGCTTGGATTAGTATTTTGTTTCATGTTATATTAGATCTCGCAGCCAGAAAGAGACCCAGCAAAATCATCATGTGTGCTTGTCTGAAATGCGGTGCGACTATTTGGAACAAATAGTGAAAAAGTATCAATCAGCCCCAGAGGCTTTGCTTAGCAATGCAAATTGAGCCACAAATAACAGGGAGGTAGTTGTAGTATATTGCTTAAGAGTTGCAAAAAAACAGAAAAAAGCTTGCTCAGAGAAACCCTATCATACCTTTTCAGCAAATTTTGCTGGTCTCAAATGCACTTGATACCACAAAAAAACACTGTATACTCTTTGCTACAGTCATACATTTTGTGAACCACTGGTTTCTGTTGATAGGAATTCAGATTTGACACTGTCTATAATCACTTGCTTTTTGTTTGGAATAAAATGTATTACATCATCTTTGCAGTTTTGTCAGAGGATCCTAGAAACTACTGTGCTCCTTTACATCATCATGTCCTCCTGTAATATGGATTCATTTTACAGAAAGGAAAATTGGAAACTTCTGTAGCCCTGAAGCCTCTTCCAGTGCCATTGTCCTTTGCAGTAGAGTTTTAAGCATCTGTAGGTCTGACTTAGTTCTTGTTGAAGTTAACAGAAGGTTTTAAGTGCCCCTTGAGGGCAGGTGAACACTTCTCCACCTGAGTCCAGAATCCATCTTTGAGAAGATCTTTAGAAGGTATTCAGATTCTGTCAGTAAAACCAAAACAGAGTCTGATACTAATGCAGTGTAATGGATGAGTGGAACGCATCTCACTCAAAAGAGAAAAGCAGCAATATGTTTTATGAGGGTAAAATAATAATTTGACAGAGTTCAATAAATCCAATGGAATTTAACGAAGTTTAACAGTGGTTTACTAAAATTCAGTAAGTTTGATGGCAAGAGTCATCCTATTAATTACTGCATGGAAGAAACATGCAAAGGAAAATTGAGTTAGCAAAGCTTACAAAGTTTAACAAGCTATTATTCACTTACCAAGGATCTGTTGCAGCAAGAAGTCTCTCAGCCTTGAGGAACAAGTGATCTTTCTGCCTGGGGCAAGGAAGTATCTTTGAGTCTCAGGTGAGGAATCTCAAACCTGGTGAGGCTTCCTGTTCCAGGGGAGAGTCACCTGCCAGCAGTCTAGCTGCAATTCAGGGAGGGCTCAGATCAGGCTCATCCAAGGATCTGCGGTTGGTAAAAGGTCTCTCTGGCCTAAGGAGCACCCTTGAGAGGCATTTGAGCGCAAGAAGAGGTCATCACCATGAAGCCACGCTGCCTGGCAAGGATTGCACAAAGGCTGATTCAGGCTGTCATATTTATGAGATAAAAGTGGTTGGTTTATAGACAAATCACATGCAGTGGAAAGGTATGCATGAGACTCCTTGTGCCCACAGCTTTCTTTGGTTTTTGATAAACGAGTTTTGGAAAAGCCACCTGTTATTTATGCCTTAATCCCATTGGTGTTCCCAACTCATACATATTCATGTTTACTATGTCACTCAGCTCCCTTGTGGGTTTTTCGGAGAACAGGTTGAAACTAGAGGAGTTCTTGGCTTGCCTACAGCTCAGACTTTTATCTCTTTTGGAGCCTGAGCTACACTGCCACTAGTTTGGTAAAGGGATCAAGTGTATCCTTCACAAACATACTTTTATAAAAGTAAAAATGAGTAAAATTACACATGGGGTTGGGGTTTAAATGCCTTCCTGACTTCCTGCAGAGTAAAATTCTGCAGGTGTTATTCTGGGTAAAAGATGTGGGCTTATATTCTAACAAACTCAAGTATAACAGTAGTTTTGAACTGCAGTCAGTTTTTGTTAGTTTCTTGGCAATAAACCCTGAACTGAGAAATGTTATGGGGAAAGGATCAGATAAATTGTTTTACAAATTTTATCACAAAAAACAGCCACTAGGCAGAATGTAGCAGGTTTCCTGTGTTCTGATAGAAGCTACTGTTGTCATCCATTCAGTATAAGGTAGCTGATCAAAAGCATTACTTCTTCATTGGATAGTGCCATTCATCTTTAATGCTCCTCAAATCTCGACTGTCTTTCTTGAAAGATAACATTGGAGTCTCAGCTTTCATACTAATAAAGCTTCTAGCATTTACAGTCACAAAGTAAGTTTGAAATCCAGTCAAGGATGTATCCTAAAGCATAGAACACACAGAGAGACTCCACCTCCTCCTTCAACATTACGGTTTTTAAACAAATATGGGTTTAGAAAGGTTTTTTTAATCCAAATGTTTGGTTCTTAATATTTATTAACATTATAAACATCAGAGATGAGATCAAATTCTGCTGTTACAGCTATCCACAGGCACTAAAAAAATCCTTACCTCTCTCCAGAAGTGACTGCTGGAGCAGGATTTTACATCACCTTGTAAAGTATTTCAGAATTAGGAAAATATTAATACAGATATTTTACCTCCTATACAACTTACTTCTTTGGTTATCTGTGGTTTTTTGTTATATCATGGAAGTCTAGTCCAAAATTAATTATATCTTTACCATGAAAATTTTGAACTACTGGAAAAAGAGAATGGGGGTTTTATGCTTTTAATATTTGTACATAACACAATAATTTAACAACATGTAAATGCTAATTAGTAGTATAAAATGCAGTGACTAAAAATTGCACAACATGATCAAGATTACAGACTGGAGTGTATTCATCAAGGTAGTTTCTTAAAGGTTTATATTAAACCTGAGAGTTTACAAGTTTCTAGGATTCTTCTTTTTCAGCCTTTAAAAACTGGAGAGGACATGCTTTGGGCTGCACTTCAGTTTCTCATTGGATAAACCAAGCCTTCTTTGACACAGAACAACTTCACTTAACATTTCCTTGCTTCTTTCTTCAAATACACAACTGTGCTGCTCCCTATTTCTTTTACATTTGTTGACATTTATCCCTGCCAGTGCTTAGGAAGAGCTTCTACTTAACTTCACACATGGTCACACTGGACGATGAAGACTAATCATAAGTCCAAGCGTTTATTATTGTACTTCCTTAGTTTGTTCCCCATATCCCCCCCTCCCCCTCCAGAAGTTGGGGCTGTGGAGTAAAGCATTAGCTTTTGACTGCTATTATAGACAGACACATTTTCTATTAACGTATGATCTCTGAAACAACTTTCCTTGTTACTGTAAAACACTTAACAGTATAGAGTATATATACAATAGGACCCTCTAGAGAAACTATATTTTTATATCATTGGTTGCTAGAAAATCCCACAGGATCCATGACTAAAAACGAGACTGATGGATCAACAAGTCCTGAGCATTCTCTTTCTAGTCTCAGATTACTTGTGATCATTTCTGTGACACATATGACAGCACTCTTTGACAGAAATAAGAGAAGAAATTAATTATTCTACTATGACAACATCTACAACAGCACAGGATGTACTCCACATGACCAAAAACTTGAGACCTATTTAAGTTTAAGGAGACCCCTTGAAATTAAGTTTTTCCACTACCTGGGCCCAAGGCTGATGTTTTTTACGAGTATCACAGTGCTTAAAAGGAAGCAGGCTATCAGCCAAACCTGCTTCTCTCTTCTGGCTGTGGGAGACAGAAGGATATGATTCCTCCTTCCTGTTGCAGCCAGTGGCACGCAGCCTTATCAACTTACTCTACTCTTTCTTTTTCCTGAAAGATTTTAGAGCTGCAATTACATAGGAAACAACTTCTACTGCCAGCTTCAGCTTGTTTTTAAATTTCTAGTCCTCGTGACTGCAGAAGAAAACAGTGCCTCAGATCAGACAAGGTACAAATGGAACAGTCTGCTTTGTTCTATAGAAATTTCAACATGTGTAAGTCACCATCGGCTGAAATGCACTGCATTTGGCACCATTGGTGAGCCTCACGTGGGTGCTTGGAATACTGACTGTGATTACAGCCTCTTTGGATATGCTTGCTGGATGTCACACCTTCAGGGCCAGACAAAGCCCAACCCTTTGTCCTACTGCTTAGAAGGTGAAAAAACTATCCTGGAACTGTGTTCTCCAATTCCCAAATGACACGATATTTTATTAGTAATTACATTTTATTTCTTAAGTATAAGTCATGTATACGTTTCAGGTAAAGTTCCAATGTTTACCAAGGCTGGAAGAATTTGGAGGATGGGGGCAGAAGAAAAAAACAACTTCTTTTAACCAACTTAAACTGATTTAATTGTGTGAATGAGTTACATTACAGCTATCCACATTTTAAAGCCCCTCTAAACTGCCTGTGAAACTATCTAACAGATGAAAAAAAGCAATGTACTGCTTTCTTCTCATACTTTTAAAATGGCATTAAAAATATTGCAAAACATAAACGAGGTCTATTAAGATCTCCAGGGAGAAAGTGTTACATGTGTATTGGTTTGAATGTAAATAAGAATGTAACGTGAGTTCTAGGATTAGAGAAGTAAAAAAAAAACAAACAACCAAACCATATTAACTCAATGCAAGTAGAAAAAAAAGTTCTTGTCAAATTAAGACTGAAAAAGTACAGTTAACAATTATTGTGACCAGGAACGGCTAGCGTTTCTAATACTATCTGCATTAGGACCACAAGAGATTTCTTGTATTTTTTTCCTATCGTATGACTGCTGTAGTTCAGGCTCTGCTCTGCAGCTGTCCTCGGCAGTGTCTAACTCAGGCTGCCTTTGTTTTATGTATTTGCCACACAGCACAAAGTCAAAACAAGTTCTTGAGCTTTCAGACTAAACCAGCCTCGTGTAACACAGTCACTGTTTGCCTATGAGCTGCCTAACTGGTTATGCAGGCTTTAGAATAGCACATATAGTAAACCTGTGATGTTTAAAGGGTAAATATACATTATTTTTATATAAAATACATTATTTGTATGTTATACAACAAAAGAAAAATGAGAAAAGTTCTTATATATTATTTTAAAAGCAATTCTTTAAGATACTGACAGAAATACCAGTTTTGAGGACTTTTGGGAAGCTGCAATTATGTGTTTTTTTCTAAGCACAAAGAAAGTAACTGCTCATAACTGGAATGCTACAGTAAAATAAGTTTTGTGTTGAATTTAGGTAAGCAGTAGCCTAAGTAGTTCTGGTTTTTGCTTTTCTTCTTAAAGTTCCTACCATATATCTAGTTTGAGATGCTCACATGAAGTAGTACAAAATAGTACAAAAAGTTGCTCTCTGTAGACTTTGTAACTCACAATAAAAATGAGGTTTTAAAGCAGTGACCTATTAAGTGCTTAATAGCAAAAGTTTACTGCTTAAAGCTAAATTTGCTTTTTCTTTCAATCTCCTGCATTACTATTAGTGAAGTCGGGTGACATTAAAATTGAGAGCAGCTGTAACTTGCTTTCATTATTCATCCAGTAAACACTGACTTCTCGGGCCCAAAAGGGAGACCCTTTCAGCAGTAATCACTCAGGAATGATCACTTCCCAAAGCAGAATTTTATTGCCATTAAAGCATTTTCCATACAAGAGTTTGAGTAATAGCAAGAGTCACTGGGGAGAGACAGTGGAGCTTCTTCATCCAACTGACTGAATTCAAACTGACAGTGTCACCATATAATACGCTTACACCAGAATGAAAGTTTGCTCAGAGTTAAGGTCATGTAACTGTAGTTTACAACTTCCTCAGCTAAATGGTATCCATTGCAATGGATCTGCTGATGGAAACGTTAATTCAAATAAAAGGTCTTTGTTGCTTTCTTCCCTTGCTTTGTGCGCACTGACACCAGTATCCAGAAAAGCTGTAGAAGCTGCCCACAGAAGCCAAGAGATCCAGTACAATATGAAGTACTGTCACTCCAATTGACACATTTTTGTTGCCGCAACACACTTTCCTTTAAATTAATTTCTCAGCTCTGTAACTTGGTCTCACCCGCCTGGTCTTTTCCCTTCCTTCCATCCAGTGTTTCTAGTCACCACATTGCTTACCTCTCCTCACACACAGTTCACTGAAGATTAAATGAAATTAACAATAGTGGCCAAAACTGTAATTATGAAGCAGATTAGAAATGCAAAAGGGCTGAAAGGCAGGGAGCTATAAAACTTAACAGTAATTTCATGAGCTCAATTATTTGAGCAGAAGTAAGCTTCAAGTCGTGGAGTTTATGCTTCTTCCCCACAACTGTCATCCACATATGGTTAATAAATTAACCACGTGGACCGACCAAAGTCAATACCACATAGATTGCTGCTTAGAAGAGTAACAGTGACTGAATCTCTTGAGACAGAATTTGTGGTTTTGTCTGAAAAGGAACAGTATGGTGTAATGAAAAAATGGTGACAGCTTATTGTGGAAGCAGGCACAGAGAGAAGCGCTTTTCCAGGCACGAGGGTGCTGAGAGGAAGGCACAGCTTTGGGACTGACAAGTTTCTAACATCAACATTCTTACTTGAAGCTTTCAGCATTGGCGCTGCTGTGGAAAGCTTCCAGTATCATGTTCAAGCGTGGAAAATTTTCAATACTGCCTTCCTTGTTGGAGGACAGACAGATGTTAAAGAATACAACTGTTTGCTTTCTTATGCTGTCCTATGTTGCATGATATTGCATGACATAACTGTCTATGTTTATATTTAATTGTAAAAAACTTTCAGAGAAGAGAATCAAGAAAATTAATATGTTTAAAAGAATAAAGAATCTAATTTATATCTTAAAACATTTGATTAAATCATTTGAAAGGCAGGTCTCATTTTTTCCCATAGCAGTAATTACACTTTCTCACCCTACCTACTTTTCCACAATCATTTTCTTCATATTCTTAAAGCAGATATGAAAACAGATGCAACGGAACAAGAAGTCTCATTGCAATTATATTCCATAATTTCCAAAGACTGTTCCAAAGTGTCTTTTCCATGTACTTGCTATATTACTACTAGAAGGAAGAGTAAAAATATGTTAATAATAACCTTACATAAAGCTTTTTTTCCTTGTTTTTTTTTTTTTTTGTTCATTCAATAACTGACAGAGAATGGATTTGGAAGAGTAAAATGAGAAAAATCCTTTCTTTTCAACTGCTAAAAATAACTTTGTTGCCTGCAGACATGCTGCTGACTTTTCAGGGACAAACTCCCAGAGGTCATGACTTGCTATTTCAGAAGCACTGACATTGAAAAAAAAACATTTCCTGAAAACTGGAGGACCACTTCATTGGTTCTTTCAACTGCATCAACGAGGATTCAGAAGCAAAACTGATTTTGATGGAGTTAACCTACATTTTTATATGACAGTGAACAACACAGAAAGTACCTATGAATTTCTTCGAATGGTCTTATATGGAGTTCTCTAGCTAAGTCTGGTGGACAAAGAATGGTTCTACACCAGAGATACTAATGGCTGTACTATGTTGCATTCAGTACACACTATTATTGTAAGATTCTACCATCTGTTACAAAGCTACTTTATTAACTGGAACACGCTGCACAAGAAACTGTCATATACAGGTGGTTTACCACAAAGTGAATGAGTAACCCATCTGGCAGCTTACTTCGCCAAATAAAAGTGCTTTCCAAATAACATAAGAAGTAAAGGCATTTTTAAAGCTACACAGCAAATTAAAACAACTCCTTGCAAAGTGGCTAGGCCTTCACAGAATTCAGTATCCCAGAAGGGAGAACATTAATTTGCTGCAGAGTAGTAGTGGAATGGCTTACAGTAATAAATAACAAAACATATAATATCCCCTGTGTAAATGTTTATTTTAGCAGATAAGTGTAAGCTCTGTTTGTAGGTTAAACACTATCAAAATGAATAGCCACAGAAGTTAGCCAACACTAGAAACTGGATAACTGGCTTCTGACAGGCTTTGACATCTGCATCGCTCTGTCAATTTACCTCTCCCTTACTGTCTCTTCCAAGAGGATTTTGACTTTTTCCTGTTTACTTTATGTATTTTAGGGCTCCAGTTTGAATACACACATAAAGCTTAATATAAAATAGGGAAGAGGAGGTGTTTACTACCATATCAGTGTTCAGAGCGAATATGTCTTTGTTGGAGGGAAAAACCACAAATGAGCTTGAAAGGCTGGACCTGATAAATGCTGCTTGTTCAACAGTACTTTTACTGGATGGGGGAAGACTCTGGAGATCAAGACATTGACCCATCTCACACCTGCAACCAGTCAACACCCACAGATAGCTTTGGGATTCTTGTGGCTGTTTAGAGGTCAACATTAAAACTCCACTGAAAGCACAGCATCCTCAGTAAGCAAAGTTATAACCTGCTTTTCACCAGTGCTATAAATGACATGTGAAAGAGAAGGAGTGTTAGAAACTACTTAGATTAGTAAAGATTGTTTGCCTAAACTGCTGTTATCTAGAGAACTGGATCACAATAACCAGACAAAAGAAAAACAACCTCAGCAAACCCCACATCATGTAGACCAGGGCCAAACCACAATTAAATAAGACTAAATGACTGAACTTGGGTTTCATCCCCAAACCGAAAGGGCCGGGTTCACAGCTGGCAGTTCCCTCGAAGGCATGAACTTGCCCAGTCACTCTTAATGGGGCATTACAGCTTCGGCCCAATTTTGCTCCCAGGCTTTTGCTGCTGTGGCTTTCAGAGAGAGACAAACCCAAGGAGAGGTGACACTTCCCCTCCTGAACCTTGGTGATTCCAGCTTGGCGTGAACATACCCCACTACTACTGGCCTTTCCCTATGATCCCCACCAGCCCCAGGGGGCAAAGCAGCACATTTCTTGCCATCTCGGGGGCTGCTGCACACCCCGTTGGCTGAGAAGGCCAATGGCATCTTGGCTTATATCAGAAATGGCACGGCCAGCAGGTCCAGGGAGGTTATTCTGTCCCTGTACTCAGTACTGGTGAGGCTGCACCTTGAATACTGTGTTCAGTTCTGGGCCCCTCACCACAAGGATGTTGAGGCTCTGAAGAGTGTCCAGAGAAGAGCAACAAAGCTGGTGAAGGGGCTGGAGAACAAGTCTTACGAGGAGGGGCTGAGAGCTGGGGTTGTTTAGCCTGGAGAAGAGGAGGCTGAGGGGAGACCTTATTGCTCTCTACAACTACCTGAAAGAAGATTGTAGAGAGGAGGGAGCTGGCCTCCTCTCCCAAGTGACAGGGGACAGGACAAGGGGGAATGGCCTCAAGCTCTGCCAGGGGAGGTTCCGACAGATATCAGGAAAAAACTTTTCACAGAAAGGATCATCGGGCACTAGCAGAGGCTGCCCAGGGAGGTGGTTGTGTCACCATCCCTGGAGGTACTTAAAAGATGGGTAGATGGGGTGCTTAGGGACGTGGTTTAGTGGCAGACAGGAATGGTTGGACTCGATGATCCAAGAGGTCTTTTCCAACCTGGTGATTCTATGATCCGCGGGCAGAAGGGAGGCAGGGGACAGCGGCGGCCACACCACAACCACGGGGACGGGGAGATGGAATCGCCTCAGTCGCCAGCCAGCCCCGCCCGTCCCCCTTCGGCGGCTTCTCTTGTTTTTGCCGCCCCCCTCGCTGCCTTTTGTATTTTCAAACCACGCCGCAGCGCGCCGCTCCGCCCAATCCGGAGCCGCCCGCCCCGCGCCGCCCAATGACGGGGCTCCCCGCGGTTTTTTAAACCGTCGCGGTCCGCCAATCGCCGCCCAGCGCGCGGCCGCCCCGCCCCCGCCCCCGCGCCCGGGCCGCAACCGGTTCCAACGAGTACGAAGCGCAACAACGAGCTCTCTCCCCCCGACCCCGCTCGCGCTCTGACGTCACGCGGCGGGCGGCCAATGGGCGGCGGTCGCGGCCGTGGCGGGCGGGGCTTAGGGCAGTTTGAACGCGCGCGGTAGCCAATGGGGGCGGCGGTGGGCGGGGCCTCGGGGGGCTGAGGAGAGGGGGGCGCTCGGCGGGGCGAGGGGCCGTGGCGGGCAGGGCTGTGGGAAAACAAGAGGCTGTAAGTGCGCCGCCGGGAAACCATTTAGCAGCGGCAGCAGCAGCGGAGGGAGCAGCGCCCCGCGCAGACAGGCAAGGCACCCCCCACCCATCCGCCGGGGGCAGCGGGAGGGAGCGGGGGAGAGGAGGGAATTCCCGTCGGGAAGGGCTGGGATGCGGGTGTCCCAGGGCCTGACGCCGCCTCCGCCGCCCGCAGGGACCGAGCTCGCCATGGGTAAAGGCGACCCCAACAAGCCGCGGGGCAAGATGTCCTCGTACGCCTACTTCGTGCAGACCTGCCGCGAGGAGCACAAGAAGAAGCACCCGGACTCGTCCGTCAACTTCGCCGAGTTCTCGAGGAAATGCTCGGAGAGGTGGAAGGTGAGCGGGGCTCCGAGCCGGGCTGAGCCCCTGCCGCGGGATGCTGGGAAAAGATCCCTGGCAGCAGCTGCTGCTCGGTCCTTAGTGGGTCACCGGGCGCTTTATCTGATCCAGCTGTTGGAACGGGTCCAGAGGAGGGCTACAAGGATGATCAGAGAGCTGGAGCACCTCTGCTGTACAAGGACAGGCTGAGAGAGTTGGGCTTGTTCAGCCTGGAGAAGAGAAGGCTCTGAGGGGATTTTATAGCGACCTTCCAGTACCTGAAAGTTGTGAGGGGCTGCTTTCAAAGACTTGTAGTGATAGCACTAGGGGCAATGGGTATAAACTGGAGAGGGGTAGATTTAGACTAGAAGTAAGGAGGGATTTCTTCGCAGTGAGAGTGGTGAGGCATTGGAACAGGTTCCCAGGGAAGCTGTGGCTGCCCCATCCCTGAAGGTGTTCAAGGCCGGGTTGAATGGGGCCTTGGGCAGCCTGATCTAGTGGGATGTCCCTGCGCATGGCAGGGGCATTGGAACTAGATGATCTTTTAAGGTCCTTTCCAACACAAAGTATCCTATGATTCTTCTCCTTTCTCCTCTGTGCGCACACAGACGATGTCTAGCAAGGAAAAAGGGAAGTTTGAAGAAATGGCTAAAGGAGATAAAGCTCGTTATGACAGGGAGATGAAAAACTACGTTCCTCCCAAAGGCGAGAAGAAGGGAAAGAAAAAGGACCCCAACGCTCCCAAAAGACCACCGTGAGTGTTCCTGTGTCTGGAAATGAAGTATTAGTTTAAATAGTCTGACATTTAAGTTTTAATCACAGTCTTTTGTTTTAGGTCTGCATTCTTCCTCTTCTGTTCTGAACACCGTCCGAAAATAAAAAACGATCACCCTGGCTTGTCGATTGGAGATACAGCAAAAAAATTAGGTGAAATGTGGTCTGAACAGTCAGCCAAAGATAAACAGCCATATGAACAGAAGGCTGCAAAACTAAAGGAGAAATATGAAAAGGTACAGTGAAACCAATAAAATAATGGTTACAGTTGTAGAGTTCACTGTAAATGTGTGACTTTTCTTTTGCACCTAAATCACATACGGTTTGTAATTCTAAGTGTTATGTCAGCCTTTGTCAGGCTTCAGAATACACAGAAAGGTGTGGCATGGAAGGTATCTGGAATGTTTACAGTGAACCTGGATGTGGTTTTACGTGTCTTTAGATTCTACCAATAAGATGGTTTACTTCCAGAAAACAGGTCACCTGCTTGGTGAAATACATAGTCAAACTCCAAATGACACTGAAGTCATAAAAAGTCTTTAAAACTACCTGGAGTCTGTGTTCTCTTGCCAAAAGGTGTAAGCATGAAAGTCTCAAGGCTGAAACCCCACTTTTCTGCACAGACTGTTTTGCACAGCATAGTGTTAAATTACCAAAGCAGTACAATTTGTCTTCAGAGTTACATTGCCAGCAACTAAATCACATTTTTCTTTCAGGATATTGCAGCGTATCGTGCCAAGAGCAAGAGTGATGCAGGAAAAAAGGGCCCAGGTAGGCCTGCAGGATCTAAGAAGAAAGCAGAACCAGAAGAGGAGGAGGAAGAGGAGGAAGAAGATGAAGAGGAGGAAGAAGAGGAGGATGAGGAATAAATGAATGTCCTGCTGTAAAGATTTATGCTCAAAATCCAATATTTTGCTAAGAATGTGAACTCGAGTGCAGCTCATTGTTAGCTTCAGTATAAAAATCTGTACAGAATTGTGTATAGGTAATATGGTCCTTTGTAGGAAGACCTCTTTAATGTAAGTAGTAGCTGAGGGCTGCTACAGTTTGGTTTAAGAAAAAAATGTTGTGGAATGTTTCTGCATATTTAATGGTTTTGTTGAAATTCAGTGACTGATAGCCAGGTGTTTTCTTATAGCTAAGTAAAACAAAGGAGGTAGCTTAATAGCTGATCTTATATTTTGTAGTATATTGCATTGTATTACTTTTTTTAACAGTTTTGTAATAAAATGTTGTACATGATTATTGTTTTATTCCTGATGTTTCTGAGAGGCTGGGTATTCCCAGGATGCTGAAGCCCTGTGCAAGATAGTGTTTTGCGTTTTTGGGCTGTTGCTGTTACTGCAAAACTGGCAAGTCTCTTGAAGCGTTGGCTCCTGGATTTTATACAGCAGTTTAAACTTTTTTTAACCACATTCTTTCTCCCATATATACTACTGCTAGCTGCAATTGATTATTTTCCTTATACTTGCAGTTACTTTATATTACCTTGTAAATGTGAAAAATACCTCATTTTTAAAGTACTGAAGTTGCTGATAATTATTCCTGTGTTGTGTTCTTTCCCCATAATACTGAAGCACAGGTCTAAAAGTTTTATCTTGGTGTATTAGCTGATAATCAGTGAATCTTAGCAACTTTCTCTCCCAGAGCTCAAGGTCACTGGCCTTTTCTGCTGTCCATATCAGGGCAGGAAAGTTGGCTGTAAGACAGATGTGGTTAGATGTATGTCTCTCCAGATGTTCCCTACTCTTCTCTCTCTCTGTGGCCTCAGTATTAGTGGCTTGTCATAAAATACACAGCTTGCAGAACAGCATGAAAAATGTTGGAATGTTATTTCCGCACATGCCAATAGATTCCTGCAGGAAAGAGGAGGCATTTGTAAAGAACATGTGCTCCGTATATGTTCGTCTTTGTGGTGGTTAACAGTATTGTCAGTTACACTACTCCTTGGTTTTCAGGTTTTATTTTAACTCTAATATATTTAAAAGTCTAAATCTAGATATCTAACTCTTTGCAAGTGGGAAATTGGAGATTTAAACTAATAGTTTAAAGTTAATTTATTGAGACATACTATGTGATAGCTTTTACTAGCCTTTAAATGCTCAGCAGGGAAAAAACATTAATATCAAAAATACCAAGTACTATAAAGGGCAGGCTTGCAGCTTTTTGTTGTTTTTAAACTGTCTCCCTATTG
Source organism: Cuculus canorus (assembly GCF_017976375.1). Classification (NCBI taxonomy): domain Eukaryota; kingdom Metazoa; phylum Chordata; class Aves; order Cuculiformes; family Cuculidae; genus Cuculus; species Cuculus canorus. The sequence continues at coordinate 39,586,168 of NC_071404.1, forward strand.
TCCATCAACTTATGAAAAAATTTTCCATGCAGTTATAGGAGTGGAAGATAAAAAGCGATTTCAGCACTATAAACATAGTAAATGTTACTGTGGTAGGTTAATAATAACACAGCACTTTCTGAAATAAGTCTTGACAAAAGCACTGTGTATTCCTGAAAGTATGGAAATAAGGTAACTGTAAAAAGAATTAAAATGTTTTTAAGCTAAAGGAGGTACTAATCTTAAAGGCCTTAGAAACCCAGAATTGTTTTTCCCTCCCCACCCTGCCCCAGAGATACTTAAAGTAGTATCAGAGGGATTAGCTGCTATTTTATATGTCGGACCTGCCAGAGATACTCAGCTCAAGTGGGATAAATGCTCCATTTTGCAAGCACAGATTTTAGGAAGCTGCAGGTGTAAACTGGAAGTGAGAGGCCGTTGTTCTGTGTGCAGTAGAGCCTGCGGTCAAGAACATTTTCTCCTGTAAAGTTTGCAGGCCTAATGTGCCTTTATCCTTAACTCAAATTCTTCCAGCTAGAGGCAATTCCCTGTCATTGTATGTAGCTGAGACTGCTGCTCTCACTCAGTTTCAGCATATCCTGTTTTGATTTCCCTGTAGAAATGTACCATCACCTCCCTTCAATTTTCAGGCTCTCTCCCGGAACTGAATAGTGATGATTCAAGACTTTCTGATTAGATTTAAATAATCTTTTGCAGTGGAGCAGTAGTCAGAATAAATTGACTAGTTTGATTATTTGAAATGTTTATTATGTCTGCTCAAGTGCTTTTAAATTGAAACAAAATGTAACCTTTCAGGTGTCCTAGAAAGCTGCATGGGTTACAGAATTATAAGTAATGTGTCAGAATAAGAGCATATCTTGAGGTAATTCTGAATAAAGGAGCTCTACTTTTCTCAGGTAAAATGGCTTTTTAGGTCCCATTTTGTTTTGCATTAGTTGGCCAGTTTAGCTTCAGCACAACTCCTGCACAAACTACAACTGCCTAATATTGTCACTTTGTTGTCCTATGTCCTAACAATGCTCTATGAAAAGCCACTTGTGGGTTACTTTTGTTTACGATCTCATTTACAAATATATCCTGACTGCTGGAGAGATCTTTGTTGCAAAAATAGTCTTTTGCACTGCTCTAGTAGCGTGACCCACGTAGAATAGAATCATTAAGGTTGGAAAAGACCTCTAAGACCATCCAGTCCAACCATCGGCCAAACACCACCATGCCTGATAAACCATGTCCCGATGTGCCCTGTCTGCATGCTTTTTTAACACCTCCAGGGATGGCGACTCCATCCCTTCCCTGGGTAGTCCGTTCCAATGCTTGACAAAAAAGTGAGCCAAAGGCAGCCACGGGCTTGAATCCCTGGTGAGGGAGACAACAGATAGGGAAAGAACCTGCCAGAAATGCTGGGCTACAGCTGGCCCACAAATTACATCATTACATTTTGTGTGCATGCCATGGCAGCATGAGCCGCAGCAAACCACAGTAGAGCTCTGCATCGGGCTGATCTATCAACTGAGTATGATGTCATGGCTACAGATAATTCGTAATTTTTTAAAATAATATTTTGTCCTTTCTATAAGAACAGATTTGAATATAGATTAAAGGCAAATGAAAAAGAGCATGTGAAAATTACTATTTTCAAATTAAGCTTAAAGAAGTAGGGTATGTCAGGTCAGGATGTTCAGATAATGCCCATCTGTGAGCACTGAAAGAACTAGTGCTGGAAGGGACTAGGAAGTGATCAAAGTGTAATGGCGATGTTTAGAAAAGATAAGTTCATAGAAGAAAAGTTAAATTAGTTTTTCACATGCACGCTCGATATGGACAACCTCATGAAACGAATCACTGGAAACTTTTCACTGGAGGTGGACTAGGAGCCCTGTCTCAAATCAAAACTAAAAGGGATGCCCAAAATGATTACAGGCATCAGGGAGACTGCTCACATTGCACTAAGGCATACCACCCAGCAAAGCAGACCAAAAGACCACCAAAAATAAGACTGAGGTGGATGAAGAGCAGGTATGAGAAAATAACAAATGTAGGAAAGCAGTCTTTAAAGTTCATTTCTAAACCTTTAATCCAGAAGAAACCTGCACCCTGGCAGGCCGAACATATCAATGCATGGCAGGGAAAAAGAGCATCAGAACGACTTAAGGAAACAGACTAATAATTTTCAAATGCGTCTGAACTAGCAGGGCTGCCAAGCTCTCCTAGGGACAATAGATGCTCAAGATATAGTAGCAATGCCTACAGAAGATTTCAGGAAGGACTTTTCCTTTTTTTTGAAAAAAAACCTTGAAGAGGAGCTTCAGGAAGTTTTCACGACAGAACTTTTTAATGGGAGAGGCATGGTGGAGCATCTGTCTCAAATCCAAGTGTAAAAGGTTTTGAAACAAAATGACAGGACAGATGGTATTCATCCAAGAGTTCTAAGGAAACTCAAGGATGAAATGGTTGAACTATGAACTGTACTTTATATTTTTTCACTTAAAACTGCTTAGTGCTAGAGGAATGGAAGGTCACAAATATGACACTAATTTTTAGAAAGCATTCTATGGAGACAGAGGAACTTCAGAACAGTAATACCCATATGGCAAGCTGGTAGGAACCACAACACAGCCGAGAGTTGCTGGATGAATGACTAAGTAGGACTTGCAATTTCACGAGAGGAAATCCTGTTCCACAGACCTGTGAATATACTTCAAAGAAAGCAGTGAACATGAAGGTAAAGGAGATCAGGCAGTTCTGGTCTGCTTGAGCATGGTTTGGCCTACTTCTCATAAAAGAAATAATTGAAGGCCTTACATGAATAAATAGCTGGTTAACAATACAGGACCGAAATAGGAATTAGTCATCAGTTTCACCAGTGGAGAAAAATCACCTATGAAAACCCATAGGTTGTTATTGGAGATGGGGTTAATGACCAGTTATTGTTTAATGTATATGTAAGTGACTTGGAAAAAACCTGGTGAATGGTGCTGCAAGAAAGATGGGAGCTAACAGCGAAGAACTGCAAAAAGCCAGCCTGAAGCCTGAAGTGACAGGGTAATAAAACCAGTAGGTGAAATATATATATTACAGTATATTACATCTTAATGTGTGCTCCCTCAACACATGGGAAGGGGAAAAAGCAGGCTTAACTGTTATGTCATGGGTAATGTAGGTAGACAATAAACTGCATTACATTAATCTCGAGGAGATGCTGAAGCTATAATAGACAATCCTGTGAAGATGTAACAGATGTTTGCTACAAAATCAAATAGCGTGTTAGGCATTATTAGGTAAAGAGTTAAGAACAAACCAAATATTTAGTATTTCCTTACTGTCTTTCTAAAGGAATATAAAGTTTTCTTTTTCTTAGATCAACTTAGAACAAAGTCTGTTTACAAAGTTGGTCTTATTTTTCCCAAGCAAAACCTGTGATCTGAAGAACTGTAAATATGCCTCTTTTGGGTTATGGGTTTTTTTTTTTTTGGTGCTTTTTCAAAGGGAAAAACTTGATTAGAACAGCTACAGAGCTGGGAACTGACTGCACTATATGCAGGCTTTAGAACTCAACACAAAAGAAATTACAAATGGGTGTAGAGAGAGAGTCAGGAAAAATGGAGCAGGAGTTTTATCTTGGATTAGCTAATGATCTATTGAACTGTTTCATAACAGTGTATCACAGGCATCTTGTACTGGTACATAATCTAGTGCATATTGCTCAGTGATGGATTATTTGCTGTGGTGGTGACATTAATTCTACTGCACTTGCCTTACTATCCTTAGCATATGTTTAATTTTCTGTTTGTTTTCTCATTTTGGCTTGTATTTCTTTTCACATCTTGAAATACATAAGTACTTTGCCAGGAACCCCTGCATTTAAAAAATTGCTGGGCTCCTCCTATGAGCTGCAACACAGCCCAGATGTTGAGCTCACTGCTGCATTCTCCAATGCACGCAGACTTTGAGGGATGCATTAACTCAGCTTAAGTGTGGGATACGCACAAGATTCAGAACTACCTGATAAGAAAAAGTTTGTTCCCATAAATCAGTTTTCCAGCAGAGCTGAAAGGATGCAGTTTGAGTGGACAAGACCACACCCTTTAAAAAGCCTTTTTGCTGTGAATGTTTATTGTCAGTGCTGTTACCTTGAAGCCAGCTCTTGGAATTAGGGAATTAAGACCTTTAACACGCCTTCATAATTCTCCTAAATCTCACTGTTTTGTCTCAGCAGAGGACTGAACCGCAGAGCCAGAGCGCCTCTCAGAAATCTTGAAACTTTTTGCATAATCAGGTGTGATGGATGACTAAGGTCTGCCTAGATTCAAACAGTGGTTAGACAAATTCTGGATTATTGAATAGAAAATCATCTCTAGGTGAGAGAGTGCTTGAGTTGTATATTGCCAGAAGTAGGGACAATGTTAGACAAATATACTTGTCACCTCCTTTCCCTCTACCCTGTGGAGGAAGGGAGACAGGCTACCGTGCTAGCTGGCCTTTTGGTCTGATCTTGCATGCCCTTTTTAAGTTCTTACAGTAAGCCCAGTTCTTATCATAAGTAAAAATATTTTTCAACTTTTTCCATCAGGGACAAAGGGTCCTGCTATTTCTGGAGCATGGACTCCATTCCTCTCATAATCATCACACAGAAGATAATGGGATACAGTAACAGGCCAAAAAAAAACGACCCAGAAGGAGTGATTTCTATCCCCAGCTGGGAACGGCTCAGTCCAATATTACTTTATCCCTAATAGCTTTTAACATCAGTAGTAACCAGCACCCACTCTGCTATAGGGCTACAGAATTGTTTCCTCAGCAACACCCCACACCATCTTACCTTCACTCCCAGACAGCAGGACAGGCAGTTTTCTCTTCCATCGCCAGGTTGATTAGGCTCTGTCTTTTGGGCTTCCTTGGCATCTTCATGACAGGTAGGCGTCAGGGCACTCCTTGGTGCAATTGAAACAGCAGTATGACTAGAAGCACTTGCAGAGCTCTGCATGCTTTTTCTTCTGGTTAGCTCTTCCCGCATCTCCTTTCTTATGAACCCATACGAATGCCCTAGAAGGCTTCTGCTTTTACCCAGTTCTACTTCTGTTAATTGTTTCTGCTGCTTCAGAAATAAAAATATGAGAACTGCAACTATAGCTGCCTGTTGGGCAACCGTGATGGCTTTGAGGACTCTGGCAATAGGGTGTAGCTACTCTCCAGACTCAGGCTAGCAAGGTGTCTGTTGCCAGGGAGGGCTCGAGGTCTCTTGAGTGTACCACAGAATGACACAGTGCTTCTGCAGTGGGACAAGATCCCTGGCAGCGTGGATCCCTGCACAGTTTGCAGAGGACACATTTTGACCCAACAGCCCTCAGAAATGCAGGTATCAGCCTTCATGGCTGCAAGTCCTAATGCTGTGTCTCATGACAGGTCTAACTCAGAGAAGACGCACACACAGAAGAAGATCCGAGGACTTTATACTCAAAGATCCACCACTGCTTAATGTAAGGGCTTCTTCAAAGATACTGGCCAACATTATTTTCTTGAGGAAATCGTTCCAGAAATTTCAAGGGAAAAAGGCTGTATTTTGATTCCCATTTCAGCCTAGTGTGTTCAAGTGATTCAGAAAGCCTGTTCCAAGCATGATTACTTCATCTCCATTTCAGACTGTGCTTTAACAACTCTCTGGGCATGCTGCCTTCTTGACTAACACATGCTGCCACCAGCAGCCCTTTCCACGAAAGCAAAATATCATCTCTCCATTCACTTCCCTCCCCCTTTCAGGACCTCTGGGATGCTTAGCCAAAGGGCTGCTGTTGCGTACATGCACAACTCTGCAATTAGGATTTACTGTGGTGGTGTTTTTTTTTTTATATGGGTTATTGCTACAATGCTTCTCCCACCTTCCTGCTCTGCAGAAGAACCACTGCCGAGTTGTTAGAATTTGCAGCCCACTGGAGGCATTTCTGCTATCACATCAAATGATTGCATTCACAAGACCTGCAGGACCCACCTAGCCCTCAGCCCTGCTTTACCTACACTCCGCTTTGGATAGACCACAGTTCTTCTCTCTAAAGCAATCACATTTCTCTTCAGTGAAGTATATTGGTGAGAAAAAGAAGATATCTAACATGCAAATATACCTTTTCATCTTGATATTTGAACAGCTGTATGAACTCCTCCTTACAGGCTTTGATCCTTGTCATCTTCGTTGACCTGTTAACTGAAAGAATGTGCATTTTCCATCAGTCAGTTAAGACCCATCAGACCATAAGCTATGCCACTGCCTTGCTGAAGAGTCTCCATCCACACTATTGTTCAGTACAGCTACAGAGCAGTACAACGTGGTAAAAATCCTGAGGTAAAAATCCTAGTAAAAGCTTATTTTTCTTTTACTAGGACCTATGTTACGGAGCGACGGAGAGTACTTGCTTTTCAGTGTAAAGAACAGACTATGTTTTTTAGATTTAGAAAACAAAGGCTACTAAAAATGAACTGGGTTAATGAGATGTGTAATCCACACAAATACAGCTGTGGGTTGGATAAGCGAGGCAGCACGCACCAGTGCACACACTTGTGGTAGCGGCATGTGAGGGAAGATGACCAGAAGCTCCCACAGTGAAAGGAGGACTAAAGTAGCTTCAGGCATTGCTCACAGGGTATGCACCTTTTATTTTTTTTTTTTTTTTAAATAGATAGGGAGGCCAACTCACCTGAATTTTTTGATAGCCTATTACTTTTTCTGCCTAGACTCGTTCTGCCAGCCCAGCTAGGCAGCTTACCATTCCAACACTACTGGAGGTCAGAGGAGGCTTGCAGGGTAAGTAAAGCCAACAACCAGAGGATTAAATACAGATAATGACTTCTGATGTTCCCAGAAAGTAAATATTCCCCTTGAAGAATCACTGACATTTCTCAAAGATTGTTTTCATAAATGTAGCAAGGTAAGATTTCAGAACACAGCTAGACCGAGTATTCCCATGCAAGGAGAACAACCAGAAACAGAGACACTGCTAATCTATTTTTTCTGACCTGGCTCTTTTCACCTACTACAACTGATGGAACAGCAGGGAACAAATAATAAATGCTTTTACAAAAAAACCCCCCAGTTTGTGTTCAATTGTGGACAATTTGCATGTTCTGAAATTTCTTTCCCTATTCCTATGCCTCTCCATGGATCTTCCACAATTTGACCTTTTTTTAACCTAAAGGGAAAAACCACGCTTGATGTGCAGCAAAATCTAGAAAAGCATCTTTTGTGTTTTAGGCACAAGCCTATGAAGATCATAGACAAGCATAAAATTTTTACATCTCTGGTGTAGTATAATAGATCTCAGGCTTCTTGGTCTAGCTTTAGAGCAGTGAGTTGATCTTAACTATTGGGCTTTAGGGACTGAAGTTTGGAGGCAGATGGTATAGAAGAAGGAGACAGAAGGGAGACTGGCATTAGGGAAAGAGAATGAATTACTTTGAGGATGCCAGCACTGGGGACAGTATCTTTGCTACTGCTCGAAGGTTGCTGTTGGTTCTCCTGGTGCTAGGATCTCTGGTAATGAAGAAAGATATCCCCTCTTTCCTATCAGCCCCTGTTTCCATACATAAATTAACATTCCCTATGTGAACTGAACTGTATTCCTATTGTTTTGCCAAAGAAGCCTTTTGATATCCAAACACAAGGCCAGGAATCGGGAATCCCACCTGTAAAAAAGTGATGTAGATTTTAGCATTTAGGTTTGGTGTTAGGCCAGAACTTGTGTCTTCAGGTCCTGATTTAATTGCATACTCTTCTGCTAAAAATCATTCTCAGGAAATAAAAAATGTTTGATTGAAACATATTTGTTGGTGGAAGCATACATGGACTAAGACAAAATATACAGTCAAAATACTACCGATCTGTCTTGATCTTTGGTTCTACTTTAGAAATAATTCTAAACTTTATTTTCTATAAGCATATTAAATCTACCTAATTAGACCAGGGCAGATTTGGATACAAAAATCCAAATAGGTCCATGTGGCAATTGTCAGTGGGAATTTCATTTTTCACTTTACTGGAAAAAATCATGAGTCCTCACAGATATGACAAAAGGTACCTAGATAAAAAGTAAAATAAAATGCTTCTAATATTTGTAAGTTTGTAGCACTAAAGCTGTCTAGATTTAGATATAGGGTTTCTATAAAGATAATAATCCACTTTTACTCTGTAAAAGTATAGCAAACCCAAAAATTCAAATATTTTATTTACTTTACCTAAAAAAGAAGCAACCCATAAGTAAGATATACATAAGTTTCCCAGATTTATCCCTAATAAATTTTTTAAGGATTTATACAATTTCTACAGAAACATACAGTGTATCAAAATCTGCATAAATCAAATTTATAAAATATGTAGAAATGCATAGTGATATTATCATCAACTTACAAAGCAAGAATATGGGAATTATTTTTTTCCAAGCCAGCTATAGTGGGAAAAAGTCATTACAGCAACAGCTTCTTATGATCTCATGTTTTGTAAGGCTTCAGCCTCACAGATTCATAGTCACATAGAGCATCAGCTTTCAATGAATTGCACAAAATATCCATTAAAAATGCACACCAGCACAATTTATGTGCCACCATACTTTCTCTTATGCATAGTCGTATGATTAAATTAATCTACTTAACACACAAAAATGGAGTCAGTTTTCATACACTAAAGGAACAAGTACCAGCACATACCCTTATTTTCCATTTTTTTTCCAGTTTCTCCCTCCTTTATTTTCTATTTTTCATAGCTCTGAAAGGATAGATGAGAAGCTTGAAGAAACTCGGAAAGATCCCAAACTAATAGATCAGTGCAGACAGCCCTATAAAGATCAAACTCTGTCACCGAATATGATACATAAACCTTATTAACATCAATGGAAGCTGCATGCAATGCTATTCTAGATTTCAGGGAAGTATTTAGTCATATTTAACAGTGTGACATTATAGGCATAACTCTTATGAAATTGGTACACTGATGTCAACATTTAACAGTCACAAAATCTGGAATAAGGAAGTAAGAATAAGTCATTTCTCCTCCACTTCTCCGTTCATTCAGAGTAAATACTTATACTCCTATCCAGAACATTTTTAGAAACTTCTTGGCATTCTAGTTTATACACTATAGCACCAAGTGGCTGTATTTTGTGTTTGTAATCCCTCAGGAAAAGTTTCCAATGACAAAAATAAGAAGAAAATTAGTATGAATAAATGTGTTTTCAGGATTTCCACTTATCTTTTAAAATCCAAATCTGGCATCCAATCTAGTTGACAGATGTCCTTGCAAAGAATTACGCAGATGTGTTAAAGAGCTGGATGTTTTTTCTTAATTAAAAGTTGTAGTCCAACTCTACATTATTTCCATTTAAAATAAGAATATAAATGAAACACTGGATTATTTCTAAGTTTTACATAATTGTGCAGCTTTATTTTATTTTTATTTTATTTTAAATTGTTTTTATGTAAGGCATGGTTTAAACAAGCAAGTTAGTGCTTACAAATTCTTAACTGGAATTGTGAGGGTGCTTACTTCCAGCAGAATGTACCACATTAGCACTAAAGTAGACACTAAGCTCTTCCTTGCACTGTACAAAGTGTCCAGTCGAAGTAGAGCAGCCAAACTAGTAAAAGGAATTTGTCTTCAGCAATGCAATAATTACACAGGGTGGTACAGCTGGTCCCTACCCCTGGTGACAGCTCAGAAAAATTCATTGTATAATTTCCAACAAATGCTTTTCTTGTGAAAGAGAGAAATGAGAGAGGCACTAAATATGTTCAAATTCACCTTTCAAAAAAGCAGCATGACTGTGAGAGAAGGCCACCCTGGCTAATAACCTGTGGCAGTGCTTAGTAAGATGTAAAATTAAATAAAATATACAACAGGTTGATATTCACCAAGTTCTATGAAAATCTGGTTACTCCAACCTTTTCAAGTGTGTGTAAAAAAACTGCCTTCAGACCCCTGAGTGTAATCCCAAAGAAGACAACAACGCTTTTAACTATGTTCCTATGAAACATAGCTAACAGCACATTAATTTACCAACATCTTAAAACAAAAAGATGTAAACATCTACAGAGTTTAAGGTAAAGCAGTTTTGTAAACATTAACTGCAGATGATAATGTTATTGTAATAATCACAGTTCGTCTATGTCCTTCATCCAAGCCAGGAGGCTTGCAGCTGTACAAAGTTAATAATTGCAGCAGTTTTCAGGCTATTTTCAGTCCTGTACAAATTAATGTGTCAGTAGGTAGGTTTTTGTCTGTCTACACACTAAGAATGTTGTTCATTTCCCATTTCTGCGTAGCTTTACTGGAGTCACACTCTGAAATGAAAACTTGATGGAGGACTTCGGAGCGATCCAAGCACTTCCCTGATGGGATGTGAGTAAATCTGTGCAGATTCTGGAAAACAAAACCATCAGGAACATGTGTTGATTTTGGTTTTTTTTAAGGTTTTGGTTTTTTTTAACATCTTCTTTGCAACTATAATATAGCTATCTACAAAACCAGGCTTCAGTGTCCCAGAACAGAAAACCTATATTTTCACAGCCTTTACATTATGAAATGTTTGATCCACGTAGATCTACTCGTAGCGCCTTGCATTTCTCTTAAGCAACAAAGAGGTAAGCAAATTAGCAAAACAGTGTGTAAAACACTTCCAGCACTTCACCCATCCCGTAACCAAACCAAAACATTAACTCTTAAGGACAGCTCTATGAGAACAGACTTCACTGGGCAGACCCTCCTTCCGTTAGCCTTCACATAAAGCAACTGCCAAACACCAACATTAACCACACTGGGGCAAGAAAAAAAAAAAGCAGTAACTTTGCTCTCTGTTTGGCTCGTAGAAAGAATAAAAGAGGGTATGAGAGCAAGTCTGGCCTCCGGAGCAACAGGACGCTGCCTAAGTAACTGCAGACCTATTGTGCCTAGCGCATTCAGGCTGACTCACGCATTTGGTTCCTTCCACACCCCTGATGCTGCACTACCCAAGACTCACACATACCAAAGCAGCCTGTGGCCTCTCTTCTGCTTGCTGACCACAAACACCAGATGCAGCCCTGACTCGCTGACCAGTTCCATCTTGCATGGAGAACAACAAAGCAGAAACAAACTCATGGCACTGCAGCTGAACTGGGGTTCTGCAGCCGTGCCCTGCACACCCAGTGCCCATGGGAAAACAGGCTTCCCCTGGCACAGGCACCCTCTCCCACTCCGACGTGCACGTACACGTCCGAATGTTGGTTCAGCTTGATATCCATTCCTGCCAGTGGGCAGACATGGAGACATAGAAGGCCTCTACTTGGAGAGGTAAGCAGATGCTTGAACAAAAGCAATAAGCAGACAATCACCAGCCCTAGTCTGGATTTTTGCTCGTGGGCACTAGAGTCCTGCTACTGCTCAACACTCAAGCAGCACAGACGTTACTCTCACCAAACTAGCACATAAACATTAATTCCAGAAACCAACCAACCAGATAAAATCTGGCAGCTTTCATTTACACAAGGCCACAACATTTTTCAGCAGTTCATAAGAACTTCATTCCTTACACCCTTCTCACTAGAAGAAACTCAAGAAACAGCAGAGAAGAAACAGCAGAGTGTGCCAAATTTCTAGTATCTGCTCGATTCCACCCTTGGTGGTCCCTTTGCTCTCACCCCACCTTTTTTTCCTCCTGGAAGCTAATTAGTGTTTTGTTCTACATCCCAGACCATACCTACTGGTTTCCTTATAACTTGCAGTAATAAGCAAACAATTACACTACTTGGTACGACTGTGGAGGATATGGATCTTCTTGCACAAAACAAATGCTTAGCGAAGAGCCAAGTAACATGCTCGGACAAACCAGAAAGGTTGGAGAGTTAACAAGTGCTATATACTATTCCAATATTGAAGCAGAAGTCAGCAGGCAGTGGAAGATTGCTAACTGATTTTTAAATCTCAAGTTTGAAGACTTTTGTCTGTCTACATGGCACAAGAAAGCTGGGTGAAAATGGCATCCTGGTGCTTGAGATTTCCTAGCTCTACACAAATATCAGAAAAAAGTGAGGTGTCTTAAAGGATAGGAAACAGATTTCGCTGCACTCAACAGATGCACTTACATCTTTCAGGCAAACACAGATAACCAGCTAATGAATTAATATAAATATGCCACGTGCTAGATAGATTGAAGGAATATCAACACAGAAGAGTTTCTTAGACACAGAACCAAGTTATGTGTAGCTATTATATCCAAGGCTAACATCATCCTTAAACTATTCAGTCTCATTTTTTAAGAGACAAACAGAAACATAACCTTAGACATTTTTTAAAATAACACTTTAAAAACTAGAATTAATAGAAGACTTACAGATGTGGTGACTAAATAGACTGTAGCAGCCCCTGCATGCAGATTAGCTAACATTCAAAGTATTTATTAAAAATTCATAGATTTTGCAATAGCACTATAATGGTACCACACCCAGAATTCTCAACAGAGCATGTTATTAGAGAATGGCTAACGAACAGGAAAAAGAAATACTGAAGAAGGCAAAGACAACACAAAAAGGCAGAGTAACGCTATGTTTACTTATGCCTATATGTATGTGTATATATATACATGCTTAAAAAGATCTGTCTTTAAAAGGAGTGACACTTCAATTCAGACTTCCCAAAATTAGATATAATATTGTCCCTAGGTGCTAAATGCACCTCAGCATTTAAGTAATCTTCTCACTCTCCATTAGACAAAGACTTTCTTGACAGACAGCATACAAGGAGAGAAGTTGATGGCACAAAAAGCTTTTAGAAACTCTGTCACTCGTGGTAGACACCCTCTTTGCTTCCTTCAAGACAAGTGCTAACTCCTAACATACCTGTGGTAGCTCATGTAGCCTCATAAGATTGTCCTTAAAGATTCTGCTACAGACAGCAACTAGGACCGCTAGCAAAAGCATCTTTCCCTAGAGGGAATTTTCCTGGCAAGCATCGATTTCTGAGAATGTGCAATTAACAATTTACTCTACTTGGTACAGTTAACTGTCACAAATGTTTATTTTCAGATACATGTAAAATAATAAAACAGGTGCAAAAACCCCAGCATGCAAATAATTGCTTTTCTGCTGTGTATCAATTACATACCTTGAAGTATTGCCAGTCCTTGTATTCATTCTGATTACAGTGTGTAATCAGAATTTTGGATCCATCTGGTCCTTTAGTTAAGCACTGATCGTACTGCATGAGTTGATTAGCTTCATTGATTCGGAAAAGCTAACGGGAAAAAAAAAGCCACCTTTTCAACAGTTGACTCAAATATTTCAGAAACACTGAAAATACCAACACAATCACACAATTCAAAATATTCTCTGGTGTTTTTACATCTTCCTTTCAGGAGGGCTCTTTCTTTTACATGATGTAATGCCCTTTACTATCATGACACTCAGTTTTATGAATAACTTACGTATAGGATTTTGAAAGCTAAGAAGCTGACCTCGCAAGACAAAAATGACAAAAATCAAGGGATCCCTATTAGGAAGATTTCTGAAAGTGTTTGATTGAAAGTCTTTGTATGATTTGGTGGCCAAACAATCCACTAAAGTAAAAATAAATAAAAGTAAAACTCTGATTTCCACTATGGGTAAAATGCCAAACTAATGCATCCAGATACAAAAACATCATCTCAGCTACTTCTAATTAAATAACTGTTACAGGGCTTTTAGGGGTAACATATACAGAAAAAGTAAATTAGGGAGCTTTTTCATTAAATATCAAAATAAAAGAGACATTTCTATGGGCTACTAAGAGCTAACCCATATATGATTTTTAAAAGCATCATCCTGCTCATGACTTCATGACTGCCGTGACAAAACTTGCCTGGTTCAAGTCCATGTCATCATAAATAAGGACTTCAAATACTGAAAAAATCTTCCAACCAACAAAGGAAATCTAAATGCAAACCAGCAAGTTTGTGTGGTAATGCAGGTTAAGTTTGTGAAGATACAGGTCAAATACAACAGCAGCTCACATTGCAACCATTCCTTAGTAATTATGTTCTGCCAATTAATTTGTAAAAGACAAATTTGTGTCTGTTTTCAATTTCTTGTCTCCTGTGGTGGAAGATGATGACTTACTGCATAAAAGTGTCTTTTACTTCTATTAGAGCAAAACAACTTTGTGAAATACTTGAGCCAAAGTGAGTACGGGGGTCGATTCCTGAAGGATTAATTATTAGGTGAAGATAAATGATGAAATCAGCAGCAATGCTAAGAGCTGCAGTTGTCCTAATGCAGTGATATGGTTGTTTAAAAACACAGCTCTTGCTTCCTCATGTACATGCTTCACTGAAGAAGAGAATATGAATTTGCCTTCAATTTTGTACCATTTGTGTTTGTAAAGACATTTTCTGATCCCCACATTTTAGCAATGTCAGTATGCTTAGGGAAAATTCCCAACTCTCATCTTTGCAGCTAGCACATAAGTGACCTTACGTACAGGCTTAATAGGAAACCAACCTGTTATCACTCAGAGCAAGTAATTCTCCTTCAGACTTGCCTCCAAGCTCCTTACCTGATTTCCTCCCATTCTATGGCACGGCCCAAGCTCAACAAAGCCACCGTTGGTGTGCCCCATGCTGTCAATGCAGTAAGCTGTTTCAAAGCCTCTAATCTGGAAAAGAGGTTTTGCACTCTAACTTAGTCTCAAGCTAAAAATAAGCGTGAAGGAGTTCAGAAAATTCCAACTTATCTTTCAAACCAAAACCTGATACGTGACAGAGAGATAAGAGACAAACCTGCATATGAAATTTGCAAATACTGATGTTAATGGTTCTGGGAGATAGAACTTCAGGCTGCCCACACTCATTTGCGGGCTCTTACATCAGTTAAGAGTACACCAATAAGGCTAGAGTTGAAAAGCTCAGTTTCAAATTAATGACATCGAAATGTAGGACTTTCAAGTATTTTAACTTATTCAATCTCCTACCAAAGCATGTTCAGTCTCCCAGGTTTCCATAAATAATGCAGCAGCCCAGCTAAGTTATTCTCATCTTGTGGATGAGCAAAATGAGATGAAGAAAAGTCATGCACAGATTTTAACAACCACAGCCAGGCACAGCCCACTGACCCAGTCCTCAGAAGTACTTTCTGCAGCAGCAGTTACATGGGAAAAAAAGAGATGAAATTGATGAGGGGCACGCACTGGGACAGGGATAAAGAACAAAAGTCCTGTCAGAAAGCATGCCTCAACTGCTGATTATCTTGTTCCCTTCTCAGAAGGGGCAGCAAACAACTTTAAAAAGACTTCATTACTCAAATAATATTCTTTGCAGACCTATTTTTTTCTTACCATAGCCTCTTTATTCTTTGTGATGGCAGAAGAAAATCCGGAGGACTAAGCTTAGACCTGACTCTTAGAGAGAGTGTTAGGGAAGATGAACCTCACACTTCTATTCCTAGTGGTTTGGAAATGCAATTAGTGCGGTGCTACAAATAGCAGGGAAAAAAATTCTCAGATATAAGATAACTAGCATTCAGTGAGGAAGAGCTGAAGAAAACTTCAGAGATTTCTCTGAACTTCCGACTTTCCTATTGCTTCACCAGAGCTGCTCGCTTTCATCAGGGATGTCTTCCCACAGGGTGTCTATTATTATTTTATTCTCTTTCAGATACTCTCACCTCAGTGAAGAGTAATATGTAACATGCCTTCCCAACCCCTTATGTGACTCAGAAGGAGGCCTAAGGCTAATGTAGTAACCAATGCTTTGTGGCAACTTTTAGGTAAGAAATAAAAGCGGCATTGTACACCTGGTCCCTCAAATACAAGACTATTTGTAACTCCTTCCACCATGTGTATCCTCTGTATCGCCAGTTCCTCAGAGAAACTAGAGATTATACAATCCTGGCCATAAGAAACATCATAGAACTGAACTTCTAATGCTTTTTCAAAGTTGCAGAAATGGTTCCATTGCATCTTTAGGAAAGAAAGTGGTTATATTTGGTGGGACACAGGGCTCCTCCCTTGCTACTGAGACAACTTTCTGGGTTTGTCTCCATGATCTACAAAAGTAAAACTGACAGGAGAGATAAGGCAAGGCTGGAAAAAAAAAAAAAAAAAAAAAAAAAAAAGCCCAAAGGGAAAAAAACCCAACTAATTTGAAAGCAGGCAGGAGACCTGCAGTAAGAGCTCCTCAATGTGTGGGTTAAAACCTGGAATGAAACAGGCAGGGTTCAGCAAACTGTACTCCATCAGCCCAGTGACATACTGTGTCAACCACAGGAAAATGCCAAATTTGTAACCACATCCTTAATTTCGCACAATTGTACTTGTATACATTAATGCTGGAGATGACTGTTACTGAATCATATCAAATTATTACCTCCAGGTAAGGGATTTGCTGAGGCTCTAACTGTCTGAGTACATCCCAGGCTAGGAAACACAGGCAGAATGTACTCCACCTGGATTTCATGATCTGTTCTCTACACCTTCACAGGAAAAGATTTTCACCTATTAATCTTTGCCAGTACTCCAAAGCTCAAAGGATTCACATTTTTTCTTTAAAATAACTCCCAAAATTCCATTTATGGAAAAAAGAGCTTTAGACATAACTGAAGACAGGGCTAGACATACAATAATCCTTCAAGTAACTATGGAACTAATGAAAAAAATCACACCTCTTGAAGTATATATATAATTTTACCTTGGGTTATATCTCTGTAGCTCTCTGGCTAGTATCATGTACCTTAGTATAGCAGTAATCAAAGAGCCTGTTCTCAGACTGAAGTGAAGGAACAATCACTTCCTTCTGAATTTCCAGTTTCTAAAAAAAAAGCTCCTAAAATAAATAAGAGGTTATATGCTGTACTTACCTCTCCCCAGTCCACATTTTTAGGTGGTAGTGGATAATAAGAAGTTATATCATATGCTATTTCTTCCATAAACCACTTAAAACTTTTGCAGTTGTGATCTTCACGGAATTTTTTCAGCTCAGATATATCTCCATAGGGTAGCGCTTTTGTCTCTGGCCGACTGGCATAAAAGTAATCTTTGTATTCATCCCACCACACTTCTACAACTCTGACATAGTTCTGTGAAGAACAAGGATATCGTTGCTACCTCAAAGCACATACAACAGGTCAGATGCAACTACATGTTAATTCCAGAAATTTAAGATTCATCCTTTTTAAAAGTGACAGCAGTTATCTTAGTAACAGTAGGATTGACACAAAGATTTCCCTCCCATGAGGATGACCATCTTAGCATTACACACTAAATAGCTCTGGATGAAGTGCTGTCTAAATTGCTACTGATAATTTAAGTAGATTTATCTAAAACTATTGTTATCTAAAATAGAAAAACACCTTCAAGTTTGCAGCAAAACAATACCTTTAATGTAGGAGAAGACCCAACGTACACAGGGGGTGGATTTCCTTGCCAGCCCTGGAGGCGATAGATGTGTCCAACACGAGAACAGGGCACAAACAACAGTTTTCCCCCACACTGCCAGATCTACAAGTTAAAGCAAATGTAGTAATACACATGCACAGGCATTTAAGACAGACAAACAGATAATAAATAATGGAAGAAATGTGAACTACTCTTCTTGTTATACTGACTGTGTGTTACATCTAAATATTTTTGCTTCAGATGTAAGCATCAACATAATAGCTCTCTGAAATGAAAGGCTGTATTGAGTACATTTTCAACTCAGCCATGAAATTACTCTAAATAACTTTTTAAAAAAGATTTTTAAAAAGTTTGCCATCTCATTCCACTGCTGTTTTAAAGCAACAGTTAATGAATGAGCCCACAAATCGGGTAATTTTTATTATGACAGAATTAATAATATTTTTATTTTATTAAAGCAATTCATATATCATCATTAAGATGGGCTTTGGTTAGATGCCGGTCATATTTAAGTTTTTCTTAAGAAAGCCTAGTAGGAGATAAGATGTCTTTGGTAACCCATTGTTCAAAGTACAAATAGATTTTTTCTTTAACTACAGTAGACAAAAATAAAAAATGGGTAAAACTTATTAACATTCTGAAATTCCCTCCCTCCCACATATCCTTGTATAATCCACTTAAAGAATACAAAATATATCTAAATCAGAATTTAGTTGCTTATAGTTTTCACAAATTCAAAAGGTAGCATCAAATCCTAAGTCAAGCTAACTTTGGGGATGTTCCAAATTAGCCTGAATTCCAGATTAAAACATGACTTAACATCATAAGGAAAACCAGGCACCACAGTCTTTCACTGCATCATCATATTAATTTTAATTTTCTTAAGTTTTATCAAAACCCCCCTCAGATATGCAAGGTCATTACATTTGTTATTGGCATGCAATACTGATAAATATTTAGTTCTTCTGAAGACTGGTTGTGATCTACCTGCAATCAATTTGGAGGTCTCTACATAATCAGCACTTCAATTACAAAACTACTGTATGCAATTTCAATTGTGATTTAGATCTAAGTAAGATGGAGATTTAGAAGGATAAAGACCCTGTGTGTATCATCCTTAATAATTAACTTTTGCATATGGATTTACAGCTGAGCAAGTGCACTCAGAGCTTTCCTCAAAATCATGAGGAGCGAGAGTTGCTAGGGGAGCTCTCAATGTACTTTTAGTAAAATTCAGCTACTATTTCACAGATCGCTGATGAGGATATTAGATATCTTCACTTTTGTTTGTTAATCAGGACACATTCCTGCTGTCTACCACTTGTGTCATTATGAATACTGAAGCGACAAGAATCTAATGACTATCATCTTACGTTTCCTGCTAACTGAAGAGCACACATATGCCTAGGAGTGAAAATAAAATCTGCAGTGGCTGTGAATTATGCAGTTACTGTTTCAATTATGAAGACTTCTCTTGTAAAGAAGTTCTTGAAATTCTGAAAAGTATATGAGATCATTTTTCTACCCATAAAGATGGTAGGGAGGAGGAAACCAGGGCAGATTACTTTTTGTTGCATCGTTACATACTTTATAGGCATAAACTCAGAGGTACTTGTTCTCTATAACCACTTGGGTTAGAAACAACATTTTTCTATACTCACCATGACAGCACTCAGTTCCCCCTCATGAAATTTGCCAGTCTGGTTTCAGATCAGATATTTAAGGAGGTGGTGTGAATCCAAATCATCCACAAAATCTATATTAGTCAGCATTCTGGTCTCAGCACTAGGCCACCTCTCTGAACACTTCTGCCCCAAAGCCCACGAGGAAACATTGAGGTGACACATTCCTGCCACCATCTCCTCACTACAAAACCTACTGGGCTTCATGAGGCAGAGGTGGTGCACATCAGAGGAAGGTTTGTCTGAACTCCAAAAAGAACTATTTACAGAAAGAAATATACACTAAACAGAATTAGTTATCAATTTTTGGTGTTACCTTGTAAGAAATTTCAAAATTTTCACCACCCCAAATTTGAAGCCCTGGATCATAGAGACCCAGTTCAAAGAAGAAATCGCGTTCAATGGCAAACAATCCACCAGCCATTGCAGGAGACCTGAAAGAGGAAGATTATGTAACTCCTTCTGCCAAAAGGATATGATAATACTCGGAGAAAGCATTAATTAAGGAAGCAGTTCACTGTTAACATATGATAAAGATTACATAAATGGCAATACACTGAAAAATCATAAAGCTTTGTCATCACCTTCCGGGAATTTTATGTGGCAATGCCTGTATAATTTCTAGTGAAATCATGGATTATATTATGGTGGGTTTTTTTTATTACACAAAATTTTGGTTGGTATTATCCATTCAGCTAGCCAGCAGGCTTCAATTAAAAAAAAAAAAAAGTAAGACTCAGTGTAGCAAGACATTTCTCTCTTCAAAGTCATTCAAGTTGCTGAGACAACAAGTGAGACTGTATAACAGACAGTCTTATTTTCTGAGGAGCTGCCACATTGAAACTTATTGTCTGTTTAACAAGCAACTGAGTATTTCTGGCCAAATGATACCTTTCTGTCTTCCCCCTCTGGCTCTTTTTCTATCACTATCATATATGAGACGCATTTCATTATACTCAGTGAAATTTTTAAGAGGGCCTGGATCAAATTGTACAAGGTTTCCATTTTAGTTTATTTTGGTTTTGTTTAAATGGCTTTGAAAATCCCTCTATGTATGCCAAGGTTGTATTAGCAAGTTTTAATGTGTCAAAAAGATGTGGTTTGTTTACAGCATTTTTGCAGAATGGCGCTAACCAAAATTCTTTGGCAGCTTGCTCATACTGAAATAGAGAGTAGGATATGTTAAGCCACTTCCAGTGCCCATACCAAGGACTTTTCACCTGAGGATCAATAACTATATAAAACCCCTAATGGATAAAAGATGGAAGTCTCCACTAAGTTGGCAATTAAAAAGTAACAAGAGAGATGGGTAATTTCTAGCACCATTCAGTCTCCTCATTCCATTAGATATATAACTTAGCGGTGCTCCTTTTAGCGGCAATTGCTACATATTTCCCTTCTGTACATATATATGTCCGGAGGAGAACTGCTTAAGAAAAAGTAACCTGCAGGATTAACATATAACCCATCTGCACAGCAAGGGCAGGGCAACACAGATAAAGAGCTGCTGGGTCCATCAGCTGAGTTAAGTATAACAGTTACAGGGTTAGTCGCTCTCCAAATCACCTGATCACATGCTGAGTTACTCCTAAATGTCTGCTCCTACTTGCCTGTCTATTATATTTTCCTCCAACACCACTGCTGCATTGCAGGGTTCTAAGGGTAGGAAGCCAGTGAGTACAGCAGGAAGATGCACGCTGCATAGCACAGCCCTGTTGCTTTCCTGCATTTTTGGTTCTCCTCAACGCTGTAAAGACTTGGCAAGGGTAGAGGCCTAAGATACCGAGGTTTCAGTCTTGGCCTCCAAAGTGCTGTCTAATGTGTTAAAGAACACAATAAAATGCACATAAGCTCAGCAGCTTATTTTATGAGATAGGAAGAAGTAAGCATAATATTTCTGAAACAAAGATTCAGTCCTGGGGCAAGTCTCACTACAAAATGTTTGTTTCTGTGCTTCAAGCTGTTGAGGAGTTTTGTTTGTGTTTTTCTTTCTCAACTAGGCAATCCTGACTATGGTTTCAGCAAGACTTTCACTTGGTCTTACTTGCCTTGGCATTGCTGCAACAAAATACATACAGCCTGGACATAAACAGATGCAGGGAATGTCTCAAAATAGAAGCAGACTGTAACTCTGAAAGCATTATTAAAAATAAAGTCATCTTTTGAACATTCTGAGAACATGTGTTCTGTGTTTCTGGGAACAGTTTAAAGAATTTTAAGACCTGTTTGGATGGTAAATACAGAACACAATAGCGATATTTGAAATAGTTTATCCCCCTCTATGTGAATATTAAAGTTCCAATGTGGACAGCGTTGTCAGAAAATGGTATTATTTATACTGTATACAAAACAGATCAAAGCTTCATAACTTCCTTGCATGTGGTGCCATTTTAGCAGAGAACAATTATGGGTGAGGATAGGGAATTGCCAACATCAATTCTGACAATGTTTAAATCATACATACAAGCAACAGAAGACATTAGATTCTGAAGATGTGAGGATTGCTTTCAAATGTAGTAACACGATTAGTTAAGTGTGAAGGGGAAAGTAATAAAAACCAGCAGAACCACAATTTCCCAGTCTTGAAAAGCCATGCAGAAACCCTAGATTCCAAGCTAGAGTTTCTAGCCAGTTTCTGTTTGCTGGGAAGCAATCATGCCCCCTTACAAAGTTTAAGGAAAAGGCACGGCTTATGTGAAAGTTATTGGAGCTGTCCCGGAAAATAAGGTGGTGGGGTTTTTTTTTTGCTTTTGTTTTTTTAGTATGTTACGTGTATTAAATTAAAATCCCCCAATATACCGAGACCTTAGAAAAGATCTAGCCAAGATTCTTAAATAGTCTTCTTTGTCAGACGTGATTTATTATGAAGCAAGTGGGAGAAATATGACAAATGGGGGTTTTTAATGCACATGCATAATCCACAAGCTGTATGCATGCATCAAGTTATGACAGCAGGCTACAGACTTTATGCATTATCGGCTATTATAAATACTCACAGCATGCTTGTTATTTCAAATCAAACGGTTAAATAAGCACTGTTGTTTCCAAGACTACTTAAAAAAAAAAATCATAGCTAAATAAGTTTTCCCTGGGAAGTCATACAATATTTTATTTTGCCAAACAAAACTCTTTGCTATTCTAACATACAGCCTATTAACCACACAAGAGCAGGAATGGAGAGGAAGCACAAGGTAGCAAAGGTATTTTGAGCGAAATCAGTTATGGCAATCAGATCTGATTAAACAAAGCAGCTGGTATGGTTAGAAATAAGATTTTCAAAACATGCAAGTTTTAGTGGATCAATATTGACTTCAGAAAAAAAAGAAACGGGTAAGTGATTTAGTGATTACCGATACGGTTCAGTTTTTGTCTTTCTGTTTTCCTTCTCTCGCTTGGTCAAAGGAACCCTCTTCCATAGCATACTCCAATCCCACGCTCCTCTAGCAAACCCATCTTCGTCACCACCCCCTTGAGGCACAATCTTATAAGTGTTGCCATCTATGACATCTATAAGCGGCACAGTGCATGTGGTTCTGCAGGGTGGCGGATGGTGGCAGGGAAGATGTGGTTATGTGCAAGGACCCGCGTGGCATACGTGCACCGACCGTAGTTCATGGGAAAAGAGGGGGGAAGGAAAAATGAAAGGGTTTAGACAATTATTCATTACAATTCACAGTACATAAACAGCTCTCTTTACCGATAGGGCTCAGTTTTATATTTTCGTTTGGATTTTTCCTTGTGGCTTAATGGAATTCGTTTCCATAGCAAACTCCAGTCCCAGGCCCCTCTGGCAAAACCATCTTCATCCCCACCTTGCTGTGGCTCAATGGAATAATCGTTCCCATCTATGTAATCTATTAGAGGTACAGTACATGTAGTTCTGAAACATTTATAGAAAGGAAAGAAAGAGCAAAATACAGTTTCAGAAGAGTAATCCGTCTAATCTGAAATTTACACCACTAATCATTAAAGAGCAATATATAAGAAAAGTCATTTGTAAACATATAATTAAAAAGTGAAGCTCCATTAGAAGAAAAAGAGTCATTTCTTTATGTTGTTTCAAGAGGTTCTGAAAGCAGAAAAGTTAGGCCTGAAATGTTAATTTATCAATACTTTATCCTGTACATGTACTTCTTGACATTGGCCTTTTAGTAAAGCACTGCTGGAGGCAAAAGATGAACCATTAGAGGGCTAGGGTTCCCACAGCATTATTATTTCCCGTAATTTCTATTCATACAAAATCTTAGCTGTCAATAAGTACGATAACCTCTTAGTTTTCACTAGTGCAAATGCATATTTTCACTGTTCTGTCCTATTCAACTGCACTGCAAATCCAACATCTTAGGATAAAAAAGCATCACTGGTGCTCTCCTAGCGGTAGTCTTCAATAGATTTTTTTTCCTTTCTGATTTGCAATATGCTCCTCATTAAGATCTATCACATATATTCACCAAGGAAAAGTATCTTTTCACTCCCATCAGATTTTCCAACTGCGTTTCCTAGTGACCAACCTTGGAGCACTTCCATGTTAATTCAAATCCTATGAGGCAGAAAAATAAGTGAGGGGACCCCTGGTCCTCCCATAACCTCCACTTTTGAGGGTGGTGCTGATGGATGCCTCTGAAGCTGCCTGTTCTTACTGCCTTTCTTGTCTGTGAGTAGCACATGCTCAATGGAAGCACACAAGCATTTCCATCTTCTCCCTAGTATCCTGGCTCAAAATTTAGCCTTGAAGCTGTGTTACAGCCTTTAAAACACACAACTGCCCCTTCTTAAGAAATTTCTGGTTGTACAATATGTTAACAAATACTTTTTAGGACTAAGCTGTTATTTTATGGGATTAAAGAGTTTAAACAAGCACATAGTTTCCTAAACACACATAACCCTGATCACACAAGCCAAGAGCGCAGTAGCACACAGCAATGACAGCATTTCAACAACTGGAAGAAATTAAACCCCTGGGGATCTCCCTCCTCTGTCACCTCTCACAGATCCCACATACACAGTGCAGATATTTCCACCAGTGACGCCCAGCAAGTGCCTGGGCTTGTGGCAGAGACAGGCTCAAGCCCTGGCCTCTGTTTGCTAGAGACGGCGCTACAACGTGTTTCAGAGGAAACAAGTAAGACCATATTGCAAGACCAAAGATTAGAAAGTTATAAAACTCTTGAGATTACACGGACTTCAGATCCCCATTAAATTAAAACACTTACTGTTACTTTTCCTCTACCAAACCCCACATTTTCATTATTTTATTTAATCAAGCTCCTTATACAGCCAGAACTGAACCTTTTTATGACAGTTCTTCAGACTGATGCAGAAGACAAGAGCTGTCTTATGTTTAATATCTACTATGCAAAATATTCAGTATGCCTACTAAAATAAACTGATCTGGAGATTTATTTTCCTTATGATTTTCCATCCTACTTACATAGCTTCTATGCTGGAAGAGAATAAAATCATTATACAGCAAATATTGATATAGTTTGATATAGATGCATATTGACACTGATATAAAACATATGGACTATAGTTTGAGAAGTGAAGATTGTTACTGTGGCTTTTTCTTCCTAAGAGGCCAGACACTGGAAATATTGGGAGAACCTTACCTGTCCTTAGATATAGGAGCTATAAGGGGTGCATACCAATTAATTCCCACCTCACAATGGGCATCAAGGTAAACCAAAACCTTCGAAAGAAAAAAAAAAAGTAAAGTAATTTATATTTCTACATATAAGATCACAATGATTTAATTAAACTTATTTACATTGAAATAGTTTCACATTATAAACAAATGAGTAAAAATAATCTCTTTTAAAAGCAACATTAATAATACAATACTGCTTTTCTACACATCTATTTGAACACAGAACAACCACAAGTTGTGTGCGAACTGGTTCCTACCTGTCCAAGTTTAGCCTTCTGGGCTCCAATGCTCCTAGCTTGGATTAAACCTTCTCTCCTCTCATTTCGAAATACCTTTACAAGACCATTCCACTGCTTAATATACTCATCCAGTCTCTCTTTCAAGTGTGCTATCAAACAACAAGAGAAGAAATACTTTTGTGAGGTTTAATAAACGTTTTTTTTACTCCTCATACAACCCAAATCCAACGTTACTTAAAAAAAAACAAACAGGCATTTAGGATTAAGAGAATCATTACTTCAACTGCTCATACTATCACTCACAAACACTAAATGTGACTACATCAAGACTTGGAGCTCTCTGACTTCACAGCACAGGTTTTTCTCCGGGATATCTGAAGAAAAAGCAACTGAAGGGGTTGGTGACACCACATGGGAGCCGCATGGACAATTCTCAGTCACATCAACATATCACATAGTGGCTTTCAGGTCTTCACCCGTATTTCAACCAGGCAGACGATCAGAGAACTTTTTACACTGCAGCATATGGTCTTTCCTCATTGGACAATATCACATATACAGTTGAAGGCATCACTTCTCATTAAGCATTTCACTCACTTTCTTTTTGCCTCACAATTTTTTTGTGTCAGTCTGGAAACTTGAGACAGAAACCCACCTTACTCATATTATTATTCTCCCTCATCTAGACCCGTGCCCTTTTGGGGTTGTGGTGGTCCTATGCTACTCTTCTAATGAAATTCGTAATAATAATTGGAGGGCCATAATTGCAGTCAATGAGGTATGGCATATGATACTGATGAGGACATTATACACTCTACACAATGAAAAGAGACAGGAAACCTTTAGCCAAAGCCACTCGGTCAGTAAATGGGCAAGTAACTGCATAAGAATCAAAATGGGCTGTCCTTAAATGGTTACAGATTTATTTTTGTAGATTGCTCTTTGCCAAACTAACCTGGAAAACATATTTCTATCACATAATTTGAAAAAAGGATCCTAAGGTTGTACAGTATTTCTGCTCAGATGATTCTGTTGAGAAGACTCACAAATGCAGAACGGCTGGCATCAGGTGCTTGCTGTCTGAGGTTATACTGATTTAACTACTGGTGTTAATTTAAAATCTTTTTTTTTGCCCTGAAAGTATAGAAATAATTGCCTACATCTTTAGTTTCTCTCAGCTGGGAACCAAAATAAGCCACCTAAGCTACAGCTGAAGCATCTATGCTCTGGTCTCCACCACCTTCAAGAGGGAGTAAGATGCAATACCTGCTCTGACCTAATAAGAGATGGGACATGCAGAGGTGAAAAGGATATCCCTTTCAGCAGCAACAAGACATCAGGTTGCTTCACCTGCAACCCTTTCCACATCCTGAATGAAAATGATGGAAGTCTGGAACTTGTTGCAATTTACATTTCAGTACTTTTACTTTCTTGCCAATGGTATAAAAAATTTCTAGTTTAAACAAAAGCTACATGCGAATAATTGCAATAGAAATGGTGTTTTTTGGAAGTGAAGTTCCAAACTTGAAAATTCGCGGAATTCTACAAAAGAACAATCTTCTGAAACCACGGTCTTTTAATACCTCTACTAACACTTCCCTTCATAAAAGAGTAAGTTTTCTCAACTAAAAGTTTTACATATCCTCCTCTTTCTCCCACACATTTGCAATTCATTTTGTATATCTTTGCGTGTTAGGAAAACTTCAAGAATACATAAATATGAAACTAAAGAAAGAACAATTTTATCACATACGCTGTACAGAATAACATGCTATGTAATATATATAGAATATATGATAGCCGTGACAAATTTTTATAGGAGAAAATCAACAGAATTATGAGGCCATACTGAAGTGATACTGAGAGAATCTCTATTCCACACCATTATTTATTCTGCAAATTCCAAGTACATTTACAGAAGAACTGCCAGGAATATTTTAAAGATTTAAAACCTGAAGTTATTTTCGGCTTTCCTCCCTGTGAAGCCAAATGTTTTAGTTATCAAATGTTCAACTGCATAAGGCTCACAAGGAGCTGTAAAAACCTGTCATATTGATTGTATAAAGCTTTTCTACAGTACAAGTCTCAGGATTTTGCAGTCCATTACCTGAAACCGTGCCAACGTTAGCAGCAAATGCTATTTCCCACAGGAAAGCTGAATTTTCCCTCCTTCCCATACTACAAAGCCTGTCTGACAGTCTGATACTTCTACAGTTAGAAATAGTTTGGTTAGCATTATATTTTGTTCATCTAGAACGTGTATTTGTTTTATCTGTCAACAGCCTTACAGCATTCCGGTTTTTGTTTAAAATTGTATATTTTACCCTGCGCAATAATCTAACCACCGATCTGGTCTTCCTTTGTTTGGGTTCTTCTCTCATGTCTCAGTGCATGATTAAAGCATGAACCAATGTTTTCAAAAAACACGTTCTTTAAAAGATTTTAGGCATTGCAGATTACAAAGAGAGGAGGAACACATTTTTTCCCCTTAACTCGTTGATGTCAGTTGGACAACTAGAAAAATGGTATCAGAACTCCTTCCTTAATCAACCATCCACAAGTCCCCTCTGCTGTAACACTATAAAAGTAGGGCTCTCAGCTTTGACAAAAGCCCTGATTAGCGCTTCAGTTTCCCCACTGCAAGCACCATTAAACAAGTTAATAAAAATACTGTTATCTGTCTATGCTTATTACTTCCAGTATGGTTATCTTATGGGATGCTGCATCAGTGAGAAATATAGATAGTGATAAAGTAAGTAAACGCAAAAGGTAGACAAAGCCTTTAAATGTTACTGTGAGCACAGTTATTTACCTCACAGTTACAGGTGCACTGGCTATGAAAGCAAGCTGCATCAGTAGATATTGCCATCTATGCTTCAGAAAGAAAGCAAGTTGGGACCTAAATACATAACAATTAGTCATTGAAGACCTAACTGCTTCTGGAAATCTGGTGTTAGGAATTTGCATTGCCCTTCCAGAACAGCTGTATCCTCCACACAGCTAGAACTCATAGTAAAATAAACTGTTTCTATCAAGAAACTCAAGAAAAAACAGGTAAAAACCCCACATGTAGCACCATGGCCACACTGGTATTATGGTAGAAGCTGCTTGTTGGGACTCTAACTTGCATTAATACAGAGGTCTCTATTGAAAAGATCAGAATTAGCACCACTCAAGTTAGCTTGGTGTCATCTTCTTGTTACTGTTCCCTTTGTGTTCTGACAAAGGAAAAAGTTGCTGGAGCAGAATTGAGCACATCTCTCCGTGCAGTTCTTTACAGTCAAACCCCACTCTTTGCAGAAAAGATTAAGGAAGGAAAGGAGAGTGTTGTTCAGCAAAAAAACTGCTCCCAACTGACTTTATACTGAGATTTATAATAGAAAGAACATTTTCCAGGCATTGCAACTGCTTCTCCCTGTAAAGCATAACACATATAAGCTTCTATGCAGCTGTAACTCCCTTCTGATGAAAGAGGATTTCTTGTAAAGAAGGACAGTCAGGGCTCTTTATGAGCCAGCCTTTAGAAGCATTTGCAACAACTATTCTCCATTTTAATTCCATATCACTGGAGAATGCTGCAGCTAAGGAATAAGGTCAGCCACAGTGAGTGTGAGTAAGTATCTACCCAACCCAGCACCTATATCCCTCAACACTGGTTTCAAAGACTGTAAAACGCTATTTGCTGTGTGGAAAGACAGATATAAAGTGTGAAGTCTGATATGGCATAAAGTCACCAGCAGCTCTACTATGATTAAGAGTGTGTTTTGCTGCTCTCCTACAACTGGAGATCTCTTCAGGTGGCTTGGCCTGCTTCAGAGTCTATGTTAGTTCATATTCTCTGTAAACAAAGAATTGGAGCCTGGTTCTACTCTCTTGGCCATTTTCTATCTAGAATGCAATTTGAATTACTGAAATTAAGTTAATTACGTTTACCAAGCAACAGCCTACAGCAGTTTGAAGAACTACTACAGTGAAACAGTGCAGTTGCAGCAAGGCATTCAGAGCCATTCCAGTCCATGCTAGTTCTCCAGTCACCCATATACGAGAAAATTGCATCTTAGAATCATAGAATAGTAGAATCTATCTATGTTGGAAAAGACCTTCAAGATCATCAGGTCCAACCCTTAACCTAACATTGTCCAGTCCACCAGTAAAACATGTCCCTATGCACCATATTTACACGTCTTTTAAATATCTCCAGGAGTGGCGACTCAATCACTTCCCTGTACAGCTTGTTCCAATGCCTGACAATCCTTTCAGTGAAGAAATTTTTCCTAATATCTAGCCGAAACCTATCCTGGCACAACTCAAGGACCCTTCCTCCTATCCTATCACTTGTTACTTTGGAGAAAAGACCAACGTCCACTTCACCGCAATCTCCCTTCAGGTAGTTGTAAAGAGTAATAAGGTCTCCCCTCTGCCTCCTCCAGGCTAAACCACCCCGGTTCCCTCAGCTGTTCCTTGTAAGACTCGTTTTCCAGCCCTTTCACCAGCTTCACTGCCCTTCTTTGCACACACTCCAGCACCACAATGTCCTCCTTGTAGCAAGGGGCCCAAAACTGAACAGAGTATTCGAGGCGCAGCCTCAGCAGCGTTCAGTACAGGGGGATGATCACTTCCCTACTCTTGCTGGCCACATCATTTCTGATACAAGCCAGGATGCAATTGGAATCCTTGGTCACCTGGGCACACTGATGGCGCATATTCAGACCAACACTCCCAGGTCATTTTCTGCTGGGCAGCTTTCCAGACATTTGTCTCAAGCCTATAGATCTGCATGGGGTTGTTGTGAACCAAATGCAGGACTTGACACTTGGCCTTGTTCAACCCTATACAACTGGCCTCGGTCCATCAATCCAGCCTGTTCAGATCCCTCTGTAGAGCCTCCCTTCCCTCAAGCAGATCAAAATTCCCACACAACTCGGTGTCATCTGCAAACTCACTAAGGGTGCACTCGATCCCCTCATCCAGATCACTGATAAAGATAGTAAACAGAACTGGCCCCAACACTGAGCCCTGGGGAACACCACTTTGCGACTGGCTGACAATGGGATTTAACTCTATTCAGCACCACTCTTCAGGCCTGGCCATCCAGCCAGTTTGTTACCCAGCAAAAAGTACACTTGTCCAAGCCATGAGCAGCCAGTTCCTCCTGCATTTTCATTTGCATTCAATAAAGTTATTTGGAAAAATGAAGTGGCAAATATAGACACAAGGATCTGCTCAATGTTAGGTCCGGGCTAGCTGTATCTGCTAATCATTCAGATATAAGCAGAGAGCATAAGCAATGTGCTCTACTTCAAAACAGATTTATCGAAAAACACTGCTTTTATTTAACAATTGTCAAATACTGGAAAACTGTAGTGCCAGTTGTTATCCTGGACAAAACCATTCCATGAATCATATAGACATAGCACAAAGTCAGCTAAAACTCATGTGACACTCAAATACTGAGTCTAATCATTAGTAGAAAAACTGGTTGTTTTTTCTAGAGAACTTCAGTGTCACAGCTATTTTATAAAGCTAACTCAGTTTTTGAATAGCTCTGAAGGAAAGCTGTGATCCCAGCTGAAAAGGAAAAACACAGCATGCCTGCTGACTGAGTTATTAAAATTATATCCCTCGGGAGAGAAGATATTTTTGTTTTATAGCTTGTAGGTACATCTAAGCCAAATTCTCAAAAGCTGTAAAAGGATACAGGGGACTACAAGGTAGCATTCAGTATACTTATTACACTAAGCCAGATGCATTCAGGTTTCAAAAATGGTTAATTTTTCATCTCCTGTAAAAATAAACAGAAATTGATACCTATCTAGCTATAATTATGCTGTAAAGACTAACATACAATAACTACTTTGAATACTGATTTACATGCAAAAAAGACAGCCCTGACTAAGTAATGAGTTTGGTTTTAAAATGTATAGTGGCTATAACTGTAGAAAACAACTCCTCCTGTGAGGGTGGAGCTGGGAAAAGCCCAGATCAGTTGATTAAATGGAGAGTTTCAAAACAGAGGACGGGGTAAAGGGAATGTATCCTATGCTGCTGAGCCTTTGAACTTGCCTAGGGTCCTAAAAGCCATCATGGTCGCTGACCAGAAGAAACTGACCTCCTGCACACTCAAAGCTCTGTTTTTATTTGTGTGTCTACCCTTTTTCTCTGACAACTTCTACTCAAGAACTATGCTTCAACAGAATCTTGGAGAACAGGCAGTTTTGGTGCACTGTTTTGAAATTCATTTAAGGTTTTAAACCAGGCTAATTTCCTCTATACAAACAAACCTACGTCTCTAGCACTCACTTTCAGTTCTCTGTATTTAGGCCTGGTTTGCACTAATGCTGAAGATACCACCATTAAAGGAACTAGGTCAGTGTATGTTTATATCTAGAAGAGTCACACATAAGTCCACACATCATGAATATAAAATGAAGACCACAACACATATTACAAAGGAAGAGGAAAATCTCCGTACTTGTGAAAATGTTAATATGCAGGGCTCATTAAAAAGCACATAAATTCTTAAAAGCCCCTCCCCCAATAAGAAACAATAACAACCTCATTATGATGCTCAATAAAAGAAAGGATACTATAGTGAAAATGAATTGGAATAATTCAATAGACCTAGGTAAATTTTTACCGTAGTATATATACCTAAAAAAAAAAGGAATTTGGATTCCTATACGGAATAAATAAATTTTTCCTAACAGGCTTAACTCAAACTCCTTCAATAGTCTTAAAATTGTTTGTTTTAACGAGGGCTAAGAAAGGTGGCAGTTATCCTAGCTTTATATTATATTCAATTTCACAACTGCATAAGAGAACCCACCACAAATCGTGTATTTCAAAAAGCTGAATACACATACACGGCCGTCACCTTTATGAAATGGGTTAATCAGACTAGAGCTCTCCCTTCAGTGAAAACTGAAAGGACTGTGAAGAAGCAACTTACTTTTCCTGCAACGCCAACTCAATCCATGGCAGGTAATAAATCAAAAAAACCCATTTCTAAAACAAATGAAATTTCCTTTCCTACAAGTAGCGTGGCTAATATTCCAAATATACCTTTGTTGCTAAAATCATCAATCAGCACAATTTCTGCCAAGTACTTCCTTGGTGTTCTCTTAATGACACTGTGAACTGTCCTCATGAGTGTGGACCATCCTTCATTATGGAAGACAATGACAACGCTGGAGGTGAGCAGGTTATCATCATAGTGCCAGTATTTGCATCTGTAAAAAAGAATGAATTTGATTAGTTTTCACATTACTATTTACAGAACTGCTAACAACAACTTTGCGCAAATGAAATCTTCACTGATGGCTATCCTTCATATTAATGAGAAACAGGATATAAAAGCTAACATAAGTGCATCACAGAATTACGAGGTCCAAATAGTAGCTTGTTTCCAGACAGCAAACCTTTTTGCTCCTGAGAGAGATAGATATAGCCAGTGAACAATGACAGCTGTCTCAACAGCTACAGGCTTCCTCTTGTGTAAGTGGACGGCATTGCACCGACACTGCTGAGAGTCATCCCTATCACTATGATCACCACCTTGCTGCTTGCACGGCTAGCAGAAAATAGTGGAAGAAAAGCCCCAAACTACGGCTGCCAAAATGAAAGTCTTCTTCAAACCATCAGATACCATGATTTCAGACAGACTGTGTATTTGGCTCACCTACTGCATAAAACACAATAAGTGCTTTTTTTTTTTCCCCTCCTAAGCCTCTTTAAATTAGCTTTACCCAGTAAAATAACTGCCTACGAAGTATTTCTGTTGGCTTTATACAGTCCACATATTAGCACAATGTTACATTGCACAGTTAGCAAAGTTAGATTGTTGTGGCAAGACAAAAGTCATTAATTTCTGCCCTTTCACAATAAAATAGATTTAAACATAGTAAGTAAACTTGCTAGAAGTACAGCAGCAGTATACAAAATGCTCACCTCTGCAGAAAAACTATCTCCATTTGCAAAATCTGTCAGAATGATCATGGGAAAAAAGTAATCCCATGGTGGATAAAACATCACCTTTACTGCTTATTATTCGTGGCTAAACTTCCAGGTACAAAAAATGTGGCCAAAAAAAAAAGTCACCAAACCCATTCAGGGTTCTAGCTTGGTGTGACATGAAAAGCACTTCTGTATCTGTTTAAGACATTTTGCATTTCAGTTTTACTGTGGGTTTGGACTCGGGTCTTTTTTCTCCTGAGGTACTAAGTGGTGATTTAGAAACAAGCAATAGGAGTAATTCAGTCCATGCTTTCCAATATCTATTAGTCACATTTATCAAGAGTGTTTTATTTGCAATCATAATGTCCACTTCCCCAACTACAACCCTAAGTAGGAGTTTTCACAATCTCCCTAATTTCCACCAGTCCAGATATTTCCTTACCTGAAAGTTTCCTGACCTGGTCACTAGCCCCTTTTCCAACTATAATGACACAATTCGTATCACCAAACCCAGAGACAGAGCACCTTTGATTTCAATGGGCAAGAGACTTCCTTTTTTCATGCTTCAGTAAGCAAAGTCTCTACTAGAGACAATCTGACTTTTTAAAGACAATTATAATGCATTAAGAAATTATTCTCGATAAATGGAAACTTTAAAACTTATGGATGTACAGCCTTTCATAGCTATATTTCTCTACATAAAATAAAAGCTTAAAGCACAGAAACATTCCTATGTTTGAAAAGAAATTACCTTAATCATCATAAATCACCAGTTTATGAAACTAAACTAGGTTAAACGTGGAAAGAACTTGCATAACAGATCTATAGGTATTCAAAGAACATTTCTTTGGTGAAGAAGGGCGTATTTCAGTTATTGTCAGGAAACAGCCTCAATACGTATTTCTCACCCAGCAGAAAAAAGAAATTGATAGAAGCATACTATTCCTTTTGGTCCCCTGGGAAAAGAAAATTACAGTATCAAAACAGTCGATAACTTAGCTGGATCCAATCAAGCATTTTTTCTTAGGCAGGCAGGCTATAAGCAACCTCTGAAACAGCGTGGTCTCTGCAAGTACGTTTTGCTGACTAAAATCCTCCAGCTCCATTGCTTTCATGCCTGAAGCAGGCACAGCTCATCATATTTATAAGCTACGAGTGCTAGACTGACTGTTTAAAATGCATGGTTCAGGCCACTGATATCTTCCTTCCATAGATTCCTCTCAAAAAGATTTCACCTGATTACAGATCGCAATACTTTCATTTGTAGCACAAGCATTTAAGCTGTCAACAACTTATTTATATACTTGCAGAGATAAAATGGATATGCTACCAAAGCGCGTTAAGTCAGCAGTATAAAAGAAAGGTTCTGCATTGTGAGTTTAATAAACCGATTAATAACAGAACCAGTTGTTTTACACATATATTCACCTGGATTAATTTTGGTAGCACAGTGATGTTAAAATGCAGGAAAACAGGATGATATACATTCAAAATTGGCACATCAGCAGAACACTATTCAAGAGCTCCATTTAAAAGTTCGTGGAAAACAACAGTACCTATTTGCATTAAAGGAGAAGGCAGTATCTAATGCCGGCTGTCCTGTGCTGCTGACTTGCACCTTCAGAAGTTTAGCTAGGAAACTTTTCTGCCCTCCAATTAAAAAGACAGACAGCCACCACATTTCAGACTTCCTTCAACAACAGAAACAAAGTAAATACTACAAAAATCCCCAAATTATTTGCTTATTTCTCCCACTTGCTGCAGTGCAGGCGAGTCATTTTTAGGCACAAAATAGTGAAGAGCCTAAGAATGAAAGACAGTAAGTAACTAAACATAATTTTAAAAAGCCAAACCTACTGCAAAAGCCTGAACTGAACAACACATCTGTGTGCAATTTATAAGCATTTTTTTGATCTGTATTTAATACATTTTTAAAACATAAAACCAGAGGTCTGGACAGGCTTTTTGCTACATATCCAACTTAATCTCCTCAAATCTGTCAGCACATTTTACTTTTTAAACTTGAAAAATCAGGTGTTGCTAAATGTGCCAATTGCAAGCCATAAAAGCACTACATTTATACCTCTCATAAGATCATACTTCTAGTTTTTTCCAGAGGTTTTATTTCACTTATTGGACAGTCCTCAGACTGACTCATCAAGCCCATAATCTCCAACAGATTGCAGTCACTTCTGTGCACAACCTCGTCTCTCATTTTGCATTGGGAATGAAAAGGTTCGAAATGTATGGTTATTTTAGGTACATGCAATTAATGCATATTTTAATATCTGTGGCAATTTCCCCAAGAAATAAAAATTTTACTCAATTAATTGAGCGACAAAAATCAGAGGAGTCGGCTCTCCTTTTCCTCTACATCGCCAAGGAAGGAAGCAGGCAAGCACTTTCCTCTGGTGGAGCAGCACTGACATCCAGTGGTTAGCAAACCAAATACCAAGTAACCATGAATGCTTTGTGTTTGAAGCTGAAAGTTACAGTAATAGTTTCCCTATAAATTTTAGGCACCAGAAAAGGAATATAAAAGACTTGAATTTCCAGACTCGTGCTTCAGTGGTAAAAGATGGGATTCAAGCAGATACAGGCATCCAGGCAAAAGCTGCAAGCTACTGAAAACTGCCATGGGGCAGATTCAAAGTACAAAAGAGTCTGTGACAGAGGACTTAAAATAAGTTTCAATCTCCAGCTTCATCTCCTGGGTGCTGTCCTGCCCACATATGGTAGCCCGGTGCCCTTTCCAGTATAGCCTGCAGATGAGCTGCGCTGATATGCTGTGAACCATATTAGTAAGCAAACTCACTGAAAAAAAATATTTTGATTTCTTATTGGTACAGCTGAGAGGACAGTACATTCCTTAAGCTACTCCTGCCTCTACACACTTCACGTAACTTTTCCTAACCCCTGTGAAGAGTTATTGTACCGGGCAAGAAGGAGCAGGTGCGCTGGGCAACACTTTCCCTGGGCAGTGCTGGAGGGAAAGGCAGTTCTGTTTGTTTCCCTTCCTCAAGCAACACCTTCAGATCAGTCCATGAGTAAAAACTTCCTGTTCCTAAGTCAGCGCTGAGGAAAAACATGGACTGGCTCATCAGTGGAGCAAGAAAAAAAACTTTGGAA
The DNA here is from genome assembly GCF_017976375.1 of Cuculus canorus. NCBI lineage: Eukaryota > Metazoa > Chordata > Aves > Cuculiformes > Cuculidae > Cuculus > Cuculus canorus. Next base: position 39,622,192 of record NC_071404.1, read on the forward strand.
AGATACCAGTGATCTAATGGAGAAACAGTGAGTAATTTTTCTCCTGACTATTAGCCTGCACACTTAAGATGTGAATTAGTCCAACTCCCTCCCTCTCCACTACTGGGAGGGAACAGCACTGTCAGAGACTGTGCTGCACCAGTGTCCCTATCCCTCGATCACAAAATTGCGCACTTACCATAGCAGGAGAGGAGCCCTTTTGCAGGGGACACCTCTGGAGAGCCCAGATCTGGGCTGGAGCATGCCTTAGCTTGAGGAAATTTCTGCTCTTACAGCTCTGTACTCTGTTCATTGGTTTGCTCTAACTTCTGTCCCTTGGCCCCACAAAAGTCATTGTGGGTACATGCTTCAAGGGCTGGATGGCCTCCCTGTTAGCAATGCTGCAGGCATAGGCTCAAATTTCCTGGGGCTAAAAAAAGACCAGGCTAGAGGCTGCTTCTCTGGAAGAGTACTCCAGGAATCAAGCAAAAATGCAAGAAGCAAACAAGGAGAACAGCTCAACAGCAGTTAAGGGGTGTGCCCCAATCAGATGACTTAGAGGGCAATCTGAGCTAACAGAAGTGCTTCTAGTGTCATCTTGAATTCCTAACTTCCCTAGCACACCAGCACCTAAGCTCCAGAGAAAAGTATTGAGGCTGACAGATTCTCAATCCTGATATTATCTTCCTCAGGTCTGTGCTAGCACCTGTGCCCATCAGTCCCCTCTCTGGATTTTAAATCACCGTACTTGCGTGCTCAGAACAAAATGTAGCAGCACGGATTTCTTTGAGATAGCAGGCAGCTACCGTTATATTCCTGCAACAGCTCCAGCAGCTAACTCCTAAGAAGCTCAACTCAACTGTTCCAAGATGAGAACCCTGAATCAGCACAAAGCTGAAGGTCTCATTTTAGCATTTATTCTGAAATTGTAATTGACAATAAAATTGGAATATCTTCTCTCCATTAATGTAAAACTGTTCACACTTTTAAACTGTATTTTAAATTTTATTCCACATTTAAAGCGGTATGAGATTCATAGTGATATCAGCTATCACCTGCTGATAACTGTTTCACAGTGTATGCATTTTTCTCACTCTTAAAGAGGGTGTAGCATTAGCAGAGCCCCAAAATAAGTTAGGAGCTCTGTTTAAATTTGTAGTTTCCTTTTCTAGTAAGCCCTGTTCTTATCATATAAGGAGAGTCATTCAGTAGACAGCATGCTGTTTACATACTTAAATACTAAATTCAAGGCTGCTTGTTATTTTAAATAATCTATTTATTATGACTACTGCTGCATCTACCCCCTAGAAAGGCGGATGAGAGTTTTTTTCAGAAAACACCTTCAAAAGTTTACTCATCTGCACAGTTGACACAACTGAGGTCCTAGGTGAGCCCAGCTGCTTGATGGCTGCAAGTAGGTAGAAACAGATTACAGAACTGGGTATTTCTTCGTTAAGATACAACTAAGTAAAGCTAATGTTAATACTAGATTTGTTACCTATGAAATCTTATAGAGTATTTCAATGCATCATCAACATCAACAGAACATTATAATAGTCATCTTACAAAACAGGTTCTGTAAGATACGTGAACAGACAACCCAAGAAGGACAGTTTGATCAGCTGAGTTATTTTCTGTTTTTTCCCCTTTGGCAGACAGCCACAAAACCTCTACTATACACTACCAAAGAGCTTAAACCTACACTGAAACAGCATTTTCTTTTTTTAATATAGCTACAAGCTTCGTCTACTTCCATTCCTGGAGTATTTTGCAAGGCTATGTGACTAAACTTTGTTAGTAGTGCGCCTGGGAGCACAAACTACATCTTGTATCATACCTGTCAAAGTGCCATACTCCAATTTCAAGGCAAGGTTTGTACAAAGGTTAACAGGAAAATTTAAGGAATAAACTTCACATTCTTTTTAAATCACAAAATCCTTGCCCATAGTATCACTTGCCCAAGACTGAAAAAGCTGAAGCGATTAACACAATAGGGAACGGGAACCAAACCCCTCTTCTTTCCAGTTTTCGTTTAAAGTGGCGTAGTAACTCCCCTCAGGTCTCAAGTCCTTCTGCAGCACAGTGACATAGCGTGCACTACTGCAGGGAGGAGAGGGGGCAAGCAGATCACTCAGCACCAGTGCAGGACATGGCTGAAGGCTGGCTGCACAAGACCTGTTTGTTCCAATGCACTTTCCACTCCCCTCTGGAGCAGCTAGTGCTGTGGACTCAGAAAATACTGGTAAGAAGCTACAACTTTCTGCATATGGCAATTCTTGTCATTTCTTCACTGAGGTAGGCACTAGTTTATGAAGTTAGGTCTCAATACATTTGCTTATGAACAGTTCAGATAAGAATGGAAACAGAATAATTTTGGATTTATCAAACGCTGACAAATTTTATCTAATATAATAAACACAAAGCTAAAAATAAGTTTGTGGCACTGAGCTCAGATAGATATTTCACATCAGATATTAAACCTTAAGTTCCTGCCCATGCTCAGCTGGACTGAATTATAACTTATATCATTCAAGTTCATTCAAGTGCTCTGCCACAGTAAGTTCTGTTTAATAGGACAAGACAGAGCATAAGAAATTTACGTTTTTAGCTTCACATTCATATTACAACTCATTTGACAGAATATTTCCTCCATTTGCCCCCAAATTTCTATACTGTGAGATGGCACCTGGGAGGGGTTACACAAGCAGCTGCAGAAAACATCTCAAACTTTTCTCTGCCCTCCCCTCTGAAGCCAAGGCGTAAGGCAGAATTTAAATATATTCCAGGTGCTGTGCATTTTTGTTAAGTAAGAGAACATGTTCAGAGCTCCTTCTCATCGTAGATGCACACACACAGGTAAGTAAAACCAACTACACATGATACAGCCAGTGCCTCTGTCAAGATCTTTGTACCCTTTGGATTAACTATTTCTTTCGAAACATAAAATGTGAAACACTAGCAGCCAGCCCTAAAGAGACGTAGGATCCTTCTTCACTGTAGTTTTCACTCCTTGCACCAGAAATGTTAACAGAAAATGGTTAGTTTCGCTTTAAGGTCAATGCCTGGAATAAAATCTTTCCTGACCACAATGGAATGCTCTGACAATACATGGATAGTTACATTTTAAACACATTTCCCCCCCTACACCCAGGAGGAGAAAAAAATAAAAATCACCCGATTGTCAACCCCAGCTCTAAGGCACACAAAGATTTATGTGCGTACTATAACATGAGTTTTCTTGGTTACAGAACAGTTCCAGTGTACTGTGTGGCACTTGAATAAAGGATTTTCCCAAGGTACCATGTGAAATGAAACCAAATCCCTAATACCGTATTTCCACTGACATAGATAAGAACAGTAATTATGGAAATCTTTTTTTGTGTAATCGTATCAAAAATGTAATTTGCACAGTGTTATAATTGAGGAACTAATCATATTCCTGAAGAAAACAGGCTCCGCTCCAGAGGTTTTCTATTCAATCTCCTTAGCTATGACAAGATTGCCTGGACAACATACTGTAAGAGAACATATTAAATTCATGTTATCTGCCCAGAGTAAAAAGACTATCCATTCCTAATGGGCAGACAAGATTCATCTCCCTCGCTTCACACCCTGAGCAACTGCTTTTAACTAAGGGCTTCAGGATTTTTTTGACTCAAGTCCAGCATAAAAAAATTGCTATACTATTTGATACTTTTAATAACACTTGGAGCAATCAATGTTTCCAAGCTATCACCATCAAGCTATGATAGGAAAAATATCTTTAGCTCTGACTTATTAATATACTAACATACAGTTCTGCCTGTATCGTTAAGTTAGAAGTCTTTATTTTTTGAAAGAATTCCTAAAAATAATGAAAAAATAAAACAAACACCCTTCTAAACTACATGAATGATTTTTAAGAACAAGCCAATTGTCATTTCCTTTTGATTTGTTTTATAAAGTGTTGTGAGCTGCAGAAACAGTTGTCCAAAAATACATTTCTATACACAAGATACATTGTACTCAAGCAAGGAAGTGTTATTTTTTCAGGTTTTTCAACCAAAGTTTACTGCCAGTTGTTCTCTTTGAACTAAAAAGATGACCAATGGCAACAGATCCACTTATTCAAGTATGAATTTGTATGGCCCTGAGGGCGTGCCCTGCAAGAGCAAAATTCATTAGAAAGGAAAAGTCAAACCAGATAACCCACATAAAAAAAAACCCAAAACACTTAAAAACATTTATTTTTCCATGACTGAAGTGACAGATGTGTGTGGGTGATGCAGCCGAATTTCTGGCTCACGCTGGTGAGCAGACAGCAGTTATCTATTGTCATACTGAAAAAAAACCCCTCTAGTAAAAAATTAATTTGTCTCATGCAATAAATATTCACAAAGACTCGTGATGCTTCTTCACCCAGGCAAACTACTCAGGATAAAATTCCCGCAACATTTGTCAAAAGAAGCTGTCAAAAGAAGTTTAACTTAAATAGAGTTGTAAGACTAAAACCCTCTGAGTCAGTAAGAAAAATCAGTAAGCAAGTCTTGCATGGCCTGGATAACAACAGCACATCAAGCTCAGGCAAAGCATGCTGAGCACCGATTCTTTCTTACAGTCAACACAGTTAATTACCCTGGCATGAAATCTGATCAACAGCATGAGCATCCCTGGCTTAAGGGCTCTACAGTAATATCAGGTAGTTAACAGGACAGAGAGCACCTCTTATTTTAAGAGAATGCTTCTTGCCTTAAATTTCAACCCAAAGTGCACTGAGCATGACCCAAACCCAGCAAAATATACTAGTGGAAACAGCAGACACAGACTGGGGTGTTCTACTGTGAAAATGAGTCCATAAAGTAAAAACTTGCATTGCTTCTAACTGTTTTTGAGATAAAAGAAACTACAAAGAGACTACTGCAACTAATGCATTGTAGATACATATCTTTTTTTCAGAAATACTGAATGTACATGCTTTGCAACAACTCGCATTGGTTTGGTCTTGTGTAACCAGGTGCAGCTCCTGAAATGAATCACACACTAGACAGACTCTTCTCAGAGCTCCACTCTCAGAGCCTTCACAGTTCTTGTCCACCAGGCAGTTTTCTCTTCCTTTTTGACTCTTTTATAAAGAAACCATTATTTAAATGTTTCCTCACATCTGCCATGAGAAATTCATGATTTCACTTGTTACAACTTTGCCAAAAAAGGGCTCAGGAACCCTTTCTTTGAGGATAATCTCCCCAAAACACAGGAATAATGCATTTCCATGTGCGGTTAGTCGAAGAGACATAGCATAAAGTCCCCCTGGCTGCACCAGGAACTCCCGATGGAGCTTCAGTGCAAAAAGAAAGAGTAGAGAAGGTAGGTGCATGGACTGGCTACCTAGAAGGAGTACAGGAATATTGCCTGAGCGTATGAAGAGAGAATTAAAGGCAGGCTCCAGCAGAGTTGAAATGTGTGAGATGGGAAGAGCAACGAGAAAGGCTTATAGGCAAAAGGAAGACTACACCCTGCTAAGTTTTCCTTCAGAATAATGACCTAAAAGGCAAAATGCAGTTTGACTCTTCCTCCTCAGGAAGCCATCACACAATGATAATATTCAACATTTGGATTTGTATTAATATTTTTTAGAACATACTGAGATCATTATAGAACACTTTCCACTTAAGACAGTCATGCAGCTGAACCAATGTCTTCCATGAGAATGTAAGAATGAACATTTTTCATTGATTTGACATGACAATTAAACATAGACTTCATGCAATTGGATTTCTAAGAGCAATAATACTCACCTAAGTCTCTATTTTAAAACTATTAAATTGGAGGGCTGATTTTGCAGCAGGTCTCTTCAGCTAGGCTTTTACCCACAGCTCCAAATGCCAGTCTCTCTGGCCTGCACAGCGCCCATTTTACCATGCCTATCTTCAGACACACTATGGAAAGTAACAAAACAGACTGGAAGAAGCACAGCAGAAGTCTGGCGCAAGGACTCATTCGAAATCTCATAGCCTCAGTCATGTGGCTGAAAGGACAAGGACAATTTATTTCTTTTTTTTTTTTCCAGATGGAAGAGGGAGCTGGATCTACAAAATTTCTAGGCAATGGCAAAAAAACCCAACAACAAACCAAAACTTTAGGAAGGACTGTCTTCTCTAAACTAAACCAGAACCAGATTTACTAGAGTTTAAATGTGCCAGGGATCTTCTAGCATGAAAACAAGGGGAAGACATCGACACAACCATGCAGAAGCACTGGCTGCTCAAGAAGGACTCAGACAGTACCCGCAATGTGTATGAAGGTACTGGAGTACCTGCAAGGACAAAAAACACAGGCAGGAGACTTCCACCACCTCAGGAGGCACAGTAAATAAACTGTGCCACAGACAGTCCCACTTCAGGTCTCAGTACTAGTGTTTCCAGAGGGCACATCAGAGAACCCACAAGAGAAGCAGCAAATTTGAAGTCCACAGCACAATGTGGAGCTCAGCTGAAGCTACCTGTGTAGGTGCCATGCTCTAGTTGTAGCCACAACACGCTGAAGCTCTAATGCCAAAAGACAGATGTGCTAGTAACATCTCTTTTTGAAAAGGGGAACTATAAAGAAGTAGATAGGCTTATTGAAAAGGATAAGATACTTTCAGGTAGCATGGAGGTTTTTCAAAGGCACCATATTAGAACCTGAAAGCATTTATCATTAATCATACAAAAAGGCAAGACAGGAACTAGAGAAAACCAGCAAGATTGAAAACCAGATGCTGCTAGTAGTAAGACTTTAAACACACAGGGTGTTGTCCAAACAAGGGAAACAGAAATAAGCACCAATTCAGGCAAACTGAATGTAAACAATAAGATAAATTAAAAAAAAATTTTTTTGAGAAATAGTTTACTGAGGCATAAAAGCTGCTATTGAAACATCTTTTTCAAACACCACAGGCAGGATGCCTGCCACAAAGTCTGTTGGGCTGACAGATGATCAAAATGAAAAAAGACCACTTCAGAAGCAGGAAAGTTAACATAAGTATTTCTGTTGAACTCTTTAGCAGTGACCAGTGCCAGATAACCAGGGAAAAGAATGAAACAGGGCACTTCCTACTATATGTTCCTATCTTCAGCTACTTAAAGCTTAGGAACTTTGTAATTCAGAGATAATAGATTTGCACTTACTGGATTTTTCTGCCATGAAGAGCCTAATTGCTTTCTTCATCTATTTTTATAAACCTAGTATTTCCAAAAGAATGCAACATAAATTGACAAACTATTATGGTGTATAACTATTGCTGACACCAGTCTTGTTATCAAACAGAGAAAAAAAGCACGACAACAATTTTTATAAAAGAGCCCTGCAGAGCTAAAGAATTGCAAACCACTAAATCCAACTTCTGTGTTGAAAAGAAGCTAATTACAAGCAAAAGAAGTAACAAACTATAGACACAGCTTCTGTGCAAGAAAGCCATGCTGCAGACACATATTATCATCTTTTGAAAAATATCAAAAACTATGTGGACATGGGCAAGTCTATTAATACAGTAACTGCATTTCCAAAGCCTTCAAGTGAGGTTTTTTGGTTTTGTTACAAGCAGAGTTCTTCATCAAAGTATGGCAGAGTATGATGGAAGATCTTCTAGATTAATAACTGCCAAAGTATAACACCCGTCTATTCATTCCAATTTTTAAAGGAAATTTGTGACTGCAGCATAAATGTCTGTGCTCGGATATAAGCTGTCAACCTCCTCTTCCAGGTCAACACAGAACAATAAAAAGTTCTTGCTTTGTTGCAAGTAAAATGACTTGCTGTATGCCAAAAGAAGTGCTTTGCTTCAGCCTTGAAACAGATTGGTTAAAATCCATAAGGCAAGAGTATGCAATACTCAGAAGCCAGAAATATTCTAATATACCCGACAAACAGACTCAATATGCCTTCCAACATTATTCCTCTTTACAGGGCACAGCAATAGTTAAAGCTTTTTACAGCAGCTGAGACTGCCCAGAATCACCAGCAAAGTTTCTATTGAATCAGGAAGGGCAGCTAGCAAATCATGTTGGCTATGTGTCTGACTCCAAAGTCAAATCCCAACATAGCAGGACTGAATCCCCTTTTACTGGTATTTCTTCCTTCTTCCCTCTCCACCAGGGACAAGCCCTAAGGTTATGTGGTTCTTAAGTGCAGAGTCAATTCTTGCAGCACTATTCCACTCCTGCTAGCTCCGCCTGGGAAAGCATTTGGCACAGTTCATGGAACAAACCTGATTGCCTAGGGTGACACTCAAAAATTTTGATGCCTTAAGTGGGAGAAGGCTGAGGTGTGGTCAACCTGGATTTGAATGTCTGTGAACCAATAACCCAGTCTTTATCTGAAAGATCTTCCTCAATTAGCAATGACAAGCTAACATTAACCAAAGAAAGATAATTATACTGCTCTTTGGTAGGATTAAGCTGAATGCTGACCAGTCTTATCAACCAGAATGGCTTCTGAAAATACTATACAGATCAGTAGGAGAAAAATAAAAAGTGTGCATCCAGCAGGCAACCTGTTACTTTTCACTGCATTTCTCACTGATATTGAGGGATGAGCAGGAAAGTGAGTATTTTGATACCTGAAAGCAGATAGCAGTATCGGGCAGTCTTACTTTGCTTCCCCTCTCTTCTGCTGTTCCCAGGAGACACATGGCAGCTATAATCCTTTAACCTATTTAGGGCAATTGGAAGCCTCCCGAGTATTCAATACATAAAATATTTGATATAAAGTTCTCTGAACGATTCCTTTTGTTCACATTGTTTTTTGTCCTGTTTTATTTGCTTGCTCAGAATATGAAACCATAAAATCTAACTTTGATTTGAGCTGCTGGCTTTGACCTCTATGAAGACTAAATGCAAGTGTGCTTGAAGGAAACTGTTTCTAAAATTCATCTTTTCTGCTCTGATTGGTCATATGATCGTCCCTCCTGTTTCTCAAAGTATGTGAAGTACTTAACTCTTCTCTGGGAATTTCTATTTATAACTCTCCTTCAGAACAAAAGTAAAGACAAATTCTGATATTGTGCCAGAAATACTTCAGGAAGCTCTAGGTATGGAACTATGCAGTACATACATAGTCCCTCTGATGCCCTCCACCTTAGGGAAATACAGAGCGCAGAGAGTATTTGAGCTCTGCTGCTGAAGATATGTCTACTAGTGCAGGCAGAGGCAGTCCAGTCCTACCTTCGCACAACACGCTGCCAGTTCTGCTTTGCTGCCCTTGTGGAGCAGGGAGCGAGGAGGGGAGTTCGCTTCCCCCTTCTTCCTCTCCTTCTCTCTCGGGAAGGCAGGGTTAAAGCAAGCTCTGATAACATGAACTCCTGGGATCAGCTCCCCTTGCTCAGTTAATCACCTTCAGGAAAACAGCTTTTCTCTGTGAGTTTCCTTAGTCCTTCTGCATCCTACAAAAGGGGCCCCAGTGGCTGCATGTGCTTCAGCAGAAGCAGCAGTGTCTAGGGAATAACCTCCTAGAAGAAAATGCCAACCTACACAGGCTACCCAGATTGTTTCTTCCCTTTTAGAAGAATCTCTTTATTGTGCACGTCCAACTGCTGACCACAGCAAAGAAAGAAAACTGAAGTGAACCCCAGGACAGCCAACACTTGCTCACCACCAGCAGTGGATGGGCACAGTCCTCTCCTCTAGGTGCCAGCAAGTGGAAGCCTTTAGAGAGTCACCTGAGGAACATGGCATGAAGGAAGGGAAATGCCGTACTCCGTGCGCTTTGGTTTCTTTCAATGAGCGTGCACCAGGTAGTAAATTGACACAACCATACTTGCAGAGGCATGAGTCAGACTCGCAGCTGGCCAGTTCTCTCGTACCTTGCAAAATGGAAAAACACTCCCTATAAAAGACCACAGCTGAGCCTCAGTAACTGGCCAGTGATACAATCCAGAGGTTGGCACCCCATCCAGGCACTGGAATAGCTCCATTGCTAGGAATGACGGGGAAAGCAAAAACAGGCATGTACCTCATATCATAACTAAATTCACATATCCTCCCTTCCAAATGCCATCTCAATCCTCTTCCCCTCCCCCCCCAACAAAAAAACCCCTAAGAAACAAACAAAAAAAGTTTACCAAATGATCAGTTTGCTCAGAGACCTGTCCTTAACTGATATTTAGCAGATATCAGATATTTGATATCAAATGCAGATTAGCCTGAGAGCAAATTTGGCCTCAGCATATAACAAAGACCAAAAGAGACTGTAAATTTGTTAGTAATCTTTGAGGAAATGTTAATAACTTTCCCCCCATACCAAAGCAGATGCCCTCCCAGCAAGTAAAAAATGTTTCTTCTTTATGACAAAGTCAGTGAGACTGTTAGAAGACTACTCTTCTGTCAGCTCCAAACTCCAGACACCACAAAGGCAGATCTATACTTCTGCTATTGCAGGTACTTAGGCAGAGTTCTTTAAAGGCAACAATACTTCTTTATTTCTGCTCTCTTTTTTTTAAAGCATCGAGGTGAAACCAAAACTGAATAAACTAACTGCAGTGTTGGAACATCTGTATAACATAGTAAAGAAAAGGCATTCTTTCTTAAAAACAAATCTTAAGAAGTTATGGATTAAGAAAAGAAAATGTGACCGTGAAGACTGTGGCTTGACCTGGAACATGCAAATACATACAACTGGACACGAAAATGAATGACTTCAGAGATAAATCAATATAGACTAAGTATTTATGAAAGGAATAACTGAACCAGCATTAAGAATAATCTGTAGAAAAAACTGGCAGAGTACAGCACTCTTGCCTGTTAGGACAAGAAGCCTTAAGTATTTAACCTAATTAATATTATTTTAAGCATCAGTTAATATATATGAGAAGAAAATAATTAAAACCCATAAAAGAAGAACTAAAAGAAAATAAAAGTTTGCTTACTCTTCTTGACGCAAGTCATTAACGCTCCGATCTAGTGAGATCATATCACTTGCCACCATATTAAACCCAAACTCTTTAATGCTGGCTTGAATGGATTCTTTGTAATCTGGTCCTAAAACATATGGCTTCGCTTCCTCTCCAGGGCCACCAACAACTCCGTGAGGCTCAGGCTCTTTGGGTTCAAAATTACCAAGGACTCCAGGTTGTAAAACAGGATCTCGGTATACAAATGTCTGAGGCTTAAATGTGAGATACTGCCTCTGGATGATGTTTTGCTGTTTATCACCACCACCATGATGATTTAGTTCATTTTTGGCCTTGTTTTTCCTTCGAATGGATTCCAAGTCCACTTCCACACCTTCAACATGAGGCCAAGGTACCACAGGTTTGAACTTCTCGTTTCCTAGTCCATGGTCTCCTTTGTTTGGCATAGGTCTGTTGGCTTCCTTGTAATCCTATGCACAGAAAGAAACAGCAGGAGATCGTATTAACTTATGACTCTTCATTTATTTAAATCCAGTACCTTAACACACTGAGAATTGCTACTAAATATATGTCAAAGAAGAAGGGAAAAGCTGCTGTTAAGGGGTGGAATAAATGTGTTTTACCACAGCAATCGGCTGCTGGAGAACACTGCTAGCTGGTTTCCGTACTTACCTTCATGAGTAGGCCCTGGAAATGGAGTAATGTCCAAAGCATTCTCAAAGACCAAATACCCACACAGGACATGTTAACTTGCACACAGTTCAAGCTGCACAACACACAGATGTGCAGGGAGGTAGGACAGAGCATATTAGGAAGGTGAGGGGGGTATGGCGGCAGATAAAGATGCAATTCAGAGCATGGTGTCCTTGGGGCCACTCTTGAACAGGGTGTTTCTGAGGCTACGTGTACCAGCTGCTGAGACTTCCACAGGGTCTAAGTGGATTAGATACAGCCTCAACGTGCTGCTGCGCTGGGAAAGAGTGCTATGACTACGTGTAATCTGGCACAAACATCAGCAGCAGCCTCAAGCCACATCTAATCCCTATGCTTCACACCCCCTGACTTCCTCCCACCAAGCATCACTGCAACAGCAGTGCTGTTGGTAAAGCCGTTAGATAAGCCGAAGGCACCAGTGACAGCAGGAAAAACCAAGATGAAGCCCTGATCTGCTGCATGTCACACCCGAGGAAGCAGTGCTGGGGCTGAAGACAGCTGCCACAGCCACTGGCACTGCATCCATGTTTAAACAACTTTACCATTTTACAGCATGCTTCCCTGCCTCCCCACCCAGAGATCTGAAGTTCTCACTGAGAAGAAAGGCTAGGATTTCAAACACTGCTCAGCATGTTCAGTGATCACTGAGGCTGGTGAGGTTAGAACAAGGATGGGTGATTCTGGAAGGAACTGGACAGAAAGGCTCTGAAGTGTGTGTGTGAAGTCTATAGAGTACATGAGCTGTTGACCATGAATGCTTCACAAAACACACAGTCACTGCTATTTCCAATACTGCTGTCCAAGAGGACAACAGGGAAATATTGTTAAAACTTCAGATTTTCTACTAAAATAATCTATCTGTAAACAGGACAGATATTAGATCACACCAAAATATGCAGAAAGCAACAAACATATTTTAGCCATGTCTCGCTATATATTCGCTAATACAGAATCAAACAAAAAATTGAGATCAGGAGAACGTCACCTATTCAAACCTACTGGAGGCAAGACAGGCTCACAGTTAGATCAGGTTTCTCAGAGGCTTATCCAGTCACATCCCAAAACCCTCCAGTTTCTCTGGACAACCTGTTTCAGTTGCTCGACCAGTCTCACAGTGATGGTATTCTTCCTCATACTTCAGTAGGTGTTTCTCACACTGTACCCTGTGATGATGGCCTCTTGTCCCCACACTGTGTAACAGCCTCACAGTTAGATTAGGTTCCTCAGAGGCTTATCCAGTCACACCCCAAAACCCTCCAGTTTCTCTGGACAACCTGTTTCAGTTGTTTGACCAGTTTCACAGTGAAGGTATTCTTCCTCATACCATCATCACCTTGTGATGATGGCCTCTTGTCCCCGCAGTGTGCACCCCTCAGAAGATTTTAGTTCCACATTCTCTGTAACCTCACTTTTGAGGGTGAAAAGGTGCAATTAGATTCCCATTAGTCTTTTCCCCAGCCAAACTGAGCCAAGCTTTGCTATCCTTTCTGTGACTCATGTGCTGCAGCTCTGCATGTGTTAACATCTCTTTTGCACTGGGCATTGCAGAAGGAGAAACCAGACTCAGTGCTCCAGACACAGGCTTGCTATTACTATGTATCGGGAAACAAACCACATCCCTTTACTTGGTGGCTAAGCCCTTCCTAGTGCAATCCATTATGCAGTTCACCTTTACTGCTGCAAGGGCATGCAAGGGTACAACACTGACTCATGCCCATTTTTAGCTAAACCACACAGTACTTACTATGACATTACAGCATTTTTCTCAGATACATTTTTTTCATAATGAAACCTTAGAAATTAAGACAAATCCAGTATAAAATAGTTCTAGGTTAACATTATATCAACAGGAGTCAGACTGGCTCCAAATCAAAAAATAAAGTTTTGTATTTAAGAAACTTTCTGATTTCTCTGCTTGTTCTAGTTTAAACAAGGAAGATGTATAAAATGCAGAAGTGTTACCTTATTCTATTCTTCCATCACCATATTTCTGAGGAACTCAAAAACTAGCGCAAGAAAGGGAAGGATAACGACACATGAAAAGGCCCATTTTGCAAGGAGGCAAAAGGCAGCCATGGATTTACATAAAGCCCTGAGAGGACTTATGAAAAGACCACCTCACACTTACGCAGGAAATCAAAAGGAAGGCTCTGCCACTTGTTGCCAACTCACATCTAATTCCTGCTCTGAGGGCAGAGACAGGTAAAAAAGCCAACAAAAGGGTGGGCATCATCAGGATGCTTAAAGAAATCATCATTTTGCTGCATAAAATTTTGAGGCATTGAAGTTTTCAGTAATATTTCATTCTGATCTCCACATCTGAAAAGGAGTTACAGGAAGTATGGGGTATGGCAACCAGAATGAAGGGGATGGTAGACAGGTGTCTGAAGATGAAAGACCAGAAAAGCTGTCCTGTCACCTTAGGACTCTGAAGTTCAGAGATGTGATGGCTGAGGAGTGTACAACTGAGTTTAGAAAATCATGAAAGTGACAGACAAATTGAATTGGAAAATCACTGTTTATTCTAACTATGAGAACTGGAAGCATTTGGCAAAACTGACAGGAGAACAACCCAAACCCGCATTTTGCATGGTGATCTCCTGAAACATGCTGCACAGGAGGCCATGGAGAGAGACGGCACCCACAGCTGAACACGGGATGAAACAACGTGATGGATGACAGGCCTGTAAGTGGACTGTAAAAGGACTGTCACTAAAAACTCCAATTCAACAGTTGTGGATTTCTCCTCCCAAAGGGAAGGGAGCATCAAAGGAGCCAGGTTTATATGCTGCCACTCACAGACACCATCCTGGATCACTAGTCTCAATCATGCAGGAATTTCTTTCTGTATGACAATAAGTATCCTTTCATTCCACTACCATCACATATAAAACAGTTACAAGCTTCCACTTAGCCAGTTCCCTAACTGAAACATAACATTTCTCAAAGTAATTTATTTTTCTGTTGTCAGAACTATGACTTATCTTGTATTACATTCAGCCTCATTATAACTGTTATGCACAATTTGCATCATGATGCATTTATTTGCTGTTCCTTTCTAGACACTAAATATATTCCATTTTTACAGGCCTAGGAAAATATTGCATAAACCAAGAAAATTCTATACAAACACAGACACAGTCATTCACCTCTTTCCTCCAATTTCTATGTACCTAGGACAAATCTGATGGAAGCCATTTGTTGTGGGTTAACTACTGCAGGCAGGTCAGCATCATACAGCTGCTCACTCCTCCTTCCCCACTCTGGTCACAAATCCAAAACACAGCATGAAATGGATGCTACAAAGAAAATTAACTCTGTCTCAGCCTTTTATGGGCATTGGGAAAAAAAAATAAAAAAAAAATCTAGCAGTGTTTAAGGGTGTAGTGCAAACCACAGCTCCTGTAGGTTATGTGTTTCTCCAGAGATAACAGAGACAAAGATTTTCCAAATACTGCCCAGAAAAAAAAAGCAAAGTCAAACCACAATCAAAGAACTACTTTGGTCATCATATGAGCCACAATGCCTCAGTTAGGAACTTTTCGAGCTTTTATTTTCTTTTATGAATTATGACTTGCCCTTCTCTTTTTAAAAAATAATTTAATAACATATCAAAAAAAAAGAAATAATTTTTAATCAGTATGCCTCACTGATTAACAGTTTGGTTTGGCTAAAAACGTAGTATCACACTTATAAGAATTCATACACCAATAACAGTCAAACTGGAAGGCATACATATTAATAAAAAAACCAAACCCACAAAAACCTTTCTGAAGTGGAAAAAACAAGAGTCTTAAAATTATTTGAAAAACTCTGGAAGCAAAATGGATGACAACAAGGTGGTGACCAGAGGCTGATGAAGAAGTGAGCACAGCATACATCTGAACACTGCAGTTATATATAGCCCAAAAAATGAGAGAAGCAAAAAAATCCAGTGTTCAAGGCTAAGTTGATGGGGTCTTGAGCAGCCTGATGTTACTGAGATGTCCCTGCCCATGGCAGAGGGGTTGGAACTAGATGATCTTTAAGGTCCTTTCCAACCCAAACTATTCTATGAGTCTACGATCTGAAGGCAAACATCAACAAAACCTCATCATACCTTTATAAAGGATACATAGTAAGCTGTTTACACACAGTAATATAGAAAAATGTTTTTTCTACAGATCCTTGTCTTTTTCTATAGAGCTAGATCTAGGATTCCCTGCCAGCTTTTCTAGTTCCAGTTCAGTGCAGGCTTCTTTATTTTTTAAATGTTCTTGTCCCTCTTTAGGGGATTATGTATGAGTCAGTGCAATGGGTGTTTTGGAAACAGTTAGGTCATATAAATGCAGTCAATCCCTGACTTGTGTAAAAGAAGGAGGTATTTGGTATAGTTTTTTTGCAAATTAGGTTCTTCCTTTACCCAAACAGGAGGAATACAACAAAGGTACAGGGAACATAACTAGTATCCCCCTGGAAACATGTTTCTAAATTACACAAAGGAAAAGGAAAAACTGGGAGAAGTCTTCACCGGGTCACAATATTGGTCAAGTGGTAGGAGGGCTGGAGTTGTTGCTGGCAGTAAAATTGCAAGTAGAAAAGTTGCATAATGTGGTTTTTTTTCAGTCAACCAGTTCAAGACTTGCAACTCCCTAAAACTTCCTATGAAATAATGTCTGAAGTACAAATTGATTTTTAAACAAGGAGATTTGTTTAATTTTTAAATGGAACAGTATCATTTTTAAAAATGTTTGTAACATCTACAAAAGCAACTTGTTCATCTAGACAAAAGTAATGCAAAAAAATGAAAAAAGGAATCCAGTAGGGATTGACTGCATTTGCATCATTTCCCAAGGACACAAAAAGAAATTTAAAAAAACCCTGTACACTCTCAGAATATACATGTTCATACCCAGCTGATTAAAGACATACTGAACATTGCAATATTCTGGTGTTCCTAATGAAAAACTATAAAAAGTGAAACAGTTTCATATTTTAGTAACCCCAGGAGACCAATCCTTCCTATCTATTTTCTCCAGTTCAGTTTTTACCCTTCTTAAATCTTGGCTGCACTTAACCATGAAAGGCATATACAATATATGCTGTTCCACTATAAGGAAGGGTCCAAGGTTTTTCAACTGAGCATGACTTAATAGCTCTTGGAGCTTTCCTGATGCGAGTTCCTCTTCTATGCAAAAGAAGAAACATTTTGAATAGAATCTCTGTCATAGGTGATGTGACAGAGACCACACATTTATTGTGCTAGTAAAGATTTCAATATACTGAAAATATTTTACTTTGTTTACCTCAACTTAATGCAGCCACACTCCTAGTTTCTTGCGAAAAAAAGGTCACTTGAGCAAAATTATATAGAGCCTAGTATTTTCAATTATTTGAGTAAACAGGAGGAAGTTGTTTTAATTTATTCTGTTACCTTGTTTAAAAAAAATAAATAAAACGAAAAGAAAAAAGGACTACAAGATCGGTTCACAGACTTCCTTATTGAACAGACTCACGCTGAGAAGATACTATTAATAAAATAATGCCTGTTCTCAGCCAAGCTTCTAGCACAATTATGCTCTACCAGCTAAGCAGAGAGAGAAAAAAACCCGCAACATGTAGTATATTTTGGTTCATTATGAGTCATTATGTGTGGGTCTTACTTAGCAGGTAACAGTTCAGGGCATAGATAGAAAAAAGAAAACGCCACAGTGAATTACTTAGTCCCGCAACTATTTTTGTGCCGTATGGTAGAAAAAGACTCCACAACACTCTTACGACCAAAAACTTGGAAGACTTTTCAGCATACAGCATCAAACACAGACAAAAGGGAAAATCAACATATCCAGCAAAATACTTGTGAATAGATTTCACTCTAGCTATTCACTACAATAAATAAAATAAGTAATGATTCCCACAACACAGTTGGCTGACTGTCAAAAGGGACCGCAGGAGATTGCACTCCTTCCACTTCCATCATCAGCGCTAAGTTCCACCCAAGCAATCAGAAGTTCTGGCTACTGTAGGACCAGCAACAGAAAAGAAAGCAAAATGAAAAACACACACAAATGGAAAACCACAGTTTCTCAAATAAGGACAAAGAGCTGTGGCACAACTGCCATCACCTCAGAAAATAAATAAATGATAAAAAAAGCCCTTTTGTAATCAGTAAAATTTGTCCAGGGCAAACAAAACATACTTAAACAAGACCTGATTCATACCTATTAGTGCTAAAGCTGTGTAAGTTGTGTTACACCAACTTGGAATAAATTTGGGTTGACAGAACTAAATTGACTACATTTTTATACCATATCATACAGCATACCCCACACCATACCATGATGGCATCTCCGAAGATTAAGTAATCCTATGAGACAATGACTCCACTATTCTACTTTTTGGAGTGCTGTACGCCAGACTTGGTCAGAAGCTACTTATAAACCACAAGCGAAACTCCAAACAATTAAAAAGAACTTTGATGATCTAAAGAAGCAAGCATTACATTATATGCATAATTTTTATATGTAAGTTCTACTAATGAAAAAATAGATACAACTCTATCTATCAATAGATACAAGTGTAACTGAGGTGCAAGGACCACAATCAGCTTTAGAAATGGGTGTCAAGCAGTGGTTTTATACTACTGTGTATTATATTCCCATCTACATCTAAAGAATGATAAACAAAATGTTGGTTTTTTTAACTTAAAAAAGGGATGGCAACTTCCCCTTTCACTTTATTTCTAGATTTCACTGGATTTTTCAAACTGGTTGATATATGATGCATTACTTATTTCCATGGAGCATATTTTACCCAGCTTTCTTTTTCTTGCCCCTTTTTCTCAGTTCTCAAGAAGCTCCTTGAGAGGAAACTGGTTTGCCAGGGACAGATGTCTGTAAAAAAAACTACTGGTCAGCAGCATTGATGGAAATATATTTTTCCACTCTTTATCTCCTATCTGATAAGGCAGAATAGGACAATAACTAGTATTTACATTTCTACAGTTACGTAAGTACCTATTCATTTTTAAAAGATAATCAGCAGACCACAGGCATTAATATTGACTCAGCCCACTGAAAAAAAAAAATTAAGTAGCAATATCTTTGACGCTAAAAATTACCAGAGTTACTTAAAGCAAAACAACTTAGAAGAGTAAGATCAACAATTTTCTTCTATCTTACAGCTGACGTTCCTGAGGTTTAAGAGCACTGCTTTATGAAAAAGCAAGTGGTGTGTTCAAAAATGAAAAGGGCACATAATAAAGGAGAGGAACTGTTTGTAAAAATGTGAATTTGGCAAAGGCTGAATGCTCTGCTATTATAAAGGAGTTTGACACAATTTTGTATTCAGGTTTCACATGACTTGCATTAAGTTACATGAGTCTCTGTATGACTGATCAAAAAGAAATATGGTAAAACCAACTTCTTGTTACCTACTAACGAGTTGAAAATATTCATTATCACTGGAGGTCTTCTCTGCTGGTGTTTGAACCTGTGAGCACAAAAAAACCACTGAGGAAGATAAGGCTCAGTTCCTCAACTTTGTTTTGTTTTTTAAACAGTTGCTGTTCCCGTAACAGTTCCTTGGGCAAAAAGACCAACTAGCTCTTCCTGTCTCCTTGGATTTTTGTGAAGATACTGTCTGCTTTGTCACTGCAGAAGCACTCATCTATGACTGACTTCAAGCTATTGCTTGCACACTGCCATGGTCTGCAGTCAACATCTCACAAGGTCACTGCATAGAAAGTTGTATTACGCTATGTAAGCCCTCAGGTAACAAATCATGTGCCTCTGCCTCTTGTGCTTTCCCCCCCCTTTTTTTTTTTTTTGGTGGCGTATCTGTAAAGGTAAGGAACTCTGATATTCAAATTTCTAACAATGCAAGAATAGTTATTTTCAGCTGAAATAATGTGATTGCCCAGCTATTTGCCTAACAGAGGGAACACCATAAATCCTGACTTTTACTTGTTTACCTGCAGAGTATCTTTTTTAAAAGACATATATACACATTTAGATGAGTCAGTATGATATTAGCTGAGCAACCCATTTGAGTGAAGTGATTCTGTTGCAATATTAAATTCCCCTTACAAGTGAAAGATGTCCGAGTTAATGGTGCTGCTGTAACCCGCTTTGGCCTTGCTGTGTACAGACCACAAACTCCTGCAGAACAATGCAATCCTGCCACAAGTGCTGTTTTGGCTTGTACTGTTTTACCTCCTGCCCTTGCTCCTGCACTCCCTTCTCCTATGTCCCTGATCACCCATAAACTCCTTCTTCACCTGTTCCTTCTCTTGGAGGAGTCTGGATTTTTTATAGATGCCATGGTCACACTCATACGCATCTGGTCCTGACTGAGTCGCTTCTTTCACTTACCAAAGTTCAGCTACCTTTATCAAAAGCAGAGACTATCAGGAGACTCATCCAAAGTTCTTCGTGCCAGACCCAGTCTCTTTTAGGGGATGCTACTGGCCACTCAAAACTTGCCAACTTCTGTTTGTCTTACCTTCAGTCAGATTTAAGAGTACAAAAAGGACAGTGAGAAAGGCCTGTACCTGACCCATCTTACATGGTGCCTCCTTAGGAGAGACTTGCAGTAAATTCTCGAATTCCTGTGTGACAAGCAGTTTCACAATTAGACTCTGCCTGACTGAAGGCAAGTAAAAATAAAGACAGTGAGTGCTTCAGAACAAATTACTGTCTAAAAGACTAGTCTTTTATTGTCCTCATTTTTGCCGACACTCAGGGTTTTTGGGAAAAATCAAGCCAGCTGTTGAACCTTACAGCTTGCTGTCCTTATTGCCTGAGATTCAACTCTTACTCAGATTTTACACATCCCTTTCTTCCATTCCTGGCACTGTCATAGTTTATTGTTCCATACTGTCCTGGTCCCATCTGTACTTCAACAGCCATGCTGCATTAAAGAAGTCTTGCCAGAGATCCACATCACTCAAAGCCTCAACTTAAGAGATGTCTGAGAACTTTGTGGAGGTAACCACAAGCAATGCACCTTTCCTTGTAGCTCTGGAGAGTATTGTGTTACCTGGAACAGTAAATAAGCAGATTTAAAGTAGAAAGACTTAGATAAATATCTGAATAAAAAGATACTACAGAAATCTTAGCTTAACTTCGTAACTTAAGGCTTTTAAACTCAGAATAGCAGGAATCGATTACAAGTTCATTACAACTAGAATAATAACATTTTCAGTAGAAGAAATCCGAAGTGTTTCATGGAACAGAACATATATAAAAGAGCATAAAATTAAGTATTCCCCGATTTGTTGTTTCTTTTCAGGTGTGTTTTTGCTTCTTGCTATTTAAATCGCTTCCTCTGTTGCAAAGTGCAGTTTCTCTGGTCCCCAAGAAAGCAGAGACTGCAAGAGACCACATACTTCCCTTGCCTACCAAGAAGGTTGTCTGCACTGGTCCTGGTCTGCTTTTCTTAATGGAACATGACACAAATAGAGAAAAGACAAATACTGTACATCATACAAGGTAAGTAGTTCTAAATTAAGTACTTAAGACTGGTCTAATCAACCACCAACTGACCCAGAGGCACTGCTTCAACTCTAAGAGTCTACCACCAACTGCACTTCAAATGCCCATAACCTTCATTCTTTCTCTGCACAATTGACAGATTTCTATATACTGCAGCCTACATGCTCATTAGCCTGTAGTTAGCACAGTATTTCAACTGCAACCTTCTGTACAGCATCATCCAGGATAATTCATTCTCAGAGGCTGCAGTGACTCAGATCTCCAAGCCAGCAAAGAAGCACCTGTTCAGTATGTTTATTCTTGAATGCACCATATGGATTTCAATACCATAGATGAGATTACACACAAATTTAAATAAAATACAATAACAATAATTAAACCTCCCCAAATTTATGCTGGCTAACTCACTTAATGCTAAATTCAGACATTTAAAATATTTCATTTTCATTTAGTTGTTCAGAACACTGTTATGATCATAACAGCTAAGTCACATGAACAGGGCAAAGACAGCACCAAGCCCTGGGCACAGTAATTCTACTGTGGCACCAGGAAAGAGAAAAACTGTTTCAGGTAAGCAAAGCCCACCAGACACTGATCCTATCTTTTCAAAGCAAAGTCTAGTTTCTTGCCTAGTCTTGAGAGCAGAAACTCTAAGGACCCAATCACTTCTAGCTTTCCTTTTCTTCCTAAAGCAACTCTCCACTTGAAGTCTCAGGAGATGTCAAGCCGCATCTACTCACAGGATGAACAACGCTTATTGCCTAGAAAGTTAAACCTTGTTTTCTCTTAATGAAAATAATTCTTTTTCAACTTCTCAACCTGGAGACAATCCACGGAGTACGTGGCTGTGCAAGAGGTTCAGCAAAATGACCTGTTTCTTAAGCAAACATGCCAGCTGCCATAAGCGTCACAGGAGGAGCAACGAAGTAGATGATGTGACGCATTTCCAAAGAACAAGTAACAAGCTGGCTTCTAGGGACAATGCCAACCCCGGAAAAAAGCTTAAGCAGATGAAGGCTGTGGGAAGTCTCCAAATGCTTAGAATCCTGGCTGGCTCTAATCAATATTATCATAGCTCATTTCTGTAAACATTTGTTGTTATCTATTTGTTCAAATGCAACCTTCTGTTCTCCTTTTAATTGCTTTCAACTTTCCAGTTTTGTTTACAGTGCTTTGATTAAGATGGTGCCATTGCTTACCCTATTTTAGAGGGGCAGAAGGCAGAAGCAAATATTTTTTCCAACTCTTCCTTCTACATAGAAGTTGAATATCAGGAAATCCCTTTTGACAAATGGATTGCAGAAATAGATGGCAGAAAACACAAGATTCTTTTTTTTTTTCCTGCCTCCCTCCTCTGCATGATTAGGAGTACCACATTTCCACATAGCTAGCATTCAATCAGATTGTGAAAATAGTGCTGAATGGCTTATATAACACATCTAGAAAACAGCCAAATACTCAACAAAAAAGGAAAACATAACTCTAGCTCTGCAACTTACGTGCACAGGCTTCAGAGTCAAGTATTAGACACTGTTCTCCACCTTCCCTACGCTTTTCCCCAAGAGACATGTTTGGACCATATAATACAGAACATCTCATAGTATACAGTTTTCTCATGCAGCCTAATAAACTGAAACCCATTTTTTTGTTAATAGAAAAATGGACTTTCAAGTCAAGACCAGAAAACCAGAGTGAAGACAGAGGCATTTATCATCCCACATTTAAAATAATTAACCAGAAGCATACTTGGTCTGCAATAAATTGCCTCATGATAATCTGAATAACTGAGACGTTGCTGACCTATAAAGATTTTTTTCGCAGGAAATAAGAAAAATCAGGA
Source organism: Cuculus canorus (assembly GCF_017976375.1). NCBI lineage: Eukaryota > Metazoa > Chordata > Aves > Cuculiformes > Cuculidae > Cuculus > Cuculus canorus. The sequence goes on from NC_071404.1 coordinate 39,645,062, forward strand.
CCATACCATAATTAGTTAACTGTCCAAAATTTTTTTCTCAAGAAGGATTTTATAAATACTTGATGGGAAAAAATATGAGTAGTAAGAACAAAACGGACAATTGCTTTAGACATCCTCTCCGTCAGAGTTGACTGTAAGATGCAAAAGGCCCTCCAGATACCAGATCTTTATGACTCCCGGATTGTTTCTTCGGTTCCTCAGAAGAAAAGAAGCATTGATTTTTCATTTGAGCTTTACTTTCTTTCTCTGTATGGCCAGTGAGAGACTAGTAGAATAGCAGATATTCCGTTAGTAAAGTAGATTAATAAAACAGTATTCACATAGCTAGGAAATGGGACCTGATTTCCCTAAATTACCTCCTTCCCTTGCAGTTCTCTAAGACTATTCAACATTAACAACCAACAAAAAATAACAGCCAATGGTCTAGAATGCCTGAAAATAAATATAGTCTGCACTGATGCCTTGTGAATTTGGTATATATTGATCCATGCAGTTTAACTATTTGTACACTAGATTTCTACTACTGTCACACATATGCACAGGCTTTCAAGTGCTTGGCAAACAACCCCAACGGTGTTTTCAGTCAAATGGAAGTCAAAGATAGAAAACAGTAATAAGAATAAATTATTTCACTTCAGTACTGCCATAATCTATAACACTATCATTTCGATCACCGGCACCTTCTCCCTGGTATTTTGTCATTTCACTCTTGCACCCTGTGATCTTTGCCTGCATTGCTTTGTCTTTTGTGCCAAGGAGCTAGTCTCATCCAGGTCTACACCTACACTCAAAGCATTACTATAGTTGCTAAGAACTTCATCCCACAGCCCTTAACAGTTCAGCAATAACAAGCCATCTCTTTCCCAAAAAACCTCTTTCATCTTTCCCCTACACAAAAAGTTGTGCCCTCCAAGGTGAAAGGCTTAAAACATAGCATCACTGAAGTGGGTTAGTACAAGATTTGTTCTCATCACTACATTTCAACATTAAATGAAGCTTGTGACCTTTCTAGTTGAGTCACTGCTCCTTCCACATTCTGTCTTGCTCTAGAAATACTCCCCATTTTATGCATACTTTTGAGCAAAACCTTAAAAACAGAACTCACATTTATTCATACAGATATTAGAAATTCTTAAGGACTTCTAAGATGTCCTATGACCAACTTAATGTGCTTCCATAAAGGAGGGATTATTCTCCTTTTTTTCCTATGTAGTAGTGTTACACAGTAGACTACGAGGGGGCAAGGCTTTTCATTTTACTAAGACCAACCCCTTTTTAGGAACGTTCTCTGCAGACTGAAGACAGACATAGATGAAGCTGGTTCTTTTTGACTTAAACAATCAAAATTTAAGTAATCAAATTTTAAGTTGCAAAGATAAGCAGGTAAAAAGATGTATATGGTTTTAATTTAAAAAGTGACCAAAGAGTTACAATTTATAATCCATAACTTTGCTATTGAAAATATCCAACTTCTATTATTTTTCCCCTCTAGAGGGAAAAAGTTGCAGCAAGAAACAAAAGCTATCATCAATCCTCATGTTCAAAGAGGGTGAGGACAGCTTCTCTGGCCCTCCAGGCATCAGCTATGAACGTTGCACTGGTTAAAGCCCACAGAGGAATTTCATCCTTGTTTCTCAATCATCTGAGACAGATATATTTAAAAACCACACTTTTATTTTATGCACCTCAGTGAGTAAATCATATTTACAATACAATAAATCCAAGCGTGATGGATATGCTTGATCAAGGTTTCTGTGCTATATGGTCTGCCTCAACTTTTTAAAAGACACATATGTCAATCTCATTTCATATTTCTTGCTATTAATAAGCGAACTGTGTGATTAGATTTTTCATTTATCTTGAAATATGGTTACCATTCTCAGGCTCTATAACAACTTATTTCTGTCTTTTTTTTTAAAAACTGCATCTCACAATTTGATCAACCCTACCATTTTGAAAGCTTTTTCAAAGAAACAGTCAGCTGAAGCCAAAAGCTGCATTATATGAAATGCAGTTATAAGTTATGCATATAGCCTAAAACTTGTTTCTGAAATTTTCATCTGAACTCCCAAAAGATTTCTGAATAGAAATTCAGAGTATTTACCTAATTATCTTCTGTACTCTTTGACTAGATAAGTAGGGGCACCCAGTCTAACCACAGGATACCCCTTCCATCCAAACAGCGTAAGAAAGAGGCATTTGGCTGAAGGACTATACCCTTTTTAACAAGTGTTCATACCTTGTAAACCTATTTGTTATGAAATCAGAAGTTCAGACTCTTCATGTAAATAACCAGAATGGAATTTTGGTTGAAAATTGATCTCAAAACAACAGCAAGCCTTTGCTCTGGTTATACTCTCACCAGCAATGCTGTTCCCAGCTAGAGCTATTTCCACAAGCATGAAGTATGTATGCTCCTGGTAGGCTTCAAAAGGATCTGCGCTTCTGAAAACTGTGCCCTTTGCTTACTGCATCTAACACAGAAAAGATATTAGCAAAGCATATGTATGATCGATTCAGTTCAATAAATGGGTGTTTAAATCAGAATGCTGTTCAATGATCAAGACCTTTATATGCTAGACTTGTACTTGAACTTCTAACAAAGGCAATTTTGTTAAAGTCTGTCAAAAAACTAATCTCAAAAGCCTTCTGCAGTCCTCAAGAAAGAGTCTGTTGTCTCTAACAGGGCAAAATCTGGCCAGCAGCCGCAGAGGGAAGAGTCGGTAAGGTCACTGATACTTATGCCTGGCTGGGGAGAGACAGTGCCTCCCAAGAGGAAGAACTGCAAAAGAAGAAAGATGTCAGTATTTCAATATTCTATATGAAGGATAAGCTATGCGTATGAGCCATCAAATACCAGAGAAGGATGAACTGGCAGATGTACCAGCACAGGATGGTAAACCATATAGACTTGTTTATTGTACATCTAAACAGACTCGGCAAAACAAGCCCAAAAATCAGCAAGGAAGATACTCTAATCAAAATACGAAAGGAATAAAATCTACTATTGTTTTGCTACCTTTCAATAACCCGCAAAATCATTACATTGAAAATGATAAGGAAATGCAATATAGAAGAGCCTTTTCTGTAACAGACAATACACTTACATAGCTGTGAAAAAAAGACACGACTACCGCTAACATCAATCAGTCGCCTTTTAGGATGAGGTGCTTTCTTTTTTAAAAGTTTTTGCACACAAGTGACAACAGCACAACACTAAAGCTATGTGCTCTGTTTAAAACTGTCATATGCAAGTTACTCAAATCAACATTTTCTCAATACATAATGTATTACACTAAGTAGACTTGGATAAATCTCCTAAGTTAAGACAGAGAAAATCAGGTCGAGACACATTCCTACTAAACAGTTCCAGTAAACTAAAATATACAAAAAAAAATGCCCTAACACAAAAAACAACTGTAAAGTTACTATTAAAGAGTTTTACAGTTTTAAGTGTCATGGCAAACTAAACATATCAGGGACAGCAACGAAGAGCTGTTAGTGTGTTCCTTGCTGAAACTGATGGAATATCCAACTGTACATAAAAAAAAACTTGTGCCCTGAGAAAAGCCAAGCAGTGGCTTACGTTAGGCAGAGTGTATGTGCCATCTCCCTCCTTGGGGATTTCCAAAGCCCAAGTAGATAAAGGCCCAAGCAGTCTGAGTGATCCCACAGTTGACCCTGCTTTGAGCAGAAGGTTGGACTAGGGACCTCCTGAGGTCCCTTCAAGCTTCAATTATCCTACACCTGACAGAAAAAAAAAAAATTTCGATAGCCTGTCCACCCTCATTAAAACTGCAATTAACTTTTCAGCTCACTTCAGTTAAAAACCAAAACCTTAAAATAAGATACTATTCAGCTTTCCGATTTTAATAATTTCAGCAGAACATGAACAGCAGAAATTCTGCGCATCTCTTCAGCAAGGAGCAGCTGAAAGCCAAAAAAAAAAAAGAAGTCACTTCAGATGTAACGCTCTACCTGGAAACAGCATATTTTCCTTTTGTTTAGTATGGCATTTCCAGTTCTATAAATCTTGACAGTATGACCCAAGTAGATTTGTAAAGGAAGTCAGATTTATACAAGACGTAGCAAAAAATAAAATAAAATAATAAAATCATTTGCATAACTCCCCCTATTGAGTAAAAGGTCTCAAGTCTGACTTCCCCATTTTGTTTAAAAAACAAAGTTTGAAAGACTTCTTAATGTCAATATTATGGTGCATAACACTGACATTTATCTTCCCAAGATTGCAGATACACAGTAAAACCTGAAAGTGGTATTTTTCATCTTGCTGCTGGGTGAACCGTGGAATACCAGGAATAAGAAGACAAGATGCACATAGTTCTTGAAGAACTTCATTTTTCAGCTGATGCAGACGAGTTGCCTTTACATTTTTTTGCTAATTTGTTGTGGATTTAAATCTCTGTTTGATAGGTGCTGAATTTTTCAAGCTGCTGTTCCAGAGTAGGATCGATACATTTCTACGATCGGTTTACTTTTCTGCTACGCAATTTTGTTCTGCCTGTGTGCCAATCCAAGCACCTTTACAACCATACACTGAGCTGGATCAAGGACTCCTCAAAGCCAGCTCAGCAGGCTAGCCAAATACATTTGGCAACCATAAGGAGAGCGAACACCAGTGCTAAACTAGTTCAAAACAGAAGCATGAAAGAAAAGCTGCTGGAAGCAAGGGGCAGCTGAAAAACAAAAAGGAGAATGCTTCAGTGAAACCCCACAGAACACAGCTGCCTCCGCAGGCCATTTAAACCATTACTGGTGCAGAGGCAGACAGTGGAGAGACAAGGGCCACCCAACCCTGCTCCCTTCGAGTGATCTCTAGTCATCTTAGAGACCTCCTTGGGATCTTTGAGGGACTCCGGGGAGAACAAATACCTCCAGGTATTTACTGTCTGATTCGAGACAAGGTCTGCTAAAAAACAAAAGACCCAAACAAATATTAAAAAAACTCAGAGCTTCTCTCTAAACTTTGCTTCTCCCTTAGAGGAAACTCACTTGCTGTGCTGAGAAGTGGAAGCATAAAGACATCAAACTTATGTTCCTTTTGATTTCAGGGTCAGATACTAATGGTACACCAAGAGCCGCAGAAAATTACACAGGCTTGCCCAGTTTTGCGGTTTTCTGAGTCACCAGACCCAGATCCCATCTCAGTCACAGACGCAAGACTTATATCAGGCATTCCTATGAAGGGAAAGCCTGTAACAGTAAACCAGACTGTTTCAGGTGGCCTGGGAGGTGGCTGCTGTTCTTTTTCCCAAGGCACCCAGGACTGCTCTTGCAGTGTTAGCCATGGTAAATAGTAGCACAGGAATGCTGTTATGCTCTAAACAAAAGGATATTTCTGTTAAATGTTTTCCAGTATGAATTTCTCCTCATTCTTCTAAACAAAAATAGAAAAAAAAAAAAATCATTTGCCTCTTACCACAGAGTAAGAAGATAGCTGCGTGTTCTTAAATTCTAGGAGAAGAGGGAAGATGTGCATCATCAGTGGTTGCCTTTTCTCTTTTCAGGAAAGCTCCAAGACTAAACACAGTTCTCATTAAAGATATATAAAAATGGGGACTTTTTGCAGCATGATGATTTGAACACATTTCTAGATCTCCAGTACTACCCCTTCTTTAGAAAATGCACTCAAATGTCAGGCGGAACTAAACCTTCCATACATTTTCTCACTCTAGTATCCCATCTTTTATGCCACTATAGCTAGATAAGAAAGGGTGTTAGGAAATGTGCCAGTCTAGTGCTAGCCACATTTCTTCAGTCTAGGGACAAAATATATCAAAATGAGTAATGACATAGAAACTTCAAAACCAAAAACGTATGAAGGGAGAGGAGCATTGCAGAGGTTATCATGCATTGGGATAAACCCAACACTGGTTACAAAACATCAGGGGTAACCATAACTGGTCTTATTCATATAGTTTAAAGTTTCTTTGAGTCCTACAGCCAACACAGTATTAAAACCATCAAGCAACATTAAGGTCTGACAAAATTAACAAATATATGTGAGGGAGCCAATGAACTTCCTACAGAAAAGTTGCTGGAGTTTGGTGTTAGACTATAAATAGATCTCCAAAATACACACTACCTGAAGGTTGCCATCTGTAAAGTCAAAGTGAAAGTCAGCCACATACAAACATGTGTGGGAATATTCAGTGGGTGCAGTTATAAGACACTGATTTTATAACCAAAATCTTAACATTCTCACCAGTAAACTGTGCTTAAAAATAAATGCCCATTTATTTGAGTGATTATGTAAAAAGCATTTTGCTCTGGACTTTGGAAATCTCAGGTCTGAAAACTAAAAAAAGGAAGATGATAAAATACAATTCTGATACTCAAAAGCATTCTCATCAATGAACATTTTAAGGTATCAGTCAAGACTATTCAGTAAGGTATTAAAACATAGTTTTAAAACATCAACCTGAAAAGCATAATGAATTCTGCTTGCAACATTATGCCTTTGGTAAAATTAAGAAGTACATTACAGTCATTAGATAAACCAAATTAATAGATAAAAGTTCTGTCTGTTTCTTAGAAATTAACAGTCACGAACAATTCCTGAAAATTAGATTGCAGGAATTAAACTGCAAACTGTATTTTGACAAGTTATCAGTACAGACTAAATTCTTGCAAATATAGTGCAAGATAAAACCTGTTCAAAAACCTGTTCGAGCTACCTTTTCTTTGCAGCAATGCTAACTGCTGAAGTCTACCAGTGAAAACTTCGGTGCTTAGCATGTCAGGCTGTAAAAACTTCTTTAATCATAGTCATGAATTTTAGAGTTTAAAATGAAACATTTTTTTTCCATAAAAAACTTACCATTTCATATCCTGTGACAAACCTGTTAGAAATACTGCCCAAGCTACTACAAAGGATAAAGTCAAGAGTAGTCTGATAAATTATCCTCCCTCCTTACTTCCAGATACCCAGAGCACTTAATATCTTGCTGCAATGCATGAAAACTCTGAAGTTACTTGTTTCTATACATTAAGAAGGGAAAATCAGCATCTTGCATGTGCTAACTGTAAGCCCAGCAGCCTCTCTGTTCTCAGCGTAACAACAAAAGTGTTAACTGGGTAACTCTGATTACCTGCAGTCCCTGCATGCATTTCACCACACACATACATTCAAGTCAGCTTGGGTTTTGAAATTATGCATCCTTGGGAAATAGCACCAAAACAAATACCTCCCAAAGAGGCACAAGGCATCTCTTACATCTCTCAACCACAAGTTATGGGCATATGGGAGTCAGAGAAAGGACAGATGAAGTGTGCTCAAGGACAGCTGATTCCTAAGAATTCTAATTATTTTTAAAGTAGGCCAATCCCCAGGACATATCCATTTCATCCAGAAAAATTAATCCAGCCTGCTCCCTGCCATCCTCTTTTCCCAAGGCCCCTCAGGCACACACAAAGATTAAAGGCTACATGAACAATCCTGGCAGCCTGCTCCCTTTTATCACAACAGCTTGACAACTCCCCTGTCATCACCAGCCTTGGTAGAAGATAATAACAGGAGCAAAACTTGGTGACTTCTCAACAGGTGACTGACATGACTATTCCCAGAAAAGGCAAGTCTGCTCTCTAATACAGCAACTCTGTATCTTACAGAGATTCCATACCTTTTCTTTCACTACATGAAACAATAGTGATGGTATCGACACTTTGGATTCCTACACAATGCTCCATGAGTCAGCACTCAAGTGTCTCATCGTATATCGACAAAGCTGCACCAGAGTAACCATTTGCCCCTGGTTTGACATTGAAGTTTTCTTCCAGGCTTGAGTCCAGTTTGATGGATAGCTGCACTCCTTGAGGATGTTTTTTCTGCTGGTGACCTTGAAGGAGGAGCTCACATCTGGACCTGCTCAAAGAGCTTCATGACCTCACTGTCAAGTCAACACTTCTCAGCCTTCCTTACCCCAACCTTTCTTGTACTGTTTGCGTAACTAAAAAATAAAAAATAAGCAAGTCTTCAAGACAAATACTTTAGACTAAAATCAGAAAACACAGAAAGGAACGTAAGACACAAGGAGTCTTCAATTCTAAGACACCGAGATCACATAAACGCACCCCAGAAACTAATCTGCAGTCTTACTTCAGATGCCAAGGCTACAATACCTCCACAGAGAGTACTCAAGACCATTTTAGACATTTTATCCATAAAATTAATAACTTAAGATACTCCTACAGAGAGTGAAATATCAGCATTTGAAACTGAGGATCTCCAAGAATTGATACAAGAGGCAGCAGGAGAGTCTTCTTACCAGCAGAAACTGGAACACAGGAAATCCCCATACCACCCTTTTGGGCCTGACAGCTACTGGCTAAAAACTCTCTGAATCAAGAGATACACTCATAGCCAACCACTAAAAGCCCATATTCTATCCAAAGAAGCAAACAACAAAAAAACCCACTGCCCACCTCTTTCCACCTCTGCAGGTAACTAAGGTATTGTTTTTAAGCCAATCACTTGTGAAGGTCTCAGTTCTGTACAGGAGGAAGATGCTTCATAGAGAGCAGGGAAATAGGGGTGGAAAATGTGAAAGAGGTGAGAGAAAACCAACATATTTCATAGCTGCTGTTTAAACCTTCTCAGAGATGTTGGCATGTTAGAATAACACTACGGGAGATGGATTAGCAGAGCCAGAGCAGGTGAAGCAGTCTGAGCTGCATGATAAATGCACCACTGACACACGCACAGCTTATAAAAGACATATATTACAAACCTTGAAGAGCTGACTTCAAGGCCTCATTTAAGTGAGAGTGTAGCAAATCTTGTTTCAAGACTAAAGCATGCAGAGAACAATTTATTTTCTCTGAGGAACATGTTATCTCAGTATTATCTTTCTTGGTCTTGCTTACTCAACAGGAAGAAGATAAATCCCATGACATTACCATCCCAGACCCTTTGAAGAGGTAGCTTGGTTACTTGTCTTGGTTTTGCTTCAAAACACTATTACAGAGGGGGCATTTTCTATACTCAACTTAAAATGATAAATACATCTTTCTTTGACATATGTAGAATTCTTATTGTCTAGCTCAAAGCAAAGATATTGTTTAACTATCTTAAGCCCTTATAGGTAAGAACGAGAAATAAAAGGGGTGCTGCTATGCTTCAGCCCTGTTGAAATGTTATTCCTCATTTTTTTCAGCCATCCTTAAAAGGGAAATCTTTTGCTATGGGTAAAAACCAAACCAAATTTGTTGTGGAAAAAAAAAATTTGAATATGAAAGAAACTATATTCAATTTCATTAAATTTTTTTTTCCCTCTAAAGCACACTATTTAACATAACACTTTCTGCCTTATAAAACAATCAACTGTAGTCATTCAAGTCAGAACAGCTCTTGCTGAGCCATTTTCATTGCCAATTTTTTTAAAGACAACAAAATAAGTAAGAAACTTAGTGGGCTGAGAACCATCTGCACATACTTTAATTTCATTAACAGTTATATTTTGAGACCTTCAACTGTAAAGAACGATTTCCAAATGTAAATAGCACGTAAACTGGTATATTGTTTATGCACTATGCTTTCCTACATTTCTCTCTTGCTGCTCATGAGTTTTACAGCACACCAGTGCTGCTATTTGCAACTGAGTGTTCCATGAGGAAATCAAAGAAAAATAAGTTGTCACAGGAAAATAAGCTGTATCTTAGGAAAGCCAGAGCAATACTAAAACAACATTACTGGAGTCAGTGTTTGGAATGAAGGGCTCAGGAAGAGGTGGTATGAGAGAAACTTAAAAGAAATACAGACCACCACAGAGCAATAAATAATTAGTATATCATAAGAGGGGGAGGAAGGCAATTTGTTCTGCAGATTGCAAGAAGCATACTTAATTCCTACTTAATACAATTCTTTTTTTTAATGGATCATTTCTTCATTACAAAAAGTCATTTTTGATTTAGGTATAAAGCACATATGCAGCCTCATAATAATATTTTTATTTCCATATGGGAAGTCAATGTGTTTTCAGAAATAGGAATTTTGCACTATAAAATGCATCCCTAGGGAAGCACCAGCTACTTAAAAAAACTACTCACACTTAGCAAGTAACTGTTGTTTCCCCCCCGAATTTTAGTTGGAAGCAGAGGGAACACAATAAGGTTGTTTATTTGAAAAACAAAGGTAAAATACAAGTACCAGCCTTCTTCTCTGTATCGTTTTATAATTATTAACCACGAAACGCCCCTTTTCCACAAAACTACATGCTTTCCCAGCAAGCTTCTTCAAGGAGGACTCTACAGTTAAACTGATAAATATCAATCTTGTTATCTGCTGTAAAGCACACACATAACCTTTGGTTTAAGTTTACAGACATCTATTGAGTTTGGGTTTTTTTCCCCCTAAAACATATATCAAGTGAAAGGCCAGAATACCCTCAAACACAAGCCTAAACAGTAACACAGGTTGCAAAGATATGCACGTTGCTTGCTACCTATTGCTGCCTTTTATTGGGCCATTCTGGCAACATCTTCCTTTCCGAACACATTACCTTGTCATTGCTATTAAATCATGGAGGGGCAAACCTCACATACCGGAACAGTGTCTAAATCTAGAGCACTGTGGGGCAGAGGTGGACAGCTACAGGTAGATGCATGCAAGACAAATTCCCTTTAATTCACAAAAAGATTAAAGAAAACTGATACAGGAGGCAGCCTTTTAAGCAGCATGTTGCTATTTTTAAACTAATTGTTCACAGTAGACATTTGTTTTCCACACTTACAGAGAAAATCTAGTAATTAAATGTAACTGTTAACTGACTCGGAATCCCCCTCTCAGATTATACTGTCTAGTTTCTGTAAAAAGCATTCCCCCCCGCCCCCATAAGGTAGAAGTCAAACCTATTAATGTAACAGCTTATCCTGCCCTATTTCCACTTGGCAGTCTCCCATAATGCTGATTTAATATCTGACAAAAATAGGACAAAGACACTGTCATTTTTCATTAGGGAACGTCAGCTCAATACAAGAAATTTTAACTCTGCTGAGCTTGGGCTAGGGAAGATGCATGCTGCGTAGCCATGTGGCAAAACCCCCATATATATACTTCTGGATGTAACATACCTTTTCTCAAGGCTGGCATCCTGATGACCCACTGGGTCTTTTATGATAAGAAAATTTATTAGTACCATAATTTCTGCTATTTCAGCTTCACCATCACCTCTTAATTCACCACCTCTAAAATAGCAAGTTACCTATTACCTAGATTTTTCTTCTAAAAAGATCTTTATTACACGCTATTTTCAAAGCCCTATTGTTCAGCCATTAAGTAGCAAAAACTACCAATTCCGTTTTTTTTTTTTTTTCCCAATAACAACCTACTCAACCCACTGTGTTGATCCTTCCTGACTTCTGTGTCATAGTTTCTCCACTAAGGTACTGCAACAGGGGAATCATTTTACCTGTATAGTTCCCTAAACTGACACAAAGAAGTTTTTTGCTGCATAATCTCACCTAAGAGAGCAGAGACAGCTTTCATCCTTTGCTGGTGATCCTGTCACAAGTTCACTGGTTCCTTCTCCTGCAATGTGACTCTTAAAAAGCAAACACCATCCTCAAGATCTTCAACTTTTTTTAGGTGGTACCACTAATGGTAACACTTGGAGCTCGAACAGGACAAAGGGAATCTTGTCACATACATATAAAATGGTACAAAACTGTTCTCTATATAGGAGTAGATATTTAAATAATAGTCTTGAGATAATAACGAGTTATTTTCCTTACTTATTACAAGGGATCTTAGTGACAAAAGAATTCAAGGAAGTTTTAGCACAAGGTATGTATGTATATATAAATTGTAGGAATTATGTAAGGCGTTGTTTTCCATTTCTTCACATTATTCAGGAAACTGCTTTGTGGTCATTTATTCTGCAACATAACTGGAAGCATTTGTCAAAAGATTTCATTTTTAATATGGTAGGGATTGGGGTTTTTACACTCTCCCAAGGGTGACATATTTTTACAAGCTTTTTCAAAGTCAATTTAGATGAAAGCACTCATTAAAAAGAATTAGCATTTAATATTTCAAAACATTTTGCCTATTACTGTCGCTACCAACAATAGATTACTGTAATAAACAGAGAGGGGGAAAGAAAGTGATGGTTAATTCCTACAATAGCAATACTTTGGCTATAGCAAGCTCATGGCCACCCTGAGCACACATTCCAAACCAAAGTTGTTAAACAAAAAGTCTGCCAAGGTGTTCATTTATGCTGAGTGTCATATAGGAGGCAGTGACTTATTATGGTGTTGATTGTAGAAGGTGGCATGCCTACCACCATCTAGCCCAGCACCTGTAGGAACTTTTCACACCCAGATGATGAATGATTGCATTGAGTTTCCAGATAATGCCAGAGTGGCAGAACCCATGTGGCATTTCTCTCACCCAATTAGAGAAAGGCAAACCAGTAGAAGTGACCTGACGTATAACTAACTATACAAAGCAATTGCAGAGAAAGATATTATTTTGCTATTTGACCACTCATTTACCACAACGCATCACCCTTTTAACAAACTAGAAACCTGAATACCTTCACTACCAAACACCACTACCCTTGTTACATCAGATTTATCATCTTATTCTACTTCCCATATTTCCTCCAGTAATGAGATCAACTTCAAATGCCCGCGTCTCAGTGTCTCTCCTAAGCAAATTTGCTGTTACTTCTTAAGGGAAAGTGGAGAATTTCTGGTAGGACTTCCACCACAAAGAATCTAATCGAAACCACAATAACACTTCAAGTTCAGTCTGTACCTTATCATTAAGATTTCAGTGACAATCCAGCCAAGGCATACAGGATATTAGTGGTCCTTAAAGTGGGGGGGAAGGGGTGTCACCAGAAAGCTCAGAAAATATCCACTCAGCTTTTGTTTCTTTTTTTTCTACCTTTTCTTCCTCCACATCATAAATTCTCCGTTTTCTAGCAGCTAGGTGGGAACTGCATTATTCAGACTTGGTGGCTGGTGAACGCCCATAGCCCTGGCTGCAGGCCCATCATCTTGTTTTCCGAACCAGAGGGACATGCTAGAATGGCCACCTACACCAAGGCCCTCAGCGGAGCCTCCTGTACCAACGTGAGGGCAACCGCTCTGCCCTTAGTATGACATGGCTGCTGTGACATCTGACAGCAAGGAGAGCTAACTGTCCTGGCTGGGTAAGGAGGGTATAAATGTCTGATGGTGGGAGACTGTGTGACCTTAAAACCTCCTGTTCAGTTATAGTGTGCCGAGAGTACACCTGGTATAAGAGAGGCGTGCACTTTCAGGGGTAGTAGGAGGAAGGACTCAGTTGTCCAATTACTTATATACACAAAAAACCACCCAGTCCAGAAAGTCTGAGAACTGTCAATAAACAAATACTCCTGGAAAAAAAAGGCCATTAACAACATGTCACTTACAGACACTTTGATACATGGCAAGGCAATGCAACAGCACATCCTTTGTGGCTCAGGTGTGATGGCTACGAGGTAGCTAAAGCTGGGAAATACTGCAAATATTGTAATACTTCAAGCTTGAAACAGCAGGTTCCCAGATACAGAATCACAGAATCACAGAATCACAAGGTTGGAAAGGACCCATTGGATCATCGAGTCCAACCGTTCCTAACACTCCCTAAACCATGTCCCTAAGTACTTCATCCACCCGTTCCTTAAACACCTCCAGGGAAGGCGACTCGACCACCTCCCTGGGCAGCCTGTTCCAGTACCCAATGACTCTTACTGTGAAGAATTTTTTTCTGATATCCAACCTGAACCTCCCCTGACGGAGCTTCAGGCCATTCCCTCTAGTCCTGTCCCCTGTCACTTGGGAGAAGAGGCCAGCTCCCTCCTCTCCACAACCTCCTTTCAGGTAGTTGTAGAGAGTAATAAGGTCTCCCCTCAGCCTCCTCTTCTCAAGGCTAAACAACCCCAGCTCTCTCAGCCGCTCCTCATAAGACTTGTTCTCCAGCCCCCTCACCAGCTTTGTTGCTCTTCTCTGGACACGCTCCAGAGCCTCAACATCCTTCTTGTGGTGAGGGGCCCACGCCAAGGCGAGGCAGCCCACGCCAAGATTTCAGGAAGTTCTCCTTGCTGGACATGAGAAAAGGGCAAAACCGGGAATTTTTGTGGGTTTTGCAATCTCACCACCACATTTCTGACTTGTGCAAGGTCAGCCACACACTTGTATTGCCTTCTTAGGCTCTGGCAGAGGATTAGTACTACACTGGATACTCTTAGTTACTGTTCTTCCTATGGACAAATGAAGAGAGTCATTTCTATCAGCTTCTTGGAATGCTCCATTGAAGTTTAGAGGAAGTATGAGATCACTGATCATACTACTGCAACATGGACTACTTCGAGCCTTGCCTCAGCTAGGCTAAACAGATCTTCAAAAAAAAAAAAACACCAAAGAAACCAACAATCAAAAAACAAACCCTAAACCACCAACCTCAATTATACCTAACTTTTAAAGCTTCTGTATACTAATTTGGTCACTTTAACACTTTCTAATTGGTCAGATTTGGAGAGTTAAAGTTGACCTATACAACATTTACTCCTCCAAATATGCTGTTTTCAGCTTTTCAGTAATGAATCTTTCTTTACTGTTTCAGTCCATTGGTTCTGTCTGCTGTACTACCCCCTCCTTGACGACACTAGCTTTTAAGGTTGTACCTCTGAGGCTGATCATCAGTGAGATGTCTCGCCTGAGACCAATGAATACCATAGCTATGGGATACCTACAGCAATTGTTTTTTCAGTGAAATCACCTCAACCATTTCCTACCAGCTCCAAAACTGTGATCCCTTGAATCAGAAGAGCAGAAGGTATGAGAAAACATCCCAAAGACCCCACAAGATGCATACAGAAATAGAATCAATGATTCTACCTGATCTTTTCTCACAACTATGGACAACAGTGCCCTTGCCTAAACCTTCGGTACCTTTGTAATCCTTCGGTAGCAGGTGCCCTTACTTACACAAAAGCAGATACATTTTCAAAGAATCTGAAGACAGACCTTCGTATATTTTCATTGTTTGTAGTTGGTTAAGATTAGAAACTAAAAGCTCTTTAGGATAAGGATTATTTTATTCTGTTTGGGTATTTCTGATGATGCAGATAAACACATATTTAACCTCTCCCTCTTTTTCCTCAAATGGTGCCTTGCAGAAACAAAGCTCCACAGTCAGGTCACCTGGAGAAGGACTTTGTCTCTCCAACTTCTGAATATGCTTTTAGTGAACATACACATCTGTAGTGGTCTTCTATCAGAAAGAACGGTCTTATCTCCAACTGCCTGTATAACTGGTATTACCTCTGTGTTCTGTCATTTCCTCCCTAAACAGCCACTTCTCCACATTCACTTTTCTTTGAAGACTCCCTGTATATTACTCATCTTGCCCCTCCAAAAGATTTCTGATATCTTTTAAAATCATTAGAAAAAAATACTGTAACAGTGCTTGAAGGGAGAATACACTTTTTTTTTAAAAGTTATAACACAAAATCTTCAATATTGCCTATTCTTGTTTCCTGCTGCAAGCAGAAGATTAGAGGTTATAAACATAAAAGATCAACACAGTGGAAATTTTCATCTTTTCTTCTTTAATGCCTCAGTGTTATTAAAAAGTGCCCCGAGTTACAGTGCAGAGAGGGAAAGTATACTGCCTGAGGTCAGCCACAAAAAGTTAAAATTCTATTTTAAGCTGGTACTGTCTGAGGAGAAATTTTACACTTGGTGGCTAGAGCTTTCAGTATAAGCAAAGGGAGGAGGATGTCGTATGGGAAGAGGAAGAATTATTCTGTTATCTTTATCTTAACAAACTTTCCGGCAGATAACAAAAGAGCAAACACACACATTTGTATGACTGAACAAAGTGTGCACCAGTGCATTTCAGAGAAGCAGTTATTAAACCCCTAGTTTCAACATGCCAAAGCTGTAACAAAGCACAGTCTGTTTGCAGGTGTTGCAGGGAGCATAACCCGAGATGCAAGCCCACCTCGTGGGGTCAGCGTTGTCTCGCCTAGCAGGATGCAGGATACACAGGCCTTAACCTTCCATCTCCAGAAACATGCTGGCACACCGCTAGTAGGAAGCCTGCTCATTACTGTTTAACTCATATCCATCACCTGAGCAGCATCTGAAGAGGAAGGCAGTTGAAACCAAAACATGACTTTAGTAATAACAATACCATTTCCCAGAAAATGATGAAGCATGTGTTACCCTCTCTCATATATATCATAATGATAAGGAAACAGCTGATGTAGCTAATGAACCAGATATTGTTTAGATTTTATCTTTGACAGTGTTTACTTAATATAATTACATTTATTCCCAACAAAGACTGGATAATTTCCCGAGGTGGCTGTAATGGATATTTCCGCCTCCAGTCAAGGGAGGGATAATCAAGACAAAATGCTGCTTTATCGGGAGCTGGACTGTAAAAACCATTCGTACTTCTTTACTGCCACACACACCAGCTAAAAAACATTTCTGAATTAGACCTCACATGCACTTGGAGGTAGATACAAAGGTTCAGCTCAGAAGTATCCATATGAAAGCCTTCAGGCTCATGAGAGCAGGAAAGCATGATACATTACAGCACGTGAATAAATTGATACAGTACACACAGCATAGGAATACATTATTTCAGTTGTCACCCCAAAATAACCATTTGAAGATGGTCGCTGCCCTACACACTAATGCAATCATAACTAATTTTTTTTCCAGATGATGTCACTTTACAGGTCTGTTACGCTTTCCTAAACAGGAAAAGTAATTCAAATGGTTTTGAGGCAAAATGTTTCCTGCTTGACATTTTATTGGGAAATATGCAAATAAAATTCCCAGAGATTTCTCTGTACAAAAAAAGCCCGGATTGTGTCTAGAAACACAGATTACAGAAACTTCACTTAATAAACTGCCTATCTCCAAAAGCACCGCTCTGGCTTATTATCTCAGCAGTAACTGCCAAGGTATAGCAAACTAAGAGCTTCACAAGACGGAGCATCAGCTGAAGGAGTCCAAAGTCACTTGCAGTTTTCAAAAGCAAGAATTCTGCCAGCATGCTTCCCTTCAACAATTATTCAAAGCAGCCTACTAGAGAGGACCAAGATCATCGGTGAACATAACACATCACAAAAAGATCACTTTTTACGACAATCACGGTAAAATTTTAC
This sequence comes from Cuculus canorus, assembly GCF_017976375.1. Classification (NCBI taxonomy): domain Eukaryota; kingdom Metazoa; phylum Chordata; class Aves; order Cuculiformes; family Cuculidae; genus Cuculus; species Cuculus canorus. The sequence goes on from NC_071404.1 coordinate 39,662,242, forward strand.
AGCTTTACCAAGACGAAAACTATCTTGACCAATCTTACTTCAAACAGATCTCCTGAACTCTGATTACAAAGCTCTGGAACACTTGATGAATGTGGAAAATCACTTTGACTCCTTCCAAGACACTGGTGTCTAAGGGTCAGATTATTCTCCCCTGACGTGACCACTGCAAGGCTGGCTCCGCAGATTTGCTTGCGTTGTCTCCTGAAGCATTGCTAGAGGTTACCGTCCCTTTCCGTACTGCTTGCCCTGTGCCTCATAGGTCACCCCAATATTTCAGGGTGGGAGACCTGCACCGCCAGCACCAGGAAACCTTTTAGCATTCCGTGCACTGCTCTTAAATTACTTCCTCTACTGCCTCTCCTTGGAGAAACCTATCAGTAAAACGTCAGGAAGCCGATCCTTGGCCGTGGGGTGGGTGGGAGAAGGGAAGGAACACCTGGCACCCTTCATCGAGGACTTTCTCTGGATACTTACACACCAGCGTGGTTCTTTTAGGGAGACACAAAGGACTGTAAAAACTCTTCGAACTCTTTTATTGCCACACATGCTGGCTAGGAACCATTTCTCCATAAGACCTTACGCGCACTTGGGGGCAGATACAAAGGTTCAGCTCGAAGGTATCCATACTAAAGCCTCCAGGCTTTGTGGAGAAAGACCTTCTTGGGATACTTACGCACCAACGCGGTTCTTTTAGGGATGGAGAAGCCCCCGAAGGAGACAGGAAGGGCTGTAAAAACTCTTCTTACTCCTTCCCTGCCACACACACCAGCTAGAAACCATTTCTGAGTTAGACCTCACACGCACTTGGAGGCAGACACAAAGGTCCAGCTCAGAGGTATCCACACCAAAGCCTCGGGTTTGTGGAGAAAGACCTTCTCGGGATATTTACACACCGGCGCGGTTCTTTTAGGGATGGAGAAGCCCCCGAAGGACCGTAAAAACTCTTCTTACTCCTTCACCGCCACACACACCGGCTAGAAACCGTTTCTGAATTACGCCTCACACGCACTTGGAGGCAGATACAAAAGTCCAGCCCAGAGGTATCCGCACCAAAGCCTCCAGGCTCAGGAGCACGATTCATTCCCGCACCCGAATAACCGGATCCCGCACGCGCCGCGGGGGCTGCGGCGGCCCCGGGGCGGCGGCTCAGCCACGTCGCCCGTCTGGGGACACGGGAAGGGCGAGGGGGGGGGCGGCCGGTGCCACCCCCGCCGCCCCTCGCCGCCGCCTCGGGCCTGCAGGCCGCAGCTCGGGCAGCCGCCCCCGCTTCCCCCATCCCGCTCCCCGCCCCCCGCGCTCACCCGTCCCGGCGGCGCCGTCTCCTCGGCGCGGGGCGACAGCGAGGACCAGAGCAGCAGCAGCCCCAAGAAGCTGCCGGCCAGCAGCACGGCGCGCAGCAGGAAGCCCGGCTTCAGCCGCATCCTCCTCCCTCCGCCGCGCACCGCCGGGGCTTCGGACCGCCCCCTCCTCTCCTCTCGCTTCCCGCTGCTCTTCGCCAGCCGCACCTACAAACTTTCTTTTTTTTTTTTTTTTTCCTCCCCCCCCTCCCCCCCCCTTTTTCCCTTCCCCTCCCCGCTGCTCCCGCCTCCCCGCTGGGCGCGATGCGGAGCAGGAAGTGGCCGCGGCGGGAGCCGCTGTTCCACGTGGCCGCCGGGGAGGCTCCCGCTGCACCTGCCTCTGGAAAACGGGAGAGGATGGAGAGCTCCGGCGAGGGGGTTGGTTTGGCCTGGGGGGGGGGGCAGCTCCGCTCGAGGAGAAATGAAGCGTCTGCAGGAAGGCTGAGATTGATAACAGCGGTGCACCTCGGTGCAAGAAATCAAGTGAAAATATTAATAGAATCATCAAATAATAGAATAGTTCGGGTTGGAAGGACCTTAAAGATCATCTAGTTCCAACCGCCCTGCCATGGGCAGGGACATCCCACTAGATCAGGCTGCCCAAGGCCCCATCCAACCTGGCCTTGAACACCTCCAGGGATGGGGCACCCACAACCTCCCTGGGCAGCCTGTGCCAGTGCCTCACCACCCTCATGGTAAAGAAATTCTTCCTTATATCAAGCCTAAATTTGCTCCTCTCCAGTTTATACCCATTCCCCCTTATCTTATAAGTGCAGGCTTTTATGAGTAGTCCCTCCCCAGGTTTCCTGTAGCCCCCGTCAGGTACTGGGAGGTCGCTATGAGGTCTCCTCTGAGCCTTCTCCAGGCTGAACAACCCCAACTCTCAGCCCGTCCTCGTACGGAAGGTGCTCCGGCCCTCTGATCACCTTTGTAGCCCTCCTCTGGACCCATTTCAACAGTTCACCTTTAGTGTGATTAGAATAGCATTGAGTATCCAAGTCCTGTCTCCAGTTTGGTTGCTCCAGCCCACAGACATCTAACTTGTGTTAAAAGCAGCATAGAAAATCTGAGGAGAGCAGAAAGTGACGGAAGGCTTTGAAAGCCTTTAATTTAGATGACAAGGTAGTGAGTCAAGATGCATCTAACATTTTTAGAAACTGATGCCATGAAAAGCCAGACTCAATAATCAATGCCAATTTGATTATTAAGTAGGGTATCCTTTTATGTGACATCGGGCATGCAGGGGATGGCTCCACCTAATGCGTGTGCAACTTCTAACACAATTCACAAAGGCTATATACAGTCAAAGCATACACATTCATCACTTTTCCTGGAAGAGGTGTGTCTCTTATAACCATTTCCCACAATTTATTTACATAAGTTTCCTCCCCTTGGTGCATCTGCTCTGCCCTCTGGGGGTCTCAGGTTGGGGGCTTCTGGAGGAAGGCTCGCAGTCTTCTTCACAGTGAACTTTTCAACTTTCCTTCTTGCGCATGATCTTATACTCCTTCGGCACCTCGTCAAGGTTGCATCTGGTCCTAGCTGGTTATTTCTCTTATGATTGCACTAGTCCTTGTTATCTGGCTTAATTAGATACAGTCACATTCGTTTCCATTCTTTCTAACTGCAGCCTTGTTAAAATTCCTTATGTAAGCATAAGTATCCAGGCACAGGCTAGCTAAAAGTTATTATTCAAGCTAATCCTATATTTTAGTTCTAAAATCACAAAAACTATACACAATATTCAAACATATAATAGGTTAGTAACTTATAACATATAATCTCTTCCTTCAAAACTTTCATAACCTGGAGAGTATAAGCCTTCTAGATCCATAGAACTAGGTCAATAGAATTAGATTCATATCATATCATATCATATCATATCATATCATATCATAGAACTAGATCCATAAAGCTCTTAGCACACTGTTAAATGATTAAGAGCTGTCAGACTTCTTGCATTTCAGGCAGCACTTATTTGTGTCTTTGTAGATAAACCTCTTCTATCGCTGTAGTCTTGCACATATGCTATGCAATTCACAGGCAACACTTCAGGTAGGAATAGGTCTGCAGAACTGCAGAGTGTAACCCTCAGGAAAACATTTATTGCTTACTTTCTGTGGGAATCAATCCTGTGACAATTTCATTTTTATGGAATATTTGTATTAAGAACTTGAAGTAGTTCAGTCTTTTTTACGATGAGAGTGGAGAAACACTGGCATGGGTTGCACTGAGAATTTATGGATGCCCTGTCACTGGAAACATTCAGGGTTAGGTTGGATGGGGCAGAGCGTCCTGATCTAGTTGAAGGTTCTGTGCTCTTTGGAGGGGGTTGGAGTAGATGACCTTTAACAGTCCCTTCCAACCCAAACCATTCTATGATTCTACAATTCTAAGGTGCAAACGCTTAACTTCAATGATTGATTAACTTCAATGATTGATAGGACACGGGGAACGCAGCCCCATTAATTACTGTAAGCAGCCTGGGCAGGACAACACCAGTGTGTGTTTGGCAGAGACTGTAAAGTCAACAGATTCTTTTTTCCCTGAGGATAGCAGATTAAGCATGAGATTGCAGAGATGTTATCAGCCCTGAGTTTGTGTGTGTTTTTATTACTAATTTTCTGCACTAAAAGTCAGGCATCGTATTTCCTCCTTTGAAGGAGTCTTGCACACACACATGCAAATCTGACTATGTGAGCGCTCCACAGAGCACAGTGATGCAAGGACAATACTTTCAATGTAATAGTTTTGCCTTTTTTTGGTAGTCAGTACTACCCCCTTGTTTTGACATTTTTCAGTTCTCTCTCTTGTAAACACTGGGAGGATATCGGATCCAAGGATTCTGAATGTTAGCTTTCAGTGATAAGCTCTGTAGAAACAAAACAGGATCTTGTGCCCCAAACAGGATCACTTTGGAGGAAAAAAAACCCCACACCTAAGTGACTTTTGTAGCTGGACACACCTAAACACAGAAGTCTTTGTTTATTCATCTAGCTTATGCTATCTCACCATGTAATCCTTCCTCTTCTGTCAGATCACAGTATGACAAGTAGACAAATGCAATGTTTAAAGCGTAGGCAACAGTTCTAATCTTTACGAGTGTTTGCATGGCCCTGGGGTTTTCATGGGTCTCCAGAGATGTTTCTTCCAAAGCCTTTTCCCAGTTTGTGGTTGCAGTAACCAAACAAACATCCCAACACAAAGGTTTACGTGACCGTTTTCAGGTAGATAACAGCACCTGTACAGGGCTGGGAGGGACTTATTTTTTGCTGGGAAAGGCATAGAGCTGAGGTGCCCAGCTCTGAACAGAGCCCTTCTCCTTGGTGAGCCTGGTAGGAAAAGGCAGGTTGGGACTACAAACTGTGGACTTCTGTATCCTGCCAAAGAGCTATGGAAATGTTCCTCCTAACTCTTCTTTCACTGCTTCCTGGAGACCTTCCTGCAGCAAAACATGTTCTTCCCTCTTGTTTTATTCTCCATTTTTGGTGTCTGTTTTTACTGTCCTGTGCTGGTGCTCTGAGCACACTCAAGAGTAGGCAGAAAAAATAAATTACTCTTGGCACTGCACAGAAGGTCCTGTAAAACTGGACGCAGCCTTGTGATGTGATACTGCTCTGCTGCTGCTTGTCAAAGCTTAGAGTGACAGGGACAGAGCCCTCTGTGTGCGAGTGGATACTACATGAATTCGCATTTATAAGGCTGCTTGCCAAAACTTTTTATTTTTTCTTTAGTGGAGGCTTATATTCTGCAGAAACCCGTGGGTGAACCATGAATCCGTGATTATCAGAGGGAGACGAACAGTGGAAGATGACCAAGAGTTTTGTTGTGTTTTGTTTTTAGATACCAGTCAGTGAATTCCTCCATTAGTTGTTCAAGGACAGTTTCTGTATGGGGCATTTTAAAAACCCCTGCCTTTTCCACCGGAAGAGAAATACTTGATGCCCAGTGGGAAACAGTATGGGCCACTGCACAGTGTATTCATGCCAGCCAGCCTCCCTCTTTTCTGGGACTGTCAGTGACAAGAGAGTGGAGAAGGCATTGTGTTTCCCATATTACTATTACACCTGCCTGACCCGGTCCCTCTACAAGAGGGAGCATCATCCACCTTTTCTTCCTCATGCGCAGGCCTTACAGTTTAACTCCCAGACGTATCAGGTTAATACTGACCTTGTAAGTAATTTTTTTCGGTTTTATTCTCATGAATTTTAAAATTCTGCAATTACAGTTTTTTTCTGTGCAGTAAAGTGGCCGAAAAGACCTGCAGAACATATTTTCACTCTTGCTAAATTCGTACTAGCCAAGATAGAAAATTCAGATTAAAGTTGTCTTTGGATTGCCTCCAGTAACAGTCAAAACAACTTTGAAAAATCTTTTACGACCTGGTGAGAGAGAAAGGGAGAGTTAAACATGAATTTTTGCTCTCAGTTGCAAAACACTGTATAAACCATGATGCCTTTACTATCCAGCAGCACTAAGACAAGACACAATCCTGGCTGTTATTAGGGAGTAAATCAACCTCTGTTAGACTGCTATTCTGTCATTCATACATTTCTAATAGACTGGCAACTGTCATAATGTTTGTATCTATATGTGGACGTGTCTATTGCTTGCTGCATGGAAATCATATGTTCACTTCTCCATCTGCCTTCAGATAAATATCCAGTGGTGTTTAAGTCATTACAAAGCCTTACTGCTCTTGAACCAGAGACCTATAATGACCTGGAGGTGAAGTATCTGATTACTAATCCCCTAAGCCATGCAGTTGCCTTACTGTTGGGGATTTGGGAAGTGGTGTCTGGAGCCGGGTCACTAGCAAATATCAAAATCTCATGCAGTTGCTCACTGGAGAAATGTCAGGATCTGAATGTATCTCTTAACACTTGTGAATATTTGGCCACAAAATATTTGGCCTGCTTTAATTTAGTGTTGAGAAGGAAATTCTTATAAACTTTTGTACCTATCAATATGACAATCATATAGCACTAAGCTCCAGAACACAACAAACTGCCGTAAAGGCTTCACTGTACATAAAATCCCCCATTTTGCTCATCTGCATTTTTTTTTCTGACAACACTTAAGTTTCCTTTGGAAAATTTGCAGAATTACTCAGAGACGAACTTCTCTTTCTGCTGAGCGCAGTGAGCACAAAACACACATAGGTTTTTTTCATGTAAATAGGTTCTTTGAAATTAGCAATGGATTGTAGACAAGTTCATTTTTCGTAGAAGTTTCTGGAATTAACTACCAACACTTCATTTAGTGCAGTGTTTCACGTGATACACTCTAGGCTTCATGTAACGGCAAACTTGGTCATGCTTTGATTATAGAAGTGTTGGGAAATGCCAGCGGGCAGACAGTAACTTGCTTTCCTGAACTGAGTACCTTCAACAAATGCAACACTTCTGCTCCAGTGAAAACTTCCAGCTTCATGCAATCCGTTTTCCAATCCCTTCTGACCTTCCCAAAATGCTTCCAATTTCAGCATTTCTCAGGTTATTCGCATTTAAGTGGTCATCTCTGAACAAAGCTTATGCACTTTTCCACATTGCTAATTTGGATCTAAGGAAAGCTATTAGCACTACAACAGATCCATTAGTGCTGCATATTGAAATCCTAGAGTGTCCAGGTGGTATCCAAAACACTCTTTCCTGAGTTTGCATCTGAGATCTGAAAAGGTAGAAGATGAAGGTGTATTTGGAGAGTCTGGTCAGATCTATCTTTTATTAAACAGGTTCATCTCTTGTCGCACTGTCTCTAGCATTGAGGGATTTGGCTAGAGATTCTATATTAATGAGGTGGCTGCTACTTGGAATAAGCCAGAAGAGGAGAGTTTCGAATACACTATGACACGGACATAAAGCTATATGCTAAATCGTTCCAATGTATTTAACTCTGGAGTTGATGAAAAGGGATTGAAGTGCACAATTTTAAATTCTTCTGATTTTCTGTGATTGATTTAAATGTACTTTAATCAAATAAGTGTGTCTCAGTAATACTTAATACATGCTTTTGCAAATGAGACTGAGATCTGCTTGATTGTCATTGTTTTATGATCGGTAGTCTTCAGTACCATTCATCCTGTAATTCTCATTTATCCTCCCTTTTTTAAGCCAGAGGTTTACTCGTGCATGTTTTACCAAAAATTATCTTTAAATGGATGCTATTGGCAGAGTGCAGTTTGTTTCCTTTGCTTTTCCTGTCACTTATGTGAAGAACATGTTATGAAGTTCCTGTCATTTCATTTAGCCCCCATACTCCTGTCATGCCTACTTAGCTGGTTTTCCTCCTGCAATATCATCTCTTGCTCCTCTTCTCTTTTCCCACACAACAACAGCAAGTGAGCTTATTATTTGGTACTGGTTCTGGATTCTACTTATGTCCTGAAGACCAGAATGTAAAAAAATGTCTATATTAGTTTTCAGCTCCACTTGCTGGTACCGAGTACCAATCAATGTCTATGAATGATGCTGTATTATTAATATAGCTTTTGTCTAAAGAAATTTAACCTCTTCGATTTGCAAGTTCTCAAAATATCCACACTGTGCTGAGTGTCAACAATTCTTGACAGATTTAGATCTCATTAAAATAGTGGATGGGATGGTCTGCTGCATGGGTGTTTCATTTTGAAGAGAATCAGAATGATCTAAGCATGGGTTTACCATTTTAAAAATAAAGGTAATATCTATATTTCAGTGTTTTTTTTAAAGGAAATCTTACCTGTATTTTGAGCCAGATATAAGTATCATATATCTCCAGTCCAGAAAATATCCTTTTCCATGGTGTCATATTTCTGAGCACTTTGAACAGAAATTAACTTGCATCATTCCCTGAATCTAGGGCAGAGAAAATTGAAATAGGTTCCTGCAATTTCTGTTTTGCTGAAAAAACGAATGGTGTAAACACCCACATTTCAGATGCTGATTTACTTTTCAAAAAACCTTTAAAATATATTAAATTAGTGGAGTTAATTTGATGAAATTGTCAGCCTGAACAAGATCCACATTTGCATTTGAGATAAAAAATAGGACATTTTACAACTATAAGTTAATTAGATTTTTTTTTATTTCGGTAGCTTTTTACTGTTTAGTGATAAGCTGTTGATAGTCTAACAAATAACTGGTAATCGATTCAGTATCATACCTCCTATATCAGCCATAAAACTTTAGTAAGTTTGACAGCTTTTTCTTCAGTATACTTTCTGTTATCTTGTTAAAAATTAAACAAAACCTAGCTACTGAAGATAGTAAACATTTCTTAAAGCATTGGATAAGTTCAATAAAGCCACTGTGTCAAAGCTGAACAAGGTAAAGCCCTATGAAGCTTCACAGACAAATAAAAAAAGACATTTGAAAGATGTTATGTAGAAAAGCATGGGCGTGCAACAGTTATTAGTCACTAAACCAAGTATCTTTTGTTGTTCTTTCACTTAGTCACAGGGGAAGTGAGTAAAGTAGTATTTTGGAATATGTAATCTGCCTCATTTTTCATAAACGCATAAAACGTTAATTAATTACTGTAAAAGTCCATCCCACTAGATAGGTTTATACATTAACATTGAAATAATAGAAGCTGAATAACATCACAGAGATCAGCTGGACTCTGAGTTTCAAACTGGGGTCCTTGGATGGCTGGGAAATGGGGAAGGTATCTGCAACATAAAATGACAACAAGACTATTGCCATTAGTCACTTAAAGTTTGTGGTACAGAGCCTCCATCACAAACGGATAACTGGAAGTTGAGAGTCTTGGTAGTAATGAGACATAAAAAACATTACTAGACAGCTCTGAGCTTTCTTCTTTGCAGACTGCATAAGCTGTAGGTTTGATGTTCCCAGTGGTTGAGAACCGATGGTAGGGTGCTGAGCAGCCTCTTTTCTCATTAAGCTGCTCTTTGGAGAGAAATTCTTAAACAGTAGATTATTTCTATTACGTATCATCTGACACCAAGTTGTATTGATTAGTAATTCAATGAAATGATTCTGCTATAAAAGGCATGTTTTGTGGGAATTGCTTGTGGAACTGCAGGCAATAGCAGCTGTTAGATCATAAGACTGCACACATTCAAGTCTTTTGCCAAGTACAATCATAATGAAATAGATTTCATAAGGACTTCAGTTACATACAGATATCCTTACTTTATGTGAATTAAACAATTTCAGACTTGTATGGTATTAGCTCAGGTATCGATATACATACTTCTTTAAATTAATTCTTTTTTGAGTATGTTTTCCATCCTTTTCCCAAATTGAGAATTAAACCAAAAAATCCCAGCACCTAAACAATTTAAGAGAAAAAGTTCCTAGACCTGTCAAAAAGACTTTGAAATAAAGGTGAAGAACTGTAATAAAGTCATCATCTTGGCAAGCTGAACTCCATAGCATTTAGTCACGTGTGACAAGTAAAAGTGACAACGGCAGGATCTCATCCATCTTCAAATACTATGGGTTTCCAGATTTCTCAATTCACTGCCATTCAACCCTATTCGATAATGTATTTTTATTTTAATACTGGCTTAACTAAATCTTTGTTCTGAGTATTTTAATCAACTCAGGGACATCCTTTAGGTTTAGAAGTTAGTTGGAGCGTACGGAGTAAGTGGGAAAAGATTAATTCAGAGCATTGTCCTTAAAAAATAACAGCAAGACTTATTTTCCTGGTTGCAACTTGAAAAGCATGCTTAGAGATGAGAAGACTTCCAATTAATATTCTTACAAATTAAAGTGAAGAGTCGCTGATTTATTCATATTCCCATTACCTGTCCTTTTGAAAAATGAAAGCTGCTCATGTTAAGCATAGGCCAAAGTGAAGTTGATTCCATTCCTCATTTACTATCAACAGCTTTGACATAATGGGGTATAACTGAAAAGGATGTAATTAATTGCTTCTTGCCTTTTTTTTTTTTGTTTGTTTGTTTTCCTGAAATGGTGTTTTGGGACAAAGTAGAAGCAATAGGAAAACTTCACATTCTGATAAAGCACGGTGATCCACAGCGGGGCTTTTGTAGACTATTGGCTGACTACTTGAAAAAACCAGTTTCCTTCTTATTAACCTACAAGATACAGGAAGCCAAAACATGTTTCCCATACATTTTAGATTTAAATAAGCAGATTTAAAGTAGGAATAAAAATTAAGGTAACAATATGCCTGCCTTTCAGGCTTATATCCAAACTCTCTTGTCAAACTTGCCCTGCTAAGCCTTTGGTGACAGGGTTGAGTAACTGAAAGGAGGAGTTAGAGGCACTGTTCCTTGCAACATTTAGGTCAGCTTTGGTGCTGTCTGCCGTGTATCTAGGGCACGTCTAATTAATCCCAGAATATTACATAACGGCTAGACTACCTCTGTCAGCTTCTCCCACAGAAACCTGGCAGCAAAGGATTTTACCTTAGGTGAATAATTTCACTTTTCCAAAGGCTAGTGGGTGCTTTCTTCTCGTAGTCCATCTATGTAATGCTTATGCAACTACTTATAGAGCCCTTAGGTTATGAAGTATTTAGTAGGGGCGAATAACTTTGCTTGAAATGAGTGGAATGTTTCCACTGATTGAAACAGAGCAAATATTTCACCTCCTACTGTTTTTAGGACAAAAGTTATCAGACGGGGCCTTCTCAACTCTAATTTTGATGTTGCTATGCAAAAGAATCACATATTTTGGTTTTTTCTTTTTCTATGCCAAATGAGTATACAAAGTGTTTAATCAAATTAAGACCAGAAAATAGAGGAGAACTGCAAAATAAATAAGAATGTCACTAAAGCCTACTACAGCTCAGGAGAAGTTAAGGAGCTGAGTTGTGTTTGTGCACTTTTGTAGTCTACAATCTTCCCCGGTCATTATCAGAATTATATAAACACTTTGCAAATACAATCGTCAGCTTGGGGAGGTCGCTTAAATCGAGATGAGCTGCCACTGTGGAGCAGTGGATACACAACTGGTGAAAAATAAAGAAATAATCCAGTGCACTTACTGAACTAAGGATATTCTGCTTTCATGTTCTGTACCTCACAATAGTGATGCACTGAATCACAATGCTAAAAATAAAGCATTAATTAGCAATGCTAAATTTATGTGCAATTATGCAAGGTTCTCGGTGTCTCAAGAAGTACCACGTTTACATCCTGAGGGCAAAGTGTTGTGACTTTTAAAATCAATGCTTGTTAAACATGCATTCATCTAGTACGCCCAAAGTGAGATGATTTTTTTTTCATACGTGATGTACTAGAAAACAACTTATTACTTGCAGAACAAGAAATACCTGTTATTGGAGATCTGTTAAAATGCACTTAAAGCATAGGCCAAGAACACCACAGACATTTTTGTAGTGGGCGAGGTATGCTTTTAAACCCCACCCTCAGCTTTTCCAATGATGTTCTTACAATCTCCTTTATTTAAACATCAAAAGGTTTGCCACTGCATTTGGTACAGCACTGTTGTCAAAATCCTCATTTAAATGCTTCTACTAATACCTTCAGAATTATACAATATTAGAAATGTAAATAAGGTTTAGATTTTTCACACTTGTTTTCCTTTCCTATCCAAGTTGATTACTAAAGCAGGAAAAGCTATTCATAAATGCTTGATACCAACACATTAAAAAAATCTATATTAAAAACCTCTTCTATTTTTTTAAAATTTCATTTGAGAAATAGTCATATTGGTATCAACCATGAGTTTTGCCTGAATTAAGATTTATCTGCCTTTCAAATATGCAGTTGTGGATCAGCTGATACCTGCATTAACATACCTCACATCTACAAACTGTGTTTTAGAAGTTGTTTTAGCTCACATTAGAAGGAAAGCAGATTTTATTAGATGTAGGATGAGTGCACCTGCAGCAAAAGTACCTACCTATAGATATATCACATGACATAGTCATTGCTGTGAACGTTCCAAATCGCACTTTCTGCCTCTGCTTAACGTTTTAGGATGAACCCACAGAGAGGTCATTTGATGGGTAAAAAAAACCGCACACAGGCTGGTGATGTGGTATTAACAATATTCCAAGTTAATGTAAGCCATCACAATTCACATTGCTCTTCTACCAAGTTCTCCTACTATGATACTGGACATCGCCATAGGAGAGGGACTCCCATCTTTTTCATTGTGGCCTGTGTTTCTGGCTGTATCTCAGAGTCTTAAAAGCATATGCAGCAACGGTGTGCCCTAAGGCAGGTAGGCTTTGCATGGATTTTGGTCACGCAGCTGAATTCAGAGCTGATGGATGATGAACAACACAGATTGTTACTCAAAATGTGTATTAATGAAGTTAACTTAAAAATTCCCTACATTCAAGAATCTGGATTTCAGACCGTTAGGCATAATTTGCCTTGCAATTCCTACAGAAGTTAATGAAACAAGTCGCTATTGCATTGCTGTTAACTTAGGCAGGAATGATCAATAACTCTCACTCTCTAAAAGAGTAAGTGCATATAGTACATGTAAAATGCATGCAATTATCTTAAAAAGAGTTTTTTGTTTTCATGAGTGGCTGCACAGCTTGAATTGTTGTTTAAAAATAAAATAGTTCATTGTAGGCCTCCTAGAAGTGGCTTCATCTGATAACGGTGTCCTCTGTGATCATTCAAAGCTTTCACTTAATACTTGCTTTCCTCCTACTGCCCATTTGTTTGTCTGTCATTCTTTTCTCTTCCTCAAAAAAATGATTGTTTCACACTACAGAATTTGCTCATCAGGCTCCAACCTTGATACTAGGATTTCCAGTTTCATGGTCAATTATCTGGGTAAAGTTAAATGATTCTCCCCATTCAAGTACCTGCAGTAATCTCCGTTATGAAGGAAAGTGTTTCATCCTGCCCCATGGTGCACGGAGAACAGCAATATAACATCAGCGTCTACACACACCACATAAACTAAGAAAAAGCCAGACCTTTTTAAAGCTTCTCATGTCACAGCCTTCTCCCTGCTACTTGCAGGGTGGGAGAAGTGATCAAACAAGTCATCAGACTTGTCACAGTAATCAAACAAGCCTTCAGCCCTTCAAGGCAATACCAGCCTGCTGCTGCTGAATCCTGGGACCTAGTATAAAAGCCAAAGAATAGGCAGATGTATTCAGTAAGTGTCTCTCACTGTTCAAGAACTTCTGACGGGCAAAGTCTTTAACGAGGACCTGTGTGCTGCCTGTGTGAACCTGCTGTTCATGACTTTGCGGTACCTCACCTCTGCACAGCGGCACGTGCTTTTGTTACAACAGTCCTTGTATTAAGCACACCAACACCAGGACTCTAAGGAAAGGGCATAAATCTGGCTCACAAATTTTCTGAACAGTCCCAGCTTTACACCAAGTATAAGCTCAGGGGTTCTGGTGATGATCATCCTGATGAGTTTTGTACTGAAGTAGAAAAGATGTTGCTTTTTCTTTTTTGTCCATTGCTGGTTACTCAGATCTGCAGCACTTTCCTATCGTATTTATTATATTGCTAAAGAAAGGCATTATGTAAATTGATCTGTCTTAAAATCCTTAGCATCTGATTTTTCTTCATTCTGTGATGTCATGTATCAAATTCAATACATCATTTTATATATCCTGCCAATAGTGTTTATTTTTATGACCATGAGACTCTCCGTGCTTGTCTGTTCTTCCTCAACTCTGACAGTGCACTGAACATGTCACTAGCTCATCGAAGCAATGAAAATAAAGCAAGAGTCGTCACAGAAATGAGTCTGCTTAACGTCGGGAAAGGTGTTCCCATGCCTTCTGGTTTTGAAATTTGGGTATGTAAAATGCAAAAAGATCCTAGGAGCTCTGCAGCACAGCAAGGAAGTACAAAGTGTGGGTACTGCCTTGCTGACCTGGTTCACCTGGTTCAGCTCTTTATTTACCTTTCTCTGCTGTATTTTTTGCCGTCTGTTGTGTATCTTCGTCCAATGTTTGCTCAGTGACTAGCACAGACTAGCCCAGTCTGTTACCAGAGTGCCTACAGGATGGTGCACATATTTACAGTCTCTTAATCCTGGAAGAAGTTGGGACACAACTTACTTACCTGGAAGTTTCAATTATATTTTCTATAGATACAAAATCCCACAGGAATTTCATGAGGTGTATCTGCACTAATTAGAGTCTGTATCCTTTGCATGCCAGAGCTGCTTCCCCCCCAGCCCCAAGTTGGAACATTCATATAATCCTGGTTATTTAAGGGCACATTTGAAAATGAGCTTCGCACTCACAATCCACATCTAAAGCAGTAATAAATCCTGTGAAAATTTTTGTTTTCAACAACCAGCTTGCATAGCAAATCAGAGCTTCCATTACTGTTCAGTTACTTAATTCCCAAGAACCCTTAGGCTGAAATACCTGCAGCCGTTCGGTACCCTTAACTGGGTATTTCATCTCTGAACATATAAGTACCTTTTGTGCATCAAATACGATATACTACTTTTTCTACTTGTATTTTAATAAGCTTTCATCAGTATTTTTACCCGATCATTCTTAAGGTCCGCAGGCCAGATGCTGAATAAGTATAAATCATGCAGCTCCAAATACATCAAAGAGACAATATTCATTTGACTTCCCACTTCCAGTTTTACTAGACTTTTCTTCAACTAATCTCGCAAATGCCTTAGCCACTTCCTACTGTAACCTTCTCAATCCCCTTTCAATTACCTCCTTCTTAACGTATAACCCCTCTGTAAATCTTTCCTTTTAAATCCTACTTTTTTTTTTTTTTTCTTCAATTAGCTAATTGTTAGAAGCATTTGTAAGTCTTTGAAATTGTACTTCTGAATGCATTGTGGTATGTTGACTCTAAGGGCTAAAGTTTCTAAGCGGCTTTCAGAATAATGAGATTTGTGTGCATGATTCCCTTGCACTGCTTTAAAGATTTGCTCTTTAAAGTAAAAAGATTTTTTAAAAATCAGTTTCTTTGTGCTGCTGGCTTGTAAACACTGTGCTCAGAGCATACATCCTTTACGGCATAGTTACTCTTTTTCTTCCAAGGTATTTGCTGTGCCTGAAGAGCTTGTGAACATATAACCTTAATGTTCAACTTTATAACCTAAGGGTGTGTCATCCTTAGCAGTGGCTGATATGCTCTGCAGTTTTTTTTCAATTTGCCTCCAGTCTACACTTAGCATTTGTATGCATAAGATATTTGCAGTAGGCATTCCTTTAACAGGAAATGCATTCTCTTTCTTTGCATGACCAACGTTTCCACCAATAAGTGGCAGCAACTTGTAGATGTCTTATGTAAAGTTTCAGTCCAATCCAAAATGGTAGACTCATTCCACATTTTTCAAGTTAGCAATGCCTAAAATGTTAATCTAAAATTCCTGGGTTTTGCAGGCTGTCTTGTCAGCCACAATTGTGCCTGGCATTTCGTAGTCTGTTATACTTTGTATTATTACAAATCTAATCTAGCATCTAATTGCTACCTGCTGTATGCTTGACTCAGTAATTTGGGTTGGGTTTCCTGAGCCTAAGCTTGGATTTGTTCACTTTCACACTGATGGCGTAGCACAGGTATGCCAGCATGCCATGTGGATGGCTGTGCCAAACAAAGTGGGTTGGCTTCACTGATTACGCCTCTTGCTTCTGGAGTATTTGCATTGGCTGAGGTAATCCCAGCACTCCTTCCATGCCTGCTGCGGTGCTCTCCCTGGGTGCTGCAGGCCAGCCATCAATCTGAAACTAAGGTTAGTACTCCTTCATGTGAACCAGGGCACAGCCATGGATTGTTTTTTCCCTCTTTCACCTGCCTTTCCCAGCACAACTAAACCAGCTCTCATCCTGTTATTTTCTTCAGAGCTAATTGAAGCATGTGCTGAAGCATTCTGCATTGAAAAAAAGCATATTATTCTAGTGCTTCCTCTGCAGATCACATTTTGAGTTCCAAGGTTTTGCCTCATTGGCAGCTTTTTTAATAGCTAGCTGATTCCATTAATAATGAGCTATGTGAAACACAGTTCCTATGCTATGCTATGGAAGTCTTCTGGAAGAGAGAGGAGGAAGAAGAAAAAACAGCTATGTAGCACACATATAGGTTTTTTACACACATGGCCTCACTTGCCCTCCCTTTTCCCCAGGGATTATGGAATAGTGACTTTATGATGACCCTATTACTGTAAAGTTACACACATGCTGAAGTCATCATTTCATAACCAAATTACTAAGCCTTGTACAGGGTCTGTTCTTCACACTGCCCAAAGCTGTGTAAGTGTATAGGCTTTTCCATAATTAAGACAATACCCATTGATTAGATTTAACTGATCCCTGCAGGAAAAAAATAAATAATCAAAGCTGTTAGCTGCAGACTTTTTAAAGACACTGGAAAATGCTAGTGTTACAAGAATAACATGCATTACAGGCAGACATGAACAACTCAATCATAGAATGGTTTGAATTGGAAGGGACCTTAAAGACCTTAAAGATCATCTAATTCCAACCCCCCTGCCATGGGCAGGAACACCTCCCACTAGATCAGGCTGCTCAAGGCCCCATCCAACTTGGCCTTGAACACTTCCAGGGAAGTGAATGACAGGTAGAAAGAAAAAGCATAAAGAAAAGACTGTTGGGTATTTCCACATGTTAAGTTTAGAAGGCTTCATTCTTGTCTATGCTCTATTTGTAACAACTATGCTTTTATAATTATTTATTTAATCTGTAACTTCCTAGTAATACAACTTTAACATTCCAGTGTATTCTGTAGATATTTTAAAATGATTTTGTTCTGAAGAAAAAGTTTCCTGCATTCAGAATCATCTATGTGCGTGCACTGGGAGCAGAGGAAGCTACAGTATCGTATTGCGGATGTAGGATGAATCCTCGATACACATTCCCATACAGCACCCTGTGTTTATCGTCTATAAATACAGAGAGATAGGGGGTGCATGTATTTTTTTGCTTTGTTTTGCTGCCTGTGAGGTTACTTGGCATAGCCTCTTTGGGAGAGACGAAAGAAAGGAGGCCAGAATCAGGCTTTGTTCCTTGGCTAGTGCAGTGTTTCAGGTCAGTGAGCCAGGCTGTGTTTGCTGCTCTGCATTCAGTCTCTTCCCTGTACTGACCCTAGCAGTCTTAATTCATCTTTTTTTTGGGGAAAATGCTTTTCTTCTCAAAATATTTATCATCAGATATTCAGTTATGGTTTATAGAGATTTAAGGAATTGTTACACAAATGTTTTAAGCAGGCAAGAGTGAACTGCAGTCATATATAGCCTCAGGGCGCATAACAATTTGTAATTCTTTAAAAGTTTTCCAACCAGAGGATGATCCTGTGTGGACCTGGTAAATGGAAACAGCAGTTCCCACAAATTCGGCCTGTTATAAGCAGTAGGACTAAGCTGTTTCTGACAACCTCAGACCTGGTACTGTAACTAGCATCCCCAAAAGCAGCGTGCCATGTTTTACTCTGCCGAGTGCTGGAGCAAGAGAATGCAGAAAACATACCAAAAGGAGGACATTTTGCTCATGTTTGATGCCAGCTCTTGCAACTCGGGCTTTTTCCACAGAGCCTCAGTCCTTTGCAACTTTATGAATAACTTCTACCCATGACAACGAAAGAAAAATGCAGTCTTCCCATCCTAGCTCCCCACACCCTATCACTCTCCCCAAAAACTCACTGAGAGCTCAAACAGCCCTAAAGTCAGTGCAAACACATTAAGAATATACTTGATGAGCTAATTTGTGAATGGTGAATTCTGGATGCTTGCCACTGGCAGACTGTTTTGTCTTTCCATCTTCAGTGTCATGCCTTTTCCTCTTTCTTTGAGGATAAAATTTCCTGGGCTTTCTAAAGGTTTCTGGTGACCTCTTCTGAACTTGGCTGGCTTTGTCAGCAGGGAGGACTTCTGTTGCTATGGCAGTGGGAGCCAGGGCCCCTGCTCCAGTCAACAAGTTTGGGGAATTTCTTCTGAGGCATTGCTACCACAAGAAAGATGGAAATTAGGTGATGCCTTCTGTATACATACTACCTGGATTATCTGACATGGCATCCTTTGCTGCAGATAGGTAGCTCTGTGCTTTATAGAGCACATTACTTTTTTGGTGAATTTGGTAACTCAGAAGGTCTATTTTGGGATCTCTTCTATGCTTAGTTAATGTCACCATTGTCTGAGAGTGTGGGCTTCAGCACGGTGGGTGGTGGCATTCCCTGCATAGGGAGTTAGAGTAGCCTTCCCACAAGGGAGATGGGAACATCATCCTGCACCTGCCCTGTCCAGAACAGACTCCTCATCTTCATGGAGCCCTGGCACCCACTTGAGTTTGTCAACTCCCCCTTTGCTTCTCTGCTGGGCCAATGCATTATCCTGTGCCCCTTTGAAAAGCATGTGGTATTAACGTTTCCTTCCCTGCTAAGCATGTCATGTTCTTAATTTACAGAAGACAGAAAAAACCCTTAAACATTTAAAACTGCCTAGAAATCTTTAACTCTTGGGAGTTTTGCCTGTGCAGGTGGCAAGGCCCCCCTTGCCTCTGCTGTTCAGACAAAATAACATTTTTTTTGTTTGCACAAACAAATATTACTCTCACGTTTTTGTATGTGTGACACCAAACCATGCAATGGTTTCCTATTCTTATTCTCCACCAATTCCATCTTGTTGGAGAGAAGCCAAGCCACAATAAGTATTCTCATTGTAAACTATATTTCCTTAGGAACTAGTGGTCTCTCACCATGTGAGCACCTGCAGGTTCACAAACTGTCCGGCACTGTGGAGCCCAAGCACCTTTGCTGGGGTTTGGCTTCACTTAGAGAAACATCTCCATGCAAGTACGCTCATATTTGGTCCTAATACACAGCTGTTGCCATTACAATCAATAAAGCTTAAAGAGGGGCCTGCAATACAGTTTGGGACCAGGTACACTCTAACAACAGCAATACAAAACTCCTTTGTGCCAGTTCACTCTGCTAATGCAAGCTAACAGCAAGGCCAAGGGATTGCAAGAGTCTGCCCAAGGGTTATTTTTTAACTGGGCTCTTTCTATCCTTTCTTACAGCCTGCGACTTCCTCTCCTCACTTGTCATTACCTCTACATTATCTTTAAAAGAAAATAAATGGCCTGGGGAGGTTTTTTTTCCTCCAGCTGATCAATTGAGATCATGATTTTTATTTTTTTTTTTTTTGGAGAGCCAGAGAGAAAGGCAAGGACTAAGATCCATTCTCAATGAAAATGCTCCTGTTTGGTGAATGGTCTAAGACCACTAAACTACCAAAGACAAAGAAGTTGGGTTTTCTACCTTGCTTAGAAGTAGAACACTTAGGAGCTTATGGTAACCCTCTCCAGAAAATCAAATAAAGACAATGATCCATTAAAAAAAAAAATCTAAAAAATTCTGCAAGAAGTTAAATATGCTTTACATGCCATGTGCTATAAAAACTCAGATCTAAATCGCTACTGCTTTTAGAAGAATATACATTCAAAGATATGGGCCAGTCATATTCTAATCCTTTAATAAAAGAAAATTACTTAAACACACAAATCAACACCTTTTTTAATAATA
Organism: Cuculus canorus; assembly: GCF_017976375.1. NCBI lineage: Eukaryota > Metazoa > Chordata > Aves > Cuculiformes > Cuculidae > Cuculus > Cuculus canorus. The sequence goes on from NC_071404.1 coordinate 39,682,030, forward strand.
AAACTGTAAGCTTTAAATGTATACACATACTTGCAAAAAAAGTCTTAAAAAGCTGCTAAATTGTCTGAAAATCGCTTCTGTTCTGGGTGGAATAAATATTTTGTGATATATTGTCTATTCATCTGAAATGCAAACTGTTTTCTTCATTACTGGTATAACATTTCTGCTTTCTAAAAACATGAGCTATAATATTTACATATGCCAACCACTGTGCTTGGATACCAAGGAAAGAATACTGTGGCATGCAAATAATAGAAAAATATTTAGTTTACCTTGCTTCAAATATATGCTTTAAAAGGGGAAGTATTTTACTCTAGGTTTACTGTCATGGAAGCTCTCAGGGGAACCGAATATACTATAGACATTATTCATGGCTAAAGTATCCTTAATTTCTTCACGTATGCTTTGACAAGTCTGTCCTTCCTTTACAGAGTGATCTAGCTGAAGGAGATCTCAGTAATGGGTGAGATGAAAGACTGATGCAAGATACAAATTTTTGCGTAGAACAGAAGTTCATCAACATGCCCTATACCAAAAGTAGCTAGCATGGAGGACATGGCATTTCTGGTTCTGCTTTTAATTTACTGGAAGCTGGAATGTGGTAGCTCTTCAAGCACTTTGCATTTCTTAATACAAAAGCTATGTCAGAAAGAGGGAAGAGGCAGGACACTGCATTCAAAGCTTTTGACAAAGTACCAAATTCTATTCTAATTACACACACACAGAAACTACACGAGAAATGTTTGTTAATCTGCGACACAACACCATGTTTCACTAGATATGTTGCCAGGTAATACACAGAGAGCTACCTTTTTTCCATTTGTAGCCCACATAGTCCATACCATGTTGCCTGTCGGGCTAAGAGACTGCTGGTATTGCCTATGCTGCAGAAGAAGTGTCTTCTCCTTATCTTAGAAATGGTAATGAGTACAGCAGTGACACAAATAACACTGGGCATGCTGACAGCCGGGTGGGATGGGAAGCAATGCCATTTTGCCTCTGCTCGGCAGGGCGCACATCACACTGTCATCCTTGCCAAGTGGCCAGCGTGCAGATATGGCAGGCTGTAATTTCTTCAGCTGGGGCCATGAAATGCAGGTTAGAGCGCCTAAAAGGTCAGGGCCACAGATCTTAATTTGGTAGCATACCGTTTAAAAGAAAGAAGTAAACAGCAAATGCAGCTTGCCATGAATTTTTTTAGTCCTGTGTCCACAGTAATTGGAGACCTGTGTTCCAGCCTTCTAGTGTCACTTATTGATACCACATTCATAAGCTTAAAGTAGCAAAAACCATCTGCATTCTCACTGGATTGCAATTTTGTGTTCCTGCCCACCCCTAACTCCCCACCTTTTCCTTCCTATCATAGCTGCTATTTCAGAAACAGTTAAATAGACAATTCTTGTTCTCAGGTCTAAGCAACTGCAAATGACTTCATAAGCTCCCTTATGGTACTGACACTTGACTTGCCAACAGCAAATAATTTAGTCACTGACCTGATTTTGGGTTGGCATGGTCTCCTTTCAGTTGTGTGTCCCAGTTCTTGGAGAGTCAGGGACATATCTTCTCAGAAAGCTGCAGACGCAGGTGTCTTGGCATGAAAATGGTGGAGCTGCAGCTGGTCACCCATCACGAAGTACAAACAGGAGCCCCTGAAGCAAAACAGCTCAAAAAAGCCTGAGGGTGAATCTGTAAAGGCTTTACATACCCTTTGGTATGGTCTGTGGCTGTATGGTATTAGTGAGAAGCTGGGAGGTGCAGGTGACAGCAGTTCCCCACTGACTAAACCCTCTGTCCTGATGCTGCTGCTGGTGCCAGTATGGACCCTCCTGGGCCACCTGAAGTGTGTGAGATGGCCCAAGGAGACACTTTTGGGGATTGCCCACAGATGACTGGCTTCCTGCTCTCAATCTGGGTCCTGGGAAGCACTAAGGAGATGAAGCTCACCAAGTAATCTGTATATAGTATCTATCTTCTAGTAGTTCAGGCAGTAGCTACTGAGCTAACTTCTTTGGCAATGGGCTGTGAGCTACTGCTTGCAGGTACCACTACTGGAGTTTGTCTCTTGACTGTGCTTTCTAAACTCTTCCCACTTGTTTGTCTGCCTGTTGAGAACTAATTTCCTTCTGCCTGTCAGTTTTACTCCCCTCTGCCAGAATGGAAGTTTACCCTGGCATTTTCTTAAAGTAGAAGCTTCTAAGTTCTAAATCAGGAGACATGTTTTATTAAGACAGTGGTGAAGGTCATTTAAGAATCACTCAGGTAGAAGAAAAAAAAAATCGTAATTTTTTTTCCCCCTTTACTTCAAAATCCAAAGAGTGTAACTTGTGTAATCCAAATTCAAACACTACAACAGACACCCTCTTCTGCTTCCACTCCCCAAGACCTCCAGCTGAAAAGGTCGCTACTGCCCCTCTTCAAAACCAAGGATGATACTGTGTCATTGACCAGGAGTACACAAGTGGATCTCCTTCCCATCCAGCTGGGGCAGTTTGTTGACCATAGCATTACCAAGACAGGCAACACATCTCTGACTGGTGCAGGGAATGTAGGTGCCACCTTTGGGCTGACAGGCAGCTAATCCATGGAACTACTGCATAAGTTGGTGGTGTCACAGGCTTTTCATGACGGAAATTCAGGTCATGGGCAGCTGCACACTGCAAGCACTTCCAAACAGCTGCTGCTAATATGGACCTGTATATGAAGACTAGGATCTCGTAGATACGGTTCACCTCCCCTGGTGGAGCAATCTCCCTCCTGGACACAGATCTTCCCATCTGAGAATATCACAAACTGCCCTCACCCTTACCCATCCATAGGCATTGCAGAGGAGGGAGGGAGGTGAGGCGGTGGGAGCCAGGCTTGGTTGCTCCTCTGCTTCCAGACCAGGAGGAATACTTGAGGCAATATGTCAGCCTTGAAGTAAACAAAGTGTTAAAGCAGACATCCACTCAGCCTTCTCATCCCTCTTCTCATGCTGAAATGCCATGTCCTGACTTGGTAAACATGCACCAGTAACTGCTGTGTAACTCCTGCCCATTGCTTGTGTCTGCGAGCAAGGACAAGCCACTTATTTCAGAAAAAGATGCAGTCCCTTCCTTTTCTCCATTCTTCAGGTCTTACTACTCTCCTGATACGTCCTTCCTGCAAAAGCTCTTGCCTTAAAGGTTTGCACCTGATATTACCAAAGGTAATTAGCTAATTCATACACAATTCACATAAGGTGTTCTTGTTTCTTTATACATGGTACTTTCCTCAGGCTGTGAACTTTAGGTGATGCAAATGGGAGAATCCTCTATTGTTTTACTGTGTTTAGCTTTAGGCTATGTTAAAACTAATGCCTAATTGGTTTTGATGTATCTAAAGCAGTTTATTGTTCTTTTAATAATAACTTTTTTTTTATTCCTAGTTGTTCCCTTGCCAAGGGCACTGCCTGTAACATTAAAGACTCCAGCCTGATTAGGGATTTAATAGGAGGTTTTGTTATTCATAAAAACCCTCTCACTTTTATTTTTTGTTGTAATCACCATTTCAATTTATCTTCATTCTGCAAGGATATTTACCAAGGTTTGCTCAGTGGAACTAGCTGTAAAGAATTTGTCTCAAATGATTGGATGGAAAGCAACTAATTTTTCTTTCGTTTTGCAGTTGGGCATGCCTTTAGCTTGCATTTGACTACAGCACCCTTTTAAGCTCACTAGACAAGAATAGGTACATATTTTCACAACATGCTTACGTTTTTCTTATTTTTGCTGCTTTTGATGTTCAGAGGTCTTCAGAAGTAATGCTCACTTTAACCATTGCCTCAGAAAGCTGCCTGAACAAATGAAAATTAGATTATGTTCAATTAAGCCCTACCACACTCTGCCATATGCAGTGGAGGTCAGGGATGAATTTAACCAACTAATTTAGATTAGAAAGTTTTATGGTAGAGGAACAGCAGTGAAGAACTGAAATATAGATATAGGGCTTAAAGTAAAGAAATGCAAATAAGAAAAGAAAAAGAATTCCATTAAAGACTAATAAAATAACAGGCTATAAGGCAACTCTTCCTTTCCTAGTCCTTGAAGATGATTGATTGACTCTTGTTATTTCTCTATATGACTCCTAAACATCTGCAGTGCAGGTACCCACTTCCAGTAAGCTAATCCTGTTTAGGAAGATGATGTATTTTATATCTTATTAGTTGTAGATAGAAGAAGGATCAGTGGTGCTGGGAATTTATGTTGTCGTTTGAGTATTTTTTGTTGTGAAAGGGGGACAAATAAATCTCTACTTACATGACTTTTTACTAGAATCAAGTCCTCACTGACTTTTCCTAGGCTTCCTTCCTTGTTACTTGAGGACTGTTGTTTTGTACACACATCTGTATTTTCCTCTTATTTAAGTGCCATTCAAGATATGCATTCTGATATCGCCAGAGCTCTTTGTTGGAGAAGAGTTTGATTTTTCTTTCTGTTGATATTACACAGCCAGTGTGGCTGGGAGCAATGGGAACAGCGAGCAGCCATACCGCCCTGGGCAGCCCTGCAGCAGGTTGGGCTTGTCTAGTCCTTTACCTACTCAACAGAACAGGTTATTTTAGCAGCAATAGTTGTACAACAAATCGAACCACTAATGCTGTAGCTTCTGAGAGGTATTTATTCATTTAGATAATGGTAATTTTTTTTAAACTGTATTTCAGCAATCTTCTACTTTGTATTCCATCACGTAATACATCCAAATATGAAATAGAACAGGTGTACAATTTTTATTCCATTGTTCATCTTCTTAATTACAGTCTAGTAATTTACAGGCATATGCTCTCTGTAAATCCTTTAAGCACGTCTTGAAAACATTATTTTTATGCATCAGTAAGTTGGTCAAAGCTTCTATAGCTGTTGTTAATTATCATCTAAGCCAACTATCTCAGACTAGTCAGCACAGAAGTGGTATGTTTTCCTTTTACTTATTATCATGTATATATTACTAATTGTAGTCTATTGTATAATAACATCAAATGCACATACCTTCCAAGATTTGCCCAGTTTTTACAGAGAGCTATATTTCCTAAATTGCAATAACCAGAGAATTTTATCCCGATTCCCAGAAAATTAGACAATGCCATCTTACTCGTTGATTGAGCTCTACTAGCTGCCTATCAGCCTAGATCAGCACTGGCTGCTTTACCTACTAGCACATTAGATAGGGATTATCCTATATATATATCTCCTATATATCCTATAAAGTTGACTCCACCTCTTCTTGGCCCTTTAAAAATTGTTCATAGTAGCTGAAATTGCCAGAGAATGTTTTGTCCTGAATGTTGTTTAACAGCGAGTGAAGGCTGTAATTCCAGACTCTCAGAAAAGTGAGAGAAATGGATATTTTGCAGGATACCTGCAGGAAAGGGTGTTTATTCACAGAGATGCCTGGAAAACACTCTGACCATCAGAAAGGCTAGCTGATAAAGAGAAGCATATCAGAGGCTTCGGAAAGACCGCAAATTTCTGCTTTGCCACCTAATGCTATGTAAAATGTGTGTGTGTTTATGTGGGCTGGACAGCTGTCAAGTGTTATTGAGATGTGCGATGGACCAGATCGTCTGAAAAGCTAGTCAATTCTAAGCTACTTTGGTGAACAGAGTCTGAAGTGGAAAAATAGAGGTCAGGCAAAACTCAGAAGGAATGTGCCCCTTGCAGCGACAGCAACCGTGGAGAAAGGCTCCCAACCCCAAAGATCAGGTTTATGTAGCCATGGTACAGACTTTTATGGAAAATTGGCAGCAGAGCCCTGATGAAGCATTATTATCCTTCTAGGTGTAGATTACCATGATATGTTTAGATGTAGAGCAGCAGCTGCAATTTGGAGGCTAATATGACAGGAAGAAAGGAAAATGAGCTTCAGGGGGGCTCATTTTTCTTCTATATGAAAACCCTTTTCCTTGGCTGACAATCCTTTCAACAGTGCAGTTGCACAGCCTTCACACTGATACTCTAATTTCCTAGGAAATTTTTAAGTGAAAGGACACGGTACAGCGTCTATCCGTGTGTTCTGGTTACAAATAAATGGCTCTGGAGGTATATGAAAACAAACAGAAAACAAATGAAAGAATTCTCTGCTAATAGGAAAGAAAAGGTGATGTTTTACTGCTATCTCTGCAAATGCAGCTTTGATAATGAGAATCATAGGGATACCTTTTTATATATATTAGCTTTGCTGACATATTGGGGAGTAAACTGGAGCCCTGTAGAGCTGTAAGCAAGAACTGCTGCATGCTGGATAATCACTCTCTTTTGGGAATTTTCTAAATTAAAGCCCCTTTGACTCTCTGCAGCTTGACTAAACATGAACTTGTATCATGTATTAACCAGAAATTACACATCCATTGCAGATTTGAAATAATGCCTTCAGTTAAAGTTGTTATAAGCCCTTTGTGGCTTACACAAATGGACATTTTAAAATAATTCTAGCTAATTCTAACTAATTTTCTTATATCCATATCCATTCTTAGTTCAATAAGAATAATCACAAGTTAAAATCTGCTTGCCAATGTTAAGTTCAGCTGCTTCTAAACATTTGTTAAGAAGCGTATCCACTGAATAAGATGCTTCTGTTCTTAAATATTCCCCTCTCTGAGTAGCACTGAATTTTGAAGATGGGTAAGAAAACAGATCACCAATGCACTTCTCTCCCTCAAAGATGTTTGTCTGTGTGTGCTATGAACTATAACTCTAGCACAGATAAAATCTGTAGAGAAACTGACCTATAGGACATGACTCGCTTCTCTTCAGGTGCCTTTCTCCTCCCCACCCTTCTGCTAGCACAAGCTGCGGCAATGGAAGTACCTGGGCAGAAGGGCTTGTGGTTCTGCCAAGTCAAGAACAAAACATCTTTAGTCACTCTTATCTTGAGGAAGGGACCTGCAAGAGCAGAAAAATCTCTTTGCACAAACCAGAATGGAGGGAAGAAAGAGGACCAGCATTCTGGCAGAATCCTACAGATGGGGAGCCAACAGAAGGGGAGAAACACCAAATAGAAAAAAGAATAAAGAAAACAACTGAAATGGGTAAAAAGAGGTGAATGCTGCAAGGAGTCATGAAGGCAGAGCTACACTTTTCTGTTTTTTTAGAGCTGTATGGGATGTCTGAAGAGAAACACGTGTCATCTTGATCCACAAAGGAAGTAGACAGAGCTACTCTGTACTGATCTAGGTTGACATTTCCTGGAAAATTTACCTAAACACTTTTTCAAAGAAAGCGAAGATGCAGCAAAATACGAATCTGAGGTAAAACAGCAACCGTAATGTTCTGCTTCTACATGCTGTCCTTAAGGTATCCTCAGGAATGTGGAAAACTCATCGCTGGCTTGGTTCCAGCAAAGCTTTACTCTCCTTACTCTAAAATGTAAATCCTTTGCAGGAGGCAGTGAAACTGATTGCTTCTCAGTTCCTGAATATTTGTGATGGAAATAAACACACAAACCCTGGTATGAAGAGCTATCCAAAATTATCAGTGGCTGAACCTTGTAGGTCATGCTTCCTTCATACCCAGAAATAAACCCGATTCCTGTCTCTTTCTTTTTACCACCTATTTCCTCCTTCCTTTCTCAATTAAACTGTCATCTCCTAATCTCACCATTTGGCCTTTCACCTCTGTGCAAGCTCATGACTCCTGATCTTCTTAATCTTGGATCATTCCCATCAATCACTCCTTTAGGAAAATTAAGCTTTTTTTTTTTTTTCCACAGAGAGCTGCTAGGGGCCTACAGAACTTTCAGTCTGATAACATTGCTTTAGTTCTGGCAGCAATTGGGGTTTTTGACCAATTTTTTTGTGTCTAGTGGTGTTTTGCGTCAATCAGATGCTCCAAGCTGATTAACAAAAATTTGTTTGGGCCTGTGATTCCTTCCAGCTTGAGTCATTTGCCTGGGAGAGGTGAAGGATTAACTTAATTAAATCAACTAATACTTTGACAAAGTGTTAAGGACACTGACAAGGCTAATGAGGGCTAAGGTTAACAAGTACCAAGTTTTCCTTTCCTATGTCTTAATGTCTTTTAGATAGTACCACTTACCATACTTCCTCACTGCAGCTTTTCTCACATCTCTTACACTGTTTTTGATAATTATCTCAATGCCCTGTTTGCTGCTTCTCAAAAATGAGCCCTTGTGACTTTTTCTGCATCTTCTGCTGAGTTCAGGCTTTCCTACTAGCCCACTTTACATGGCTCCTTCCAATTCATACATTCACTGGATCTGGGCGTCTACCACAACAGCCACACAAAAGGAGCTTTCTGTTTGTGTGTAATTAACCTGCTTGACGGTGCTGTGGACACACCACCTTTAGGCAATCACAAATTCTAATAAATAAAGGTTCTTGAAGAACCTGACACACTACCAGATCCTGTTAATAAATACAAAAATACTAAGATAATGGGAACTTTATAAATAGCTAAGAATCTTAGGGTGTACCAGTCTGCAAAGATTGAAAACAATTTGTATGAATACAATTTTTTTAGGAACTGTTCCTAGAAAGTGATTTGTCTTTTTTATCTGGCACCATGCTTTCCATCTCCTGTGTCAAATGATGGGAGATCATTTTCAGAAATCCCCCTTCAGGGCAGTACCACTGATATTAATGAGACACTGAAAGAATAGAAAGTCACTGCACACAGCAAATGTATTTTCTGAATGCTGCTGAAGCTTTCAGGAAATGTGATACATTTTTCTCATCATCTCTTGATAAGCTTTCTCACTGTTTGCTTGTTTTTAAACAGTTTTCTTAGATAGTTTTTAGAGGGATTTTTTTTAATGTCTTTGTTTAGATTTTTTTTTTCAGCCCAGTGTGTTCAGAATTATAACAAGGAAATACGAAATTACAGGAGACGTCAAGACAGATTGATGTATTACATAAAAAACCAAAACCCTGTTAGCAAATAACTATACAGATTCCCTAAAATTTGATTTTCATAAGAGTAAAAAACCCACTATACACTAAAGATTTACTGAACCAGGTTCCTTATAATCTAAAATTTTCTAGTGAATGGATACTATTTTAGAACAAGAAGTTTAGAAAAATCTCTTAGTATACTAGGCATAATAGCCAAGTATTCTTTTGTTTGTTCGTTGGTTTGATTTTCTTATCTTTTGGCTTATTCCTCAGAGTTTTTTAAAGGTCTTTCAAAACTTTCAGACAGGGCAAGATCCTCAAAATCTTACATAAAAGCAGAGGATATATGGACCAGAAATGGAAGGAATTTAGTTAAACAAATAAATTCATGAACTTTATACAATTAATACCAGCTATAACCCCCACTAACGATCAGCTTTTTCTTTTCAAGGGTTTTGAAATGGTTTCCCTAACAACTTTGATGGATTAAAAAACATTATCATAGTCTTTTTTTTAATGTACATCTCGTGTTCTCTTGAAAAACACCGGGCTAACAGCATTGAAGATTGATGCTCTTTAAACAGCAAACGGATACATCACTAGCAGCCACGCCTAATGCCTCCCAATACGGCCTTCCTAAAGTGTTCCGTCCTCAATCTGTCTGGGTAGTTTTTCAGTAAGTACTTACATTCCTGCCCCTTTTCTGTATGAGTAAAAATGCAAATAAGTTGTCACTACGATTATTGTTTTTTTTTTAAACCAAGTTGACATCTTATAGAAGTGCAATGCCTCAAATCAATTTGGTTAGGTTATTTATATACATTTCTTCTAAGATCATCTGTGGCATCTGATTTCACTAAGGTCATGGAGGCATTGATGCCTGGTAAACTGCCAGCAGTCAAAGGCTGTTAATTGCTTGTCAAGTTCCTTTTAAGATTAGTCTATCTTTATGACGAGGATGAAGTAGTTCAGCGGCTACAGACCATTTATTTGTAAACTGGTAACACCCAGAAAGTATGCATTATATCATTAAAATATCCATAATGTTGCAGAAACATTATTTCTAAATCAATTTCATTTTTCTGAAATACAACTGCCCAATGAAAAGTGAAGTCTTGTCATGGCTTTGCAACAAGGCTGCTCTCCGACACGTGAAATGCTTTGATTCCCAGCTCCTCTCTCCTTTAAACCTTCTCCCCCAAGGCTTCTGTTTAGTTTAGATTTTGGAATATAGTCAGGGAAACACATATGATTTTAGCATTTTAGTTGCACTTGGTGTTTATTCCAGCTTTTGCAGTTGCTCTCTCCTGTGGTAGTAGTTTGCTGGCCACAAAAAAAAGAGTCAGATATAACTTTAAATGGAAAATGTTTAGGATAAATGCTGATGAGCTGTTAAGATGCAAAGATCTTCTCTTCAGGCACGTTGATTAAAGCCCTCTCAGCCATAAAATAATTAATTGAAAAAACCTGAAGCAAGCCATCAGTTGGGGCGAATTAGTATAGCTCCACTAAAATGATGAGCCCAGGTCAGTTAGTGCTACCTGTGCACTAGATTAAAAATATATTCAGAACTATCTAGTAGTTTAAAAAAACTGCTGTGAAGAAACTTCACAGCCTTTTTGAGAAATGCATATTAAAACTAACTGTTCCCGGTGAAATATGAGAGGACAACATATCTGTCCATCCTATCAAGTTGTTCCGATGTTTGTTGGGTGGAAAAGATATAGTTGTAAGAATACTTGAAGAAATTCTGAATGTTAAATTAGTCATGAAATACTGTTATCAGTGGAAAGCTTTGCAGAACACCTAAGACAGAATTTAATTTGGAGGTAGAGATGATCATTTATTATTAATAATGCGTTCTGTTGAAGGAGTCATGTGCTTAGCAAGCCACAACTATTTTGTGAATCTATCATCTCAAACATTACAGGAGTACAGCTCTGAAGCATGTTGTCGCTAGGACCACCTTACACCCATAGTGGGAGGACTACAGTTGACTGTGGTGACAGCTTTTTTTTTTAAAAAAGAGAAATTTGCTTAAGCTGAAAACAGTGAGATAATGGTCTTCACCATTAGTCTAGTGTGTCCTACAATTTTTTTTCTGTGCAGTTCATGTTATACTTAATATATTTGAAAAATCAATCCATGAAGTTAAAACAAACCTCTATCCTCCATCTACCTCTTTCCACTGGTCACATATACAAATGTGTATATATATACACATACACATATATACCATGTGTTTGTTTCTATGCTGCACTGTGGCAAGTTCTTATTAAAATTTTCTCAAGATATAGACCTTCATTTAACCTTTATATTTCCAGAGTGATCAGTGCTTTCTTACTATTGACCCACAATGAACTCCAATATATTTCTCTTATATTTTGCCTACAAAATCTGAAAACATTATGTAGATCATATTTTTCCCCACTAGAACATCTGAATATTAGTTACGTGGATTCTTTTCTGGAAAGGACTGCTAGCTCTTACAATTAGTGCTCAGCTGTGAGTAAAGGGAAGGTTTTCTTTAGCAATGCAAGATGCTGTGCAGTATTACTCAACGAGGGATCTAAAAGGCATAAAAGTTCTTTGCCTCGGCAGCAGCCTAGTTCCCACAGACATTTCAAAATCAGACCACTGAGATGCAGTCAGACACCGAATGGTATAACCCTACCAATCTGTCCATAACACAAATTGCTTAGCTACTTTAGCAGTTCTCCTTTGCCTCTATTTTGGGCATACAGTGTTGGTTCCAGGACTTTGACAGTTTGGGGCCAGTTACAATCAGCAGCTTGAGGGCTGCATTTACATTTTAGACAGCCGTTTTCCATTTTCTTCGTTTAGGAAATCTTCTTCCCTCATGTTCAAGCTGCAAATAAATTATGCTACAAACACTGCACCTGAGAAGGCTGACAGTCTGCAGTGCCTAGTCTGGTTCTATGTACTGATAGCTAAAAATACCTGAAGTACCCTCATACACCAGCCTTACTTCTTCCATTCCTCAGTGCACCGTATCTTCAAATTAAATTTAAACGATAGCTAAACAAACTCACTTATTTTAAAATCATAAAATGAGAAGTCTAACTCTATAGACATATTACTTTCAGATTATTTGAAAGATCACTAACTTACAGCAGTTGCTGAAAGTATGGATGCATTTCCCTATTTTCCAAGTGCACGCATCCTGAATGCTACAGGATCTCACTCCCCTCCCCAAAAAGTTCCTATGAGCTACAGTTTTGGGTCTTAATCTACAACTACAAGGTGCCCTCATAAAATAGCACATAGTTATTGGTACTGGAATCATCCTCTGGATGCAATCAATGCTCTTTGTGCAATAACACAGTTTAAAGAGCAATAAACAAAACACAGTCGCTCTACTTATTCAAAACAGGGTAGATTGCACATGACTATTTTGGTTAGTCAGCCACCTCTCCAGCAATCAGAATAAGCAACTTAATTACATATGATATTTTTGGAACCTGAAAGCGCTGTTACAGCTACCTCTTAGAGGATGTGATCTATCTGCATTTATGGTGCTTTCATCTGTCAATTCATCTTTGAAGTAAAATCAGGCAACGTACTTACTTGATATAAATTTATACTTGCTCTTACCTTGAAAAATCCCAAACCTATCAGTTATGTTCCATGCATCACTATTAACTATTTTCTGCTGAGAGAAACCATAGTTCCCCCCCCAAAATTTTAGAGGCCTCTCATGCCAACAGCTTGATAGGCTCGAGGGACACCATGGGCCATAATGATCATCAATTCGACAGAAGTCTCTCTTAATTTGAATTGTGCCTGTGCCAAAAACATCAAAATATTGTAACACTGAACTTACTTGCACGTCTTGTTTCCTCCATCATGAGATCTGCAATGCCATTCACTCACAGATTTCAAAAACTATGAAACCACCCAGCTAATTTCATGTCAGTTTTCCTCTCTACCATCCCTCAAGAGCACTGCCAGGTCTCTGCAGGCTCTTTTAAGCTACACCGCAGGGAGTCAACACACTTTTACGTGATGGCAGTGTACCAATGTTATGTATGCAATTATTTCCTACTCTCCTGATTTTTTTCTTTTTTTTTTTCCCCAGCCCATTTTGAATTTAATTTATACTTTGATAAGGATTTCACCTTTACAAAAGATAGCTAGTCTGCAAGCCTTCCATTATGCTGCAGCTGCTGCTATTATATTTGTTGCTGAAAAAAAATCTCACCTTTTGTGACAATGGAATTCGAATCACAATTACTAAGTATACCATGTATAGAAATTTGATTGCTTTGCATGTTTTTTTCTAGAAGGGGGTAAAATGTCAGGGCAAAACCTTACAGTCTATTTCATGCTTCACTATAGTGTAATTCTAGACCCTAAGATTTCTACCATTCCTATTTTGGTAATGAATGGAATGTAAAAGGGAGGTATTTAAAATTAATTGCAGCAGTTCTGAGGGTTAAACCTGCTTAACCCAACCTTTTATTAAGAGGATGTCAACAGAACATATATCTTCTCTAGGGAGTGCTGGGACATCGTTATTCTTCTACCAGCATGTTTAGTTCTAAAACTTGGGATTTCTTCAGGTTGCTGTAGCTGTCATGCACACCATATACCCATCCCAAATTATAGTGTCTGTTCTGAGCTACTCACTACAGCAGGATTAGACCTGAGAAACTCTAGAATTTTGTTTTAGTTTATTAACTTGGAGTACTTTTAAACAGTTTTTAAACAATTTTTTTTTCCCTTGACCAGCAAGGAAATTTTCAGCCTGAAGTTCTCAGCAGCATCCGGTGAGGCTCTTGGCCAAGTTCTTCAGATACTGTACATCCACAAAGACAGCCTCTTGCTGTGGCATTTTCTTAAGCCTCAGAACAGACTTCCTAGATCTAGGAAATTTAATTCCTGATTCCTTCGACCCAGATGCTGGCGAAAATGTAGTCTGCAGTCTGTATGTAATTTGGTCTGTTCATTTTTTTTCCTTTCTAGGAACTGGCCTTGCTGTTAAATTTTTCTAGAACAGTCATATTAATATGTTCAAAAATCCACTGTTGAGTTTCAGATAAAGGATCACATCTGTTCATGAAAATCTTCTTCTCGGCTGGGTTACAATCTATGCAGCTGCTGCTTACCGGATGGAACAAAGTTTTGTCCTACAGGAATGAAAAAAAATAGAATTAAGTAGCAAATGCCAAATCATTGGAAGTGTTCTCATTTTACAAATATGGATTAACACAGCCCTGTCTCAAATGATTTTATGGTCCTTGTGCGTTGATCTTGTACAACCACCACAGCTATTACTAGGAAGCTGTTGAGAATGGAGTGATTTTTTTTCCTTTGGGTTATTATCCTTTACAAAACTGGAATTCAAGAAAGAATGAGGAGACATATTCTGGTCTTTAACTAACAGCCACATAATATAATGAAAAAAACAGAATGTCTTTTCATAATCTTCGCATATCATGTGCTTGCCTGGACCCTATTTAAGATATCTGAACCTGAAGAGGAAATGTTTTCTTGTTTGGATTTGGTTTTGACAGTTTCTACTGTGCTTCTGGGCAGGACAATCTGTAACAACCTATCTGGAAATGGATAATTTTAAACTTGAGGAAGATGTTAAAAATGAATTATTAACTGAAGTTGTGTGATGGACAGACCGACCCAGGACTGATGATCTCAGTTCTCACTCCATGAAATGCAGATTTTCCTTATGGCCTCAATAAGACCAGACACTGAAATATGCTGTTTCTCCGAGTGAGAAGGAATTTCTAACACTGTTTTAGCTCCCTATAAAGATTTTGGCAAGATAAGCATGGATTAGGTTGCTTTAAAAAGGATACATATGATGATTAGTTTTATTATTTTTTATTGCACAAAACTGGAGCAAATTGTAAGTAACCTGACTGTGAATCTTTGGTAAAACAGAAACTACCCAGATGGGCAACTGGTATTTGTGATTTGGATAGCTTCAATCTATTTAGTTCATGTAGGTAAGTGTTTGATAGAGACAAAAGTGGGAAGTTTGAAAGTTTCCAGGGACTTTTACTACATTCATTCTACTACTACTACTACATTCATTCTACATTCTACTACTTCCATTCACTTTATCTGTTAAAATAAATCTCAGATTATCCTTGGT
Source organism: Cuculus canorus (assembly GCF_017976375.1). Taxonomy (NCBI): domain Eukaryota; kingdom Metazoa; phylum Chordata; class Aves; order Cuculiformes; family Cuculidae; genus Cuculus; species Cuculus canorus. The sequence continues at coordinate 39,697,032 of NC_071404.1, forward strand.
AAACTCATCCATGCCAAACATGGCCTGCCAGTATTTGAATACTACTGCTTGCTCAGTTTGTGAGAGGGGGTAAAAAAAATAGAAGCTACTTGTCAAACTGGAATTGATGAAATGCACAGAAAATCGCTTTGTGTGCTGAGCATCAATCCCCCAGAAACTTCTCTTTAACTAAAACTACACTGCATTAAAAAAAGAAGTATGAAGAGAAACCCAAATATAACACAATAAGTCAACAAGAAACACTAGCTATTTAAAAACACTTTTTAAAAATAAAGGGTCACTGTAAGAATTTAGTTATGATGAAATAGCTTGATTTTGGGGGGAAGTGAAACACTAGTAAGTACAATAGCCTTTTTATATTAACATATGCAAGGGTGCAAAGTCAAAACCATCTTGTGCTTTTGCTGAGGGAGGTAGTATTACATCCGCCTTTCACAACCACTGGGTTTTACCTCCTGTGTCCGCCTTTTCCTGCAAAAAGTGAGTAAACACATGTAAACACCAGACTAATTCTGAGGGATGCTGTAAAAAAAAGACAGGGCTAAATGAAATGGGTAGAGGCCTTTCTGCCATGCTCCTTTTTGCTCTACAAGCAAGCAGGTAGGATACTTTCTCTTGTAAGAGGGAGCTAACTACCATGTGCAAAGGGCTGTTGTGTCCCTTAAACTAGGAGAAGAGCTTGCAAGAACTCCCAAGCACCCTGCGGGATGTGCAGACTCCTGTTCGTACCTTGCCAGCTCCTCCTGTCCTTCTGTGAGAAACTGAGGAAGCAGCACTGCCCGAAATCAGGACATATTGACTGTGCCACGGACACCTCACCTGCTACAGGGCCTCAGAGGAAGGTGGCATCTGGTTTTCCTTTTGCCATAGCTGGGCACAAAGGTCAGCCAAAGCTATTAGGAAGCCAAAGCTGGAATACTAGAAGTTTTAATAGGATAGCTAGTACAAGAAGAAAGGAAACTGCTTCAGTACAAAAAGCATGCTATGAAAAACACTTCAGCCTTTCTGAAGAGAGCTGACAGTCTTTCTTCTCACAGAAATTTTTCGAGTGAAGCATTGTTGCTTTCTTTTAGAAAGTCTGGTTATTAGCAGAGAAGAGCATCTTTTAAGAACAGGGACACAGTTACCACTCTGGAAAAACTTCTGTCTGACTCAGCCATATATAAAGGCCTATTAATTTGTCATCTCAAGCTTACACTGAACTAAGGTCAAAGCCTGCTGCTGTTACAGATTTGGAAACAGGCTCGGGACTTTAAGGGGTAACAGTTGTGTGCATCTCTGAGAAGAACCTTCCAAGAGAAATATCTGAATTCGCCTTTACACCAACATTAAAAAGCCACAAGAGCTCTTGTGGAGACTTTTCTAATACCTGAAAGCAGCAAAGCAATTTTTTTTTTCTTCTGCATGAAGGCAAGTCTGAAGATTATTTGCAGAAGAGAAACTTCACGAGATAATAGGCCCTGACAGTTCAGGGGGTTGGTAATGAGACACAGAGCCTTTCATTTCTTCTAGGTCACTGCTATAACTGTAGCCAAGGTCAATAGCAACTGGAAGTCATTATCAGCTGGTGGCTGCAGTAGTTTATCTGAAATTAGTTGGTCGCCTCAGTGCAGTTTCAGCAGGACAGATGTCCATATGATAAAAGCCTCTATCACGACGACATGTCTTCAGTTGTCTGAGGAAATAATCTATGTACTTATTGCGTGAAGAGTGAACTTACTCTTACAGTTTGTCCCTGAAGCTGTCAGAGGAGTTTGAGCAAACCACACTGTTCTGGGCATGGTTTTTGGGCATTGTCAGTCTAGCATCTAGCGTAATCAGTAGGCTCAGGGTAGAAGTATTGTATAATTAAAAAGATTTTGCACAACTGTTTCCTTTGAAAGACTTACTAAATCAGACACCTTTTGGATAGTTGTAATCTACAAATAGCACTAGTAGGACTAGAGCACATAAATTAACTCATACTTTATTAGAACCAATGTATTACCTATTAACACAGAACAAAGCTACATTGAAAACCAGAGGTCTGTTCCTTCACTGGTAAGAATGGAAATTTCTAGGCTTTTTTGGTTTTTGGTTCTGACATGCCTAGGAATCTGAGAGTCAAGGAAATGCCTTTAGCTTAGGAAGCCACTATTCTCCAAAATATCTCATAATTTCAGTTTATTTATATCTAATTTCTCACATTGTTCCCATCACTGATGCCATAGCCCTATTATGGTCTCAATATTATTTTTTTCCCCAGTATTAAACTAACTTTATCCTATTTTCAACTCACATTAGTGTTTATGATATTATTTGGATTCATTCTACTCCATAATTTCTTACAGTAATTTCTTAAAGGATATACTTGGCTGGTTTGGATTGGTCCTGAAAAAGAAAGATTATTTAATATCACAGACTTACTAGACTTCCAAATAGTTGCTCGGATATAGTTTAACATGTAGCCATGCATGTGATTAGCAATATGGGAATAAGAATAGTTTTTTGGCATGTTTACTAGTGGTGGTTTTGGTTTTATTAATCTGAAAATAATCCAGTTTGCATGCTCTGAGATTGCACCCTAATGAGAAACAAAGTGCAAGTAATGGGGATAAGCTGGAATTCTTTTGAGAAGAGCACTCCTCAACCAAAGTAAGATATTAATGTATTCTACTAATATTTAAGCTGTTTTATTTGCCAGTATCCAAATACAGGTTGTTACGGTTTTTATGATATAAGAATATGGAATCTTAACACAGTGCCTGGCTTCAAACTGTATTTGCAGCACTTTGTAATCACTGTATAGCCCTAACTTCTTCTTACCAGTAACTTGATGATCCAAGGGATTCATCCTTAAAAGAATAAAAATCTCTCATTTTCTAGTTTTATAGGAACTGTATGATAGCACAATAAGAAATGCCTCATATTAAGCATCTTATAGGATCCTGACAAACAAGGTCATTTTTCTTAAAACATGTGAGGAGCTATTGACAGGATAGGTCCGTGACTGTTAGGAAGCTACAGCATCCGTAACCGGTGCAGAGAACAGAACAGAACTGCTGACCTGCTCTCTGGTTTCTAAAAGGAGGCATGCCTTGCTTAACCACACTGCTACTCTTTTTTATTTAGCGTGCAATTTTAGTAGCACACCATCCTCTAGATAAAGGGCTCTAGCACAGATGCAGTTAAACTGATATTACATCCTTTTCTTGTACATTTTTTTAAGGGGGGAAAACACTGTAAAACGTATTGCCAGGATGCTTTCAAAACTAGACAAGGATTATATTATCAGGATTTTTGAGGTACAGGGGTGCAACCAAAAATCTCTAACGTAAATCTGCTCTGTATCTGAGGAAACAGACTATGGGAAACAACAAAAAACTACTTAATGTGTAGCCAAACTAAAACTAAACCTAAAGAAAAACAGGTATACACAATTCTACTATTTCAATGCAGTTTCTTAATTTGAAAGTTTATGCAAACTAATCAACTTGCTGTGAGGTTGATATTACAGTTAAAACTGTGTCAGTAGTTACATCATAACAAAATTTTGTGATGTTTTTTTGCTGAGATGGAAATGCCTGCCTTCAATGGAGAATTTTTATGTGAGCCCTGTCAGCCTTCTGGAAGTGAAAAATGAAGCTGTGCAGAGGATTTAATAGAACTCACACTGTGTATTTTTTTCAAATGTAATTTTTTTTAGTTATCTGCTGTATTCTGTCCACATCAAAGGTGATGAGCCCTACAGAGGACAGCTCCAGACTTGTATTTTGTCTTATGAACTGGCTACATTAGGCACCAATGAAGTGCTAAAGGTATGAAAGCTTCTTTCTTGCAGGCAAAAAGATAAATTGGAAGGGTTTTGAAGAAAGTAAGTATTATGATGGCATTATAAAGCCAGATATGCAGCAATACAGCCATGACAATTTATATCCTATAAATATCTGTCCCATACATTCTAACTTTATTACAGGTAATACCTCAGTTTCACAGGGATTACACTTCTGGAAAATATTGTGGTGGATCTCTAGCTGCAGCATAAATAAGGGTAAAAAGGCACAGGCTAATAAGTAGGCACTCAGAAAAAGCATCAGGGCAAACTTGTTTTTAAAGGTTCTGAATTAGTTTTCTACTATATGTAATTTCAAACTAGAAAGGAGTATTGAGGTTTATCAGGCAAAGTCCAATTCCTGACACTTTGGCCTCAGCTGAAGCAAGATTGTGGGCAAGGCACAGTGGTCACAGGAAAGTGAAATATGTGGGAGAGGAATTCTCAGCATACGTCTTTATTCTGCAGGGAATATAGAGTCCGCTAGTGAAGTTTTCCATCAAGGCAACTTGCTGATCAACCATTGAAAAAAACTAACAACAGAAACTTGGGACCATTGCCAGGACTTTTTGCCTTAAGTGAGGCTCTGACAGTTGACCTACTGTTTTCAATAATTTATACAAACAGGCTGAAACTAAGCAGATCAAAGTAGTGCTTACCTTTAGTTTATAAATTCCTGCCTTCTTTGGCCTTACAGCAGTGCTTCTAATTTTTTTTTTTTTGAAGGGGGGAGGTGGGTGTTGCTTTTTTTTTTTTTTTTGAGGGAGATTTTTCTGCTATTTTTAACCCTTAAAATGTAGTAATACAGTAATATTTAACTCATGAGCAGCATTTCTTCCTGCTGTCATGTTGGATGAAACTATTTCCAACAGTGCCTCTGTTAAAATGACACAAGCATCCTGAAGTGCCAGAATGGTAAAACACCTTTCAGAGAATAGACTCAACACAGATACCCTCTGAGCTGGATCATTCATTTTCTTTTAAATTTGACCTAAGTAGCTGAACACGCAAAAGGAACAAACTCTAGAGAGATTACCACAACATTAAATTGGAGTAAGATGGTGTGGATTTTAAAACAGAATTCCTCTGATGGGAAAACAGAAGCCTGCACTAGACCGAATATAGGCTCAAGACAGTCTGAACCTCTGAGATGCCCCAGAGTGACTCCACCTTCCTATAGCTCCAGTGCTGGTTTCCCTTCATTCCGTGACAGTCATACAGTGTGACTGGGCTACTGTGCGAAATGGCATCGAAGCAGAACTTCCTGGTGTGAAGTGGCTCCCCAGGGCGGATGTCTTCTCTCCAGCCAAAGGTGAAGAGCTAGAAAAACAATCAGACAATGCAATGATATATTACTAGTGAAAAAAACCCCATTTAAAACCACACACGAAGCTTGATGCCCATTTCCCTACTCCACATATCCCAGCTGCTGATTAAACGAGATCCTGTTTGTTTATGATTAAGTGATCTGATTGCCTTAATTAAAGTGACAATGGGGAATATCTCCCAGAAAAGCACAATCCCTATGGCAGGGAAGAAAAATATCTCTGGCGACACAGTTCTGTGGAGAGAAGAAAGGATATGCTGTATTAAAGTTATGCCAGCTGAAGAAGCGCTCATATGCACTAGGACTACAGCTGTCTAAGACTCAGAAAGCCTCTGGTAGTGACCTTGTCCTAGCTCTCATTTGGGTCTGAAGAAGCTACCTGGAGAGATCTTCTCACCATAGCATCTTTTCCATGTTTAATGAACAGTTTCTTTCTGTTTATATGGGACGCTGTTAGCATATCCTCTCCCAACTGTCTTTTCCACCCCCCAAACCAGACATTAAATGATCTTCATCTTTCTACTGCAAATCCTGTGAGCTACAGGCAGCTTGTAAAAGCCCTTTCTCTGGCTGAGAGGAATCATGGAGGCTCACAGTTAATAGAGGAATCCTCAATCTGACACCAGCTGTCTGAAATGACGCTGTGACACTGCAGTCTTTCAATCATCAGACGAAGGTGACAGGTCTTACAGCACCAAATGTAAAGATACAGACCAAATTTTCCTTTCCCATGGACCAGTCCTTGCAGAAAACAGGTTGCAGGTTGTAAATTGCTACACCTAGAAGTTCTGCTGAAAGCTGTAAGGGCTGGCCGGTTTTGCCTCCCCTTTTTTTGGCACCCGTGCTATTCTTTGGCTTTGTCCATGATTTTCGATATTCCATAGTATAAACAGACTCTAACACTGAGAAAGTGAAGCTTTGTTCCTGTGGAACTGCATACAGACTCATTATCCAGAGAAGCACATTCCCATACCGTGCTCAGACTGCCTCCAGCACCATACCTACTTCATCCCAGGGCTGTTTTGGTCCTAGTACCCTGCTCCCTGCGGTGTGTACGTTCCGTGATAGAAGTAGCTACAAATCCAAACTGAAGCTTGCTGTTGTATGGGTCTGATACTGAATACTTCTGTTGCATATCCTAGATTTAACCCTTTCATTGTGATAGCTATCTTCTTTCCATGGTCTTTATAAAAGATACAGCTTTTAAAAATACTCATCTTTGATGCTGTACCATCTTCTAAATGCCACATTTGAGAGGTGCTACTATTTCCCTCAGCCTGCAGGCACAAAATACAAGAATAGATCTGAATATTTACCCTTATTTTGTGTGTGTGTCTGACTGTAAGCCACTGTGCTATCTGTTAGCTACTGTCACTCCCTATTACTTCTGTCTTATAGGTTTTCTAGACAGCATTTTCTCTGTCTGCCCCTGTGTCCTGCTTATTTCTTCTTCCTGCCAGAGTGCAGTTTTCATTTATTTGCAGCAAAATGCAGTGGACAGCTTTAACTTCATTTCAAATCAATTCCTGCTCTTTAAAAGGTTAAGTCTTTTCCCACTCTTCTTCATATTTCTTGGAAGTGGCATTATGGACTCCCTACAAAGATAATTTTTCATTTCACAAGCAAACTCTGAAGATCTAGTACAGAAAAAAAAGCTATGCTCCTGCTTCTTTATTAAAACAGAAGGCTGACATGATTTTCCTATAAGGAAAAAACAACAAACGCCATTTTTTTCTCTTACTCTTTACCTTTCTACAGCTAAGTAATAAACCTAGAGCTCAAAGTAGTGAATAAAAAGTACCTAGAGGAATGGTGTGGAAGAGTGGTTCTGTGTTATTCTCACCCTCATCACTATTACAAGAGGGAGATCCTCTTGCAGGACCTTCTTCATCCTTACCAGTGTGTGGCTCTCCAAATTCCTCATTCTGTGTATGACTGCTGAGCTGACGGGCCAATTCACACTGCTCTCTGGACCTTGGCCTGAGGATTACTACCCCACTGAGTGCATCAGTATACCTGAAAGATCTCAAGCTAGCTTTTAAATCAGATCATACTGACCAAGGGCATCCCTCTGCCCTTCCCACTCCTGCGTGGATAACATAGGTTTTTTTATTCCCTTCCAGTGAAAACCAGGATTTGCATAATACTAGATCTCAATGTTTAGACTAGCACAGATTCTTCTTCCTCTTTCTTAGCCTCCTGTTTTGTAAAATAGTTTAATTTTTAAGTCAACGACTACAGCTTCTCTCTACTCATACTATTATAAAATCAACCTTTTTGGGACACGAAAACAGTTTTAGGACCAGCAGGGAGAAGAGGAAAAAGAAATCAGAAAAAGGGTTATACGTCTCTATATACCAAATTAATATTAAAATCTTGTACTTACAGATAAAATTTGAAGGTCTACGGAACATCCAATCTCATCATTCCACACTATTCTCCATTATATAGTAAATTATCTCTAGTTAACACCACAATGGCTGATACAAAAATTATCTTTTCCCTCCACAATGTGTGACAATGCTACATGCTATTAGCTGAAGTCCTGAGTACATAATGCTCAGCTTTGCTGCCACCTGTCACTTTGGATTTTGTTTTCCCTTTTACCTAAGCTTTACACCCTTCATTTATTCCTGCCTACTTGTTGATTTGAAACAAGGCTGCAGCTTAATTTCCAGACAAGCAGCAGGCTGGATCTTTACCTTCAGTCCACAGGGCTGCTGTTCACCGCTCCCTGCTGCAACCAAGAAACCCTCTGTCCTGGCTCAGCAGATGCTCATTCTCCTGCCCCACCTTCATTCATACCACAGAGCCTATAAAACACTGCCCCATCCTCTGCACTTGCAACCAAGCAACCTCTCAGTCCTCATGCTCTAGCTTTTAATTCAGCCTAACCCTGTCACACAGTGACTAGGGCAAACACAGCTTTGTAGATTCATTTATAATTGGCACAGGGCCTGAAAAATGATTGCCTGATACGGCCATTGTCTTGGGACCTTCTAAAAGACAAAGGCCCTTTTGATATAATTAGTGCTTCCCAGCCTGACAGCATTGGTCAATTATTTGCTGCATGGCTGAGGTCCATCACCTGGTGCTGTGGACACACACAAAGTGTCCTACACAAAGATGAAAAGTGATGTTTCAGCACTGGGCTCTGATTTGAACCAAACCTCCAATTAGAGAAGAAAGAGCTGGGCAGGGTGTATAGCGACTTGTTGTGCCACGTTAGAGCTGATGCCTGTCCACCACCTCCCTGACTAGGCTGAGGTACTTGAGAAGATGCCTGTCATTTTTCTTTGCTGCTGGTTATCACCACAGCAGTGCCTCAGTTTCCCCCGAAGCCAGAAGTCAGCTCTGGGAAGAGAGGGGGAAGAATGCTGTGCCATGCCATCCTCCTGTCTCATTCCTTCCTCTCCGTTTTTTAATTCTGGGGAAGTTTCCAGAAACCACAGTGACACTCATCCCACTTTCCATCCTTCCCGTGTCCACCAGAAAGCCTGCAAGTGCCCCACAAATCTCTTGTCTGCTGTTTGCCCACTGGGGCTTGTACAGCCCCGGGCAGAAGCTTCTTCTCCAGGGGGCTGTTAAAGGGCTGCACCCCGCAACATGGCTACTGATATGGACAGCTTTTAATTCCTAACCCTGTAGCGTCACATGAATCAAGTGGCACATTGGATCATATCTCTACCTAGTGTCAGCACTGATACCTGCTGCACTGATCACATCAAGCTATTATATTTTGCCACGGATCTCCCTGCAAATTTATACCAGAAGTTACATGACCAGCTCAGTGTCAACCCACAATGTTTGAAATATGATAATAAAATGCTTGATACTTTCATTAATACTGCTACTTTCTACTGGTATATGTAGAAATCATTTAGACAACAAACTCAAGAAGCCCAGGGAGGTGGTCAAGTCACCTTCCCTGGAGGTGTTTAAGGAACGGGTTGATGAAGTGCTTAGGGACATGGTTTAAGGGAGTGTTAGGAATGGTTGGACTCGATGATCCAGTAGGTCCAACCTGGTGATTCTATGATTCTATGATAAGCAATAAAGAGAAGCTCTCTGAGGGGTGGTTCAGTGTTTAGCAGTTCTTCCCAAACACTCTTTAACAAAGTCAATCTTAACAGCTTACTGTGGTGCAAGTGGAAGATCACACCCCTTCTCCTTGGGAGATGTTTAATTAGACTGTGGTGTGACATGCACTACAGGTAATGTTCCTGATCGGCCAACTTTTGAGATTGAGTACACAGAGCTAGTTGAGAAATTTCCAACAAAATATACCAACCTAACCCACACTTCTGTGGGAAGTTTTGCACTTCTGTTGACTGTCACCAACATGGAGACAGAATTTGCTTGCCAGGCTGGTTATGGCTGGAGTAGTGGAAGCCCAGGTACTAACACAGCACACACAGTTTTGCCATTGTAGGCTGTGGGAAACTACAGGAAAAAGGGGGATAAGGATGCTATTTTTTTTCTGGAAAAAATTCCTCATGCCCTGCCATCACCAAAATAATTTGATCTTCTAAAATCAAACATTTTCAGAATTTCTTTTCTAGAGGAAAACGGAAAAGTTCTCCTCTGAATGAAATACTTTGCACATACCGTAATTTCTTGTGGGATAGAAATTCTGAGTTTCAGCCTGGCCTACGACCTTGTTTGCTTCATCTTTTAAGTTATGAGATTCTGTAATTCTTTCCTTTCCTTCTTAAGTAGCATCTTTAAAATCTGTGCCTTGCATAAAGTCATGCTTGAAATCTATTAACCCAATAAATTTATCTCACATCAGAGGTCTGAATTTTTTAGTATAATTAGATTTGAATTTTTTTTGTTTTTAAACTAATCCAGTAACCAGTAGCATTTTACCTCTACTAAAATTATCCAAATAAGAAGCTGCCCAGTAACACAGTAGTAGATGCTACTTCTCTGGCAAGGGAAGAGACAAAATAATCTTTCTCTTAAAACATCTATTCCTAAATTTTGGAAAATAGATTTCCTTTCTAGGAGAAAGTTAAATTACATTTATTTATTTATTTATTATAATAAATACAGTTATATTTTAATGTATTATTTATATAATAAATAAACTACAATTTTCTGTATCTATTACCCTGTTTTTTTCCCCAAGGATTCTTCAACAATTCTAGCATGATTTCTAGGATTTACATCAACAGGCGGATAAACTATTGGTAACTGTGTTCCTACCAGTGGGAAGAACAACCTTTGAATGCAGCCCTACTACCTGGGGGAAAAAAAAACACCCCCCAAAAAACCCAACAAACGATTGGAAACCAAAGACAACCGTCGTTTTGAGGGTGAAAAAGCTTTAACAGCCAACTGTTCATTATGCTGCCATTGGGTCTGTTCTGCGTTCTGCTTGTCCAGAGCTCCCTCTGCTGCTTACATAGAATCATAGAATTATAGAATTATGAAATCACTAGGTTGAAAAGGCCTCTTAGATGATCGAGTCCAACCATTCCTATCTGCCACTAAACCGTGTCCCTGAGCACCTCGTCTACCTGTCTTTTAAATACCTCCAGGGATGGTGACTCAACCACCTCCCCGGGCAGCCTCTGCCAGTGCCCAACAGCCTGGAAAAGGTGCCCTCCATCCCACCCCTCCACCACAGTCCTGAGAAACCACTGCACTCTCCAGGAAACTGGATGAAATGGCTTAAGTCTTAGCAGATCTCTCCTAATGCAACTGTACCACTCTGCTGTTCTTTTTCAGTGTTTTCCATGCTATTGGCAGTGAGAAGGTACATGCTGTTCCACACCAGCCCGGCAGAAATAATTGACATGTCCCTCGGGCACATGTCAAGCATGGACACGCTTGAGCCCTCCTAGTTCTGGTTCTGTGCTCTGAGGAACTGGCTGGTTGAAGTCCTTTTGTGCTAGCTTAACTCTAATTATTTTAGTGAAGTCAGTTTTCATCATTACTATAGAATGAGACCTTGAGATCGAGTCTGATCCCAAATACCACGGTACGCTGGAGGACACTGAAGCACAGATTCCATCCCAGCCTCCTTCTTTCTTTACACCCCTTTGCCCTCCTCACAAGAGCTACTCCTTCAGAGGATATTTCAAGCCTCCCTTTCTTCAGCTTTCTCCGCTAAATTTCTTTCCTCTCTCACGTTTTCATCTTGTTTTCTCCCCTCCTTTCTTTCTCCGCATCTCTGACAGCTTCAGGACTCCCTCTTTTCTAAAGGAAGGTTTGAAGTCCTTTAGGTTTGCAGATTTTAAAGCCAGAGACATCATTCTGATACGATCTAGTCTGGACCATATAACTTCCTTCACTTATTGGACGTCTTACATAAACAAAACCTGATTAAATTTATTTAGTCTTGGCATCCTATTACTATGTTGTATCTTTGTTAGCTATGTGAAGAAGCCTTCTTTCAGCAGCTTTCTTTTTCCCATGTTGACATTTACCAAAATTGTGATCAACCTTCAGCTCCTCCATTTCATTCACTCACACCTCTCCCCCTGCCTTTCTCAGTATCCTCAGAGAATAAATTCTTGACCTCAGCACTTCAAATACCCCTTAGAACTCCTCTTGAGCTTTTAAGCTTTTACAAAGAGCCACGTGTAGTCTGCCAGGTCAGTTTTTCTCCTTAGCATTGGGAATTTTTTCTAATCTGGTACCTCACTCCACAAAAGACAGGTTCGCTAAAATTGCTAATAAATGGCTAGGTTACACTTTTCATCCAGATTACCTTTGCTCACGTCGGCCAGACCCACATCCTGTGGGTCAAGTTCCCTTTCCTAAGGCATTTACAGCCAAAATGAGTACAAATCAGAGCTCTTTGCCTACTTACTCCTGAGTACTACATTATTCTACCTAACCAACTTAGACAAAAGCTTTTTTTTTTTGAGTCTTTATCATCCCTTATCTTTGTGAAACTCTTTCTCTCTAGCTTTTACCCATGTATCTCGGTTATGCCTCATAATAAATAAAAATATGATAGTTTATGGCACTTATTGAGATGAAAGCATAGAAGCAGACAACCACTAGAGCTGTACAAGCCCAGGTACTATATTTAAAATATTTTCAGGTGACTGACCAAAATCAACATGCTCCTATAACACAGCAGGGGAGAACGGAGCACCCAAGGTTCTTTGGGCATTGCAATTCATTTGGAAATTAAAAGAATACATAGCCCAGATGGTGGTTGGAATTTCTAAGGTAGCGTTAAAGAGCACTTTGTAAAAGCCATTAAGGTCAGCAATCATTCAGAAATTATTTCTACACCTTGCTCTGCCTTAGGAAAAGCCCTAAGAGAAATGTTTAGAAACTAGAAAAGATTTTACCCCGCTTTTTCTTCAGTTAAAATACCTGTTCATGCGACCACGTCCGTTCTGAGCCATCCTTCACGCAGATATCTAGCCTCAGCTCAGTCCCTGTGGCTCCATGTTTACTGTCCACACAGAGGTTGGCTGCCACATTTCGAATCTACAAAACCACAGCAACATTTCACATTAAACAAGGCTGCGGAATAGAGGTTCCAACATTAGAGAGTTGTTCAAAACTGACCATTAGTACATAAGACTGGTGGGACTTACTTTTTACAGGGTAGAAAGCCATATTCTGGAATAATTTTTTCTTTTTTTTTTAACAGCTTTAGAAGCAGCAAAGTTTGAAACACTCGACTTAACAAAAGAAAAGTAGATCTGTATGAAATATTTTCATGCAAAGAAACTAAGACAAAAAAAGCCTGAGAAGTTCAAAGCTGGATCTGCCTGCTTCTTCCCTCCTACCAGAGCAAGACAGAACAAGTGCATTAAGATGAAATGACCTCTGTATGAGCCTCCCCTAGGCTTTGGAGCAATATTTCTTGAACGCTCAGGCACGCCTTGTTTCAATGCTTGTTCTTAGTTTGACGCAATAACACTGTTGAAGATAAGGTCACAGACTAGTGCCCAAAGTGCATAAAATTAAAAAGCACTTAACAAATCTGTACAGAAACCGTGCTTACCCATGGAGGTTCCTTGTGCTGTCTGCATGCCTTCTGCAAATACTGTGCAGTGCAACATACTTAAAAGGCAAATCTCATTTCCAAGACTGAAGCAACTGAGTAATAATTAACATGTGACTCTCAATCATGCTAGTCATGTACCACTGCTATCATGTATTTTTTTTCTTGAGAAAATATATAATTCTGCTACCAAAAAGAGGAAAATCTCAAATTTGTTATGCAAATACACACATTTACCCTTGAGTACCTTAGTCAGGCTACCTAAAAACTGTTTAGACACCTCCAGAATGCAGAAGATTTCTTAAAAAACTTTCCCTGTCAATGACGCTGAAACTGAGCAATCAAAGTCCACTTACATGGAGATGTGCACATATACAGAAAGTAGGTGTACATTTCGACATTCTAGGCAGTACTTTGATTGTTATTTAAAAAAACCTCAAACATCTAAATGCCAAATAGAGATGCAGTCGACAGTTGTATTTTTCCATGGAAAATATTTTAGAAATCACCATTGTTGTTATATTACACTAGACAAATGTAAATGTTGCCACTCTTAAATACTACATACCTCACACAAAAAAACAAAGGATGAAAAACTTCTCAGCATAGCACAAAACTCTGCAAAGAGGGGCAATCCACATCCTTTTATGCTACATGGGAGAGCTACATCTGCTCTTTTTCTGATTCTGGAGAACTGGAATTGAGTCTATTCACCATGTTCTAAGAAAAATTTAGACAGATAGGAAAGCAACAGAAACTGAGGAAAATGTAAAAAATGTCACCTTCCAGAAAGGTTTTAGGAGCTGCATTTGTTTAGTCCAGAAAAGAGCAGATCAGGCAAATGATGGGAGCATTGGTTTGAGCAACTGGCTCCCAGAATTTTGAGACTTCACCAGTGCTCAGAGAAGTATTCTAATACTTGGACAAGCCCAGTTCTAGTTGTTTTTTTTTGGTTTTTTTTTTCCTTACTTTCATACAATGAATTTTTCTATAGATGAGGTAAACCACTAGCATTTCATACACAGAACCAGATGCAGAAGCCCAGCACCGAGTCCCACAGTATGGAGAGTTACATTAACAGAAAAAAAGTAATTAGTTCTCAACAGCTCTGCTTTCATTTTCGTATCACCCAGCAAGAGAGACAGGAAAGAATAATGAGGGGAATATATTTCTACAGTTTCATGTGAAATAGCTGCTCTAAGTATAATTTTTTGAGTGTTTTCAACCATTTCTCAGTGCATTTAAATTTACATTGTATAAATAAAGATTACTGACCAGACACAGAATTAAATGATACATCAGTTCTGTTCTTAGAGCTAATTAAAATGGAGCTGCTAACAACTGCCATTAATAACTGGGGTATATTTATGTGATTCAGAATTGTAAAAGGACAGTGAATACACCCCACATCCAGTGAATGCTTATTGGATTAAAAGGCTTTCATAATTTTGTCTTGATGGCATTGTTCCATCACATTCTCAGTTATTTGGACGATGTGGTAAATGTGTTCAATGCATTTATAGAAAAGGTTTGAGCTGAAGCTGTGTTTAGTTCCTTCACTACTGGAATCTGTTTCCCCTGTTCTTTTTTTTCCTCACCTTTCCTCTCTCCTCCTGAAAGGTTTCCTTGAGTTAGTTTTCCCTCTGGTTGGTTGCAGCTTACATGTTAGTTCATTCATTTTTTTTTTCTTTTTGTCTTTGTTTTATCCTTCCTTGCAGCTGCAGAGGGGCTGTGGTTTGTTTTTCATTCTCTTTCTGCAATATAGGCACTTCAGTCGAGTCAAATCTATGCTTTTGTTCTCTGGTGTTTCTGTGTGGCCTTTGCAGTTGCTAGAAGTTGAACTGAGCCATCGTGTGCTGCCAGAGCCAAAGGGAATGCTCTGCTGAGCACCACATTGCCTGCAAATCCCCTAAGATACTTTCATGGAAGGAGTGAGAGAAGTGGAAGCACAGTAAGGAGAGGTTTTTTTTCTCATTTATACATCAACAAGCATTTGAACTGCCTTGTTTCCAGTCACATGGCAGAATGGATTTTGAATTTTTAAGCTTATGAGTTTCAACTAGCAAGAATAGCGAGTACTCCCAATACACTCACATTTGTCACATATTTGTGCAACTGTAGAGACGGGGGTGAACAGGAGATAGGTTTTACAACACATGCAGGCAGGGCACTGAGTTGCTACATACAACGTGTATTTGCTGGGCCTTAAATACTGTCATTTGTACACACAGATAAGTGTATGGAAAAGCATGCTTTCGAGGAGTATGTATGGGCTACCAAGGGTGGTTAGTGATGATCTTAAACGCTGTTTCAGAATTAAACATATTCCATAAAAAACATAGGACGCTATATGTAAGTCATTACACGTTTAGTTTTTGAAACGGCATCCTAACACACATTGGGACATAGATACTAAGATAAGGGCCCCGCAGTCCCTGTAGAGAAAATATTTTTTTATGAATATCAAGAAAGGAACAAACAAACAATGAGAGATTCCCTAACAGAAATATATTTACATATTGCAGAATATATGGTCTCCCAGACAACTTGACCTCTGTTTAAATTAATGTTGGAGTTTTGCAGAAAGCAAACTCCCTGTAGGAGAGGCAGATTACGATCTTCTAGTACTACATTCTCAAAGACATTGTATTTGTCATGAGCATGCACCGTAGAACGGAAACTGGAAAGCAATGGATGTGTTGATTACCATGATAATCTTCTTGTCAGAAGATTACAATTTTCTGAGGAAAATGAAGAGTCGCATTCATTCAAATGAAGCCATCGATACAGTCTGCTAGGATTAATTTTGAGATTTTTGAACAATGTGGTGGGAGCTGTGTAATGGTGCACTTGCATGCTACATGTCAAATGAAGAAAAAAACAAAGACAATGCCTCTCACACCTCTACAATTTAAAGCAAAGTGAATTTCCCCCTTTCTGTTAAGAGAATGTATTTTAGGCTGTAAAACAAATTACACAGAGCAATTAAAACTGCCCAGCCTCCAGCACTTATATTGACCAATTTTCTCTGATAATTCCAAAACTCTACAACTTTGTTCACAGGCAAATGAGTTCCTGCAAGATTTGCTGTTGAGGTAGTGAATGTGGTCTTGGCTCCAGAAGTCTTGCCCTGCCTGCACTGGAGCCAGGCTGTCACCCAGGGTCACTTCAGCCTTCCTGGGAGAAGAGGAGGGCAAGTCAGAGAGGCAAAAGCACTCCCAGAAGTCCTGGGAGCTACCCTGCATGAAGGAAAATGTCTGCACCAAAAGCAAAAAGTGGGAAAGCATAGCAATCTAAAGACAACTTTATGTATAGTCATTTGTTAGAATGATGATTGTAGAGATAGTGCTCAGACTATCCTTAAGATGACCCAATAGAGCAACAAGAGGGGCAGCTATCAGTTTATATAATACTTTCCATCCATCTGATTTAATTACTCAGAGAAGAATGCGGCTGTAGCTCTTAGAAGACATTTTCCTGTCAACTGATACACAGTAATTTTAAAAGTATTTATCTTTTGTATGAGCCATAAAAAGGAAAAGTCAAAGTTAAAAGAAGTCGAGACCTCACTGAAGAAAACAGGGGATTCTGTTATTCAGTGCAACACTGATGCCAATGAACGAATTTGAACAGCCTAGATGTGCAGCACTTGGTCTGTGCAGAGTGGGGAATAGCTGGTTATGTCACTGTTGCACAATGGATGCGTGACACTTGGTGGACTGAGATTGACTCATTAAAGGTATGAGGATGACAGTATTAAAAAAAAAAAGATAGTAATGAAAAGAGAAGTTAGGCTTTAATTCTTTTCCAAATGTGCTACTTGACTTAACATCATGGGTGACATTTTCATGTCAGTGCTGTAAAACAGTTCTGTAAAATCCACAAGTTCAGGACTGAGAAAGGAGTATTTTCAGGTTCTACGGTTTAGCACTGCTGCAGTGATTGAGAGACTTGCTGTGTATTAAATCATCAAATAACAAGTTCATACAACTGCAAACGAAAACAAACCTTAAATACTTCCTATTTGACTAAGTACAAAAAAATATTTTTTTTCATATCACCTCGACCATAGGACTCATGCAGTCTACAATAAATGACAATGGCTGATATTATTCAATTGATTTAAGGTAAAATGTGTTTTCAAAGATGCTATGGGAAATGGTGATATTCACACAATATATTCATGCTGGATCACAGTTCATAGATTGATGAGTATTTTTTTAAGTAAATATTTGCTGTTGAAATCTCACCTAATGCAGCTATTGTTTTAATTTCCTTTAACAGAATTTCAAATACACATTACAAATAAATCATTCTGTCTTTAAAAGACAGTGGGGTTGGTATTACTGTTTTTCCACTGGTAACATACTTCCCAATACATTCAGAAGGATAGGAACAAAACCTAATTGAAAACTTTCTTTTTTTCCATGGTGGGAGAGGAAAGAGTACAGTTATCTCATCCAGACGTGGAAGTGACAGTCTCACCAACCTTAATTTGTCTGGATTCACTATTACATCGCTTTACTGCACATATTTCAGATGTTACAAGGCAGAACAGAATATAAAGGGAACGTATACCTTGTCAGCTACAAAGGACAAAAGACACAGACAAGCAGAATAGATAAGGCCATGACAAGTGTAGAGAAGAATATTGTTTTTTGTTCTGTAAATTTCCTTCTTTTCCATCATGAAGAGATTTTGTCAAGAAACATAAGAGTCAGATTTTAAATAAATGCGTTTGCCAAAAAAGAGGAGTTGTGCAGAGGCTGTTTATGAGATGTCTGCTTTCACAACACATACTTTTACTAGCTAGATATCAGAATACTGGAGCCAAAAATTGTCTGAGTACCTTATTGTTTATTCTCTCTCAGACTGGCATAAGCAACCAGATGAAAAGTCACTCCAAGTGACTCTCCAAGCAGAGAGAGTACTAAGTGACAGTCAGTCTTGGCACAGGCTTCTGGCGTTGATAATCAGCAAGGTTTGTAGAGCTGCTTGATTCTTACAACGCAATAACACACAGTCTGTTTTCCTCTTTCAGCTTCTAATTATGACAGCCATTGACCTTCAAGTTTGTTCAAATTCCTTGCAAGTGCCAACAAATTAATTAAAACTTCACAGGAATATGACAGTCTTAGGAAAAACTAGAGTAGTGGTGCTGAAACTTCTCTTGCTATTTTAGAGAAAGTACATCTTAGAGTAAATAGCAAGCCTTTGGTCTTAATTGCCTTCGTAAGAACTCAATAACTGCTTTTAATGTAAGGATTTGATACCACTACTACAATCTCTGATTTACTTTTAATAAATTTTGCTTTTATGCAAAGAGTATATTTTACTATTGGTGTGAAAAGAATGAATACAAGAATCACAATCTCTTTCACTTAGACCCTCTCATTGAGTTAAAGATTGTTCATCTGGACAGATTAAATACAGATCTCATGATCACAGTCCTGCAAGGATGCACATGTATGCATGTGGAAGATGGTGAAGGAAGATCACAGTAGCAGTCACAGCATTGAACCAGTCTGACTTCTTCTGATAAACTCCTTAAATCTTGGTATGCATTAATCCCATGAAGTGTGGGCAATAGTATCAAAGATAGAAGAAACTTTAACAACAAAGGAATTTATTATTGCTAAGAAGTAGCAGAGTAAGACACACATAAACTGAAGCGCCATTGAATATCTGGAACCAGTAGGTTACAAAGAAGAATTAAAGACTGCTACTGTCACAGAAAGCTATTTTTTAAATTTTGCAATAAGGTCATTTGCTTTTTTTTAAAAAAAATATGGAGAATAATAGAGACACCTATGTTTAGAAATACCCTGCATGGTTCAGCCTTGACTGCTGGGGCTATGCAGAGGTATAAGGGGTCTGATAAAAATTTTGGTCAAAGTTTCAACTTCATCCTTTGGTTTCAAATTTAAAAGTTAATTGTCTGACAGGCCCAAGAATACCTGTAGTAAAATCAGAGAAGGCAGGAACTCACCGTACAGATATTCCTATGTTTTTTTAAAAAGCAGCATGATACACAGAAAGAGTAAAGCCTTCTTTATAAATCTTAATGGATTGAGAGGAAAAAGCCCTCTGCATGCCACCTTTGCATAAAGTGAATTCACTATAGTTCCTATGGATAAAAAGTCACCACAATTTTCCATGCAGCTACAAAAATAATTTCTTGTCCCAGCACTCTTTGTGTTTTCAGCTACACAAAACAAGCTGCCAAAGCAAAGTGTGCTATGGCTCTACTCTTCAGAGAGGCACGAATGCTGAACATCTTTGATCACGGGTAGAGAGTTCAGCCGGCTGTTTGCTCATACTGTGCTCTGGTGTGATGCTTGGATATTAGCTTCTCTTTGGTGGTCTCTCCTTCCCCTCACCCCCTGAACAAGAAATTGCATTTATCTGTGATACTGGTACTTGGTCATGGCAGCACCTACAGAATGCAGATCACAAGCTAAATAAAAAACAGTCTTTTTAAAAGAAAAGTATCCAGGCTTTGCTTGTCAAACTTGCATGTGTGCAAAACAAAGCAAACCTAACTCCACCTTATATATATCCTCTTAAGAACAGAAGGAGGTATGTAAGTGGATGTGCAGAAACAAGTGTTGACTTCAAACCTCCTTTCAAGTAAGGCAATTTTCAGCATCCCAAATCATCTTGTGACATGCAATAATGACTGCTACATATTTTCTTCACATTCTTTTCCTCATTGTGCATGCATCTTACGGCCTGTACACACAAAATTGCAATGAATTATAAAAGGACAGTGTTAATTCTAAGACATGGCAGCTTCTCATTTTAAGAGCTATTCCAGGGATATTTCCAATCACTGTAAACTCCCTTAATAATACTGTTTATCATAGGGGCTAAAGCTAATGTCATAATTCTAATTTTCTGTAATGTAAAATGTTGGACCCATCTAAATTTGATCTAATTTGTGTACTTCTCACCTCTCCCCAGGCAGCAGGTGGAGGTTCCACAGGAGGGTAATATTTGGGGACATCCCAAGCCACTGCAGCCATGAACCACTTGAAATCTTTACATTTAAGGTGCTTGCGAAGTTCCTTCTGGGCAGAGATATCACCAGTTGAGAGGTGTCTATACTCAGGCCGTCGCTGGTAAATGTACTCTGCAAACTCATCCATCCACGTCTCTGCCACGCGCTTCAGGTTCTGTGCAGCAGAAAAAGGCAATTATTAATTTCTTCATACTTTGACTGAATGATTTTTCTAATGAGGAGAATTAAGCAAAAACATTTCAATAGGCCACACAATTTTTAAGCTTAACTGGTCTAATTTCTCTGTCTTAAAACATGGAAAATCACTGGGAAATGTATGCTGTCTTCCTTATAGCAACAAACATTAGAGTATTAACAAATTCTGCTTTCCTACTGACTCTATAAGGTATGGTCCTCTGTCTGTTGAACACCTTGTTTTTCTTCATATTCTTTATGCATCTTCACATGATTTTTTGACTAATGAGGGATTTTTGACTAATGAGGATTCCTTCCTATGTATTTAAGTTTGCATTTGAATGGCATCTGAATTTTCAGCTGTCATGATACTGTTTAGTCACCTGGCAATTCTTACCTAAATTTTAGGGTCAAGTGTTACATGACAAATTATGGGGCAAACAATCATGAGCTTGCTTTGTGCCATCTCACAGCTGGTTTTGCGCTAGCTGTGGACTGAAGGGTTCGTGGTCTTCTTTGCTAGTCTATGCAAAGGCACAGCTTATATCCTGAAGTAGAGCTGATCTGAGCTGAGGCAAAGGATAGGTATGGCAAGTTGTGGCTTTCTACACCAACTCACCAGGCATATCTAAGACTATTTCTGTTCCATGAAACCCAGTTCTGGCTTACGTCCCACAAAGTTTATTTTCATTGGTATTTTACAGGAAACAAAATTTCCTATTTTGTTGCATAAGAATTTATTCAAACTAGAATTAATTAAATTATCGAATTGAAATTATAAAATAAAATAAAAGAAGAAGATTAGTACGAAAAAATCCTGAATAGAGGAGACAGAGGAGTTATATTTTATTGCTATTTAGCACTACAGCATCTAAGTAGGCTAGGGGCAAATTTTTGCATATTTTTGGTTGTTTTTAAAACCCCTCTTGCAACTTAATCCACACAAATTTATATGCAGATGTCGTAGTGGAGTACAGAGTTATTCTATCCTGGATTTCCGCAGCTGTCCAATAGCCTCTTATCCCATCAACAAAACAACATCTCACTGGATGATAGTGAGATGCTAGGGTCTTCTTATTGCTTTATTTGTAAAAAGAAGTTCATCAAGTTTTGCAATATTCTTTTTATAGAACACTAACTGCAAAATGCTGAGATTTGTTCTGTAATAAGCTGGAGTATGATATACATCTGATTATCATCAACATAAGGTAACGTTTCTTCTCAGAACACTCTTTGAATCTAAGTAAGCCTCATTCATACTCTTATTTGCTTTCATGATTAATTTGAAAACTCCTTTCCTGAATTTTATTAATCCATGCAAACTAAATGTCTCTGAATTAATAAGGCTTATCTGAATACAAAGACAGCAAGATATAGAACAAATAAAGTATTTCTAGCCAACACTGCAAGATAAGTTTCTACGCGCTTTCTTTCTGCGAAGCAAATACGTCAAAACCTGCAGGGATAAAGCAAGTAAAAATAAAACAGTATAAGAAATCATAACACTCATATCCCTATTAAAAATGGCTTGTGCCCCACACAAGGTTGATGTTGCAATTTAATAAAAACCTGAATTATTTTAGAAGAAATTAGAATTAAAAATACAAGAACTGGGTATGACAAAGAAAGCCAGAACAAATTCAAGAACAACATCCAAATGACAATCACACCTTTCTGGTCTGTAACCCTGTAACACAGAAATCTCCTGACCAGTAAAAGTACTATGTGATGAGACCAAAATATGATTAAGCTCATTAAGCTAAAAAGCCAAAATGATGAAAATAGGTGTGATCCTTCTAGCACATTTTCCACTACAATACTGTATATCTCATTTACTGCAATGCAAACGCAGGTTAAGACTGTTCTAGAAAACATCACACTATTTTTTGCCTTATCACTTATCTGATAACGATATTTTCATATTTAAAAACCATACCGTAAAGAGAATCACAGAATAAAAGTATAGTATAAAAAATCTCTTAGGAATGAAAAATTCAAATTAACTCCAGCAGCAACTTACCACATCAATATTAAGAGTATGCTCTGCTAAACTTTTCTCTTTAGTTATTTGGCACTAAAAGAACCACATTCTGCTCTAGATGGAAGTTCGCATTCACCTTTTAAAATCTCTTTTTTTTCCCCAATAAGTCCTTCATCACTCTTTCGGTTTTGAGTGTGCGCATAAACCCACCAAAACATTGCATTAAAAAAAAAAGAAATCAGTTCTTCCCACCATTCCCCAAGTACCAGGCAAGGCACTTTAGACAAATATGTTTGGAAATCTATTCCCCAGTTCTTCCAAGACCATTCTTTTAATTGTATGCTAAAAATATTTCCAAGTCTTGCCAGATCCTGTGTTGAAGCTATATGTTATTCTTTTAGTATGTTTATACATTCCTGCCATAGGGTGAACAACATGAGTCAACCCTTTGAATTTCAATAGGTTCCCATTTAAAAATAAAAACTCTTGATTTGCTAGCTCTAAATCTCCAGACTGTTCATGAACAAGATTGCAAGGAAATCTCTGTCTTGGAGCAGTAGGAAGCTCTTTCTGAAGTTGCCTGTTACTAGGAAGCAAACACCCAGCATCCAAACAGTGATGTTTTAAAGAGGTTTGTTGACTTCAGTTAGCGTAAGCTTCTTATCATCATTATCACTATGCAAGCTCAGTTACCACCACACTACTTTCTAATATAAACATTTACAAGTAGAAGAACTTCAAATTGCAGTTAATCCCTATACTCAGATTGAATGCAGTCAGGTAGAGCTGCTGTCCTGAAAGCTAGTTTGGTGCAACCTTGCACAATAAAGGCAAATATCATTTATATTCCTATTTAGAACATGCTAACCTCGCATGTTCCTGAAGCAAAAGTTCAGGCTGTCCAAGTTTAGTGAGCTCAGGTAAGTTGAAGATCCCAGTTCTGTAGCTGTCTAACACCACGAAAAGTTGCTCCATGCAAAAATCCTCCTAGGAACAGAGCTCTTCTCTACAAGTTATGTCAATGAGCTGCTGGTCTTTTACTCACCTTATCACAACCAACACGCCAACATAGTGGTGATGGTTATGAGTAGCTACTAAATCTTAGCAGAGTGTAATTGTAAAATAAGTGCTAGGCAGTTTGACTTTGTTGGGTCTTTACTATGTGTGTGTATATACTGCCCCAGAAATTACAGGTCAAATTTAAGATACTACCAGATCAGGTGTCATTATAAGAATGTCTTATAGCATCATTTAAGCATTTTAGTTTCACAGTGAAGCTAATCTACAAAGAATATAGAACAAAGTAAGAGATTTTGATTTCTTTCTCTGTTACTCTTTGCACAATCTCAAAAATAATTTAAATAGCAGTTTCTCAAATGACATAAAATATATTTATCAATGAGAATAATCAGTTTTGGGATATCTTCATGGTAGATCATACTTGCTTGGATTCAATCTGAAAACCTCATCTAAATGCACATGGAAAGGAAAAATTAAATATTTCTACAGGTGAAAACTGCTGTAGCTTAGCTTGGTTGTCAAACTTCATTGCGAAGTTACAGATATCCAGATTTGTTACACTAGTCTTTTAATAGAAAAAAATGGAAAAATAAAAATTAAATAGAAGCAATTAAATGAAAATCATTTCCATGTTCATCAGTGACACAAACTGACGCACAATGTAAGTTGGTCACAGGGACTCCTGATGGACATCTGAGGAGTTTCCCAGGACCTATCCATGATAGACCAATGACAATCAGTTCTCTTTCTTGTCATTTTCAGTGAAAAAATTCTGTATGAAAATAAATAAGGCCCAATGATATTTCAATAGATGCCTATTCCTATATGTAAGGTTGTGACAGCTGTCACCAGCAAGCTGTGAAATGCATACAGAAGTGATGGCAACCATAGTGAGACTGACTCATCTGCTGTCATCAGTTGTCCATGTACGCCTTCTTGCTAAAATTAAGTTTTGTGTCACTATTACAATTTTAATCCCTGACAAATACTTTACCTTTGGGCTCACATTTGGACAAGTTTTCTTTAAATCACACATTTAAGACTGTGGCTTTGTTTTGTATTTTTACTCGGCAGTAGTCCATGAGACTGTAAGTTTCAATGTCACTGATACTTGGACTTCAATAAAAGA
Organism: Cuculus canorus; assembly: GCF_017976375.1. Lineage (NCBI taxonomy): Eukaryota > Metazoa > Chordata > Aves > Cuculiformes > Cuculidae > Cuculus > Cuculus canorus. The sequence continues at coordinate 39,721,473 of NC_071404.1, forward strand.
GTTTCAGTCAGCTTGACTGGAGAAAGAGAGAGATAAATGAGGACTACTCTACCTGAAAAAAAGAAATTTTTCATGGACCATTTTGTCCCTTTCATTTTCTTCAGACTAGGGAAGACAGATCTCGCTGATCAAATGACTGTCCCTTCTTTTTAAGTATGTAAGATCATCTGTCATTTTCAAGAGACATGATATTAAACAAATACAGTGAGAAGAAAGTAGACACTGACCATGAGAATGGAAAAGTGGAGTAAGGCAGGGACATGTCTAAGGACAGACTCATAAATATTCCCTCTAATAAAGGTTAACTAGATTGTTCGCTAGTGAGAACGGGGCTGGTGTGCTGGCTTACAATGACAGCATTGATCACAGAGCTATCTTGCTGCACGCTATTGCACATTGCAAGCCTGCAAAACTCCACCCTATAGTTGCTTCTTTTCCAACTGACATTCTAGATGCAGCAGATAAACTAATATAAAAATGTAATTCCTGTTTTCAGTTTCTCCAGATGTTCTAAAGTAGATTTTTGTTATCCAGTGGCACTAAAGCAGCACGATGGTTTCATTATTTGTTCCATTTCACCTGCATAACCTGTTTTTTCTGCTTTTGTGTCTATCTCACTCTTCACATGAAATCAACCCTGACTCCAATACACAGACTTTACTTTTGTCAATATTAAAGTACTACAGGAACATTTGGATCCTGTAACGAGTTCCTGTTGTCCTACATTTAATCTGAATATTTTCCAGGAAATTGGATGTCACCAGCTAGTGTAGTCTTATTTGTCATGATAGCCATTTCTCACATCAGCCAGGACATCAAAAACCACTTTCAGTTACACCATTCAAATACAAATCATGCGTGACTGTATTTAAATTGTGAAATATAAGAGAGGATATGAGTGTTTATTTGCTAAAAATAACACAACAGTCTTTGCAACAACTGACCTGTTAATGTCTTTTCTTTCCTAGTAAAATTCCAGTAGAGCTATTTTCATTCCATCTACATCCTCCTCATTTAAATTTTTTTTTTATTGTTTGTTTTGTGAAACACAGTGTTGTTAGTACTTCAGAATGGGTTCCCTGTATATTTATATACAGGGAAGCAGCTATATTTCATTTGGCTGGAAATAATATAATATGCAGTTTTTTACATGTAAAATGCATTTAAAAAAATGCATTGGGATCCAGCCAGACAAGACAACTATGCTTTATGTTCCTCTGGAATATGGGTAGCATAACATCACAATAAATCATCACAAAGGAGGAGAACAAAGTATGACTGGAGGAACCTATCCAACAAGTATGGATAATAAAACAGGGGCATCAGGGTACAAAACTGCCAAGTATCCACGAAAAGAAAAACAGTATCCTCAATTTCATGCAAAATTTCCCACTTTCCTTCAGTGTGGGAACAGTACCACGCTCGTTTCCCTTTATTTCTAAAGGGGAAATGTGAAAAAAGATAAAATATTTCCTAGACACTAATTACAGCTTTGTGACATTCAGGTCTCACTTTCCAAGTTGCCTACATTAGTTAAGTCTAAATGGGGTTTTATTCCCTTTGCCCTTCTTGCCCAGTTCCCTTTTAATTACAGTGATAGAATTTTTCCCTCTCTTGGGTATCTTGTTTGGTCCTTTAAATTGAACTGTGTTTAAAACTTACGGGTTTCATTCTAGCAAAGATTCATATTCGTGTAGAAAACCCCAACCAAATACAGAGATGTCTGCAGGCATAAAAGAAATGCTTCTCCGTGGAAGAGAGCATGCTAACTAGGTGACAAAGCTGATGGTATATATAAATAACTCTTGTGAGAGTTAGCACAGCTGGCAGAGAAGCAAGAAACTATTTATTCTCATCTTGTAGCCTGCAAATACCTGAAATTTCACAAATGTCATCTGAAAACAGCCAGGATTTCGTTCTCTCTATAAAGGTTTGTAACTCCACTGCAAAAAAATTTAAGATCTACACGTTTGAAAAAAGCAACCCTCCTCCCCTGCCAAAAAGCAGCCCCGTCTCTGGCTCACTTAAGGCCAGGCTCGGGAGGCAGGGATGGGCAAGGCATCCTGTGAGGATGCTGCCTTGTCTCCAGCTCTTCAGCTGCAAGTCTCTGCAGGAGCCGCAGAAAGCAGAGTGACAGTGTAACAACATCTCTGCAGATCTGTAGGCTACTGCTGTACAGCCCACATATAGACCATAGGGCACCCTTGCACCTAAACCTGGAAGAAAGATTCAGGGATTGGTGTCTAAATAGATTTGTTTAGCTATGTAACTTGGATTCCAGTGCTGGTCTGTTGAATGAATCTTGGAAAGTAGCTACCACCACTTTGATGATGTTGACCAGAAACATCTAGTCCTGCATTTTCTTTGTATTCCTTTTGGATAGCTAAGCTGTCTATCCTGTAGCATTTATTATCTTAAGAGCAAAACTTCTATTCAGATTGGAGAAAATATAAAAAAATAGCATTTAAACATTACTTTGACTTTTTTGTATTCAAGAATTTGAAGATATTAATTTAAAGATTTTCTTTGGTAAGTGGTCTGAGTTCTTAGTTTAATTAAACTGATTAATTTATAAATCTGCTAAATGAAAAAATGTTAGAATGTAAACTTAAAAGCTGTATCGTGTAATCATCATCATATATTATAGCTGTGCTGTTGCAAGAAGGTGATTCTTGGTTGCTAAATAATTTGCTTATTCTAAACTGACGTTCAGCTGCTTACTGTAACTGCTGAAACATAACTGACTTTGTGCTACAATTTTGTGCTGAAGAGGTGATTACAGAAGTGCCAGCAGTGCTCCCTTAACAGCATGCCACATCAGTCAGTTTGCATTCCGGTCACATGAAAACATAGCCATTATCTAACCAGTTCTCTTTGGTTCTTTAACTCGGCTGGAAGCTGAAAAGAAAAATTCAGGAGCTGCTTTAAGAAAACATTAAACATTATTTGCAGCTGGAAAAAAAAATACATAAACTATCATAATACATATACTGTCATAAAGGAAGCTCTGTGTAAAATGCAAATGCGGTCACAGCACCAGATGGTATAGCTACTGAAATTTTCTTTATAGATCCCTTTTGAAGCTACACAAAAAGGCTGAGTAAATGGTTCAGGTGGGAATCTGAACCCACCTTTATCAGCTGAATTCCTGAACCCAAACTTGTGCAAGTTCCAACTCAGCGACACTGTGTAATGAGGCAAATGTCATCATGCTTGTGCCTGCTGGGTCACAGGATCACTGTGCTCTGGGATCCCACGTCCTGTTGTGCAGGGAGGAATTCAACTTAAGGTTAGGATTCACCACGCTGCTGTGTTAGCATCCAAACTTGAACTCCAGTGTGTTTGCCCTTTCCTTCAGAAAGGCCTAATGCTCTAATGTTCTGTAGTTAATGCTAAAATTCTGTGTAAAATACCTGCAAACAAAAAAAAATTCTGTAGATATATTTTGAAATTCTGAGTTTATCTCTGCATATCCTATGGAACAGTGAGCTTTTATTGATAAACTTCTTATAGCTTTTATAGAATCATGAACAGAAAAAAATCTCCCCCCAAACAGGAAACTAAATAAAGTAAATAATAAACTGGGATACACCTACAAGAAGTTGCTATTAATATTTTTTAGTCTAATTTAAAAGGTAAATAGCTAAAAGAAAATAGCTAGAATTGTCAAAAATGAAGCAAGAGTTAGGTACCACAAAGCAACTAAAATAATACAGTAAAACAATTCAGAAGTCTTTAATAGGGCAAGATCTCACACAGGACTTTAAGTTTTGAGGATTTACTCTCTATATGTTATACCTAAAACAAATAGACAAAATTGGTTATTATCACTGCAGTTTTGTGCAGCATTGACAGGTTTGGAATGAATGAATAATTATGAGGTGCTTCCACATTATAATGTGGAATCAGTGTTGACACCCACGTGTTCATTAATCTTGCTTTATGTGCAATTACCTGTAAATTGGACACTGACTGCATTTGGCAAGCAGCAACATCTTAAGATATCTCCAGGAAAAAATACTCAGCTTTTCTATCTGCATTTGGTAGTCACGGTCTGTTTTATAAATCTAATACTCATGTTTACAGCTTCCTTTACTTTTGTCCTGTACCACCAAACAGTTTTACTCACAGAGCATTTCACATGCAGATGCTTTTCAATGTATGGGATATGTATCAGCAAAAAATATGCATAAGGCCTTGCAGGTCTTCAGTGATTGATAAGAAGGCAAGAAATATGATAAGAAGGATATGAAAATTTGTGTCACAATACATACTATTGTGTGTGGTACACTAATTGGTACTTAGTCACGGGGAGGCAGAACAGCATTTTTGACAAGTCTTTCATTTAATGAAGGGTATGTGATCCTCACGCTAGGTCACAGCTCTTTAAAAAAATATCTAGATTGGTCAGGCATTATGTAGCTAGCTGAAACTGCATGTTGAAACTTGCTGCAAAAAGATAAAGAGAGGTGAAATCCCAAGGGAAGGTCAAATGCTCACTTTAAGCATCTGTTGTTAAGGGCAAACATTAACTGAAATGGCTTGGAAGGCATGATTTAAGGTAAGCTTGAGTTTGTCTAGAACTTCCGTCCTCTTCCTGACTCCAGTCTCCATATCCCTTGTGCTGCTGCTGTGGGACAGGACAGGAAAATCTGTCATTCTTTAATGCAATATCTGCACAAAAAGAAATTCTTTCTTGATTAACGAAGGGGCTCTTGCAATCATTTATACAATCACAGGGTTTCCTAGGGCTCATTTCTTTACAAACTGCATTTCCAGCACCCTTCTTTACATAGCAAAAGATGGAAAATAATTTAGTAAAAACTTTTGTGGAAATTACTTAGTCGGGAAAGCAGTAGCAGCTGTAGCGGCAGCAGACATAATACTTCCAGATATTCTTGAGTGTGTTATTCATTATATTCTTGAACTGGAGGGAAGTTCTAGATAAAATACTCATAAGGGGTAGACTACAATCTTTGGAGGGCGTAATATTTGGAGGATAACGCAAAGATAGCTGAAGTATCCAGGCCACTTCTGTGCATACTCTCCTAGTATTACTTTGGCCAACAGCTCCATTTGGAACAGTTTATTTGGAACCCCAAATGGTTTGTATCAATGAGATTGATGCACTCAAGATTAATATGTGCTTGCTTTTCCTTTTCTGGCTTGGATGAGAGAAAGAAAATACTTGTAGGCATAAAAATATGCATAGTTTGATAGGTCAGGAACTGAACTCTCTTCCATGGTTAGTTATTGAGATAGTCCCAAGCACTAAAACGTACAGAATCATAGAATCATATAATAATAGAACCTTAGAATCATAGAATGTTTTGGGTTGGAAGGGACCTTAATCATCATTTAGTTCCAACTCCCCTGCCATGGGCAGGGACATCGCACTAGATCAGGCTGCCCAAGGCCCCATCCAACCTGGCCTTGAACACCTCCAGGGACGTGGCAGTCAAAACTTCCCTCGGCAACCTGTGCCAGTGCCTCACCAGTCTCATGGTGAAGAAATTCCTTTTTATGTCTGGTCTAAATCTGCCCCTCTCCCGTTTATACCCATTGCCCCTCATCCTATCGCTGCAAGCCTTTGTAAAATTTCCCTCTCCAGCTTTCCTGTAGCCCCCTTCAGGTATTGGAAGGTTGCTATAAGGTCTCCTCTGAGCCTTCTCTTCTCCAGGCTGAACAAGCCCATCTCTCTCAGCCTGTTCTCATAGGGAAGGTGCTCCAGCCCCCCCCCCGACCATCTTTGCAGCCCTCCTCTGGACCCATTCCAACAGCTCCATATCCTTCTTATGTTGATGATTCCAGAAATGGACACAATACTCCAGATGAGGTCTCACAAGAGAGGAACAGAGGGGCATAATCACTACCCTCGACCTGCTGGCCACACTTCTTTTGATGCAACCCAGGACACGGTTGGCCGCCTGGGCTGTGAGCACACATTGTCGGCTCTTGTCGAGCTTCTCATCAACCAGTACCCCCAAGTCCTTCTCCGCAGGGCACCTCTCAATCACATCATCCCCTACTCTGTATTGAATCCGTGGATTGCGCTTGCCCAGGTGTATGACCTTGTACTTGATGTTGTTGAACCTCATGAGGTTCACACAGGCCCACCTCTCCAGCTTGTAAGAAGATCTTATGCTCTTGGCAGCTTTGATGCAACGTATTCTAACAGCAATGTTTGGGTTTAGAATACAGTACTAGAAAGAACCTGTGAACCTGAGAATTCAACTTTTCTTTCTGTGATAAATATATCCCAGAAATGTATCTAAGCATCATGTTCTGAACCCCCTCAACACAGAAGAAACTATACATTATTTGAATGGGAAGGATAAGACCCACCCTATCAGCACACTAGATCTTTTCCTACAAGATAAAGGGCAGTCTGTCTGTCCATGAGCAGAGATTTAATTTTTATAACTGACTTTTTTTTTTAATATTTCACAAGTAATTTATTGAAATCAAGCTAGAATACATAGTCTAGAGAGGCTGCAGGCTTTGGCTGCCTGATGGCTCTAAGTACTCACAGTGACTCCACGAAAGCTAGTTAAGTGTCGAACTGTACAAGATGCTAATAGTCCAAATGGAAAATACTATTTTGCTCCTACAAGTAGTGCATGAGACCTCATATTCTCTAATGAGATACTTTGTGCTGTAATACAGAAAAGCAGAGCCTGAGGTCTGGATTTCTTATTTCAAGTCGTGTGCGATTTTCACAGGTGATACCATAAATGAAGCAGTTTATTTCAGCCAGTGCATAAAACTGTATGGGGAAATGGATACTACATAGAGCTATACTGGGAGAAGATTTTCTTCTCACAATTCAGTCAATACAGTTTTTGTCACCGCCACTAATACCACTGCCAATCCAATCCCATTACTGTATTGTGTGTCTCACTGTCTACACAAATGGTCTTTTAAGGCAAATCTTTCTCTCTGTTTAGGCAGCTGTCAGGCAGGCAGCACAGGCAGCCTCTTTCCTCTGTTACAGTTGCCACAGCAAGACTTGTCCTGTGGGGCTGAAACCAAGAATATCTCTGCCTTAAAGCACGAAGTTTATTCTTTTATTCATACTGCATTTTCATTATTGTGAAAAAAATATGATTCGTAAAATATTACCCTATGGCAATAGGCAGACTTTAATATTAATGCCATCTTATTAAAAAAAATCCTCTAAACTAGAAAAGATTAAACTCAAACTTGAATAAATACTAGTATCTGCCTGGAAGCTACAACTGTGTTCTTTGTCTCCCATCTTTTGACATCTTGTGATCATCTCCAGAAAGTTATTGAACATTTTCTCTTGAGCTAGAAGCCTCTTATGGATATGGATGTGTTCAGCATTCTTTGAGAAATGTCTAGAGGTCTTGTAATTTCTCACTCACATGGATTCAAGCTGGCTGTACTACACAACCAGGTTTTACACAATAATTAGACAGTCGCTCAAATCATCGTTACTCAGTCCTTTTGCAACAGAAAGCACTCCTTTTGTGAAATTCTGCCTGTTCTGCTGACTGATAAGGAAATGTGCATTCAAATTGCTCCTGCTTGTAAAAACTATGACTGACAACACTGTGCAATTTGAGAACTGTAAGCCTTAGGTTATTCCTAGGTTTTTTTGAATCAGCATGAAACACGCTTCTATGCTGAAACATCCAACCCTGTGTTTTTAAGCTTTCATTTTATACTTGGCAATCTTATCTCTGGAAGGCAGCATAACTGCAGCAATTGCACATTTCATTTCAGAATAATAAAGAAACATTCCTTTTCCATGTTAATGTTTTACTAGGAACTAGTTCATAGGAAATTAAGAGAGATATGATGAATGAAAACAAAACCAAGCAACATCCAATTACTCACCCGGGCTAGGCTGGTTCCAGAAGGAACTTTGTATGGGACATACTTCCTGTAGATATGCCCAACTCGAGAGCATGGAACATCAAACATGCCACCTCCGCACATCCATACCTGGAAAGAGGATACAAAGCAAATGAAAGAATGATTCCTGGAACCAAAAGAGGCAAAGAAGTCATTTTAAGTAATGGGTATGTGAAAATGACACATCATTCTGTACTGACCGCTTCCACAGTCCTAGCTGTGGCCTTCTTGACATGCTGATATCTGGGATAAAATAACATGGTAGACTCTCCTACCTGGAACCTCACCACGCAAAAGCAGAGTATGTTTTAAACAAAATCATAAAACGTATTTAGAATATCTAACAATGATCCTCTTGCAACACAACCAGGATATTATTGTGTCTGTTGCATAAAACACAGGAACAAAATTTCAAGAGAAGGTTATGTGAATAAAGCAAGCCACCAATCAGAAGTAATTTTTTTTTTTTCCAAAACATCAGCTTTACATTTTGGTTTTGGATAGTTAGTACAGAGCTCAAACACTAAAATGCTCTTCATTTTGTAAAGAAAAAGAAACAAAAATCAATTTCCTTTTGATAAAATTTATGTAGGCAAAGAAGGAAGATCATGCCACTACATTTCATCATCAGTACTTTAATAATGAAACAGATGGAGTCATCTGGAGTGCACGGGTTTGATGCTTCAGGCCTGAGCAACCAAAACTCAGCCAACATTGATGGAAGCCATAATACTCCATGGGTCTAAAAATCAAGTTGTATCTTGATGGGCAGTAGGTAAGGAACTCTTCACAATTCTTTACCCTGCATGAATTTGTTTTACCAAGTGTACATGAGAGCAAGGTTGTGTGTCATGCCAGAGCAACTATGGCAGTCAGGCCACTGACACCTATGGGCATGATTTTCTATGCCCTGGCAATGTTCAGACCCACTGAACTCCAGCACAGCTATTGGATGACTTACGCAGCATACTGACAATATTAATAACTTTATGATTTGAAACCCAGCAATTTTATTTAGCAAATCAGGGAAATGGAAAAAAAACCAACAAAACTCAATTCAAGCAGGAGTTTTTTAGCTATCCTAAAACCAACCACATATCAAGAGTTTAAAGTTAACTTAGTGTCAGATTATAAAAATTATTTCATAATACTGTCAAAACAATTTTTTGTTTCCCACAAATATTAGAATGGAATGGCTGCTTTTCCACATAAGGGACCCTTGTGGCCTCAGATTGCAGACTGAAAGTAAAAAATCCCCCAGCATGCGACCACCCAGTTTCAAAGAAACCCACAACCAAGCTGGGAAACACAACTTGCTCATACTTTTCATGTCTCTTTATGTGAACATACATAAAGCTACTTCATCAAACACCTGCATGAATCTGGATGAGAAGTCAGGTCTATTACATTACATTAAATATGTGAAAGAATTTTATCTGTATTTGATGCACTCTGGAATGAAATGGCATAAAATAAGTTTGTGTCTGAGGCATAGGTAGAGTGGAACATAGACAAACAAGTTTCACCAACAATTTCCATACAGGAAGGAATTAATCCGAAAGTTGAAATGCTCCGAATTAAAACAACAGTAACCACACCCTTAAAAAAGGTATCAGAAAGTATGATGTGATCACAAATACTTGACATTCTGCATGAAGCCTCCAGAGAATAACATATATCTCTATATTTCTTTTACCTTAAATTTCTCATGCCATCCCACCATCCCTTTTGTCCTGCCCACCAGCTGTATGTAGCTACTAGATTTTTGAAATTACAGGAAAACAAAATGATTAATTTTGTTCATTTAAAACAATAGTGGAAATGAGCAAGAGCAAGGCCTCTTTTGCTGTGCTTGCTCATTTGAGATACGGTGGGTATATTTGCCTGGTCCTGGCAGTATGTCTGTGGGTTTGGGACTAAATTTTAGTAATCTGAACACAGATGCTAAACGCTGCAATATGGGATAATCTAGTGTTTGAGTGTGACTTAAAACCCTTGCTGAAGGTTGCATTCTGGAATTTAGCCTGCGAGACTGTCTGTCCTATTCACACTATGAACGGAGAAAATAGGGAGTTTAGAATGAAGACTTGAGTTGCAAAGTGATTTAGGAAGCTGCATCTCATATTCCTGTATTAGCCCTTGCAGTCCCTTAGCTTTTAGCTATGGCATCCAGCTGACACCTGGTAATGAAATGTTTGAGGATCTACATCACATTACAGGATAAAACTATGTACAATGGCCTAAGTGATTAAGGAAGGTTTGAAACCACTGAAGGTGGGGCAAGAAGACATGCTTGGCTTCATTCTGAAATTCCATGGACACCCGGGTGCAGCCAGGTACAGCTGAGGGCTACTTGGGAAGCTGCTGCTTACCACCTACCAATAGCTAGTTAACTCATAACTAAGACCCAGGAGCTCTGGTGCACACCAGCTTCTCCGAAGAGGAGATAAATTTTGCAGGTTAGTGGCACAGGGTAATATGGGCAGCTGGCCTGGGCGTCACTCTGCTAAAACACATATTCTGATTGACAGAATAAAGAGTGTTTCAGTACCTGTTTCTGCAGTGAGTATATCACACCTGGTCTCCTAGCAAGCACAATCCTTCTCAGAGAAGCGGGTTGGAAACGGAGACCCAAGTGAGTATTGCTCCATGCCAAAATAGCTCATTGCACTCCAGAGCAGTCTTGCTTTGCCATGTAGACACAATCATTATTTTCTTTTCAAAAATATTTCATAAAACTTGCTTCTTAAAGAAAACTTTGAAACCCATTTAACCCTATGCCACCTAATTCACTGGAAAACACATTCATAAATATATTGAAAATGTTAAAATAAGGGGTGTAGTGCCACTATTGGAAAAAAAGTTATTAATCTTTCTGCATAAACTTGTTTGTATGTTATGTCATTTGTACCTTTTTTAAGGGTAAATCTCTTCGCTGTGTCCATTTTCAGACAACACAATGCACCAATAGAATTGCAGACCTATATTTACCATTTGTTCTTGGTTTTAAAATTAAGGTGTTATTTCAAGGCTAGACAAGATATTACAGTGATTAATGAAGATTTCTTAACCTTTGAAGAATGGACAGCATAGCGGTTTGACTCAGATGAAAGCCAGCCACAAAATAAATTGAAAAAACAAGAAAGCAGAAATATGTATGTATAGGCCAGTATTACTTTAACTCAGAAAGCGAGAGCTCAAATATTGCATTTTCTCTAGAGCAGTAGGGTATCAGTAAAAAAAAAAAAAAAAGAAAGACAAGAGACAAGGAGAAATGGAATTAGAAAAAAACCTGTCAGATATGCTGAGACAATAACAAGTAGGAGGAAATAAAACTTTGGTTTAGGCTTATATTTGATAGCTATAAAACTTGAAAATACAGTGCTGCACCTGAGGTATGCCATGTAGGGCAATTGAAATGAATCTTAGGCTGCCTTGAAGAACATTTAGCAGCTGTTCCTGTTTATCTTTTAGCTCCAAAATGATTTGCAAAGCATTTTTTATATTTTCCTGGGAAGATCAATTCCAGTGACTTTATCTTTAAAATGTGCATTTTTATGTCACCTGTGCGAAATGCAAGAAATTGGAGAATGACATCTGTGTTAAATATTACAGACCTCCAGTGTACCATGAAAAGAATTCAGGTAGTGTGGGACATTTGGTGAAATGGTATCACAACATGAATGCCTTTGTGTTTATTTAAGGAGCGAGCAATGAAAATATCAAGACTGCTAATGTTTCCTTCTTACAAAAGCAATAAATCTGGTCTGCAGTTGAAGTATAAAAACCAAAGACAAAACCAAAGCAATGCCATTCCAGCTGGGAAACATCAAAAGAAGAGTGTTTTTTATGCCAACTATATCACTATTTATTTTTATATAAGTCCTTCCAACAGAATATTCCAAACACTTTATAGGGATGGTTGAAAGCAAACGGTAAGCCCTAATGCAAGCTTTAAAAGAGATTGAGCTGTGGTTATGTGGCTTTGCTCCTGACTGGGGCTTGGATGTTGCAGCTGCATTTTTTTTTCCTCTGTTCTACATCTCTTGTGGGATTTTGCACGAATCACCCTCTTTTGACATCACTTCTTTGTCTTTAAAATTGAATTCTGCTTGCTCTTGTGATTTTTAACTCCTCCTTCATTACCCAGTTTATGAGTGATCCAGCCAGGGGACTATCTAGAAAATGTAAATACTGTGCACAGGAGAATGAGACTTTAATCTCTATGCTACGCTGTAGTCATAATTACTGCAGAAAGAGACTCACGATATTTGAGCAGTGGAGGATGTCACGCTGTGGAACAGGAACATAAATATACAGGGAATTATGTAAAAGATTGAGGAGGGTGTGAATGAACTTTGGATCAGGCTCCAAAACTAATCGAATAATACACTACTGATGAGAGCCAGTAATAAGATAGACAACAGCAAGAGACACTGAAATGGGTGGAAAATACCAAACAAACAGTTAACTGGTAGAAAAGGAATATAAAGCATGCCATACAAAGCTGTCAGCTTGGTGCTCTAAACATTGTGCAAGAAGTATAGACTGCAAACAGGAGAAACGTATTATCACAATGGAGCTGAAAAAGCTGTAGAAAATAAGAATGTAAAAACTTCATGTGATTTTTCAGTTACTCTTCCAGAACAGATTTAGCAGATGTAGAAAAGGAGAAAGAAGAAAACTTCCCCATGAACTCTTCCATGTAGTGAGAATGTTCAGCTAAATAAAAAAAAAATTGAAAAATAGGATCACTGACTGCAGATCTGCAGTCAATGCGTTCACAAACAACAAAACCGTTTACTTGAGGTGCAGTGGGATTTCCTGTCAGGGTTATTAAAATCGTACTGTGTAAACTGGGAACTGATGACAGTGGATATTTCAACATTACTCACCGGCACCTCTAAAATGTTGAGAAAAGTGGTAATATTCCACGTTTGTCAGTTCTTCATATAGGTGTCAACTGCATTGACAAGTGGTAATGCTCCTGCACTGCCTATCTCCTGCCAAGATTGCCAGCAGCAGAGGGAATGAATAATAATGATGACGATAATGATGATAAAGAAAGGGACTAATGAACTTGCAGATGTGCATTGGGAAACCAATATGAAGAGAATCTGGAAGATGTATTGGCGTGGATAAGGATAAAACAACTCTAGATATAGGTGGCTAGCTAGGGTATCACCATTAGCATTTTTGTTAAGGTATGATTTATGATACCTAAGGAACATCCAATGTAAAAGAACTTCAGCAGACACAGGAAATGTTTCATTTCTCTATATTTTGGAGATTTCTACATAAACTGTGTCTTTCTAATAGACTTAGGATTTCCTAAATATTGGCTTCCCTAGTTATCGAGGAGAGACAATATTTGATCAGGTCAATTCCAATACTTTGCCAGCTTTCACAAGTCTAGCACACACTGAACAGTACCACCAGCAAGATATCATACATCTTTTTAATTAAAAAATTGGTCCTGAGGTTATGCTGCCAAAAAATTTAAATGCTGCACATTATTTCTTGTATAAAAATTAATTTAAGAAACTGTTTAATAAAGAGGTCATATTTTGAGACACCTCACCATCAATTAAGAGTGCATGCTTGTGCTCTGATTTGGGAACAGCAGTTAATCAGCATGGCACCCAGTGCTACGCTTGCTGCTGTCCTCTGCATCAATGTTTCCAAGCAAGAAGGGAAGGAAAGAGAAATACACTGTTGAGGAAATACAGGTCAAGCAAATTGTTTTCCTTACAACTCAGCATCTGGAATAGTCATGCCTGAAGTTTTCTGAGGGAGTCTCTTTCCTGCTATGGCACAATTCCAAATATCATAGAAACATTATAAAGCATGCTGCATTTTAGAGAAAGTTACTGAATTATGCTGCAGTAAATTTAGATTCACTGCAGGCTCACTCTCTCTAGTATCTTTCTTTTTCTATCAAATACCTTTCCCCCTAAACACAAAGAAACATATATTTTTGCTCACACCATCCACCTTCTACCCCTGTACAGTGGGATAATGCAAACGCCTCCCAACATAAGAAGGCTGTTGCTTAAGACCATGCTCTGTACTGAAGGCTGGTGCCTGTCACCCTATGTCACATTTAGTGAAACAGCCAGAAACATTGACACTTTCCCTTCAAGCTTCCCAACCTGAGTGTCTTTCCTATATCCTTTCTTGTCAGGAACGGATGCCTGACTCCTCAGGCAACCACTTTTCCTGATAATATAATTTTTAATCAGTCCTTGAACTGTCTTAGCATCTTGAACTCATAAAGCAATATGGCTTTGCTATTATTAGGGATTCCTTTGAGCTTGCATGATAGCCCTTGACTCAGCACAAGACTTTAATTCATTGCGTGTCTAGCGGTAGATTACAGTGAGTAGAGCAAAGCAGTTTATACTAAGTTCATGATGAAGCAGCTAATCCCTTAAGATAGAGGACTTTAGACAAACTATTTTATTGAGTCTTGACTAGCGCAGATCTAGCCATCATACTTCTCTGAAAGATCCAATTTTTCTGACTCTCTAAGCCCACACCTTGCACTCATGGCTTCCCATCTGCTTTCTAGCAAAGACTCCTGTAACTTGAGTTGTGTAGGTGACTGTAGATGTCTTTAGTGCAGTAACACAGGAGGCTTTTGGTTGAAAAGATGCTTTTCCTTAGTAGGATATTGATTACCAAGTGATCTTTCCCCTTTGACGTGCAAATATTTCTGTGGGGTGAAGTTTAATTCCAACACACAGGAAATTCTTCTTCAAATAAAGGCCAAAGGACATCAAACATACACTGTTTCTTAAACAGGATTCCACATTTGCCACCAGTGAATTTAAAAATGATATTTATCAAAAATCTTCCTTAACATACTTGTAAGCTTACCTTTGCATCAAAACATTAGTGATGCTAATTAGAGACACATGCCACAGCTTGTCTATTCTACAACATCTGGACCTACTCTTAAAATGTTAAGCAGAAGGGTTACAGTAGTCTGTCGATCCAAGGAGTTTAAAATGCATCGCTGAGGACCTCAAACTATCTGCAAACACTCCTCACTCCTGGCTCACGGAGCAGGGCAATCAGTTCAAGATGCACCAGACACTACTTCATTTTAGGGAGCACATGACAGCTCTTGCTCTGGCATGCAACCCTCAAAACTACATCACTGTATTTGAATTAGCTACAGGAATCCCCAGTCTGACACTGGGAGGCCATACCATCACCATTGTCTCTGTGTATAGTAGCTAGATTGTTTACTTATTTACCACTACATAGCAGGTTTCATATAAATGAATCTCAAAGTTAAACACAAGACCATAACAGGAAATTCTTGTCTGTTACTGAAGTTATAGATCAGCCTGAAACAGACTTCTACATACAAACTTCCCACAATTACCAGATATTTCAAATCAGCTGCTTTTTAGAACTTTTTAATGAAAAACATTTTTTTCAGAATATTAAGAATTAATGGAATCAAAGAAGAAATAAATGATAACAGCTAAATGTATGGTGTTAGACACGTTCTTGAGGCAGGATACTCTCAGTAACTATTTGCCAAGAAAAATACCATTAATGTGAGATACGACATCAACGCAGGGCATCCATCCTACAACACTTCCACTGGCCATACACGTGGACAGCCTAAGAAAAGACAAGATGTAGTTTGATGCCCACTGAAGCAGCTGAAGAAACTGAACCAGGCTGGTTGTCTGCCTTTTTTAATTGACTTTGTGAATAACAGAGAGATGGCAAGTCCACCATCTTCCCAAGTTTTGAGAATAAAGTCAGTAAGTTAAACTGTCTAACTAACTTGTCCTCATTTAAATAAGTTTAAAGATGATTGAATCCATAGATACAAGAGAAATTGCTGAAGTAGAATTCTTTCCCAAGATGATATTCGTGATGCTGATTTAATAAAAAAAAAAAAGTCCTTTTTGTTCTCCCTCCTGCCTCCATAATTTCCCCCCCATTTTTTGACATTGCAAACGAAACAGCAGTCTTCTTTTTAAAATTTACATCTATTAAATTCTTCCAATAGAAAGTATTTTCTATTTGGCAATGGTATCTAAAGAGTATTTTTTTCTTCTTTTAACTAATAAGAAAGGACAGAGACCCAAAGCTCAGTATATACTAATGAGATGAATCAGAAGATATGATTGAAATGAGACACAGTGTGACACAGCTGCCTGCAACAATTCTATTGCTTGAGCAAAACACACTAGGACAATCTAGTATCTCAATTTCCAGTGCTGTTACCATGGTTTCTACACAAAGATTGGAGAGCATCGCAAGTATTCGTATGTTTTTTGTGATGAGAAATAAAAGGAAATTTGAAAGAGGATAATAAAATCTTGGGTGACCTGTCAGAGACTGTTGTGACAGCTACTAGTGACTACTTATATTTGCCTCTGAAACAAACTAAAGGGACAGAAGGTGAATCAATATATTCTAATTACAAAGTCTAGCTATCAGGTTTCCCCTGCCTTCTGGTTTTATCTTCCTAGGTTTCCTGGGAGAAACAAGAGAGTAGCACAGTTAATACAAACCCTTTTGCTGCTCTTGATAACTCCTGTAAAGACAGCCTGGCAGTCCTGTGTCGGGTCACGCTGTGTTTTGTTCAACAGAACAGCCTCAGCTCTGTTGTTTCAATCTCTGTTGAAACTCAGATGCAGCACAATGTATGATATTAGTCATGGCTGACAGACTGAATTTATTTACCGAGCTTTACACTGTTGGAGTTTGGAACTAGGTTGGAAAGATCCTGAAGCTAAATGTGAATTCTAATTTCAGTTCCAAGCTTTATACAAATATGCTTGCCTCAATTCATCTTTGTCATGAAATTCTATCATGTCATTGAAAATCTTTGCATAGAGTTCTTATGTCTTTGGATATACTTGAGCATAATGCATTTAATTTTCAAAAGTACACATGTTAGTCCTCAACAAACTAATGCAAATACCTATTTTATGTGTGGAAAGTAACAAGACTTTCATCTCAACATGTAAGAGGCAAGTAACTGATTTGAATACACATGTTGACATAGAGGATATGAGGATATACCATGGCTTTTTGTATATAACCTGAGCACTTGAAAACTGCCCATGTGTTTGGTCATTACAATTATTCAAATGCAACTGATAAATCACCTGATTTTGAAAATTTGGCCAGTAGAAAACAGCTCATAGCAGCTGAGCTGATTTAGTGATTCACTGCTACTGGAAAGGGGTCCTTCTTCCTATGACTTTCTCTTTCCACTCTACTCATTTCCCTGAGCTGACTCCAGGGGAGCCTGTGCCCACAGATGATTAACCTTGTTGAACTGGGCAGAAAATTACGCAATTTTCTTTCTTTTTTTTTTTTTTTATGGATTAGTCCTCTCTTAGCTTATTGAGCTGACCTCTACTCTTGAGCATGAAGTAAATGCAGCATCTGAGAGAAGGTAAGTGGAGAAGACCTGACAAAATGAACATGGTGAACTTCATTCTTTGATGGTTGTAAGGTACCAGATTTTCGGGGGAATTGGTCTCAGAGTGATTTTTACATGGATTCTGGAGCCATGTTTACATTTATGGCATAGTTCTCTGTAAAATTAGTAGAAATTCCTACTGGAAAAAAAAGTAGCATTGTATGGAATTAATTTTAGTTAAAAGACAAAAGCCAGTATGAATGAAAGCATCATGATCACAAAGAATATGAGAAGTGAAAATCCAGAGGCGTAAGATTGACTCTTGTACCAAACAAGTAAGGAAGTATTGTGTAAGTTGACTTCATGACTTACCTTAAAGGATATTTCATACTGTTCTCCTCCCCATATTTCTAATCCTGGATCATAGCCTCCCAGCTCCCAAAACCATTTCCGGTTGACAGCAAATAAACCTCCAGCCATTACAGGAGACCTGAAAGATGCATAAAACAAACTGTGAATGACAGGAACCACAACATCATTCTTAGAACCCCCGAGATTAGAGATGTACATGGACAAGCAATAATGAAGATGTGTGGATGATGTGTGTTTGTGTGAATGTAGGTGGTCTGGCTTCCACAATTGTAAAGCTATGAAAGGCATAGGCAATGGGTACTGAAAACAAACATTTACCTTTATTCACTCCCAAATGGATTCTACATGAGAAACAGGCAGTGCGATAGACAGGTAAATAGATACAGAGCGTGGTAGACAGTCATGCACACACTCCTTTTTTTTTTTTTAATAAAACCCCACAAATTCTGTTTATTACTAAATAAACCCAAATAACAGAAAAACAAAGGAACTCTGGAAACCTGCCGAAGTGTTTAATGTGGTCTCAGTATGTCATGTGAAGTAACTCGCATTTGAAAGTTAGCAAAATTTTTCAATTCATTTCAGTGTCATAGGTGCTGGCAAGAGAAAGGCAGAAAAGTGACAGCAGATGGTTACAGAGCAACTGTTGGGAGTTAAGCATCTGCATTTCTCTACAGCATTTAAAACTCCTAAACTTTGTCACGCAGGGGTACTTTAACTTATTGTCAGATAATTTGCTATTCTTTCATTTATTCCATGAATAAACGTGAATTTACTTGAATTAATTCAGCCTTTTCCACAGACAATATAGAAAACAGATGAGATATTTAAAGTTAGTGTTAGGGAATATTTATGAAAAGTGCATTTAAATTTGTAAGCAGGAATTTTTTTACTGGAAACTAAGCAAGTATTTTTACACTACCAAGAATACCATGTTTCTAATGCAGTAAATACATTGATAGCTCTCAGAATTTAAATGTTGCTCACTGATTCCTTGGAGTTGTGGTAGAAGTGGGATAAAAGGAATGTACACTGAACAGTGAGGAGAAAACAGGTTGAAGAAAGTCCAATCCGATTGTTCAATTCAATCAATGCAGGTCACTACTTGCATAATGAGTTTTAGAGCAAGAGGTTAGAGGGAACACCTTGCTCTTGACGGCTGGTCAGCAAGAGAAAAGACACATAATTCTCCTTATGGAAGAGAGACAGGGAGAGCTTCCAGGCAGTGCTTCCTTATAGGAGACACAGAACTGGATCCTATGCCGTGTGCTTTTCACCACTGCTGCCTCCGGGGGAAAATGATCCTATCTAAGCGCATTTTTAGGCTGAATCACTATTAGTGGTTTCTTTGAGGCAATGGAAGCAGATAGTACCATCCTTTAGGCACTGACTGGAAAATAAAGACTTAACCCTTTGCCACGGATTTAGGGATTTGGCAGTGAGCTTAGGACTGGTAGGTATCACAAGAATCTATACATAAGTTAGAAATTTATTAAAGAGATCAGCAAGTTAATGGAACAACATTCTGCCATATTTTCTCTTTCTTAACACTTTTAAATTGCTATCCTTTATCCAAACCAGTGAAGAAGATAAAATAGCAAGCAGACAGCTGAGTAGCCTCTACCACTATTAGGATGCCAGCAAATCCCTACATACATGAATGTTAGAAAATGATCCTCTCATCTGCATTCATAGTAATGAAAAATATTACAAATATTTTACCTTTTACTTCTATAAGATAGTTTTTAAAAAAAACTTTTATATAAGGTCTAGATAATATCTTAAACTACCTGTTTTCATGACTAGGGAGCTCTGTTTGTAACAGACTAATTCTATTTTCATTTAGAGATTATATTTTTAGAAGCATATAGAAGCTTTGTGAAACAAAGCTGCAATATTCTAACTGGCAAGGCCACACACTGTAACATACACTGAATGCTTTTTACTTTTATTGACATTTCGTACCTCAAATATTGATTGTTCTCTCCTTGTATGAATAAATTCAACAGCGATCTTATTAGAAACCTTCCTCATGCAATTCTGACTACTACAATACATTTTCAGTTCCTACTGAAGTAAATCTAATTACAACATGCCCTTTGCCGCTTCAGGTTCTAAATGATCAAAACACCATGTCCTTTCATAAAGATGGACTTATATGGAGAACGCTTATAACTTAAATCTTTACTGGCAAAAGAAATGATGTCCCAGAAATGTAAGTTTCCTCCAATTCTCTTATGTACAGTATCTTTCCTGAGTATTTTTCTTGACACGGTAAACAGCCTATGAAAAAGACAATCCACAAGTGAACCAGATGGAAGACGAAAAAAATCAGAGACTTAAAATTGCAAAATAACTCACACATACTTACAAATGATACTTTGTAACTAATCTGTAGATTCCCCCCCCCCAGTAGTTATACTGAGTAGAGGAAACCCTTTGTTAGCTAAAGGCTAGTTCATGAAAGTTCAGACCATTTATTACAATTAGCAAAGCTCCCAAACAATGACTGTAATGGCAGAAAACTCATATTTCTTGCACTTAAAAGAAAAAAAAAACAAAAAAACAAAAAAGGAAAGATACTTCATTAACGTTGTTCTACTCTTTTTAGTCCACAACGTGTTCTGACATTTGTTGCTTTGTAGAAGTGATGGAGAGGACAAACAAGGTGGCTTTTTGGTTTTCATTGGAGTGGGATGAGCAATAAGCCATGTGAACCCAACCACTTGGCACAGAATATTCCACTCCATGCCCATGGCAGAAACAGCTGCTACTGAACAGGCCTTAAATTGTCTCCAAAATATGAAGACAAGAGTCCAGTCCTACCATCATGACTGACATGAAAAATCCTTTTGTAGTCAATAGGATGACTCATACAAATAAGAACTGCTCTGAGCCCAAAGGGGAAGAATTAGTCTCTTGTTTAAGGGCTTCTGTACAGAAGTGTCAAATACAAAGCTGTGTTTGTAGGAGCAATTTTTCAGGAAACATCCTAGATACTTGCACAGACTTGAGTTACTGTAGAATAATATTATGTGAATAATTATAGTGGGTGCTTCAAAATACTTACAGTAAAAAACTTAAAAAAGGAGAGCCTTCCAAAACATCAGAAAAGCTGGAAAGGCATAGGTTGCTAGACTTACAAATAGTTAGAAAAAAACAAAACTATATTGCAAGTTAAAGATCAAAAAATGACCCAAGAGGTCACAGATTCATCTCCTGAGACAGAAAGAGAGTCTGATTTAGTGAGACTGCAAAAAAATCCTACCCCAACGCAAGCCAGTGAAGAATTTTGCAACTTCTCATAATTTACACGCAGAGGAAGAAAAGAGATCTATGAATTTTCAAGGTAAGAGAAAGAATGACCCAGACTTAAGAGGAATGTGTAGTTACTTGCATGAGAAATGACTGTGGTATATTGCAAATGAGCTGCATAGCAAGGCTTGGAATCATTACATCACAGGAATTATACATTGGATCTAAAGGATCTGTGAAGATCTGAGAGGAAAAGAGGTGCTTTGACAGTGTTCAGAAAGACACTTGGGAAAGCACCTGTGTTAGATGATGTGTGCAGTAGGTACACTGATGTTGGGTGTGGAAGATGACCAATGACACACCTATTTAATATCGTCTGTCAGTAGGTGAACGTAGGTTTGTGTGATCTATTATTCAACATAAAGAAAATATTACACTATGCATTGATCATCATTGAATTAGGAAGCTGCTGCTGCATACTGGGGTGTTTTGGAAAGGGCTGATAGGGATCACCCGTCTGGAACTGCTGAAGTTTGGCCATTATAATCACATTAAGTGAATAACATATTGCAGTATGCATCTCTTTGTACAATCTAGAGTGATTAAAGGCTCTCTGCTGAGCCACTGAATAGAAACAGATGAATGGCAAAAAGATGTGTCCACCTCATCCAGGATATGTTAGAAAAATTGACCTTCAGTGCCAAACCAGCTGGCACACAGTACAAAACTGGAGTAAATGTCAGCCTTGATCAGCAGTCAGAGCTGTGTCCTGTTAACCTTGTGGAGTCGAGGATGTGATAGATGCTGAGGAAAGGGACCGTGTTGCTGCTGGCACAGTGACAGTCACAGAGATGACTGGTGACCTACTGAATACAGCTTTGAGTTGGGCTTGTACACTTTTTATAGGGAATTTCAATGTCTTGTCAATCAAGGAGCATGGCCCTACACCCTAGTGCTACCACATGAAGGCACCTCAGAAGAGTGAATAAATTCAAATATCTTGTTTCAGTGGTTACTGCTCCTGGTACTCTCTGCAGTGATTCCTAAGACTGCACCAAAGATTCTTAAATTAAACCACAGAAGCTGACACTAATCTTAGATAATAAAAGGTTCTAACAAAACTGAAAATTAAAATCTATGTATGTGTAATATTAAAGACAGACTTGGTCACTCACACGAAGTGAAGGGAACGCAGAAATAAAGGAAAGTGAAATTAAGATGAATTGATCAAGTAGCAATAAAATTATATAGGCTAATAAAATAAATGACCAAAATATGAACTTAAAGGTTGCTCCAGCTAAAGACAAATTGAGGAACAGAATCTATACTGTACATAGAAAAAGGTGCTGATGTAGCTGGAATGAATATGGACCAGACTTACTGAATTTTTCAAGTAAAATAAAACGTGGAATCTTTAATATACTTAAACCTTTAAACAAATATATTTTAAAACATTTTTAAATGCACTGACTTTTAAAAAATTTAATATTTCTGTAATACAATCAAAATTTATAAAGTAAAACCTCTACCTCTGCCATTAGCCTATGGGATGTACTCTCTCTTTTTTTCCTCTTTTTTTCCTTGTTGTGTTCTGAACAATTCTTCCCCTTGGTGAATTTTTGCCCCTGTCTGTACCAAACGATCATACACATTTTGCCAACCAATGCATTCCTGATTACCACATCATTATCTCCTTGGAGTTTAGAAACGGTATCTTAAAATATAGCACAGATCAACTGTTAATGGGTCTGTCTAAAAGTTGATTTGGTCCCCTTAAAAACTGCCTCTGTCTCAGCAATTAATTCACTGTACATTCAAGGCTGTCACCATAGTACACTGTAAATTACCGATGATTTTTTTTTCTTCTGTTAATGTATATAACTTTGAGGTTCTAATTACTTATGGTAAAGTACCCCAGCAATTTTCACAAAACGAACTGAAGCTACTTGCACAAATTCTAATTTGTATGAGCTGTGTTCCACTGCACAGACTATTTCTGTATGTCCAGTTGGCCTCAGTATCTGTATTCTCTTATTCAACTGTTGTATAATTTTATTGTCATTCTTAAGCAGTTAGGATATTCACAGGTTATTTTTTCTTTGCTATATCTCTCTAATGAGTTGTTTGGAAAATTCATCATATGTTGATAGATTTAATATAGATGCACATTGTCTCCATCTTACCTACAACAAATCAATAAACATATATGCACGCATGTTTCATACATTTCTACTCAGTGGTATCCAATCAACTATTTCACAAGCAATAATTAAATTGTGAGATACCTGTCCTTTAAGAGACATAGCACTAAAATTTCAGCCATGTTTATTTCCGTACTAAATGTTCTCCTGATTTTTTTTTCCCCAAAACAATCTGTAAAATACTCAAGTCTAAAGAGCCCTTATCCACAGGCTAGCGCAAAATTACTAACTTTGCAATGATAAATCTCTTGCATTTTCAAGAAGTTCCATTTAAGTTCTAGTCAATGTTGACAAAGAAATCATTCCCTTTTCCAGAGCAGAGTTGCATTCAGATTTAGCAGAGTTCCATTATGTTTTAACTTTAAGTCACATCTTTTGTGGACAATTCAAACCTGTGAGATGCTAATGTAGCAGAAGAATGGGTGTGCACCCAACTGTACTCACTAGTGGTAGTAGCTGCTTGTGAGAGGTTGTGACAAAGTCACACAAGCTTTTCCTGACTCTATGCTACTTCCCAGCACAGAAGACACTATCACGCAGGATGGAGATTAAAGCTTATTTACTTTGAATTGCACTCTTGTAGCCTGCATCTCCACATAATCAACAATCTCCCTACTAAAATTGCAATGAAGCCTCATGTTGATGCCAAATGTGGCAAATTATTCTTGAACAGCAGAGTTGAAAAAGCTTTGATAAAAATTTGCACTCTTATATAGTGACTGTTGTTAGAGATTATGACCAGTTAGTTTAATTATAAGAAACATGCGTAAATGGCACTACATGTTTCACTCGAAGCTTAAAAGTATAAACTTCTGGCATTTAAGCAAATATTCATACAAGTATGAAAAAGAAAGAAAAAAGCATCAGGCTTAGCTTTTATGTAACCTATCAGTCCAAATCCTCATTGTGCTGAAACATGTTACAGCCAAGTTGTATTAAAATTAACTCCCAAATCGGCACAAAATTTCATTTCATTACTTAACTAGACTTCTGTTTGGGAAATATTTAGGTAAAACCTCATTCTTCTCCAATGGACAAAATGTCAGCTGTAGAGAGTCACTGACAAGGAAAGCTCTGGGAGCACTTAAGTTCAGTTTACAAAAATTTACACTGTGATTTCATCACATGGCTTCTCTGCATATTTTTCTTAGCTCATTGCTAAACTTCACTGAAAAAATCATATTGAAAAGAGTGATGAGCCCTTACACTGAGGCCCATTTACCCTTCCCTCCCACATTTAGAAATCAATGAAGCTGTAGAAGAGGTAAGTCAGTTGGGCAGAGATGGAAGACTCTGAAGAGGCTTTGCCTTCTCATAATTATTTCTTATAAATGAAGGGAAATATATCTGAAGTGTTGCTAAAGGAGATCTACAGGACTCAAACTAAGGAGGCAAGTAAGCAGAAATTATCATCCTGAAGCAAAAAGAAAACAAAAGCTTCTGGAAATGTCCCACAGACAAAGGTGTTTAGAAGGGCAAAACTGAGGAGCAAAATAACATCTGGAATATTATGCTGCAAGTTGCACTAAAGAGATGAATCTAATACATGAACAGCCTTACAAGACTGAGGCCTCAGTACTGTAGAAGCAAGAAAGCGGACATGAGAGCAGCACTTCGACTAAGCCACATACATGTTGTGATCAGGAATGGACCTTGGACATGAACTCAATTGCAGCCATCCCTCCTTCAGCCTATGAGAAAGAAGTAAGAACTGTTGGGGGAAAAAAACCAACCTTGAAGCAAAATTGGACACAACTCTGTTGATTTAGTATATCTTTTCATATCGCTTAGTATAATTTCTATTCAGGGTTGTCCCTGGAAAATATAATATTTGTAAATTAAATGTAAACATAATGATCAATCAGAGGCAAAATATTACCAACTGTCTCAAAACCAGGAACTTACCTGAGCCCTCCTGGCTTTTACTATGCTGCAAACTGAGGTTTATCTAAAACTAAGCATAAAAAGATCCATTTTCTTTGCAGAAGGATATACTCTTTATCAACTTGTCTAGATTTTCAGCTATACTAAATTCTGCATATAAAAGTAAGCCAAGGTCGTAATTCAAAGAGATCAGTAGTGTTTTGCACCGTCTAAGAATTACAGAAGTGGAGGAATCAGGAATGTTCCTGAATGAATCAGGAATATCTAATTCTTCTTATTATGAAAGCACAATGATCATCCTATGATCATATTTTCCCCTCTAGGTTATTGTGAAATATGATGCTGGAATTTTAAGGAAATGCCAATACTCTTTCCTGAATGTACATGTGATGTTTAAACAGGAAAAAACTGTTCAAGCTAACAAGGGAAGCTGTGTCTATGGAAAGCAACACTTAGGTAAACTGACATCTCATTTGAGATTAAACTTGTATTTTCAAATAAGAAACAAGGCCAGAAGTATATTTTTAGTTTATCCATCTTGGTTGCACATGACTATCTCCCAAGCATTAGGGAATAACAGCAGTTCATTAAATCCCATCACTGCCTTCGAGGACATTCTTTCAGAATATATGGGAGCAGTGGCTGAGCTTGTTGGGCTTGTTCAGCCTGGAGACGAGAAGGCTCCGAGGAGATCTTATAGCGACCTTCTAGGAAAGCAGGGGAGGGGCTGCTCATAAAGGCTTATGGTGACATGATGAGGGGGAATGGGTGTAAACTGGAGAGGGGCAGATCTAGACTAGGCATTAGGAAGAATTTCTTCACCATGAGAGTGGTGAGGCACTGGCACAGGTTGTCCAGGGAAGCTGTGGCTGCCCCATCCCTGGAGGTGTTCAAGGCCAGGTTGGATGGGACCTTGAGCAGCCTGATCCAGTGGGATGTCCCTGCCCATGGCAGGGGGGATGGAATTAGATGATCTTTAAGGTCCCTTCAAATCCAAACTATTCTATGATTCTATGAACAGCTGGAAAACTTCCAAAAAAAGACAAAAAGGCAGTCAAATCACTATCACCACCTTAAATTTCTCACAAAGCAGAAGCCTTTTTTAACCTGTCTCTTCAGCAGTATTTCTGGCTGAAGCTTTATTTGTGCAGCATTGAACAAGTTAGTCTGGGAAATGTGGGGAGTTAGTATTGAAGAACTGCAAGGAAATTGCAACGAGAGTTTCAGTGGGTTTTCTGTTTTGTTCACCCCATCATTCACACACCAGATCAGACTGAATAGTTAGTGAAGGCCATTTCCAGAATGTTTCTGAGCTGAAAGACTTAAAGAAAGTAGAAGCATAGTTACAATAACCTGGTCTTCATTTTTTTTAGCAAAGTCTGTTAAAATACTGCTGCCTAGCATGCTGATGGAATTGGCTTTTCTTCAGGGTCCCATCAACTACCCATAGCAACTCTGATTCAAGTAGACAGAGCCCTCACACTTTGCTTCGTGGATGGGATGCAGTTAATGATATGGCCTGTGATCTGCCATGGAGCTGGGGATGTCTATGCATATTATTCCTTTGATCAGCTCTTCAGTTGTACTGTCAGCACCTGCCCCCGCTCTACTGTATGCACACATGCTGCTTCAAACTCAAGGCAGGAAATGGGACAAAAGGTAATTTTAATATTTCATTTATATCTTTCTTTGGAGGCTAATGTAGAAGCCTGAAATGATTACATGCTGACAAGGAGGAAGACTAGGGCCTGTGTGGCCATGTCAATTCTAGCATAAGCAGGTCAATCATTTGTCAATGGCTAATAATTTTAAGAACTTTATCATTAAGTTATGAGAAGGTAAAAATAATTGTGCCTGAAGAGGCAAATATGCAGCCAATGGTATTATGGGATCCTGAAAATGTACTTCTAGATGCATCTTTGCTATTTATTAAAGCTCTATAATTAGCTTTGTTACCCTGTTATGGAGGCTAGCTGGGAGACAGGCATTTAGCTACAACCAAATTAGATTACTACTTGTCTGCACGAGAGGCACGTCACTATTTTCTTGCAAAAACTGTGAAGCACTGAAAGCAGTTTTTCAAAAACGGAACTGAAAAAAACCACTGGAAAGCACTTCACAAGGAAAGATGAAGGAGCTGAAAACTGATGAGGTTGAGCACTTCATTGTCCCACAACAGCATCTGCTTTTTAATTCGAAATTGTAAAGATGGGCAGGCAGGGCTGTGGAAACCCAGGGAAACGAGCCTTCCTGTTTTATCATCACAGTAAATCACATAAAAAAATAACCTCCATTTGATAATAGAAATAAAATGAAAGTCTGGTCTAGGGACGGCTCTCCACATTTGCATAAGCTCATTCACTCTGAAAAGGTGCATGGAAATAAGCCTTAGTAATAATGAGCTAGAGAGAGAATATCTACAGTGTGATCTATGGGAGATTAATATTTTTGAGGTTTTCAAAATCCAGGCTGTCAGGAATTGCTGAAGATACTCAAGAGCTTGATTTTATTTCCTCTGAACAGTTATATCTAATATTTTGCTTTCAGAATTAGGATGTGAACTGGTTGTTTTCAAAAATAAAGACAGTTTTCATTAACTGTTAGTGAAACGTTTGATGGCAAGAGTTGCTGACTTCTGTTATGAATGCTAACTTGTATTAGAAACCTTTCAGCTATGTGAATGTTTTGATATGCAGCTGAGGAGAAAATAGTCTATCCCAGTCGAAATATCACATTTTTATTTTAATCTAAATATAAGTGCCTATTTAGAGAAGTGTCACAAGTACACTTATTACGCTATTTACTGATAAATGGTCACTTCTAAAGGTGAAGCACTAGAAATCTGTATGACTGAATGCTTCCAGCCAAAGTGTCCTGTGAACCTGCAGCTGCACCTTTAGATGGCTTAAGTGTATGAAGAATACTTTGCCAGTGAAATGCTGTTGTATGTGAACTCTGGACCTGACCTTGAAGACAAATAAGGATAATGAATTTGCCATAGAGTTCTGATAATTTATATAGGCCATAGTGCATACTATTCTGAGCAAAGCACATTGATCTTGGAGCTTGAAACAAGAATTCATATGTAGTGTAACTGCCCATGCATAGAAGAGCACCTCCAACCAGTGAGACGGCCAAGCTCCCTGACCCTAGGAGATGCACACTAAAATTTTCATGTAGTGGAAAGTACAACACATATTTCTGAGAAGAGCAAGCCGAAGGGGATGTCTGGGAATAATTCAAAGGCAGGATAATGGCAGTTCCCTAGAAGTAAAGCTGCCTCATGTGGCATAGGACTGGACTGGGTACAAAACTGATTTCTTTGACAGAGATCACAGCTACCTTGCAGGCTTTCTTCCTCCTGTGTCCAGAGGCTCACACTGCCCAGCTACCCTTGTGCCAACATCATCCTACTACCCACCATGTGCAAGGAGCAGGAGGGGTCACCTTAACCTATACGTATCTACAATGAAATAATGCAAAAAATAGTCGAGAAGTGAAACCAATAACATGCAAGCACCACAACTGCATTAAGTCAAATCTCCAGACTCCTGTCTATATTTGCTTCCAGGAAACACTATTCTTTTGCATTTATCTACAGTAATAGTACACAGATAAAATAAATGATACAGTTATCTTAAGAAACATCAGCAGAGTTAGAGAAATTTTGGACAGTTGGTCATCCCAAAAGAGTTTTCAAAAATTTGCCAGTGAAAGCCCTGTCACTTCAGAATTAAATTAGAAAGCATACAAAAGGCATACCAAATCCTGAACTGGCAGGAAGGTAAGCTGGACAGAAGTAAGGACTCTTGCAACTGACATATGAAGACTTTATCACTAAGAGTTTACAAACACCCCGCCCCAAAATCCACCAAAAACCAACAGAAAAACACAACAGAAAAAGCAAAACCTTAATAACGAATAATCAGAATAATCTTTGTTATAAATCGCAGCTACCAGCTCCCAGGAAACCATTGTTTCATCTGATCTCTACCATCATGGTCCTATTCACCACCATGAACAAATGAGTTTTATATTGCCTAGATGATTACTGACAGATAGTCTCATTAAGTAGAAGATATTACTAGGAGGGAACTGGTAACACTGTTATCATTTTACAGACTACACAAAGAGCGCTCAGTGCTTCTGATCCAACAGGTTTCTTAGCTTCTCATGGAAATACTTTAAAGGCAGATTGAAAAAGGATTGTCAGTGGTGGCTTTTAGGCTATGAGCCCACACTTCGAGGCGTTTGCACTTTTCCCCAGTTTCTTGGCCTTGAATGCACAAACTGTCCTTGGAAGCGTAAACTGAATCTCGGTAAAAGATCAATACGCTGCTGTAACCCATGCTCAGTGTCAGCATATAGATGGGCTTCATACCTCAGATCATGTGTTTTCTCCAAGAGTCAATTTTCTCCATCTGCCCAGAAACTTCTCACCATGCGGCAGCTCTTTAGCCCTGCAGGTACCTACATTAACTGTTTGCACTGCTCAGTAATCTATCCTTAATCTTTGAGATTATCATCTATTATTTAGTGGCAATGGCCAGGGTCTGCACGGATTATACTAACTGAATAAAAGCTTAACACTTCTGAAGGACTGAAGTCTGCTGATGAGAGGACTATTTTTGCCTACACCGTCACTGTAACTTCCTTTCCTTTTTGTCTCTCGATGAGTCCCCTGACTACCGGCTATGACCCCATCCTAGCTCATTCCTCAACTCTCCCCTGGAAAACTCTGCCAGCAAACCCTGAAAGTATCTCAGGAGATACTTCTCTTTGCAGCTAGTGTAAGTCAAGGAGTATGAATCTCACCATCAGGTTTCACTCCTTCTACCTAGGGCAGTCCTTTCATAAGTAAAAGTATTCCTAGACTACCAGCTAAACAGGAATGGGAATTATGATGCCATAAACAGCAGGCTAATAAATCTGAATACTTTGTAATGAATACATTTTCCAACCACTCATCTCCAGCTTGCAGATGAGAAGAGAGCCCATTAGAAACTGTATACAAGAGCAGTGATTAGGTCAGTTTGACATTCATTGTCCTATGCAAAAATATTTTCCTGAAAAAATCAGTTATACAACAATGCATAACCAAACAATACACACACAAGCCTTCTCAGGCATACAGTTAAATACAAATTGCAAACCACAAATGAATACATTATAAAACATAGAAATGCAGGTCAAAGATTGAAATAATTAGCACTGACACAATCCCTTTTATAGCTTTCCTTCTGAAGTATACACAGGATGCTATTCTTCTAAACACTATGCTTATAAATAAAGATAAAATGAAATAGAATATTGCAAATATTTTCCCCTCATAACTATACTTTAAAAGCAGAACCACGCTTCCACTGTAATTACAGAAGATGCTATTCCCATTAACAACTAACACTAGGAGCGAGCAGGAAAGCAAACAAGGCAAAGGGAAAAAACTGCTTCTAAGTATTGCTAAAAGAATTCACATTTATAATTGAGTTTGCCGTTTAGTCATGAGGCTCAGTCTCTCAATGGAGGCAGAAAAGCAATACAGTCACAACTAAACTTGTATTCTGAGGTCAGGTGAAGTGGATTGCTGACAATATCTTTCAATCACTTGCAGATGCAATTATTCCTGGAGGACGAAACCTGCTCTAGCTGGAAGATACAATTTCTTGACAAAGAGTAATAGTAAGAAAGAAAGACTAAGTACATTTTCTTAGAAGAAGAATGAGCTTCACAGAGGTCAGCGTTTTGTCTTTGTTGCTTTTCTTTCCTGAGCAGGGACAGCAGCTTCAATTAAGTCTGATGCAGCATGCTCTGCATTACTGGTCTTCCTTCATACATCACTCTGTCTGTACCAATACCCTATGGATACCTTCTCATTAATCTAGAAGTGGTTCATACACCTGCATTTCCCAAGGAGAAAACTCGGTGTAGTCCAACTCCCCACGTAGAAGCAACATACAAAACAACCTTCCTCTTTGTGCATGACAGGGGAGGAATTCACCTTGAGATTTGATTTCACTTCCTGCAGAATTTATTAAATCAGAAAGCAATGAAGCAAGAGACTCACCGTCTGTTTAGAGTTCTGTTTTTAAAGACAGCTGCTGTAGGACGCAGACTCTCATTACCAACTCTACAGATAAAACTGAAGTAATGACTAAGAAGAAAATTAAGAAACAGTTATAAAAGTTTTCCTACTTTTGCTTCTGGAACTTCAGGAACTCTGAAAGTCCACAGTAGATGCCAGCAAAACACTCATGTATGCCCTCCTGATAGTTCTTCAAGATCAATGCATTATTTGCTGTGTGCTAATAATAAAGAACAATATCAGCCTTCAGAAACTCTTGTTGCCAGGAGCAATGGTGTCCACATGATAAACACTATGCAACCAGGCTAATGTTCCTACAACAGATCTTCACATCTCTGTGGAATAATGAAGTTCATTCCACTGTCAAGATACGTTCAGAGCACGTGTGTATGTATTTCATTATCAAGACAAAAGCCAACAGCCAAGTATTCAGCAAGAAATATGTATCATATTCTTGACAAATAGTGTAAGTAATAAAAAGCTCCTGTTTCAGAGAAAGGAATGTAGTCAAGAACATTTTTCTTCTTGCATGGAAGATTTTGAGTTTAGTTTTCCAGCTACTGAATTTCATCAATGAAGCAGAGCTAATCTGTACTCTAGGCAGAGATTAATGTAAGATCTTTTAAATATATTTTCTAACAAGAAGTCAGCATGCAAGCAGCAAACCAGAAAAATAATCCATTTTCAGAAAGTGCATGGCTTGTCTGCTGATATAAATAAACCATTGAAATATCAATTCTTGCAAAAAGGTGTTTTTTTAGCAATTGATACATAACATGGTTTTTTTTCAGTCATCAAACTGCTTTAGCAAGGCCTGTCTCCCATAGCCTCAGTGCAATTAGACATCTTGCATTCATGCCAGCTCAGTTAGCTGCTGAAAACACCTTACTTTAAATTTTAAGACTTAAAATACTGATCTAGAATATGAAATAAAATGCTTTCAGGGCTACTATGCAGGAAGTTTCATTTCAAAAGATCCCTTGAAACATGATTTCACATATGCCCCTAATCTGTAAAATATATATATATATTTTTAAGTTAAACACTTCCTCTTATTGCAAGCCTTGCAAACTGACTTTATCAAAAATGGTTTAACTACCGTGTTTTATTTCCCTCTTAGGACACAAACCTATCAATGAAGTGCTTCAGTGGATTAAGAACACTCTTTCCTACTTCTCAGTTGTTAAATCAAGCCCCTTGATGGAGCTGAAGAGTTCAACAAATCACTAAGCACTGTTCCCTGTCCATGGAAATGCAGTTTTCATAGAGAAAAAAAAAAAAAGGAGTTACGCACAAGTAAGCCACCATGAACTTCAGCCAACTGAAGTTTTATATAGCACTCCTTAAAACATTAAGGGCTGATAAAACTGATTTTCTTCTCCTTGACCACTTCACACATTGTCCTTACCTGATGCAAACCTCAGTAAACAAAGGAATAGACAAAGCTACAACTTTCTGGAAAAAAAAAAATAAAAAAAAAGAGAATTTCCCCAGTCTCCATGGAAACAAATAACTGGTATCTCTCTTTAAATTACCTCTTTTTTCATATCAGAAAGCAGGTATTACGTCCTGCCTCTCAGCCCTCCTTGTTCTAGATTAAACAACTGAAGTTGAACTGGAGTTTCCAAATGACTGCTGCATGGTTCCCATCTGGACATAGCATAGAGTTACCTGCATGATGTTAATACACTACACAATGAAAATTCAACTTTGTTGTTTATTTAACGTAACTTTTTCATCCTTTCACGTCACAGGCTTGACTACCTAGCTATTTGCATTTATCTCCTCAGCTGTGGCACTCTATGTTTTTGTGGACGAATCTCATGTTATTTTCTTCTAATTATTTCCTCAATTTGCCAAGACTAACTTGCATTTTGACCTTGTCTTCCTAACAACACTGCCATGTCAGTGGCACACATGTCAGTTTTCACAGTATGAAACTGCCAATGCCAGTGTGCTTGGTGTTTAAAAACTTACTACTAATTTATTGTTCAGATAATTAATGAAGACACTGAACAGAACTAGGATGTGGGGTCCTGCAGAGACATTTGCCTCAGGGACCTGCATCAGTATGTGAGACAATCTCATAGTTTAATGTCAACCCACTCACAGCTACTCTTTGACAGCAATTTCTGCTCAACCTGTTGTGCAGTCATCTGATGAAAATTAAAGTTGTATCCACTTTCTTTCAGCTTTATGAGGAAGCAGCATTGGCAACACCAAAAGCCTTGGAAGGAAGAACACCGTTACCACCTCCCTATTTTTCTAAGCTCCCAATATTGCTCAGCACATCTAATGAATAGCTGCTACCAATGGGAGAGAACGCTTTCCTTACTCACCCCTCTAACCCTCCCCTCCTTGCAGGTGTGTGGTCTCCTTCCCATGAACAGCTTTGTCCTCCTTAAACTGCTTAATTCACTAAAATTCTGCAAACTACCTGTTATTTCCTGACTGTGTTTTTTTTTTCTTTTTTTTTTTTTTCATTTCAGAGAGTTTACTCAGCTCCTGGAGATGGGTACTGTAAAGCACGGGACGCAACACTAAGTCAGCAGTGTGACAGACTGCCCCACAGCAGGATCATCCTTTCCCCAACCTGCTGGCATAGAGCTGGTCAAGTTTTCCCTGTGTCTTATGGCACCACATCCTCCATCAAAGAAGAA
The DNA here is from genome assembly GCF_017976375.1 of Cuculus canorus. Lineage (NCBI taxonomy): Eukaryota > Metazoa > Chordata > Aves > Cuculiformes > Cuculidae > Cuculus > Cuculus canorus. Next base: position 39,755,211 of record NC_071404.1, read on the forward strand.
AATTGAAGTTCTACGACATAGTCAGCTCCTGACAAGCTCATATCAATCATTTTGTTATATTTTAGATTATTTAGTATTTTTTTCTAATTTCTGTTTTTGAGAGAGCCTTCTTTCTGATTATGTGGTTGTTACGGTTTAGGCCCAGCCTGACTGGCAGGTAACTGTGGGCAGTTACGCCCCCAATTTGACCCCTGATCCCCAACAGCAAAAGGGGAAAGGGAAATGAGAGAAAGAGACTTGCAGATTAGAAACTAAAACAAAATCAGCTTTCCTGAAACAATAAGAATAATAATAAGGAAAATACTATTAATAACAAAATAATAAACCATATACAAACCCATGAAAGTGCCTCCCCCCCCCAATGACTGTGTCACCCCTGATGTTGCAGAACAGGCACGGGGAAAGGTCCTGGGCTGGACTTAGTGGCAGATGGGAGTTGAACTCAGGAACTGGGTTCAGGAACACAAAAACTGTTCCAGGAACACAAAAAGAGTTCTTACTGGATGCTGGCTATCAAAGAAGAGAGTTTGACCTTCATGATTCCTCAGTTTTATCCCGAGTATGACGTGTATGGGATGGAGTACTCTGCCGGTCAGTTCAGGATCACCTGTCCCATCCACTCCTCTCTGCCAAACAGGAACATTTTTTTATTCCTTTCACTTGCAGCATTCCACAAACTCTAGGAAGGCTTTCATTTCCATAGGGATAGATGTAAATAATAGCCTTTCTGCATACCACTGACCAGGGTTATTGCTTCTGGAAAAAACCCACTGTCTGAAAACACGTATTTAACTTTCAGAAACTGAAGTTACTTAGATGAGGGTTAGCTGAAAGTAGAAAATCAGTTCTGCTTTAGCTCGAACCAGAACAGTATTTTATAATAGCCTGCACACATAGACTAAATATTCTCTAACATTTACCATCATCCTTTTCCCTTTTTCCTTCTTCCACAGTCATTCAAAAAACCTGCCTCTTGCCTGTCCCAGATTTTCATAGCAATTATAATAATCTTGTATACCACACAAATCCTCCTCCTCTTCACTCTGTAGATCATATTTGCAAATCACTGGGGAAATGCCCACGTCTGCCATACATAACAGAGCACTCTGGAAGCATTCTGAATTTTAGGCTGCTGCTTTGGAGACCCAGAACAGTATGCCCATCCTTTTTAGCTATGCTGCACCCAGCAGTATCATTTGCACCCAGCAGTGATGCCCCAAATCCTCAGGCTTCTGAACGTTTTAAATCAGAATTGAATCACTCTAGTATTGGGAGGATGTGGGGAAGTCACTGTCAGCACAACTCCCATCTCAAACTACTTTTCCCTGGCTCACCTCTTTTGCTTTTTGTTGTTATTATGCAGTGTGCTAACCCTAGATTCATGGCAGGAAAGCGTGTCTGTAACTTCAAAACCAATGACATGCAGTATTTCCCTTGGAGAACACCAGCTGGAGTGTCCCTGGAGCCAACTCTGACATCACTCCTGCAGGTAATTAATATGGACAGGTGGCTAATTTGGCTTTAAGCCTGTCCTCCAGGATGTTCTACTCGGTAATCAAGCTTGCTCCTGATAATGACAAAACATAAAAATTCTAACAAAACATTTGGATTTATACCAGCATGTCTGTTTTTTATCATTTGTTTTCCATAACATTGACATTTACATTCAGAAATCTCAAATTCAAAACATTTTCCTTGTTGAAATCAGCTTATTTTAGGCTTAAAACATACTCGTACAGTCATTTATCCAAGTATCATTGGATAAATTCACTCAAAATTATTCTATCAATAGTATTTTGAAATTTATCACTCAAAATTATTCTATCAATAGTATTTTGAAATTTATCTTCATGGATCAAAAGTTCTGTATTCTGAGCTGTATTTGTTGTGACCAGTCAACCAAGTCACCTGGTATGATACTGCTCTCTCCTTGTTTCAGTGTAAAGATAGAGCTTGCTCATTGGCTTTCCAGTAAGGCCTGTACACAGAAAGCTGAAATGTGACTTCCATGCATTTAGAGATAATTAAAGCTCTGTACCCATAAACTGAAGACAAACAGAAAGGGGCTACAGCTGATGTTAAATATTGGTGTAATTTCTTTTTGTGTTATTTCCTTAAATCTACACATGACAGCTAAATGACCAAAAATATTTTAGGAAGTGCTGTTCTATTTTTTATTTTTGCCAAAGGGATAATTAACCAGTTAATTTAAATTAGTTAAATTAAAAAGAAAGTTAACAGTTAAGGAAAATGGTGGAAGAAGGCCTAGGATGTGGTAGCAAAATTTGGTCTCTGTACTCTTCTCCAGACACTTCCATTTCAATTTAACACTTCAGCCCTAAAGCATGTTAGACTTTAGCAAGAAACAGTTTGCAGAGAATTGGAGGGCTGACAAATGTGACAAATTCAAATGCAGATAGCTGCTGGATATCACAGCAATACCAGTGATATCCAGCAATAAGAAGGAGCACAGCCCTGTAAGTCCTATATTGCGGTGGGAAAGCACTGTTTCTATCCTCAAGACCTCATGTATAATAATGGTTCAAATTATCAAAATTACCCAAATTTAGAGTGTCTAAGTCTTTTGCAAGACAGGGAGGAGATATTTGTGATAATCAGACTGAATTTTGCTTGTTTCTAGCTCTGCCACGTGCCTCTCTGGTAAGTCACTCAATTCTGTGCTTCATCTATTAAATTCAGTATTAATAGCTTTCTACTTCAGTAGGAAGCTTTAATAACATAGTCACTAAAGCTTATAATGCAAACAAAAGCTTTTAGAAGGAGGGCCTTTAGAAGTTCCCAGTGAAAAGTCAAAGAAACACAAAACGGTTTCTTTGCATTGTGTTCAGAGAATCAACAAAATTATTTTCTCATTTCATTTCTCAAAACTTTGTTTCAATTCTGAAAACAGGTGTGTCCATTGTTTTTCAGAGACTGACTCAGGGTTCATTTCAGCCAGTGGCCATCTGACATCTGTCTTCCAAAGTGAAAACCAAAGTGGATTCACCTGGCACTGATCAAGGGAACCGCAGCAGAGCTTATTTCTCCTATATACATTAGTCACAACAAAGAGAGAGATCATAGAGATCATATATTCTTGCATACCTGAGAGTACATTTTGCCATAGATCAGAGATGCATGATGACTGCCAAGAACAATGCCTTTTAAGCTAAACCAGCCTATTCATAACGAAATGAGACAACTGAGTATACTCTGACTTACCATGAGACAAATATTAAAGCACCTGTATACCTAATCAAAAGCTTAACAGGCTCCCAATCTTGAAATGTTATTCCTTTATTTAGTAAAACATAGTTCCAGCAATAAAAGCAGTAGATAAAATACTAACTAAATATTGTCATTATTATCTTGGTGAGAATGAAATTAATTTCAATTTCAAAAAAATGTGAGGCATGGAAAAAGAACAGACAAAGCACTTAAGACATGGAGAAAGAAACAATCCTTCCATTTCTATTATGAGTGAGACAAATGTAGGATAGATCAAATTTCAGCATTAGTTTAGTTCTATTTGGTTTTATATATTTTGAAAGGTTTCATTCTTGCCCCGTTTCATACAACAGAAATTTTGTTATGAGCTTGACAGAGACCAGAATCTCTTTTCTAGAGTTTCCCAGCCCTGCCTTGCAGGTTCCTGCAAACTATAGTTGGTATTCTAAACTGCTATTCAAGTATTCACAAAGCTATGAATATATAATTGGGACATTTCTTTCTTCCTGTTTTTAACCATTGCTTAGCTAATTATACTCCAGAGGCACTATCTGACTTGGCAGCAGCAATGCTGAATAATTCAGAAATATGGAATATCAAAAATGCAGAAAGGAAAGCTGTCACGAAAATACCCTGGTGTCTGTTTTAGCTAACAACTCTGACAGCACATCAGTTACCAGCCCTGTGATGAGCAACTACTGTTCCAGCTATTCTTATCACCTACAGATTTTTTGAGTCACAACAAGAGAATCTCCAAAGCAACACATTCTTTAGACTGAAATACCTGACTTTGAAAAATGGATTAAGGACAGCAAAGTTTACTTTTTCCATTACTGCCGTATCTCTGGAAGGATGTGTATACTACTAACATTACTGTTACAGGGACAGAAATCAGAGAGAAAAAAAAAAAAACCAAAACAAGGCTCAGAAAGGCAGATTTCTCCAAAGTAAATATTAACAGACTCTGACCTTAAGGCCAACACCAAGTTTATTTAAACAGATAACAAATATACAAAACACCAGAAGTCTGAAGTTGTATTTTGAATATCAAAATGCTAGTCAACCCCGTCACACTTTCAGCTGTCAAAATTTACTTACTGAAATCTTGTTCATCGGTACAATATGGCTGATGGATCAGGCTCAGTCACCAGTGGGGTTCTCCAGGACTCAGTTTTAGGGTCAGCTCTCTTCAATGTTTTTATAAATGATCTGGATGTAGGAATCAAATGTACACTAAGTAGGTTTTCCAACACTGAACTAGTAGGAGCTGTGGATTCCCTTGAGGGCTGAGAGGCCTTACAGAGAGATCTGGATAGACTAGAGAGTTGGGTAATCACCAGTCATATGAAGTTTAACAAGAGCAACTGCTGGATTCTTCACCTGGGGCAGGGTAGTCCTCATTACACGTATGAACTGGGGAGCGAGAGGCTGGAGAGCAGCCCTGTGGAAAAGTCTGGGCTGATGACAAGTTGAATACAAGTCAACAGTGTGCCCTGGCAGACAAAAGGGCCAACTGCGTCCTGGGGGGCATCAAGCACAACATAGCTAGCCAGCTGAGGGAGGTGATTGTCCTACTCTATACAACACTGATGTGGCCCCACCTTGAGGATTGTGTGCAGTTTTGGGTGCCTCAACATAGGAGGACATAAAACTAGTAGAATGTGTCCAAAGGAGGGTGCCCAAGGCAGTGGAAAGTCTTGAGGGCAAGAGTTAAAAAGAGCAGCTGAGCTCACTTGCCTTGTTCAGCTTGGAGAAGAGAAAGCTGAGGTGTGACCTCATTGCAGGCTACAATGAGGCAGCAGAGCAGGAAGCGCTGATCCCCTCTCATCAGCAATAGGATAAGAGAAAATGGAATGAAACTGCATCAGGGGAAGTTCAAGTTAGACATTAGGAAAAGCGTTTTCCTAAGGGGTGGTGGTCACTGGAATAGGCTCCCCAGGAAAGTGGCCAAGGTACCAAGTCTATCAGACTCAAAGGACTGTCTGAATGACCCTTTTAAGCATATAGTTTAGGTTTAGGTAATCCTGCAAGGCTTAGGGAATTGGACTCGATGATCCTTATGAGTCTCTTCCAACTTAAGCGATTGTATGATTCCCTGGTCCTAATATGCTCTTCAGAAATTTCAGAGTAATAAACTGCTATAATTTTTCCCTTAAAAACATATTTTTTTCCATGCTATTACACATGCAAGTAACAATAAGAAAAATAAATCACAGAAAGAAAACGTTTATGCTTTTTAAGAAAAAAGCATCCGTTTTAAGTTAAAGTGATGCTACCAAAAAACTTTAGAACCAAAACAGCTTTTAACTTAGATTCACGTGGATTGAATCTCCAAACAAATAGTAGTTCAAATGTAGAAATATTATATACTAGTTTTATCTATAAGGCTAAAATAACTCGGAACACTCCTCCCAACATACAGGGCCTATCCAAAATACTTCTCACTTCTGGCTCCAGCTTTACAGAACTATTTCCAGTACCATGCTATTATTATCAACAATGTCGTTGCAAATTAGAAAGTAAACAAAAAAAAACTATGTTAATTTCAAGCTTCATTAGAAATAGAATTGAAAAAAAAATTAAAGCTTATTGAATGAAAAGGGACTCAAGTATTGGAAGAGCAATGCCAAACTTCTCAGGGAACCTTTCAAAAACACATCTTGCTGCTCCCCTATACATCTTGTACCTGTTACCTCATCAGAACCAAGACTGGATCATTGAACTTTTGCAAGAAAAGCTGATATGCACAAGGTCAGATAGTTCAGGAATGGACGAAAAGAGTATCAGATAAGCTTTGAAAAGGGCAAATGAAACTTTAAGATCTATTAGTAGAGATCTTTCCAGCAGACATAGATCAATATCACTGCTGAGGATTGCATGCAGTATGATGCTGCATACAAAGCTGGCCTGCTATTTTTAAAAAAAAGAAATGAAACTAAACTTAGAGCTGTGCCAGAATGATCAGAAGAATTACAAATCTCGTATTTTATGAGAAGAGTCTGAAGAAGCCCATAAAATTGAAGACAGAAACAGGATGTGATTTCTCTTTAGCAACAGACCAGAAGTTATTTGACAGATCAAATATTTTTAAACAACCTGGCAGCTTAGGTGTGTTCAATTCATTCCCAGAAAGACCAGCACTTTCAGAAAACTGAGACATCATCTCTGCTGCTCTCAAGTTGCAGGAAGCCCTGTAGTCTTGGTGGTTTCATGTGCTTATGGGTTGAACTCCAGGTCTATCTGCATCACTTCTGCTTAGTGTATTTTGGATTCTCTCTTATGTCCTCATGTCCAGAATACAGAAACGTACAAATTCACTTAATAAAGTTGCATATTTTACTTTCTCAATCTGAGTCAAATTAAGCTATTTCTTTAATGGTTATCTGCAGAACTACAGCTATTGTCTCACTGGGTAATTAATATTTCTGCTGTGCATATGTAAGCAACAGGCACCAGCAAAGTGCCTGTCAAGTTTCTTTCAGTTATCTCCTGCATTTCTGAAAAAAATATTTTCCAGCTGGTAATAGCTGTTTTTCTATTCAAGGCATGCTCCTGTTTCAGTGTTTTTTTTTTTTTTTTTTTCTGTAACTATTTGAAGAAATTGTTCAGAGGACAAAAAAAAAAAAAGGAAGAAACCTACTTAATTTAGCATCTGCATTCTAGCACTGTTTAACATGGGCTTCTATAAAAAACGTTACTTACAGAATCATGGAATCATTTAGGTTAGAAATGACCTTTAAGATCAAGTCCAACTGTAAACATAACACCACCAAATTCATCCTAAGCCCTATCCCTAAGCACCACACCTACACATCTTTTAAATACCTCCAGGGACAGCAATTCAACCACCTCCCTGGCAGCCTGATCCAATCAATGCTTGACAATCCTTTTGGTGAAGGCATTTTTCCAACTATGTAGCTTAAACCTCCCCTGGTGCAACTTAAGGTCATTTTCTCTCATCCTATCACTTGTATCCTGGGAGAAGAGACCAACACTACCTCACTGCAACCTCCTTTCAGGTAGTTGCAAAGAGTGATGAGTTCTCCTCTCAGCCTCTTTTTTCTCCAGGCTAAACAACCCCAGTTCCCTCAGCCACTCCTTACAAGACTTGTGCTTTAGACCCTTCCTTGGCTTTGGTGCTTTTCTTTGCACATGCTCCAACAGTTCAATGTCTTTCTTGTAGTGAGGGGCCCAAAACTGACCACAGTATCCAAGGTCTAGCCTTACCAGAACTCAGTACAGTTACAGTACAGATACAGACAGATGGACAGTCACTTTCCTGGTCCTGCTGGCCACACTATATCAGGTACAAGACAGGATTCTATTGGCCTTCTTGCCCCCTAGAACACACTGCTGGCTCATACGCAACCAGCTATCAACCAAAACCCCCAGAGCCTTTCCTGCCAGGCAGCTTTCCAGCCATTCTTCCCCAAGCATGTAGCATTGCATGGGGTTCTTGTGGCCCAAGGGCAGTACCTGGCACTCAGCCTTGTTCAACTATATAGAGTCGGCCTTGGCCCATTGATCCAGCCTGCCCAGATCTCTCTGTAGAGCTTTCCTTTCCTCAAGCAGATCAACACTCCCACACAACTTGGTGTCATCTGCAAACTTACTGAGGGTATACTCAATCCCCTTGTCCAGATCACTAATAAAGACAACAAACAGAACTAGCCCCAACACCAAACCCTGGGGTACACCGTTTGTAACTGGCCTCCAACTGGATTTAACTTCATTCACCACTACTCTTTAAGCCTGGCCATCCAGACAATTTTTTTTTTACCAGCAAGGAGTATGCCTGTCCCAGCAATGATCAGGTTGCTAACTATTTCTTCTCGAATTATGGGGGCTTCATTCTGTTCCCCATCCCTGTCTCCAAGCTCAGGGGGCTGGGTAACCAGAGAACAACTGGTATTACTGTTAAAGACTAAGGCAAAGAAGGCATTAAGTACCTCAGCCTTTTCCTTACTCTTCAACACTAAGATTCCTCCATATCCACCAAAGCATGGAGAGCGTACTTCGCTCTCCTTTTGCTGCTGGAAGATTGATAGAAACATTTCTTTTTATTGTCCTTTACTGAGTACCCAGATTAAGTCCAAGATAGGCTTTGGCCCTTTTAATTTTCTCACTCCACAACCTTATGGCATCTTTGTAGTTCTCCTGAGCTGCCTGCACCTTCTTCCAAGGGTCAAACTCTCCTTTTGTTTCTGAGTTCCAGCCAATGCTCTCTGTTCAGCCAGGCCAGTCATCTTCCCCACTGGTTTGTCTTTGTGCACATGGGGACAGTCTGCTACTGCACCTTTAGAATTTCCTTCCCGAATAATGTTCAGCCTTCCTGGACTCCTTCGCACTTCAGGGCTACCTCCCAAGATACTTAATTCTAAGTAGAATTAAGAATATTATTAGAATGCTAAGTGCATTTTTAGGTGCATTTGGTGGGGCATCTGATCTAATCCGAGTCTCTGTAAAACTAACAGCGTGTGAGTTGAAGAATTACCAGTAATCACAGCCCAAGCATCATTAGAAATACCCATGCACTTCTAGTTTCGTCATGTGCTGTACTGTATTTATTCTTAATACAAGGAGATTGTGTAGTTAGTATTCTTGACATTGGTAAAATCTTAACTACTGCTATCTTGAGTAAGCGTTTCCTGAAGCCAGAAACTTGGGAATTAAGCAAAAATTAAGTAAATTCAGTAAAAATGCCAGTCAGAACGATTTTAAAGGTAGAGGGGATATGACATTAGGTCCCACAGATGAATGCCCCATCATAAAGAATAAGAAAGCAAAATCTCTTGAGAAAATTATGTAATACTATAATTGTGTGTCTATTTATTCTATGATTCCTCCTTCTCCCTGGGGAAATGAGGGAAAGGTTGTAGAGTCCAAGAGACAACAGAAGCATGACAAATTCCATCTGAGGCTGAGAGGAGATGATACCCTGACTTATGAAGAAAAGGAATAGCAGGCATCTGAGATTCTGAAATATTCTATAACCATGAAAGGTCAAGGGCTACAGCAAAATAAGTTCTAGGATTGCATTTGCCCTTTTCACAGCTGTTGTCACACTGCAGAGGAGTTGTTGTCTAGGATCAGCTTTTACAAAAAGCATTTCTCTTCCTTCGCTGTTACCAACAGATGAAATCTACTCTGAAAAAAAATCTAATTATCAGTCTATTTTGACTTTCAACTTTTTATTACTGAATTGCAGCCTCTTGTCTTTGCAAACCTCTAAACTGCTAAGAGGAAATTCCCCCCCTCCCCCTTTTTTTTTTTCTGTGCTGGAAGCCAGCGCTGGTAATCACCCTATGGGTTAGCTGAGTTCTTTGCTAAAACAGATTTTTCCATTTCTGTTTTTATAAATAATTTCTCTAGTGACATAATTCTTGTTACACTATTAAATTTTTGAGTTACATAGGAATAAATTCCTACAGTTCTGTGGTGTACTTGGGTCTTGGATATACTCATGCATTCCCACTGACAGAACCCGTAGGTGGGTTAAGTGTATTTTTTTTCTGATTTGAAAATCTTGTCATATTTTCTTTATTAGACCTAGGCCAAAGATTTTGAAGTCAGTGACTTCATTATATGTGTGGTCAAACAATTTTGAACAAACTGCCCTCAAAAATCATGGCCGTAAATTATTTTAATACCATAAGAAAAGCTTTTACAGCTAAACACTGCTTGGATTTCACTTAAACATTTCAATGGGACTTTGCCCCATCAGCCAGCAGGTGGAGATGTAAGTCCAGTAATTACTCCAGAAACAGCTATTTGGCAGTCTTTGATGCAATTGAAGGTTTGTCTAATACAATTTAACCGATGTTAGATTTCTTAATAAGGATTAGATGAGACAGATGAATCTGTCTGCAGTTAAGGCCAATCTATCAGCCTTCCTTGCAAAAGACATTCTTACAGCTTATGGTCAGCAGTGCCCATGGAGCTTCAGAAACTTTCATATTAAAGAACTATTAATGAAAGTAAAAAGGCAGCAAGCTAAATAGGTAATAAAAAGAAATATTTTCTAATACCTGACAATGCGTTATCAAATATTTTAAAAGTGCTTGATAATTATTATATCACATTAAAATGAGCAAACAACAATATAAAAAAAGTCATCCCCAAACCCACATTCTGACAAGTTTTGAGTCTTTTCATGCCTACATAAATTACAGGCATGTCATTACCTTCCAGTAGATATATGAATGTTCCTAAAGTATTATCATTTCCAGTAAGACAGTCACAATACTCTCTTCTTGTATTGAAAATGTATGAATCTATTAAATTATCATTAAAGGAATTCATACTGGAAATTGTTTGCAATGGTGATAATATCTTGTGATTTACAAAAAATGCAATCATCTCTCAACATCTTTCTGCTACAGAATAATAATAATAGGCCTATTTAGCAGAAATGGAAATGCAAACAATTACAGTAATATGAGAAAAAGTCTAAAACTTAAGGGAATATAGTTGGACATTTATAATAACTTCTTTGTTTTGTTTACGCTGCTTAAGGTCAAATGAGAAAACACCTGAAATAATAGGGTACATATAATTTAGCTATATCAACTAATTACATATATATATTATCTACAATTGTGGAGACAGGCAACCTATAACAAAGGATATTCTTCCTTGAAGGCCCTCTGAACAAGTCCAGAGCAAAGAAAGACTGTGTTTGGAACAGTTTTACTGTTTAAACTGATGTTCTGTCAAAAAAGGATGGCTACAAAATGGGCAAGGCATTAAAACCTACTGCAAACCAGCAAGCTAGGGACCTGAAACATTTCCTGTGGACTGAGAACCTGGTGAGATTGCTTTCCTTTGGTGCCTTCTGGGAGCCTCTTTGAAATCACTACCCTGGGGTCCCCAGACAGTTATCTGAAAACTGCTCCAAACTACTTTCTTCCCCACGGTTTACCTTTTCCTCAGATACTCAGAGAGGTCCTCTGCATGTTCGCAACGCCTCAAAAGCGAAAATGTACTGTTTTCCCACTGCGTTCCTGGCTTATCACCATCTCTTTCTCCCACTCTTAATGCACTGCACGTCTACAGGTCATTTGTACTCATGGGAAAACAGAGCGGTTATTTGCCCTAACACAAAAAAGCCAGAGAAGTTGTGCAGAATCAGCTAAACTTTCAGCTGGAGAAAGAGGAGAGCAGAGAGAGAGGGTCTCCTCTCTTGTTGCAGGCACCTCATTCTCTGTGGGGGGCAAATGGACTTGTTTAATGCCTACAGTGGCACTGAAAGTAACACTGACATAACAGGAAAAATCAGATGGGTTGATTTTCCAAAAAATTCACTTGAAGACACAGTTACGTGCTGTTTTCCAACAAAGGAAGTGGGTATTTTTAGAAATGGGTGAAGGTGATACATGGACCTTGTGCCCTAATAAAGGACACTGACTTGGCAGTTTATAAAACAAATGTCAGCTGTTTTAAGCCTCGTTTGTACTGCGACTCTCAAAAGATACGTATAGCATTTTATAAAGAAAATAATACAGCAAAATTTGGAGTGTCTACCATAATTTCCACCTCACAGGTTGCTGAAGGCATTTGCCTTTGCCTCTTGACAAAACTTATCTTCCTACTAGGATAACTATATTTTGGTTACTTAAGTGAAAAAAAAAAATATGCTAGCGTGTCTGAAGATGATCCAGGATGTGATCTTGATTTTCTTATTTCTAAGGTCTTCAACACATCATTACCTATTTGAATTCTCCTAATATTTTAAACAAAGTTTGTGTCAACTCTCTTTTTCTCACTCAGGTCTCAGATAAAACATCTGATTCACAGACAATTGTCAGAGTTAACAACTACAGAAATATGGGAGAGATATAATGACTGTCAGAAAGATGGAAAAACTGCTGACACTCGTTACTAAGAAGCGATCACCTATAACTTAGCATCAAAACAGAAATTGTCCTGAGAGTGTCTGCAAACATTGTTATGCATCTGATTCAGTTCAGTGTTGCATTTAAATACCTGTACAGCGCAATTCAGCACCCTTACCCTGAGGGGCTTTAAATAGCATTTTGTGAATTGCTGTATTAGTTTGGAACATGTGCCCATGAGGTCCTAAATCTTGGTCTCAGGTATGGAAAGGGACCTGAAAAGCCAGCTGTCATTCTGCTGTAAATCTGTTGCCATCCAGAGCATGTGGAGAAAGCCTTGCATATCATTTTACAAAGGTTTGCTCCACAGGAAGCAAGGCTCCCAAATCTAACAAATATTCCAAGAATATAGAAGTGGTATATGCTGCATTTTTGGCTGAGAAAATGTAGGAACCACTGGATGTATTGTTGGAAAGCCAGAAGCTTTGCATATCTTGACTTCTGGCACGAACCAAACAGATTTTCTTACAATCAGGATTTAGAACAGAGTTTTCTCTTTGCATGAACCTCAAACAGAGCTTAAACAACATTGCAATGCGCTGCAAAACTGGGAAGTTAATCAGAATTTAAAAATTCTAGCAAATAGGAGTGAAGTAAACAAAGGCAAAAAAAGAAAATTCAAAATACTCAGCTACAAAGTATCACGCTAATCTAGGGGTAATGAAGAGAGATCACCTTTTTGGACATAACCCTTCAAACAGATATGAAGACAAATGCCTTCTCTTCAGCTATATAAAATCTGAATTACAAGAGGAGGATGATGAACCCTTGGCTAGATACCAGCTCTATAGCAAATTATGGGGAGGCTACACCACAGCACAAGCCTGGCATGAAACAACATCAAGGAAATATAGAAGGAACATAGCCTCTGAGACAGGCAAAGTCACACAACTATCAGGCAATGACTAGGCCTTGGTTGGTGCAGTATCTGCTCTGAGTATGGAAGACGTTTAGAGGAGAGCAAAGATAATAATCAGAGACCTAGAAAACATAGCTTAATAAGACAGAATGAAAAAAACAAGATAATTTACTTTAAAATGACAAATGAATTGATCCAACGTGACTCCTCGGGTACTTAAAAGGTCTTCTCCCAGTGTGCAGCGTATATTACAAAAACATAAAGAGGTGAACAGCTGCCCAGAGAAGTTGTGGAGTCCCCTTCTCTGGAAATATTAAAAATCTGCTCGGTTGCACTCTTGTGCAGCCTATTGAAGGTGAACCTACTCTAGCAGAGGAGTTGGACTTGATGATCTACAGAAGTCTCCTCCAGCTCCCACCAGTGATTCTGTGAAGCTGTGGCAAGAAAGTTTCTGACTAAAAGTTATAGAAATAGTACCGAAACACTAGCTGTATGTAATTTTCTTCCCAGCCCCTTGTTTTTCATGTCTCCAGCACACACTGCATTGGCAGCTTAATTTCTTCAGAATGGAGGCCAGAAAAACCTCTTCACCTCAGGGCTAAGGATGTCTTACAACCAAGACAGCTGGACACTCAGAATTATTCTATGTTGTCAAAAAAACAGAAGGTACATATCAGCAGCTGAAGATGCTTCTATGTCATGCTTACTTGATTGCCTCTGAAATAAAGAACCACGGGTGTTGCAGGGGAAAGAAAGAAAAGCATTGTGATCCTGTGGGGTATCTTGCAGACCCTGTAGAGTGAGAGGGAAGTGACACACACATCTCCCAACTCCAACTGCTCATAGTGAACAGATGCTAAAAGGTATTAGTAAACTTGAGCCAACAAACACATATGGAAGTTGCAGCAATGTAAAGATTTGGAAGCTGTTTGGCACACTGAAGGGTCCGACAAAATTTGTCAGTGGTTTTAGTCTTTGTTCCCTATCTTGTTGGAAGCAACTGTAGCACAGATATGGGCTTTAGAAAGCAATAGGTCATTCTTCAAAAATCTCACAACAGCAACCAAACAAAAATGGAAGTGGATGCAAAGGTCAATCCCAGCTTTATGCTGGGAAAATAAAACAAAAGAGGAGGGTGCTGATTTTGTTTACTTATTTTTACTAGCAATAGGCATCACCAAATTCTGCATGAAAGTTTTAGAGAAAATGACTTGAAAACATAAAAATAAAACTAGAAATAATTTTAAAAGCATAATTTCTTTTTCTCAATGGAAAATTGTTCTAATACGATTTTATAATTTTGAAAGCCAAGTGATCTGCATCAGTGGAATGTTGATAGTGTTAAACAGGTCACCTGAAATCACCAAACAACACAGTTGTCTTCTTCTTGGCCACACTCTCAGTCTTCTTTTATGTAAAGAAATACTAGGTTTATGTCCAGAAACTTGTTTTCTAATGACTAGTTATTTTGGTGACCCACTCTATGAATTTGCCCCAACAAATGGGCATACAGACTGTCAAGCACTAAAGTGTGTGAAGTCGCAGTCCAACAGTTCTAGAAACACTACATTTAAGATGTCTACAGCCTACCATGAAGCTCCAAATGTGATAAAAAATTGGAAATATGAGTTTTCACAGAAGTTGAAAAAACATACCTACTGCAGTATCAAGGTATAGTGAACAAAATTTGTTCTGTTTTGTCTTGGAGGCATGACCACTAGCAACATCAAGTGAAAAGTTGCGATTCAAACCTGAATCTACCTAATCAACTAATATGTAAGGTTATAAAAACTATACCAGCAGCATCTTTTTGTCCTTGATAGTTTTGGTGGGGTTTTGTTTGATCTCCCTCCCTCTCCCCCACTTTTCTAACAGATTATATTCTCAACAGTGATATCTGTCCTGGCCTTCAGAGAATATATAGTGGTTATACAGAATGCCTACACTGAAATCCCACCAAAGGCAGGAGAAAATGATCAAATATTCATATCTTGACTCATAAGTGGTGTCTTAGTGTCAGCATTTACCATTGAAAAAATCCTGAGCTTTTCATGGGGCCACAGGTGGATGGTAGTTTGCAAAAGCTATCGTCTCACCTAACAGTCTTCTACAGACCATAGCTTTTCAAAACAATAAATCAATACTTTATATTATAGAAACTCACACTGGTTGGAGACTGCTTCTCTGCAGAATAATGCCTTTGCATCAAGCATTCCTGCAGCATGGTTCAAAACATTAGATTATACTCAGGCTTTGAAAAAACGATGATTGTTTCTGGTTCTGAGAGGTTTTATGAATATGTTTATAGGCAGAAATCAGCCATAAAAGACAGACTATAAAGGACTGGGAGCTATAGAACAGAAATCATTGTTCAGAGCACTTTTTAAACTTGAGAAAATGATCATAAAATTGTGAAAGTACTTGTCAGATTTGAAATGTAGTCTTAGGGAAGACTTTCTTTGCACCAACACGTTGTTAAATGGATATATAAATACTGAAAGTAAGGAGCTACAGAAAAAGAGTATTTCTGAGAGTATACAATATTAAAATAAAAGAGCATGTTGACAACAGCTTGCATAATAATATATTACATACACAAATCAACAGAAAAAGCCAAGTAACCTTCCAATCTAATGCACAACTGATTACATTAAGGTCATATGTTACATCCAAGGTTGAGTATCTGTGATGCAAGAGAAGAGAACAATATACAAAGTTGGTCCTACTTCCACTAGCCTGGTATTTGCCAAATTATTATTCTAGTCCTTTGCTAGAATTACATGATTCTCCAGCTTCACCTGTCCTCAGAGAGGTCTAGAGATGACAGTTCTACATCAGAAGCCATACAGTCTGTTACAGAAAGGAACCCTCAGAGACCAAGGATACAATAAAACACGAGTGACTTTCCCAAATAGGTGCTGGAAGTCTTGGCACCTAGTAAGCAGCAGAGAAGTCAGTGGTTAGGTTTTCCATCCTGAGTTGCAATTCAATAGCAATGCTGTTAGGTCTCACTCACCCTGTTCCCTCTGTCCTGTGTCATAAAGAGACACCATAAAATTGCTTCAAAGAGCTGTTCAGCCCTATCCTGCCATAATAGATCTGTGCTATGTTAATTCTCCTGATTAGCTTGTGTTTTTTCCAAACAGTTTTTTGAATTAAATTGTTTATGTTTTCTTGTCTGGTTAAAAATGTGTTCCTGCTGGCATTGATGGACACAGATGTCTATTTTCAGAGTGGGCATGTGATAACATGAATTGATGTAATTTAAGTGCTGCCAGAAAATAAAGAGCAGTCATCCCCAGCAGACTTGAGCATATCAAACCTCTGCTTTGTACTTCCACAGAGCTTTTAGCCCAGACAGGCTATTAAATCATATAAACTGACATGCTGTATATCATAGTCCATTATAGTAACAAGGTTACCCTATTAGTTTAAGTGGCAGTCACTTGGGTTAGGCAAGTCCTCCAGAGACTAGAGTGCTTACACCACAGAAACAGCCACACAACAGTATACTCCTACGTCCCAAACTCATATGTCCCAAAAGAGCATGCTCCCAAACCTCTGCCATGACAGAGAAATAAACCAGTGACAGATAATAAGCCAAGACGATCCTTGCCACAAAGGAGGTGATCATCTCTGGTGCCCCCTGTTTATAGAGCGGAAGAAAATTTCCCAAATAACCTGGAATTCTGCTGAATGATCATTGACCCTGGAATCAAGACAGTGAGAATCATCACAACGTAAGGATGATTTCACAATTGTCTGACAACTTCCCACAATACATCAGAACACCAATTTGCTTTGTATTGTTTATACAACCCAGAATGCATCAGAAGAAAATAGCATGAAGCCCACTTCAGAATGTTGGAGTAGTCGTACATGAACTGCAAGAGAAAAATCACTATAACCAACTGTGATGAGCTGCAAGTGTGACAAATCAGGTGAACGCAATATAAAACTTCTGTTGTTTCTGTGGCACATCAAAACCTAAATCAACAAGGAGTTCACAGATTTAGTCTCTGGATGTAAAAGCAATGTCATTAGGGGTGAAATCCAATTTCCATGCCTCTAAAGACTCAATGTATCTTGATAAAGAACACAGACCTTTCAGAGAAATAGCTAACCTTAAAGACAACATGAGATCCATTTATGGAATAGTTGTTAAACTTTCCTAAGTCCTATAATGATCATAGAGCAATATCCAATAATTCACATATGAACTTTCGTTGAAAAATACGTTTTGTAAGGCTATAGTTTCATTCACTGAAACCTACAGGAAACTTAGTGTAGCCAGTGACAAATGACACGTGAATGAAAATGATAAATTTTGTAGATGAATGCAGCATGATCCAAATGCAGTTATAAGTTTACATGCGACTCCCAGGTTGGTACTAGTACCCATCTGTACCCAAATTTGACACTGGGCAGGCTGGAAGTTCCCGAGAGCATTATACAACCCTGGAGTCATAAACATAGAATCATAGAATGGTTTGGGTTGGAAGAGACCTTAAAGATTATCTAGTTCCAACCCCCTTGCCATGGGCAGGGACACCTCCCACTAGACCAGGCTGCTCAAGACCTCATCCAACCTGACCTTGAGCACTTGCAGGGAGGGAGCATCCACAACTTCCCTACGCAACCTATTCCAGGGCCTCACCACCCTCATTGTGAAGAATTTCTTCCTAATGTCTAATCTAAATCTTCCTCCTTCCAAATTATAGCCATTCCCCCTCCTCCTATCACTACACGCCCTTGCAGAAAATTCCTCCCCAGCTTTCTTGTAGGCCCCCTTCAGGTACCAGAAGGCCTCTATAAGGTCTCCGTGGAGCCTTCTCTTCTTCAGGCTGAACAAGCCCAATTCTCTCAGCCTGTTCTCCTTGCAGAGGTGCTCTGTCAAGTCAAATCTTGGTGTAATGCTACTTGTTGTGAAAAACTGCGGAGGGCCTGAGAACAGGTGTGTGTGTTCACTTGGAAAAGCTGAGATCTGAAATGAAGCTCCAAGTTGTCACAACAAACGGTGGAGATACTGCCCAAGTGCTGCAGGTTTATGAACAATAAAATATGCCCATGCTCACACTGCAAGTGGATGAGAATATCCAGATTCTTCACAAGAGGGATTTTGAACTAAAAGACTACATCCAGATAGATGGTGTCCAACAGGAGAGTGCCTGACATGCATTGACCATCACAGAATAAGGTTTAGTAAAAAAAGGAGGCTGGGGGAATTAATCACAGAAGCACTAGCTCAGCTGGCACTGGAGTTCAGTAAGCTCTGTGCTATGGTCAAAAAAAAAAAGCCTACTTGACAACACTTCAGTTTGTTGTGTCAACAGCAAACACTGCTGATGTCTGCAGCAGCAGTGTTTTGATCATGTGCAGATGGAAAACAAATGTATCATTCAGATAATACAATGATTGCTCTTAGGTTTTCTCTAGTCTGATCTGGTTTTACGTACATTATTTCTTAGGCTGATGTGACCTTTTCTGCTTAACACGCATACTGAGCTGGCATTTTAAGTGAAGGGGAAAACTTATCAGCACAATTTTTGTATCACATACACATTATTCACTGGTGTTTTAGTAAAAAAGCTGACAATTTTCCAGTTCATTAAGGATAAGCTCAGATCTGATGCTGTTGGAAAGAAGTAAAACTATTAGGGTACCAACAGCAAAATATTTACCTAAAAATAAAAAATCCCTACTGCTTACAAAATAATAACATAATAATTATGATGCTGGCTGAAGACCGTTCTAGTTTTAGTGTATGTGCACCTAAAGGAAAGGTGTTCTGTCTTTTTAATTCTATAGGAGCTGTCTTGGTCCACTAAGTTACTGATAACAAAAACAGTTTGTAACCTTTACCTTACTTGTTGTAAGCAAAGTATTAAAAGCTTGAGATGTCAACAGAGAAGGCCATAGGAGAAAAGCAGTACTGAATTTGAATTAGAAAATAATTCCTCACCTAAGCAAAATTCATACTGATTATATAAACTGCTTCTACACTCTCTCCATTCTAGGCAGAGCATGTTCTTGAGCAAAGATATTGTCCCGGCTCAGCCAGCCTTCCATCCTGCTGCCATGTGCTGGGATAGAAACAAAGGCCCCGTGTGCAATGCTGCTTTTCCACCTACAACACTAATATGGATCCCGTAATGGGGGAAATGGAGGCAGACTCTCACCGATTTGTGTAAGAACTGGGAAGCCTTTCACCTTTCTGGGGAGATGACTACTTAGATTACAAGAGATTTATAGGCTGCATTGTCCTATATGTTGTTCCTTGCAAAGTCATTTAGCTGTGCATCTTATGAGTGATAAGGCAAGCTGGGTGTCAACTACAACCATGCTGATAGTAACAACACTTCATGAAAAAACATCATGTCTATTCTGCACTGCACAAAGCCTCATCAGTTCTAGAAAGTTTTCTGCAAGTATCTCATCTTCAGGCCCCTCTTGTCTTTAAGGCATGCATAAAACAAACTGCAAATGTGGGAAACAGCTAGTAAACACCCCTGTAGCTACACTGGAAATACAGAAGTTTTACTTATAGACAAACCTTGAATGCTGAACAAAATTATACAAAGTGCTTGATGTCTTTCAGTAAAGAATTACAGCTGCTCAGAGGACCAGGAAGACTTGCAGAAGAGCAATGGAGGCTCTAGCAACCCTGGAGTATTATGTGATTGCACTAGCTGCATCTGCCTTGTGGAGTGGTCACATTAGTAGCTGATGGGAAGTACTCCATCAGCACATACACCAATGCAAGATGAAGACTGATGTGCCTAGATGGAGATAAGTGAAAAGAAACAAGTAGAGTAATGAAAATAAGCCCACTGAATGCCTCAATTGCCTACTTCTCCCCATACAGAGCTGGTCATTCCCTGGATGTCAGGGCAGATTTCTGCACAAATTAGATCCATTACTTCAAAATAGTGCAGAGCCTGGACCCCAGACAACTCTTCTGCTGCTACTGTTTACAGGTTTTTTTTCATGGAGGGAAAAATGCCGCGAGTTTAAACTGCCAAAATCTGCACCGTGGAGTTTCAGCCAGGGCTACTGACAGCATCAGAACCAGTACTGCTGCTAGCCCTGCTGGGATGTATGCTGTGCAAGAGACCTGGAACTTTGCGACATCAAGCCACATCTGTCTGTCCTCTCACTGCTGATGTGGATTAATCCCAGTTGATCCTTACATAAGGATCATTGATAGAAAAGAAGATCTACTTTTGTGAAGAGTGGGAGATAATTCCTGTGAGTTATTTACAAATCAGCTTGACACCATCCAGGTTTCACAGCCCTATGTTTAAGTTACAGCAATACATACATAGTAGCAATATCAAGTCATAAACAAGGCATCTGCTGGCAAAATGTGGGCTCAGCTATTGATGTGTGTATTGTGTCAATCTCCAGCAAAGAAACCATTAAACTAAACTCTGTTCAGGAAGCACTGGTGGAAAAAACATGATTACTTTAGTTTCATTCACTCCTTGTCCAATGCCAATACTTTCCCCTGCCCACAAGTACGTACCCATTTCTTTTATGCAAAACCCTTCTGCCAGAAAAGATAGGGAAGGTTTGTATTGCCAGGCACATCTTGTGAATTCTGCAACAAGTTGCCCTGATCCTTTTTCTAGTTTTGAGGTTTTATAAACCCGTATAGAAGCTGTTTGCTTCTACTACCTTTCATTAGTACAAAGTGGCCTATGTGGAAATTTCTGGTCTTGAATTCTTCTGCTAAAGTTACCTTCTTTGCTTGTTCTGTTTCATGTTCCCACTCTTCCCTTTATTGCTACTTACTCAAAGGGGTCGCTGGGATCATCTCTCTGGAGCTCTGGAGGAATTGGTATTCTTTTGTAGTACATTTCCCAGTCAAAAGCTCCTCGCATGGCATCCCCCGCCTGTGCCTCGTAGCCAAAGTGATTGTGGTCAATGACATCGATCATAGGACACACGATGGTTTTGTGGTTTAGTGCAATCTGGTCTGAAAAATGAAAGTAGAAAATAGGAAACAGCATGTCTAGTCAAGCCATCTATCAAATTACTGTAAAGTGAATCTCACAGGTTTTCTGATGTTTGAAGATTGCTTGCTTTGTTCCCTATTGCCCCCAAATAATTTCATTTTTCAAATCGGTATCAAACCTTTATCTGAAGTGGACTTAATGCAGTTGGGAAATGATTAGAAGGATTTACAGTTCTTTAAAGGGAGGCATACCCCTGTGAGACTCGCAGGAGTCCAGTCATCTATGTCTCTGTCACTTTCCTGCTCTGAGCTGTTCCCAATCTGTCAGCTACGGAACAAGTCAGCAAGCAAAATGTAAAAATACTCCTTCAGCTGTGGGGAGCGTGTATGGCAAGCTCCTGTGAGACAGATTTGTGTTCCTAAATGCAAATCTCAGCCCTTGCAACCATTCAGTCCCTGCCCCTGTGGCTCCACTGTGCATCAGCTTTGAGATCAAATGCTACAAAATTAAAGGCAAACTCCAACACAAAGAACAAAACAGAGTTTGTGTCCCTTTTTGTTTTTCGTACTGATCTTTGAGAAATAAAGAAGGTCCCACAGTATTATTCTTACTCATTTGTTTTCTAAAGAAAGGAGTTTATTTTTGCTTTTTTAAAAAAAATTAGAACTGTGAATCTAAATCAAACTCCCATCTCTAGTATAAGGACAGGGTGCACCTGACCCTGCTTTGGTGAATCCTATTGTTTAATCCCGTAGAGCTTCTTAGAAAAGAAAGAAATGTAAAGAAGATATTCCAGCTGCAAGAACTAGGCCAAAGAATAATGATTAGAAATGAGGAAGTACTGGGGAAACTTGTAGCTGCACTACAATGAAAGGACAGTAGAAAATCTATGAACCCTTGAAAAACCAAAATCTCCAGGTTCCAAGCATACTAAATCTTTTTCTCTGAATGGTAGCCTAAATTCTTTAATAAATGTAATACATTGTTGGGTTTATGTGGAGAACTTGTTCTTTGCTTTTAACAATTAGATTTCACCAGTGCTTGATGATACCACAGAAAAAAAAAAAAAGAATCAGAGGGCTCAGTGTGGGATGAACACTTAGATAGAAAGGCAGATAATGCTGGTGCACTGATTAATTAATACATTCCGCTTCCTTGCTTATGAAGGAATGAAATTAAGAAAAAATATTGCAGCAAAAATTCTCTAGTTTTTGTCTTTATTCTCAGCTGTTATCAGAGACTACAAATCCGGAAACAATGCTGACTGCTAGGGAGAAATCACTGCGTCTGGAAGTTCAGTAGGTTTTTACATCCTTATCCTTTAATATTGAAATAAATTTAAGGCACAGGCTCTCACAGAATTCTAGGAAACTCCTGTCAGATATAACAGCTGCATTACTGTTGCTATTGCCAAATATGATTATATTCACTGGTATACTGTGTAGTGTTATCGGTAATCATTATGTAAAGTCATTTTTACATAATCTCTTTCCTGTGATGGTCCTGCTAATAGTTATAGGGCTTATGATCTGTCTCTGATCTCCCACTTCCAAATTGATTGGAGGAGAGAAACTAAATGGGATTGATTTGGCTGAAGTGGGTCAAAGGTATACTCATAATACATTAGCATCTTTCTCTTGATCTAAAAGCTGCTGCCTTTAAATAGACTGAAGGACTGGAAATCTCCAAGTCACATGTAGAGATAGATTATTTCTACAACTCTGCAGTAATTTTGCAAGCAAAATGATGCTTACCCACCTGTTCTTGTGTGTATCTGCAGAACTTACTTCTCAACCCCCAAAATGCTTTAGAGATGAGGAACTATAGGAAGACCTTTACTTTTGAAGAAGCCAGGGAGTTTGTGGTTGTGCACACCAAAAGACAGAATAATCAAATTTACAGCCTCAACGTTTCTTTCAGTATGCCTAAAATAATGAATTTTGCGTATGTATTTCTTAGGCTTAAATGCAGCCCCAATACAAATTTAGGAAATGGAAAAAAGGGCTGTAGGGCTAACTTACATTTCACAAGAGTGCTAGTAGCGTAGATTTTACAGATGTGAACATGCTGCTGTCTTTGCCAGCCACTGCTCTTTATCCCACCTACTCCTAACACAAGAGTCTGAAAGATACAGCTGAAATGCTTACAGATTCTTTTCCATTGCCTTTATTCATCACCCTCTCACAGATACCTACTGGTCTGAAAATATCCATCCATTATTCCAGTGAATCTATACCACAGATAAAGTGAAACAGGTAAGCATGATTTACCTGTGAAAATCCTGCTGATCTGAAGGAAAGCATGGGATCAAGAGGGAACATTGCTCAGGGACTTCTTCCTAGCAATTTTAAACAACATATATGTACATATTTCAATTCAGCACCTTTCATAAAGCAGAGTGTGCTTACATGGCAATAAGCAGAAGTTTTCAATATTGAATAAGCCACTCATAAAAATGTAGTTTTTTTCTTTGTAAGATACATTGCTTTAAATTTCAAGTCCTTGTTTCAAACTGGCGTGGTTAGAGTATCAACGCTACACTGCAAATATTTTTATTTTCCTACTTAAATCTGTGATTACACATGGTGACAACATTTGAGCGGCTCAGCAAATCAACTCTTGTTATTTGTCAAAATTACTTGTATACTCAGTCTTCCCCACTAGCAAGTAACGTATCATATAAATGTTGCGGAGAGGGGCAGACATAGCTAGCAAGAATCTCAGTAATTTTGCTAAAGATGACCTAATCCCAAAACAATTTTATGTCTCAGTCAGTAATAATAAAAAAAAAAAAAAAATCCATTTTGACAAACCTGGTTGCAGTAGCCTTTGACATTACTGCTCCTATGAGCACCATCAGCAGAAGGAAAGCTGAGCCTACATCTTTCAAGCTAGCTCGCTGCCCATTTCCTTACCTTAAGCCTGCAGTAACTACAACTTCACAAACTACTAAGATCTCAACTACAGTTGCAAGGAGCCAAATCATGGCTTTCCTTCTGCTAACTTTATACTACTGAGAAGTGATATCAAACAGCTGTGTTTGCAAGGGTTTTTATATACCTACAGCTGTGTGCTCAGTCAACATCAAGTGAAACTTGCTGAAATCTGAGAGTAGTTTATCTCAATTTAGGATCCCATTTAAGTTAAAGAAGTAAAACAAATAAAGCCTAAAGAAAAGCCAGTTTGCACCTGCTTTTAAGAAAACAAAGCAAGGGACTGTAAGTGAAAACCACTATGGCTCAGCTCCCCAAAGCTATTTAGATACATAACAAGTACTGAAATAATTCAGTCTTACTTTGGTCTAAAAGGTGATGGTCACTTCTGAAAATATAAGTCAGATGCTAAATATATATAATAACTTTTAGAACCATCTTTAAGTGATTGTTCTTGGTTCTCCATTTACTTGCAAAGTCTCATTTTGAAAAAAAGAATCTTGTTTGAAACAGTGGAATCCACTGCCCTTCTCAGTGAAGACTGGCAGACTTCACTGCAGAGCAGAGATGAACTAGGCTCTTGTTGAAGATTTTTCACTGTACAATCAGAGCTAAAATAGGGTATCTTCAAAGCAATAAATACCCGATATATCCTGTGTTCTAATTTCCTTGAATAATGTTCAGTCAAATGCAGTGTTGAGTGAATCACAGGATAGATCTTTATATAAGTGCTTGCAAAAATACGTTAACCCTACTCTTGTTAGTAGCCAGGTGTCATCTGATTTCAGTGTAGTAAATATTTGCCACCTAATGGTTATGAGAAAGTTCTCTAATCCCTTTTGGAAAACAGGGTACAGGGCATCCTTAAATATACTAGCAGTGTATTCATTCTGTATTTGTCCTTCTTCGTGTAATGATCTACTTTTTCTTTCAAAATAAAGCCTATTGATCCCAGGCTTCAGTGTTCCTCCTATTTTCTAGATCCTCTGGCTGGTTAGCTAAAGGACTTTCTACTACACGTGGAACAAGAAATATCTCATTCCTCTTGAGAACTAAGCAGAACTGTGATTTGGTCCCATATGAAGATTTCTCATCTTACCAGTTTTCTGGCTTAAGACTGAGGGTTGTGATCATCCATTCAATATCCAATTGCAACCTAACTGCACTTATGAATATTTTGTGACCATTCTATTTATTTTTCAGTTTTTATAGGGTGAAGTCCAGCTACTACACCTTCATTTCAGACAAGACAGCAAGAAAAGGAACTAGCTTCGCAACTTGCAGTTTTCGCATGTCTAAGTTTACAAAATAGAAGAGTTACATCTCATTTACAGTAACTTAGGAAAGGATTTCAGAGGACAAGAGTGAGAATCGGAACTTTTGATTAGTGGCAATGTATTATGCATGATGGGGCAAAATCAGAAAGCAGAAGAAAAGTGGCTGTAGAGTATAACAGAATGTATGCCAGCTACTTGTCAGGGTTGCTTCTAGCAGGCTTGTTGAAACTTGGATTTCCTTTTATGGCTCCTTTATGCCATCTGGACTTTACACAAAGACATAGAGGTTATTTTTAAAGATGCTGATGTTGTGATTAAGGGCACAACGGATAGACTGTATGTGTAATTTGATCTGGAATCTAGAAAGGTTGTAAGTTTGAAATTTTGTACGTTATCTTGTTAGAGAACTGAAGAAAAACTTTTTTTTTTTTCTTTTTTTTTTTTGTCTCAAGAAATAGCTCATTAGCAGAAGAGTATCTCTTCTCTTCTGCTAATGTGTATCAGCTTATTGTGTGGGCAAACCACTCCTGGCAACAAAAATCAAGAAACAATAATCATTAATTGATGAAACACTATCCTGTCATGTACTTACACATACTTTTTTAATTAATACAAATTTCTTCAATAGTAAACTCAGACATCTTTGGTTTTGCTAGCATAAAAGCCCTCACTTTGCAAAGCCCATACACTTTGCCTATAGTCAGGTAGAAAAGGGGATATTTGAAGAAAAGGTGACATTGTTTTCTGAAGTGAAATCCAACAACAATTGATTCTTCCCATTCCTTTGACTAATGGAGCTTTGCCAGTTGAAGCTGGAATCCAGCAAAACAGTCAATAACAAATCATTCTTTCTAAGCTTCCTATTGTGAGTGCAGTTGTTATTAGATTTAACTCAGGCCTTGGATACATTTACAGCAAAGCTGTTTTAATGGAATGTGGAAGACTAAGAAGAAATATAATATGTGCATAACGGAAGTTTTCAGATGCATAATAAGGGCATAGCATAATACTAGATGTAGTAGTGTTTTTAGTAGCAGTAATAAAATAAATTGTAACTGTAATAGGCCAAAGTGAAACTTCAAAATTTTACCATTCTTTAGTCACAAGAACCATAAAATGCAGCTGCTTGCTTTTCTCTCAGTTCTCTCTCATACTGACTCTTATGACACTGCAGCAGAGCTCCACATACTTCTAGACAGTGTATGTTCTGCATATTGTGATTACTGATTACTTGAGCTATGCTTATATACTCTAGTTTTAGTGGCTGATGAACGCTCATACACTTACTAAGCAAGGGAGGCAGCCAATTCACGTTGACTTCACAATGGGAATCCAGAAATGTCAAGACTTCTCCTCTAGCCAGCGAGGCTCCTAGCAGTCTGGTCCGAATAAGCCCTTCTCGTTTCTTGGTACGTACAATCCGCACTTTGGCAAAACGGACCATGTATTCCTCCAGCTTCTCTTTTAAATGTTCTAGAAAGAAGGGCAAAAAAAGCGTCAGTGGTGCCAGGCCTGGAGGAGCCAACAGAAGGACAGGATGGCATACAACCTGCAAGCAGCTCATCTACTTCCATCTCTTGTCACTTCAAGTCCTCCAAAATCTGCCACAAATCCTCTCTGAGACAGTTCAAAAAGTGCAAATGTTCTCTGTTTTATCACACAGAGGAAGACACTGACACTCTGGATCTTTTATTGCAGTTGCTACTGGCAACCTGCCATCCACAATATAATCGTGGCCAAAACAACTGCAGGATATTCATCCATCCTCTTGTTCCTGCAGCCCAAGGCCAGATAAACATTCTGGCATGCCTTTTTATAAGCAGTGTCATTTCCAAGTGGGTTTCCTATAACAACTAATTATGAAGAACTATGCGTGGAAAGCAATTTTTAAAAAGCAAAATGTTAAATTAGCTTGATTAGATTGTTTTTGTAATGGGAAGGGAAGTAGACATGAAGGAAGTTCTTAACAGGTGGATACCAGCATGAAGCAAAAGGACAGCTGACTTCCTAATAAAATTAAGCTGCAAATATAGATCATTTGATAGGTTCTCTCATCTGCATAACTTGGCTCTGTATCACAATACAGCACCTTTTGGAACTTCTTTTCTTCTGACTAGACACACACACCTTAAGAATAAAAAAAAAAACCAAACCCAAGCAAACAATAAAAAAATACCCTGCAATTTTGCCTCTTCCTAAATACATCTGCCATAGAAGTAGTGATCTTTTGTCTTTGATGAAACACCTCGGCTTATCAGACTCATTACTTTGGAAAAATATGATAATTTCATTTGGCAGGAAAAGAGCAAGAAAAGCTTAGTCTCCAATAATTAAAACTGTTGATAAGACACATTTAGCGATGCTAGGTGTTGCAAGCTTAGTCTCACTGAAAGGCATTTGCCAAGTTGATTGCTTCTTACATTAGCTTGTAATTCTTTGGACTTGTGTGGTTGTACGTGCCTCAGTCCAGAGACTGCAAGAAGTTTGTTACCAACTACCCAAAAGGGCTATCATTTAGCAGTACATTGGAATGTATAAAGCTGATACATAGATTAAAGGCAATAAGGCAACAAGGCACAGTGCAGAGAATGCAGGAACTTGTGTTAAAACAAAATCAAGTTCTACTAAGAGAAAGCTTCCTGGAACACAGTCTTTATCTCTTCTCCTTTCCTTCTTAGCTGACCAAGGCACAAGATTTTCCAAATCTACCTGCAGATTAGGAAGGAGTAGAAACCCTGGTGTGTAGTTTTACGTATTTAGTTGGAGAGTACTACATAGGATGTACTGACGAATCTTGATGTACATTGACACCAAAGAGGAGGAAGCCTGAGACCTGGGAACATCAGCCTGCAAGGTTTACAGAACAGGCTGGGGGTTTTGGGATGGAGAAAATGAATGCTTTGGAGACTTGCTGAGTCAAGAGACTGGTTTGTGTTCGTAGGATTACCCAGAAGAAGCATTACACCAAATGAGGAAGGCCAAGTCTGAGGCAAAAAAAAAAAAAAAAAAGAATGACATTCAAATAAACATCGATTGTTTTTGTTTTCTACTCTGTGGTTAATTGTAGAATACCAATGTTCTAATTCTGAAACATAAGGAAAAGAGGTATCTCTTTTTTTAATTGCATTTTGCCACTTATGTACTCAATAAAAAACCCCAACACAGTCCCCCAGTGATTACAATGACAAGAGATGTACTGTATCTTTGAATGATGATCTTTGTATGACCAATAATACTCATGGGACAAGGGCTGTGTGCCACTCTGACTCATTTCAGCTATTAGCTACAATTCAGTATTGTGACTGAACTGAGGTTAAATCAAGTCTTAGATCATCTTGTGCCCAAGTGCAAGACTGTCTAAAGTATATATTTATCAAACTGTTTTCCTGTTTCTATGAGCTCCATTGAGGCTATTCTCATAGTGTAGGAATATAGAAAAAGGGAAATAAGACCTCAAAAACAAAGATACCAAGACCTTGCAAGTAATATAAGAAAATCTGTTAGGGCTGTCAGTTTGGATTTTTTTTCTATGTTGTAAATTGCATCATCTTATAGCCATGAAAAATGAAACAGTTTCAAAAGGACAGACTATTCCATATTTCCAAAGTAAATCAAACTTAATCAAAGCTAACCATAGCTCCTGTTAGTCCTCAGACACTGTGGAGTGTTATCTAACCCTTGCCCCTCTGATCTCTTCCACCCACATCTTAAGTTTGTTCGCACTGAATAGCACATAGGAACCCGGCACTTGTACAGACAACTAATAAGAAGATTCATGTTACACAGCTCTCTAACTATGTAATCAAGCACTTAACACTTTGGCTATAGTTCAAATCCTCAGTCTTCACCTGCCTCCTCTCAAAGGTGGATTCACTGATGAGAGTCAGGATCCTACTGCACAGCTCTTAACTTGGCTATGTATCAGATAAGATTGCTTTACTGTTCCCTGTGACCCAGTTATTGGCAGTTTCCCTCTTTGTATGTGAAGACAGCTACCAATGAAGCACCTAATATATCTGGTGTAGAGAGGCAGGAGCTTTACTCGGACACTCTAAGTTCTTTGTGGTGTTGGTAGACTCTCTGTTGCCTGTACAGAAATTCAAGGCACACCTGAACTGGACATTCACTAGTTAGGTGTTACAATGGTTAAGGTAAGGCCCTTGCAACAGACATTTGGAACATGGCCACCACTGATGTTTAAAAGGACTAATACAAATACTCTCTTATCATGCACTCTAATTGTTATCACTTGGGCCAAATAAATTTAGTGAAATTCAGTCTCATACAAAGGACTTAATTTCACTTCTTTCACACCTCGCAACGAGCAAATTCTGAAAGCTGACCACATATCTCTTCTGGAAAACATTCTAGTGAGGGATGATGTAAGCTATCATATTATGATACATTCTTTACTGTTCTTATATTACTTGCCAAACAACAAAAGAGCTGAATAATATAATTTGACTGTCAGCAGCTGTATTGGAGCTTGAACTCCGTGAAATCAATAATAGTTCCTACTGTTCTTTCATTGCTTCAGATTTCTTGCAAACTCAGGAAAAGTGGTCTCTCAAATTTTGAATATTGTTTTGGGTTTTTTTTTTTTGTTTAGAATAATACCTGAAATTCTGTGGAATGAACAAGAGTTGTCTATACCACCTTCTTCGCTCTCCCTCCGATAGCTCTTCACACATATTAGACAGCATGTCATCTGATTTGTGAAGAACAGCATTAAAACATCCAGCATATCTTTTGATGCTGGAATCATATATACCAAAATTGTTTTAATCTACTCAATTAGTCCCATGATGGAATAATTTTATTATTTTCTCCTTGTCATCCAAAGAACAACTTGCAGAAAAGCAGAAGTATAAAAACAAAATTTGCATGTCACGTTCACACAGAATTCTAAATATATCCTCATTTAGACCTACCTGGAAGTAATCAGGAAGAAAACAGAAGTAATAAGTCTTAACTTTTGTAGAACAGTTATTACACAAATGACATAAAAAAGATCAGATCTACATACAAAGCAAAGTATATGGGTTACCAGAGATACATGGCATATGTAGATTTGTTAAAATAGTTATATGTTAGTATTATAATAACTTAACGATAAGTCATGACATAGTCAAACGGATGCCACTTACAATACATACAGTATCTTTAGGTTTGAGATTTGGACAAGAAGACAGTTTGGGAATTTATTTGTGGAAAATTCTCAATAACTACAAAACTATGATGAAGTATATAAGTTCAATGACTACCTCCAATATGGTTGTGAGAATATCTTAAAGTGGAGAAAAAAAAATTCCCTTTTGGATCCATAACTAGCAATTTTTTTTTAACTGAAATCAATATGAAAGTGCTCTCTTATTGTATTTTCCCTTGCAATGTCTTGTGTCACATACTTCTGTCAAATCTTACTGATCTCTAAAAGCATAAACACAGAGTAACAGTTAGAGATAGTAGTTTTAGAAAAACCTGCAGTATTTTCTACTATTTATATAAGCAGGAAAAATGTATCTTTATGTTGAACCACTTATTAAAGCCAATCTCACATTACTGAATATAATGTATTCTCATTGATGAGACTCTTTAAAGCAAAAGGGCAATTCTGCAGGACCTGTAGTCAGCAGCCGGCTTTAAAGGCTAGCTACTTAAACAAAGAGCCAGTGTTTGAGACAGGGGGCATGAAGATATAGATGCTCTGACAAAGACAACACCTGGGAATCTCACAGCTTAAGTGACGCTTAAAACAGACCAGACAAGTCTTCAGCGTTCTCTGCATAGAAATAATTTTGATTAAGAAATGATCTACATGTTTGTGATTACTAATAAATTTTAAGTTTTTTAGTCTTGCCATTTCCCCAAAATACCATAATAAATTGCCCTTTTTCACAGAACTCCACAAATTTCCTTCACAGAAGAGAAAACCAAACTATATTTTACTTCCTATACTAAGAATGCATTTTCTCATTTTCCAATTATTTTGTTGCTACTATTATCTCCAGAAGCATCTCACACACAAAACATATATTACACATATATATTTAGATGCAAGTAAACTCAAGTGCCAAAGTAAACATGCGTCAATCAATGTCAGAGCAAAACTATAATTTCAAATAAATTCTCTAATAGAAACTAGAATGTGGTGTTTAAAATAGAAAGCAATCTTGTAGTGGTCGGTCTAAGGATCGATTTCTGTCTCAACATTTCTCATCAGATATGGAGCCGCAGAGCCTGGCTGTATTAATTGCAGATATTGGCCTTACGGCCTTACAAAAAAGGGTGCAAGGTGCTCGTTCTGTACCAACTTTGGAATGCTTTGTACCGGCCGAGGCTGGTGCATAGTGAACATTTTGTATCTGTCTACAAGCCTCCCTGCTCCCCGTACCTACCTCCCTACTCCTGACCATTGTGAAGCAAGACAGGAGAATCAATGATGGGACATACCATAGACCCATGCTCCAACAGAGCGTGCGGAAGGACTAGTTCATCCAAAGTTCAAGTGATGATGACTGCTAGCCTTCATCTGGGACCCCAAGTCAACCACCGCCACCAGGAGGAGGAGCGCATGTGCAAGGGGACAAGACCTGCTCCAAAGCCGACCACACCTCAGACACTCCTCTCTTGGCATGTGTGGCCTGCCAGGTGGGGTTTGGCAAATCTCCACAGGACTGAGGTGGAGCAAAGACGGGTCGTAAGGAGGAACCAGGTGTATGGACTAGCATAAAAGACAGTTCTGGAGCAGCTGAACTTTGAAGATCTTCCCCACTGTGAGATCACATTGATCGAAGACAGAAGCAGAGGAACGCCTTCTGGACCAGGACCTCAGAGATGTCTGTGGACCTGTGGTGGTAGCTAACCCCCCCTTTTCCTTCCCTTTTCTCCGCATCCTTTTCCTTTTTTTTCTCTCTCTCTTTCTATTGCAAGCCATTGCAATTAATAAATTAATAAAGCACAATTAATAAAGTTCCAAAAGTTATTGAAATTTAACTCCCTTGACTTGTGGAATTATTTCTTTGCTTTCTTTTTGCACTCCGAGATCATAGCTGAAAAGAACCATCACGCATCCGCTTATGAGTGGACCGTGACAACCTGTAACATAAAAATGCCTTAAATGTCCACGGGACAACACATTCTGCACGTTTATTACCAAAGAAAACAGTTCAAGCAAGCTTGCCATGACAATAAAACAGGGAAGAAGGATGGTTTCATTTAAATGCTGTAATAGTACACAAATTTAACTTTCAGAGTTAGGCATGAGAGAGAAGCCAGTATTTAAATTCTACAGTGAGCTATAAATAGTGCATTTTGGATATAAAGAAGCCAAAGCCCCTGTCACTAGGTATGAGGAGTAAATGTCTAATTTGTAATTTAAAAGAAAATACATCATTCTTTTCTTCACAGTGTTGATCAAATGAACCTATGAATCATATGCTCGACACATGCCAGGCACCTGCCAGGCCAAGAGTTGGCACCGGTTGTGACAAATGAAGAATAATGCACAGGCAGGAGCTTTACAGGCTGTCACTGCTATGACAAGTGATGATAAAGGGAAGCATTATGCCTCTTCTAGTGATAGCCTGTAAACAAATTCTCTGTTGTAATTGTTTGGTGTAGGCCTTCTCTGCCTTCATTTAAAGTCTGGAGTAGTTTTTCTATAAGAATAGCAGAGATACAATTGCCTGGTCATGGTAATTAAAGATCTACTCAAGTACAGTACCCACTTACTTAATTTGGTGCACAGAAATAAATTGGAAATAAAGGTTCTACCTTTGTCAGGGAAAAAAAAACTTGTAGTAAGAAGCAGAACTGATATTCTCTTCTTTTGGGAATCATACAGGGACTATTTCCTTATCACACTGGTACCCTGTGGTAACATGTGCTATGCGACAAGCAATGTTCCTCCAAAGTTATTGAGAAGGTGCTAAGAGAGATTTAAAAGATGATGTGAAAGCTGGAGCTGCTCTTCAGGACTTGCTTGGCTGCAGCATGGACCGTGAAAGAGAAAGGACAACACAAATAAACTAAAACCTTTTGTTAAGTCCCCCTTCTCTACAGCCAGAAAGGTTCATCCCAGATCTGTGCCTGTAACACACTTAACCCTCTCCACCCCGGTAGCACCTCCAATTTCTGTCCCAAAGTACTGAAAACCTCTATTATAGTACCATTGGCCTCCAAATTATCAAATAATTAAGAACAGTGACAGAGCCAGCTAAGTACCCTCATAAACATTTGAATTAAACCTATTTCTTTTTAACTTAATTGAGTGAGAAGTATGTAATTTGAGCTGTTCTGCCTTTCCCAAGGAGAGCCATCTAAAAACAGTTCAAGAAGAACTTGCACTAGTAAAAAACACATGCTGACCTCTCTTGTTACCTAAGCACAGGTGTATGGGAAGAAGCAATGTGGCCAAAACCAGAGCAATCTGTGATCTTAGGTCAGTAAAACAATCTCAAAGTGGTTATTTCTGTTAATGAAAACTAAAGCAGTCACATGGCTGTTCTGACAAGCTATAACAATGAGGCCAGCTCAAAAAGATTTTTCTCATTAGCCAGCAGCAGAGAGCTTTAGGACAAATAAGCACAGATAAACCTGAAAGTATGTTTATGCAAAATTCATGGCTCCCATTGCGAAAAGGACCTCCATCACTTTTTGTCCTTGTCTACAAAATGGGAATATATTCCCTGGGAAAATTAGCAAGAATATCCTCCATGCCTATCCATAGGCCTTGAGCATACATTTTTCCTGGAACACCTCAGCTTAAATTTTTGATAAGTAAAATGCTTTTGTCTAGTTTAAGTCTTAAGCTTGACAAAAAATACATAAAGGAAACTTACTGGCCTATGATTATCCACTTATTTGTTTTCTGCTGCAATGAACAAAATAGCCCTTTCCAGTGCATTGCCATTATTTTTACTTTCACTGCCTGTATATATACTACTATTAAAGCAAATCAGTCTGAAGAGAGAATACAAGGTGAACACATGAATTTAAGTACTTCACCTATCTTTCTTCCAGTTTCCCTTTAAGCTTCTTATTTGAAGAAGCTTGGTTGGAAATGCTAGTTGGACACAGAAATGTTGCAAAGGTTTTACCAGGTCAACTGCCAGTGTTTCTAGCCAAGCTGAAGACTCCAAGAAGGACAATTACCCTGGTTACACCTCTGGCTAAGCTATTCCAGTGCTGCTCTACCCTTCTGGTGAATAACTTCTCCCTAAAGTTCAAACTGAATCTTCCAAGCTCTATCTTGGGGCTATTGCCTCTTATTTGTACCATCTGCCAGTACCAGGAGAAACTGGATTTTGCCATCTGCGTAATTCCCATTCAAACTGCTGTGAGCAGCTATTTGATCACCACTTAGCTGCTTCTTTGCCAGACTTTGCTGTCTGTATCACTGATGAAGATATTAAGCAGCACTGGTACTAATGCAAATTCCTGAGGGACACCACTTGTCATGGATCGCCATCTGGACATTCAAGCCATTGACTACCACTCTCTGAATGTGACCATTCAATCAATTTCTTATGAACCGAACAGTCCACCCATCAAATCCATATCTCTCCAATTTAGAGAGAAAGATGTTGTGGGGTACCATGTCAAAGCCTTTATAGAAGTCCAGAGAGATTACACCCATTGCTTTTCTTGTGTCCACTGATGTGGTTATGCCATCATAGAAAGCCACTAGGTTGGTCATACAGGATTTGCCCCTGGTGAAGCTGTGGTGGCTGCCATTAATCACCTCCATGTCCTCCATGTGCTCTAGCATAGATTCTAGGAGGATCTGTTCCGTGATCTTCCCAGACACAGAGGTGAGGCTGACAGGTCGGTAGTTCCCAGGGTCATCTTTTCTACCCTTTTTCAAAATGGACACAATGTTACCCTTCTTCCAGTCACCAGGGACTTCCTCTGACTGCCATGACTTTTCAAATATCATGGACAGTGGCTTGGCAACCACATCAGACAATTCCTTCAATACTCTGGGATGCATCTCATCAGGTCCCATAGATTGATATATGTTCACATTCCTCAGGTGGTCAATTCCTCAGCCTCTTTTCAAAGGCCACATGCTTTTGGCCCATGACAGTCTTGCTAGACTTCTGCTAAACCGACTCCAGCTTTTATCATCCTTCCTGAACTGCAGAACTCAAAACTGGAGACTTTGCTTTTGCCAAGAGAGGTTGGAGGAGATGATCCTTGAGGTCCCTTCCAACCTGGTATTCTGTGATTCTATGATTCCTATTCACCTGGTATCCACTATGACCTTTGCAAGTCCTTCATACCAGCTAGACAGTTTGCAGTTTTGCTGGCATATGGGCTTATCCACCCAGGTACAAAATTTAGCACTTGTTGCTGAACCTCTGAGATTTATTTTGCCCAATGCTAGAACCTTTCTGGACTGACACTAGAAGATATGATATGACATCTGATGTGTCAGCCACTTCCTCTATTTTAGTAGTATCCACAGATTTTCTGAGGATTTGTCTCACCATCCAGTTTATTGATGAAGAACTTGACTAACGTTGCCCCCAGAACTTTACCCCCAATACTTACCTGGGATATTCTGCCAGACAGATATCAAGTAATTGATTAGCTGCCCCTCGAGTCCAGCAACCCACCTAACCATCTTTGTGCAGTCCATGCTTCTTCTAGCTACAAATGAGAATGGTGCAGGGACTCGAACTTCCTGAAGTCAAGGAAAGTTATATCTATCATCCTTCCTTTAAATACAATTTGCAGTTGAGTAAATATGTGACAACCATCCTGTATTATTTTTTTGTCTTTCATGTACTTGCAGATGGTTAGGCATTATTCAACAAGTGGATGTGCTTCATGATCCTTCTGAGCTGAGGCTTGTTGGTCTACAGCTACTGGATCCTCCACTTTGTCTTTCTCAAAGATGTAAGCAGCATCTTTTTCAGGTTGGTTGCACATTTCCAGTTTTCTGCCAGGCTGACTTTAGCTAACTTTTTCTCCCAGCTGTGATGTTTTGGTTAGCTGGCTTGGGGTAAGATAAAACACAGTCTCTTTCTTTTGATATTAATAATGAGCCAGAGTCCTTGGGTAATACTCTACAAGGCCGTGGAGAATATCATGCATG
This sequence comes from Cuculus canorus, assembly GCF_017976375.1. Lineage (NCBI taxonomy): Eukaryota > Metazoa > Chordata > Aves > Cuculiformes > Cuculidae > Cuculus > Cuculus canorus. Next base: position 39,791,464 of record NC_071404.1, read on the forward strand.
TGCAGCAGTTCTGTTCTTCACTTGTACCTCAATGAATCTAAACTTCCAGAGAGTACCTTCATTTTGATGTTGAGTTTCGACCACAGACTTTTGAAGTTGAAAGAACCTCCAAACTCAACAGTAAATGTACGTTCCTTAACACAGCCTGAAAAGTTCAGCATTACTGAGACCAGGACGCTGAACAGAGCAGATGAATCTGTAGCCTGTCTGGATTTCATTCACAGTAGTCTTAAGATAAACTTTGAACGAATCTGTTTTGTAAAGTATAGGCTTTCGTATAGTCAGGAAAGGAGCGACTGGGACTGCAGTCTGTGAGGCTAGCCAGATTTGCTGAGACTTTCTCAGGCTATAGCTTCAGTCAACAGAGAGATACGGACATTCTGGTATCTCTTCCCCAAGCCCCACTTCCCCGAGCCCATGTAATTGTGACTGTTAGTACAGTTGTTTTGTTGCCAGCAGAGAAGAACCTACGATCTCTTTGTCAACTAGGTGAGTGTACAGGTAATTGCATACATGCAGGAGATATTAGGTGGAGTGACTTCTTATAGAGATGCCATGGAAGCATCCCTAAACTCTTGAGGTACTTTTCCAGATTTTGTGACTAGAGAAAGGAGCAAACCAGTTCATTTTTAGGTTGTGGTAATCTAGCACAGTAAGTCAGATCATCCCCATAAGCAGCTAGGGCTGGCCTGCTAGTTTGCTGGCAGTACTAGCATGACTGGGTAGTTTCCCTCTTCATAAGGACATGAACGAAATATGGTTATTTGTTTTTAAGGTTTTATTCCAACTGTCAGTTGTACTGGGTAGCTGTTGATGCCTTCACTCGTGTTGTAGTATGATAACTGATGTCTTTTCCACAGCTGAGAGCAGACTCCTTCATTTGCTATTTTTGCATCATTCTAGCTCTGAGAAAGGCATCTGCAACTGGTAGTAAGGTAGGGCCTTTTACCTTTTACAGAAAGACTAAATGATCTAATCATTATTTATTATCTGAAAGCCTCCAAAGCAACAAAATTACCAAAATTGTATTCTATATGTCACAGTCAAATCCAGGAATTAATCAATGCTCAATGCATTTTATATCTTCAAATCAAGGCATAAAGAAGTTAAGCACTTACTCCTTATTAATATATCTTCTATGCTTCATACATAAAATGATACAAATTTTTAAAAAATCCCTTGTACCAACCTCTGCTTTTTGATCTGTCTTTTGGAGCCATAACAGTTAAATATATCCCCCCAAAACTAAAAGAATTTTTTTTACTAAAATATTTTAAATAAAGACAGATACTATTTATTTGTATTTCCTTTGTGTCTAATTTTGAAGCAATTATCTTTTACATATTAAGGCTGTTCACATCCCTTTGGTGTCCACGTGCAGAAAAGTGTTTTAGAACTGCCTAAAGAAAGGCTATGACTTCTATTTCTGACTCTTTGCCCAATATTGTATTTCCTATGAAAAAAGCTTTGAAAAAAGAAGTGAGAAAATATGCTATTCTTACAGCTCTGTTCCTCTGGTTGTATCCAAATGGTTTGCCAGCTGTAATAGACATAGGAATAATTTTGTTCACCAAAGGAATAACACATTATAAAATGCAATCCCTTTATGCTGGATGAGGAAGTTCGTTAAGAATATACAGTGAAGCAGTCTTAAACGGGAAGTAAAAACTAATTAGCAGGAAATCATTTTTGCTGCAAGGTAAATGTAATAATCATCTGGATTGGAATGTGATTAAGAAACTGAACTCAAGTAATGATACAGTAGATTATACGGGAGAGAGCTCTTAGAACGCAAATAGGAAAGGAAAGCTATATTCCTCTCTGCTTTTGCTCCAGCAAACTGTATGGGTTCACAGCACTAAGTACAGTGCCTGACCTCAAGGGTGAAAAGAAAGCATATAACTCCTATTGAATGATACTTTGCAGAGATTTCACCCCCCGGAATGGCTTCACCACTGCAGTGGCATGGCTCATGGAATAAAGTGCAACCAAACTGGGAAGAATTTGTTTCTCATATCTTCTTAGTAGTCCTGAATGTCACGCGATCTTCACAGGCATGCTCAGAGATATATTGCCCACTTGGGTGATGAGAAGGAAGGTGGGAGAAGTTGCAAAAGCCTTTTTTACAATGAAGACTTTATGGTGGATGGACTCACTTTGGGACTTTCTTACACCACTAATTGAACAAACATAACTGTAGCTACAGCTCAAACAAGAATCTGAGCAATTGGATTAATTAGCAGGGACATTATGATAAGTATGCAGTAAGATAACAAAGAAATGTGAAACTGCCTTTAGATATCGTTTCTGGACACAATTATGTAGTAGAGACCTGACAAAGGCGTGATCTTGCTGCATTAAAATTAGATTCTTTTTAACAGGTCTGTTTACTACACAGGTATATATACAGTAACTCATCCCCAAGGGAAGCATATTGTGAGGTTTCTTCCAGGTTGCAAGGCCAATTAGAAGAATGATGTTTTGAAGAGAATCCAGGAAATTGTAACTTTCCTTGAGATCAATACATTGCTCCCAAATACCATCCTCTTATTTTCAGAGTCACACTTTTGCATCTTCACAGTATCATTAAAAATTGTAAATGATGACCTGTCAAGCAAGACTGTTTTTTGGAACATATTTCTAACACTGTAAGCAGTCTTGCAGATTTTGAGACCTGTCCTTCCATTGACATTGTCTCTGTTTTGCCTGAAACTGTCTGTGACATATTTTCAGTTCTTCCTGCAAAATATATCACTGACTTTTACAGTAGGTGTTGTCTTCAGATAACAGTTTTCTCTCATAATGCTCTTTTTAACCTCTCAAATGCCAAGGACAGATTGTACTGGAGAGCTCGTGAAGCACTGTTGCAAGGATGGCACTGACCTTACATTTGCAGAGGACAGTCATGCTGGTTCTTGGGAAGGGGGAAAATAGAATTCATACAAGTTACGAAATTACTTTTTAAGTAGCATTAAATTCTGGTACAGTTCCCTCCACTGAACACTTTTATTTCCCAGAGTAATTCTACTCAAATTATAACTTGTTGCAAACCTTAGGCTCTGCCATCCTAAACACACTGGAATATGGCCACCTCCTAAGAGGATATTTTAATAACTTTCTGTGTAAATGAAGATGCTACATTTCTGTAATTCTTGTCCATCTATGTGCCATTCATCCTCGGTAAATCATGTCCTAAATATAGTCTGCAAGTAGTCCTTTTCCTCAGCAATTCAATGGGTGCTTTCCTAGTGCGTGGGCTGTTCTTGTCAATAAAAGAAGTCCTTGAAATATGCTTTGGAACTGATATGCAGATTCAAAATATAAATGAGAGTTTGGGCAATACCTTATTATCCTTAAAGTTTGATATTATATCAAGAAGTTGCTCTTATCTTCCAGCTATTGTATCAACATTTCTGTTTTTAAAAATGCCATCTCTGAGGTAGGAATTGGAGTGCTGAGGCATCAAGCCTTTCCTATGGAGTGATGAATTTACCTAAGCTCTATATACTGCAGCAGGATAAAACATGGAGAGTCAACAAGGTTTCTCTGACCTAATGAAAGAGGCCTTAAATTCCTAGCGCAAATTCTAGAACTAAGTATGTAGCCATAAACTCTTAAATATCTTTTGTATCACCTGAATTGTATTTCCTACAACACATCTGGCAGTACTACACTTTTCACAGCTGGAATGCAGACCTCTATAAGCTTCAAGAACACTTATTGTTGAAACAAGCACTCAGTTCCTTCTCTTGACTACTGCTTTCCATTATCCAAACATTTTATTTTTTCAGTTGTTATTTCAAGAGTTTTATCTTTTTCACTTTGTCTGGAGTGGAAATACATCCATTCTTCCAAAACTTCCATATTAAAAAGACTCTGTGTTTACTAAGCTAGAACTGTAGTTCTCAAAATTGTTACACTCATTTATTTGCAAAAGTTGCCATGTTCCTGGTATAACCTTTGCAGTCGTTCCTGTGTTAAGGAGTGCAATGAAAGAAGATGGAGTTAATATTGCTGAAGAGGTTTACAGAAAGCTGCAGTCTGTGGGAATTCTCTTACCACCTACTGGCAAAGAAAAGCAAACTGTTCGAGACATGTTTTTGAGATAAGGTCAGATATATTTCTTCCTCCTTTCATTATTTGCAACAAACAGTTTGCTTCCAAAAGTAGGGGTATATAATTCTTACAGTGAAAGAACTAGATCATTGTTTGGGTTACATATTTTGAAACATGAGAGCTAATTATCAAAAAGGAAACCATTCTCTGTTCATAGACTAATCTGCTATGATGATATTTCACTACATAATGAGGCAAAATTGATGCATAATTAGGCATCTCCTAACATCAGTATTAGCTATTAATCAAACAATAACACAATTTTTTTTTTCATGGATAGATGCTTGGCTTTTCACTTTTTATTTAAAACAAGAAAAAGAACAAATAAATGAGTTTCTGCATAGATCAAGCTTTGGAGAGAAGACATCAAGCTTTTTATTTTCTTTGTTATCTTTTTTCTCCCTTTGTTTTACACATTGAATAAACCGGTCTTTTCCTATCTCTTGACTGTCACACCTGTTCTGCAGTATCACTGAAGCTCTTCACATCCTCTTTTTAGTCTGGCAGGTTCCCTCATTAAGGACAGAAAGACATATTGAATATGAAATTAACAGCTGAGATAGAAAATTTAAATAAATAAATATTATATTGACTATTACCTAGAAGACCTTATTTTCCTCTTAGTAGCTTTCGTATAATGACAAAGGGATCAGGCTCAGACTATGCTCACACATTTCTATACAGTTTACTTTGAAAACTCCTACTTCACCTTCCCTCCCTCGAACTGCTGTCTTTCTTGCAATGTCAAATGACAGAGGATGTGACATAGGATACAATCCAGTATTTTTTACTTCACATGTCATTAAAGTTCACACTAACGTCTCTGAATACAAGCAATAAGAATGGCATGGACTGCTCTAAACCCCTTTGGGAAACTAAACTTTAGTCTCATTCCCTCTTCATATACAGTCATGTGAATTCAGATCCAAACATAAGAATTTGCTGCTTTTGGCCTTAAATTTGATAAACCCAGCCTCTTCATAGGGATCGTTTCAAATCCTTCATAAGTAAAGTATTAACAGGTTAGCAGATATCAAGTAAAATTAAATCATTGCCATGGACATGTCTTATTACTCTTGGAAAGCTTAAAGCTATTTCAACACCACACGGGTCATATCTGCTTTACAGCATTTTACTGATCCTAAAAGATGGACAAAATATTGTACTTTCGAAGAAAATTCTCATAGCCTTATTACAGTTAAAATGACAGATCATAGATTCAATACAGTAAATAACCTTTGTATTTAAAATTTCCTTAGTGTACAAAAAATAACCTTGCCCTAAACTGCATTTAAACCTATAACAGAAATGCTTGAATTTTAGAAATATATGGACAGAAAACCAAGCCTGCCGCCTCATTTTAATTTTAAAGTGCTTTTTATTTAAAGTATTCAGCAGGCTCCCAGCACCTTGGCTGATCTAAGAATCCTCACTGGTCCTGCCCAGAACCATACACATCTTCCCCTCACCATCTTGTGGCCCAACTTAAGTATTGTGATTTACACATAGTGTGTCACTTAGACCTCCCCTCAATTTTGTTCTGGTGTGAGGTTTTCAACCTTTAGCAGAGAAAGTCTTTTAAAAAAAAGGTGTACTAAAGGGACTGGGAAAGTTGATGTCATTTGCTGGAAACATTTAATTGTAATCAATATGTTCTCTGCACTCTTAGCTAAAGTAACAGCCATGTGATGATCTACTGTGGTAAGTACATAAGTGCAATGCAAAGAAAATCAAGAAAATATTCTCCCTGGGAAAACTTCTCATTGTGTGAGTCGCATATCAAGGGGCGTACTGTGTTACAGATAACCTCCTCCAACTATTTGGTATCACCCGGGCAACTGTCCCCTTCTGACAGTCAACTTGCTAATCTCTATGGCAGCTCTAGATATGGCTTGCCTGGAAAAAGCAAATATTTTTGCATTTTACCTGTTGTTTGGCCTGTAGAGATGGTAGTTTTTTCGTGGAAATGTTTTAATCACTTGTGTCAATTTTCATTTGGTTTTGTTTAGTTTTTAATAAGTTATTCCCCAAGGTTGTTTTTTTCCCCTTTTCTTGTAAGGGTATCATTCAGACCCAAATAATACAGGTAGAAAGCACACAGAAAAGGTAAGCAGGTACAATCAAACAGAGAACCAGTGCCACCAGTGACCCACGAACCAGCTCTGAAACTGTTCTCATTTAGTGGATTTACTTTTAAAAATGAATAAAAAATTGCTGAAAACTTATATTTGACTCAAATTTCACATTAAATAAGACATTTCGAGACTCACTTATGATCAAGTGGAGTGGCAGATACTTGTCAGGCTCTGGAAAGTAAACTGTGACAGCACTTATAGGTCAAAGAACATGCTTAGCTTAATTTCAAAGCTACCTGAGAGCAAGAGTCCTGAATTCTTTTCTAGAGATGTTTCTGTGTTCACGTTTTCTTGGAAGAAGGTGAAGGGAAATAAGAGCAACAGAAAAACAGGAGAGTAAATAAGTGTTACACTGGGCAAAGCTGAATACAGGTAAACTATAAAACCCAAACACTAGAGAATACATAAGTAAAAGGTAAAATGCAAGTAACTACAGTATTCTGAAATGAATATGATTTCTATTCATTCCAGGCTATCATTCTGCTGAACAAAATGATGGGCTTTAAATACTGCTGCAAAGGGCAGAGTGCATCTTAGCCATACATCTCATAATTTGGTTTGCTGCAGCTTGCAGTGAAATGAAGCACACTTAAAACTCACAGACAGACGAACTACAAATGAGCCTCTTTTCCAAAGGAACAGTTGGAGATGTTCAGAAGAAGGAAATAATGTGTTACCTGGTTTCTTTCACTGATACATGCTTCACTTTGCCCAAATGAAGCAAGCTCTTGTCCTACTGGAGGACTTCAACCACCCTGACATCTGCCGGAAAAGCAGCAGAGCAAGCTGTAGGCAATCCAGGAGACCCCTAGAGTGCACTGAAGATAACTTCTTAAGCCAGGTAATAAACACCCCTACCCGAGGAGATGCAATACTGGATCTGATGGTCACCAATACAAGTGAGCTCATCACTGATGTCAAGATCGGAGGCAGCCTGGGCTGCAGGGATCACGCATTGGTGCGGTTCAAGGTACTGAGGAATATGGGACAGGTGAGGAGTATAGTCAGGAGCCTAAATTTTAGGAAAGAATATTTACAGCTCTTCAAGGAGTTAGTCAGTAAGACCCCCTGGAATATGGTCCTCAGGGATGAGGGAGCAGAACAGAGCTGGCAAATATTTAAGGATGCTTTCCACAGAGTGCAAGAGTGCTCAGTCTCCACGTGTAGGAAATCAGGCAGGGAGAAGAAGAGACCAGTGTGGCTGAGCCAAGATTTGCTGGTCAAACTAAGACCAAGAGGTAACTGCACAGGCAGTGCAAGCAGGGACAGGTAACCTGGGAAGAGTATAGGGACGCTGCCCGTTTGTGTAGGGATGGGATCAGGAAGGACAAGGTGCAGCTGGAGCTGAACTTGTCAAGGGAAGCAAAATTTAACAAGAAGGGCTTCTACAGGTATGTCAATCAGAAAAGAAAGGCTAAAGAAAGCGCACCCCCACTGTTTTACAAAGGCATCTGGGAAAGCAAGATGGGCAAGGAGGTATTTGCCTGCCACCCCAAGCATGGACTCGCCTCCATTCACTCTTCTCCTCTGAGGTACCGGGGAAAGGATACAGCATCCTCTTGATCTTGTTTTTTTTTGTTTTTTTTTTTTTTTCCTGGTGGCTGTTCCTGTTTCTGTCTCAGGGAGGGCAGAGCCTTTTCTCCCATGACCGAACTGTATATGTAACAGTACACTAACATTATGCTTTTGGAAGGATCTCACTGAATGTGATAAAATAAAAAAATACTTCAGTTCCCTTTGAACATGTCTTAGTGACTTCCCATAATCTCTTGTTTCAATAACCCTACTGTGTGTTTTTCTTCAGAAACTATTGTAGCAGAATACTTTAAAAACAACGAAGTCAGCAAGGCAGTATTTCATCTATTTGTCAATGTCAATATTGTTTTTGCTTTTAAGACCCTTTGCAGCCTCTGAAAACTAGAGCTATCCGTTTCATCAGACAACGATTTACCGTGGGACTTAGGGCTTGTTAGTGTAATGATTCAGTATCTGCCATAAGACTGAGGCAGCTTTACACACACAGGCAATAGCTTTATACATCTAGCAAGTTTATGAAAATACACTTTAATTTAAACCAAGATCGTCTGAAAAGGACATTCATATAACACAGATAATTTGTGAGCTATACAGGGAAAACTTCAGCATATACAGAAGAACAGGAGGTAGAATTTATAATGTCATCTCTGTATTTGATGACTCAGACAACCACAAGCTTCACTAAATCTCAGACATGTACAATCTCTCTGAGGGCTGCTGCTCACCAGAGCTGCTAAGGTACTGCAGGACCCCAATTCAGTTCCTGTCTCATTTCATTTTTTGCTGGGCCTCGTATGTCACTACCGAGAGGAGCTTTAAGAGCTGCTAGGGAGGCAGCAGTGAAATTTCTGACTCCGATGAGCCAGTGTAGTCTATGACCGCAGAAGGTAGCACCAAGTCTTTAAGACAATGCCCTGTAATAATAACCCACAACACTCTACCTGTGTTAAGTACACACATGAAAAAGAGAGGTGAGAGATCACTCCGTTTGAAGCTCCTGTCTAACTCCAGTGACTGGTTACACAACAAAAGGGAATGAATTACCATCTCAGTCAGGTAGCTAAAGCTGATAACAAATAATTCTACTAGAACTTAGGGCTATTTTATAAAATGTTTTCTGAATCAAAGTTATCTGCAGGAAGCAATAGCAGCAAATGTATGTATGAGAGGCCTTATTCTAAGTCACATCCACGGAATACCGGAATGTGAGCTATACCTTGGGATCCACCCAGTAAAAAGAACTAGGTAGTTTATCCTAAACTATTTGCCACGAATTTATCCACAGACACAAGAAAAAACCAGTAAAATGTCCTCACAAAAGTAACCTGGAAAATAGTATTAAAGAAGAAATAGACAAATAAAACTAGTCAAACTCTTCAGGACACTAAACTCTTTGAATAAGAAATTATGTTCACTGAAGAAATAATTCACTGTTAATAAGTTAGATGTTAATAGAAGTGGGATTTGTCAAAATAGTAGGAGTAATTTTAATAGCATGACTGAGCTGTTCTGCGTATTTCTGCCACACTTTTGTTTTTTCAACAAATTAATTGTCAGGCTGCAGAAACTTCCATTTCTTTTTTTCCAATGGAGCCCAGTTTGTTTGCTTGCTTCTCCAAAACTTCACTTGTGTTTTAAACATACCTGTTTAGAATAACTGTATAATTTGAACCTACTGTTCCAATGTTTGTGAGGCAATTAGTTTTATTTTTCCATAGGTTTCACATTTCTACACAAGATCTCTTCCTGGACACAAATGGATGTAAAGCAAAAAAACTGGAGAGGGATTTTTAAAGTCAATCAATTAAGTATTAATAAATTTTCACATTCTCTACATTATTGCCATTGCATCTATCGTTACATAAAATTAAAGAATGAAACTAGACTGGGCACAGTTTTAGGAAAAAAGATAGACATCACTTATTATATTTCATTATTAAAAGCAAAAGTTAATCCCCTTTTTGTATTTCCGAGTGAAAAAGGAGATCACCTGAGTAAAAAGGGAGAAGGATTACTATTGGTAATTACTATTGTGAAACACTTTTACCTGTTCTACACTGGAAGTACATCAAGTATTTCATATTGTGAAGACTTGCAAGTGTCTAAACTAAAAAGACTCCGTGGGACCCAATTTAATTTTTTTTTATTTAATTTTTTTTATTTAATTTTTTTATGTTTTATAGTACTCCCACATGCACTTTTAAAAACCCAATAAGCTTTTATGAATGTTTTGATTTTTTTCTCAAAACAAGCCCAAAGTCAATATATGTGTGTTTAAAGAATGACTTCTTTGTACTATATTTCTCCTGCAAAACTTTGGCTCAATAGCAAAGCAGAAACAGCTGTATATAGTCATCTAATCCACAGTATCATCTCACTCAGGTTTTTCTGTCATCAGTCTTGAAAAGCATATGTAAAGAACAAACTTGTTTCTCTGCTTTCTTTCACTGCCACATATCTTAATGTCAAACTACGCAGAATTTGACCCATCAAAAATACACAGACCCAAACTTTGTTGAATTTTATTGTTTTCTATTTTTTTTTCTAAATCACTGTAGTCTATACTTTCTTCTTTTTCACATCACTTAAATGACTTGCCTTCTACCTGGTTACTGTCTTTCCCCCTTTATTTGCCACGTTAATACCTGCTCTTGAATCTGAACTGCTGTCACCACAGATCAATGCTTACAGGAAGCATGGGACGTTACATCCTGTAGTAGTAATTAGATTACTGTCTTGTGGAACTGAAAATTTCTCCCAAAGTTTAACCTAAATACTCTAAGTGTTTTTGCTGAAACCAAACTAAAAAGATTGTTTTCAAAAAGACCTCACTGGCAGGTTCCTGTTCTTTTTAATTTGCATGATTTATCCCTGGAAGGATAATATATGAATATATGCTTTAGCAACAATTCCTCATACTAACAGCTTCAGAAAGCTATGAATTGCACAGAGCAGGCATGAAGATTTTTCTACATAATCTAAAATATTCACTGTTCATCCAGAGCATTAGGAAAAGAGATGTCACTCATTTAATCTCTGAAGATCACTTTACTTACCTGAAGTGAGAAGAATTAATAGTAGTCAGTCAGTTGCTTTTAGAAAAGTTTCCTTGCTTATATTTGTAAGTTCTCCTTAAATGATATTGCTAAATTAAGCAGACAAAATCCTTTAACAAGCAATCACCATGTCAGATAAGTTAAACGCTAAATTAATGGCCAGTATGCTAAAGGTCTTCAAGTATCGAGCGGTCCTTGATAACAATGAGAGATAAGTATTAAAAGTACTTTTAAAACTCTCATTAATAACAAAAAAGCCTAACAGGTGAAAATATTCTGACCTCACTTTCTGGTATTTTTCTTCAGCAATTTCATCTATTAAAGTTACCTGAAAAATGGAATTGGATATAATTTGTGAACACTATTTATCACTGCACAATGACTTAAAAGCAGTGCACAAGTACTTACTAGTCCAGGCATCGTAACTCAGATAAGAAGAAGACATGTGAGCAAAACCAGAACTTCGAGTATTGCTATTAACAAAATTGTACAAAGGTACTTTTCATCTGCCACAGAAAGGATGCCTTTATGGTCTCTGATATTTACAGTATAGGACTATACATTTTACCTTTGCTTTCTCACATCCTATTGTTAAACTAAAATTGAGTGTTCACATTGAAGAAACTCTTTATTCAGAAGTTAGTGTACTGTAAGCAAAGTTGTCTCAATATCTGCACAAATTAACGATTTGATCCAACAGCTTTAACTGTGACAAAATTCCTATTGATGTACTCAATGTAGTACAAGGCAATTTAAGGAGTGAAATCTCTTTTGGTCATTAGGCATTATCAGACTTGCAAAAAAAAGTAAGCCCTTCTGGTCAATTTAGCCTTTGTTAAGTAATTAACATGCTATATGAGCATTTGTGGCTCATTGATAGTCAGGTTGGTGAAAGTCAGATTGTGCGGAGAATGCCTCCAGTTGTAGTCCATCCTACCCTCTTCTCTATTTTGAGCCAGCCTTCTGCTGTCCCTGTCTGGGTAATCCCCTTTGCAGTGGAAACCACAGCCCAGGGAGTGGGAGGAACCCGTACAGACACTGAAATATGGATGAAGCCAGTCACGCACTTGTATCTCTATAAGTCTAGGACCTGGGACTCTGCAGTCTGCTTAGAGATGAAATGACCCTGGCTGCCTGTGAAGGCTCAATCTAAGACCATACAAGACCCCAGAAAATTATAACAGTTTTAACTATTAAAAATTCTGGTTGTTATTATTTCTGCTTCTCACACAGCCCTGCCAGTGAGTAGGCTGGGGGTACACAAGGAGCTGAGAGGGGACACAGCTGCGACAGTTGACTCAACTGAACAAAGTGATATTCCATGCCATATGATGTCATGCTCAGCATATACAGCTGCCAGAAGGGAGAAGGCGGGGGAACATTCCGAGCAATGGTGTTCATCTTCCCAAGTAACTGTTAAGCATGACGAAGTCCTGCTTTCCTGGACATGGCTGAACAGCTGCCTGCCAATGGGAAGTAGTTAATGAATTCCTTGTTTTGTTTTGCTTATGCATGTGGCTTTTGCTTTATCCATTAAACCCTTTTTATCTCAGCCCATGAGCTTTCCTCACTTTTACCCTTCTGATTCTCTTTCACATCCACTATGGGCAGGTGAGTGAGGAGCTGTGTGGTGCTTAGTTGTTGGCTGTGGTTAAGCCATGGCAATAGGACTTTAAAGTTGAAATGCTTTCTATAAGCTTGCAGAGTCAGTGCTAAGACTAAGAAAACAGGCAAAATCAAACTTCCAATGTTAAGCCTTCAGAAATGTCCTTAAAATATTCTTACTCAAGTTAGCTGAAGAATTTCATAGTCTACTGCTCAGGTGAATGATTAGAGAACAGGGTGATAGGCACTTGAGTCAGATATTGATTGAACATCATGAGAAATCAATTCTGAGAAGCTCTTTCAGTATGTCTATACAACAATCGGTAATTTAAAATATGTAGCATACACACAATGTCAGGAACTATTACTGCTACTCTGAAAGAGCAGACATCCAGTTTAATTTCTAATATATGAGAAAAGGACTCCTGAGGAGCTGAAAGCAAGTTTTACCAAGTTCCTACTACCCATTATTTTATGCTAAGGTAGATGTTTGAAGACACAAGACACAAAAGACACAAGTTAAAACCCAGAAGGGAATAAGTAGAAGAAAACAGTTTAAGCTGTCGTTGATGGTAGTCTACTATCTTTTCATTCTCTTCATGTAAATTGTTTTAAACAGTACACAGATAATTCAGTTACCTAATGCCATTCATGACAAGAGACTCCCTGATGTTTTAGGAAAATTATGTCTGCATTACTAATATCAGTGTTATGTAGCTGTGACAGTCTGAGAGTGCAGGGGAAACAAGGGCTTGCAACACAGATCTAATCTTTCATTACAGTGGGTGATATAGTCAATATAGCTTTTTAAAATTAGATTATATTTTCTAACAGAAGATGTTACATAAATAAATACATTTTAATAAAAGGCAATCTCACTTTAAGGAAACGAGTGTGGTGAATTCACATTAGTGGTCTGTAATTTGAAGTGATACATATCAAAGGCATTTAGCAACACAGACTCCAAAAAATACAGAAGTTTCAGAAGCATTTAAAATACTGTATTTTTGATTTCTCAGGTAATTCAGTCCTGTAGAAGATAATTAATGATTCTTCTATTAAGACAATATAATCTTTTCCTTTCACCGAAAAAGCAGAAGAATAATGAAGAGACATTCAATCCTTGCTGAATCATGGTAACTCAAACATTTGTAGACATGAAAGACTTCATATGAATATTGCTGTAAAATAATTTAGAAAGTACAGAAAAAAAATCAAGGAGTGAATAAAGACCTATTAGATGAAGCGATCTTTTGCTACCAATGTTAGCAACAAATGTTCTACCCCTGAGTAAGTTAAAAGAAGGGAAACATAAATATACAGCAAGACAAAATCCAGACTTTGAACAGATGGGCTGGTGATCCAGGTTCATGAATAATGTGCTATAGATACTGGAGTGATATTATTTTGCAGACAAAATAAATACAATGCAAATTTGTTTCAAGGACAGTCAAGGAATTTTTCAGCCGTATAAAGATTTCTATCAGGTTGAGTAGTATCTTTCCTGTATTATTTGTGTTAGTGTCCTTTCATTAAGGAAGAGATAGACAAAATAACTGACTGGCATATTCCTATCACCTTAAGACAAGACTATTCCTTGATACAAGCATAAACAATCCAAACACTACTGCATACTGCTAGCTCTCAAAAGGCAATTATACTCTGGTAATAACACAAACATTGATGCCCCTTCGTCGACATATTTGAAGCAGCACATCTTATCTTTCTCTGTATTTGCCATTATAACACAGTTACTCCACCTCCCAACTAATTGGAAATAAAAGAAATTCAGAATCATGCTACACAAACCATGTCTGATGTAAATGTTTACACACTCGTCATAAGCTACTGAAATCACAAAATCATTGAATCATAAAATGGTTTGGGTTGGAAGGGACCTTAAAGATCATCTAGATCCCATGTCATCAGCAAACTTGCTGAAGGTGCACTCAATCTCACTATCTGTGTCGTTGACAAAGACGTTAAACAGTAACCGTCCCAATACAGACCCCTGCAGAACACCACTCATTACCACCCTCCACCTGGACATTGAACCATTGACCATAACTTTTTGAGTGTGATCATTCACTAATTCCTTATCCATGCAGCCATCCATCCATTAAATCCCTGTCTCTCCAATTTAGAGACAGGAACATCATAAGGGACAGTGTTGACTGTTTTGCACAAGTCCAGGTAGATGATGTCAGTTACTCTTCCCTTATTCACCAATGCTGCAGCCCCATCAAATTCATCAGGCACAATTTGCTCTTAGTGAAACCATGTTGGCTGTCACCAATCAGCTCTTTATTTTCCCTGTGCCTCAGCAGAGTTTCCAGGAGGATCTGCTCCATGATCTTGACAGGCACAGAGATGAGACTGACTGGCCTGTAATTCCCCAGGCCTCCCATTTTTCCTTTTTTAAAAATGGGAGTTATGTTTCCCCTTTTCTGGTCAGTGGGAACTTCACCGGATTGCTGCAACTTCTCAGATATGATGGATAGTAGCAACTTCATCTTCCAGTTGCCTCAGGACATGTGAATGAATCTTGACAGATCCCATGGAACTGTGCACCTTCAGGTTCCTTAGATGGTCTCACACTTGATCTTGTCCTACAGTGGGCCATTCTTTCTTCTCCCAGTGCTTGCCTTTTTTTCTGCAACCTGGATGGTGTGTCTTGAGCCCTTGCCAGTGAAGACTGAGCCAAAAAAAAGCCATTGAGTACTTCAGCCTTCTCCATATCCTGGGTAACTAGGTCTCTCGTTTCCTTCTGAAGAGAGCCCACGTTCTTCCTTTTATCACTGACATACCTATATTTTCTTGTTGCCCTTGACATCCTTGGCCAGATTTAATTCTATCTGGGCTTTAGCTTTCCTAACGGGGTCCCTGGATTCATTGACAATCTCTCTGTATTCCTCCCAGGCTACCTGCCTTTGCTTCCACCCTCTGTAAGCTGCTTTTTTTTGAGTTTAAATTTGTCCAGGATCTCCTTGCTCACCAACAAGACAAAATACTAGGAATTGATATAATTATAGGAAAAAAAACCAGAGAGAGAGACAAGTTTGCCTCAAAGCTTATAGTAATTGGATATTATCAGATGTACTTAAAATGCAAATACATTTGAAAACCACATAGAAAGGTGGCATTTGGGATTCATTTTGAATGCTGAAAATTTATCCGTGTGTGAAACTGTGAGTTCTAATCCTCCAGAAATGGACGTCTCAATGAAAACATGAAGTTTCAACAATTTAGTCCAAGGACCATAATGTTTTATAATTAACGATTTTTCTATAAAACTCTGATACCATGAAAATTCAATCACAACTGAATTCTTGGCAAGGCAGGATGCCCTGGAATAATGCTGATAATGCCTTTTCTAAAAAAAAAAAATGTTTTTCTTTTGCTTCAGTAGCAATAGTTTCTCTACACTAATGATTTTGACTGACCTTTAGAAAAGAGTAAGCATTTCAAATCTTTTGCTCCAAGCAGTAATAATCTGGGCTCCCCAGAAATGCTTAAGGAACTCAGCACCTTTAATGGAAAGATAGTTACAATTCAAAATCAATACTACCTATACTTCGTTGTCGTAATTAATGCAGAATATCTTGGAAGACAATAATCTAAAGTTTGTTTGGCTTCCTATCACATTTACTATGAATAAGTTTTTGGAGAAGTAACGTGGGAAATAAACAATATTGCTTAAAATAAAATCACAAATAATTACAATTCAGAAGTGAATTAATTAAAAAAACCCCCAAGCTTACATTCAGACTTCTAGTGTACTTCAACACAAGCTTTATTAGTCAGCAGTATTCAGAAAATTGAATGCTCCTCTCAGTAAACTGACTGCTGTTAGAAGTACATATTAGATTAACATGTTTTCCAATGGTCATAATTCTGCTATCAAACGTAGTAATTCCACTCTTTGCTACCCGCACTAATGAATGGAAGAACTTGAAAATATTTTACACTAAACTACTTTGAGATGAGTAACAACAGCAAATGATTTACACATTTAGCAAAGTCAGAACTACACATATGGAAAATGATCTCCAGGATGATAATTTATAAACTCAAATACCACTTTCTTAGCAGGAACGTGCTAATTTAACATATTGTTTTATACACAATCAATAACAGCCCCTATAAAGCTTTCATAAAACTATTTAAGTGTTGGGAAATTGTCTGAAACTCTCAAATCTGAGGTGAAGTCATCTCACTGAAGTCAACAGCAAACCTTCTACTCATCAAGACTAAGATTTCTTTCTCCTTATTTACAGTTCAGATCTCTTACATAAACACACTCTGCACTAATTATGGGTCATAGAATCGTAGAATGGTTTGGGTTGGAAGGGACCCTAAAGATCATCTAGTTCCACTCCCCCTGCCATGGGCAGAGATACCTCTCACTAGACCAGCCTGCTCAAGGTCCCATCTAGCCTGGCCTTGAACGCTTCCAGAGAGGGGGTATCCACAACTTCCCTGGGCAATCTGTGCCAGTGGCTCACCATCCTCATCATGAAGAATTTCTACCTAATATCTAGTCTAAATCTTCCCCTCTCCAATTTAAAGCCACTCCCTATCCTATCACTACAAGCCTTCGTAAAAAGTCCCTCCCCAGCTTTCTTGTAGGCCCCTCCAGGTACTGGGAGTTTGCTATAAGGTCTCCCTGTCTTCTCTTCTTCAGGCTGAACAACCCAAATTCCCTAAGCCTGTCCTCATAGCAGAGGTGCTCCAGCCCTCTGATCATCTTCATGGCCCTCCTCTGGACCCACTGCAACAGCTCCATATCCTTCTTATGCTGGGGATTCCAGAACTGTTCACAATGCTCTAGATGAGGTCTCACAAGAGAGGAACAGAGGGGCATAATCACCACCCTCGATCTGCTGGCCACGCTTCTCTTGAAGCAGCCCAGGATACGATTGGCCTTCTGGGCTGTGAGCACATATTGCCAGCTCATATCAAGCTTCTCATCAATCAGCACCCCCAAGGTGTTGAGGGGGGATAGGCTCTCATTGGCCTGTTGGTGTCCATGACCATCCCACTAGGTATAGAAGTTAGGATTACAGTTCAGAGATTAGTTTTGCCTTTTAAGGCTGAGACTGAAGAAAAATATACACATAAGCTCATACACAAAACGGGATACTAGTATTCAAAAAAAGAGTATGCTTATTACATATGCGATTATTTTTATTCTATGGAAACTAGCAGTGGCAGGTTTACTCTGTTACTGAAGCACTGTGCTGGGTTCTTTTCACTGAAACTGCTGCAGAGATTCAGCAGTACATTTCCGAATTTCTCACTGCACCCAAAGTAAAATACCTGTCTCATCTCACAAACAAAAAGTAGAAGAATCCACTGGCCTATAGCGACAAACTCTTGTGCCTACTCTGTATGCAGCACGAGGAACCCAAGAACAAATCAGTGTTCTCACTGTATGTGAGATTTTCTTGTGGCACAGAAAGCTAAACGTGCATATGCGCTTGCTACATCATGCTCTGCGTTCCTCTCTTGCCAGCACTCACACTACGTAAAAAGTCTCTTGCCTAGCCTAACAAAATACTAGTAAAAGACTTTAAAACTGTATTTGGGGTTCTCTACAGCTAAGAAAAGATCATTCCATACACATAATTTTTTAAATTTAAAATCCCACTTAATTTTGGATCTTAATGAATGAATATATAAATATAATTTCAAGCCAAATGGATTTTCCATTTGCTGATTTACTGCAGATTCAAACTCTAAACACGGTGTCTTGTCAAAATTGTGCAGCAACATTAATCACGATCTATAAATATGCAGAATATGAATACTTGACTAAAACCTACATTTTTTACACAAGCTATTTGCAATATTTCTGTTACTAAGCAACAAAATGAACAGACTTCTTCTATTATCAAAAACACTCGCATTATTGCCATAGTTGCCTTAATACAACTTTATTATCTCAATTGCTTTACTTGCTGAGCATGTGGAGCAGCAGATTAGGGATAATTAGACAAGGAATGAATGAAATTCCAGTGCAGTCATATCCTGAGAGACAAATAAAGTATTGATTTTGAGGATTCTAGCAACCACCATTTAATACGCATAGCTACTAAACATTTGAATTGATATGACTTCACTCTTGATATGTTGTTAAATGTATTCTGGGTTCTGGCTGAGAAAATGATGCTCAGCCTTATGACACTGCACACCATTCATGGTTATTAAATAAAATTAAGCGATGTGGAAAAAGTGTGAAGTCTGAAGGAAAGCGCATCAGAGCCTCTTCAAATTCATCCTGGTTTCCGAGGTAGGATGGAAGGGAGAAAATGAGGTAAGGTGCTTTTCCAACATGTACACAGATCTGCAGGATATAGCATTTTTCAAGATGTTTTGTAGTATAAATCACGTATATGTTACAATTTTGGGAAACAAAATCAGGTGCAAGTCATGGAAACTCTAAGATGTCCCTATCAGAGCACTGTATAACATGATTAATGACAACTTAATATAAAACAGTGTTTTAAAAAAAACCATTAAAATTGACTTTCAAAAATGTTTTCATATAAGATGAAATTTTGAATTTCTGTTACATCATTAGAAATGCAGGCAGGAGAAACTAGCAGAGTTAACCTGGATTTATATTTGTGTAACTCAATGTTGCATTTTGTGCCCTCAAACAGCTTAAGAAATGTTTCACAGCGCATTAATGGAGAGGTACAGAGGAGAAAGGGAAAACAACTACATATAAATGAGAGTACAGACATTTTTATCAAAAAATTGCATGAACTCAAATATCCCCAAGATATTAAGGCTTACACCCATAATTTAATGACTGTTAAATAAGCCATATCAGATTTTCATACACCGTACTCTAACATAAATCTAGACCAACCACAATGCACCACAAGTTCTACAGTCAAATAACTTCTTTGGATTCAAGTCAGAAGATACAGCAGTATAAATGAGATCATAGTCCATTCTCCTGAGTGCTCTAGATCTCATTCCTCATCCGAAAGATTCAAGGGCAAAGACAAGAAAAACAATGTACTGAGAATCAATATGCACCCAGTGTATCCTTATTCTAGTGGACAGACTTCAAGACCTGCTACTGGAAATGAACCTGAAGGCATAAAAACACAATGTTTTTTTAAGGTTTATGTGTGTAATTGGAAGATTTTGTGTGTGTGTTTGCTCAAGCCAATCTGCAAACATACCTGACACTATCCATCTCTGAAACAGGCATAATTCTGGCACAATTGAATCATGCTTGTTTGGACTTAAACTATGACCACAATTGCTCTAAGGATTTTGGTTCACACTGTGTGGTATCTGACTTGCCTGAAACACAAGTGTCTTAAGCATACACTTCAGACCACTGCAGAGTTCAGGAATATCAGAAGGACTCAGAACTTCCAACATATCAATGAGCTTATGAAATTCTATATGAAGAGTATAGAATCATAGAATCATTGGAAGAGACCTTAAAGATCTTTAAGTTCCAACATGCCTCAATTGCTTGACTGCCAAAACAGGAGATGCCAGCATACTGCATCAGTGGCACATTGCAGTCTCTCATCAGACACTACAGCTTTCAACACAAGAAGTTGCTCAGTCATGCATGTCACAAGTGGGATTTTGGTCAATGAAAGAGTAGTATACTCAAGGCAGCAGAGGCCCTAGGGAAAGTTTCTGATACCCCGTTACTGCAGATAGGCTTCAGACTTACTTATCAATGACATCAAAGAGAGAATATAGGCTCCTCCTGTCACCAGCATCCCTAGAAGAAGTAAACTGAAAACACTACTAGGGTTTAGCAGTAAAGGGACTAGGTATGGGTGGAGTGATTGCCTTATTTTTTATTTTGATTCTGATGAGAACAAAATGAGAAAAAGAAGCAGAAAAAAGATGTAGTAGGTAGAAGTAGAAAAAATAAAAAAAAATCAGGATTTGATAGATTAGGGAATGAAGGACTTGCAGAGCAGAAAGCTGAGGACAAAATGGTGTTAAACAGTTACGGGATGTATGTCACAGATAAGTTGTTTACATGCATTTGAAGAAAGTGCTTAAAATTGTGAATTTCTTCGTATGTTAGTTTAGATTGGGCTTTTTAGAACTAGGGCAGTGCCAGGTAAGATTGAAGTCAGTCACTGAAACACACCTCATGCGAGTCCTGCAGTGGAGAGCCAAAGCCAGCCTTATGCCAGCTGATCTTTTCTTCCAGTGGTGAGCTGGTAGATGAGACAAGCTGTGGCAGGCATGTCAAATGCAGTAGTGTCACCTGGGGGTTCCTCTGGCAACTCTCCGATAACATCAGTGGTGTGAGCATAAGGAGTTGGTGTGGTGGGAGGAGCAATCTGACAGCAGCTTACACCCTGTATTATTTTTTGCTGGCTAGTGAACTAACAAGCAGATTTTATCAGTTTTTGTAAAATGATTTGGTATTTTCTAATAACGCAAACTTTAGTGGCACAGCTTCCCATAATTTCATCTGAAACAACCAGCGGGAGTGAAGACAGGGACCTTCTAAGTTTTCCTGTGTTGACATAGTAAAAATACTAGCCAGGGAGTTAATGTAGTTTTGAGTTCTAGCAGGGAAACAACTGCTGTCTTGTTGGGAAGACAGGAAACACCAACCCACCCTTCTGGTGGGAGATGCTCAACAGAGTGGTACAGGTAAGGCGGCAGCTTGCAAACTATGGGAGCTCAGTTATGAACAGAAACATTGACCCACCAAAAATTCAGCTGCTGTTAATTATCTGATAACACAGTTGTGAACTGACGTGCCAACAGCAGGGATTAAAAAAGAAAACGAAACTTCAAAAAGTTCAGCTGCCGTCAGAGTGGTGGGATAGATCTGGGGTTCAGCGCTCCTGACTTCATGCACATTAGTGAGGTGATCTTTGTCAGCACTAGCTATGAGCTTCAGACTAGCACCTTGCATAGCATGAAGTCTTCTTCCCATAAATAAAAATACAAATATAATTTGTTGGAAACCATAGACAACAACATTTTGGCTATAAACTAATGGTGCAGCTAATACTTTAGTCTAATAAACCTATTTCAGTTAGCTTTCAAAGCTGTAAACCATGCTTGGCTGTAAGTTATATTTATATAATGTTCAAGAAATTCACCAGACTCATGCCAAGAGACCTTTCAAAGAGAGAAATCTTGGCTTATATCCATTTTGATGCTGTGAGAGTAATGTTTTTGAAAGAAATTGAAAGTATTTTAATTCATTACTTTAATGATAGTAATTTGAATTTTAGAATGATTTAACAGTACAGAAATAATTCTTAAAAAGTATTTATTGAAGAAAAAAATTAATTTTGATAGGATGGGACAAAATACCAGAGTGGACAGCTGGATTGGAAAGTTCTATCCATTGCTGTCAGATTAAAAAAAAATTGAATATAAGGATGCTTCTTAATCCTCCTGTGAACATAGTTAATTGAATGAACTACTACCATCTTTAAGCAACTAACATATCTTTCATCCTTCCCTAGAACCATATTTGTTATGAAGGGGCTAATAAAAACCCTTCTAAAAGGTATTCGTGTCTCTGTCTAGGACTGCAGTCCGTGGAAACCACCTAATCTTTGCAGCACCTAAGTAGCTAGTAATAGATTTTTCAAGGCCACCAGCACTACGATTACATGCGTGCATGTGTGTGAATTGGTTCCTACTTGTATCTAGCTATATGGAAATATCCACTTTGCCTGAAATAGGATAATTATTTCATACCCTGCTGCTGATATTGCATAAACTATCCATTGGATGAAATATTTAAACAGTCTGTGGAATAAAAGCTTCCACTTTTATAGGGAGACTACACTAGACAGTGACAATTCACTAAATTTCCCTTCCTCTGGCAAGTACACATGGCACCATTTTTACTCCCAAATTTATCATACTTCAAAAGAATGGTCTTAGCTTTTTCTGTTACTTGGAAGAAAGTACATAACTCCAGGAGATAAGTCAGAGAAGTTCTTGCCAAAGACATGCAAGCAGGCACTTGTATTCTGCCCGATAATGAAGGGATGTTACACAAATCCCTCAAATCAAAGTTTTCTACCAGAAGCAATGGGCAGTGTGCTGGTTCTTTTGAATGCCACAGCAATCCCCAGCTGTGCAGACATCCATACGCATAAACATTACAGTCATTAAATGCCTCAACTGGGACAGAGGAAGCACTCTCTAAGCTTCTAACAGGCATGCTGACAGAATCTTTTAACCTCTATCTCTCTTCTAGGGCTTTACCCTCAGGAGGGATAATTCAGCCATACAGCACCTTTAAAAAGTACCACACTAATCCCTGATGAGGTTATATCCTACAATTATCAGTAGCTTACATTTTCATCCTTGTTTGTACTCCCCAAAACACAGTATTTATTAATGCATTCTGCAGCTATGAGCCAAAGTATCTCTACTAACTTATTTATTGGGCCAGCTTTGTTTTGAGAACAGTTCTGCTGACTTGGAATACAATACTCTTCAATCATTCATAACTGCCTTGGCTTTTCGAGGCCAGCAGAAGTGAATAGACTAAATCATCAGCTATGCAACTATACAGAAGAAGGCACTCTTACAGTTCTCTTTTATATTACATGGGACTGATTAGACTACCTTGTAGCAAGAAAGAACAGTGCAAAGCAGAAAATTGGTAATTCTCACAAGCATTTGCTCTCATTGCTCCATTAAGTCCCTGTTCCACCCCAGTAAGTAAAAGTTTGTCATGGTGCTTTCAACACTTTGAGTTGTAAACAAATTAATAACTAGCTTGGATAATGTTTCTGGTAGCCTTCTAACCTCTGTTTTACTGCTTGCTATTTAGCTAAAAACCTGACTTTTCTGTAACTGCGCACTTCAAAGCAGTGCAAGAGGAACACTGAGGAGGCTACTGAGTAGCAGCAGCTTAGGATCTCAGCCTAAAGACAACAGCAAATACTGAGTTAGCTCACTGTTTATATGAAGTTATATCGTACTTGCCATTCTCTTTGGCTCATCCTGTTAAACACTGCCCCGCAAAAAAGAAAGTACTTTGTGCAATTGATGGCAAGACCAATAATATAGAACAAACAGAAATAACAAAATGATAGACAGTTGCATAGAACTGTCAAATATAATGTCTGGACACATCCTATTAAAATAATCTTGCTGGTTCTTAACTTTCTCTGCACAACATACAGACACAAACCCAGCTTGAAGTATTAAAGAACTGGCTATGCAAATTCCTACAAAAGCTAACAGTACAGACATTGTGACTCTATGAATTATATGCAAATAAATTCAAATCCAGAAAAAATCACTTGCTTTGTCTTGGAACTTGTATCTGAAATCTTTAAACAGTTTTTTCTGAAGTTCATTAATGGTTTGGTATGATTCATACAAAGATGATAAATACCTGAAACCTGATAACTTTGAAGTCTAAGTATTCAATTTCATATTCAAAACCTCAAACCCTTAGGGTTGGACAGACTACGATGCAAAAATAATCTATGATAGTTTCCCACAACTCCAAGAAGAACAAACCTGTCTTTTCAGAAAACACAGCACTACTAAAACTCAGTAATAAACAGATATTTAGGTTCAGCTAGAGAGATTTGAAGCACCTAACTCAAAAGTCTCTTTGGTAGAAAATAAACATTTGCTTCTTCTGCCTGTAATAACCTGAGAATTTTAGAGTAAAGGATATGGTGAGTCAGGTGATGGCACAATACAATGCAGAAATGCCAATTATTTCTTATGAGAAGTGAGAGAGCAATGGCAGCCAATGGCAAGGAATGTCTTAAATTACTTCTTAGCTGTTAACCACATCTTATGGGTGAAACTGATGCCCAATTGTGTGAGCGCTCCTCCTCCACTGTGTCATCAAGTCAGATAGAAGGCGAAGACATTGTACTGACATCACAGTAAAGAGGAATGAGAAAGACCCAAGTAAATAGGTACAAAGGCACCTTAAAATGCTGTTCCTTACACACATTTTCAGCCAAGTTTATGCTGGTTTTACGGACAATTCATCCACACAACATGTTTTGCTGCGGCAGGTGTACCACCTTTAGCATGAGTATCAGTAGATTATCTTTTATTTAAATATGCTCTACACATAATTATTTGGATACAAATATTTTTGTAAACTCCAGAATAACATATTGCTTCGTATTTGCAGAATACATTGCTGGCAGACCTAATTACAACGGAGATAAATTCAGTGTGTAATAGGATATGCATCTTCTACTCTTCTCTTTTCATGTCTGTGCAGGTTTCACTTTGTTTTCATCCTCTTTTTAGTTTTTTGAATTTGCATTTTACCTTATATTATTTATTTCAGCTTTTTTACAGTATTCATCTCACTTATGGCAAAACTGATACCCTCCTCCTTAAAATCATGCTGGTCATGCATAAGCAGGCATCTCATGTTCCTGCTCCATGCAGTTTGGACATTAAATAAATAACTTTTTAAGCCAACCAATTCCTAATCTCATTTCAAAAGATACACTCTTCATAAACAAAAATCTGCTGCTGAAGCCAAGAGCAAACAAAAAAGTATCAGAGTAACTGAAGACGGAAAGCGCCAGAAAGCTCCCAGAGCCATAACTGGTTGAAGCGAATTGTTATACTTAGGCAAGTGATTCTTATAATAGAATTGAACCAAGAAAATTTGTTTAACTCACATACTGTGCATTAGGTGGCAGGTGGGTGAGCGGACAAAAGTAAGGATTCATAGTGAGAATTTAGGTTTGCATAATTACTATTGAAAAATGTCAAAACTAGTAACATGGCATAGTATATCATATCAAGGAGTACTGCAGAAGACTGTAGGCTTTACTTTTGATGTCAGCTATGTGTCTTTTTACACGACTCGGCTACCAAGAACTTTCAGTGTTCCAAGCAGATTTTGTTTTAAGTTGTGGAACCAAAGTAGAAACTGTGCGCTAAAGTTCAGTCCAAAATCACGGTTTCTCTCCCAAAATGATTTCTCCTCCCCTCCAAAAAAAACTTAAAACATGTTTAACATTAAGTTGAACCTGCAAACTGCTTTACAAATGTCACTACATCCCTTGAAAGTATGGAAGTATATTTTCCCATATGTACCATCATCCCTAGATAGATTAACCATAGAAAACGTAGATTGGCAGCACTTTGAATTTTGTTCAAGTTATTGGTATAAGTTATACATTCAACATCAATTTAATACAGCTCACTTTTCTCTAATGTATATTACAGCACAAGCATTTCTCAAATCAAAGCAAAAATTCAGTGCAAAGCAGTTTGGTAAATTTTACAGAAGCCAGGCCCAAAAAAATCTCCCAAAGACTTACTTGTTAAAGGAGTGGGGAGAGGGAAGCATTTTGAATGCATGCAATATTGTGCAAAGCTCAGGTGATATTTCAGTTTTTCTTCTCTCCCCATGCCTCTCTGTTTTTGGATATCATCTTTAGCTTGCAAATTGTGTTTGTGTGAAGATAAAATCAGCTCACAGACTGCTGTCAGCTCTGCCCTAGCTAGTTCTATCATATGTACAGCTATTTCCCTACTTTCTTAGGCATTTCATAACAATTCCCTGTTATTTAAAGAGTAAAGACTTTTCACCATTCTTGCAGTGAACTGAAAGTTTGTGCCTCTATTTCTGCAACTTTGCAAAAATACACAGAGAAAGCCTTAGCAGTGGTGCAATATTAAAGGCGAACCATTTCTGTTTTCACAAAACAAAAAAGAAAGGCTTATTTGTTCTGATTTGTGATCTAATGATACAAAGAAACTGTCATTACTGTTTCTGCAGCACACTTGCTCTTAGCACTTTCTGCTCATTTAGGACTCGAGAAGAGGTTCAAATTCAGGCAAGGAATTCATTTTAATTTGACACTGAAAGTCCTTCAGTACTCCAATAAGCTGGATTTATTATTCAGAACTTCATCACTGTTGGATGAAAATCAAGCAAGATCTTGTAAAACCTCATGCATCTGAAGAGAAATGAGCTATACCCCTGGCTGGGAATGGATTATAGTGATGCAGGAAATCTTTCTTTAGCAATATTTTAAAATATTTTATTCTCTTTAAAATTTAATGTTTCACCCTCATATTTTCTCAGATGAATTCTTTCGGGAGAAGGTTTGATAATTCCACAGATGCTAAAGTTGAAAATAGTCTTCCTAACAGATATTGGCCTGAGGTAGAAGAGTGTACTCACACCTAGAAAATATTAAGATTCAGCATCTAATATTTTCAAGTCATTTTATAGTTCAATAGATCATAAAAGAAGTGATGCAAGAGCTATATGAATGGAAGGATTTATCACTCTTAGGTACAATCTGGTAATGTGAGGGGAAAGTGAAGCACTGGAAAGAGCCGACACCAATCACAGAAACATGTTAGTCAGCATGTCTGACTGCTACCTTACTGCCCATTTGCCTTGAAACAACATAATAGGGAAGTATCAAAAAGCCTTGGAATAATCTACAGCTTATGATTCTTTTAAATATTGTACTAAGCCTATTGGTCATCTCTCCCACTGCACTACAGGCTAAGGAAAAACTGTCTCAAGTAACATCATTTAGCTAGAAGAAAAATCATTCTAAACCAGAACAACGTGCTTCAGAGGAACTGTCTGCTGAACACCACACCTGTAGACCTGACCGATACTCAATATACTATTGGGTATTAATTTCCATGCTCTCAAAGCATACATTTTAACTCAGGATATGAGTAGCATCACAATATCAAACGTACCAGATAGGCAGATATTGGGTAAGAGGATTTACCTTGAATGACGGCAAGTAAGTGATGCGGGAACTGCAGCCCATGCTGAACGCAGTCAAACACAGACACTTTTCAAACAGACTGCATGACTGCTTCTGACAACTCGGAATGACAGGGGATCAGCCAGCCAGGACTCTAAGCCTCGCTCATATAGTGTTACCCAGTTGACCCCTATATGTAACAAACCCTAGTTCCAAACTTTGACCATCATACGCTCATTCATGTAGTCTGTATGGTTTGTGTCCAAAACATAACAAAGCAAGTATATGATAAATACATAAAAAACTGTTTGTCACAGCTTGAAAATTGATCTTGCATAGCTTACAAAGGTAATAAAAGACATCTGTTTGTTCAAATCTGCATTCTTTCTTGGTAGAACATTTTTTCAAGTGATATTGATAAGGCTAAGCAATCCAAGCTTGATATACAACTCATATACATTAATGTACCACAACTGCTTTAATATTTCCAATAAACACTTCATTTTATTGGGTACCTTTCTACAAGAACACAGACAGTATGCTTCCAATATAGAGTTATTTATGAATTAGTTCTTAGAGATCCTCATTGCAATTACTGAGAGAACGCTTAGATTTAAGTTCATATCACATTGCAAAGCTACTAAAATTATGGTGATATATTAATCTAAGTGGACCTAAAATACTTTGGTCTCTAAGGCTTTCTAAATAGCTAACTTGCACATAGATATCCTCAGCTTTAAGAAGTCATTACCTCAGTATATCACTTCCAAAGTAGTTTCTGATAACATCCTATGTATCTACTAGCTACTTCACAGAGGCAAAACCCCCAAGCTTTATGAAGTCACATTAATAGATAATGCATTTAAATTTTTCTACTTCATAAACATTATCTGAAAGCCTGCATTTTGAAAGATTTGAAATAAGCTCTTTCATACAAATAATATTAAAAAAATAAAATACCTCAGGGTGATGAATCTGCTGCTGTCAACCAAAGCAAACTCTCTATTAGCAGAATTTGTCTCTCAATACAGACAATAACTAAAGATGTTACATTCCAAAGAGCAAGCCATAGGCTGAGCTTTTAAGAGTTGTAGCTTCATGTTAGAAAACTTTCAGCAGAAACACAAGATAGCCCCGTGCCTCCCCCAAAGAGATAAAAATGTGGAATACTTTTCTAGAGGAAGTTATAAAAGCAGCTTATGTAAGAGATCAGTCTTAGAAAGAACATACAAAAATTATGAGTTTGAAGTCTAGAAAGACTTAGATAATGTTTTTTGCCTTCACCCTGTCTCTTGTACTTCAAGTGACTTTAAGAAGATAATAAGAAAGAGGAGGGCATGTTCTACCAACAGATATTATTAAAAACTCAGTGATAGTTGTATTATATCATGAAATGGGTTACCACACAAATTGATATTTCCTTATTTTAATATGCATGATACTATTTATATAGATTAGATAATTGCAACTATCCTATGTATTATTTTAATACATTCCTTTCCCAAGGTGCTAAATACAGACGTCCTATTTGATGTGTAAGGGATTGTTGAAGTGACTATTAATACAAAGTTTTAATAATCTATGACTCAGTTGTCCCTGAACCCTCTTATAATTATTGGGAAAAGAAGATATATTTCATTTATGTCTATTACTTCATGTTTTTATTGGCTTTTTAATAATTTATTTCACTAGAACTAGATTACTGTTCGCATTAAATAGACACTAGATTTAAAAAGAAAACCAAAACAATTTCCTTCCCCATCCCCTGCAATTCGCTTGAAGTATGCTTACACTGAAACTTTTCTAGATTGATACAAGTATAGGACTGTGCTGTGAAGAAATTCCATCTCTCTCCTTTGTTTTTTTTTCCTTGAACCCATGAAGGGTGTGAGTGTGTCAACACTTACATGACGGCTCTTCCGAGCCACAGCTATTGTCTGGTCTAAAGATTTAAATATTGCCAGGGAGGTGACTCCAGCAGATTTCTTGTTGTGTTCGGTTTCCAGCTGTTGGATTATATCTTTGTTTCACAGATCTAAGATTCTAAAATTTGCATTGTTAATTTAGATAGATATATCATGTATAACATGTTTTTATGCTCCTGTATAACATGTTTTTATGGCTTTCCTCTAAACTCTTTCAATTTTTATTGCTGTCTTTCCTGGATTACAAACTTCAGAATCAGATACTCTATTTCAGCAGCTGTGCACCAGGACTGAATATCCAAGTAAGGTACTTCTACTTTCAAGATTACAAGGCTCTCCCTACTACCCAATGTGGGATATCTGTATGGACATAGTTCCCGACATATTTTGGCAAATCTGGTTTTATGA
The DNA here is from genome assembly GCF_017976375.1 of Cuculus canorus. Classification (NCBI taxonomy): domain Eukaryota; kingdom Metazoa; phylum Chordata; class Aves; order Cuculiformes; family Cuculidae; genus Cuculus; species Cuculus canorus. The sequence continues at coordinate 39,820,968 of NC_071404.1, forward strand.
ATAAAGATGTCGTCATTTTCCCTAGACATTTACTCCAATGCTTTATGCCTCTAACAGTGAGATAGATTTTGCTACAGTCTAAAGGTGATCTACCTTGCTGCAGATATGCCCATTTTTTCCTGTCCACTGTGCATCTGAGATGGTCTTTTCCTCTACAAAACAGGGTTTTTTTAATTACATGAAGACAGTCATTTCCTTCAGTGCAGACATCTAAGACATCTCACAACCTCTTCAATTAATCTCCACGTCTGAAACTTTGCCAAATACTCTAGAAAGAAGTCTGGCTCAGCTCTCGGCTGCCTGTTGCTGGTCACCAGTGGACAACTTCTCACACATCGGTGATCTACTTTATGCTTGTCAGCCTAAAAAAATCTGAAAATATTTAGAGATTTAAGATTTAAAGCTGCTTATCTTCTGAGAAGGCTGAGTAAGAGATTTCACAATTGCTGTAACTTGATCTGACTGAAAGCAAAAAGCACTTTTCTAAGTCACCATAGGGAAAACTGTGCTGCCTTCTTCCAGTTTACAGTGGAAAAATGCAGTAGGCAGCAAGTGGTGATTCAGGAGCTGCTACATGCTCTTTTCATGTGCTTAGTGGGACAGAACAAACCCCCTAGTCTGGAGTCTCCTGTTTCTTTCCAGTTTTAGCAGATGTCTTATTGGGCAAGATTCTGTGTTAGAAAACTCTAATTTGCAGACCAGAACAGTGGTCCTTCAGTAATCCACACAAGCCACCGAGAAAAAAACCAAGACCTATCTGCCATACACAAGTCCTCAGTGGCTGCTCTGCAGCTAGGGAAGCCATGCAGGCTTCCTCTCGCACACCTGCTTCCACATCCTTCCACTGAATTTAAACAGGATCTCTTCACATCTGACTGACTGACTGCAAGTAAAAACATCAAGGAATTATAGAACCACTGTGGTTGGAAAAGACCTCTAAGATCACCAAGTCCAACCATCAGCCCAATAACACCATGCCCACTAAACGATGTCCTGAAACGCCACATTTACATGTTTTTTGAACACTTCCAGATGGTAACTCCACCCTCAGCAGCCTCTGTCCAATGCCTGACTAGTCTTTCAGTGAAAAAAAACCTGATGCAACTTTAGACCATTTCCTCTCATCCTACCACTGTTGCTGGGGAGAAGAGACCAACACGCACCTTGCTAGAAGCTCCTTTCAGGTAGTTGTAGAAAGTGATAAGGTTTCCCCCTAGCCTCCTCTTCTCCAGACTAAACACCCCCTGTTTCCTCAGACTTGCTTTTTAGACCCTTCACCAGCTTCACTGCCCTTCTTTACACACGCTCCAGCACCTCAATGTCTCTCTTGTTGTGAGTAGATCAAAACTGAATCAAGGTGTGGCCTCACCAGTGCCAAGTACAGGGGCACAATCGCTTCCCTGGTCCTGCTGGCCATACTATTTCTGATACAAGCCACTATGCTATTGGTCTCCTTGGCCTCCTGGGCACGCTGCTGGCTCATGTTCAGCCATCTGTCAACCAACACCCCCAGGTCCTTTTCTGCCAGGCAGCTTTCCAGCTATTCTTTCCCAAGCCTGTTGCACTGCATGGGATTGTTGTGACTGATGTACATTTGGCCTTGTTAAACCTCATCCAATCGAGCAGGTGCAGGGAAAACCACAGCAATGTATTCTGTGCCCGAGACTGCCATTTCATAATTCTCTCTATGTATAAATATGAAAAGCATTTTAATGACTGTCTTTTAATGCCAGATACTTATGTCAGATATGTGCTAAAGCTGGCAATCAGACAAAGCTCCTGGTGAGTGTCCTCACAGTTCTATTTATGCATATGAAAATACACAGTTGCTGTCCTTACAGTGAAAATTGGGGATTTCAATATTTATGAGGTTGTAAATATGTGACAGAATTTGTTGTCCTCAGATGCTTCCACACAGCCTAAGGGAAGGAATGAAATCTGATAATCTGTGGTATCTGGCAGCTGCAAGTCAAAGAAAAAAAGGCTATTTTCACATCTCCCCTCTCTCAAGCAGTTTGTCCAGTTTCAAGGGGGAATCAGAAATAGGAGCTCAACAAGCCTATCAGATCCATGACTGAAACACGCTGTGCCTGTCACAGATCAAAGATGTAAGGCACCACACCATCAACCTTCAATGTTAATGGAGTCTTGGACTAAAAGAACAAATACCTCAGGAGTTTATTTCTTTTTTGTCACTTCAAAACCTACGCTGTGTTATTTTTCTCTTGTCTGTCTCGGACCATTTGCTTGCTTTTAATATGAGAAATTCAGAAGGCATTTCTTTGACGATAAATGATTTCAGGATAACATTGGAATATAGTGAAGGTAACAGAATAAAACCTGATTAGTGGAGATTTTTGATTAGACTGATTAATAAAACTGTACCTTTATCCTATTCAAGCTTCTCTATGTAGCTTTAATGTTTTCAGACCATATTTGATGGTCTGTTTATGGTTCCTGATACCAGAGATCTGGAAGATGTCCCACTACCTCCAATTTTACCCTAATTTTAAGTATATGAGTACTTCTTATACAGCCTAATATCAGGTCTAAGAAAGGTAATGGGATAAAAAAAGTTAAAAAAATAAATTGTCTTCCTGTCAGGGAAGGATGACAAACTTGAGCTATGTACAAACATTTAACTAAAAAAACTTGAATTTCAGAGACAGATACTTGTCATTAATTCCCACTACACCTTTCAAACTCATACAGAACATTTGGTTTAAGTTAAAGAAGGTTAAATGAATTGAACTTGAAACATGTACCTTTTACTAATGCGCGTCTCATTTTGCGTGTTTATTTTTCATATATATATTCATATAACATCGAGTATTTCATTTTTTCTTCATTGTCAATCATTAAGTCTATAAAATAGAAAGATATATCATACGTGGATTTGCCACAGCGTGTCCTAAATTTGCTCTATTTTTTCCATTAATGATCTGGAAAAGACAGCACCATTCATTAAAAAAGCATATCAATTAAGTTTCCACATAACGGGGAGCTGAAAAATGCTAAAACATATGAGATCGTGGGATTAAAATTCAAAACTATCTGGTCAAACTCAAGAGACAAATTGAAGAAGAGAGATTTCATTGAACAAAGGGAAGCCTCCAACATTCAGAGACAATAAGCAGGTGTAGGGAGGATAGATGGCTTCATCTTATAGTTCCTCAAAACAGTTCTCTGATTTAGAAGCTGGATACTAGTCAGTAAGGTCAAAAAAAAAGCAATCATTATATCGGGAAAGAATATAAACACGTAAGACTCATATAAACACGAATCTTCAAAACAGGGGTAAGAAAACCGTAAGCTGCTTTCAGCAGTGGCATAATGTAAGGTGAAACACTGTGCCTATTTTTGGGTACCACTCATCGTGACCATTTTCTGCCAACTGGAGTGGCACCAGGAAACAGCAGTGAGAATGATCAGGGGCCTTTCTGTACTGAAAACATTAGGAAAGAATGAAGAAATTTGAACTAAAATTGGAAGAGAATGATCTTTCTTTTACCCATGGCATGTAACAAAAGTCAGAATAGGTTTAAGCTGCAACAGAGGAGATTCAGTCTATTAATATAAATGAAATGGGAAGTGAGCAGAGGAATAAGCCAACCTAGATGGTTCTGGGAGAACCACAGTGGCAGAGTAGACAAATATCTCTCAGCAGGGACAAGCACACAGACATCCTATCTTGAACTGGGAGACAGACAAGTTGGTTTCATGTAGATCCTTCCAATCCTGCTATCCATGGGTGGCTATGGGTTAATAACTTAGAATCAGACAGAACACACATACCACTGTATTTGACTACAAGGAATTGTCACACCAAACACATAAAAAAGGGAAAAGATATCTCTATTTGTTACTTCTACAAAGAGTTCAGCTGACCTCAGTTACCAATGGAACAGCTGCAATCTTACTAAGTATTAGTGATCCTTCTGGACTAGAAAATTGATTTAAATTAGATGTATGTCTGTATATCTGTCTACTGCACCTCACTGGAGTGCGTGCTGGGGTCTGCTTTTTGTTTTGCTGCAGATTCTCTCACTTCCAATAAATCATGTGATCTTTACTGCTTAATTCCTGCTCTTGAAACCTGAACTGTTTATATTTAATTCTATTGGGTTAAGAGGCTGTGCAAATGTTCAATAACACATAAATGTTCCAACATCATAGAGGAGGGACTGCACAAAAGCTCACATTTAGCTAAATAAAAGCAGTAGTTTTAGGACTAGAAGAGATGGTTCCTACTGTTTAACAAGACTCTTTGTATACTACGGATCACAGAATTTTACTCAGTCATTTCCTCTTCTAGAATGGCAGGAATGTCCCACTTCGAGGGCAAACTGAACTTGGATATCAGGATGTTTCACATAAGTATTCTACTATTTTCTTAGGTTTTTACTGTCCTACTATGCATATGATCAGAATTATGTTATGATTCTTATGCTGCTCAGCAGCAAATCAGCTTTTGAGCCTGTGGCAACGGAGTGACAGCTGACGAAGAATGAGGTGGAGCGATGGAAGTTTATATGCATTCCTCCCACAAATGCACAGATTATGGCTAGCATACGCCCTGTTAAGGTTTTTCTCTGATCTTCCCTCCCTGTTTTTTGGTTACCCACAGAGCTATTCTGACTCTTATACTGTAGAAATCTGGAATGGGAAGCTAGCCCATTGACTGCATAAGAGGGGTTCAAAGTAAACATCCTCATCCTTTCACTTTGAAGTTGAAAGCATGGCCTTAGGTAGAGCTTCAAGTGTCTGAGGACATCTGTTACTTTAGTACAGCACTGCCGTGGTGTGAAGAAGTTTAGCCAGCAGGTAGGCACAAACAGGTAACCTGTGAAGTAAGCGTCAATGTAACATAGAGTTCACAGACTGAATCTATACTAAGCTGACTGAACACGAGCCAGCAGTGTGCCCAGGTGGCCAAGAAGGCCAATGGCATCTTGGCTTGTATCAGAAACGGTGTGACCAGCAGGACCAGGGAGGTTATTCTTCATCTGTGTTCAGCACTGGTGAGACCGCACCTTGAATACTGTGTTCAGTTCTGGGCCCCTCACCACAAGAAGGATGTTGAGGCTCTGGAGCGTGTCCAGAGAAGAGCAACAGAGCTGGCGAAGGGGCTGGAGAACAAGTCTTATGAGGAGCAGCTGAAAGAGCTGGGGTTGTTTAGCCTGGAGAAGAGGAGGCTGAGGGGAGACCTTGTGTCTCTCTACAACTACCTGAAAGGAGGTTGTGGAGAGGAGGGAGCTGGGCTCTTCTCTCAGGTGACAGGGGACAGTACAAGGGGGAATGGCCTCAAGCTGCGCCAGGGGAGGTTCATGCTGGACATCAGGAAAAACTTTTTCACGGAAAGGGTCATTGGGCACTGGCAGAGCCTGCTCAGGGAGGTGGTTGAGTCACCATGCCTGGAGGCGTTTAAGGGACAGGTGGATGAGGTGCTGAGGGGCATGGTTTAGGGATTATTAGGAATGGTTGGACTCCATGATCCAGTGGGTCCTTTCCAACCTAGTTGTTCTATGATTCTATGATTCTAATGAAGTACTCGCTGCCAAAGTTTGCCCTCAGGCCACCTGATGACTGGTGACAACCATGCTGTTAACCTCTATAAACCCCCAAACATCCACACCAACTCCCAAAATGCATACCAGGAACATAACAAACCATGCCTGGTAACAGTTTTGCATAGTTGATTGGTGCAGGCTAAAGCTGCACCAGGAAATCTTCTGTAAATTTAAAATGTTTAGTTACCTAGATTACTGTGGTTAAGTATTTATACAAGTGCCCAGTACTGTTTAGCTTACAAATACAGACGCTTCCAGAAAAACTTCAGGTACCACTTGTAAGACAAATGAAAACAACTGTCTATACCAGATCTTTTTCCATTCTTCCCAATGTTGGGTTTTATGCCCTGCTTACTACAGAAGAGTGTAAATTACACAATTTATAAGTGAAAAAATCAGTTTTCCCACATGAAATCAAGTTTTGATTACATGTAATTGAACTTAGAATTAGTTAACAGAAAACACTACTAGCTGCCCATGACTCTCTAGAAAATATTCTTTTTTGATCTTCTGAGTGTATCTAGACATTAAAAAAAATAAGAGGCACACTGGATTGTATTTATTCCCTTTCTATTTCAAAATCCTAACATTTTAGGATGAAACTAATTACAGCTTCTTCAGATATGACATGGGTACTCAATTAGATTGATTTTTTTCTATTAAGTGAGAGTGTAATTACTTTTCCAATAACTACCTACACAAGTAGACATATTTCCTCCCTCCAAAATAGTAAGAAAACCTAGACCAGTTTTCATCCGCCATAAAAAGACATACTGTGTACTAAATGGTATAGAAAAAGCAATGTATCTTAATATAGTCTGGAAATGAAGCCAACAGCTATTACATATCTTTATAACTCTCATTTCAGCCCATAGAAATACTGAATATTTAAGAGAGCTTTTGTAAACCATGCCAGTGTGTAAATATTACAATCCGAAGTACTAATGCCTTGTTGGACCACATTCAGGTGCTCTGTGGAATTCAAAGGCAGATAAGGTGCAAGTGCCTGAGCTTAAATCCAGACTTCCCCTGCAGCTCTTCAGCTTGGAAAACTAGATTTCTGTCTGAACATATTTCCTTAGCACCTCTCGGTTTAGCTGCTACTACAGCACAAACAACACATGGCAGCTGTCTTAATTAGAACAACAGTAGTTCTTAAACTCCTGAACATACCTCTTGCCATACCATAGCACACTGGAGAGGGACAGTGAAGTTGAAAGACAATTCTCTTGGCATACTTGTGAAAAAAAGATTCAGCACCAGGATTTCATTTGGAATATTTTAGAAGCAAAGACAGACCTCCATTCCATGTTGATTCAACTGACAGAAATATAAGAAACAGCACATTAACAGAAGCAATTCAATGTGTAAAATTCAATTAATTGATGAAGAAATACTTTAAATTTGCATCTAATTAAATTCCTTTTGTGCTGTTTGCCTCCTTTAAATCCTGCACATTTTACTATGACAAATTTAACATAGCGCTCAGGTGTTTTTTTTCCGAGTGATTGGACCATTATTCCATTACTGTCTTTAAAGGTATTGAAGGCTCAATAACGTGACAAAGTCACAGAAATAATTCCATGAAGCCAACCCTAGCTTTCCTGAATGATAACTGCTGAACGCTGCCATATCGCCACAGGTGATAACCTCCAGGCAAAGTTAGCAACCCTGGAAAAAGAGTTATTTTTAAACAAGGATGAGGAATGGGAAGAAGTCAGACTGCATGCAAATGATCTGCAATACTTCTCTAAAATCACTTATACGATAAAACAGGAAAGCTTTATCCCATTATTTATCAAGGCATGTAAATCTTATGTTTGACTATGTGTGTTGCTTCTGACAAAGTAGTTTTTCATGGATCAAACACTTGACTTCTTGGACTGTGGAATCTCCACCACTAGAAGTATTCAAACCCAAACTGGACAAGGTCCTGAGCAACCTGTTTTACCTCTGAGCTTAGGCCCTTCCCTTCCAATCACAATTATTTTTTGACATTTTATTTTTTAAAAAAAGACAAAAGAAAAAGCTTCCAAATCCAGAAGACGATTAATATCTGTGCAGAGTTTGTATGCTAGTAAGCATTTTAAGCTTGAGCTATATAGTGGTGATAGAGAATAGCTTGGGGAATTATATTTTCTCAGGTTAATATCTTGCTTGTTTTGAAGTCACAGTGGGCTTCCCTTCTAACTTTAGCAAGAAATGGTCATGTATGATTAAACCAGACTGCTATTCCTCTTTGTGTATTCAGGAGCCCTAAGATCCATTAAGGTTGTTATTTCCTGAACATTTTAGGCCGATAGTTCCAAAATAAGCAATTTGCCCACCCTTTCATCCCATCACTTGATATTGTTCCTTTTATGCTGGCACAAGCATTTATGCAGCTGTGTGGTGAATGAGATTAGGGAAATCCAGGTCAAAACTATTTTATTTATTTATTTGTTTAGGCCATTTTGCTTTTATAGGCATTAGTGAATTACTCCTGACAGCACGGCTGGAGATTAGAGAAGCTGATGGTATTTTAGATGAGGAAAGAGAACTATGTATAGACAACCAGAAATGTGCCAAAATCAGGCATGAAAGCTGTTAGAGTGATGAATTTAAGACCCTCAACTTTAGTCTCTTTTAGCAGTGTTTTCTTCACAGGAAAATGTAATCAATTCAGTTACTCATTAATGAAATTATTTTATTTACAGTTCTTAAAATGTTTTCTTTGCCTAAGGAGTACTATATTTTATTAATTAAATTGAACTAAGCAATTTCCAGAAGGACATATTAATATTAATACTTACAAACAACAAAAAATTGCTTTACTCTGTCTTAATAATTAAAAAAGAAGAGCAGGGTTTTTTTTCTGTGCACAGGTCAGTTTTTCCCTTTTCTCTTTACAATTATTTAGTTAAGCCTGAGATACAATGCATAACTAGATTGATCTGAATTGAGATTTAAAACTCAAGCAGTAAGCCCACCTGACAATGGCAAGAAACTGGCAAGATACAGTAAGCAGATATGTGACACATACTGTTAGTGAATTCAGAAAATACTCGCACTTCATTCTGTTCGAGAAAAGACAAATCCTCAACAGTTCTAAAGCATCTGAAGTAATTTTGTCAAAGTTCAACTGTTTTTGCCCTCCACAAAAACCCAGTTAACATCTTTGCAACCTATAATTGAAAGTGTCTCTCCAAAAATAAGCAAAAAATCTGTAACATGACAATTAAATCCCAGTATTTAATGGTTCAGATTGCATAATACATGAAATTTTCTTCTGACTGGCACCTTCAATGTAGTGGCTTTGTAACCAAAGGATTTACATGCATCATTTGTGCATACAAAACTATGTTTCTCTTCACAAAGGGCAGCTCTTTGCAGCACTGTCTTGAAAGTGTATTGCAAATGTGTTCCACAGAATAATTTTAGCACAGTTTATCTAGCGGACTTCCCTCCAACCATATGATTTCACACTAAATGCTTCCCTCAGTAATGATCAAGTTTACTTTGAGTTAATGGAAAGCTCACAAAAAAACATTTGAAGTGCTGATTGCAGACTCCTCTCTGGCATTTGCCTGTGCTCTCTGTGCATCTATCTCACTTAATAATTGTCCTTGAGAGTCTTCAATTAATTATTTGATTATAAAGCCATTTTTTATGCACTTACTTTGTTTAATTTAAGTGTATTGGATCATGCCGTAATTTTAATTTTGAATGATCCTGCTGGACTAAGGCTAATTAAACTAACATCTGGGTCACAACATACACATTGCCACTAAAAACATTATTTAAAATGGCAAACAGTCTAACATGCTCTCATAGGCTGCAGAAGAAATTGTAGGCACAATACTACTATTTATCAGAAGAGAGTCAAAGCATGCTGTGCTCTCATTGACCATAGGACAACTGTTCATCGTAATTCATTCTGTGAAAACTGATTGAAAAATTGGCATGTTACAAAAGTTAGTGTGCTTATGCATCACATTGATTTTGCAAAGGTGTAAAGGATCAAATAAAGCCTAGGAACATGTAGACTTGAGCCTGTTGCCTTAATTTTTGTTGTTCTTCAACTGGATTCAACAGGTCCATGTCAGAATGGAGAGAATTGTTTCCTCTCCTCTTCTTCCTTTCCAGACCAGGGGACACAGTAGATTAAAAACATAGATGGTAATATACAATTATAGAAAAAAAAATCTAACTAAAATATTTGTCTTCTAAAAATGTGGAGCAATAGCAACCTTTTACTTTTAGAGTTACCAGGCTACTTTGTCAAATGGAGCAAACTAGCAAGCCAGCCCTGAGTTACACTCCCACACAGAAAAGACTCCATACCATCAAACCAATTTTCAAATGAAACATTTCCACTTTCTGACTTAATAATTCACTTCAATTTCATGCCATGACTTCACTAAAACCAAATTTGCGATATATCTAAACAAAATCTCAAAACTAAAATGTCTCATTTTGATCAAAATGTTTAATTAAACCAAAGCAGTTACTTTCAGTATTTTATAGCATCCTAGAATAGAACCACAGAATCGTTACAGTTGGAAAAGACCTCTAAGATCATCAAGTCCAACTGTCAGTCCAACAGCACCATACTTACTAAATCATGTCCCTACGTGCCACGTCTACATGCTTTTTGAACAATTCCAGGGATGGTGACTCCACCACTTCCCTGGGCTGTTTGTTCTGATGCTTCATCACTCTTTCAGTGCAGAATTTTTTCCTAATATCCAGTCTAAAACTCCCCTGGCACAACTTGAGGCCATTTCCTCTTATCCTATCACTTGTTACCCGGGAAAAGAGACCAGCACCTTCCTTGCTACAATCTCCTTTCAGGTAGCCATATGGTCTCTCATCAGCCTCGTCTTCTCCAGGCTAAACAACTTCAGTTCCCTCAGCTGCTCCTCCTAAGACTTGTCCTCCAGACTCTTCACCAGCTTCATTGCCTTTCTTTACACATGTTCCAGCAGCTCTGTGCACAACCACTTCTATTCCTCCCATCCACACCATTTCTGGTGCAAGTTAGGATGTTATTTGCTGCCTCTGCCACCTCGGCACACTGCTGGCTCATGTTCAGTCAGTGGTTGACCAACACCCCCAGGTTATTTTCTGCCTGGTAGCTTTCCAGCTATGCTTCCCCAGGTCTGTAGTTTTGTACGGGGTTGTTGTGACCAAAGTGCAGTACCCAGCACTTGGCCTTGTTGAATCCATACAACTAAACGCAGGTCATCAACCCACCCTGTCCAGATCACTCTGTAGAACTTTCCTACCCTCGAGCAGACCAATACTCCCACCCCATTTGGTGCCACCTGCAAAAGTACTGAGGGTACACTCAATCCCCTCATCCAGATCATTGATAAAGATCTGGATGATCTGGCCCCAGCATTAAGCCCTGGGGAACACCACTTTTGACCATCTACCAACTGATTTAACTCTATTCACTGCAACTCTCTGAGGTCAGCCATCCAGCCCGTTCTTTATGCAGTGAAGGGCACACCTGTCTAAGCCATGAGATCCTATTTTTCCTCAAAGAAGGCTGTAGGATACGGCCTTTGATACTGTGGGAGACAGTATCAAAGGCAGTAGTAATGCAGGCTCTGGGAAATATCAGCAGTTCTTTCTCCCCTGAAGCACTTCATTTTCTTTATTCTTGGACTATCATGCTCCTTCCACATTTGTTGCTAAAACAGCTGTTGCCCAATCCCTCTCTATGAAAAAATGAAAACTCACATCCACTCAGTTTCTCTTGAGTTGGACTCTGCTATCACTAGTTAAAAAAACCTTGAAGAGAAATTCAGAAGGAAAAAAGCAGGTCAAATGGCCCTTTCTAACTTATGATCTCTACTTTATTCTTCCTAAATTCTTAGGAATTGACTTAAAGATCAGAAGCCAGCTCTTAACCAACTCCCAGCCTGTCTCTCACACCAAGTTTCAGGCTTGAGCCCTAGAAACTCCCAAGGGTAAGGAAGAGAAGCAGTAATGGGTTCAGTTTTCAATTCTGTCTGTGGGCAGTCTCTGTCTGTAGAAGTTATTTATCACCACAGTTATCATACAACTAATAAGTTGCCACTTTCCCAACTGTAAGCATCAGGAAAATTCCTAATTTTGACTTCCTGCAATGCAGTGCCCAGAAACACAGTATTTCTACTTTGTAGTCCTGCAGTGGTCCTAGGAACAGTTCTGTTCAAACTTGTTTTCTTTTGATCTGACTCAAAAACATTCTGTTTGCTCCCCTTTAGGTCTCCCCACCAACTACAACTGTTACTGAAGCTTGGAAACCGCTCTTAAAATCCTACATATTGCAGGGACCTCACCCTGTAAGCTAGATGTCGATGCAACTGCCTCTCTCAGCAGACGCATGCAACTCAGTTTCTTCATGGCTCATTCCTGCATCAGCTTACTAATCCTCCTCTGTCCCTCTGACAATTGTCTAGCTCCAAGCCCCTTATCACTCATTACGTTTTCCTCTTTTTATGCGTCCATAAATCTGATATCATGTTCCAAAAAAGTGAAAAAAAAATGGAATCAGTTATCAAATAAAAAACTTATTGTAAACAGAATTTTCACATCTAAGTGTATCACAGATAAGATAACACTGATTTACAGCATACAGAGGGGGGAAAAAAATCCTCAAAGTAAATAATACAGAGCATCTTGGAAAATTGACACTGTGCATATAACCAGTGAGAAATACGATGTGATGGGATGCAATGGGTATTAGACCTTTCTCTTACACTTGAAGAATAACTACTTTGTGGTGGCAAACATTCTTACAAGAGCAACTGAGATCTCTGTTATTATTTTAGACTGATCTCTCCTTTGTGCAGAACAGACTCTTTAGTACTTTCAGTGCGGTGGTAGGTAGCACTTCAGTGACTTAGAAGAAATATTAAGACTTTTTGGGGGGGTCGCATCTCAAATAGGATGTATATTGAAAAACGATAAATATTTTGCCTAATATTACGGGCCATTACTAAACCCAGTCTGTACCTTTAATGTTTATGCCTGATGCTACCATACAAATTTTTAACTCATACAAAACATGATGCTAATGAATCTTGTTGGGTCTTTACAAATCTTATTCTAACAGTGCACCCTAAACAGTTGTTTGGTAGTCTCAAAACATTTTGAGCCTGTTGTCTTTATTACAGTTTAATGATACTGTTATACCAGTTCATACATATTTAACATCACCATTTCATTAGTGCCACTCTGCTTGCCAGTTTATGGTGTACCAACTTCAAGTGATGTAGTTTTATGAAGGTCAGCCTCAGCCTTATGTATTTTAAATGCTGTTGCTACTCCGCTGCCTGTGATAGAGTCACGTCTTGGCATCTGCTGAAGTATTGAATTACATGATGGTAACTTCACAGTGTGACCAGATGAAGGGTCAGAAAACACTCTTCAAGGGTAGCATTTTTACCCCTCAAACTACAGCAGTTGTTTCAACATCTTTGTCCAACAAGCAAGGATACAGTCATGAAGGGCCAGAAGGGCTTCTATGGTACAATGACAGAAACTACAAGGGTAGCTTCTATGGAGTATTATTTACAAACAGAACGAAAAATCCTACTAGTTACTAGGTGGCAGCATTGCCTGTAGGTAGGTTTATAGGGTGTAAATGGCACACAGAGAAATTCAATATGTTTTAATAATCTGTAAATCTCTTACTGATATAAACCAGAGAACCTCTGACACTTGAATCAAGTTGTGCTGCTTCTAAATGTACTTTCCTGTACTTCATATGTATCTATCTCCTTGCTTTTGCTTTTAAAACAATAAGACCAAGAGGACTTCTTAAATATTTGAGAGTCATTATCGTTAATTGCCTTATGGGGATACTAATGACCTAAATGAGGAAACAAGCCAAGGTGGAGTGGGGAGAAATAAAAAGAAAAGAGGTCCTCTTTAGACAGCATCAGGCTTGTGAAAAGATACAATGGAGAGACTGGATGGATGCCACAGGTGAGGGGAGAATGCAAAATAAGGAATAAACACGGAATGTAGTAGTTGCAAGGCACATAAGATCTCAATATTTTACACAATTTTACAGCCTATTTCAGCTTTGCAGTCTCTCCTCTTTACAGATAGTTTTGTCTAATTAAAATGCATCTTACTCTTGCAACATTTAAATCTGTCCTGAGCATAATTGCCTGTGATATCACTGAATGCTCTTCAGTGAACTTTTTACTTCTGCATTTTAATTTTTGCAATACATTATTTTTCATGGTTCAAAAAAAAAGTAAAAAGATGGTACAAACAACAGTTCTATATTACTTATTTATCTCATTTTTATGTGTTGGGGTCAGGAAAATAACTTAACCATATCATCCAATTCTCACCGAAAAGAACAATAAAACAAGTTGGGGTTTTTTTCTCTTTATTTTTCCTTTCTCTCATTCTACTTTTTTGTTGTTGTTATGTTTTTGTTTTCTCTTAAAGACTGCCCGTAAGTGAATCCAGACTACTGGGCTAGTCTTGTTTGATAGTACTTATAGGAAATATGATGAAAATTTTGTTAATGTTTTCATAATTATCAGGGCTTTTTTTTAATTGCAGCTGAAAATTAAAATCTTGTGAAACCCAAATCCAAAACCCGGTTTGTTGTAAAAGGAAAAAAAAAAATCAAGAGATGATGTTAATACTTAAGATATGGGCAAATTATTAATTCATATAAAAAAGGCCCCAAATCTGATGATTGCAAGATGAGTTGATCTCGGGCAGAAAGTTGTACTCTTACCCTCAATACATTTAACATTAACATTTTTATGCAATGGTGAATGGAGGTGAGAAGATCAGGAAATAGGGTGACATGGGAGAGATATGGAAGAGATTAGGCACCAGTGGCTCTAAACAAGCCATAAAAAAAAGCCAGCTTAGCTGAGTAGCTGTGAAGTGTAACTGACAAGTAGAAGGAAGAATAAATTTTTGGGAGAAAAAAAGACCTAGTTTCTTCATTGGATTCTTTCTGTGAAGTCCAGGAATAAGGGAAAAAAAAGTAGCAGAGAACCTGCAGCAGAGAACCTACCTTAGCTCGCATTACTGGAAAGAACTCTTTGATCATGTACAGACTTGCATTATGTATCATGAAACAACTATGTGCATGATGTTATTTTTCAACATTAAAAGTTCTGTTTTAAAAATCAAGCCCAGATGCTTGCAGTTTATCTCCACTCACTGGAGCAAATGCCAATAGAAGTCTAGCAAATAAGTCACAAGGTTTTAAAACATCCAGAATCTGAGAAAAATGGCCTGAGAATGGTTGTAACAGCAAGGTAAAGAAGCACCCAGAAACCAAACAAACATCTGGTATAATGTTTTGAGATTATGAAAGATTTCACTGGAACAGACAATACAGAGGATGAGCAATAACTTTAGCAGAACTATGCAGTTATCAGTCAAAATGATAGGAAGTTCCATAGACTTCGCATGGACTCTGAGGATTTACACAATAATGAAACAGTGAACTCAATGCATTGCATTCAGTGAACTACATGACACAAAACATGTATGTTTAGAGATTCATTAAGAAGTATGTGGAGCAGAGAAGATGCTCCTTTTAAATGATATGGTGCTAATAAATAACGTGCATATACATACGTCAAATTTTGTCCAGAAATACTATAAAGAAGCTGTTGTGGTTTTATGTAAATATAGATAAAAATATAATAAACAAAGATGAAAATGTCCATAAGAGGTGTCCATCCCTCTACTTTGAGGCAAGAGAAACTTTTACTTCATTTTTATGTCAGATATTTATCTCATATCCTTAAAAGTACTTAGTGGTGGAAATGTCACTAGTGACAACATGTGCTGGTTGATGTCAGTAGGTGAAACTATTGCCTCTCATTTCAGGAGAAAAGGACACTCATTAAGCACACATTGTATAGCCATACATGATGTAGTCAGATGTCACCTGCTCAAGCCACTGGGCTGGAAGGCAAGGCTTATTTAGGGTATATTTGGGGATTATTTCAAGATTCCCCTGATATAATGGATGCACTACAACTTTCAGTCTAAAGAACATAAATGATCATATGGCTTTCAAAGAAGCGGGATCCTATTCTTGTTGATAAATGGCCATACCGAGTCAGACTAAAGGTCCATCTCACTCAATATCCTATTACAGTCAGACACCGACTTTTAAAACACCACAAAAACTGCACTCAGTTTAATGAATTCCTAAAGTGCTGCTTTTTATAGACTTTTTTTTTTATGTTTTTCTTTAAAGAAAAAGAAATCAAAGATTGATCTTTTGCACTGCCTTTCTGCCAGGCTAGCTTCAGCTGAGTGTCCCTGATCTACCTTTTGTGACAAAACTCTTTCAGGTAGAAACAAGCATACACTGCAATAGTACAATCACTGTTGCCTGCTCTTCTTTATCAGTTACTAGGCCAAACTTCCTGCTGATGTGTACACTAAGTTAGAAATTGTTCTTCAAGTGCTTGCATCCTGGGCTACAACACTCATATGCAAGAATGCAGTAGTGGGATCCTGAACTCAATAGATAAAACTGAGTAGCTCTAACACTGGCATTTATAGGTGAAACAGCTCTTCTTGTGGGATTGTCTTCAAAAACCATGAGGAAGGAGCCAAATTATCAGCTGATCCCACTGAACACTGCTGTGCGGGAGGGAGTAAAATAATTATCACCAAGGGTCAAGAAAGCCTCTAAGGAAGATGAAACTTAGCAGTTAAACAAAAAACAATAAGAAGTTGACAAAATTTTCAAAGAGAAGCTGCAAGATCCTATTGTCAAGTGACAAAAATAATTTGTTGGCTTGCTCCATTATTTCTTTTTTTTTTTTCCCCCTGAATCTCCATAAACCTTTGTTATTGCAGTGAAGAACAACTTGTTATCCCTGACTACACCCAGTGTAGCTGAGGAATCCTATCATTATGGAAATGGCAGATCATGCTGTCTGTAGGAACAATGCTGCCTCAGACAATACCAGGCAAGTTCAGGGAACAAGGCACAAAGTGCTTCATGCTTTCTAATGGTTTTTATACGATAATCCACAGCCAAGGTACTGAAGGAAGAATATTTTCCGTGAAACTGAGTGGAGATACCTTGATGGAACATCAGTCATCTCCACATATGCCGTCCAAGTGTGCTAGCAAATATACATGTTGCTTTCAGGCATCTTTTACTGATCCTATGGGCATACTTTAAGCCCTTCATAAGTATAGCAACAAGACCTTTCACCCCTATACAGACTTCTCCCTTCTCACCTAGTGCAAAACTTACATATCCAGTTTCTAATTTATCAGATATGTAACTCCTCTTACTACTGTACTGGATGGAAACATTAAAAAATCCAAACCCAAACACTGAAGAGCATCAAAGCAAAATCTTTAAATGTACATTTTTTCCACTGAGCTATTTTTATCTCTTCCATGGATGATCTCATCAAACCCCACAGAAGAGTTTAAAAGGCAAAATAGGAAGATTGATCTGTAAACAAGAGCTACCAGCTATGACCTCATTATTCATGCTCCAACCCTGAACTGGCCTTTAGAAAACAAATTTCTGATCTGCTGTGTAGCTTCTGCACAATGGCCCCATAATTAATTATTGGCCACCATGTGCAAAAAACACCATGATGGATTATCTGCCCAGATCAGCATAATTACTAACCACAGTCATTGATAGTCTTTGTTACTGGAGCAACCAACACGTAGGACTGAGAGATGAATGGAAATACTTTGAAAGACATGGCAAAAAAATGTAATTAGAAAACCAACAAAGACACATCAAAGCAGTCAGCACAGTACCTTAGCTATAGGGACCAACAGACAGCTGACAGCAGCGTGAATAACACAACAAATCTTTTAGGAAATGCACCATCTTTAGATGCTGATTCTATAGACTCTATAATCTATAGTACTGAACAAACTGAATTTGAGCGTGATGCTTAATAGTTTCTAAAAATCACTTCACTGCTTCTGATTCTTGAAGGAATGAACAATGGTTAATTATTAAATAAAAAAATTACAATTATTTATATTTCCATTATTGTTACTTGAGTTACTGCTCTAATTACATTTATAACTTAACATGGTGAGATAATTTAGAAAATGACCATTGCTATGAAGAGAGAGTTTTCTGATTATGTCAAACAACAGAGGTTTTCCAACATTAAGAAAAGCTTTAATTATCTGTGGTGCGCCCTTGCACAAAACTGTTCTAACTACACAGAAACGCAGAAACACCTACGATTTCCATTCCTATATTTAACAAGAGCATACAGAGGAAGACTACATATTTATGCTGATCATCTTTCACTTGCCATTTTTTCTAGTCTTTCTTCTTGCTTTTTATGAATTGATAAAAATAGGCCTTTTTTCCCCCTGTATCTGAAAGAGATTTTCTAAAACTCTTAATAAATATATAAACCAAATAAGTTTCCATATATAATTTCACATTAATACTGTACACCAGTGGGGGAAAAATTCCTGATGATGTTTCCAGATAAGTGATAGGGCCAGATACAATTTTCAGTGATAACTGCTTTGTTTGTGAAATGTGCCAGCTTTTAGACTCTGGAACGAAGTCAGTAAGAATTTCTTCAAGAACTCTCAAGTCATATCTTTATCACATACATGACTATATGCACATTGTAAGCAGCAGGAATGTGAGGTTATCTTATATATTATATTCCTACTAGAATTATGTCTTATTCCACTTGAAGTTTAATATTGAATATTTGCATCAATTATTGTATATTTTCAAAATTATAGCACCTCAATTATAATTTTTAGATTATGAGTTGAATGGCTATAATGCCCTACAGGATTTACCTGAAGTACTATGACTTTCTACACAAAAAAAGTACATGCATCCAGCAGTGATATACAAAATCTTAACATATGGTGATGGCTTGGAAACCATTCCTTCACTCAGGCTCAAAAGAGCAACCTATTAGCTGGATTTCTATTATTTGCTATTGAAGAAAGCATATATTCCTGCAACCACCTGGAAACATTTTTCCATGTAAATCCAGTCAAGAGATGATTTTGGAAAAAATCACCTTATGATGGACAGTCCAGACTAAACAAGACATTTGAAGGTAGTCAGTGGTAGACTTCAGGAAAAACAGTGGAGGAAGCTGCTGGTTCTCAGGGTAGAAGAGCTGCCTGGCTATTTGATAACTTCCACGCACATTTACATCTGTGCTTACTAGTTTGATAATGTTGATCATATTTCACATTTCAGTATGTAAAATGATTACTTAATGGTCAGAAATAACTCCCCTCTCAATACATACAAGAAGAAATTTTTTTTTTTCCTTTCCATGGAAGGAAACCCTGTGGCCTCATTAATGTCCAAGTAATACATAAGTGATGCACATTACAAAATTCCTCACTTTAGTTTAACTAATAACTGGTTTGATATTACAGAAAATTGTTTGGTTAATATTGTAAAAATAGAAGCATCAGATCTTCTTCCTCCTGCTTTCTCCCCCTTGCTGCTTCCCCCCACACCATCATGTAATACTTTCTCCAAAGTCATCTACAGGTAATAAAAAGTGAAATAAATGTCTGTGCAGAAATACTGGATTGTTATGAGAGGAAGAATTCACAGGGATGTTGCTTGATTTTAATATGGATACAGTTGTTTATATTCTATGTTTTAAATCACATAGAGCAACATAACAAAGACTATTTGGAAACAAAATATCTAAGAGGCTGCAATTTTTTAGAGAGCCATGATGAACAACTCACTGCTTCTTTTTCCCATCAGCTTGGCACTACAAACATTTTCTAATCTTTTTGGCAGTCATTATAAGCTCTAATGAAGCTACAGCTTCTTAGCCCTCAGATCATTTCTACTCTCTTACATTAGTTCCACTGATCCATTAATTTTGCTTATTATCTTTTTTCATAGAAAAAGGAACAGCAGAAATCTGAAGGACAATGGGTTTCAGGCTCCTTTGCTGATGCTTTTAGTAGAGAAGCAGGAAAAAAATACTGCCACAGTATTTATTTCCAGCAGCTAGGAAGTAGTCTGTATTTTCTGCTATAGAGGCTAAGATTATACCGCCACCAAATAATGATATAAGATACTTGAAGTCTTCAGTTAGCATAGAAAACAGTTATCCAAGAAATAATTTCTTTTGAAGAAAACATAATGGAAAACAGACAAGCATAGAACTTATCAATTCTACTGATTTCTTATTGTTCCATTTCATACTGCTTTCCCAAATCAGTTTGATACAGTGGAATCTGAAGCAAAACTTGTGAAATAGCGTATAGGCATTTATTTCACTGCAGGAGTAGGTGTGAAAGCGCACATAGCTAAATAGATATGGATTCTTCACCACAAACTTCTCTGAATTTTGTGGTTCTCAATACAGATGTCAAATAAAATGAAACGAAAGGATGGCTGCCCAAGAAAGCTTCTAGGAATGCAAGTGATATGCATGGTTGAATGCAGTTTGCCAGCTAGCATTTAATCTACTGTACTGGAGCACTAAATTATGGGAAGGTTAAGGAGGAGCAAGAGCAGGAAAAAGAAGAGAAAGGATGCCATAAAAGAAGCCTCTTGTGCTCTTCTGCACGATTTGCAGTGACTGATTTGCACTGCCACCCTACCACAGGGTATTTTTGGACAATGAAAAAATAACAAAAATCTTCCACAGAAAATAACCACCTATCCTTAAAGGGCTTTTGGAGTAAAACTTCTACTTCAAATCTTGTGTATTGAAACTACATTAACATATTTGCCTTGTGTTTTTCCAGTGTTTCCACACAGTAAGAGATAGTGTTGTGAATAAATAGTATAAATTAACAGAGTATAGACTTACAGATCCAATTTTCCCACATCTTTTTAAAACGTTAACTCCAGGACCTTTCACAACATGGAGCCAAAAACCTGAAAAGGTAGGGGTTTGGCCAATGGAGGTATTGCCATTTTGTGAAATAAAGGATGCATGTGTAGAAATATCCCCTGAAAGACATTTTAACCTTTGGCAACACAAAAAGGCTAGTAAGTCACACTCTGCTTGTGAGGCACCATAGCTTGAAATTCCTGTTCTAAATAAATGCTACCAAGTAAGTTTCTCTATTTGCTAATTATTTCTATTTCTATTTCTATTTCTATTTCTATTTCTATTTCTATTTCTATTTCTATTTCTATTTCTATTTCTATTTCTATTTCTCTATTTCTATTTTATTATATCTATTTACAAATGTATTCGCATAATCTGTTTCTAAGTATAGAAACAATGCGTTTATCCTTACTAAGTAGCAGCTCCTTATAAGATTAATTTACTCATTTGTCAAAACAATTTTCAATTTAATCTTGTCCTTCCACATCTTTGCAAGCCCTCCAAGCAAAAGCACAAGAAACGAGTTTCCTAAGTGTGAACACATGAAACCCTTCTTTCTACAACCAAAGAGCAAAGAACAGTCTGAAGGGTAGCTTGCATTGAGAAAACAATATAAACAATCAAAACTTCATAAAACTATGGACCAACAGAAATATCACTTCAAATAGTTCATGTACACCATGCATGTGAAACTGACAGACATGTAAGATACCACCATTACAAACAAGTGTATATCAGTGCTTTCTGGGAAAGAGATACAGTGTAGACACAAATACTGTCACAACTTGCCTACTTTCTTCTTTTTAAAGATCCTGATTCTTAAAAAAAATAACAGTTGAAACATGAGCACCATAGCTCTAGTAACATGTAATATGCTAAGAATTTCTTCACCATGAGAGTGGTGAGGCACTGGCACAGGTTGCCCAGGGAAGCTGTGGCTGCCCCATCCCTGGAGGTGTTCAAGGCCAGGTTGGATGGGTTCTTGGGCAGCATGATCTAGTGGGAGGTGTCCCTGCCCACCACAGGATTGGAACCACAGCAGGGTTGGAACTGGATGCTCTTTAAGGTCCCTTCCAACCCAAACTATTCGATGATTCTGTGATTCTATGATTCTATGATTCTATATACATTTTAATATGCAATAAACTTCTCATTTCTAAAGTCAGAGATAAAACGTAAAAGAATCATGAGATAACAAGGGCAAATGAATATGCTTGCTTCCAATTTATTTTTAAAGAGATCTTTATTCATATTTTATTAATCTGATTTAGATGATGCTCACAGAAGCAGTTACTCCATATTGTTTCCTTAAAAGTGCATAAATAAATAAATATAAGAGTTTTATAATTCATAAAAATCTTCCTGTAATTTTAAGATAGGGATTCAGGAAAAAACCCAGAAACTCAGCACTTCTGCATTAAAAGTTTGTTTAAAGACTTTAAAAGTTATATATATTATAAACCATTTCCTTCTTTTTACATAATTTGATTGTCATTATTCTTATATAGCAACCAAAACTGTGATAAGAGTTCTACTGCAATTTGCACGGAGTAGATGATAAATGTGGATAACAGGAGAGATGCGATTCATAAGTAGGTACCACAAAGAGCTACTATAGTAATGCTCTATCTATGACCTGACCTTCACCTGCCAACACAGTGATGTAAAGAATTTAATAATCAGACGCAGCACATTCCACTTTCTGCTTAAGGGGATAAGATACAGCAGTAGAAACTGCACAAGCCAGACTCTAAACCAATCTTAGCTCTCCTGTGTAGCAGATGTTTTTTCTGTGGTCTCAAGCTACAGCACTATTAGCTCTAGTTTGAAAGCTATGAAAGCTGTGTGTCTTATATGGAAGCGGAACAGAAAGGCTTTAAACTCTGCCCATCATCAAACTCTCATATTCAACTACTAGTCTTCAGAAAAGGTTTCAAAGAATATCTTGGGCATTAGACACTTCAGTAACAAATTACAAGAAGGTATATACCAAAGAATTTATCACCTGGATAAATACAGAAAACGACAGCGTATCTCCTGCAAAAGAAAATCCTGCCCTGCCAAACTTTCAGACTCCTTTGCACAGAGAGAAGGATGATCTAGCTGATGCACTTGGGTTTTTAACTAGCTTATAAAGGAATTTAATAAGTCATAGCATAAAAAGAAAAACTTGACATGTAAAAACATACAGTGGCTAAAACACATGGTTCAGAGGGTAAAATGAAAAAAACTAGTTCTCACACATCACAACTGAAGCGTTGCCATAGCCTGTACTAGGACCTGCACCATTCAATACATTAAAAAATTATCTGGAAAACAAGGAGTAAAACATAAGCTGATGTTAGTTTGCTGATGATATGAAGGCCTTTTTATGTAAGAAAGACCACAGCCAGCTGCGAATAATCACAGAAGAACCTGTAAGAGGAGCCTGGGCAATATCTGGGCCTGATGAACCAGCAGCCATCCGCTGCAGTGAAAGTCTGAAAACTAGGGTTACATTGTACGTTTGAAAAGGATTGTTTCAAGCTGAAAAAGCTTATATCAAAAAGTTGTCGGGTTTTCTCCTATAGCATCACTATCCCAGATGTAAATTTAAATGCCCTTTTCACTGAGAAGGGAGTAGGAAAATAGAACTTTTGCAAAATGAACAGCAGATTCTGCTCCATCAGGATTTTGTTCCATGTGATTTTTCACACTCAAAAAGAAGAAAAAACCCTTTAAAGTGGTGGTCACTTAAGTTTATAACAACTTAGATACTATATAAAATATAATACAGTAATACAACCCTGGACTGAATGACAGAGACCTTTCCATATGCATTAGATTAAGACTTTATGGCCACTTACTATATTTACTGCTCTGCCACTCAAAATCTATACTGTGTTTTTGTAAATCTGACTGTACAATGACCCAATGTCTAAACAGATCAGCATTTTAAAATACAACATATGACCATAATACCGTAACAAATCTGGGAAAACTGGTATCAACTGAATAAAATTCCTACTAAGCTTCTGGTAGTTTCTAGCACATATTCCTTTATTGATATGACTGTGTTTAATAGAAAGTGTATGGTTGATTTTGTGTCAGAAAAAGCAGATGCATGTGGAAACAGAAGATTTTCTGAAGTCTGTTAATAAAGGAAACAGTTGTGGTAAATATATATATATATATATATATATATATATATACAATTCATTTCATTTATTAAGTGAAAATTAAACTAAATTGTTTAGAAGGCAACCAAGACTGTTGCAGGAAGATGATATTTCTGTAACAAGTTCTTATTAAAGAAAGTGGTCCAGATCTTTAAATTATGAGCAAGCACATGCTGACTGAATAATATTGGCTCTGAAAAGATCAAAATCCAGTAAGCTTTACTCTATTGGCAGAACATTTGATATTAACTGTTAAAGTTTTGCAAATAAGAATAGCATAAAAAGGCAAAACTACCTATTAGAACAAGAGAAATCCATGCCTGTAGAGGCTAATAAACAAAAAGTGACTCATGTTATTAATTAGGAGAATGACACCAATGTTCCAGATTAAGATCCAGGTAGTGGAAACCTTCTATCTGTGTTGGCAGCATTTTTTAGGACAACAGTCATTTAGAAGCCGAAATGTATGTTATAATAAGAAAATTAAGTCATATTGTATCTCTGGGGACTCACTGCCATCATCAGAGAAGTGAGAGTTATGGATTGGATTTGTAAGACATGGACATTCTTGGTATAGATCATAAAATTAATTGTGAATAGAACAGAAAAAATATACAATGAAACTCATTGCTTTCATCTCATGGGGAACTAAGCAGACTGAAATAGCATCTTTAGGCTATAAAGCATGCTTAATCTGCACAAACCAATGGACCTGAAGAAGAAAATAGGAGCAATAGAAAAAAAAAAAATCCAAAGCCACTGATAAGTAAACTGTAGCGCTACTCTTGTGTTTACATAATTTCTGCTTTTCATCAGTGCCTAAAGCAAATAACCTGCTTGATAAATTTTGGAAAAGAAAGGACTGAAGAGAAAGGGGAGTAGAACAATATGGAGATAACTAATACTTAAAATACATTTCCATTTTCATTTTTTCTACATACCATGACATCATCATCTGTAACAACTAAACAATAGCTCCATCCTATCACAGATAAATATGTGCACATAGATAACAGAACATGACTTGGTTGATTCATCATCTGTACAAAATTATGCAGATGCAAAATAAAGTCTACATCATCATCTTTAGAGGAAAAAAAGAACATCATAAAGATATGTACTTTCTTGTCAGTCTAAGTTAAAGAACCTGTATGTTGTTTATACATACAAGGCCTGACACACACAAAAAAGGACTGTGCCTCTAACTTTTATTTAATAAATTAAAAAACTCAACTACAACCTTCAAAATGGTTCCTTTCTGAGTTGACACACAGCTGCATATGATTCTGTCGATATTCAAAGCAATTCTACATATAATTTTCTCAAAGGCTGTTGAGAATCTCTGTCATTTTTCCTTTCACATCTTCTAGTGACAAAAAAATGAGTTCCTTTGAGCACCGACTTGATCTTTGGGAAGAGATAGAACTCACAGGGAGCCAAGTCTGCTGAATAGGGTGGGTGATGAAGTACAGTTATGATGTTATTAGCTAAAAACTGCTTCACAGACAAAGCATTGTGGGCTGACACATCATCTTGGTGCTAACCCACTGTTCACTCTTGCACACCAATATTTTCCGACCAAGGATAAGAAAACATCCATATTTGAACACACGTCCACTCATACGGAGTGAAGTGATCGAGCTGAGCCTTGCCTCACTGGGACAAATTAAAATATGTTCTATAACCGTCTCTTCATCTCTTCCCTTTCACTCTTGGTTTCCGAGCTATACAGTTAGTCTCAGGTCTTTCATGTTGGACACTAATTACTTAGAACTGTCTTTTAAGTATATTATTCCTTAACATGTATATGAGTAGTATGTACTTTAACATACTGCTTTTAAACATAGCATAAAACTTTATTCATACTCAAAACAAAGCTCTTACAGGTTATCACTATGACAAAACATAGTTAAATTATCAGAATCAAGAGAGAAGGTACTTTCCCTCTTTCATAAGTTGGAAAGTGGAAATTCCCTTAGGAACACACGATTTTCATAATTTCAGATCATGCTTGACCTCACCTCTTTTGTTTAACCAAACCTATTAATCAAATACATCCCAGAGGTGGCTAATGATCTTCCAGAATTCTAATAGAAGCAGAAAGTCAAGGACAGCATGAACTGATCCACATCACCTACCTTATTAAGCTTACAATGCTGACAATTGTTCCCTAGTATTACTCAGAATTGCAGCCCATCTGCTTATTTTAAGACTACTGCTTAAGAATTAAAACAATTTGACATACTAACTCTGAAAGGTCCAGATGACAGATTGTCTCAGTACAATACATCCCTTAATATCTTTGTTGTAGTTTTTTTTCCTTCAGAGACAAAGTTAAGGGACATCTAAAGTTACTTTTATAAACATCCTTGAAACATGTAAGCACCCTCACATTGAATGAGCTTTGCTGACTTTAATTTTGGTATCTGTATATATTTTTTAGAAATAGTGTATTTCAACTTCTCTCCATAATTTTGTTCTCGGTTTTGCCTTCATTTATTAGATGACATCACATTCAGTTTTCATTCTTCAAATATCTAAGCAGAATTTTGTGCTTACTTGATCAATGCACTGAAAAGACATGCTAAAACATGCAGCTGAAAAAACCCCACAAAACTGGATGCTGCACTGAATAGCATTTCTTGCCTTCACGGGCCTCACAGAAAACAAAAATTGGAAAGAATACTTCCAATGCTGCCTTTACACAGCAATCTTAGGCACACCAAAATCTGACATCCATTGCTACAACAGGTACTTACATGGGAAGGAAACTTTTTACTGTTTTGCATATCTCTCATATTGACATGTTTTGCTTATCTCTTGTATTGACAAAAAATTGCACCTACCAACCCAGTTGCCACCCAACACAAACAATGATGGGAAATGGCAGTTCCAGCTTGAGGCATCACTGCTTAAAGAATATACTTCTATCCCACAGGACAATCTTTAAGAAGGAAGGGGAAACACTGCCTTTTCATGCCAAGGGATGAATGCCTATGATATTACAGAGATTAATTAACGAGTTAGAGATTAACTGTGTTGTTAGTCACCACATGTATCGCACTTTCCCTCTAACGAAGTATATATATTAAAAAGTATATATTTGAGGAAAAGTTAGACAACAGTATTTGCAACAGAAATAGGAGGTGATCTGCTATTAGTATATATACATGTGATTTTTCTTTATTTTCTTTCCTTTTATGTTTTTTTTTTTTAGTCAACAACAGATTGGTCATACATACAATACAATTTTCTGGTTCAGGAATCTGTGTATAAGCCTGTTGTTAAGAATTGTGTCACGTCTAGCAGAAAGAGGAAAGAGAATGCCATAGACATTGAAAAATGAAGGATTCAGTTCAACAGGTGCTGAAAACCCAACGTAGTGAAAGGTCCGCTGTTATTTAAGCTTTAGATATTAGTAGTAGAAGGGGAAGGCAAAAAATGGAACACCCTGAAATACTGTGATTTTTCAGAAAAGGAGGGGAAACAGACTGCAAAACAATTAGAGATTTACTGTCTACCTTACTGATTCTGTGGAAAGAAATTACTAACAGAATAGAGAAACGTACGAGGAGAACATGAAGAAGGAGTAAGAATAATATTGGTTAATTACTTTGAAATGATGTTTTTACTTGAATTGAAGACATGAAAAGTAATAAGAAAGAAAACTTCAAGAGCAATATGGCTGCACCAAAGCTTAGAGAAAAGTGAGAGATGACCTTTGTTCAGAGCCCCATTAAACAAAAGCTTTGATGACATGGTTAAATTTGTCTTCCTACTTCCCCACTGCTCCAGGTAAGGGTCTTAATCCTCTAAATATAGCATATACTCCTGTACTTGAGGTAAAAAAGACTGCTTTGCTAAACACTTCACAGGATAGTCGCAGTTGTACTCACTGCCCTTCCTCTGCTTAACTCAGAATTTACCTTCTTTCTTAAAAGAAAACCAGAACTTACGATCTTTTCTTATTCATCTTTCAAAAGCTAAACTGAATGTATTAAACCTTTTTCTATAAAATAGTTTTCTTAACGACTGTCTCATGGATTCATTTTTCAAAGAGAAATGCTATCATTAAAATTATTGGTTTGGGTTTTTTTTTAAATCTAGAGTGCCACTGTGAAGAATGACATAAATATAACCAGATAATGAGCCAAACAAACAGCTCAAAATAAACAGAAATATATTTCACCTTCTTAGAGAAAATGACCTAGCTATCAAATTATGTACAGGATAATCTATCTATAGAACCAGTCACCAAGGAAGAAATGTCAATCTGCCCTAAAATGTTACTAGTGGACTTGGCTGAAAATCATTCTCAGCTCCCACCACCTTTATGAAAGTAAGCTATTCTTGTCATGGTGGGAAAGCTTTATCAATAAATGGCACTGTAAAACACCCTCCACAAGAACAGAATGTAGAAAGCATAGATCAGTCTCCATGAAGGGCTTTTTCTACAACCAAAATTCCTCAACCAAGAACACTTTATTTCTGGCTGTCACATGCGTCATTCTTGGCCTGGTGAGCTTTATTTGTCTCACATGCAATCAGTTGGTTTGGATGGTCATAGGCAATGCTGCGGTTGCTGATGTGCTTGGGCACTGTAACTGCTGAACTGACAGGGAGACGGACTTTGCAAAAATCAATGCGATCCCATTTGTTTATGTTGTGTAATGGCACAGGGACATCTAAATTAGTAGTGTTGCTGAAGCAGTGGGTACTCTGGGCTGGTCTGCAGTGTTTGTATTACCATTTAAGTAGCAGTTGCTGAGCCTGAAGTAAAATTCTACCTACTAAATGTTTTTTTAGGCCTAAAAACCTTAGGAGATATTAAGCACTTTGATTAGAAAGTGCTACATGCATCTATCTTTGTTATCAGTAAAATAAAAATCAGTCCTGCAGCAAACTCAGAACTGATCAAATTGAAGCATACAAATAAATCATTAAACCTTATGACGACTATTCCAATGTCAGTACCATGTAACCCAGTAAACAGAAACTTGAAAACTAAATAAAATTATCCTTTAAAAAATACTTTCCATAATATTCAGTACCGACATCGAGCTCCTCCAGCATGATAATACAGTTGTCTCTATATTAGTCAAAGCACAAATAACTCATAGTTAATGATACTAAAACAGTACTGTGCTATCAATGATTCCTGAAACTATCCTCCAGGGAATACTGAAATACAGCATGATTAAATGATTTAAATTAACGCACATATAACAATAACAACTATTTTAATTTGTGAGAAAATCATATCAGAAAGTATGTTATGATAATTTGATATAATACAACTTCTAGAATTGAATGAAAAGCAATCAAGCTACAATGAAGACAACTGAACAGGAATGTGCACAGAAGTAAAACAGTGCCACCCCTAATTAATGTCTTCTGGTAGAAAATCTATCAGTTTTGCAACTGGGATTCAGGAGGATGCAAATGAATAAGACACCAGGGACATCAGTTACCTGTGGCAATACATATATAAAATTATCATTTATATTACTGAATAACAAAGATCCATTAAAATTTAAATTCGGAATTTTTACCAAAACCTATAACAAAGATCTTAAGGAAATTATGACATGTGTCATCCATAAAGGCTCATAAATACCACAAAACCGACAGAAAGAATTTATATGTCCTCAGCATCACAAGGTGTCTTCATATAACATTTTAAACTGCTGAAAATAGCCACCTCATCACTACCATGCAGCAAACACAGCCTTTGCTGTATTGTCTACATCAGTTATCACTATGAATTTTCCCACGAAATTTAATGGAATTTATCTGTGTGAGTTTCCCCCTGAAGCTGACTTTTTAAGTTTCAGATATTTGTATCATCTGTATCTCTTCTGCTGGGGAAAAAACCCTTCCTACATAGCTTTACTGGTATAACCTTGCATTGTGGGGTTTGTTTTCAGAGGGAGGCAGGGATGCAAAGACTAAAATCTGCCTGACCCTGAATGATCGGGGGCTTTATTATGTAAGCTTCACTCATGACAGTGCACAATTATTCACAATAATCCCATTCAAATTCACTGGAATTGTTCGCATGAATGATAATCAAGACTACTAAGAGTTTAATAGTTAGACCTTTGCATTTCAATCTTCATTTATAAAGTTATCCATTGAAAAAAAGCTGCTGCTCCAATATTTATATAATAAAGTTATAGATTTTCCTTCCCAATGGGCTAAATTATATTTCCTGTTATAATAATGTGAAATTGTCTGGTTCCAAACACATAAAAGAATTCTAGATCCACAAATGCATTTCATCTTGTGAGACTGAATGATCGTTTATCCTTCATCACATTTACTCAGCTGTATAATTTTATGTTGCTTTTACAGATCCAAACAAACAGTTTACAAAGCAAAAGAAGAGACAAATAGGAAGCTGATCTAAGGAACTACCATTATAAATGAAATAGTTGTCAGGTGTGGATGGAAATTGTATAGCTTTCCTCTAAAAGTAGAGATGACTTTTTAATTCTGTACTTTAAATACAGAAAAAAATAAATGGACCCTCGACTATATTTAATTCCCAAATGCGAATGCATTCTCATTCACTTTACCCTCCAGCAAAAAACACTTTATGAAACAATGGAAAAATGGTGATTTTATTTTAATAGGAAAAAATTAGGGGATACAGTGTATTATCATTCCTTCTCCAGCTTTGGTGTGTGAATAAATATGGTATTCCATGATTTAAGGACAGCCTCTCTTTACTGTGATTTTAATTGCAGAGAAACGTTAACAGAGAAAAATGTGAATAACCAGCACATTAGGAGTATCGAACACACTCTGCCTTTACAAAAATCAGCTGTGTAGCTCTCATGTGACGAGTGTATGTTGTGCAGCTCTGAGCTTACTACTTAGCACTCTGATTTATGCAAACAGATTATGGGCACATCACTTCAGGTGACAGTACTTAACAACTTTCTGTAAAAATATGATGATGATGTTGTCTGCCATGGAAATCTATTAAGCAGTATCATTATTGGAATGATTACTTTGTTATTATTACTAGAAGGATTACACACGTATCTTTATATGGCAATCTCAGATGTTCTTCTAGCAGAAATGTGCCTACACTTAACTGTATAAAAATAACACTATAAAATTAACATTTAGTGTAATAAAATTATCTTAATGTCATGCTTTTCTTGCTTTTAATCACAAATTTTAATAATAATTTTACAAATCCAAATCCAACACTGTATGCAGAGGGTCAGTTTAGGTCTAGGTATGGAAGATCATCTAATTCCATCGTGAATTTGGCTGCTGGCTGGAACGCCATCTAAGCTCCTGACCATGAAATCTCTTAAATCACTGCTCCGGCATTGTTTTTTAGTACTGAATGGTAAGAGGGCTTTGATCAAGGCAGTTCTGATGTTAGTAAAAAAACTCCAATGGTAATAATAATATTAATAAAAATAAAAAAATATAAATAGGAGAAGTCACTACGAGCCTCTAGCCATTAATGGCAAAAAGATCATTTTCATGACTGCCTTTAAGGAGTAAAGATTTTTAGAACATAAATCCATACTTTGGAAAGGTGAAAGCACCATTCAGTTTCTTATCAGTTCTGTCCTTAACTTGCACAGCATGTATTTCTGACCTAGAGCTGTAGGCTTGTTCTGGGAACTCAATAGCTCCTCAGGTCACAAACTGTCATGTTCATTCTAATATCTAGTCTCCCTGTACATTAATGAATTGCTTGGTGGTACAGACTCAACAAAATTGCTACGTATATCATGCATCAATGCATTAAACATAATTTATAATTTTAGATTCCACAGAATTGTGAGAACATGACTGAATTTTCCCAAGATGAAATGAGTTTTGTAACTCATCATTTACCTTTTAGAGGCCTCATTTTTGGGCATATACTGTACATAAATAAACATTCAGATTTTAAATAAACATTCAGATTTTAAATATCAGAAGTCCATTTAGTGTGGCTTAAAATTTAGAAGCCTACTTTTCCCCATTACAGAATCTTTGAGTGTGAAATTGAAAAGTAAATTTTAATATTCTTAGTCAGTGAAGTTCATCCAAAAATTTGTTACATTTTAATCTTATTTAAAAGCATAGTCATACAGAATAAACAGAAGACTAAACTTCCACTGCCTGTTGTTGCCTAAATGTTTGGTACAGATTGCATTAATTAAAAAGTAATATAAATGTTAAAGAAGAAAATAACAGGCAGCAATATTTGCTAAAACTTTGTCAGATCTCTATACACAGCATGATCTGTTCTGAAGGGCTGTGCCACATCTTCTCCTATATACAGGATTAGTGTGAGGTTAAGAACTACATTAACTTCACAAATGAAAACACATTAAATTCAATCTGAACATGAAAAATACTATTTTTTTAACCGTGAATTTGGCCAAACACTCGAATAGATTTCCCAGACTTGTTGTGATATATCCACCTGCAGAGATGCTCAAAGTCTGACTTGAAACAAGGGGTTCCTTCCAACCTCAGTTATTTTGTGATTCTATCTGTAATCACAACTTGTCAGTAGTAATAGAATATATGAATGAAGAACCAGATCAGTTTTGTGCTGAATGCTTGTTCAAGTAAGCCACTCTGCAGGGATCAGGCCCATTAGTGTTGTAGACTGCAAATTTGTGCAAGCTGTTTCTGTACAGACTTCCATGACACGTTACTGACCTTTTCCAGTCTTTTTCTGGCTGGAAATGAATATTGATATCAAAGGCTCATGAAACAATAACAGTATGTCTGTTTCTTGGTTATTTCAATGGGATGCTGTCAACAGTAGGTTTTATGAGCCTGATAAATGTGCATTCATGCAGAATAGGGAAAAGGCCACATTTGCATTGAAATTCAATTTTTAATTGTCCTTATTCTTTATTGATGCTTGGTGAATTGGATCTATGAAGAACTACTTTGAAGCAGAATAAAATTTATCAAATACTATAGCTGTGTAAACAGTTTCAGTAATTATGGCAGCAATTATTCTCTGTTCTATCTCTTGGTAGCTTTAAAAAGGGGAGGAAGAAAGTGAAAAGAGACCAGCTTTAGAAACCCTGTGGAAACTACAGCATCATGGAAATCAGAGAAGGCAAGTATAAAAAAAATCTATGGAACATAGGTCTAACACAATAAGATAAACACTGTCCCCATCCAGAGTTTCAAAGAGGAAAATACTTCTTACTCAGAGAAATCAACAGATACAAATTATTTAAACACGTAGGAAAAATGCTACCCACAGAAAAACTTTAAACAAGAGCATACCAAGTTGTGCAGTTACAAAATATTATACACCACCCTATTATTTATACAACTACTAGAAATCACATTGGCATTATTCCCTTTTCAGGCTCTGTTAGAAAAAAATCAATCATTGCTCAGGATGATAATGAGGACACACCACCAGCCAGAGATTAGTTCTTCAGATAAGTTTTGCTGTCTTCTGTAGAGGCCTGATTACACAGCAGGTCTTTTAATCTGAAATTATTGACATTTTCAGAGCAGGGGGAGAGGAAATACATTCAAGCTGCACTGGTGCTGCTGAGAGTATGATTTCTAAAAACACATACAAATATAGGATAGAGATCAGATTATGATAATATTCCTTTCCAGACCTAAACCTCATTAATCATACCGTATCTAAAGTGTAATAACTCCATCCCAGTGGAGTACTACTTCCCAGTTTCTCATTTCACACTAACCATAAGTTGGGCCACTGGGAGTATTGTCATACACTGTCTATGGAAAGCAGTCCCAAGCATGTCAGTAAATTCTTCCTCAGAACAGAAAGCTTTGTAACCAGTTAGAAAGAAGACAAAATGGCAACCATTTACCTTTGGAGCTTAAAATACAATGTGGAAGACAGAGAAAAATGAGGCCATAAAACCCCTCCTGTTGCAAGGAGAAAAGAAGTCTATGAATTCAGAAAAAAAAAAAAATAATAGCTTTAATAGATATATGGCAACAGAAAAAATACCTTATGACTACAAAATAAAATGCTAATACCTTGGAGAATATGTTATTGATGAGAAGCTAAACTAATTTATTAATTTCTTGGTCCTCCTGCTTTTTGTTTTTCTGAAACTCAGGAATACTTACAAAATGCAGAGAAAAGAGAAATATTTTCATCATCTGTCCACTGAGAAGATTCAGAGAGCTGACAGAAAATGGTACATCCTACCTAGCAAATCAAACATGAATAACTCAATTAATTCTTAAACCAAAGCTAAAGCAGTTTTGCTTGTATTATTTCTCCACTGCTCCTAGTCTCTTACAAGATACTGGAAGTTATATGGCATTGCAAAGAAGAATACTAATCAAGGAATGTGGCCCTCGGTAGATATGAGACAGATTGGAAGCCTTTGTCCAAGAGGGTGCACCACATTTAAAAGGTTTGCTAAGTGAAGCAGACGTTACATTTACTTTTGTGAGTATCAACCCTGTCACAGTTTTTCCCTCTAATGTAGTCTTACGGCACAGAAAGGAAGGAAGCGATATGTAAAAGAACGTGGATTCTAGAGGCAGATTTTGACTAAGACTCAGCTCTAGAAGCACTGGCAAGCATCAGAGTCACCACCACATAAAGCACACATAATACAAAGCTCTGCGGTTTATGCATAAGACAAAAAGGCAACAAGAGGATAATTGGGGTGATAGAACATCTAGTCTGGCTAATCAAATTATCAGCATCACCAGTAGAGGAAGACAGGTATTTTGTAGGCATCCCAATGCAGGATGTTATTTCATTAGAGGTTTATAGGACAACCCGCCGAAGAGTCAGAGATGATCTGCCCGCAAAGCAGATCCGAACAGAAAGTAATTTCTTAGCTCCTAGCAAGACACACCTTCAAATACACTGTCTTGCAAACAGAGAACTAACTTGCCAAGAACTAAGAGACTTCTAATATTCAGTGTCAGGCAGATGACAACTCAGTTGCCTTCGTATAGTCTGGGCTGCAGCTTTGCTCTCACTTCATGCACCAAGAGCTTCCTCTGGGGGAGGTACTCGTCATTCCCCAAGTCAATCCGTCAGCAAGAGCTGCCTGTAAAACAGTGATTACTTCTACCTTCAGCATGCAACTACACCCCTTCTGTATATACAGTCCAGGGAACAGTTTATTTTTATATGTCAATATTATTATTAATTACCTATCTGGATTAGCAGGGAAGATGCGTTTAATTAGGCCATACAAGTATGGGCTACTGCATGACAAAAATATAATTAATCTTGTAAAACCTTGGAGAGCTGATATATAGGGTAGTTTAATGGTAGAAAATAAAACTTAATGAAGCACAGTTAATCATATGAGAATGCTAATATTGTCAGAGAATAACAAACAGATTATAATATTAAGAACATGATTCTAATTACTGTGATTTTCCATTTTTAATACTGATCAGAAATTTAATTCTAGCCCTCCCCTTGCAACATAAATACCTAGATGTAATTATGTAGATTCATTTTGAGGGATGAAGAACTGTGCTCCTCATTCATGCCCACATTTAATTTCTTACCATTTCACTACATTTGACCTGTTCACTATGATGTCTTCTCCCTTCCTTCAAATCCTATGACATACTGTGAACTGGTTTATTTAAAGACACGATGCACAAAATCGTTTTTCTCTCCAGTTCTCTCTGGAACATGTTTTATTTTATTTTTTTTTACTTATGAACACATTGTTGATTCTACACCATTTTTCAAATCAAGATAGAACTCCTGATGTCATTTAGCACATAGATTTCTTTCACAATACCTCATACATTCAGTTATATTTATTGTGAATTGTTAATAATGTGCATTTTTAAATATTCAAAATAATAACACAAACCAAGCACTAGTAACCCAAGAAGACAAACAGAAGCCAACTTCTGCAGTAGTTAGGACTTCTATAGACTTTTGAGATACCTACACTTTGTTTATACCTAAGAATTTCAGCAGCAAAATACTGAGGTAACATTGCACCTAGCAATATTTTTAAAATTAGCTAGTTAAGGTGAGAGCAATAATGTGATATATATATGGTTTTGCTTGCCGGCTGAGTTAAATGATTAAATAATCACAATAAAAGTTGATGAGCTTCTATGTTTAAAGATTAAGGATGGAACATTTTATACTATCAACAAATATATGAGGAGAAATTGTAGTAACGATTATGGCTACTAAATATTCAAGATATCAGCAAGATTTTGTCAGGTGCTATAACAGGTCACAGTGTTCACTTGTGTCCTTAAAAGTACTTTTTGCCATCTGGATGTTATTCAGTACATAAAAATCTTCACATAATAAACTTCAATGTGCTGTAAGTACTCAGGAGATTCTGATCTGTAGAAGAACATGACTGCAGACACGGAACGAGTCTAGAGAGGCTCAGAAATACCTGACTAACCTCAAAGAAAGTGAAATTACAATATCTCCCCTAAGTATATGATTTCTACTCAAGAGAATGCATCACATGAAAGACACCAGCAAGTATTAGTCAAATTGATATGACACTGCCTGTGCCCCGAAATAACAAGGAGATCAGGATTCCTTGAAGAGGTGAGCTTGATAGACAAATTTGTATTTTGCTTGTCCTATAGACGCAATGTGTGAACTCTCCGGTTAACAAAGGACATCTACAGAAGAACAGATGAAGATCATTAAGACACTGAGAGAATTAAGCGTTTCTGACAGTGTCCACCAAAACTGAGGTAATTGCAAGTACCTGGTACAAGTCTTCTAAAATTGTACAGTAAAACCCAGGGATTTTGTGTCTCACAGAGTAATACACTTTAATTGATTATATGCTAGTTGGCATACAGATGGTAGCCCATCTGTACAAAAAATGTCTATTCAAATGAAAACACGTCTTAAGTTAGGAAAGTCCATGTTAAACAATACTGTGTGCACACTGCTGGTATTATAACCAAACAGGTACCAATAAACATTTCCTAGAAAATATCAACACTGGTTCTTTATTTTTCTGTTATAAATACAAGTTCACAGTCAGATTCCTGAAGAAAAGATGCTGCTAAGCAAGATTCACAACTAAACTGCTTGTTAAAAAAGGAAACAAAAAATACCTAACCACATCCGTTTGATATCCCATGAAAAATGAAGACTGCTTAGACATACAGTCATTTCTGTCATTAGCTGATTAATAGGAATCAAGGGTTGACAGTTCCTACTGCTTCCTGAAACTCATAGCCTATGTCTGTAGCAGAAAACAACATTCACTTTCTGACAAAAAAGATAGGCTTATAAATATACAAGGTTGCCCCCCCACACACACATACTCCAGGGAGAGGAATATTTAATTTAATAATGCAGAAATGTGATCTAGGGTACTAAATCAGTGCTCTACCTGGGAGTCTGAGAACACATGCAAGTCCATCAGCCTGAAAAAGCTTCACCTCAGGAGATGACAGCTAGAGCTGAGAAACTTCTTGCCACTTGAAACAGCATGTTTTCAAAACATGAAAGCAAAACATTTTGGGGCCGTCACTGAAAGTTAGTTCATATATCAGTTATGGGTATTTGAAGTGTTTTACTGTATTAATATTATGGTTGTTATAATATGCTATTGATATGGAGAAGCCTCAACATGAAAATCCTTTTAAAATCCTAATGAAAATACTTCACAGGTATTGTGCAAAGTTCATCAACTAAAACTAAGACCCTGAATTGTACCCAAAAATATAGGGGACACCCCTAGCACTTCTTCAAGACAGTGGACTGACCAGAGGCCATGTACATGTTGGATGCAGTTAGCACAAAGCCAACAGAATTAACACGCTCTGCTAACATCAAATTGAGTACTGAACTTGGCCCTTGGCACTATGCTATCACAAAATCACCAAATCTACACAGAATTTCAGAGGAAAACGGAACCTTCGAGTAGATTCTCACTACTAAATGTCAAAGGTTTGCTATGATGATCAAAAGCCTTTTGGAAGAAAATGAGAAAAGAATTGTTGCAATGAGGGCCTTCTCAGCAACTAGGAGAGCAAAAGTATCAATGTTCTTTATAGTTTTGGTGATTAATTTTTCCATACCTTTGATCTGTATAGTCCACAAGAGATGATGATTGACCAAGACATGTGATCCTAAATGACTTATCATAATATTCTTTCAGTTTGGGAAAAAGATAGCAATATTTCAGGTGAATCAGTGTTCCTTCTCCTCTCCTCCAATCACAATATACTTCCCTCGCTTGCTTTCTTTTTCAAACACACTTACTACTGAAACAATTTATCCACATTTTAGAACGCACTTTAAATAGTACTATGCAGGTGGCCTCAAATATATGAAAAGAAATAACATATGGCAGAGTACTAGCCATGCTCTTGTCAAAGGTGCATTTCTTATGCTGATTTTCAGTTAAAATGCCAAGGACTAATCTGAAAGCTGGATCCTTACGAGTCTCACAGTAGCTGCCAGAACTTCTTCAAAGCACCTTCATTCAATGTACAAAAATGACGTTTTTTGCCACAAGGATGAACACCTATATAGGTCTAATGCAAATTACTATGCTCTGGGACATTAGTTCCATTGAAAAATTCCTACTGTATAGCTTCTGGATTTATTA
Organism: Cuculus canorus; assembly: GCF_017976375.1. NCBI lineage: Eukaryota > Metazoa > Chordata > Aves > Cuculiformes > Cuculidae > Cuculus > Cuculus canorus. The sequence continues at coordinate 39,859,100 of NC_071404.1, forward strand.
CTTCTGAAGATATTTTAATCTTGATTTTTACGTGTGTCATTAGATTTGCAATTCTGGCATTCATCTTGTTAGCCAGTTTATTGGTTATTGACTGCATCTTCAATACTATAGCTGCAGTGGTGTTGCATCATGATCACGTCTACATTATGAGACATATTTCCTCAACTCCCCAGAAACACTGTAATCTGAAGTCAAAGTTCCTCAAAATATTCTCTCCTTCCTCCTGACTCAACATTTACTCTGATTATTAGCAGTGACCTTGAAGGAAGCATGTACTGTTATATCGTATAAATTAGACTAGTCCTGGCAGGCTATCCTCAGCACTTTTTTCCCTTTTCAGCTAATTTCTAGCTACTTAAGTGTATCTAAAAATACAAACAATGTCCAGATTCAAATATGGTTTGAAAATTATTGGCACGAAGAGTCACTGTTGGTATTAGATCATCCCTATTAGCCATGTTTAAATAACAGCAGTTCCCTTGATAATGCACTGTTGTCTTTGAAAGGCTTAGATGGAAAAACAAACAAGGGCTATTTCACAGGAAATTCAGGCTAAATAATCAGTCATGCAAACACTTAAATGATTTTGGAGACTCAGAACAAGGAGGACCAACCTGACTTCCACATGACTTTGGTTACTAAACGTCTGCACTACGAACATGGGAAGAGAGACAGAGAGAGAAAGGAACGGAAAACAGTGTGAGCTACACAACTAAGCTCCGTGTGTTCTTACACTGAGAAGTGCACCATGCTGTTCCCCATTATAGGAAATCATTGGTAACAAGAATAAAATTATTTATTTGTACTATTTTTTAAAGGACATAACAAAAGTATTATAATAATATACCAGTATTATCATGTTTGTTTGATTTCATCTTAAGCCATGCAAATAAAAAGGCAGAAAAAGTTTATTTATCTTTCTTCCTGTACTAAGTGTTCAGTTCTTTTTAATATATTATTATGGAAATCTTCATAACTACATTCCTGCAATGTTTCCAGCTTCTCCAGGTAAAAGAGTATGCCCATCTCAAAACCTAATAGTTTGTACAATATGAGTGAGTAAATGCTTGAATATTGAAAGGATATTTAAAATTAGCATACATAAAAAAATACTTTATCTTACTCATTTTGCATCCATTGAAAATCATCCACAGTGTAAAGACCTGATCCACCATCTAGGAAGTACTTAGCATCCTCTTCATTGGAAGCTTTAATTTCAGATGATTTAGTCTGCTGCTCTGGGAAATTCAGATACTGTATTTCATGCATATTGGGGTAGGATTTAAAGAACAGAACTATTGATTTCAAGACCAATGCTAACTAATTAATAACATTAATATTTGACATCGAGGCTATCATTAAACCTCATCTGCCCAAGTACAACTTTGACTATTGCATCAGTTTGGCTTATCAAATGGCATCAAAAATTAAGAAAAATAACAGAAGACTGAATTCACTTAAATGTCAATTGTATCTTGAGAATACTTCTGAAGGACTTCTTAATAAGTCAGATTAGTTTATGTGGTAAGTAGCCTTACAGACACCTTTAAAATACCTGTAACACATTTTAGTTATGTGAGCTGAAGAGTATTTCAGTATTTTAAACTGTAATATTGTGTCAAAACACAAAATTCCTGGAAGGTGAAAATGGATTAGGTGAAAAACCTAATTATTAATTAATCATTAACTATCACTAATTAATTAGTATCAATAGACAGTAGAGGTGCATATGCACTTATTTGCATAGGACTTTAGGTTACACCAACATATTATAATTACAATCCAATGCAGGAGACTTCAGAGTCACCTCTGCAGCTTTCCTTTCCCTCACCAATGGATCTATTAATATTTTAAATAACTTTGGTTTTATGAGGGGATCTTTATATCAAACAGAAAGCAGTATATCATAATATATTCTATGAAAGTGAAGTAAAAAAAAAGTAGTAAAGAAACTAATTGAACCAGAACCAAAGATTATCTACATTAAGTCTTTGGCAGCTGTTGAAGTTTCATAGTATTAAGTGCTATAAAATTAGTTTTCAGAATCTGTCTTGCAATGCAACTGCCACCTCACCATTAAACATTATAACTTGTCACTGAAAGGTCCTTTTGGATTATTTAGAAGAGTGGATATTGCATTTGATTCACAATCACAGATTTACAAGTATGACTTTACACAATCCTGTAATCTTCCTGCTATATCTACTAGCCAATAAACAGCAATTAAAATTCTGAAAATCTGCAGTTCTTTTTTACTTCCAATAATAATGACAAAAAATGAAACTGAAAAAGAAAACTTAGAAATAATTAGGGAAAAAAAAATGCTTAAGCTTATTTTTCCTGTATGTGTGCTACAGAAGTAATTTACTATGTATTTTAGCATTACAAAAACAAACTCCAGTTTCTTTAAGTTCTGCAAGTTTTCTCCATCAAAAAGGTTTTTATTTTGATCTATGATAATGCCTCTTCATAATAATAGATGCCTCTGAAAAGATTAGTGGCATCTCTTCATTAGTGATATGCACTTGTAACCATGATGGTAAATAATACTAGTCTGATTGCATTTCATGAGAAAAGGTCTGGGTAATTAGGCTGTTTGCAAAATCTTCTCATTTACAGAGCACAAATTACAATATTTTTGTAGATGAACTTCAAGGTCCCTTCCAACCTTCCATTCCATAATTCTGTGATTAAATACAAGACATCACATTCCTAACCTTTAAAATTCTTAAATGTATGCATTCCTGAGAATTTGTCAGTAACAGTCATAATCTACAGGTGGTTAGTGAGTGACACCAAAGAAATATTCCTCATCTATGACTGCAGACAAGACATCTAAAATCCAGCAAGGGGGAGCAAATATATCCTGCAGAACAACAGAAGCCTTTAAAGAACCCAGATTCCATTTGAAGTATCCCCCCAGTTTTTGAAATATTTGCTAATTAGTAATTTCTAAAAGTATCTTCTGATGAAGAGGAGAAGCCAGAATAATTTTAAACTCATATGACTTTATAGCCTTTGATTTAATTGGAGTTGCTAGACATCAGCAGCAGTTTGGAAGTGAAAAGAGATCTTTTTCTTATCCTCACAGTCTGTAAGGAATTCAAACAGGGCACATACTGCCAAGCGCAACTTAAGTCATACAGGTAGAGGAAAGAAGTGATGTAGGATTGGCTTTTTTTTCCACATGACTATGTATATTCAGCATAGCCAAAAAGCCAAGAGGGATATGAGACAGGAAAATCGTAAGTAATGTTCTAAATCCTGGATACTACAGTGCTTTGCATCAAGCAAAACACTAATACTTATTTTTATTGAATACTCAGAAAATATCAAATTGTTAACTTCCCTTAATGTGCTTTCGCTGGGAATTATAGAGGTAGCAAAGACACATTATCAAGAGTCATTGTTTGCCCTTAATAAAAACCCCTTAATACGTGGCAGATTACAGTCTTTCCAAGATAGCTGCTAAAAACTGCTTAAGTTGAATTAAGAGAAATGGAAATTACTCTTCCTGATGAACATTATTAAGTCTACCAAAGGGATTGTTATTGGTGGGAAAGCAGCAAGGTACAAATAAAGTATCAGAATCATCGTACTTGGTATTAAAACTACAGAATTGCTTACACACATACCAGGTGATGTTACATTGGTGCACTGGTTACTATATTAGTTTAGTTCAAAACTTCAAAACCGAAGGACTGTTCAGGATAAGTCAGTTCTTTCCAAGTACTAAAGGAGTCCTAAGAGATAATTCTGTAGAGAAGCCTCACTGCTTTTAGGGCATGGTTGAAGCAGAACAGACATAAAAAGAACTGAGGAGTTTAAAAAGTAATACTCCCTAAACACAGCTGGGAACTATGAAAAGGGAAAACAAGGAAAGACACAGAATTTACTGAGGTTAACTGAAAGCAAGTCTGTCCAGCCAAAACTTACAGAGTAGTAAGACCTTTAGAAAAATAAACGTGTGCAGTATTTTAAAACATGTTTCTCCTCTTAAAAGGCTTTGTCTATTGTTAATATAAACACTGTTATTCCAAAAGGCTTGTTGAGTAGTACATATGCTAGTGGCCACAGCCAAGAAAAGAATCACACGTACAGAAGACCGACAGACCTGATGAAAAGTAATTGTTACTACATCATTGTACTGTTTCCAGTTGAAAATATTACATGAGAAACAAAGGTTAATATCTAAAAAGCTGCACAAAAGAAGTATTCAGAAACATGTAGAAGGAGACAGAAGCACAGCTAACCCTGTAACTGGGGAATCTTTGCAAAAAATCAAACCTTATAAAATCCTCAAAAAAACAATACTGGTGAACACTTTCAAAACTAAAATAGCTGTAGATATTTCAGATGGAAATGTCATTTTTACTGTTTTCCATATTAGAATCTTTATGAATAAACCTTTACTTTTTTGAATTAATAAAATTCATAAAAAACTGTGACTCCCTATTCTACTTTATCTTTCAAAATATCCACCTAAAGCTGAAAAAAAAATATTGAAGATGGTAACAGAGAAAGAAAAGGAGCAGCTCAGCTTGAATGTTTTCAGCAATTCTGCAGAAACTGTAAATATTTGGTGATCATCTCAACTAAACAAGGAGCTTGGTAATACTTCCTCATTGCATGGTTGTTGAAAAAAAGAGGTCATGATGTTTTGGTTTGAACACAAATAATGAAACCCAGAAGGGAGCACAAGTTCAGAATTTCAAGTTAGTGTGTCTCATTTTTTTTAAAGACAGTTCACAGGCACTGTTTTAGACCTGGTAAATCCACTTTTTCCAAGTTCTGTAGCTCTTTGCTGGTATGAAGAATGCATTAGCCAAGGATGATGAAAGTAAGTTCTACTATGGAAAATTTAGAAACCTGACTGAAATATAATAGACTTTCTAAAAACCTATCAAGTCTCTGCAGCTCTTCAAATCTATACAAGACTGTTAACTTTGAGTGTCACTACTGATATCTGAGTAACTGTCCAGTTTAGCATGTGCTACTAACTGGAAAAGGCACTTTCATGTGTAGTCTTCAGGGCTAACAACACACATTTTCGTTATACACTAGCCTTCTTTTTATCAGAACAAACCCCCAGAGATTCATCTCATTTTTCCTCTGGAGTACGGCAGAAAAATACTTAAAAAAGCAAATAATTGACTCTGAAAGCATTAGCTTGGTTGCTGTCCAGACTTTCTATGATTATTTTAATTCTCTGTGTTGAAGACAATAATATGCTCAACTATACCTTCTTATATATATTTGGATTAGTTGATGGGGGCATCCACGTGCAGGCATAAAGGTGAAAGAAACCTTGTTATAGGGCCAGAAGATTTGTAAGACTTTGATGTTCATTAATTTTGTTGATCCTGACTGCCATACTTTCAGAAATAAATCATACCTAGTCTGCTGGAGATGCTATTTAAGTGACTTGTATGAAAACAAAGTATTTTTACACACTTGGTTCATTTTGTACATTATTTATGAATGCAATGTGCTTTAGCAAGTCTTCTACTCAGAAGGTAAATACTGAAAAATTATTATGAAAATCAAAACTATAATATAATGTGATTCGGCACTATCTAGTTGGAAAAGTGTAATTTTTTTATCTGAGATATATTCTAATTTTAACTATAAAAATTTAACTTTGTAAGGTAAAGACTGAAGAAAAAGGCATTTCAAAACATAATAGTTCACAAAATGATCAGAAAATAACTAGTATTTATTCTTTTAATCTCCAATCTTGGGAGATATATATCAAGGCATTTCTTATGAACCCATGAGAAAAGTAACTAGAGGAGAACTATGTGTATCAGGAACAATAATTTCTGCACTGAAAATTCCTTTGACTTTCAAATGGAGACCAAAGGAAAACGTTATGAAAATGAGGTTTTTCTGTTCTTTTATAAGTAGCATGATCTAGGGCTTCAGTTAGTTAGGTATTTTCATTTAAGGTTAATGGAGCTCATGAATATAAGAATTTCATACAGTTATTCTAAACTATTTGTTTTTATTTTATTCTCTGATGTCAGAGAATGTATGCTGCTGACCACTAGCTTTCTAGCAAGAATGAAAAATAGTAGGAATAATAACATTTTTACATTTGTAAATGAGTAAATATATATGTGTTGCCATGTAAAATCAATGTTTGTAAAACTTAATTGTTTGCTCAAGGCATCATCATGAGTGTACAAATAAGACAAAGCACAGGAAAATGAAAAATATAGATCCTTCTACTGGCTATTTTGCAAATTCACTCTGTTTGTAATTCACCAAATTCTAAATGTAATGGGTTATCTACACTTAAGAAGAAAATGGTATCATATTAATCCATGGGGGGGGTTAATGAATTACTCTTGAAATGTTCTCAGTATAAACTGAACATCCTTGCTGAACATTTTACACAAGGCAAACTGTAGCATTATTTACTAATAATGTTTCTCATAATTTCCTTGTTTTGAGACTGCTTTCAGCATGTCAACCTTATCCAAATTTAATGAGATCAGTACAGAAATTTTCCATGTCATGGACTTAATGAAGATCTATTTTTATGTTCTTATAATCACAGTAACTTCAAAAAATGGTTTAATAGCTTATTACTAACTTGAAAAAACACATCATTTCTTTGCAAAAAACAATTTTGGTCATCTGTACTGTGGAAAAAAAAGAAAAAGGAAAAAATCCTCTTGAGAATAACACAGAACTGAAATTTGACAGATGTGGATGAGGACTGTGTCAGAGGTTTGTTTTTTGCCACTTCTATGGCAGTCTTTTCAATGTAGTTCGCATATGTTCCCTAGAGATGGAGATTTTAGCAGCTAAATTCTTTGGAGCTTCCCTTCACACTTCTTACTTTAAATTCCTTGCAATTTCAGCTTTAGTGAATATTCACAAAACCCCTTCTCAAGACAAGTATTTCAGAAACACAGGCTGTAGTGAAGCTGCTTTGTGCTATCATACAGTTAATAAAACAAAGAATAACATTTGGATTAACCTAAATAGAAAGTCATGATTAGGTGACCACAGTGTCAGTTGTACTGACCTTGGAGAATGTCTAAAGAGAAAATTCGAACTGCTGGTAGGATTCAGCTGGATCAGAAAGTTTTCACGGTGCCAGACAAGAGATGCTATGCTTGCTCGACATACATAGATACTGTCTCCATGGTCTTCGTTCACAGCTCGTCACTTAAAAAGGAAGTTAGTGACACCTACATAAATATGCCTACAGATTTGCTGTCTCATCACACATAAAAATGCTCCTTATACTCACACACACTTACTCAAGAAATAAAGTGTGATCAGGAGAAGAAAAAGCAGTGACAGACAAGTAACATTTCATAATTGTTAGTTGTTCAAAGAGTTTTAATGTAAGTAGATTTACAGTAAAGATAGCACTTAAACTAAAAATCTGTATCTACCTTTACTTCAGATATTGACAGTAAAGAAAATAATGTTACATTTAAAGGTCTTCTTGTTTTTAAGCATTCTTTTATAAAATAATAGTGCTTAAATTAAATTTAAAACTCTTCTACAAAATACTTTACTTGCTTCATACTTTTGCACATGCATATAGCAGTGAAGTACTACACTCTGAGCACTACCAACGTAAATCCTTCATAAATCATTGCAATTTTTTCAGATACCAACATAACTGAGAGCATGTCAGGCTTATACAGAGGTAAAGGTGAATAGCTAGAAAAGGTCAGTCATTGAGATATTTCTGCCAAACACTACTCTAATTTCACGTAAACAGTTGCACTGTTGCAATGAAAAAAACAAACAAAACATGAGTCATCCCCTTGTCAAATCATTTCTTATAATCATCATGTCATTTTGTGGCAACAAATGGGAACAGATGGGAAATGTATAAGATGCATTATCAGATCCTTGTCCTGCTGGGAGCCACCATCCATCTAAGCAATCATTGAAAAATCCTTTTAATTTGCATTTACCTTTTATAGAAATCTGGGATCACATTACCAACAACATTTTCTTTGGAAGGAAGAAGATACAACTGGAAACTATGTACACATGTGTATGAAACTAGCTCTTCAGCTCCAATTCCTGATTGTTTGGCTACAAACCATCAAAATAGCGGTGGCTTCAAGCATTCTTCACATATGTTTTTATTCTACTTATTCTGCACTTTAGGGGTGCAGAAATACTACTTAAATTCCTAGGACTTTTACAATAGGAGTAACTCTTAAGTATTTCAAAGAAATTCATATGTGTAGCTGATACTGAGCCATATTATTGAAATTAATAAGCTGAATCTAGGACTTTTTATATTACACTGAATGTGAATTTACATAATTCATGTTCAGATACTCAGCTGCAATTTGCATTTTGAAAAAATAATAAACAGTAAATTAATCATATGATTTTAGAAGCAAATGAAATATAAAATTGCAATTTACAGAATAAAAGTGAATATTTTATCAGTACAAAAATACATAAATTGGCATCTTCAATAAAATTCATTGTTACTAGAGTTAGAAAGACAACAAACTTTTATGAACTGAACAGTTAGTGAGATGTACATCAGTTGCGAAAGCACAGCAACACTGTACATTTGAAATGATTTAAACATATTGTGTGTGATTTCCACAAAGGATGTAGTATAGTTCAAAAGGTAATGAAAACAACATTAATTTTGAGGTTATGTTCAAACCATCTATCCATTTCAAAACTCTTCCCTGCATTGACTTCACAAGATACTAGTTTCTTAAAATACAAGAGAGAATTAAGCTAGCTGGCATGTATTTGGACCTACATAACGAAATGCTTTCCTGTTCTAACCTCTGTTTAGATCATGCCCACAGAAGGACAGTTGCAAGAGAAGATAAAAGAAACTTTCTTTTGAACACAGTTGCCTCTGCCGACAGCTGAGACACCAGCAAAGTAAATCAGCTCAAAATGCCTCTCTTTTGCATCGCACTCGAAACACCACTATTTTTCTCAAAAGACATAACATAATAGAAAAAGTAACATTAAAAAAAATAACATTTCTTTGGTAGTGTAGAACTACCACGTGAGAGCTGAGAATATGCAGAAGCCCCTTGGTTCAAAGAGATTTTAATAGAAGCTGTTTTCCACAGGGTTAGTGTCAAATTCATGCCTTTATCTTGGCATAGAATATGGGTTTACATTTACCAAAATAAAAGGTACTGTTCTGAGACAGACTTGTTTCAACACACTTTCTACCTATCCCAATCAGACTGGAGGGCAATATATAATCATAGAAATCATAGAATCATAGAAAAAAAAAAACCAGTCCAAAAAACCACTGTACTCTTTATGCAGAAACTGGCACTCTTCTTTTTGTAGTAAAACGTATACAAAAACATTAACAAATTTTTATGCTCAAGTCTTACATTCCTAAACATTTGATATGATGCGAAGGAAAGAAAAAGTCCATCTCAATACTTAAGAGTCACTTTGCATTATTGATCCACCCAGACCACAAGTTCCTAAAACTGCCTTTTTGGTGAGTATTGAAATGCCATTAACCACAAACACCCTAAGTGAATGGAAATCTAGCTCTAATTTTCTAGCAGGATCCTTTTATAGAACAAATTTACCATGTGACGTTAAGTTACGTTTTTGTTTTAAAAATGACACCACTAACAAAGAAAAGTTCTAGAGTCAATCCATTGTAAGGAATATAATCTATTTTATATTTTCTAGATTGGATCTATCTGACATTACCATATCACTTGGTGCCAAAGCTGTAAAATCAGAGCTAAAGACAACATTTACAAAAATGATGTTTACTGTGCCTTCTGGAAAGCACGTCAGACAGAGGGCAGGCTGTAGCTTGGACTCTACGGATCCACATTGCCACTAGCAAAATACTTTCAGGACAAGCACACCGGGGTGGCCTGAGGACAAGTCTGCCATCGCCAGTCCAGCCAAGCTGCAAGTAGGGGAGACACAGGGCGAGGACACAGGGTAACACACGCTCACTCTTTCCTCCCTAGGGTGCTCCATGGCTCACTCAGATGTGAGCTCAAGCCTGAGAAGGAACTCTGTGCCTCTACTCCTAAACTAACCAAATGAACACCACAATAAAGATTATTAGCTAAACACCATTAATCACTATAGTTAAGTAACTATAAAGACTGAATGTAATATGTGAAAATGCAATGGAGGATGCATGCTGATTACAGGAAAAATATTTTCAGCTATTCACACTGCTTTCTAGCAGTTAACATGTCACCAACCATTATCTTCCGTCATTTTCCTCAGTATAAGGACATATGAAACCAGATTTAAAACTATTTTGAGAAAGTCATCATATTATCAGATATCTTAATGAAATAGGATTCAAACTACAGGAAATAAGGGAATATTTTTGTCTAAGCCTGTCATCTTAAAAGAGTCCAAACTATCTGACTTACACTAGTGAAGTTTGTTGATCTTAAGAAAAATGAGTGGTTTGGGAAATAAATTATTTTATTTGTTTTGAAATATTTTTAATTTATTATTGGAATAAAAAAGGATTTAGATCCTCTTTTATTAAATACATCTTCCTATAAGAATCACAACTATAGCTTCCAGGCACCTGTTATTTCATGGGTGAAACTTGTAACTTCTCCTATAGTGGACATAATGTCTTTTCTTTTTTTATATTCAAGAAATAACAGCAATTAAGTACTGATTTTTACCAGTAGTTTGTGAACTAATGCAATTAAGTGGGAGTCTAAAACTCTAGTCACACAGACACAATACAATTGCCTTATGAAACTGTAATGAATAAAATCAAACAGCAGGAATTCCACTGGAAACAATGAAAAGTAGCAATCTACTTTATCTTATATTACACTGACTGCTTCATATAATTTCATTTCATTTCTACATAAAATAGAGAATTCTATTGTCTGCTCTGCTGCCATCTCTCTTGATATTTGAAATATATTTAATTATACAAGGTCACATCTGAAGAGATAAAGCTCTCTGGAGAGAAAGAAATTGAACTTTTCCATATCAGATCACTTCTCTCTCCAGAAATGAATTCTTTATTACCTCAAAATTACATAGTATTATCCTGAAATGACATGATATGTCTTATTTCTCATCTAGCACATTCCTGGAATTAGGCTGGAGAATAAAAGAAAACTAATGGTTCTGAGAATTGGCTGCAGTAAAGGCTTCACTCTTTCATTACTCACTCTTGATAATTGGCAGTCCACAGCAGGAGAAGCAGGAAGAAATATGCCAGTTGCATTTAGAGATGGGAGTTATGGCCTTTTCTTTATGATGTTGCATAAAAAATTATAGCAAATTATAACAGCTGTTACGGAGGTGTTAAACCTGCCAAAGGTCTGTTTGTGTTAAAAGACTTTTTTTTTCGCCAAATTCTAAATGTAGAGTTCTTCAGTCCTTCAAAGGCTTGAAAAGAGTGTTTGCAATGGAGTGGCACAAATGGAAAAAGAATAATTAATGGGAAGACAAATGCCATTGAAGATAAAAAGAGGTTCAAAACCTTCTGAATCATCCTTTTTATCCCCATATTGAGAATATTTGAAAAAAGACACGTCATAGCTACATATTGTAGTCTTCAATACATTTCTTCAAATGTACTTTTTGTATTGTATAGAACACCCACAAAGCATGTAAATATAATGAAACTTCTATTCCGTTTCTTTGCTAGGTTTTGGGGTTTTTTTAATCTACTTACTAAGGTTTCATAAGGACTTAATTGTGTTATAAGGAATTTAATACAATTTTAAAATTACCTTTCCTTGAATACCTAAAAAACTTACAGGAATAGTCTATATAGAATATAATTCTTACTGTTGATACAGTTTTCCATATTATTTGGCCCATTTTCCAAATATAGGATACAAAATGTTCCAGAACAGGAAATGCTCTACAAATACACAAAATATGATCTATACAGACATAAACATACAAATCTTATAAAGCTCTAGTAACTACTACCAGGTTAACCCAGACGTTGTAAGAATGACCAGTTTCTCAAAGCTATTCAAACATAACACTTCTATATTAGAAAGGCTATTCAAATCTTAACAGGCCGTTTAAATTGGAAAAGATAAATAAGTTAAATAAGTCTGGATAAAATCCTGACTTCATCCAGTTTGTACAAGCAAGTGATGAGGAAGCTATAAAATTTGCATTTTGGAAAGCAGTAAAATAAAGAGACATTGTAGAGTTGTCAGTGCCCTAGCGATGTACAGTCCATATACTTGTGCTGCTGTAGAGAGAGAAGTGGTACTGTGGGAGCTTTGATACGAAGTAGGTCAGCTTTAAGTGAATCCATACTTACCTTCTCCATCTTGGTGCTTTTACAGACTTTTAGGAGGCATTTGTAGGACAACTTACAGTATTCTTCAGAAAGTACTGGTTTTGTTGGTGTTACCAATAATTGAATTTTTTTATATCTACTATGGGTTTAAAATTAACCATTAACAAGGAGTAACAGCTGCAGCAAAAATGCATTTTCACATCCAAGGTGCAGCAAATATCATAGTGGAAGGTACAAAGGAAATAAAGAGCTGCAAATAAAAGGAGTTTTTTTTTTCAGCCTGTGTACTAGATTACAATGACCTTTTAAACTGCTCATGCCTTCTAAAGATATGCAGAACCGGAAAAATCAAAAGAAAGTTTTATGAAAGATGTAGGTACAAACTATAAAAATCTGTGTTCTGCCATCTAATTCACTACAGAATGCACTGTCACAGCAGACATACATAGCACAACACTGCTATATTATAAAAACTTTCTGTGTTCATTAAACTTTGATTAGACTTCATTTAAACTTTCATTATACTTTAAAAAAATTGTTGGAAATCCTGTTTCCATTGAAATATTGTGCAAAACCCAGATTTTTTTCCCAAGTCTTAAAATAGAACAACAGGGTTACTCTTTGATGTATCTTTGTTACAAAGCTTTCAAGACATTGTGCTGTGTACAAGTTTGTGTTCAGATGCTTAATAATTTATTACTTATTATTCATATTTGCCTGTTTAGAAAAGCTTTGCAATGCTGGAAAAAAAATAAGAAAAAAGAAAGGAGATGTACGGATAATTACAGAGTGACTTCTTTGAACAGCTTCAAAACTGTTTAGCAAAGCTAAAAAGTTAAAATATATGCAATCCTAAAAACTGAGAAAAGGTCAGAACTGTTTTCATTTCCAAGATAAGCTATGATGCAAGGTAAAGTGAAAGTGGTTTTGAAATTGCTTCTCATCTTTTTACTTTTTAATTTTTTTTATTATTATACTGTTGAAGTGTTTCAAAGAAAGCAATGATTCTTCACAGGAGAAATTACTGAATTTCAGAACACCTTATTTTTCAAATGGGAAACATCTCAGTTAAAAATTATGAAGACTTTCTATATAATTTTCACTGCAGAAATAATTTTCCTTCCTTTGGCTAACAAATGTCAAAATTAAATTAATAGCTTTGCTGTAGAATCTGTAAATGCCAGTAAAAAATATGATCTGAAAGACAAACACAAAACTCCAGAGGCCAGAACAGTCTTTCTGTTGCTATAATGATTAACATGTTCTGTACTCAACTACAGTATGAAATAAGAAGTAGCAACAAATAAAGGACAATTGGTCTCAACATTTAGCCTTGGCATTGTGGAAATTACGTGTTATATTTTTTAATTAAAGTTACAAATTCTTGAGTTTCTCACAACTAGTATCAGATGTACACATTACAGTCATATATAGAGAATAAAACCAAAAAAATACAGATGCAATAATTTATATATCAATAATTAAAAAGTGAGTATGAAGTTTTATTTAATTTTTTTTTTTTTTTAATTTTTCTACAACTTTTTATGGGCTTTCTATACACCATGAGGTTGACTTACTTTTTGGTCACTCTTACTTGACTCCCTGGCAGATAATTTTGGGTTTTATTCTTTGAATTTACTAAGCCTACACCTCCAGTGGTACTGTTTTCTTAATGTGTTCGATATTCCTTTATAGCAGATCCCAGACCAAAAGGAAAAATGACCATGAAAAGCCAATACTTTTAATTCACACAAGTCAAATCATGTCCCAAAATCCATGGAACTGGAAAAGGACCTGACTTCTGAAGACTAACTTGATTCCTGTTGTGACAAAAGAAAGGGAGAAGACAATGAAAGACTCTGAAAACACAAGATATATTATTTCTTTTTCAGGTTGATTTTTTTGTTACTTATATAGACTAAAATTCAATTTTGAATTATTTAATCTATGTTAATCTACAATCACCAAAAACGAGAGGCTCAGAACCAGACCTTGATTAACGAACTTGAAGTAAACCTGCAATAATTTGCAACAAATCTCTAGATTTTTATTTGTGAGCAGCAAAATTCACCCCTGAATCACTAAATTTAAGAGTTCTGATAAAGAATTAATATAATGGTCATTTAACAGTAAATCTTCATCTTGATACCTCAATAAGAGTAGGAAAAACAAAAAACAAAAAAACCCCAATTCTTTCATGTATTAATGAAATAATTGGCCTTAAATTTTTCCAGTCTTGCTATCAATATAATCATTTAGCATCCATAACACTTGTAGGAAAGCAATTTCATATCACTAAGCATTCATGCTACTTTTCCACAAATCTATCCCCATTCTACCCTGCCATTTTTGAGATGACAGCATTGCAAACATGGTTCAGCTTGTGGATAGATCAAGGGTACATTAATGGCATAATGATGTTTCTGTTTTCTTCATTCAACGTCTTTCCTATTTGCACTTTTGGCCACTTTTGCAGAGTCAACCTTTCAGTCAACTTCACCTGTTTTTACCTATACCTCTAAGTTGATATCAGCAACTTAAACTACATTGAGAAGGGGAAATGAAAAAAAAAAAATCTCTAAACTATACTGTTATAGCTCAAGGAACTGAGGAAACACAGTCCTTATGGTAAATAATATGTGAGATGAAGGACTACAACAGAATTTTACACATGCCCTAAAACTGCAGGTACTCTGCACAGAATTAATTTTAGTTAGCATAGCTCGATCTTTTAGTCAGCAAAACATGAGCGAGCATTTTAAAACTGCTCTTTTTCTGCAGCCAGTTCATTTTTCACAGGTAAGAAATAACCACATTGTCTCTCTTGAAGAAGTCACCAACGTAAGAGATGAAAAAGACAGTTCACCAGATCTTTGACTATAATACCATGTCAGTTTCTTAGATAATAATTCTTATTCCCTCCTTCTTCACTCCTTCCCCTTTGAGAAAGAGTTATGAAAGTTTTCAAGGAATTTACTGAGCTAATTTATCATCAATTCATCTTTAAGAAACCTCAGAGTTCTGGAATTGTCAGCAAATCTTACACAACCGATGTAGTTGAAATTATTTCCCCTGATCACTGCTAATACAGATTGAGATGCGATATCATTCACACCACCCAGACATCAGCAAATGCCTCATCCTTTCATACTCAAAAGGCTGAGCTACTCTATAGCATGAGAAAGTATCATAAATCTCCAGCTGATCTCCAGTTAGTTCTTCTGTTAATGAATTCTGCACATCAACTTCTATGAACTCCCAGGATTCAGATGTTTAAGGCATTCTCTATGAAAAAAAACCCTGCCTCCTCCTGATAAACTGTCCTCTCTTAATGAGTAATACATGGACACACTCATTCATCAGGCCCAATACATAAACCAGCCCTCCAAATTAAAATCAAACCAAAACACAACATCTTTTCATCATGTGGCTATCATATTCCATGGTATTATAAAGAAGTATTATTCTCTGTATGGCTGCTAACAAAACAGTCTAGTTACTTCCATGTACCAGCAATACATTGCTGTGTATTGTGCCCAAAAGTAATCACTAGAGCTGGAATTAAACCCCCATGATGTCAGCTTCCATATATTAAAATGAGTGAACAAGTCTACATCAGATACTCTCCATCAACAGGCCAGAACTTCCAAAAAAAATGACCTTATAGGTAGGTAAGATTCACAGAGGAATCCGAAATTTCACTCAAAAGGAAATACATTATTTTTGTTTAATGCTCAGCATTTGTTCTAACGATCCAGTTCATAACACACTCAACTATTAGTTTAGAAGAATGTAACGGATTAGTTGTTCTTCCTTTTGTTGCTCTGAGAGTAAAAGAAAACTTCTATTGTCATTTGACATCGAAAGTATTTCTTGCATATGGTCCATGCAACAAAACCAGAGTGCGGTCACAGGTGTTCAGGTACCTGCAGGAAGCAAGCAGCAGGCTGCTATTTCTAGGACTGACCTGTCTAAGAGAACACATTATCAGGTGCTGTTGCCACTCACAAGCTTATAGGGGCCACATTTTTTAAAGTTTTATGAATGAGTACATTTTTACTGAATCAGAGTACTGAAAGGAAGATGGCACAACTTTAATACTTCAGTGATTTAACCTAGTGATTTTAATTGTAATCAACATGCATACACACACAACTACTTTGTATACTAAGTCTTCTTTCTAGTCTATAGATTTAGACCAGACTGTTACACTTGGATTAAACAGAATTTAGTCACGAAACCATTCCTCAATTCAGTAATGCTGCATCTAAAGATCATATCTGTGTAAAACTGGAATAAGTAAATAAGAAATGAAAGCTGTCAGTCTGTGATGTCCTTTTAAATGAGCTACAGTGAGATATAATGTGACCACTACCACCATCACCAAGGAAGACGAAACAGAGGAAACAACAGCCTGAAGAAGAGTATAGAGGGGGGCAGCCCAATGGTGAAAGGAGTGACTTCCCACAGAAATGCAGGGGTGTGTGCCACAGGAAAATCCTACCAGAAGTATCCCAGCCTTGACTACCTAGTTAAGAAAGTAAGGAAATTCAGCACTGAATATCCATGAAAAGCCAAAGGAGAAAAATACTCTGATGACTAAAAGATCATGCTAGATCTCTTATTATGCTGTAGTTAATAACCCCTGGAACCTGGCCTCTACCAGCAGGACAAGAGTTGGAATTTGTTGAAAGTTATCAGATGGATGCCGAGTACCAAATGTTTAAGCTTTGCAACAAAAGCCAGGATCAGCTCATAGGAGTCAAAAAGAACTACTGCCACACTGTGGCAAACTGAAAAAAAAAGGTAATTGCTTTTTCTTTATCAAAGTAGCATGCAGGATATCTATGGCCAAAGTGAATTTTTTTTTTAAATTTGTGGCTACTTTAATACAATGACAAAAATATGGAGAGAACTACGTAACTGCTTGGAACCTCACAATTCACCTCCTGGGAAACAGCTGAGCAGTCACAATGCTACGTTCATGTATCAAGGGACAAATCAGACAAAGCAGCTAGTTTGCTGGAAAGATGACAATTTTTGACAATTTTGACCTCTCAGCATAACAATTTGAGGTAAAAAACAAGGAGGAATGTGGTTATTTAATAGATACTTAATAAAATACTACATTTTGTAAGCAGTTTGAGAGTATGAGGTACAATCAAATATATGCGACATACAGCAGTCAAAACCCTTGTTTCTTCTTTAAAATGCTAAACCAGATTTAAAAGGTAAAACAAACATTAAAAATGTAAAACTGCAGCACTGGAATAGAATTAATTTTTCATTAACAAGTGACTGAACGTATTTTTCAAGTAATCCTTCATTTAAAGTACAGCATAGCAGATGATGCTATGAAAAGGAAAGATGATTCTCAATTCTACCTTATACCCATTACAAGAAGATAGAAATATATATATAATTGTGATGATTATATATATATACAAACACAATTATTTTTACTCAAAACCCAAAAACTCTTTCAGCATGCATAACAGGAAAACAAAATAACACATGCAGTTCTTTTGGAAAAAAGAAAAGAGCCATCTATTGCGATTACTAGTTACAGATTGCTTTTGAGCTTTAAACTTTTATGATTAGAGATTGCTCAAAAATACTCCTAAAAGACCCAATCAGTTTAGAGAGATTTGAAAAAGTGCTCTGTTTGAAATGTGTATAGATGTGTTGAATTAGATGAGAAATACCGGGAGAAAAAAGTTTTTAATATTTCATGAAACTTTCAAAGGAAGTGTCCAGCATTGTAAGGCGGTGAAAATCAGAGTCTTGACAGCCCTGCTTATCACTACAGGCTATTGAAAAAGCAGCTCTCCAGAGGCTGAGACCCAGAATATGGAATTATCAACTCTCAACTTACTAGAACACACTGAAGTGCATTTTCCTCCAAAGGAAAAAAAAAATATTAATTCTTTCCCCAAACGGGTCTCATGCAGCAGTTGTTCAATTTTCAGCTCATTTGCAATGCTGTGAAGTCCAGAACTGAAAACAAAATATATTTGTTCTTTTTCTACCACTCCTACAAAAGGGTTTGCTTTTGTAAATTAACTAACAGTTTTACCAGTTGAGTCAAATACAACCTTGCACAAAAGAAAGTTTATAAGCTATGATTTTCTGCAAAATGCATTTCAATTATGCAGAAACTGAGCGACAACAAAAGAATCATACCAGACAAACTAGGATAAGAATGATGTTTAATTGATAATTAGATTCTCAAGTATATCTGATGCTAAAATGCGTGTGGGAATTTGCTAGATGGATAAAATCCGATTTAAAATAGGCATAGCTTACATCTTTCATATTCAGCTGCTGTGTGAAGTTAGTGTAAGCTGATTCTCACAGACGGAAGGGCACGGAGCACAATTGCTACTAGGATGAGATGCTAAACCAGGTATTTGTCTCACATCCCCAGGAACTGTAATTAGCATAGTAAAAGCCATCATAAGTAGAAACAAAGGCATTAAAATGAATGTGTTGTATCTTTTTTCTTTTTACTTTTATTTTGGTGTGTGCATTTACATTCTCGCATGTAGCTGAATGCAGTTCAACAGTTCTTAGTGCTAGAGACATAACTGTATTATACCAAAGAGTGGAAGGATTCATTCCAGCAGCTTAGGAGAGCTGTAAACTGTAATAGGAAGAGCTGTGCCTTTGTGCCCAGAGGGATCAAGCATACCTTATTACTTACTATTTTTACAGACTTCTCATTTTATGGACTTACTATGCCACGAAGATGCTTAGAAGAAACGTGACATATTTGTCTGCAACCTCAGGCTGACCCATGGATAAGGAAAGGAAACATCTTAGGTACAATCCTCCCTGAGAGGGAACAGTAAGTCTCTATGTGCAGGTGGCCAGAAACAAGCAGCTCCTCTCCTCCTTGCCTGATTTAAGCCAGCGCTCTGCACAGAGATTGATAGTGAACGACTTACGGGGACCACTTGTATTGTTTCTATGTTCTTTTATAGCATCAGTAGAAACAGAAATGCTTTATTGCTTTGTAGAAGCATCACTTGAGACTGCAGGCTCAGAAGTCAAGGTGTATACCTGCACCATGTACTTCTGTGCTCTCAGGGACTTAAGCTTAGCTCAATTGCCTGTTCTGGGAGGGTATTAGAAGTTACTGAAAGATTATATTTCCACATAAATGAAGTTTTAACATATGTGCATGCCCTAAATTTCCTCATCTTGCTTTTTTTTTCCCCTCATAGAGAGGGCTATCATAGAATCACAGAATCTAGGTTGAAAAAGACCTTTGACCTCTTTTGAGATCAAGTCTAACCATACCTATCTACTACTAAATCATATCCCTAAGCACTTCATCTACTCATCTTTTAAATAACTCCAGGGATGGGGACTCAACCACTTCCCTGGGCAGCCTCTGCCAGTGCTTGATAACCCTTTCCGTGAAGAACTTTTTCCTAATGTCCAATCTGAATCTCGCCTGGCACAGCTTGAGGCCATTTCCTTTGTCCTATCACCTATCACTTGGGCGAAAAGACTAACACTCACCTCTCTAAAACCTCCTTTCGGGTAGTTGTAGGCAGTGATAGTCTCCCTTCAGCCTTCTTCGCTCTACGCTAAACAACCACAGTTCCCTCAGCCGCT
Source organism: Cuculus canorus (assembly GCF_017976375.1). Lineage (NCBI taxonomy): Eukaryota > Metazoa > Chordata > Aves > Cuculiformes > Cuculidae > Cuculus > Cuculus canorus. The sequence continues at coordinate 39,878,985 of NC_071404.1, forward strand.
CCTCACAAGACTTGTTCTCCAGCCCCTTCACCACCTTTGTTGCTCTTCTCTGGACACGCTCCAGAGACTCAATGTCTTTCCTGTAGTGAGGGGCCCCAAACCAAACACAGTATTTGAGGTGCAGCCTCACCAGTGCTGAATACAGGGGCACAATCACCTCCCTGGTCCTACTGGCCACGCTGTTTCTGATACAAGCCAAGATACCATCGGCCTTCTTGGCCACCTGGGCACACTACTGACTCACGTTCAGTCAGCTGTTGACCGGTCTTTCTCTGCCAGGCAGCTTTCAGCCACTCTTCCCCACGCCTGTAGTGCTGCATGGGGTTGTTGTGTCCCAGGTGAAGGACTCTGCACTTGGCCTCTTTAAACCTCATCCCATTGGCCTCAGCCCATCAATACAGCCTGTTCAGATCCTTTTGAAGAGCCTCTGTAACCTCAAGGAGATCAACACTTCCTCCAAGCTTACTGTTCTCTGCAAACTTACTAAGGGTACACTCAATCCCCTCATCCAGGTCATTGATAAGGATATTGAACAGGACTGGACCCAGCACTGAGCCCTGGTGGACACCACTTGCGACCAGCTTCCAGCTGGATTTAGCTCCATTTACTACCACTATTTGGGACTGGCCATCCAACTAGTTTTTTACCCAGCAGAGGGTGCGCATGTCCACACCAGTAGAAGCCAGTTTCTCAAGAAGAATACAGTGTCAAAGGCTTTACTGAAGTATAAGTACACTAAATCCACAGCCTTTCCCTCACCGATCAATTGGGTCACCTTGTCACAGAAGATGATCAGGTTAGCTTGGTAGCACCTAACTTTCATAAAACCATGCTGACTGGGCCTGAACACCCAAGCGTCTTCAATGTGCTGTGTGATAGCGCTCAAGATGACCTGTTCATTGATCTTTCCTGGCACCGAGGTCACACTGACAGGCTGTAGTTTCCCAGATCCTCCCTGTAGCATTTCTTGTAAATGGGTACAGCATCTGCCAGCCTTCAGCCAAGTGAAACTTCCCCAGTCAGCCAGGACTGCTGGTAGAAGTTAGAAAGGGGCTTGGCAAGCACTTCTGCCAGCTCCCTTAATACCCTCGGGTGGATCCCATCTGGCCACGTAGACCTGTGAATGTCTAATTGGCAGAGCAGGTCTTTAACCATTTCCTCATGCATCATGGGAGCTTTGTTCTGCTCTCCCTCCCTGCCTTCTGGCTCATGAGGCTGAGTACCCAGAGTACATTTTACCTTACTATTAAAGACTTAGGCAAAGAAGGCATTAAGTAGCTCCGCCTTATCCTCGCCTTTTATCATTAATGCCCCCCCCCATCCAGTAAAGGATAGAAATTCTCCTTGGCCCTCCTTTTGTTGCTGATATATTTGTAGAAAGATTTTTTATTATCTTTCACAGAACTGGCCAATCTAAGATTTAGTTGGGCTTTAGGACTTCCAATTTTTCTCTCTGCATGATCTCACCTCATCCCTGTAGTTCTCCCAAGATGCCTGCCCCTTTTTCCAAAGATCATATACTTTGCTCTTTTTTTCTGAGAGCCACCCAGATCTCTTTGCTCAGCCAAGCTGGTTTTCTCCCCCGCCAGCTCATTTTCCAGCACACAGGAACGGCCTGCCCTTGCGCTGCTAAGATTTCCTTCTTAAAGAGCATCCAGCCGACTTGGGTTCCTTTGCCCTTAAGGACTGTCTCCCATGGAACTTTATCAATCAACCTTCTGAACAGTCCAAAGTCTCCCCTCCGGAAGTCCAAGGTGGCCATTCTACTGACCCCTCCTCTTTACTTCTCCTAGAACTGAGAATTATATCATCATACGGGAATGGAGGAAAAACGACGAATAACTTTTTCAAACACCATCAGAAATAGTCTACCAGCCCTAGAAAGCAATGATGCACATGAACAATTCAAGACAATTCTAATAAGGATGCAGGTTTTGGAATAGTCAAAGCTAAGGGACTGTTTTAATCTCATTAAAAGGCAACTTGAGATCTGCTATATTAGCCAGGTTCAGTTTAGCCTGATACTTACCTACTTACTAATTACCTTACACTTACCTATTTTTCCCCCCCCCCCTTTACTACATGGGTAGTTTCTCATGCAAAAAAAAGAGGATGATTTATGTACTCTCAATATGATTTGTTATGTAATCTGGCACAATTACACGCTGATTTTTATTGTGGTTCTAGCATTCCACTGCACTCCAATAATTATTTAATTGATGATATAGCACTTTCTTTTCTCTCAGAGGGCAAGCTGCATTTTTTTAATCTGAAGCTCAGAATACCAGATTGATCAATGTTACTACAACACATGTCTTCCACATACATTCCGATCCTTTTCTCCCAGGAATGTTACGCTACTGCTACCTTTTCCCTTCAATTTTGATTTCATTTAGGCAGATTTTGCTGTCATGATCAGACTTGCAAATGCTTCAGCTGCATATTCAGCTGAACTGTTACGTTGAAATTGGTAGGAATCCTTGCCTCATGAAGATTATTACCACAACTAAAAATTCAGGAGACTGAGCTTACAGATTTACCCAAAAGATGTGGCAGGAATTTGTACTAAAACAAGCACAGCATCAATGACATGCTGGGGATTTTATTTCATTTTTTTAGTAACAGTTACACTCTCATTTGTTTTCTTCTTCATCAGTTTCAATAGTGTTCTCCAACCAATGTATTTTTCAGACCTAAAGAGCCCACCCAGTGAATTTCTGCTTGCATCTGTATTACAATGAACTAGTAGAGAAGAATTCCTTTTACAATTAAGCAAGAGACAGACCCAAGTATCCCCATTCAGATATTTTTATTTCCTGTCCAAATGTGTTTGGCTTTCAAATGAACTGAAATAGGAAAATTCTTACGAATTTAGAAAGGATATCATGAGTTGAAAGAGGGTTTTGAATAGTACTGGATATTATACTTTGCAATCTGTTTCTAGTTGTAAAACAGCACAGTGAGTAAAGCCAGTATCAGCCACAATGATAGGTGAGATAAAATCTGGTTACAGTTTGCTTACTATAATGTTGAACCTGTGTTATAAAATGAATGATGCCCATATTAAAGATCATTTCCACCACTTCTTTAAAAGGAAACTTACTATACTAGTTCTTGGAGCGACTGAATAAGCCTTGCAGCATTGTGCTAAGTATTTCAAATAAATGTGTGCCAAAATCAGGAAAAACAATATTCCAAAACGATGAAGGCAAAAATCCCCCCCAAATTCATGTAACTGATATATTATGTTTGACTTTGTATGTAAAAGCAAAACTGCTTCACTTTAAATCCTGTGCTGCTATTTCATTTTCAGTTCAGCTCCTAAAAGGCTTATTTCCTTTTGATACTGCTCCAGTTGCTCTCTGTGGGAAACTATAGAGTTTATATATTATTCATCCAACTAAAAACCCTGAGGCAGGACCCCTATGGAGCCTCTTCAGTAATTGGTCTCCAGATGCTGGTGATATGCAGTGCACTAAAAGTCCTTAAACATCATGAGAACACAATTCCATCTGCTTTCCAAGCTGCATATGTTTAAAGGAACAACACTGACTGCTCACTCACATTTCAACCCAGTTCCTACCGTACCTTATTATTCAGGAACTCATATGCATTCAACTATAATTTATGTGGCCAACACAACAGCATAAAAATTTGCAAACTGAAAAATCACTGTATTATTTAATAAATATGTGACGTAGCTGAGCAATCAATCCACAAAAGCAGTGTACATTGGCAGCAAAATTACCAAGTGCTTTAACGTTTCCAGAATACTTCTAACCAGGGGGCCGAGAATTTGAGCAGGAGTCATTCTGTATTAAGACATCCTGACAAAATGCAGGTATGTGTAGTGAAAATTCATTAGACATTTGCATTTATACCCTGAAACAATAAAACAATAACAACGTTTAAACCTTATTTCCACATGACTCCAATACGTGCATTTATGTAATTCACTGAAGCAGGGCCTGGAAGCAGGACCAAAAGTATTTTGTTCTGCGCTTAAATGGTCAATTTCTGTATTTCCTTGAACTCCCTCAAACTATGAATAATAAGCACCTTAATACTTCTTTTTCCAAGAACACTATAGTAAAAAATACATTAGTTTTCAGGACATCTCACTTGTGAGGTCTGTTTAAATGCTAATCATGGAAGTTATTAGTGATGAATTAATTTAGATCTGCGAGGGATGCTGACAAATCAATGAGTCATTCATCTAAGAGCGCTTTCTCCTTTTTGTCTCATTTTGACCTATCTCCAGGGTTCCCTGCTACAGTATCAACAGCCTTTTTCCTCAGTCTTCCTCAACACCTTCTGTTTCCCTCAACTGTCATATTGTAGAGAGACATAGAAGGCAGCAGTTCAAGGCTGACAAACTAATTAAGTTCATTTAGCCTGGAGCAGCTGTTTGCCATCAAGGTCAGTGAGAAGCAACTGATACAATTTGTAACCAACTGCCACAAAGGAGGCACATCTAGGTGGTGAAAGAACTATCAGACATGAAATCAGATGCTATACACGCTAGAAGTAGCAAGGACAAGCAGTCATGGTTGATAGAAACATGACTTCTCAGGAAGGGTAAAAATAAAAGCTAAAGTGGGTACATAATGTTACACATTAACAAGATGAGTACCCTGGGTAATAAGAAGGAGTAAGATAGTGTCATGGTTTAGCCCCATCCTGCTTGATTGGGAGCTAAATGTGACCTGTTGCGCTCATGATAACTCATCCCAAAGGAAAGGAAAATGTGAGAGAGTAACTTGTGGGGTGGAAACTAAAACAGCTTTAATGATGCAATAATAATAACAGTAATAATAACAGCAACAATAATGATTATGATGATGAAATTACTGTTAATAAGAAAATAATAAAATATATACAAATATATGAAATCAAATCCCACAGTGATGATGTATCACTACTGATGCTGCAGCGCAGGCACCAGAAAAGGATCAGGACTGGACTCAGCAGCAGACTGGAGCTGGACTCAGGAACTAGACTTGGGAACACGTGGATCCAGTGGCAAAAATACAGACAGGATTCTTACTGGACTCTGAAGGATTGACCCTCATGATACCTCAGTTTTATACAGATGTGACCCTTTTTTGCCTCTTTGACTTACACCATTCCACCAACTTGAGGATGACCTTCATATTCACAGAGATGGATGTAAGCAATAGCCTTTCTGCATACCGATGCCCCATAATTTGGTGATAATCATAAATTTTAAATGTTATAATGCAGTGCTCATTCCAGAAAATGAAGTTACTTAGATGAGGCTGAGGTGAAAATCTAGAAAACTGATTCTACTTTAGCTTAAACCAGAACAGATAGATAAAAAGCAACCTTCTTGGGTTGAAACCAAATTCTGTCATGAAACAATGAAAGAGGTTCTGACCAGTGTAACATCAGAAGTCAGGTACAGGTCTTCAGGGTGAGACAGGAGGTTCCCTTCCTAGTGGGAGATGAAGGACCAACTGCTGCTTACTGGTTGCAAGAGCCAACAGACTTCTCATCACTTACCAAGAAGCCAGTTAAAGGCAAAGAAATTTTATATGTGAAGTTTTGGTCACTGTAAGTAAAGCTGTCAATTCAGTATCCTCAGAATAATCATGTACGACTAAAACATAAAATAAAAGTTAGGACAGTAGCTCAAAGTTATTATATTATAATGTCACTGTAATTGCCTACAGCAAAGCAACCCTGAAACAAACTCATACAGCAATGGTCTTATGGTGCTTATTTATGCAAATTCTTACACCTGCAATGAAGATACTCTCTAAATCCACAGTAGCCAAAGTCAAATGTACAGGAATAAATCAGTAGAGTGTTCTAGACTACAGAATCAGCCCTACTGAATGTGAAGTTAATATTAGAATGGTCTGCTTCAAAAGAAAATTCATTTACACAGCCTTTACCTTTGGTCATAGACATATAACCGCTCATTTTAGAATTATTACAGCATGCATCGTTTACCTGATAGTTGTTAAATATTGCATGGGGAATTGCAAAGCCCAACAGAGCTCCACACTCGTATAAGGTATTTCCTCATTACTCGTATGTAACCAATAATAATACGGCTGTTGTAAACCAGTACCACTTCAATAGAGGGAATGGAAATGTGCTGATACAAAAAGCCAGCATCTTTTTAAGTTATCATAGCAGCCAGTATTCTGTGTAGAATTGGGACAACGGGAATACTAATAAATCCTTCCAGCATTCAGAAAACCATGAAAATGTAGTGCAACTATTGATGAAATATTCTCAAAAACTGTGCCACAGTGAAATTCAAAATGATGGCAAATTTCTAATAAAAATAGAATGGTTGTAGTGACTGCTAAACGAAAAAGGCATTTATGACCCTTGTAACTAACATGACATCACCTTAAATTACAATGATAGTTAAATTTTCATACTGTCCTTTGAAATATCTAAGGAAAGGTGGCTTTGTTGATTATTGGGTTCTATTTACCTTTATTGAATATAATTTTTAAATGAAGTCTAGATGTTTTGGGTTTTTTTACTGCACAATGAGATAGTAAGAATATCTTCAGTCCATACTCTGGCATTTACAGAATCACAGAATGACCTGAGTTGGAAGGGACCCAGAAGGATCATTGCATCCAACTCCTATCGCTGCACAGAACACCCTCAAAATTTACACCATGTATCTGAGGGCATTGTCCAAATGCTTCTTGAATATTGTTAGGCTTGGCACCATGACTGCTTCACTGAGGAGCATGTTCTAGTGCTCAACCACCCTCTGAGTGAAGAACCTTTTCCTAATATCCAACCTAAATCTCCCCTGGCACATCCTCCTGCTATTTGCCCAGGTCCTAACATTGGTCACCAGAGAGAACAGATCAGAGCCTGCTCCTCCTCCTTCCCCCGTGAGGAAGCAGTAAACTGCCATGAGGTCCCCTCTCAGTGTCCTCTTCTCCAGGCTGAACAGACCAAGTGGCTTTAGCCGCTCCTCATACAACTTGCCCTCTAGACCCTTCATGAACTTTGTGGCCCTTCTCTGGACACTCTCTAATAGCTTGATATCCTTTTTATACTGCAGTGCCCCAAACTGCACACAATACTCAAGGTGGGGCTGTACCAGTGCAGAGTAGGCCAAGACAATCACTTCCCTCCACTGGCTGGCAATGCCATGTTTGATGCACTCCAAGACACGGCTGGACCTCTTGGCTGTCAGGGAACACTGCTGGCTCATGTTCAACTTGCCATCGACCACAACCCCCAGATCACTTTTCTGCAGGGCTGCTCTCCAGCCTCTCTATCTCCAATCTCTATGTATGTCCAGGGTTGCTGTGTCCCATGTGCAAAACCCAGCACTTGCCCTTGCTAAACTTCACGTGGTTGGTGATTGCCCAGCTCTGCAATCTGTCCAGATCCCTCTGTAGGGCCCCTTCACCTTCAAGAGTGTCAACAGCTTCCCCTAGTTTTGTGTCATAAGTGAACTTGCTTTGTAAACCTTTGAGTCCTGCATTCAGGTAATTTATGAAGGTAATAAAGGGTACTGGTCCTAAGACGGACCCCTGCGGAGCCCTGCTAGTGACTGGTCACCAGACCAATGTAACCCCATTCACTATGATGCTTTGAGCCCAATGCATGAGACAATTGTTCACCCTCTGCATTACTTGTGTATCCAGCTCTATGCTGGACATTTTGGTTAGGAGGATATTGTGAGAAACAGTTTCAAAGGCCTTGCTGAAATCCGGAAAGATTACAGCTGGTTTTCCTTGGTCAGCTAGGTGGGCAACCTTGTCATAGAAGGAAGTTGTTTTTCAGGCAGGACCTTCCCTTTATAAACCCGTGTTGGCTGGGATCAATGACTGTGTTATCTTTCAGGTATTTTGCAGTAGGTCTCAGGATAATCTCCATAATCATACCAGGTACTGAAGTTGGACTAACAGTTCTGTAGTTACTGGGGACATCCCTGCTGTCCTTCTTGAAGTGAGTGAGCCTTCCCAAGTGCTCTTGGGAAAACATTTGCCAGCTTCCAGTCAATTGGCACCTCTCCAGATTCCCAAGAGCATTGAAAAATCTCTGAGAGAGATCTCTCTATGACATCAGCCAGCTATTTAAGTACCCATGGATAATCCCACCAGGCCTCCCTGACTTATAAGGATCCAGCTGGAGCCTGCCTGACTTCCGGCATTTCAAAATTGCCTGGTCCTGTGCTCTTAGGAGGTGGTACTTAAAAAGTGACCAGCACCAATGGATCCCAGCACCTCAAAAGCTTTTTCTCAGAAGAGCTTACTAAGCAGTTCCCTGAGCAACTTAAAGTCTGCTTTCCTTATGTCCAGATCTGAGGTCTTGCTGTCAGTTTTCCTCCTCTTATCGTGGATGTTAAACTTCACTGCTTTGTGGTCACTGTGACCAGGGCAGCCTCCAATTGCCACTTCACCCACAATACACTTTCTGTTAACTAGCAAAAAATCACGGAAGGCACCTTTCCTTCAGTTCTCTCAGCACCTGTGCCATGAAGTTACCACCCTGAGAGTTTAGGAATCTTCTGGACCTGTCTTTACTGACTGTGTGCTATCTGGCAAATTGAAATCACCCATGAGGACAAGGGCAGATGATTCCGAGGCATCCCTTTGTTTTGTAAAGAACAACTCAACAGGGTTCTTGTTCTGGTTGGGTGGCCGATAGCAGACTGCCACGATGACATCCACTTTAATTGTCTGTCCCTTGATCCTTACCTAGAGGCTCTCAAATATGCCACCGGCAACTGCAAGCTCCATGCATTCCAGCCCTTCTGCTACATACAATGACACACACCCACAACCACTCCAGCTTTGCCTGCCCTGTCTATCCCTCCTTAAGAGCCTGTAACCATCCATCATGGCACACCAGTCATGGGACTCATCCCACCAGGTTTCACTAATGCAAATAATATTGTACCCTTGAGACTGGACCAAGGCTTCCAGCTCCTCCTGCTTATTCCTCATGTTGCACACATTCATATAAAAACACCTCAAATGTGGTTCACTGTGCCCATGTCTTTGTGGAGCAGTTTGAATCTCACTAGGACGCAGCTCCTCAGACTTCGGCGTACCTTCCCATTGCTGTCCCTGACTACTGCCCCTTTTCTCCTTCAAATCTAGTTTAAAGCCCCATCAATCAGCCCTGCTAGCTCTTGAGCAAAAACCCTTTTCCCCTTCTGTGAGAGGTGCATGCCATCAGATGTCAGTAGGCCTGATGATGAATAGACCATCCCATAGTCAAGAACCCCAAAGTTCTGCTGATGACACTAACCTCGGAGCCACGTGTTGACCAGCTGGGTCTGCCTGCTCAATTCTATATTATTCCCTACTACTGGAAGTATTGAAGAAAATACCATCTGTGCACTTGATTCTTTAACCAACCATCCCAGGGCTCAGAAATCCCTTTTTATTGCTTTAGGATTTGTCCTTGCTATCTCTTTATTGCCTACATGGAAAAACATTAGTGGGCAATAGTCTGATGGCATTCCCATACTAGGGAGTTTCCTGGTTATACCTCTTACCCTGGCTCCAGGGAGGCGGCAGACTTCCCTGTGGGTCCGGTCGGCATATCGGACCCCTCTGTTCCCCTCAGAAAGGAGTCACTATAACAACTACTCTTCTTTTTGTCTTTACATGAGTGTGGTGAAGTGGGGGATTGACCGCCCAGACGACCCCTCCATCCCAGAAGGACCTATGCCTACATCATCAGCTGTACACCCATCCAGTTCCAGGGGCTCATACCTGTTGTGTACAGGCATCTGGGAAGGTGAGGCAGGCTGAGAGTGCGATCGCCTGCCACCCCACATTTACTGCAGCCATCAGACTGCTTTTCATTAGAGAGAACCTGAACCTCAAAGTGCTCACCAGAAAAGATAGTGGTTTCTCTTAGAAGAGATATTACATCTGAGAGAGAAACTATGGGTAGAATAATGAAGCTTATCTGAATACAGAAACACTATAACACATGGAAAAGGAACTTTGTGACCAATTTTTTTAGAAAGAGAAAAATAAATGGATGATAGATGTACATTTGCAGAATTAGGAAGAATACATGTTTATACAGGCAATGAATTCCAAAGCAACGAGATTTGTATATGCACTTACTCCTCCCTCCCACCCAAATACACTTACTGAACTAACGTTATGTTAATAAAGGAAAGCTAATACAAACAATTCTTGCAGTCCTAAGCATGCATTACAAAGTTTTAAGATGCTTTCAAGTAATCACATCTGCAGATACTTCAAACTTCTGTATAAACCAAACCATTAAAAATAAAAATTGGAGAACATTCTTTTTGAGCATAAACATATTTATAAGGTTTAAATATCACAGATTAACAAGAAACTGTAGAAATGCAAGGCTTGCAGTCATTAGTATATGCCTGCCTATGACAAAGTGTATGACCAGCAGCCCTGAAAAATCCAAGATAATTAGAAATCAGTATAACAACTAGTTTCTTTATTTTTTCCTTAAATACCAAGTATACAGCTTCACAGCTATTATGTTACACAATTTCACTGCCTTCCAAAGCTCACAGTTTCTCCTAAAGGTATTTGCACTACAGAGAGGTGTACTTGCCATGAAATGCAAATGAGAACACACAACTTGCTTTTTCCTGTTCCTCCCCCTAGACTCCATGCTTGTAATAGCAGAACAGCTTACATATAACAGAGAAAAGGAAACCCACCTTGCGAAGGGTTAAAGAGCAGAACCCTCCTGCCTTGAACACTAGAAAGTCTAATTTCTTCACAACAGTTATCTCAGATCTACATAGATGTATACCACCCCTCACCCCTAGAAGGAAACTTCAGCCACAGTCCTTGTTGTCACAGGCAACCTTGAAGTAAGGTCTGCTAACACAGCCTCTATACAGCAGTAAACGTTTTCAGCCATATGACAACTGACATCTTTTTTTTCTCTTACATTGTAAAAACAATTAAGAATTTTCTCCAGTTTTTAATTCCTTTTCCAAAAGAACATAGAACCATAAAAAAGTCTGGGTTGGAAGAGACCTTAAAGGTCATCTACTCCCCCTGTAGTGAGGATACACTCTTCTGAAACTTCTAAAGAATTCTCCACTTCAGATCTGGAGGGAAAAACAATGCATTGCTCATACTATAAACTATATTCCCCCTTTGACATCTCTGTTCTTACATCTCTATATTGACTCTCTTTTCTTAGTAACATAAATTGAACTCATTTGAAGATGCTTGAACTCCCTCTCCCCAAAAAAGAAAAAGATACAAATTTTCCACATAGGTGTGCAGAGAGACATGTGGCCCTTATATGCACAAAGCATAGATGTGTCAGTCTGTGCTCATGCATGCATTTACCATTTGTAACTGTTTCCTCCTCTATGCAGTTTTTATCCCTCTGGAAGTCATGATTCACTGCAAAGTGTTAGGTAAAGAATCCCCTCCACCAGTATGAAAAAACTGAGTACATATAAATTGTATATACTATAATCTATTAATTGACATAAGCAACATAATGCTGAGAAACACAATATTTGAAGCAATTACAAATTAATATATGAACCATTTGCTATGTAAAGCATTTTAATGGCATTCCTTCAAGTAACTCATGAGGTATAGAGCAAAAATAAATAAAAATCTATTTTTGGCCTGCTACTTGTCTTTTGTAGTTAAAGGTAAGCAACACAGCAGTATTATTCATTAAAATTATAAGATTTGGAATATTCTTTGATGCACTGGATCTCTCTTATACGTGCTTTTCCAGCAACTTTATAACTGGATTTTACGGTCCAAAAAGCTATCCACAAAGTTAATCAGTTTATATTCACGCGGTTATATCAGCAAGTAATGTAGCTCTGATCCTGTTTGACACATCACAACTCACACTAAGGACAGGATTTTAAATTTAAAATACAGTTATTTGAATGTTTCTTATCAATAGAGTGTCATTCTGTGATTGCTGTACTGCAAGTCATAAAAATATATACTATTTGCACTTATTATTATTGTATGCCATCAGTCTGCTGAGAAAATCACACTTTGCTATGAGATGACTTCCACATAGAGCACATAGGCAAAGCATTTATAATGCTTGGAAAGTTAAACAGCAGTTTAGAGAGTTATGGCTCACAGCTAAGAGTTTTGAAAAGATTATATTAATTTTCTTAGAGTAAATCACTGTAGTAGAAGAATCAAATTTATGACTAAAAGAAATGCATAAGCAAGATAACTCTGGGAGGATTTGGAACATGAAACAATTACAGTAAAAAGCAACTTTATGGATTTCTGTTTTACAGTAGTTGTGTCCAAAACCCTTGTGAACGAATCCTAGTTCAGAACATATTTGTCAAGGGAACACTGAAACAAAGTGAACAACGTCAAAGTACATGGAATAAATATATAGCATATTGCATCAGTATATGTAGTTGGTTAAACAACACAGTAGTCTGGGATAGATTTTCACATAGACATAGCATGCATATGGAAGGTAGGATTACAGCATTTGTTTCAAAATTAAAAATATATCTGGGAATCAACACCATGTTGTAAAATAAAAACAATTATATTAATCTGCTAACTAACACGGGCTAATCTCTGTAAATCTTCACATCCTTCCTAAGTGACTTCACGGGACAAAAAATAACCATCAGTTGATACATTATTTTGAATTCATAATAAAAAATGTATTTTACAGATTATAGTTGGTTTGCCTGATGTAAAAGGCCCTACAATAAATCACTGCAATAGCATTATAGGTTATAGTAAGTAAGTGTATATAGTCTAATGATATTATTGGTAATGGAAAGTAGTTATACAATAACGATGCCTTCAACTCTTTCCATTGGGGAAAATATTTATGAAAGATGCCAGTGGAATTATAATGGAAGTTAACGGGCTTCCTATACAGAAAGTCAAAGAAAAATAGTAGCAACATTGCATCCAAGAAATGCCTCCTCTGTCTTCTGTAGGAATTCCTTTTAGAACTAAGGAGTTTGTTCCTCCAACTTATTAAGATCATATTAATGTCTCAAAGGCAGTATGAATTTGGCATCAACATGCTGCTTTTGTCCTTCTTTGAGGCTTTCATGTTTCATTTAAATCAAAAGCAGACTGTATTTTTCTTCTTACTGCATATGGAAAAGAATCTTTTGCACTATAATATATACTAGAACATACACAATTTCACCAGTAACAACTGTACATGCATTTGGGGAAGCAGTAAAATCGTTCTAAAGACCTATTAGGACACATTCTGAGTTTGTAAGAATATCTTATTGCTAAAGAGCTGAAAAAATACTTTTTTTTTTTGTCTATTACATGTAAAACACCATCTACATCAAAGCTGCCTTTGCAAAGATTCAGTGGAGATATAGATGAAATGTAAGCTAGGAAATTATTACCTTAATATTCATACAATAGCTGGACAGCTCAGACTGCAGACCTGAAAGTCTACTCTTCATCCCTCAGACGGATGTGGCTATCTGCCAGGGACCAGATCAGGCTCGCATCCATCCAGATTTTACTGAAGGCAAAACTATTCTAACCTAGAGCCACAGAAAAGCCCAGTGGTGCACTTTCTCACTTCTTTCGTTGCTCAGTAGCAGAGAATCAGAAGGAAACAGCTGGGTGTAGAGTGATCCTTCCACAGTAATGCTTCCTTAGCTAGCAATTTGGGGACATACAGACTAAGAAGTTACATCTGGAACACCATTTTTTTCAGTAATCAATAAATCTGGCCTGTGTGACTCACCTGACAAAATTTTTTGCACATCCAGTTACACATATACTAGTAGTATTCACAGTATCTTGAAGGAATGAGTTCCATGTTGTAGTTACATTTCATAGAATAGAGCCATTTTTTCCCCTTTAATGTTCTCAGCCTAGTAATTACTTAAATATCTCTCCATTGTTACATAAAACAATGAGAAATAACATCCACGTTCTCCTCACCATCTTCTTCTGCACTTACTTGCGTAGACCAGGACTATTTAGGTAATTTCACTATGATGCACTAAATCTTTCACTAAGATGCTCAGTGTCCTACAGATAGTTAATCTATGCAACCATGCTTAGCATTTAAATGCTTTTTTTTTTTTTTTAAACCTACTATTTAGGCTAAGATCATGCATAATACTGAAATAGGAAACTACGTTCCACATTTTCTTTTTAACAATACAAAATTATTCTAGGTAGAGCTTATTGTTTTACTTTAAATAACAGAAAAAGTAAAACAAAAGTACACAGGTTCTACAATGGAGAAAATTCATAGCTAAAAACATATAACCTCTCACTTCTTCTTAACTCATGGTTAAAAAACCAAATCAAGGCAATTTTATTTTGCAAATCAACAGATAAAACAGTCTTTGTTCAGCAAAGTCCAGTTAAACACATTAAAAATATCAGAAAAGTATTCATCTTGTTACCAGTCTTTGCCTACAAGATATTTTTCTGTTGTTGGCTTTAAGGTTAAGAAAAAGGTGCAAATAATTGCTTTCTCATTTTCTTGCCAAAACTCAAAACAGTGTCCCATAATCAAATAGGATTCACCTGATCAGCTTTCAGGGCAATGACAATGAATGCCTTTTGGCTCTGGAAATAATTGGGTTTTTTTGGAAGTCAATAGCCAAGGAATGAAACAAAATACTTTGGCTCACATTTGACATTTTTCAATTTCTATCCAAAATTAAGTCCATAATGTAAGAAAGGCTTTCTTCGAGCATACAAGACAATGTAATGAAAAGTAAACACATTTTTTTCAGAAACTGGCACAGGAATGAAAGCCAGTAGGAGTAGAACACAGTCATCTTCCTCTCACTATGCCTTATTGTCACAGGAAGTGGCACAGCCTCAGGAGGAAAAGTAACAGCAGGGCACCAAACCTAGAATAACCCACAGTCTGATGATTAGAAAACACTTCCAATCAAATGAAAGATGCAGGTCGCATCACTCATACAAGTACAGAGGAGGAAATTCCTGAAACTCCAGGTGAATATTTGACTCTCCGAAATAGAAAATTAAAAGAACATCACTTGGATGAAAGCTGAAACAAAAGCATTGGCTATAATTCAGCTCATTATCTGTAGAAACAAACTATTTGGCAGGAGTCAAACTGTAAGACATTAATTAGAACTAAATGTAGAAGTAGTCAAAATCAGAAATTACTTCTAAAATTACTCTTCTAATAGTGTCCAAACTGGATTGCTTTTGGAAAATACTAAATCTGAAGATTCTCTCCAGAATGACATCCAATAACCTTTTATTACCAATGGATGTTCAAGTAACGGGATGAAAGTAAAACTAGTCCAAAGTAACTACCTCTAATAATAACAGTGCAGATTTGGGCTTCTTGGCACCTACTGCTTCCTCTGCAAAGCATTCTCTGCCAAATTGCATTACTTGCTGAAGGCTCAGATCCCTCCATTATGTGGACATTCATTCAAATATCACCGGAGGCAAATGCACAGCACTGGAGCACATCATAAGGAACACCATGGCACAGATTTTTACAAAACAAGGCCGCTGAGAAAAACACAGACTTTAAGCAACAGTGAAAGTTGCTAGAAAGGAACATCAAATACTTTCCCGAAAAACTAACCTGATGTGATGGAAAACACTGTGACATAAGGGACATAATGTAACTGCTTTAAAGAGAACTTCATGACTCAAGGAGACTTGCATCAAAAAAGAATATTCATAAGAAAGTAAATTATGTATAGCTACTCAACAAGATTAATCTAAACTTAAGGACAAAAGGTGCAGCCTAGCCCACAGCACTTGATGAAACTCACCCTAAATAACTAAGGAAGTATCTGAAGCAATCTCTGCACCATCATTGTGAACTTCTGGAGGACAAGCATCCCAGAGGACCAGAAAAGAGCAAACACGGTACCTATTTTTATAAAACAGAAGAAAATTGAGAGCCAGAGAATTTACAGACTAGTCCAAATAGATTCAAACCCTCAAAAAAATACTAGAGTAAAAGAAAAAAAAAAAAAAGCCAAACAAACAATAGATAAAACTTCCCATGAGCATCTAGAAAAGAACTAGATGAGAAGCACTCCCACAGACAGAAAAGTATCACAAACAATTTAGTTTTCCTCTCAAACAGGTTAACTGGCAACTGGATGAGATACTGTAGAAATGCAGTGCACCTTGGCTTTTAGCAGTATTATTTGACACGATGTCCTAGGACTTTCCTTTCCTAGGACCTTGCTCATTTCTTTTAATGAGCAAAGCCTAATAATCAGACATTTCAGAACGTTAAAGCTGTATCATATACAAGTAATTTCAGTCCTTGTTTTCCTTCTATACAGAGGGACACAGATAAAACTTTTTAAAGTCAAGACAAAACATACAGATTTAGCAACACAAAATTAGGAATACAGGGATTGGGATTCTTTCACAATCAGTAAGGACATGGCACTTAAGTCTAGAAGTGCTCATGGGAAAAAGCACCATAAGATTCACAGTTATCAAAGAAAGATTTCAAGACAATCATGAAGCACAATGTAGGATTATCCCAGATCACACTGACAGGTATTGAGATTCTGCAACAAGAAACTGGCTAGGATAAAGTCTGAATACAAAAGCTAAGAAAACAGCTATGAATAAGCCTTATGCTGAGGGTGAAAAAAAGAAGACAATTACAAAACTAAAGACAGAATCACAAGAAAAACACATTTTGATAAACTACTCCATTTCATATGTCAATATTTTTAAAGGATTGCACAGGTCCTTTTAAATAGATATAAACAAAATGTTTAAGAAGCCATGTTTGGGAACTCAGATTTGGTAAATATAACAAAATATCTGGCACAAAAGGTAATTACATGTTTGTAAGTACATATAGGAAAACATCAAATAAGGAAACACATGCCTTAAAGCTGACTCACATCACCTTATGCATTTGATAGTCTTGTAGCACTCTATTAACTTTTGTTTTCACAAATGTAAGGACTCAGAAGAGCAGATGAAAATGCCTGCAAATTCTGCTCGGCACTGAGATATATTTCAGCTGTCCTTCAGTTTCATGGAAGAAAATAATTACGGTGAAGGCTGGAATTACAAAAATACAGGAAGGCAAAGTCCTGGATTATCACAGAAGGATTAATAACCCACAAAGCTAAAAAATTCAGAAAAGCATACAATAGCTTAGATCCAAGGAGGGGGGAAGAAAACTTGTAAAAGGAATCAGAACTACTCCCCAAACAAACACAAATACTACTGGAAATCTAATAAAACACATACAAAAGGGCTTTTATGAGAAAGGTGGTGAAGACAGTTCAATGAGGTATTAAACAAGGCTTAGAGCTCTCCCGTTTGGGTGACTAACTTTGCAAGATTTATACAGGGTATCAACAATAAATAGTTTAGAGATTGGTGGAAATGAGAAAAGGGTTAAAACTGTTCTCTTTCAGCCTTACACACATATCGGAAGATGAAGCAAGAATGAGCTGCAGGCACTTAAAAGAGACGACCACAACCCATTAACTGAAATAGGGGAGCATCACCTCCTGCGGCATTACATTTGCGGAGATGGGAATCCCATGGGAAAGGTGCCGTTGCGAACACTGCACCTGCTTTCGCAGTAGGCAGTGTTGGAACAGAACATCAACAGAAACAAAGACAATATAGGACAATATGGTAATAGACTCCCAGTGGGAGACCCATGTGTCTGTTCTGCTTTAGGAGGACACGCACGTTCATTCTAGAGAGGAGGCAACACAGGAAAACAGCAGGACAGGCTGCCAGCTCTGACTCCAGTGGGTCACAGGAGGATCTTCTGCTCCAGAGAATGTGTGGTGCTTTTGCATTTTCTGTAACAGAAACTGAAAAGAGCGTAACCTTGATGGCCTAAGGGAAAATGCAAACTATATTCAATCTGACGCGTATGTTTATTTGTGGGTTTCTACTTTTCCCTCTCTATTGCTGAATTTTTAGATTCAAGGCTTGCTTTCACGGAAAAGGAAACAGCAAAAAGTCCCTGGCCTGGGACAGTTCAATGTAGCAGCACGTGTAACAGAACTCAATTCCCTTAAGTTAAAGATAGGAGCAAATAAGTATTCTTATTTTAGACAGAAAATGGTTCTTACCCTCATCTCTAAGTAAACACTAATGTTTTTCACCACTGTTCTACGATTTAGATTGTGTATAACCACAGTAGCATGAAACCAGAACTTCAGGACTGGGTTTTTTTTACCTTCCTTCAATCACTTACACTAATTGTATTTGAAACAAGATTTGTTTGCTGCCTTTCACAGCTGGCGTGGGTTATTATAAGAGATTGTTTCCAAACTTCTGATCCCAAGAAACAACAGATGGACTCCTTGTCATGGGATTCTCTTGTGTGGAATAGCAGTAGTACTGTATTTTATGTATTTTTAGAGTGAGTTACGGAGAGAAAGCACATGGATAAGAAACATTTGTGCTTGTTTAGACTAGGATAGAACTAATTTTCTTTGTAATAGCTTGTACAGTGCTCCATTTCAGTTTTTTTAGGATGAGGACAGCATTGATAACGTGCTCATATTGAACACTTTTTAGACTAAGTCAAAGACTTTTCAGCTTCCCACAATGCCCTGCCAACAAGGAGACTGGGGGTGCCCAAGAAGCCAGGGACACAGTCAGGACAGCTGACCCAAACTAGCCAAAGGGATATTCACAGAATTACTAGGTTCGAAAAGACCTCCTGGATCGAGTCCAACTATTCATACCAACCAGTAAACCATGCCCCTGAGTATCTCATCCACCCGTCTTTTATATACCTCCAGGGATGCGGACTCCATCCCCTCCCTGGGCAGCCTCTGCCAGTGCCCAATGACCCTTTCTGAGAAAATTTTTTTCTGATGTCCAGCCTGAACCTCCCCTAGTGGAGCATTAGGCCATTCCCTCTTGTCCTGTCCCCTGTCACTTGGGAGAAGAGGCCAGCTCCCTCCTCTCCACAACCTCCTTTCAGGTAGTTGTAGAGAGCAATGAGGTCTCCCCTCAGCCTCCTCTTCTCGAGGCTAAACAACCCCAGCTCTCTCAGCCGCTCCTCGGAAGACTTGTTCTCCAGCCCCTTCACTGGCTGTGTTGCGCTTCTCTGGACACACTCCAGAGCCTCAACATCCTTCTTGGAGCGAGAGGCTCCATATGGCTTATGTCATATGGGTTCCATACCATATGACTTCATACTGATCAATTAAACTGGGGGGAATTGGCTGGGGGTGTGGTGGCTGCTTCTTGGGGACTGGTTGGGCATTGGTCAGAGGATGACAAGCAACTGCGTTGCG
This sequence comes from Cuculus canorus, assembly GCF_017976375.1. NCBI lineage: Eukaryota > Metazoa > Chordata > Aves > Cuculiformes > Cuculidae > Cuculus > Cuculus canorus. The sequence continues at coordinate 39,898,228 of NC_071404.1, forward strand.
CATCAATTGTTTTGTATATTCTATTATTATTATTGTTATTATTATTACTACCTCTTCATTTTCTGTTCTACTAAACTTTCTTTATGTCAATGCAGAAGTTTTACCTTTTTTCTGATTCTTTCCCCCCCCAACTTGAGGCGTGAGGAGTTAGCAAATGGCTGTGTGTTGCTTAGCTGCCTGATGGGTTGAACCGCAACAACATTAGAATATGTCACTAAGGGCTTTTTTTGCATCAAGCTGTACTATTGACAATCATGACTTTCCAACCAGAGTTTTTCTGCTGCTTCTTTTTGTTTTGCTGTTTGTGAAACTTCTGCCACAGAATAGCCCTCTAAGTGAGGCAGCAAACAAGCATCACACAAGCACAAAGCATGGGAGATGTTATCATTCACATACATTGGAAAATACTTTTTTCACATGTGTTTAACAGTTCACCATTTCTGAGTGTATGCCTGACACTCTCCCCACAGATGCCTTTCTTAGGATCTATCCCTACCATCTCCTTACAGGCACCAAGGCAAAGGTAATGAGGCAAATGCAATGAATAATGTCTTTATAAGGTGATTTACTTTTTAAATAAAGAATCCTAAATTTAATATTTATATTAAAAAGATTTAACCTCTTTCACTGACCTCCCTTTTATTTATTTATTTTAAGAATCTTCTAATTGTACAGCCATGCAGGAGTAATATTAGAAATGCTTCAAAGTCTGAAGAAAACAGTGGCTCATAAAGAACATTGAGAAACTGAAAAAAATAGTAAATTTGTTGTTCACATTTAACGGCAGCAGAACTTACTTAGAACATTGAGGGCTATCCAACACTTGCAGATCTTTCATCTTGTGCTATTTCCTTTGAATTGCTATAGAATTAATGTGCTCTGCACAGCATGTGACATATTCAAGTTTTCATCACTGTAAGGTAACACTAGGTATTGATTTCGGTGCTTGGAAGACTTCAGTGGGATTATTACTTTCCTTAGATACAAAACTAATGAATGGTGGCCAGTGAAGGCTCCTTTGAAATACTTTAGCCAGAAGAAAAATGCAGGAAAAATGGAAAAAAAATTCTCAGGAAGAGAAGAGGAGTCATTTTATAGCTTATTTATAGCTGATCTATAAATAATGCTGTAGCTCTACAGTCTCACTAGAATTAACAAGTACATCAGGTGAGGACATGCTCCTAGATGTGTTGAATATGTGGACATGTCAGGTCAAAGTTTACTCAGAAATTAAATGGTAAAACTCTGTCCAACTGAGGATTCAGTTGTAAGAATTTAGTTCATGTTTAAAAAAATACTTAAAATGTGTATGGACATACATATGCAAACACACACAAACACACAGACTTGTCAAAACAAAAAGCTGAAACTCCTCTCGCAGGATGCACTCATTGCATATTTCTTATTGCTTTGCATATGGAGATGTATACTGCCTTTGGCAACATAGCAGTTTATGCATTGTGTGCAAACATTATTTTCATATAAAAATGGGAATTTGCAGAAGGATGCACTATCTACAGTTGGAAACAAATTCTGCCTCCCACCATCCTGCTCTCCCTTATCTCAATTATACTTATTTTCATCAAATTCTGTACATCAGGAGCAGTACCAACAGAGGTGGAGCAAGCCAGAAGTAGGGAAACTACAGACACGTTTTGGTCTGCTCTTTTCCACTATTTTTTCTTTCCCTATTTCCTGTCTTAGACTGCACAGACATAAAAGCAACGAGATTTCAATTCATATATACCTTGTCTTCCGCAAGCACCATAACTGAGACTGCAAACAGAAAAAATCCCTCTGCATTATTTTTTACATCTTTCCCTATCTTTCCACACAGCTTCTGTATAATCCTAGAGTATCAGAGCTGAATAATTAAACAAGTTAATGCATGAGAAGAAATCAGAGTCACTATTGCCTCTCACCTTTTAAGAATCATTTCTATGTTCATCCCTTTCTACACCTTACATTTACTGCAAACATGCACAGTGAATGCTCAAATACTGCAAATTGAGTGAAATGACAGTACATATGTGAAAGGAATCCCTACTCTTCTCTCTTTAATATATAACAGATTATGTGAACAAAAATAGCTGAAACTGTCAAAAGGGATTCACCATGGTCCATTTCCCTGTTGAAACGACATCAGTTTAGTCCTTCAGTCCACCAATCTAGTTTATTTAGCATAGCCTCAGAGATCACACTGCTTCACAGTCTGGGCAAAGGAACTCACCTTCTGATACCAGATTCTGAACTTGCTAAAGGATCTGATATAGAAACAACTGCTGGCTTCGTCTAGTGAGACAGATATGTCAGGTAACATCTGGCCAGTTGGTCTGATCAGACAGAAGAACCACCATGATTCCTGAATCACAAGTTACTTTCCCTTTACAAGAGTATGCATTGTGCAGAATTTCATCAGCACTTGTACAGGTGTTTCTTAGGAACCAAGATATTTCACTAACGCTATCTTCTGCCTGACAATATTGTTCACATGTGTGATTTGATACATAGGTCTGAACCAATACTTTTCACTGTCATCTCAATCAGGCTTAGCAGGTGTGAAAGAAATCAAAGCTGAAAAATGAAGAACCAGGTTGTGACCACTCTACAAAGTTCTCTGTTCTTGATCTGTGTCTTAGACTCACCATCCAGAAGTATGGCAAAGATAAACCGAACAGATTTAGTCATGATAAATACATCTGAAAAAGTGCCTGAGTTTTGTCAAGATACTGTAACCCTATGGATTCAAACTCCTAGGCTGAAACCAGGAGGCTGAACCTCACCATGCAGGCGGAACCTGCCTGCATCACCAAACCTGTCACGGACTGACAAATCTGAGAAGTAGCAAACTCAAAGCATCATGAAAGAAGAAATATAGTGGTGATGATTCTTCACATAGTCATAACTACTAGGATTATTATCACTTTTGTTGTTTAAGGCTATAGAACTACAGATGTTACAGTTGATATAAATACTTTAACAGTATTTTTCTCCTTATTTAACTGAAAACTTATTTGTGTTAAAACCAAAGATTTCACTTGAATTATTTTGATTAATAAATTCATTATATTAACTGCATTAATTATTAATTACATTAGAAGCTAAAAGAGCATTGCTACTGTTCCATTTTCTGTGGTACACAGGGTAAATCGTTACTTCAGCAGAAAAAAAATGAAATGAAATCCCAACTATTAAGGAATAAAAAACAGCAAACAACAGAAATAAATGAATTGGGGGAAAAAAAGTAGTAGGGGAAAAATAAAAAGACTTTTTTTGAGGAGAAAGAACTTACAATTTAATTGATTCTTTGCTTCACATTTTTGTGTCTGAATAGAAAATACTTACTGATTTTCCGAGGCTAACTGCAAGCAGTAGAATCAACAAAAGGCACAGTACCCTTAATATCAATTCCCCAGATAAACGAAGAAGAGCAGCCTACCTATTCAGACAGTCTGCTAGTCTAGAGATTCTGATAGTGTCATTTCTTCTGGCTGCTTTCACATAAATGATTAAAGCAAGTGTCTTTCACAATTTCCATCCCCACACAATTAAGGTTAAGCTAAAAATGTTTACAAGTGGTATCATCTGTTCTGCTAACTCTATTAAGAGCTGAAAAGCAGATTTTGCTCAGGACAGTCCATCAATAATTCTGCTAGTCCTTTTTCACAAAACAGGTGTTTCAATAGTGAGCTGCCTCTCCCCACTTCAGTATCAAAGTGAAGGACTCCAGCAAATAAAGTTTTTCGAATTCTTGGGTATTGGCTCAATGAAACAATATTTCTAACAGTTTTGGAAGCACTGCCATGAGTAGAAACATTCTGGTCCTATTCCTGCCAACACTGTTACACTGAGCAAAGCAGAAACTTTGTTTTGGTCACTAGGACATTTACGTATTATACAAGCAACTAACAAGAGATTAATGCTTACAATAAAAAAACTAAGATGCCTGCACATTAAGTCAGTGAATACATTCCATCCTTATTATTAGGTGAAAATAGTTTCCAATTGTTTGGGGCACACAGAGGTTAAAATTCAGAACTTTTAATGGGAAGGAAAATCCTTCAAATCCTGAATGCTTACTGTGTGGTTCTCAGTATCTCATATTTCCCTGTGAGCACAGTTTTACGTTTTTAATGTTTTAAGGAAGAAAACAGGGTTTCCGAGGGGAATTAAGAGGGCTAAGAGGGCTGCACTTAATTGGAAGACTAAATTTACTCTAAGGGTCTGTGGACATCTGCCAGATTCTTCTCAGTGACACTCACCACAATCTTGAAGAACTAAAAAACCTGTAAATAAATCCCTGTGAACCTCCAAAAAACTAACTGGCATTTAAAATGTAGGAAAAAAAATAGTAAAAAGAAAAGTAAATTCAAAAGACAGCAAAGCTAGAAATGTCATTACATTTTAAGTACATTTTCTAAAAAAAAATTAGTTTCCAAATTACTTTTATAAAAACATCACTGTAGTAATGGAAATTGTGTCTTTATGAAAACACATAAAGTAAAGTAACAGATTTGAAAAATTCTGTCAGCCCTGAAGAGCAGAAGATCAGAGTCTACAGGCTGTCTATACTAATCATTTAGCCATTCTAGCCTATTGTTATGAATTATATTGTTCAGACCATTCAAACTCAGCAATGAAAAGAAGACATAAAATGCATATAAAAGTAATGAGTGAAAATTTCTTCTTACTTCAAACATAATTCTGCCTTATTAGTCTCTTGCAGAGAAACTAGAAAAGACGATAAAAGTGTTCATGATTATGGTGCATAGTCCTGCATCCATACTGACAAAAAAAGGGAGATGAGAGACTTGCTAAAAGAAAACTTTTTTCAGTATTACTTTAAGCTTCAATCTTTTCCATTAGAACCCTATGCTACAAGAGTAGAGTATTTATCTTATATACATCAAAACATGAGAATACAGGCAAATACAAACTGGGACCTGCTCCAAACACACATACACACTTTTAAATACAACTCGGGATATATACACAAATACATAAAGCTCTTGACACTAAATTTTTAAATAGTATTTTGTTCGCAATTCAAACAAGGAATTAGTACATGCACTGGACACCAGAATGGACTCACACATATCTGATAATGTTTATTGCAAAACCAAATTAGACTTCCATTCAGACATGGTACTGTGACACGTTTTTGTGACACTCTCTTCAGTCATTCAGACACATGGATCTACCCCTTTGTCTTCACTTTCTTGATCACAAAACCAATAAAAGTGCAATGATATTAAGGTACAAAACCACTCATGAGTGTGCATGGACATAAATCCAAATAACTTAATGGGAGGCTGAATCCTACAGGGTTAGATATCTCCTTTCCGCTTGGCAGTGGAAAGCCCCAGTGCATCACAGAGGACAAGCTCCAGTCACATCAAGACTACACACTGGCCTGTTTCTGGGCATTATGCTTCCCTCCAGTAACCGCCTGAAACTTCGTACAAGGACCCTCACTGTGCAATGCTTCAGCTATGAGCAGAAATGGAGATACTAACAGAGATGTCATTTTTCCAGTAAACTGGAGCTGCAGAGGCACTAAAGATGGCTACTCCCTTTCTTCCAGGCTGATGTTTGCTGCCGGAATTCTGAGCAAAAGAAACTAGCCAGAAAATAGCTGTTTCAGCCTTGCAATAAAGCAATGATCCTCAGTAGCAAATTCTCTTTTCCAGTACATGTACATGATAGAAGATTTAGATCTCCCCTCCTTACTCCCTCAAAAAGTTTGTGCAGTGTAACAATTTAAAAAAATACTGGAATAAATACCATGAATATTCAGGTCACCTGCATTTTATAAAATGTGATGTTCATATTTTAGAATTAGTAGATGTGTACATTTTATTATTGTTTTGCTAACCATTGTGCATTCAGTTTTGGTATTTTCGGAAAGAATGTTTTCAAATTACTAATTTCTTTAGAAGCGGAACTTGATGGACACAGACAAGCACTTTTACTTCTCTATCTTTTTACTTCACTATGACCTTCTCAAGTAGCTTTACAAACCTTTTTGTCATCTACAGTTCCATTCTTAGTTTCAGTAAAAGAATTTACACGAAGTTCTAGTGAACAGAGGGAGAAAAGAAGAAAATTAAATAACAATGAACCAATTGCTTGTATCTTTATCATTTCCTTGACCCACAAATTCTTTAAGTATAGGAGTAATTTCAGGCACAGGAATAATACTGTAACTCCAATAGAAACTGCTTCTGTAAGTGTGAGATTATAAGGCTTTCTCTAGAATAAAGACTAAAAATTCCAAGCACTGAGCAGACAATAAGGATTTCACACATTTTAAGTAAAAAGAAATCCTGTTTTTTTTTTCTCATATACTTTTTAAAATATACTTTATAAGTACTATATTTAGCTAATGCAAGTTGATGACAGGAATTCTGGAGTTCTTAACTTTCATTTGGAAACACTGCATTGAGGACTGACTAAAATTTCTACTGCCACAAAGATTAACACCAATTGGGGATTTCAGCATCCAAATGAGTTTAAGTAAACAAGACATTAATAAAGTTCCCACGCTAACACCTTCATCCAGTAAAATAATCTGAGGAATCATTAAAATGGCATATGCATGAAGATGGGCCAAGGTATTTTAATCTTCAGGAATTAATATATTTTTTAGGTTTATAACAAAGTTTAAGATGTACAATTGCTTACATCAAATAAAATGAAAGAATCAATTTTTCACATTGAATGAAAACTGAATTGAATGCTCACCTTGAGAGTTCACCTGCCAGCATTTCAAAATAAATTCACTCTTTAATGTTGTTCCACAAAAAGGACAACGGTGCAATGAATAAAAGCCTTCACACGCTAGTGGACTCTGGTAATCCCTAGAATTCTGGCCATTCAGTGATAAATGAAATCCACTTCATATCGTGAACAGGCACTGACTCACATCAAGTAATGTCCACTTTTAAAATTTTAAATGTGAAAAATTTATACAGTTGTAATATGACCAAGAAGTTGCCCTACATAGGAAATTTATCCTTTCATTGATTAATGAGTCTGAAATGCATTTCACAGACTATTACTGACTTCATAAAACTATCATTTACATTTATCAGCTTGAGTAGACAATATTCATTATAATTAATGGTATATCCAAATATAGTTAAATTAGAACAATAGTTCAGATTTCATTCTTAGGCACATTACAGCGATAATCTAAAAAATGAAGGACGACAGCAGATCATTCTTATGTTTTGATGCTTTTTTAATATTTATTTCCTGAAAAAAAACCCACAAAACCACAAATTTTAAGGTGTTTTAACAGTTACCTGTAGTCTCCTTTTTTTCCCCTCACAATTATTAAATCAAACCCTGGTTCCTTACTGTTGAGCCAATTAAGTAATTAGAATCAGTGAACTCTCCACACCTTACAGAACTATGCTACACAAAATATGTATATAAATGTGTATATACTATTAGATGTTATTTATTTAATAACATAGTCACTTAGCCAGGGCCACCTCCTGATTAAAAGTTCTCAAGATCTTACCTTTGACCTAGTTGTATTTTACTACTTCAGCTATGTGCATGAAAGACATGAATGCATTTTATAATGACAGAAGTTTTAGAAAAAGAGATGCGCCATCTTCTGAGGCAAATACAGTCGTCTTTGTTTACACAGCAAACAAAAATGCATTTAAAAATAAGGGCACAAAAGTCAGTGTTCAAAAACATTAAAAAAAATATGCTGCCAGCTACAATCACAGAATTTTAAATAGAGCACAACATGTATTTATTGAATACATTGTGTAATTTATGCATGGGGGAAGAGGAATAACGTTAGGATGAATATAGAAGAAAATTATTTCTCTTCCATTTCAGATATACAGTAAGAGACAGAGGACAGCAGAAGGAAAGAAAGAAAATGATCTTGTTTTGAACTTTAAAATGTAATATGTTGGAGGTAAAAATTAACCAAGGGTCTGTCACATAATAATGTTTAATTATCTTTTTAAACATATACATAAAAATATGGCAGCCTGTTCCAGTGCTTGACAACCCTTTCGGTGACATAATAATTCCTAATATCTACCTAAACCTCTCCTGGCACAAGTTCAGGCTATTTTGCATTGTCCTACTACCTACTGTCCAAAACACACCTTACTATGACCTTCTTTCATGTAGTTGTAAAGAGCAATAACATCTCCCCTCAGCTTCCTTTTCTCCAGACTAAACAGTCCCAGTTCCCTCAGCCACTCATCATACACTTGTGCTCCAGAGCCTTCACCAGCTCTGTTGCCCTCCTCTGGACACAGTCCAGCACTTCTGCGTCCTTGTAGTGAGGGGCTCAAACCCAAACACAGTATTCATGGTGCAGCCTCACCAGTGCTGAGTGCAGATGGACAGTCACTTCCCTGGTCCTGTTAGCCACACTATTTCTGATATAGGCCAGGACACTATTGGCCTTCTTGGCCACCTGGGCACACTGCTGGCTCATGTTCAGTCAGTCGTCAACCAACAACCCCAGGTCCTTCTCTATCAAGCAGCTTTCCAGCCATTCGTTCCCATGCCTGTAGCGTTGTCTGGGGTTGTTGTGGCTCAAGTGCAGGACCTGACACTTGGCCTTCTTCAACCCATACAGCTGGCCTCGTCCAACCCCCTTCCAGTTTGTCCAGATCCTGCTGTAGAGCCTTCCTTCCCTCAACCAGATCGACAGCCCACCCAACTTGGCGTTGTCTGCAAACCTACACAGGATGCACTCGGTACCATCGTCCAGATCATTAATAAAGATATTAAATGAGGCTGGTCCAAACACTGAGCCCTGGGGAACATCGCTTGTGCCCAAGTGCCAACTAGAATTAATTCAATTCATCAATACTCTTTGGGCCTGGCCATGCAGACAGTTTTTTACCCAGTGGAGAGAACACCTGTCCAAGCCATAATCAGCCAGTTTCTTCAGGAGAACAACTAGTGTCCCTACTCCTAAAAGCTGGGAAAATATTTTGTAACTTCCATTCATTAGGAAACATAAGTTGCAATAGTCAGCTGCTTTATTTTAGTAAATACAAGTAGATATTCTCAAAATATGAAAAATGGGAAAATACCTGGTAATGATCTTCTCAAAACACTACTTTGTGAATATCCATATATATTTTTCAACCACTTTATTTGATGCACTTCAAATACGCAGAGAGGCACCCAAACAAGGTTTTAATTTTATGGACCTTGGTTGACAAATGCAGAATCCATTTTGGATCGGATGCTGATTTCAGAAGTACTTCAACAAACAACAGTCTGAAATGATGCTGTACAATTAATGCATAACCACTTGCATTAGATAATTGTGCATTTTTAACCAGAGTAAGATACAGTAAATTTATCTATTATGTCTTGAAAGGTCATGGCATCTCTTATAATACCATTCTTGGATCCTTAAGTCCAGCTTTGAGCTTTCCTCGCTCCAATTTAAAAATAACTCAGTTTTTTGTTTGATTGTTTGTTTGTTTTTTTTAAAAGACATTTAGATAATGCTCCACATTTAATAAACTGAAAAGTGCTGATGTATTAATTTTACTCATATCTGTATGTTTCAAATTTGTATGGTATTTGTGATAAGGTAGAAACTCAATGTAGGTAGCTGAAGCTTATTCTGCTTGCTGGCCATGCTATATGATTTTATTGTCTAGTTGGGTGCCTTCCAAGCCTGGGGTGGTAAGGAACAAGATGGAGGGAACACAGATTATATCCATCTAAAACTAAAATAGATATGTACAAAATCGCTTCAAAGAGAACATCACTGCCTATAAGTATCTAGGAATATATCAGAGAGTACAAAAATATGAGGAAAAATCATTTAGGTGTTCTTTGGAAGAATTTCTTTGCCGTACTACTATCAGAGCTGGTAAACGTTTTCTTTTGTGAGAAGTTAGCTTTTCCAGCTGTGGGCAGGTTTTAGATTTAGAACATACATGAAAATAAAACTGATTGAACAAAGAAGGGTTGGCGAATATCACTTAAAATTTTCACAGGAGGAACAGGCACACTGGAAAATGTTTCATTCTTATAGAATTTTGTTACTGTGAGCAAATCTGTCTTGATTCATTAAATATATAATCACAGTATCAAGCAACGTAACTATTGATCTTTCACACTGCTCCTAACAACACACTTGGCACAAACCAGGTTTCCATGCACAGGCTGTTGGTTGCTGTCAGTTGCAGCAATTGTGGACAACTGGAGAATTTTAGAGTACTCGCAAATAACTATAGTAATTAGTTTTACTTTATTTCTCACACTAAAATCTTTATCAAACAGTTATTTTTTGGAAATGCTCTGAGATCTCTGAATACAGACCTCCGGTACAAATATGCATTGCAAAGGGAAAAAAAATCCACTGAATTGTATAGCTCGGCTCTTTCTGTAAGTGCCAGCAGAACTGTATAGAAATCTCCAACAGGCACACACCGGGCTGTCTCTCTCCTACTCTCTCCAGATTAACAGGCGTGGGGAGGAATTATTTGTAGGAAGATAGTCACAGCTTGAGCACTGTGGCCAAGTGCTCAGCTTTTGAGTTAAGGTCTGTGTTAAGCCAGCAGGGAACCTTTAATTCTACATGTGAAATGATGAAAGGGTAATTCTTATGCCAAACATAGACCTCAAATTAAGTCCGGTGCATCTCTAATTCTATTTGACATGAAACTCTCTCAGAAGGGTTATAGTGAATAAGTGTATTTAACAGAGTTTTATTTACCAGAATTTTATTCAAAAGAAAATGTAGAGACAGACCCAGTAGAAAACCACATTTTTTGTTCCCAAGTGCTGGGAAAGAATTGCCAAAATTTAGCACTCGGGAAATTTGATTCAAACGGACCAGTTAGTTGCTAACAGATAAACATAGATCTAAGAACAAGGACACAGAAGTCAACATGTGGAAACAATGATGCATCAGTTTTTTAGTTCAGAATTTGCGTCCCTGCTACCAAACCATCTAAAGATCATTCGGTAAATACAGTGCTCAGCTAACAAAACAAGGTAATGCTGTAAACATCTACACTATTTGTCCTGTTGACCAACAAGTAGTGAAACAAGGCACAGCATATATGAGGAAGTTTTCATGCAATTATTCTAGTAAAAAAGCTCCCAGCATTGAAGAAATAAAGCACAATACTGTGCTAAATAGTGGTTACACAAATTTCTATGAAGAAAATAAAGAACCTCACTGTTTCAGAAGATCACAACTATTCCCTAGTCAAGCATTCTGGAAGTTGCACTCATTTTTCTGACTTATGTTTAGGAAAGTACCGGTGTAAGTCAGCTAAACCCAAATTTTCAAATAAAACCTCCAAAGTTTGCCTTTACATAATAGCACATTGTATTGCACACCATGAGCAAAGAATGTGTATTCTAAGTTTTCAGACATCCATAAAACCTGTATAGCTGAAGGATTCGTCTATATGGTAGAAAAGAGGGATTCTGGAGAAAATATTGATATTTCTCCAGAACTATTAACTATTGGGCTGTTTGTCCAGCTGCTTCTACAGTGCAAATGTACAATCACAGTGGCAGAGTGAGACCTCCTGTAATTTTACACCATTTACCCATGGAGTGCAAAATTACCAGCATATAGGATGAAACCTAATAGCATCAATTCACACAAATCAGCTAATCCAAGCAGACATATGTAAAGACCACTTGTTTGCATTGCAAAAGCTGGCAAAGGAGAAAAACGGAACAACCCAAGATTAATTTTTTTTTTTAATTTTAACTTTAAACTTGCCCCCTGGAGGAACTACTTCCTGCCAAATTTCTATCCAAGGCTGGCAGCTTTCTTTGGATGAATCATCAAAAGGCTTTCATGTAGCTCTCCTACTGAACACAATTAGAGAAGCAACTTTCCAGCTTCTAGTTGTAATTTTTTACCAACAGTGAAATAGCAGTAATAGCGGAGGATTCCCAGCCACTAGGTTTCTTCTGAAACTCATTATATGGTAGACTGACATGGCAAAGGATCAAGCAAATGCTCACCTTTACAGATTTGCTACAAGCAATGAACTATTACACCCTTTTCTCTATAAAATGTTCTTTTGCCCCCTCTGCTCCCAACTCATCACAACTCAGCAACTTCAGTCACTTTGTCTTTTGAGCCACAGGCCATCCAGTACTCTTGAATGCAGAAGAAACCCAAGCTTTTAACTCTGCTTTGCCCTGCTACTTTTGCTGTTCTCTAGCCAGAAACTAAAGAAGGCATCACAAATGGAGGCAAAGCCTTTTTTCTGCTGTAGCAGAACATGGCAACACAACCCCTCTCTGGCTCTGAGCTGCAGTAGTCAGCAGACACAGCCTCGAGTGCGTCACGATCCTGAGAAGAGAGATAAAGCCTTCCATTCTGGCTGTTCATTTGATGTGTGTGGACTCTCAAAGAAGCTGCTGCAGCACATTAGAAAGACGCATGACAGTGCCACAGCAAATGACCAAGAAATGAAGTTATTGCTTCCTTCATCCCAGGAAATAGTTGGATGATGTGCAGTTATTTATTTCTTTCTAAATCTCTGACAGAAAAAGTTCCTTAAAGAATTACTGAAGCTCAGTAAAAGCACTAGGGACGTTACAAGCTACAACAGCACAATAAGTGACAAGAGACATTTTAAAGCAATCTGTATTAAAAAAAGCCCCTACCTAAGCCTAATGATGAAATCACTTCCCAAAACAAGTAATTTTTTTCCTGAGGCCATAAAGTCTAGTCTGAGAAATAAATAGGCAGGTCTAATGCTCACCTTCTAAGGCAGACGTTCTATATTTGACTGTAGCCCTCAACACCTTTGAACACTCACGGAAATAGCTATTCAAGCTTCTCCTACAGAACATCATCAAACAGTTATGTACTACAAAGAAAAGAAGAGGCTATCACAAAAATAAAGCAGTTTCTATTTTCAGAGTCCATTAATACCTATGTAATAAACATGAGGAATTTTTAAAAGAACATTTACAGATAGTGAAACATTAAAAGATTGTTTTTCAAGGTCAATGAGCATCCTGCTGCTACTGCTTATTCAAAAGCTGAAAAATCAGCATATACACATCAATAGAAGAATTTACTACACCTGAAGAGAAATGTGCCACAAAATACTTCCTTTAAACCAGAAAGGAGGTATATGAACTAGAATACAGAATAAATGCCATACTAGCAAACAGTTTCCCAGTAGAACTATTAGGTCTTGACAATAAGCTCTTTTGTTTTATTTCAAAGCCATATAAGAGAGATTCTAGCATCATGATGATACTTCCACTTTTCAGCACTGACTCTAAGACTGCTGGGAAAGATCTACAGCATTTGAAAAAAGAGAGTGAGTATGGGCAGATAAGGCTACCAAGGCTGGAGGTTAAGTGCTTTCCTCTTCCTATCCAAATTCATGTTACATATGGTAGTCTCACTCCAGGTCCATTACTGCAGTTGTCAAATCCCTCCCTTTTCCATCTGATGCCTCAGTTATTCTACCTCTTCTGCACAACCAGGAACTCTAAGAAAAGTCCCCAGAACTTACTTTTGCCTGATGTGTTTTTATCCACTAGAAACCTATCACTGAAAGATTTAGTAGCAGCAAGTACATAGTATGTTTGGGCAAAGGTTGATGAGGCTACAAAATGTTGTGCCAACTGAAAGGTTGCTGCTAAGTTATAGCCTGTCTACAACAATTGTGAACAGAGATCAAAAGTTAATCAAATCAAATCAAGGGAAGAGTATTTCACTGGATGAAGGGATCGAATGTACCCTTAGTAAGTTTTCCGATGACACTAAGCTGGGAGGAAGTGTTGATCTGCTGGACGGTAGGGAGGCTCTACAGAGGGATCTGAAGGGGCTGGATCGATGCACTCAGGACAATAAGAAGAGGTTTAAAGAGGCCAAGTGCAGAGCCCTGTACCTGGGACACAATAACATAACTCTGTGCAGTGCTACAGGCTTGGGGAAGACTGGCTGGAAAGCTGCCTGGCAGAGGAGGATCTGGGGCTGTTAGCTGACAGCCGACTGAACATGAGCCAGCAGTGTGCCAAGTTGCCAAGAAGGCCAATGGCATCTTGGCTTGTATCAGAAATGTCATGGCCAACAGTTCCAGGGAGGTTATTCTGCCGCCGTATTCAGCACTGGTGAGACTGCGCCTCGAATCCTGTGTTCAGTTCTGGGCTCCTCACTACAAGAAGGACGGTAAGGCTCTGAAGTGTGTCCAGAGAAGAGCAACAAAGCTGGTGAAGGGGCTGGAAAACAAGTCTTCCAAGGAGCGGCTGAGGGAACTGGGGTTGTTTAGCCTGGAGGAGGCTGAGGGGAGACCTTATCACTGTCCACAACTACCTGAAAGGAGGTTGTAGATAGGAGGGTGTTGGTCTTCTCACCTCAAGCTGTGTCAGGGAAAGTTCAGACTGGACATTAGGAAAAACTTCTTCACTGAAAGGGTTATCAAGCACTGGAATAGGCTGCCAAGGAAGGTGGCTGAGTCCCCATCCCTGGAGGTATTTAAAAGACGGGTAGATGAAGTGCTTAGGGATAAGATTTAGTAGTGGACAGGTATGGTTGGGCTTGATGATCTCAGAGGTCTTTTCCAACCCAATGATTCTATGAATCACAAAGTTCAGTCACACAGTGTAATGAGACAAAAAAACCTCAGCAAAATTCTAGCTCATTTGGTTCTGTCATTTTCCAAATATGTCACATTCCTTATTTAACAGTGGGAAAGAAGTCAGTCATAATTAAATTAGATTTTTTCCCCTTCATCCAACCAGAGAAAAATCTCAACATTTTAATTTTCTTGTTCTATAAAAGTATGTTTATGATAAGCAATAGGCAAGTTCTTGCAATTCACTGCTGGCTCTAATATGCCAAACAATCATTACATGAAATTGTTCATAAGGAGGCTGAATTTTAAGTAGTATATTATAGCTGTAAATATAAGCCAATGACTCCTGCTATGCAATCCATTACAAATCTGCTAAGCAATCAAAATTCAATTAGATTTAATCCACTAATGTTCAACAGAAATGTCAAAATAATGTTTATAACAAACAGTTAGAAATCACTATCCTTTGTGTACCAATGAATATACTTATTCAAGGCAGAGCTATCAAAACTAAGAATCCATTGTCCAAATTAGACAATTATTTTGACTAATTCAAGTACTCAATTTGACTAAAACTTGAAAATCTGGAAACCCTTTCATTACTTTTCACATAGCATCAGCAACATTTCTGATTAGGGTGCTTTAGAAATGACGGCTGTTCATTAGTCACTGGTATAATTACAACTCACATAATCGTTAACTGGGATTTGAACAGCATTAAGAAAGCTTACACTTGTGGTGTTAGTCCTGAAGGATTCAATGCAACTGAAAAGAAAACAGTTACGTGGTATGATTGGTGTCTTGCATGTCATATTTTTATTCATGCTTAAAAGTGGGGGAAAAAGCGTCTATAAACATCTGTAAACTGTATGTGATTTATTGGTATCAACGAAAACTGCTGAAGAAATCTGAAAGCCTTCAGTAAGAATAGCTCACAATGTTCATCAGAGAAAATTTTACAGAAATCATTAAACTTACAGGAAAAGAAAAGAAAAGAAAAGAAAAGAAAAGAAAAGAAAAGAAAAGAAAAGAAAAGAAAAGAAAAGGAAAAGAAAAGAAAAGAAAAGAAAAGAAAAGAAAAGAAAAGAAAAGAAAAGAAAAGAAAAGAAAAGAAAAGAAAAGAAGAAAAGAAAAGAAGAGAAGAGAAGAGAAGAGAAAAGAAAAGAAAAGAAAAGAAAAGAAAAGAAAAGAAAAGAAAAGAAAAGAAAAGAAAAGAAAAGAAAAGAAAAGAAAAGAAAAGAAAAGAAAAGAAAAGAAAAGAAAAGAAAAGGAAAGAAAAGAAAAGGAAAGGAAAGGAAAGGAAAGGAAAGGAAAGGAAAAGAAAAGACCTCTCAGTAAAATAGCTATGTAACTACATATTTCTAAACATTAAATATTTTACCCTATTGTCTTATTTTTAGTGTAGTCCATAATCAACTTTAGAGGCATAAATGAATAACAACCCATCATATGAGAAAGAATATGTTGTAAAAGGTTTTAAACTTCAATTTCTAATTTTTCAGAGAGACTCCTAGTCCTTAATTTTTTTTTGCTCACAAGCAATTGAAGGCACAGATAACAGAATTTAAACATAAGTAATTCACAGAAGACAGTAATGATCGATGGATACGTCAAACTTGGGATGTGAGAATATTTCTGATCTGTAACTTCATTTTCGGTATAAACTTCATTTCACCAAACTGTGGAATAAACATATAGCCTGTGATATGACAAGGGTACACCATTAACTACTTCTATTTTGTAAATCCCTTTTTTCATTTACATATAGCAGACGGTAACTGTTAACACATCAGCACTCATAACTAAATCAGATTCAATATCAGATCTCACCAAATTTTAAAAATAATTATTTGCTGAGCAATGCATTTGGGACTCTTAATAGTTGCACAGCAGTTCACCTTAAATTTAATATATTGTTCTGCTACAAAAATAAAAGTATAAGTCAGAATTTTCACTTAAAATACTTGAAATTCAACAGTTACCTTGATTTGACATTTATTTTTATTTAAGATTAAAAATGTTTCATGTAAGAAGTAAATTCTATGTAATGTTTTAGACATGTTTTCAAGAAAGAGAGATATTGTCCAGCTGATTTTCCAACTCTCGGATTTAGTAAAAAATCAATTTACAAAATCCAATTTTACATTCTGTTTCAAGCTTCACTCATGATAAGAACACCTTCAATAAAATTCAAGTTGTAAGGTTTGAAGAAAAGCAAATAAAACAGAAAGAAATCCAGTGTTTCTGCAGTAACTGATGCCATCAGAGCCCAAATGATATATGTTTAGATAATGCACCAATGGCCTGAAAGAGTTTTCTTAAATTTTTTCAGCAGGATCCTGTTAAGCCTCGTTAAGGCACCAAGTGGGTATTGCAAGATAAAAACTTTCCTCACTGAGATCTAATACACTTGATTCTGATCTCAAATCTGTTTTAAAATGATCAAAACACTTAAACTGATATCTATTTCTTATGTTTTAAACTCCAAGAAAGTATTATGACAACTTTTAAAAGGCTATAATTAAATGCTTCATTTCACCATAGCTTCCATAAGAATGCCTCATTCTCCGAGCAAGTACACAGAGAGGATTAAAAGTTTTCTTCAAATTAACTTAAATTTGTACTACTCAGAAGAGTATTTTCTTTTCCTAATAGCTACACCAGCTTTTTTATAAGGTTCATTGTACTGATTAAACCTGAACACATTTTACAACTACAATCACAGTGGAAATGCGAAGGTGTAGGTTGTTTGAATCTCATAGACAAAAAAGGCAAAACATAAGCGCACAATTATATTATTTTACAACCACAAGTTATAACATTTTACATAATATTCTTTTGATGGACTAAAAGGAGTGTCTGCCATTCTCTACCATACTGTAGCTAAACAAATTTAATTTTAATTATTTTTAATCTGCGTATTTAGAGGTTTTGACTTTATAATTTGACCTTATGCTTTACTAGAGAGTTAAGAAGAACCTTCTAGACTCCACTGAAAGTTTGGACAAATAAAATTCAAGTACATACTATGCACTAGGTCCATAGTATACTGCATACATCAATTATAAATTTCATTTGTAAATTTATTGCTCTTTCCCCAACAGGTATAACAAGAACTTTGATTTTCTAATCATCTTCCTTTCAATACAACATTTCCATTCAGATTAAAATCAAATGCTGAACTTTTACACGTGTTTTTGGTGCCAACAGCCTTTTGTAAATACTGTTAGACCATGAATAAATTTAAGGAGCAGGGAAGAAGGCAATAACAATTTTCTTTCAAAACACAAACTCAGCTACAGCTTGTGATACAACTAGCTTGTCTCCGAAAGCCATAAAGAGATGCAGGGGAAATGAAAAGATAAAATAGGGCAAATGTATACAATATTTCCCCGTGCTCTGCTAGACTCTAACAAATTTTAATTAAAGATACTTACGGAGTTCTACAACTCCATGATTTATGTTTCATAAAACCCTGCCCTTCCTTTACTTTACTTCTACCAGATTAAACTGATATTCTCTAGCTACTGTACAGTATACATAATTTTTTAAATAATGGGCGTTAAATACATTGCCATCATATTCATGTGAGGATGTGCAGGTATGCTTCCCTACCAACAGGAAAACCTGTAGGAAAACCTGTACTTTGTGACATCTGTTATGCATCAAGATATGCTTTTAACATTGCATGTGAAAAATAGAAATGCCAAATTATATTTCATTATATTAAAAAAAATCTATAAGGAATTAGAGGAATTCAGTTAGAATAAGGAATAGTATAGTAGGTGATCTAAAGGAAGATTCTATGTAAACATGTCAGCTTCAAATGCAATGCATATTTCGAAAGCCAAACTGATTTGAACAGTTAAAATAAGTATTAAGACTAATGATATGATTTTGAACATATTCGTAGCATAAAATTAAAAATTCTTGCTTCTGTTGAAAAATCATCTCTTCCTTAAAGTAATGCTGCAGGAAGGAAGCCATATGAGGCTGAAGCACAAGTCTGTACCCTAATCATAAACCCACAACTACAGATCTACCACAAGAACTTGTACTGCTATTGCATATCTTGCTTGCTTGGTCAATAACATTGAAAATGAAGAGTAAAACTTTAAAGAATAACATAAAAAAAAGAATAAATCTCACTTTATACCAAAAAAGTTTATATACATATAATGAAAATAGTTACACTAATTTAACTTGCATAGCTGCAAATTGATACCATCAAATTATCTACCGTAAAAGTAAATAGTTATAATCTGACTAGACAGGACTTCGACATAATTATGAGGGATGTCTGGCCAGCTCGACTGTCCAGGAGAAATGCTACTGACTGCAAAGGAAACCTGTCATTGAAAGTGAGACAGAAGCAAAGCACTTCAGAGGATTCAAAATATCAGGAAAAAACCCATAACATTCAGTTGCAATTATTTCTTAAAAATTTTGAACAAAAACATAGCTACTTAAGTAGACCTAATAAGATATATGCTACAGGTATTTGGCAGTTACAGCTTAAACAATGCAAGTCAATTAAAAAAAAACAACCCTCAAGTTGTACAATTTACAATATTCATTTATGGTGGAAAACTAGTGAGATAATAGACCTCCCATATGGTCTTACTTTTGAAAAAGGAAAAAACCCAGCCAACCAAATAAAAACCACTGGTGCTGCAACACATAAGGATACAAATAAAGACTGGCAGATTTTCTAATGCTTTTGGCTCCATGCAGAGGAATATGTTTTTAGTAATCTTGACTTTTACAACTTAGAACTGAAAGACCAGTGAAGCTATCAACTTTTGCAGGACATGCTGTGTTTTGTTCTTTGTAGGGAAATTGACTTTTTTCTTTGGTAGGTATTTTCGGTTTGTTTAATTTTTTTTTTTTTTTTTTTTGTTAAACAGAGTGTTCAAAAATATTCCAGATCTGGAAGACTGATATAATTTTCATGATTTTAAAAATCTTAATTCAATTTTATTGACTTGTACATTCTTGAGGAAATTAATTAACTCTTAGAAGTAGCGTAACCTTGAGGTAAAAAAAATGTGTTACAGGTTGAAAAAAATTATGATTTGAAGCTCCCAACCACGATGGAGTGGTAGTGAAATTAATGAGCGTGAAGACAAACCGCAGCAACATTAGGGGAATGATCATGTACTTCAGAGACGCTCAAAGTCTATATCTCAGTCCTATGACTAGTTCTTTTCAGGAAGGACAAACTTTGAAGTCCTAGACTGAAGACTCCACTAAGTAGAACGTGGATAGAGCCACAGGACAACATAACCACAATGCCCCAAAGAAAAAATAAGTTTAAATATCAGTTTCCATATGTTTTGTTCATTACTTTCCTAATAACATCTAGGTGTTCAAAGCTTTATTATACTTATACCACATATTACTAAATATTTAACTATATGTATAAAAATAAAGTGCTGTTTCAACTGATACATAACATCAGTATGAGCAAACAGAATGGAAACACTGTTCCAGAAAAATTAATTTCTGAATTTACATTCTTGAATGATGTACCAACAGTGGAGAGTACTGAAAGATAACTAACAAAAAAAATAAGTTAGGCTTAAAAACTCTTTTTGGGGACGTTGGGGTGCATGAAGAGAGCCTATTATAGTACTGTACAGGATGGAGCTAATCAAGTTTGAGAATGTGTTATAGCAGAGAGTGCACAGAACAACAAACAGTCCCTGCCCAGTAATATATGATTTCATTTTGAAAAGAATGGCTAGTGAAGATATAAAACATTGTTCCCAAAATACACACAGCAGGTCAGTGGCAAAGGCAACAACTGCCCAAAGATACCTGAACATAAGTTAAGA
Organism: Cuculus canorus; assembly: GCF_017976375.1. Taxonomy (NCBI): domain Eukaryota; kingdom Metazoa; phylum Chordata; class Aves; order Cuculiformes; family Cuculidae; genus Cuculus; species Cuculus canorus. The sequence goes on from NC_071404.1 coordinate 39,918,650, forward strand.
ATTCTTTGCAAGGACCACCCTTCCTGCAAATCAAACACTGCTGCAGGAGACAGTCCACAACAAATCCATATTTTCGGCTTCTTTTGGCACTGGTGAGACCGCACCTCGAATACTGTGTTCAGTTCTGGGCCCCTCACCACAAGAAGGATGTTGAGGCTCTGGAGCGTGTCCAGAGAAGAGCAACGAAGCTGGTGAGGGGGCTGGAGAACAAGTCTTACGAGGAACGGCTGAGAGAGCTGGGGGTGTTTAGCCTGGAGAAGAGGAGGATGAGGGGAGACCTTATTACTCTCTACAACTACCTGAAAGGAGGTTGTAGAGAGGAGGGAGCTGGCCTCTTCTCCCAAGTGACAGGGGACAGGACAAGAGGGAATGGCCTCAAGCTCCGCCAGGGGAGGTTCAGGTTGGATATCAGAAAAAAATTCTTCACAGAAAGAGTCATTGGGCACTGGAACAGGCTGCCCAGGGAGGTGGTCAAGTCGCCTTCCCTGGAGGTGTTTAAGGAACGGGTGGATGAAGTGCTGAGGGACATGGTTTAGGAAGTGTTAGGAATGGTTGGACTCGATGATCCAGTGGGTCCTTTCCAACCTGGTGATTCTGTGATTCTGTGATTCTATGTTTCATCAGCAAGCATGACCTCTATGCTGGTCACTAGCCTTTTTTGAAGGAAATTTGTACCAATTCTGCTTGCTGCATTCGAGTAACATAAATCATTGTAATCACTGAGGGGAAATAAACAACAATTTTGTATTTATTACTAAGGACAATACCTTAACTCCATCTGTATACCAATGCAGACATACTCTATTATAGTTCCTGATATTCCACAGATGGTACAGATAATGCCCTTGCAGTTTATGACATTAGTAGTACTGATTATACTGTGCCACAATCATGTCCTTGGCTGAAAAATAAGAGCAAATCTTGCAGCAGCTGTATAAATAACGTTCAGCTATGAAAAGATAACTTGGGATCACAGATCATCAACACAGTCAAGGCAGAAACTTTTACAAATAATGAATCATTCATTTTCATACTGTAAATTTACACCACTTGAAACTGAACTATTTTGAAAGAGACATTACATTTTTTCTGTCCAAGATAAATTCATTTTTATCTTCACTTTTATTCATATTTAAGAGTACGTTTCACAAATTGGATCTGAATTACCCTACCAATCCCATCATTTTGTGAGTTAAGTTATTCTCTTGAGGATAATCATGTTAGATAAATTAGTCCTTTCTTCTGGTACCTCAGCCGTGCGAAAATTGTACATAGGAGTGGGGGGCAGTATGACCATAAGGGAATTATTTATGTTTTGATTAACTTTTGGTATGCCCCTGATTCTTCTAACAAATCTTACACCCTTCTACAATGGTGGAGGAAGGATGAGGGGTGGAAAGAAGGAAAGAAACTGGAGCTCAGATGTAAGACTGATGAGGTTAACGTTGCACAGAGAAACAATTGGTTCAACCAGTGCTCTTTAGAGTGCCTTCACCTAAGATGATTTCTGGGTAAAAACACGCCTGACTTTTTATTAAGATCCTAAATAGGGAATTTGTGAATTGAGGGTGAAATTATAGATGTGAAAGGGGAGGGGGATGAAACCAGGATAGTCAGGAGTGAGCCTGGGAGAGGAACTCCTGTGCCTGAGATACGGCATACTGGCGAGGACCTCCAGTGTGTCAACGCAGAGCAAGTTGGGGCAGCTACATCTGGTGAAGGAAAGGATGTAACTGGCACTGATGGGTTAGACAATCCAGTCATTTTGGAATGAACACTATTCCCTTTATGAGAGTGGAGGGATTATCAGCCCAGCTGAAGTGCATTCACACCAATGCACGCAGCATGGGCAACAAGCAGGAGTAATTGGAAGCTATTGTAGGGCAAGCAGACTACGTCATAGTTGCCATCACCGAAATACGGTGGGCTGACTCGTATAACTGGAGTGCTGCTATGGTGGGATATAAACTCTTCAGGTGGGACAGGAAAGGTAGGAGAGGTGGCGGGGTAGCCCTCCATGTTAGAGAGTGCTTCGATACCCTCGAGCTCGATTATGGTGATGACAGGATCGAGTGCCTGTGGGTAAAAATCAGAGGAGCCCACAAGATATTGTAATGGGAGTCTGTAATAGACTACCCAGCCAAGAAGAAGAAGCTGATGAGCTCTTTTATAAACAACTAGGAGAAGTTTCAAGTTCGTTAGCTCTTGTCCTTGTGGGAGACTTCAATCTTCCAGGTGTCTGCTGGAAGTACAATACAGCAGAGAGAAAACAGTCTAGTAGGTTTCTGGAGTGTATGGATGACCACTTCCTCACACAACTGGTGGAAGAGCCAATAAGGTAAGGCACCCTCCTGGACCTACTGTTTGTGAACAGAGAAGGCCTTGTAGGGGATGTGACGGTTGGAGACATCTGGGGCAAAATGATCACGACATGACAGAATTCTCAGTTCTAGGTGAGGTGAGGAGTAGGGGTAGCAGAACGTCCACACTGAACTTCCAGAGGGCAGACTTAGGACTGTTCAGAAGGCTGGTTGATAAAGTCCCATGGGAGACAATCCTTAAGGCCAAGGGAGCCCAAGAGGGCTGAGTACTCTTCAAGAAGGAAATCCTGGCAGCTTAGGATCAAGCCATCCCCATGTTCCAGAAAATGAGCCAGTGGGGAGGAAAAACAGCTTGGTTGAGCAGGGAGATATGGGTGGACATCAAAAAGAAGAGGAATGTCTATGAACTTTGGAAGAAGGGACAGGCGTCTTGGGTAGACTGCATGGAGCAAGCGAGATCATGCAGAGGAAAAATCAGGAGGGCTAAAGCCCAACTAGAGCTCAGATTGGCCAAGTTGATGAAAGATAACAAAAATCTTCCTATAAATACATTAACAATAAAAGGAGGACCAGGGAGAATATTCAGTCCTTATTGGATGAAAAGGGAACAACTGTGACAATGGATGAGGACAAGGCTGAGGTACTTAATGCCTTCTTTGCCTCAGTCTTTAGCAGTAAGGAAAGTTGTTCCCTGCGTGTACATACCCAGGAGTTAGAGGAGCAGAGCAAAGCTGCTGTGTTCCAAGAGGAGGTGATTAGAGACTTACTTGCCCAACCAGACACTCACTAGTCTATGGGGCCGGATGGAATTGATCCAAGAATATTGAGGGAGCTGGCGGATGTGCTTGCCAAACCCCCTTCCATCATCTTCCAGCAGTCCTGGCTGACTGGGGAAGTTCCACTTGACTGGAGGCTGGCTGATGTTATACTCATCTACAAGAAAGGTCAGACAGAGGAAACTACAGGCCTGTCAGTCTGATGTCAGTGCTGGGGAAAGTCATGGAACAGGTAATCTTGAGTGCTATCATGAAGCACATGCAAAAGAACCGGGTGATCAGGCCCAGTCAACATGGGTTCACAAAAGGCAGGTCTTGCCAAACTAACCTGATCGCCCTTTATGACAAAGTGACTCGACCTCTGGATGAGGGAAAGGCTGTGGATGTAGTCTTCTTGGACTTCAGTAAAGCCGTTGTCACAGTTTCTCACAGCATTCTGCTTCAGAAACTGTCTGCCTCTGGCCTGGACAGGCGCACAGTCTCCTGGATGGAAAACTGGTTGGATGGCCGGGCCCAGAGAGTGGTGGTAAATGGAGTTAACTCCAGCTGGAGGCCAGTCACAAGTGGTGTCCCCCAGGGTTCAGAGCTGGGTCCAGCTCTGTTCAATGTCTTTATCAATGACCTGGATGAGGGGATCGAATGCACCCTCAGTAAGTTTTTAGATGACACTAAGCTGGGTGGAAGTGTTGATCTGCTGAACAGCAGGGAGGCTCTGCAAAGGGATCTGAACAGGCTGGACCGCTGGGCTGAGACCAATGGCATGAGGTTTAACAAGGCCAAATGCCGGGTCCTACACTTGGGGCACAACATCCCTGTGCAGTGCAACAGACTAGAGGAAGAGTGGCCGGAAAGATGCACGGAGAAGGACCTGGTTGACAGCCGACTGAACATGAGCCAGCAGTGTGCCAAGTTGCCAAGAAGGCCAATGGCATCTTGGCTTGTATCAGAAACAGTGTGACCAACAGGTCCAGGGAGGTTATTCTGCCCCTGTACTCAGCACTGGTGAGACCGCACCTTGAATCCTGTGTTCAGTTCTGGGTCCCTGACCACAAGAAGGATGTTGAGGCTCTGGAGCGTGTCCAGAGAAGAGCAACAAAGACGCTGAAAAGGCTGGAGAACAGGCCTTACAAAGAGCAGCTGAGGGAACTGGGGTTGTTTAGCCTTGAGAAGAGGAGGTTGAGGGGAGACCTCATTGCTCTCTACAACTACCTGAAAGGAGATTGTAGGGAGGAGGGAGCCGGCCTCTCCTCCAAAGTGACAGGGGACAGGACAAGAAGGAATGGCCTCAAGCTCCACCAGGGCAGGTTCACGCTGGATATCAGAAAAAAAATTTTCACGGAAAGGGTCATTGGGCACTGTCAGAGGCTGCCCAGGGAGGGGTGGAGTCACCATCCCAGGAGGTATTTAAAAGACAGGTGGGATGAGATACTCAGGGGCATGGTTTAGTGGTTGATGATCCAGGAGGTCTTTTCCAACCTAGGGATTCTGTGAAATTATTTCTGATGAGTTCTGAAATAACAAAGGTATCGTTGCAATTATATATAATTCTGCTGAAAAATACGCTACCTTCATGTAAGCAAAGTTTCCAAATACTAACCATCCACATTGTGGGGTTTGGCTTTTCTGTTTTTTAAAATATATATATTTTTAAGATACAAAATTTCTTCAAGGCTTTTATGTGATGACAGTTTAACATTTTAAATACAACCTCTTTGCAAGCTGGTACATTGAACTGCACTGAAAATTACATCACATGTTACTCTACAAGTAATTACTCCAGAAATGCTAAAAGGCAAGCAGTCATTTAAAGGAAAACAAAAAGTGATAACAAAACACAATGCAGAAAAGTTTCACTTTATTAATTAGCTTTATCAATTAGATCTTTTCTAAAGGTTACAACTTTTCTGAGCTGAATTCAGTCCAATTAAGCTGGCTGTAATAAGGATGAATAAGCTTCATGACAAATGGGAAATCTGTTATATCCCTTTTCATCTAACCACAATGACAAAACCAAAAGGTGACAAATTGTGGGAGGAGGCATTTTCTGTTTTCATTACCAGTTACAAGTTTCTTTGAAAAGTTTGAAATCTGTGCCCTGTTCTTTCATTTACTAATGAACTCTGGAATTAGATTAATAATAGAAAATTGCTACAGGACATTTTGCATGTTAGTTTTCTGACAAATTCTGTTATTCAAGGTTACTCTGATAATTATATTTTCCCTGTGAGAAGGCACAGGTGCCCACTTTCAAAGATCCTCTTTTTTTTGGCCTGTTAGTGTCAACAAGTATCATGAAGTGTAAGGAGATGCTTGGCAAAACTGTCACAACACATGACCTTTGTGTAGCTGAGATAGCATTTGCAGTATTGCACAAGATTCCCATTTAAACCCATGTTTATCTGGCACCTATTAGAAATGGGCTACACGCCATCTTCACAGATGGCTCTAACTGTTCACCACTAAACTATCATGTAGCCTAAGAAATGTGAGAGTCAAGGGCAGGGTTTCTTATATGAGAACATTCACATGTTGTCATGTTTAAGTCATCTGCCATTGTAATTCTGCTGTGAGCTAAATTAACCTTCAAAGTGTGAAACTAAATTCTGCAGACAGGTAAAGAAATACTTAACTTGTTAGTGACCTACAAAGACAGAACATTAATTCAAATACTTTGTGCATTTTCTTGCAGACAGCTCACTTGCCCTTCAAAGGTTTTAAAAGTAAATGCTATCCTACTTCACAGACGAGAAAAATTAGTTCAATGGTATTTCCAAACAGGTAATGCAATCTACTGAGAATCCTGGAACCAGAAATCAGCAGGTATCGTCACACTATGTCACACTGTTTACCTCCTGTTCTAGAGGCAGAGATTTATCTCAGTCTCCAGCTGACTGGCACGCAAGTCGTGCTGTAAGGAACTGAGACTTTTCAATGCTTCCAATAGCTGCTTGTCAAATCAAGTCTGTCTGCAGAAAACAATTCCTATTAATATTTCCTGAGACTTTTAAACATGACTTTCCTAAAGCTCCTATGAACAGAGCTGCATGCTGACAGGCATAGAGTAGGACTGTCAAAATCCAAAAACATACTGCCTAGTTCAGTTATATTAAAATATTGTAACATTTGAGTTTACCTGTACATAAAGGCCAATTTAATTCCTAAGACTAAAAATGTATTAAAAAAATTATGTTCGCTAATGACAAAAAATTAAATGAGACATTTTTAAAGTTTATTTCATATAACATTGTATTAGAAGAAAGCAAAGAACGGTAGGAAGGTATATGGTTTGTAGGAAAAGTTTGTATATACTGTAAAATCTGATAACAAGACTTCTAAACTTTCTTCCACTATTAATATGTTGAGTGATCTCAAGAGACACCATGACTGCGCTTGTGCCTTCCTGTCCATACCTTCAGAACTGAGACAGAAATGCTGGCCTACCCAGTAAAGTACTTCTCATCGGTAGTTTTGAAATGCATTGTGTTACAATTGCGTATTAGAAACATATAGAAAGCGTGTGGGCACATGCGAAACAGTACTGAGGATCTCTTTGACCAATATTACTGCCAAACAAGAGAAAAACAGAAAATCAATTTCCATTTCAGCAGCTTGCACCGTATGCTAGCTTCTTTAAAACAAACATTTAGATAGCGCTGCACTGAATTTCTGTTGAAAAGAATTGACATTTGTCAATTTAGAGTGTCTGGTTTAGGAAAAAGGACTTTGCTCATGGTCTGATTCATACACTCAAAGTAATGATGATTTATTGACTTTGATTCTGGTGATGTCTGATGGAAAGCAAACACTTCCTTAGGACAGTATGATGTCAGCCTTCAAGGCCATAATGACTGGAAGATACTGGACAATGACTGAAATATTTTTAAATAACAGACATTTGATTTTACAACATTTGATAGCAGTTTCCCTAGAACTAAGAACTGTGGCCCTTTTTCATGGTAAGCGATATCACTTACAATTTTTAGATATGCCACCTAAATTTAAGACAAAAATCTTCTGAAAGGTCATGAGTGATTTTTTCATTTTCCCCAGTTTGTTCATACAGCATTAGTGAACTTACCAAGATTTCCATGTATGAACTTATAAAAAAGGGCCAATTAATTTGGCCCTTATAAAAGGGCCAATTACACAAGTAATTTCTGCTTGGTGACACTGGAATACTCAAAGTCAAAAATCGAGCAGCACAGAAATAACAAGCATAAGATCTGCAATGGTGTGAGCACAGCTTTTAGCTTCCTCAGACTTACAGTTTAAGAAGCTTTTAAGAACACAAATCAAGCAATATTTTTAGAGACTCTCTATTTTTCTATAACTCTTCTCGTAAGTAAACTAATTTACTAGAAAATTCATAAAAAGTAAGCTCAAAACATATTTGATATAAATATGAAGTAATATTCTTAGGTAAACTGAAATATGTTTTAATAATACTCTGGAGTCAGTATTGAAAATACTGTAATAACAAAAATCACATCACATTTTAGTCACAATTCCATGTCTTGAATATAATCTTTTTAACACTTGAAACCCACTGTACTTTTGTCATATCAACTACAAGTCCTTCATCTCAAATCCTTTAAAAAATTGCCATCCAATATAAGGAAGCAAATCCAAAGCACTTTCTGGCTAATATTTTCCTACAAGCATACCATAATTTATGTTGCAATTGATATATATCCTAAGATAAAATGATAGTTTGACAACAGCTCTGTCTTCCCTCCCCCCCATATATTAATGGAAGATTGTGATACAAATTAGAGCTGCGGACACAACTAAATAATTTCATTTTAATTTTAGAAAAGCAACTTATTTATAAATATGTCACTTCCCTACTTGGATTTTTTTTTTAAGGTTTACCTGAAATTCATGTACAAAATGTCTCATTTGGTTAATTTAATTTTTTTTTTTTGTATGCTTATCTGTTTCCTTTCACTAGTATGTGCTTTTCAGCTTTACTTCCTAAAGAGTGACCTGACAGCTAACGCTGGGCCCAATAGTCTGGGCCCTTTTGACCCAAAGTCTAACCTCATGCTACTGATAACACAATACACTTCTGCTATCTGGATAATACCATAAAACACTCGGGAGTGGTGCTACAGAAGAGTGGAAGGAGCTTCAGTGTCTTACTTGAATCCTCCTTCCAACAATAATGATTTCCTTTGAGAATTTAATCTCACTGCAACTGCAATGCAAACTGATACCAAAAATCCTAATTTCCTCCTCTTCCTTCTCCTTTCTTCTCTTTAGCAAAACAATTTTTTTCCAATACCAGTTTTTTACAAATAGTGAAAACTACTACTAGTTTCCTAAACTGTGCAAATTGGACACTTTGCAACTGCTGCTACTTAATCTCAGCTATTTATTTCAGTGACGATTTTCATTAGAGACAATTCATGTAAGTGAACCGTTACTCATTTCTGGAATTACCACAAAACTTTCATACAACTAGCGAAATTTATTATACAGAAGAAAAAAACTCCAAATGATGATCACGATATTAAAACTCATGCAATGGGCTTGGTTTTTGGAGTCTGTATATGACCCTTCTACTTCAAACTGAAGTAACCTCTAAACCATCTCTTTTTCCACTTCAGGAAAAAACGGTTTTTTACATAGATTCAAGGCAGCAGAAAAGTCTTGATGATTTACGTTTTTATCATGTTCAATCAGAAATTGGCACATATAAATAACTTAATTTTCCTAGAGGTTGTATAAACATATTTCCTTTTGCAATTATTATAATATTCACTTGCAGTTTGTTCTAGCCAGAGGAAATATATGACTCCTCTTTTAAAGAAATGAAGATAAAAACCAGCCAATTGTCAGGCTATTGCCAGTATTTGTGAAAAATGAGGGTGTATGAAGCACAGTGTAGTCAATGCTCCTTTTGTAGATGGCAATTTGAACCAAGAACAACCTATGAGCACTTTAGTGGTACTTTGAGTACTCCAGTAGCACCAAAAGATAGGCTAATAGTGGGTTTGCCATATTGCAAAAAAAGTTTCCATGCAAAGTAACCTCTCACATAAAATGAAATCAATTTCCTCTTCTTCAAGAAGACGAGTATAGGTTTTAGAATATGGAACAGGAAAATGAGCGGATCTTTTAATGACAAATTCTTACATTTTTATTCCAACAGTTTTGAGGTAAGTTTTCAAACTCCAGCACTGACTGCACTGAACCTGTACTGCATGTTGGAATAACGTAAGTTTGTCTTAACATAACAGTTTGAAATTTCTCCTCTTGTCATTAATCTGCACTGCCTAAAATCTCAATTAACAGCTACCTTTTACCACTTAGGGAGCTGTAGTCCAGTGGTTATATATACATGATTATAAAGCACTTCTTGAGAACTGCTAAGTGCAATATATTGCTACAAAATACTTAGCTTAATTGGGATATGATGAACTGGGACTGTAATTTTATTAGGAAGTCCCAAGAAACTGGTTCAGCTAATGATACGGAATAGCAATAAGTGTTACTGAAACAGGATGCTATTAGCATGAAATCAGTGTAATGGGGACAATTTTTGGATAGCATTAAGTGGTGTTTAATGAAGTGATAAATAGAAATCAATTGTTAAGCCTTATCCTTTAACATATAAGTTGTCAAATGCACAATTAAAAGGTAGACATAGACTTGAACACATGTAGGTTACACTCAAGTGCAGTTGGTTTCGGGAGACCTCAAACAGAACAGTTCCACAAAAAGAACATGAAAGCAAGATTATTTCAGTCAGAATGATTACTAATCTGTTAATCAAAATGAGACATTCTTCTACCACTAAATTTACTGTGAAATGAAAGCAGTAAGCAAGATACCTACTTAATACTCATAAAGACAGTCATGATTTAATGGTATTGCACAACCTAGAACCTGTACCTGGAGTACAACTGCAAGCATCATGCATGCATACACATATGTTCACACGCAAATCATATCCAAATGTGCAAACTTCTACTATTGAAGTAGGAAGTCTTATATCTTTAAGTTCTTCTGCCCCACATACACTTCAAACAGTCTTTGAAATAATTTCTCAAATTACTTAGAAAAGGTAAGTAAGTAAAATCATTTCTCGACTGTGAACATCAGACAGAACTGAATTAGCGAAGTGGTACGATACAAAAAATGGTATTAGCATTCCTAAAAGAAATGCCATATTTAACCATAATCTACATTAATACCTTTCAATGGCATTGCTGCCACAGAAACGTGCACGAGTAATCCTGTGGCTTATATCCATTAATCATCACAAGTCAACTGAGTCACTATGACTTTCAAATAGATGAAGCTTGCTTTGTGGGTCAAATCATTAATCAATCTTGCCAAGATTGATTTTTCCTTCCTATTTCAGTAGCAAACCAAACCCCAGGCACCAGTCTAGTAAAGCACTCCCAAATGGGCATCATAAGCATGAAAATTAAAAAACTTATCAAATGTAAGCAATATAAAAAGCAAAATAAGATATGGTACAGATATAGCATATAGAAACTAGAGTACCATAACAAGAAATCTGACTTTTAAAAATATTTTCATGCTAACTTCTGCAAGATCAGGCTTATCTGGGCAGGTTCCCATGAGAGTTTCATAAAGAAAATATTTTTAAATTTTTATTTCCCCCTTCCACCTCCATATATTGACAATTCATCCTATCCAATGTTTTTCAAACAGTTCATAGAGCTACAAACTTGTGTCTCAATTTCTTTTACATTTGTTCTAAAACCAGTTTTTACTAACTTTATAGGGCATTCTAAACTTTTTATTTTTGGGGGAGTGGGCAGAGAGAAAAAGATATTTCTACATTTTATTTTCTAGAAACACAAAAAAACCCAGTTCCTTTCCTCAGAAGAATCACGATCCAGATCTCATATAGGACACTGAGAAAAAGTCATAAATGGAGAAACCAAATGAACAAAGTGTCGATGCTGGCGCTCATAAGAAACTAGACAAATATTCATGCAGATGCCTCAGACATCAGTCTGTTTTAAGGTGATTTCCTGCTCTGTTTCATTCTCCCACCCATCCAAAGGAATAATTTGTTTTGAACTCAGCTTTAAAATTGAGATTAATGGAAATATCAAAGTAAAAGAATAACTTGTGAAAGGTCTATCTCTAGCACAAATCTCAAGTAAGGAGATCAAGGGAAGAAGCAGATGAATGTGTATTTTTGAAAGAGTGGATAAGGAGACTAGCCTGCAAATCCAAGATCAAAAGAGAAAGCTGGGAGCCACCTCTAAGTTAGAGATCAGTCTTCATCCAAAGTGCAAACTGTCCTGAACATGACAGGATTCTGTTAAAATTCTTTTGGAGTCAATTGAAATTACTGAACTTTAACCATGCACATTAGCAGGAAACCCACTCACATAAGACTGAAATACTTCAGTATAGTATAGTAACCATTTACTACTCTACTGACAGTACTCTGTCAGGTAAGAAGAGAGAGGAGAAAGATACACAGCTGTCTACAGATTTTTTTTTCTAGAGTAGTACGCCTAACATGCACACTGGATGAATACACAATCATAGTATCTTCCCCTTCTGTCTGATGTTTACCTTGAAAACTGGGAGACTAACTCTGGGAAATATTTTTTGCTGTGCCTTTGCAACCTCCCCTTCCCACATTGTCCGGAACCAATTCAGGAAATATAAAACTAACTATGACATTCCCTATTGCAATATATTGGCTATGTCTCATGAAACATAAAAACATGTTTCCTTTGACAGTCTTACCATCAGTTACTAACATAATAGTTTTGGAGCAGATCTCTTCAGTGAAGCAGAATTTATGTTAGAATATGGTGCTAAAATTGAGAGCATCTATAATCACCCATTGAGAATTTATACTTCACAAGATTGAGGAAAAGCACTTGGTAAATAGTGATTTTTAAAAAATTATATTCCTCACGCCTAACAAATGCATAATCAGAAGAAATCTGCATGTATTAAATTCCTCTCTGGAATTTCATTAAACATACATGCTTTCTGTTGGAGGCTATATAAAATGACAGCCCAGATACAATCATTAACTATGAGAGACTACTATATTCTTCCTATTATCTTTTTTATACTCTTTCTCCAAGAATTCACTACTGAACACAAGGTGTTGATCCTGAAACTTGGCCTGGACTGCTATGTACAAGTTCCAGAAACAAAATTCACAAGACATTAGAGCAAAGAGCCACTTTGGAACTTGTGGGGGAAAACTCCACTGCTGTGTCAGAGTTAAATACCACATATTTTTCAAAGAAGTCTACTTCATACAAGTTCAAATCCATTGCTGTTGATTTAATTAATATGCATTTCTGTATTTGGGGTGGCTGTCCAAATTAGACCATTCATCAAGGGTCATCTGTCACATCATGCAGGATTAGAGGGGAAATAATAAGAGGCACAAGCTTCATTATTCTGTGTTACAGGAGAAAGCAAGCAGGATGGAGATATACAGGAAGAAATTTATTCTGTGCTATTGTGCCAGGAGAGAAAGCGTATCAGGCAATTTCATAGGAAATCAGTCCCAGTGCACCATTTAATAGATTAGAAACCTTTGTGTAAAATAGCATTCAATCTAACTGTGGGTGTCAGGCTTAAAATCGAACAGGCAATTACACACATCTATTCAGAAATAAATTATTCCGATTGCTTGAAAGTACCTATGAGAGAGTATGCTTCATGGAACTTAAAGAAATTAATAAAACCCAAAAGATTAATGGAAATCTCAGAAAAACTAGAGAACTTATTTTGTGCTGTGAATCTGTACAGCGACTAGTTCATTCTTCCTCAAGTTAGTTGATCTGACAGTAGACATAATTTAGAATTACATAATGGAAGCTGTATCAGGTCACCACCAATTTCAACTTAAATAGAAAAAATATTATAACTGGCACAGGGCTGACACAAACATAATTCTATCAGAAATTCTCTTTTAATCTAGTCACTGCCAAGATGAACCCTGACTCCATGCACTGAAGGCACAGTGGGGAAAAAAGGAATTGTAAAAGGACATACCACACCTTCAGCTGTCACCAATGGTGAAGTCTTCTGGTCAAACAACATTTTCAAAGCCTACTTGCTCTAAATGCTGTGAAGAATGCTTTCCAAACCATTCCATCTTATGGTGGACTTTTCTAGAAGTGCTATTTAGCTCCCTCTAAGAAGAAGTAACAAAAAAAGTTCTGGTTGGTGTTTTGGTTTTAGTGTTTCAACAATGGAGGGAAGGGAGATAATAACTCTGATCTCCAGAAATAGAGAACAGTTGCTGTGCTTTGGGCAGAGTTCCACTGTTGCTTTTGTAAACGTACTAATGAGCCATTGTCATACCGGTGCCAACCTGGCATTATCAGTCACCATAAATTTACTGCAAGAATACTGCTGTTTGTAATTAGCTCTTCATTACACAATCAGGCTGATTTAGAGAATCTCTCATATGATTTGCTCAGCAAATGAAGCAATATAATTACACCTCACTTGAAATCAACAAATTCGACTGCTGTTTGCAATTGGCTGTATTATGTGCTGTTAGCATTCTAGCAACTGCAGGCCTGTTGCGGCCTTTAGCACTTACATAAAGTAAGCATAATTAAAGTACTGAATATTTTTGAATTTGCAAGTTTAGATACATAATAGTCACAATTCCTTGCAATTAAAAAAGGAGCCAAGATCTATACACCACAAACTCTCCATAAGCTTAAGTTGCAATGCTGATAACACTTAATGATGCATTTAGAAATCAGCTATAAATT